>NC_071326.1:21889166-23348333 GCF_943734725.1 Anopheles marshallii
AAACGGTAGTACTTAATGCACAAATGCCTTTCCGTACCCGGTTTGTCCCTTACGCTACTGCCGTTGAAACCGACCAACCCGCATCCCACTAGGGTATCGTAAGATCGATAAACTACTGAAAAGTGTTACAAAAGCTTGGGCAGAGAAAATGGCAAACAAATGCTGCTACCCTTGCGTGGCATTGACCCACCCTCGGCAGGCAGCGACATCAGCGGCAACCGTTTTCTCGCGGCTTAATCATCCAACTCCTTCACCGAGCCCCGTAAGCCGCAGTATTAACTTCATCCTTCTGGTGCAGTGCTTTCATTTGCGAAACCTACCACTAACTGCCAACGCCTTCACCAGGGTGGATTGTGCTTACCGCTAGTGGCTTCCACGGAAGATTGCAACAGCTTTTGCAATTGAACGTTGAAACACTTAAAACGGGCTAAGGTTTTGGGGTGGTTTTTTTGTGTGTGTGAAAAGAATAAGGAGTGCCGAGGTTATAAGCCCTGGAAAGACGCCTTCTGCTTTAATGGGTGGAACTAACCGGTGGGAATTTTAAACCATGTGCCGACGTACTGATAAACGGCACGGGACTCCCTATTCCCCTCGAGATTGTGTCGCAATCCTGCGCAAAGAAAGTGCAATCCATTGGAGAAATCAGTGTCTCCCGCATCCCGAGGTACAGCAATTGGGTGTGGCGCATCGGCCACCCATACACCCAGGAAACTGCACGGTAAGGAAAGAAAACCTAACGAACGAATCCTCGGCAAAACCCGCACCGCATCTTAATGTAGTCGAGCCACCGTCCGGACCGCCAATGCAGTGTGAAACACGCTCATTTTGGATGTACCTCATGCCCGTACCTTCGGACACCATTACACTTCCACCTCAAGAAGTATTGTTACTTTTTTGCTAAGAAATCTTTTCCGAAGAAAAAAACCCCCGTGAAAAAGCTGTAGAGAAACCTTCACAGCCACGAGGTCACTGTTGACCTCGGTGTGGCTATAGGACTCGCAAGCATAAAACAGCGAGTGGCTCGTTCACCTTCGTTCGCACGGGAACATTCCGGGCGCTACAATGTCTGGTCCGACTTTTGCACTCCAAACAGCAGGCCAATGTTCACGCGAATGTCCCCGCAAGAGTGCTCGCCAAACCACTGACAGAGAGTGTCGGTTACGAACGCTTACCCCGCTCAAACGGCGCTCACCGAATCCGAAACGTCCGTCCGCTTGACTCGGCAAAGCCAAGAAAGCGACACTCCAGGAAATATAATTAATAACGTGTCATAAAGTTGACTACGAGCGAAATTACAAAATCATCGGAGAGCATTTTAATGTGGACTTGCGGAGGGGAGGTGGGTTGGGGGGTGAGTTTTTCGGGCCGTTCCAGCGAAGCACGGTACCACTTTGTGCCTGGCTCAACCTGTCTTTACCGGTGGGTGCGAGAATCCTTCCGTGAAACTTCGTGCAGCAAAACACGCACTGCAACCCGGAACCCCGCCTCCCCGGTAATGGACCGTACGGAAATGTCCGGGGTAATCAAATTCACTTCCGACTGCCTTGTTCGATCTAACTTTCGCACTTCCGAAAGTGCTAACGGTCCCGGCTGATTGTCGGTCGGACGGTCACTTCCAGTTCCAGCCTTTGCGGAAGAACAAGACGTCTTGCCGTTTTGTATGACACATTTAATCAACGGTACAGTGCGGCTAGTGTACCACAAGTTGGCAAGGTAGGAATTTGGAAGACACTGTGCATATTGCTCACATGAAGCAACCACACCTCGGACGCTGACTGTAGCGAACGCACTAAAGAACGGCACACGGGCTAAAGATGCTGCCGACGTGGACGGAATAATATTTGATACTTGATTCGATTAGTTCCCCGAGTGCCCGCGGTACAGGTGTGTCAGCACAAATACTGCCATTTAATTTATCAAAATCAGTAACTCAACCCCGCACGAGTGGCAGGATTGATGATGGCTCGATGCGCTATGCACTTACGCTGCGGATGCAGTTGTCAAACAGCAGCCAAGCGCCAAAGATGTATACAACAGCAGACGTACATCGAATTGAATTGAATTGTTTTAATGTGTGTGGAGCTAACCTATCCTTAAGTTCCCCGTGCAGAATCCTAGCTTTCTTACTAACCAAGTGTATTTATTCAGTCCTCATTTTCCTTTTTTGACACTCAATTTAATCTTTACAATCCTTCACAGTGCGTCGGTTTTCCAGAGGCATTTCATTCAAGTACTAACGTGTATTTTTGTTCACAATTTGACAACAATTCTTTGACCAAAGTTCTCAATTTTATTCGCTTTGATTGTGTAACGCAATCAGATTGTTATGAAACACCATCGAAGTCAAATTTGGTATCCGTAATTTTAAAGGTTACGGAAGACTCCGGAAGCCTAAAAATAGCAAACAACAGCGAAAAATACAACTGTGGAAGGCATAAAACAGTGGTTAAATTATTTTGGAACAACCTTGGTCCGTCGGATCGAAACATGACCACACGGACCAAACCCTGATTCATCACCGCTCTCAATCTGACAAAAACGCACGACAAGGGGTAAAAAGTTTTTGCTAGAGTTGGGTATTTAAGTGCGCTAGCAAAATGATAGTCCCTTCTGCCAACAAAGAAAAAGCTCCGTATTCCTAATTTGTACGACCACATGTTAACCAAAGGTACACATGTTCGTTAATGGACGACGAAATATACGTGAAGCCCTGACGACCTTGATCAGATTTTGGGTACTACATTCTATCTGGCCACAAAACGAGAACTCTGTAGTATGTTGCTGTTGTTGTTGTGTCCTATTAGTTTGCATCAAACTAACTGATTTGACTTTCAATGTGTAATGAATTGCAACTGAAATATCATCCTAACTCTTAAGAAATTCTCTCACGAATACCTCGAAACTTTTAACTTGCCGCTTAAGTTTTTTCCTTGACGCTTAAGGAATTTTTGCTTAAGTACTTAACCTCAAATTGACTGCTGTACCAAAACAACTGTGAACAATCAGTGAACGCTAGATACATTTAAAGACTTTCTCTTATTTTATAAGCCTGGTCTAATACCTTGAGAGTAAATTGTTAAAAAATGGACTAAGTGGAGGATCAAATGGAGGAGTTAAAATGGACTTTGTCTAAAACTTACGAAACTCTCCTAGCGGCGTTCGAGAGGAAGATGCTCAGAAGAATTTTTGGACCGGTATATGTGGAAGAACAATGGAGGATCCGCTACAATGACGAGCTATAAGAACTGTACGGCGAACTCACTGTCGTACAGCGAATTAGACTCGCCAGGCTCCGATGGGCTGGTCACGTCATGAGAATCCCAGCCCGTAAAGTCTTTTTAGATCGTCCACATTTTGACAGTGGAGGCGTGGCAAACCAAGTCGCTCGACTGTGAGTGGTTTAGAGGACTTCTGCAGCAGGCCAAGCCGCGAAGCGGTTGTAGTGCCAGGTAAATTAGTAAGTAAGTAAGTATAGTAATATATACACTCAGATTTAGTTCAAGAATGGTGGGTTTACTCTCACGACCGTACCACTAGTTTGAACGCACGTTATTCCTACCGCCTTATTTTGTGAACATAAACGTAGGTGCTTACGCACAGCGGCATAGTATACTGTTAGGCGTATTATTGACCCGCCTGTATAGCAACAAACACGTTCCATTTACTTCTCCCCCCCTTCGGGGAGAGCACACGCAGTGTCTCCCAACCGACATAGCGCCATAACCACTACAATCTAGTCTAGCCATTCACACTGCCATCTGGGCTAACTGGTTTATTTGTTGTACAATGTGTACCCGCAGGAGGTGAGCACCGATGGTTCAATGTCAAAGTCAAATGTATGTGGTGATCGTTTGTTGGAACCCATCATCATTGTCGATTGTACTGTGCCGATGTGTGCAATCAATGCCGTGTGTATGCCGATCACGCAAAAAAAATCGCAAGATAATGCCGCGTCACGCTTAGACAAACGACACAGCATCTGGGAATGTGGTAAAGTTCCTCAATGTTTAGGTCACGTTAAAAAAAATTGTTTTAAAATTTTTTTAAAATATTTTTTTAAATGTATTATTGACGTTGATATTTCCAAGCAAATAAAGAATTCTACTTTTCGAATGAAAAAAAAAAATCAATAATAACTCTTATTTTGTTTTTAATATGCCATTTGTTTTTATTTTCATTAAATTTACAAAAATTAAAAAGCACTAAAATTGTTAAAATTGTTTCAAATTAAAATCAATTAAGCATTATAACAAATAGCTATGGAATAACGTGGAAGAATGTTATCAATGCTTTCCAGCGCTATACGCAATGACCATGTCCACACGCTTCATCAGCGTGCGCATCTTCGAGAGGCACTCGCGAAGCAGTAACAATTACAACGACACCTTAGTCTACTGTCGAACCGGTCGCGGAACGCACGCGCCCTATTAGCACGATCGGCCCAACACAGTGCGACGAGCGAACGCGTGCGCGAAACCAGCAAGATTAACTCCGTCACATTTCTTCCCCTGTTTCTACATTCGGGCGCGTGTACGTTCGAAATCTGCACCGCAACTGTCACGCGACCGTGTATTTTGATTTTGGCTTCACCGAATCCGCCACCGAACGGGGAACTGATAAAGGAACCCTACCGGTTACCGGCTACCGGTGATTTCGTACCGTATTTCATCACCCAGTGCTGGAACGGGGTGACAAATAATTGCCGGCTGTGCGGTGAAGATCGTTGTTTATGTTTGCGTGCAAAAGTAAAAGATAACATTACGCATTGTTTTATCAGCTGCCACGAGTGTTGTTATAACCGTGCCCGGACGCAGATATGAATGATACAAGCCACAAGGAGGCGTACGTGCGGGATGTAGTGATACCGGGCATGGTGGCACGGGGGCAGCTTACATTTACCGAGCATCTTCCGGAGGGTGGTAAAGTGCAGCTGAAATCGGTCGAAGTGAAGCCGCTTGTCACCAATGGGTTCATGCTGACGTTACCGTTCGTGGTAACCGTGGTGTTGGAGCAGAAACCTCAGCACGGTCAAGATATCATGTCGGAAACGTTTCATCTGGTAGTGAAGGTAAGTGGCGCTGGTGCTCGAAGATGCTAAGTTTGCGCACATTGGCAAACACGAGCATGTAATCTTCAATTGCCTAACAAACAGTGACTGGGCAAGTTTTTTTTGCCGTGCGAAGGGTACAACCATCAAGGCCACGCTCTGTAAACTTCATCTCAACAAATATCTGTCTCATCAAAAGACGCTTTATTTGCAACAAAACCATTCAAAAGAAAGATTCAGACAGGAGACACGTTTGCTAAATTAATTCATTGCGGTCGTGATATCTTGTAAAAAACATCACACCCTTTCCTCTTTCAGAACCAACCGCATTTTAAATCTATGGTTCAGCTCAATGATCGATCGTTGATCATGGTGCCATAAACGTCATTAACCATAAATCATTTCCTCATTTGCGTCTACTGTTCTTGTTCCTTTCATAGCCCTATCGGCCTATATGATAAGCTCATATTGATAAGATCGATAATGCTGTACTGGGTGGGGCGCGTGGCTGCAACTTCAGGATGGTTCAGATGATCTCTCGCCGACTTCCAGATCTATAGTAGTATTTAATGCCTTATAGCATGTGTTACTTGTCAAGCGTTGACCAACCAGTGTCAGCCACGTCTAGACTTTGATAATACACTTTCACTAGCACGAGAGCCACAAATCGACACAATATACCAGAATATCCCGATCGGGTTTGTCAAAATCTTGAAGTTGCAGTCGTTTCTAAGTAAAAAGGCATAGTAATTTGAGGTTTAGGAACTGAACTATGTTTCTAGGAACTGTTAATGCACTCAAAATAGTAGAAGCAAATGGCATCAATGCATGGATGGTAGTGGAGGTGATTATTAACATGGTCAAAACGATCGTTTTGCCATAGGATACTCTATATATGCTTTGCTTCAAATTCACCCAACAATAACAATACCTCGGGCACTAAATTGAGTTACAAAATTTGCTTACTGCTATAGTTCTAATTTAGCTCTGAAATAAAATCCAACGTAGTATTCAGTTTCACCAATCAATTACATCAGTAACCATATGCATTGACGGATATTTAAAACAAAACCGTTCGTAGATTCAACAAGGCAACTCAAATTTCAGGGATTAAATTAAATTCAAATCAGCATAAACATTTCCTGAACCAGACCATGTAATAAACATTGAGTTACGGCACTAATTAGCGGCAACAGTTGTCACGTATGTTCTCTCAGCTTATTAAGGCCACAGAGAATGTATATGCTTCTAATTATGACATCCTCACTACCACTTTTTTCAACGTTTGGCATCGACATTTAGTTTTTAACTAAGTCCATGACAACCTGCGTAAATTGATAATGCTGTTGGATGCAAAAGGATTAGCGCCGCTATATATCCAGTTTAGAAAGCTGAATAGAATGTCACCCGGTGATACCAGTGGACCCGGTGGATGGTGCCCATGGAAAGTGCCTATAATAAATGCTCGTTTACGTCCTATCATTGCTCAACCGCTAGATAACGCCCGATTGCACCCAGGAGATGTACGAGAGCTGTCAATTTGAGACGCTTTTCGAGAACGAAATGATTGCTTACACGGAAATCATACCCACCCTCGGCAAAGCGGAGCTGTATCCAAGGTAAACATCACAAACGCACAAAGCTATTGTCTGACTACGGTGACTCCTTCACAATGCAAGCTGTTTTCGTGTTCCATTCCTCGCACAGATACTATCACTGTGAACGGAAACCAGCGGAAGCATTAATGGTAATGAGCGATTTTTCCTTTTCCGGCTGGAAAACGTCACCGATGGTCGTGAACCTGCCGCTGGATTACATCATGCTCGCAGGTTTGTACGGTTTGGGGCGATTGTTTTTCCCACAGTTTATATCGCTTGTATCACTTTTCATCTCGACTGAACGCTACAGTGAAAGAGCTGGGACGCTTCCATGGCGAATGTTACGGCATGAAGGAGGCACGCCGGTCGCAGTTTGACAGTATTATTGCGAAATTTAAGGAATCTCGATTTGCCGCCGATATAACGGACCTTATGTGGAAGACGGTCCTAATCGTTGCACCGAAGCGTGCGATCAAATCCCTCCAGGAGAGCCGGTTCAAGGCGTTGGTACCGGCACCGTACCTCGAAAAGCTGGCCCGCCTGTTCGAGGATTCGTGGGAGCACGCGAAGCGGAAGGTACAGCCACGGGAACCGCTGGCCGTCATTTGCCATGGTGATTACCTGCGCAACAACATGGCGTTCCGGTATGAAGATGCGAAGGTAAACAACATCGGTCCCTCAATCGAGATCGATACCGGAGCGAATCCGTAAACTAACAAGTGCGCAATGCCAATTCCGTTTACCGGTCTACCATCATCCATCCCCGTTTCTCGCAGGATCCCGTACGGCCTACCCAAGTGATGATGTTTGACTTTCAAACCCTACGCTACGCATCACCGATGATCGATTATACTACCTTCCTTGCCAACTCAACCAGCTATGACGAGCGGGAGCACCACTTTGAAACCATTTTCCAAACCTATCACCGTGAGCTGGTACGCACGGTGGCCGGTATCGTTGGCGTTTCGGATCCGAGCGAATTACCACCGTACTTCAGGTGCTTCTTCAGTCGTACCTACCGCAAAGCACCGTATCCTGGCGGTATTTTTGTTTTTCATTCTTATCAATTTTTCACTGTTTTTCCTTCTCTTTTTTACGCTACCCGAATCACCCTCACCAAATCCCTAGCTATGAGTCGTTTCATCGCGAACTGGCCGAATACTACACTTACGGGTTTAGCATTGCATCCTCGTTCCTGATGGTACTGCACGAACCGATGGAGATATCGTTCACGGAGAACATCTTCACCGAGGCAGAATCCGTGGCGGATGCATGGACACGGGGCGGGGAACCACTTAACCGGGAGCTGGCGGCCATGGTGTACGAAATGTATCAGCTCCACCAAAAGTATGGGCTCGATCCGATGTGATCATTTGCCGTCAACTCGCACGTAAGCTGAACGAATCGAACGGGTTAGCTGAACCGTTGGCCATTGGAATACGGGTAGCATTTGGTGCCTAAATGGGTTCTAACGTTTTAATTCACATCGTGCCGTGATTGAACAGAGCTGTATTCAATGGCTAATGGTAAATGGAATGCTTTTGAATAAAGAGTGTTCGTCAATGAAATATTAGCAACAAACACGTGGTTTTAACAGACAGCATCACACCAACCTGGTTGGTTTTATGCTATAAATTGCTATTAGACTTTTCGAATTTCTCGCCTTAAAAACCGTTTATAATCCCTTCGAACAGCTAGCATACGGATGTTTTGAGTTGAAGTGGCAAGTTCGAGCCATTTCTGAACTCTGTTCAAGTTGTACTGGAATGAGATTGAGGAATCCTTCCCACTTTCTGGGACTTTAGCATATCTGGTTGACGCAACACTGTCGTTGTTGAAATGTTTTGAATATTCCAGAACAACTTGAACAAAATCTAGAAGTAACTACCGAAATGGGATTGTTAATGTATCTTCAAACACCAGTAAAAGAGATGTTAAAGCTATTTCTGGACACTTTTGGAATATGGAGAGGAAAATATAGATGCAAATGTGAAATATTCCACCGTTTTTTGAGTGTTGGACAGGTAAAATCGGTTCTTTCCAAAGATTTCTGCAAAGCTCGTACAATTGCCCATCCTTCTGGCGTGCTGATGTCAGTCAGAACAGAATAAAATCCATCCTCATCCAGGTCTAGAAATTGCGAAGAATTCCACACCTTCCCCCAAAAACATAATCCAGTTCAACTTAAACAACCACTTAAACTTGACATCCCTGTAAAATCCTACACAATTACAACTAGAAGCAGCAATCCAAATGAGTGCTGACATCACAGCTATAGTGTACCCACCTGGACGTTATCATCCCGCATTAACACAAACCCACACGCTAAAATGCAAAGCTCCCTAGATTTAGTCCGAAAGCTATTACCCAAATGGGTCTGGCTGCGGCGTGTGTGTGTGTGTGTAAGTCTTTTCCATTACCGCTAGATGAGCACGTGCCACAAAACCACCGCACGCTTGGATTCGCACCCAACAAACCGTCGGCAAAACATCAAACCGAAACGCAATGCAGCTGCAATTAGGCACATCGGCTCACATTGCTGCGCTTCTCAAGGACATCGATCGGTCTGTCGTTGCTAATCCGCCGTACCCGAATGTCTTTCAATTAATCCTGTTGTCTACTATCGAAAGGCATGATCAGCTCGGGCGGCAAACAACCATCTGTCTCACTGCCCGGTTGCAGGTGGCCAAATTGGGCGACTTTGCAACACACACCCCCACACACTCCTTCCCGAGCAAGCGAGGATTGCATTGGTAAATCACCACTAAGGCAGACAGCACCAAACGTTGTTAAATCTTCATCGCCTTTACGGACGGCAACCGTGCGACCGCAGTGTCGTGCACTTCTTATCGACCGTTGCATGCCGCGTCTTCGGGCACGTTTCTGCATGGCCCACTCAGAAGCAACTGCAACGCGTGCCGACTGTGGCTCGTGGTTCGATGGGATCTGTTTTCGCTAAACCGCTTGGTAGGAATTGATGACACGCCAGGATCAACGAGCGACCGATTTGCAAATTGTGCCACCCCGACCACGCTGCGCGCACGGTACGGTGGGGTGCTGCATGCAGGTGTTCCGGTTGCCCGCCGGAAACGCAATCGTCATCGAGATTGTGCAACATAAATTAATTTATTTCTTTAATGGGGCATGAATTAAATTATGGCACTTTTGTCTTCGCGGCAGCACCGAATGTCCCGCACAGTTGCCGGCACATGGATTAATGTATGTTCACATGCAGCCCCCGATTGAACCACGATGCGCAGGTGTAAGTATTGAATGGAACCTTCCAACCCGTATCAACACCCTTCCAAACTTCTTCCGCAAACCGTTTTTTGCGAATCATACCGAGCTGGCGCGTGAAGTGTGGCTGTTGGGAACGAACACGCAACCCCAGCTGGCGAAGTGTACTCCAGGTAAAGCCTATTGTACACACACACACCCGCGAACACTTGTCCACACAGACACCACCCTTCAGTGGGACAGTCGGCATGGCAAACGCATGCATGCAACCTGCGGCCGAACGAAGAATTGCCCAGCAAGAATGCCACCAATTACGGGGAATATATGAAATGATTTACATTTGTCAAGCGGCTACCATGAAACCGCGACCGTGGGCAAAGCACATTTGCTTGCGATGGCACCCGATGGCCCGGATCCCCGGTATGTACCGGTTGGTTTTTGAAGCGGATTGCGTACCGGGCATGACAGTAGTTGGGAAGCATGACTGTGTAATATGAGCGGCAATTTTCACTTGATTGAATGAAAAATCCCTGCGGCACGACTGAGCTATTGAATTGTGTTTAAAATTAAATAAGTTCTATTTTGACATCCGTTTAAATTGTCGCTTTTCCAATGTGGAATTCCTGACGTTGGTTAAAGATATTACATCCAAATATCTTCACGTTTTAGGGTAGTTTAGCAGAATATTTATGATATGATACCAGAATTCTTCGAAAGCTTCGAATTCGATCTTTAAACTGCGGTTCAAGTGTCTTCAAACGCTCTAAGCTAGCGGACATCAACCTACGGCCCACATGTGCCTCCAGTGCAGCCCACGTTAGTTTGATTTTAGTACAAGTTGTATGTTCTATTAATAAGTCTTATAATAGTCTCTTATATTCCATTCAAAGCTATTGTTTAAATGACCTTTACCTAGACTACAAACAAAACGCGGGCCAACGTTGAAGTATTTTAAACCTTTGTGCTGCTGTGATAGCAATTCAAACTTCTATTGCATACCTCCAGGCTGAAACAGTCTAGTCACTTGTGTAACGTTAAAACGAACAGTTTGCCCATCCTTATTGTTTTTTTTTACAGCAATTTTCAAAACATTGGCTGATGTTATAGATTTTTTGTACAGAAAAACAGCTACGTCTAGACAACAATAGGCATGCCCCTGTCTATTTATAATTGTTCTTGGAAATATGAAATTTTGTCTAGTCGTCTATTCTCTTGCATCCTCTTAAAGAGATGAAGCTACTTATTATAAACCTTATTAACCTTATTATAAACCTTATTATAAATAGAATGAGAAAATAAACATGACTAATTTCATGGCTACACACTTTTCCGCACATCGCGGTAAGTGTGAAATGGACACAAATTACGACTTATTAGATTCGATCGTCCGCATTATGCGATTGGGTTTTAGCATATTTACCAACATACCGTAACTTAATTGGCCGTAAATTCTACCGGCTATTAACATTCACAACCATCCCTAATAAACGGCTATTAGCCACCGACGAACCGAACATTTCCTTACACGTACTTGCCATTTTTGCCGCGCTAACTTCCAACTAATTTGCAATCCGCTACGTGTTCCACTCCACTGCCTTTTCCTATTTCAAAAATTATCTCGCTCGGTACACCGGGCCCGGCCGTCTGTGTGGATACTTTAAATGCGCCATACCTCACTATTTTCGGCATTACAAGGCATCATCACCACCATCATCATATCTTCATCATCTTTCATCCGGCTCCATTTTTGCAAACTTGTTCGCTGCAGCGTAATGAACGCCATTGTACCTGAATGGAAGGACCATTTTCAAGACACCTTCGCGGAAGGTACTGGACAATGGCAGCAACTTTTGTCCAAAACAAAAAAAAATACGATACACGACCTAATGCTTGGCAAATATTTTCATCCACCTCGGTGCATGCCGCTGCTCCGTCACTTAACCACGGACAAAGATTTTGAGACAGCTGCCGTCCCGACAAAGGACAACGTGGGCAGGTGTAAAATCGGTGTACCCATAGGACAGGATACTTAATAAGGATGCTTCATTATCCCGGTGCGCTTTATTGCTGCTTATCACCCTGTTCGTTGCTAGTGAACCTATCTATAATTTTATCCCGAAAGCTGTTCCCGTGTGTCCCAATGCTTTCGTACCCGTCTTTAGACGGGACCTAGCCATTTTAGAGGTATTGTTTATAGTACCCCACACACACACACAAAGCCTTCTAATCAAAAAGCTTAAAAGTAATTGCAGGTAGAATTGGTAAAGAAAGAGTACTAACGGTTACCAAATAACAGTGGCTACAAGCCATTTTACATTGCAGTAATTCTTAAGCGCCAGAAGGTAGGCAATCGGAAAAACATTCGAGTGTTAGCATGCATGTTTGCCGGTTGACAGTAGTAAACATTGTTGTATTGCCCTGTGTTTTTTATTTACTTTACACTCCAACACCTATAGTAGGACAATATTCTTAGCGATTTTTAAGTATGTGTACGCTTTCGCACGAAGGGCCGGTTCGGATCCGTTATTATTGCAACTGAACTAACTCGACTTAGGTTCTTCTGTGACCTTCTCACATTCGAGCTTTATTACTACTAAACTTAAAATTTTATCCCTCTACACTTTCACCTTTCTTGGACACGCGTTCACCAATACTCGTGTCGTACCGGTTCCTCCGACACTGTAGCGCGAGTTGCCTATCGTAAGGCGCAACATTCCGGCCACCTAAAATGAATATTTTAATTTCATATCTACCTCCTGACACTTAAGGGTTTCGTGTAACCTTGGGTAATAAGTATATCTTGGAAACTGGCCGCACAATATTTTTCGCATTCGTCGTTCGCAACGTTACCACTCTAACTACCCCGTCTTTCCCGGTGTTGACTTCTAATACGCGACCTCTAGGCCATCGAGTTGGAGGGGTATTATCCTCTTTTACTAACACCATCGTTCCTGGTTCAATAGCTGTAGCTGGATCCAACCACTTTGCTCTGGCTTGAAGCTGTTGCAAATACTCCGTGTGCCAGCGCTTCCAAAACTGCTGCATTAGCTGCTGAACACTGCGCCAATGATTGAGTCGGTTTGCTGGAACTTCTCGCAAATCGATTGCCGGAATCTGATGCATATGTGAACCAGTTAGAAAGTGCCCGGGTGTCAGTACCTCCAGATCCAGTGGGTCATCCGTCATGGGGGTGATCGGCCGCGAATTGAGACAAGACTCAATCTCGATCAACAACGTTGTCAGATCTTCGAAAGTCAACAACGACGTACCTACAATTCTAAGCAAATGATGCTTTAGTGATTTCACGGCTGCCTCCCACAAACCACCGAAGTGTGGGGCGCGAGGAGGAATAAATTTCCACTGTATTCCTTGATTAGCAGTCCACAGCTGAACCGCTTCCTGATGGTTTTTCGAATTGAGCAGCTTGGATACTTCCTGTAGCTCATTTGACGCACCTCTAAAATTTGTACCGTTATCTGAGTAAATCTCCGCAACCAAACCTCGCCGTCCGACAAATCTTCTCAGGGCTGCTAGAAACGCTTCCGTGCTCAAATCAGACACTAATTCGACATGTACTGCACGCGTTACAAAACAGACGAAGATCGCAACATAAGTTTTCGAAGGAACCGCGCGACGGTGCTTGCCCTTTACGTACACCGGACCACAATAGTCAACTCCACATATGGAGAAAGGTCTTGCTTCGGTGACACGACTTGCTGGTAACTCTGCCATCGGCTGTACAACAGGTGTTGGCTTGCATCGGAAGCATATGAAGCATTCATGGACTATCCTTCTTACTAGATTGCGACCGCCAACAATCCAATAATGCTGTCTAATCGTACTCAACACAAGTTGAGGGCCCGCATGCAACATTTGCTCATGATAGTACTTCACTATTAATCGAGCCAATGTGTGCTGCCCAGGGATGATGATTGGATGCTTCGCAGTGTGTGGCTCTGCCGAGTTCCCCAGTCTACCTCCAACCCGAATCAAACCATCTTCACTCAATACTGGTTTAAACCACTTCATCGGCGATTTCTTTGATACTTGCTGCTTATGCGTTAACGCCTTGAGTTCATCGCTAAAACCATCTCTCTGTGCTATTCTGCACAATGCTCTATCCGCATCACGTAGGTTTTCACTAGAAATCCATTTATTGCTTGCGTCGCCTTTTCTACTCAAAATGCTAAAATATCTCATCCAAACTGCGATGATTCTTCTGAGTCTTGACCACGAAGAATACCGAGAAAACAATTCGTGTTCTTGCTGTTGCTTCTCTGTCATGACAAGAACTAAGGCTTTTTGCTCTGGTAAATTATCACACTTGTCAAAACAAACATCATCTGGCCAATTCTCTGTACTTTCTCTCAACCAGTCAGGACCAATCCACCACATATCATGCAGCATCAACTCTTTGGGCGTACATCCTCGTGACACTAAATCTGCTGGATTCTGTGTACCTGGTACATGGCGCCATTTGCATTCCTTGGTAGTTCGTTGCACCTTGGAGATTCGATTTGCTATGAATGTTTTGAAACGGTTTGGTGTCGCACTCAACCAATGACAAACTACCATGGAATCTGTCCACATAAAACATTGCATAGGACTTCCTAATGCCCTTATGATTCTTTGGTACAAGCAACTTCCTAACACAGCAGCGCATAGTTCTAATCTTGGAATTGTTGTCTTTTGAGACAGCGGGGCAACCTTTGATTTAGATATTAACAATCTTGACGTAGCACAACATCCATTTTTCTCACAGCGCAGATATGCACACGCTCCGTATCCCTGCTCTGACGCATCACAAAAGATGTGAAGTTGTTTATCATCTCCTTCCGTAGGATAAACTAACCGTGGAAACGTTGCATCGGACAGGCAATCCAGTTGACCAACAAAGCTTTCCCATTCTCTCTGCATTTCTTCTGGAAGAACCATATCCCATCTCCAGACATTACCATCTGCGGTCTTTAACGTCCATACTCTTTGCATGAAAATCTTTGCTTTCATTTTTACTGGGTCCAAGAAGCCCAATGGGTCATAGATTCTCGCAATATCCGACAACACAGAACATTTCGTATACGGGTTACGCGAGTCAACTGTTCGTACTTTAACCTTTAACTGATCCAATATCGGATCCCAATATAATCCAAGTGTACTAATCGGATTTAAACTGCTTGCTAGTGCACAATCATTTGTTATCGCTCGTGCCTCGTCCGGTAGGTCGCTCACCACTGCAAGTTTGTTTGATGCCCATTTTCTGAGAGTAAATCCTCCTTTCTTAAGCATGGATTCTAACTGACTTCTTTTCTCCTGTGCTGCTTCTTCAGTAGCTGCTCCCGTAATTAAATCATCGACGTAGAAGTCATGCTTGCATAACGCAGCCAAAGGGTATTCCTCACTGTAATCTTCAAACATTTGATTTAGCGTTCGAATCGCTAAATATGGTGCGGACGATGTACCATATGTACCGTATTTAACTCATACGCTTGAATCTGTTCACTAGGGTTGGTTCTCCATAATATTCTTTGCCACTTGCGATCATCTTCATGTAGCTGAACTTGACGATACATCTTTTCTATATCTCCTACAAGTGCCACTGTATATGTACGGAATCTCATCAGTATAGAAATCAGATCTTCCTGAATCGTAGGTCCAATTTTAAGAATATCATTCAGCGATGGGCCTGACGATGTCTTACAAGATGCATCAAACACGACGCGGCATTTCGTGGTCGTGCTTTCCAACTTAATGACGGGATGGTGAGGAAGGTAATAAGCAAGTTCTTCATTCATTACATTTACCTTGGTCATGTGACCTAAATCTTCATATTCTTTCAAGAAGCTCAAGTATGCCTCCTTCATCTGCGCATTCTGACTCATTCTCTTCTCAAGCGCCATGAATCGTCGCTTCGCTGTATCCAGAGAATTCCCAAGCGCATCACCAGGCAATTTCTTAAAGGGAAAACGAACAACATATTTCCCTTCTGAATCTCGAGTAGTAGTTTCACTGTAGAAATCTTCGCATTCTTGCTCTTCCTTACTTAACAGTGATTCTCCAGTTATCTCTTCAATCTTGAAGAATGATTCCATCAGCGATTTTATATCCTCGTTTTCATCTACTTGCACCATTGTGCATACGGTCTTCCCGGGTTCTGAGTAGCAAGCTCCACTAACAATCCAACCTAGCTTAGTATTTCTCAGGGTTAAACTCGTATGTGGCTGAACTGCGTATGAGCCTTCTAGAAACAGGTCCAGAAATACCTCTGCTCCTATCAGCAAATCAATCCCTCCCACTTCATTGAACTTGGGATCGGCAAGCTGTATATACGATGGAAATTTCCAATTAGATATATCCACTGTTGTCGACGGTAGATCTATTGTCACTTTTTTTAGAATCAGAAAATCTAAAGACCACGTTGCATTTGACTTAGTCGACTGCACTGTTGCTTTCATGCGATGACGTACTCTTGTGGCAGATTCTCCAATGCCATGAATCGGTACATTAGCAGCGCTGCGTCGTAATCCCAAATATTGCGCTAATCTCTCTGACATAAAATTCGCTTGAGATCCGCTATCTATCAACGCACGTGCAGATATCAATTCTCCTCTGCGATCTACCACATTGATAATCGCTGTCGACAAAAACACCATTTTTGTTTTTTGAACTCCAACCATGTCATTAGAGTTACCTTCCTTAGCCGGATAAGATGCGGTTGTTGTAACTTCTACTTGACTATCAGCTCCTTTGCGCAATGAGTCGCCCTCGTTGCACAACAATGAATGATGCCGTCTCTTACATATTCTACACGACACTTTCGAGTGGCATGTAAATGCTCCGTGCCCAGGAGTCAAACAGTTAAAGCACAACCTATGCTTCATCACCTGATCTCTACGTTCTTGCACCGACATATTCTCTAGCAAAGGACATGTGCGACACGTGTGATGGGCTCCACAAATCAAACAAGAAATGGCTGACGTACCTGTGTTGCAAGTGGGCTTGCTTACGACTGTTGCTTGAGTTTTTGTCACTGGATTGATTCCTCTTTGACGGCCAATTCCGGTCACCCTGGATTTATCACCGGCCACCTTGGCTGGAAACAGACTGGACGATTTTAGAATCTGTATCCGCTCCTCTGCAAACAACATCAGTCGTTCGTACGTATATTTCTCATCTTGTGATGAAAACTTCTCCCATGCAAGGCGTGTAGCTTCGTCAACCTTCAATAAAAAGAGATTTATCAACGGCGTATCCCACTTCTCTGTTGGCTCACCCAATCTTTTAAGACCCTTGACGAGCCGACCAAACTCATCGACTAAACGGGATAGCTCCTGTACTCTTCCTGACTGCATCGATGCCAGATGGTGCAGCGCCATGTAGTAATCACGAACCAATTGCTTGCTATTGTCGTACCGCTTCAGCAGGGTGCTCCAGGTGATGGCATAATTATCAGCGATTACCTCCGTGTGATCAAATAGAGCTGCAGCTTCGCCTTTCAACGAGGACAGTAGGTACTGTAATTTCATCACTGCAGGAATTTCCGTAGATCCGTGAATCATCGAATTGAATCGATCACGGAACGCCAACCAGCGCGTCACATCACCGTCGAAAGATGGCAGCTCCACCTTAGGTAAACGCAGATGCACACCGCCACCAAAACCACCACTACAGATGGTCGTAGCCAACGCTGAACTGTTCATCATAGGAGAATCGTTGGACATCTGATGGAGCAGGAATCCTTTTAGTTTACAAAACCGCGCATAAAACTTCGTTTGCTCTTGCATGTGCTCCTCATTGTTCGTTTTCGTCTCATCTAAATCCTCTATTTTCGCCATTATCTCATCAAAATCGATCTTGCATTGATCGAGTAACTGAATTCGTACCGGAATTTCTAATGTGTCGTTGGACGCATTGAAAGAATCGCGAAAAGCTTCGACGTTAGACAATATATTTAATATGGATTGCCTTTTTCGCACGCATGCGGCGATTTTCTTGTCCGTGGTCGCCATTTCGGTACAAATCACTGAATACAATGGCGATGCCTCGTGGTTTCACTTGACTTTGCAATGGCGGTACTTTGTGGCGTCACTTAACTTCACGATGGAGGTCCCTTGTGGCGTCACTGAAGAGTTAGCAATGGCGATACCGCGTGGTGTCTCTCAACTTTTAGCGATGGCGGTACCTCGTGGCCACTAAAGTTCGCAATTCACTAGCGTTATTTCACAACTCACGCTATCCTTTTTGCGTTGCCTTTACGCGTCACGCACTGTACACACGATCCTTCACCTAACGGTAATCTTATCACTCGTTGACGACCAATGTTCCAACACGCGTACGTACATCAAACGCATGCACGCACACAATCTATACACGATTAACGTGTCGTTTGCTTTACCAACGATACAGATACACTCAATAATATTGATAATTATTGAACTTTCAATAATTATTTCTTTAGTAACGAATCCGCTATCCGGTTCGAAGGACCAAATGTACGCTTTCGCACGAAGGGCCGGTTCGGATCCGTTATTATTGCAACTGAACTAACTCGACTTAGGTTCTTCTGTGACCTTCTCACATTCGAGCTTTATTACTACTAAACTTAAAATTTTATCCCTCTACACTTTCACCTTTCTTGGACACGCGTTCACCAATACTCGTGTCGTACCGGTTCCTCCGACACTGTAGCGCGAGTTGCCTATCGTAAGGCGCAACAGTATGTTTTATTTGACAGTGCCTTGGAATTTACTGGACCAAATTAATCGATTTCATGTGAAAAATATCCATTGCATACATTTAGGCTTAGAACATAAATGCTTTTTGTTTCGATCTGCATCTCTGGTGTAAAATAATAATTAATTATACAAAAAGTAAAAATCATTGAACGATATCCAAAACACCTTTCTCTGCCTCTACCTCTCTCTCACTGCTATTTACATTATTTAACATTCATTTCAAGCTAGAATAAATTATCGAATCGAAATCGTACACACTTGAGCGTCAAGTTCGATGCGTAACACGATTAGAGTTAGACGCATTGCTTCAATTAATCTTTGCCGTGATCGTGTTTGACGAAGACTGAGTACTGCAGTTAGTGTTAATTTTGCATACACTTCTCTGCCCTCCCAATGCCACAAAAGCAATCAGTCTATTTATCTAATTCCCAATCGACAAGTGCACTTCGGTACGTGTCGGGAAAGCACTCTAATGTTTGTCTTATATCTTGAGCACAGTGCTGATGCTCCGGACTGGTTTGCGGCCGTAAGAAAAGTTTCCGAACACGGATGGTAGAGTGGGGAGGGGAGGGGGGGGGGGGGAGCCCAATCATCAGTACCGGTGGAGCGGAGCGAACCAAGTGATAGGTGACCGGTGCTGTGCGAATGAAAAACAATTTAGCTTCAATTTTTTAGCACTTGAAATATGCATTCTTGGCCCACCCCCCCCAATGCGCATAGTACACATGCAGCAAAGTCACATCCGCTCTCATTGGCTAAGAGGAAAGCCACTTTGGAACACAGTAGAGGGCAGGGCGCCTCCACCGGTGGGTGCGCCCCGGTCATTGTTCGCCCGCTCGTAGATTAATCACTTCTTTTCTCACAAAAGCAAAACTTCCTCCTTGCTCTTTGGTGTGGTTATGATCTGTTCACTGATACTGCTCGTGCGTCTGATCTCAACTGTTGCCGTATGTTTGAGCTTTTAGCAGCACCAGGCAGTGAGAAACTTCTGCTTCTCATTGCCGTTCTCTGTCTCGCATTATCGTGCTGCCAGTTTGCCAGATGCTTTCAGATGGTTTGTATTTTTATTTATCTTTCTACTTGCTTTCATCAGTGCAGTAGGATTTGTTCAATCCCGGCGCTAGTGCTTGATGAGAGAACGATGAGAAGAACGTTCAGCACCGATTCTGCCTAATCAAAGAGATTGCAAGCGGATGCACGTCGTTCCATCAATTTCAAATATAAATACCCAGCAACTCAAGCTAAAGTTTACCAACCAAATGTAGCATAAGCAGAGCATTAGTTGTATGTGTACTGTACATACTTTAGTTACCACACATTGGGTGTTAGTAAACTGGTGTTAGAAAACATGTTCATAATCGGAAATGGATTTCTTTAGCTAATTTGTAAATAATTATACGACTTTAATGCACAGCTCGTTCGTGTGGAATAACTAATATGATTTAATGTTAATTGAACCTCCGAAGAACAATCACTGATCGCAAACAGTAGCAAACAACCATGATGCATGCACGCCCTGCCCTGCGAACGTCCACACTGACTAGAAAGTTCGTCCGTCTGGTTCACTTGCGGCTGCTTGAGTATGATTGATCGCTTGATTAGCGTTTGAGGGACTGCCGGTTGTCACTCAAACTGTTTCGTTTTGCATGTGTAATGCAAATCAGGTTGTTGATTATTGGTGCGCTTTCTCATCTATTTTTAGCGATCGATTTGGTTTAAACGATACGAAGACGCTTACGAGAATCGTATTCCTGAGTAACAAATATCAATTCAATTTATCTTAAGTACAAGTTCTGTTAACTAAAATTTAGACATCAAGAACTTGATTCAACATATCGTTAACGTATGCTATCTTAGCACTAGCTTTAGTTGTACTGCGAAAGATGATTGCGACGATACTCAACGTCGCTTGCTTTATTCGCTGTGTGGACGCCGGTCCGCGGCTTTGTAAGCATTGGACAGTGTTGAAGTCGTTGAACAAACATACACAGTTGCAGCTTTAGCTTTGTTTAGTTCTCTGGCGTTTGAGTGTTGAATGGCTGTGTGAGTGTTTGACTAATGCCGCTGTTATTCAAGGTATTTATAAACGAAGTGCCGAGATAAGCACAATTGGACAATCAGCTTCGTTCGGTTCAGTCAGCACACGACAGCGGATAGAACCAGTCATACGGCGGTGCGATGGAGTCGAAAGAGACCTACATTAAAACGCGTCTCGTTACGCAAGTGTTAAACAGCCATGAATGTTTCCGTGGGTTGGAAGTTGTTGGTTGTACACTGCAAACGCCCAAACAGTTCGATGGATTTATGTCGACCATCCACCAATTGACGCTGACTTTGCGCCACCAAGCGAATGGGTGAGTATCGTACCGCGCTGGCTTATCGCAAACTGACCGTGTGCCTGTCCGTCCTATCAAGGAAAGAATCAACCGTACCGCTGCTGGTGAAGGTGATGAAGGGAGAGGAACTATTCCGCACGCAAAACCTCGGACATGTGTTGTTCCCGAACGAGATCAACATCTACGCGAATGTGCTGCCGTACTTCGATTCGTTCCTCGCCGCAGCGGGAACATCCCTCAAGGCAACCGAATGGTGTCCCCGAGCCTACCTCAGCACGGAGGGACTGTTTCCCGAGTACAGTGAAACATTCGAAACGTTCCTTGTGATGGAAAATGTCGCACCGAAGGGCTTCCGAACCGGACCGCGGCTGGACCTGGACGAGGCACATCTTACCTTGATGGCGGAGATCATTGCCCGGTATCATGCGTGCTCGTACGCGTTGCGCATACAAAATCCAGCCGCAATGGACAATCTCGTCCAGAAGATCATTCCACTGAACTTCATACAGGATGGTAAAATCTTTTTCGAAAGCTACGACATGGTCTTCCGCCTTGCGGCAGAGCGTTTGTTTCTGTACGTCGATGCGTGCCCAGAGGAACTGGACAGCGAACAGTTCAAGAAGCACATCCACATCTTGCGCACCAAGTACGGACCAAATCAGTCGCTGCTTATGCAACAGCTGCTCGCGCGTGATCCGACCTATTCGGTTATTCTGCACGGTGACTACAATCGTAACAATGTGCTGTTCCGTTACGCGGATGAAACTCCCGTCGAGATACTGATGATCGATTTCCAGGAGAACCGGTACGGATCACCAGCACTGGATTTGTCGTTCTTCATGTACATGAACATGACGCCCGAGCTGAGGGAACGGTTTTGGGAGGAGCTGTTGCACCGCTATCACCGGCAGCTCATGCAAACGCTGTGCGAAGTATTGCGCTGTCCCGCGACAGATCCACGCCTCGAACCGTACAGTGAGGTGAATTTTCTCCAGCACTTTTCTCGCTTTGCAATGTACGGTGCAATGGTAGCGCTGAACTTTATTCCCACTATGATGAGCAGCGAGCAGGAATGTGCTGAAATTAGTGGCTACTTTGAGCAGGATATTCATAGCGAAGGATTTCGTCGATGCACCTTAACGATTGGCGGGGATGTGGTTAATCGGCGAATAACGGCAGTGATGCGACACGCAAGCAAAATGGGATACATGGATGTAATGTAATGCGTTCATGCCGATCAGGTCATGTTGGTTAAAAGGGTATTAAAATTATCAGCCAGTATGTGTAAGTATAATTTACTTCTAAACAATTAACACACAAAATACAATATAAATAATCATTGTAATCATCAATTTATAAATTATTTTGTTAGCGGAAACGAACTATGAACATATTTTAATAAATACGCATGAGGTTGCAATCTTAAAAGTGACGATCGTCACACAATATCACCGATATCAAATGCCATCCAGACTTCTCCAGATTTCACCTTCCCCTACCAAAAAATTTTGATCTTGCCTTAAACAATAGGTTTTCCAAAAACTCCGACGATCAAGCAAGTTGTTAACCCAAAAAGAGATTATACGGGATCTTTCTGAAGCTCATCAAATACTCTACGGGATTAAGCTATGCTCGAGTTGCAGAGATTGAGATAGTCAGTGAAGTTGACAGTATGCTCTAGAGCCGGGTTATCTTAATTACAGTCAACGAGAGAATTCAATGCGTCTCGCGACACTTTAGCTTTAAAGCATATTCATCAGTCTAACAACTGACCGTCGCAATTTACAACTCCAAGCTAGCTTTGTGGCGTGCCCTCCAGCTACGGTAGTTTCAATTGGTGCCGCTCGCTGAACAGTTTGGAGACCCCTGCTCTAGAATGATGCGAGTAGTTTGGACGCACGAAGAAGGCTACTCTAGGGTAGGGTACTCTTCAAGACCGACCACGATGGAAGCGAGGAAATGCTGAAACGTGAAAGCATTACTCCACCAAGTAGCATTCCAAACGCATGAGGTTCTTACCGAATCGCTGCAAGTGATTCAGTCAACCGTGTCAAAACGCCTCTAAGCTATGCAATTGTTTTAACACCACAGGCATTCAGGGGTTGCTATACCATGCCGTACATGGTGACGTAAAATAGCTCCATTATGATAATCCAAAGTGCACAAAGTCAGGGTAAACCATGCCCTCTATGCGCGGATCTTGCGACGTCAAGATAACGTTCTGAATTTGATGAGACTAGCAAGAAGTAATATACCGATAACTAACGGAATTGCTGACTTCGAGCAGGCTTACTATACTTATTTTCAATAAGTAACTTTATAGCTATATATAGGAATATTAGACCAAAAATTGAGACTTATAAAATAAAACTTCATCAAGAGTCCTAAGGTATCAACGCCATCGACTACTTGGATCATCTATAAAACTTCACAGAGTAGGTTGACAGGCTAGCCCAGTTCATTCTAGTAGATCGTCTTTTCGCAAGCATCTGCACATATTACTCCAAAACTCGTTCTAACCATCATCTACTTGAAACGCAGTGTTCGCAGTATAATGTTCATCTTCTTGAGGCATATATTGGGCCTCGAAGGCGTAAGACTATAGATGTTCTGTGCCACCAAGCATTTGAATGTTATTTTTCCTCAATTTTTATAAAAAATCTAACATTTAATGCTCCAACGATGAAGTGCAAAAACTGTTGTCGAATAAATCCCTACATTTTTCTCCCAACGTTTTCCTTACGCCAACAGATTGCATCGTTTTCCAATTACACTGTTTAATTGTACGATCAATGTTGTTATTGTGCTACTCTAATTGGTACTATCAAGCATATCTGATAACTTCACCAAAGCACACGGGAGAACATCACGCTTATCCGCACCTTCTCCGATCTTACTGCTTACAGTGATCGGTACCTGTTTTACAATAGTCCCCCCCATCACCCACCCCAAGCATAACACTCGCAGCCCCTTCGGGTTCCGTAATTCTAGACCGGTATAAAAACGATCTCCCCGGGTTGGTGCAATTTCCAGTTCACAGTTGACGCTACTGCCATTCGGTGCTGTCTTTTGGATTGGACAATCGAATCGGCATCCGCGTGCGAAAGTTCCTAATTTCTGTGCCCAAACGCAAGCAAAACCAGACGCAACATGATAGTGCTTGTGTTTATCGGCGTGTTCGCCATTGTGTATTATATAAATTTTCGAAGATCCCGCAAACGATTGTACGAGCTTGCCGAACGAATACCGGGCCCGTTCGACTATCCGCTGATTGGCAGTATTCTGCTCACGCTCGGCAAAGATCCACTGGAGCTGGTCGCCCATCTGATGGAGCTGATGCATCATCTCCCTTCGCCGATGCGGGCATGGCTGGGACCGTACCTGCTGGTCGTTATCGACCGGCCGGACATGGTGCAGGACATTCTCAGCTCGCCCGACTGTGTCCAGAAACCGTTCATGTACGACTTCTTCCGCCTCAGCAAAGGTCTGTTCGGTGCACCGGCCGACGTATGGCGAAAGCATCGTAAGCTGCTCAACACGTCCTTTTCTCCGGCGGTGCTAAAAAGTTTCATGCCAACTCTGAATGCCAAAGCGGATCGGTTTAGCCGCGACCTGAGCGATAAAGTATCGGGCGAAAGTTTCGACGTGCATACACTGTTGGCTCGTTACACGTTGATTACCATCTCGTCGACGTCGCTGGGGGCGGACCTGAGCGTTGAGAAGCGGGAAGTGCTGGAAGAATACACCAGTAACGCTATACAGTGAGTACCGATCTAGATTCCTATGCCGAAGAACCGTCCCAAATGCTCGCTGTGCTTGATATCAATTTCAGAATGTTTACCGCCAGCTTCGAACGCATCTACAAAGCCTGGTTGCATCCAGAATTCCTGTTCCGAATGACTTCCGCCTTCACGGAAGAACAGAAACGATTTAAGCTTTTCAAACAGATGTCCCGAAAGGTGAGCATATCATCCTGCTGCGACACAGTTTTGTGGCTAACGCTCATTTCCCGTCCAAAGATCATAAACATGCGGCAGGCCATAGCATCGCCGAGCAAAACCAACGACAGCCAGCAAGACTCCGACCCGGAGGACAAACAGAAGCTCCCGAGGGCGAAAGTTTTCATCGAGCGGTTGGAGGAAATTGCACGCGATCCAGCCAACAACATCGACGAGGACGGTTTCCAGCAGCACATCGATACGCTGATGTTCGGTGGCAACGATACCTCCGCCCAGGCCCTCTCGAACACGCTGCTAACGCTCGGCATGTATCCCGACTGGCAGGAGAAAGTGTACCAGGAAGTTATGGACGTTGCACCGAGCGGACCGATTTCGTACGAGGATCTGTCCAAGCTCACCTGCATGGAGATGTTCCTGAAGGAAACGTTACGCCTGCTGCCCATTACGGGACTGATCGCACGCGTGCCCACGAAAGAGGTGCAAGCGAAGCACGTTACCATTCCGTCCGGTGCCATCGTTCTGGTGCCGTTTTTGAAAATCCATCGCGATAAAACGATCTGGGGCCCGGATGCGGAGGTGTTCAATCCGGACAACTTTCTCCCGGAACGGTGCGCTCAGCGGCATCCATACGCGTTCATACCGTTCAGCCAGGGGCCGCGTAACTGCATCGGCATGAAGTATGGTTGGATCTCGATGAAGATTCTGCTGTGCCACGTGGTGCGTCAGTATCGCATCGCGACCGATATCAAGCTGAGAGACATTAAGCTTTCACTGTCGCTCGTAATGAAGTTGAATACGAAACATTTGATCCGATTGGAGCGCCGCCGTGCCGACCTCATCGATGTCCGATGAAGTCGTTTTGTGATAGCATCGAAATAAAAAAAATTCCTCCTATACTGATAGTACAATCGATTGCCTCTCTAGGGGTGCTGCCTGGTTACAGTACACCATCGTCCCGAGCGCGATTATATCACACTAAGGGATTCCATTGCGTTGCGGTTTCATCAGCAGCAGAGTACAGATCAAACAATTATACGCCGATCGATAAAGACGCACCGCCATTAGAGGTGTAATTTATTCAACCAGTACATGCTACTGAACTCCCGACCCTTGGACGCCGGACGGTTGAACCCTGTCGGTACCGTGTACCCGCGTGAGAACACTTCCGTACTTAGCATCGGCAAAGGTGTTAATTACGCTCAGCCGTGCGCCTTCCCCGCCACCGTACGAACGCGTGTTGTAACGCACTCGGCGCGCTGCCTCCCTGTTTTAGCACGGTTTATGATGTAAAATCCCTCGCCATACTAACGGCACATCGCGAACGGAACGTGCTTCAGATCTGACGTGCGTATTATTTTATTGCCCAATCCGATCCAGCACCTTTTGCCGGCGGAATGTTGTACCCGTTGCACGCTATGTTACTTTGATGCACACGCAACACTTATTGGCAAATCATTAAGTTGCAATATTTCAATAAACGGGTACGCCTTGGGAACTGTCCGGTACGTTACCCCCGGGTAAAGGTGCATTCGATGTGTTTGCATTTCCCTGTTTAATGTACGGAGTGCTGTACTAAAGATGCGTTATAATGTTAACTGTGCAAACACCACTAGTCCATGGATTTAGTCTATATGGAGAGCTAATTAACCATTCAGACACTTTAAAATGCATGCATCGGTGTGCAAAAGCGTTTCAGACATGGTTTTGGGCTATCACAATGCAAGTAAAGCGTTAGAATTTATCCTTAGGTGGAGATTTCACAGGAATGCATGGTGATTATGTGGAGATTTCACAGACTTCCTAATCAAAAATGACTGTTTTATTTGAATTTCCAAACAAAATTTAAATAACTGCAAATAACCGACAATGAACTTTGTAGCAATGTAAAGACGAAAACGTGGTGAAGAGCTAGAGAAAAGAACGGTAATTCTATGCTATGAATAGTATCCTGTCGAGTGTGAGTGACTCTCCATCAGGTTAACCTCAACAGGCATAGATAATTAAAAATAACAATCCAACAGTAATTGCAAAATCCCAAATAGATTAGCAAAGATAAACCTGATATCGAATACAAGAAAATCCCGCATCAAACGCTCTACAGTAATCTTGTTTATTGGCGTAGAGACAGGGGAGCCAAATTGAAGAACGAGGGTTGCTCAGATATCCCCAAATCAATTACTGAGTACGTGATGGAATGTATAGTTGTGGTCATTCTATATCAGAACTTGTTGTAAAGCAACCCGTAATCATGTACACTGCATTCCGGATGGTGACCCACTGGGAAGCTTAATGTCAAGTTATCTATCGTTGGACACGAAGGTACGAATGGAATAGTCGGAACTACATGGTCTGGACCCTTCCGTACCAAACCTGATGTGCAACGAAGTATTCGTCCATAGCAATTCCCGCTTAGAGCTACTGGAATATGATTTTTGGGCCCCCCGTTACAGTAGAACAGCTACTCAATGTAAACCGTTACAAAGAAACGTTCACGTGCTGCGAGGTTGCCTCAGTTTCGTTCCACGTATTAAGAATAGCCTTTATTGCTATAGTTGTAGCCGAAAGCTTTTGAAGTTTTGCTCTCACCCAGTAATGTTCGGAGTGTCCACTTGTTCCTTTTCCCCATTTTATGGAATTGAATATCTAAGCAATGCAGGTATTTACAGAACATTGTTTCAGACAGGATAACCTACGGAGTCTTAACGGAATGTTTCAATGCTGGGAATGTACTGAAAACACACGTTTTTTTATGCATTCCCGTTTTTGTTCTACTTCATTTGTTGTTCATGGCACGAGAACATCATTTCTCCGCTTTATTATGAGATATACAAAAGGTTTCTTTCAACCATTCTATTCTTTAATTGAATATTTGTCTCGAAAATTAATCTCGAATTGAAATTTTTTATTCTCGTAATACTACTCCTATTTAATGTTTTTGGAAATAGATTTAGTAAAGAGCAATATACTATATAGCTTAATATATAAACCGCCATATTCAGTAGTTTACTGTGAAATAGTTCAGTAGTTAGTTAAAAATACAACAAAAAATTTAAAATAAAACTCAACACTTTGTTTAGATTGCTGTCTTGTACAGCTTTTCAAGAGTAGTTCAGTTTGTACCAATAATCTATCATATTCAGCCTTAATTTGAAATCCTTCAAATATTCATGATGACACAACCAATAAGTGTGAATAAATGAAATGCACAAGCAATGTTTTACTTTCCCTTTTTCCCTTTTTTCGGTGCCTTCTGGGGTTTTTGTTTTTTCTTGCGCTTGAACTGCCCCAGACCCTTGCGTACCATCGTACCTCTCCACCAGGACTGGATCTTGATCGCCGAGCGCATCTGTTTGTTGGCGAGTGCCAACTGTTGTTCGCGCTCCTTCATAAATTCGGCGCAAATTTTTAAATCTTTCTCCCGATGCTTGAACAGTATGGTCATCTCCTCGAACTGCACCTTCAGGTTCACTATCTTATCCTTATGTTCGGCAATCTGTGCATCCAGCGCTTTTATTTCGCGCTGATACTTATCGGTCCAGAAGGCGATTTTTTCACTAATCTGATCGATGCAGTAGTTGATGTAAACTTGGTAGTACCGAAGGGAAAAAAGGGAGAAGTACCAAAGTGATTATTTGCGATAAGGGGCGATAAGTTAGCTTAGACTACTTACCATCAATCTCACTTTTCAGTCGCAGCTCACGCTCAATGTTTGCCTTTGTTTGGGCCGATGTTTGCACGAGATCGTTCTCCTTACCCTGAATGATAATGCGGGCCTGCTCGTGTCGGGTACGCTCCCACTGCTGGACTAGCTTCGTCTTGATGTCGTTCTCAATGCGTGCATCTTTCAGCTTCGTTTCCAGATCGAAGATTTCATCGTCCAGTTGCTTCAGCACGTTCTTACATTCCCGATTAACACCCTCGAGCTGCGTTTGTAAAATTTTTAGCTTCTTCTCATTTAGGATACTGTCCCGGATGAGGATCAATTCTTCCTGTTCGCTTTGAATGTCGTTATCCATAAATGTTTGCAGCGTCTCGAACGTACCGAACTCCGCCATCTCCGTATGCGTATCGGAAAGCAATTTGCGTAAGTTTGAACTACAATAAAAACAGCCAACCCCGTTGGAAAGTCATAACTCCGAACAGATACAATTCCATTGCCCTCATACGTACACATCATTTTGTAGTTTTACCAGAATCATTTTTCCCATCGCCAAATCGACTACCATATTTTCGCTCAGCAGCTGATTTTTATATGACGGATCGAAACGTACATGCATAGGTGGCTTTCGTACGATCGGGGCGCTTGTTTTGTCACCATCGCGATTGATGACGATCAGCTTATAGGTTGCTTCCTCAATAATTATGTTTATCATACCGCTTTCCATCTCATTGAACATGGCTTTCGGTCCTAGCTGACTGATGGATTCGGCCGTCGAGGCTGAAAGTTAAATGTGTTTTCAACCCGGCTAATATTGCCAACATCATGAGAATGTTGCACGCTTACCCCTTGTTGTAGTATCACTAACATCTTCGCTTTCAGATGATTCGGTCGAATGAAAATTAGGCATCGTTAGGTCACACATGGTGCTTGATTCTATTCCAATTTCTTACATTTATTACCGCTCTTATTGCTGCATATATAGCTATAAGTTCCGTCTTGTGTCTGCTATCAACACAAAATAAATTGAAAATAATCGTTTCCTGGCAACCGGTAAATCTACATACCGCCTGAAGTGCGCAAACGCACATGTTTGTGAGCCCAACAACCTTAACTGTAACAATTGTAATTGTTTCCGATACAAGCCTATGAATTTTTGTGGACCCAATAGCATTAAATGTAACAATTCATAAACGTAATACCTAAACATAAGTTGAATAATTCGTATCATTTAGGGCAGTAATTGGCCTTGAAGAAAAATCGTTGCATTAATACAATGTTTTTCTCATTACAATTTTTGACGCTTTTCCTTGGTAGCATTATCGCTTTCTACTGGTTCATCGCTACTTCCTTCCTCTTCGTCTGGAACGACTAAAAAATAAAGCAGTTTTACTAAACAAATTCCATATTTGGACACCATAATTCATACCATTATCGTTTTGTGCTTTGGAAGCAACGCTTGATCCCGCTTCTTCTACGACGATAGTGGTAAGCAAATCGTTCATTGCTTGCTTTACCGCTTTAATACTTGTGATTAAATCACTCATGTTGTCACCGGCAGCCTCTTCCTTTATCACCTTTGAAACACCGCAGCGTTTGATTTCTCCCACAACTGTAGGCATTTTTCTTCATGCACGTGAATAATTTTGAGACCAAAGTTGGTAAACATTGCGAAGTCGTGTTTTCTTCTCTTTTTTCGCTTGTCAGTTTGACAGTTAAAGTTGTTAGGGCCTCCGCACACGAGGCAAAGGGGGCCAACGAGGCGTGTCTCGTTTATAAATTCAATTTCTGTGATAGTTGCAGACGATATGCGCAATATGGAAGATTTTCATTCAAATCGTCGTTTTTAAAAATAGCCACCACGTTCAATGATGCTTCCAATTCCCATTAAAAATACTTTAGCGCAATAGAATCGAAAAAGCCTTTTCAAACATCGTTCTCTTGGTCAACGAGTTTCAAAATTGACAAGTCGCGGCATCCGTCAGAAAATTGAACCATGAACCAACCTCCCGTCTAGCCAGTTTGGAATAAAGAATTGGCCAAGAGTGGATCAAAGTTTTGTTTACGATTGTAGGTACGATATTCGCTAGATACGACCGTGCCGAGTGCTGTGCCACTAGTGGGTCGTACATGATTCAGTGATATTCTCCGTCACCACACATAATGCGATCCTGGACGACACGATGGCTTTCACGGGCGCTGCACCAAAATTGGCAAGCTGCAAACGCAACTGCGGAAAACAAACCTCGTACCTACTCGCGCTTTATCTCCGTCGTCAGTGGCTTTCCAAAGAACCTTGCCCAGTCCAAGTACAAGCCTGGGAAGATGGGAGATGATGCGTGGTTTATCGCTAACACCAAAACAGCCGACGTCCTGGGTAAGTGTCGCTGGTCACGGATGTGGTTTGCATGATACAACTAGATTTTCACCTCCTTCGCTCATCATCTGACAGGTGTCGCTGATGGGGTCGGCGGATGGCGCAGTTATGGAATTGATCCGGGCGAGTTTGCGATGGTGCTAATGAGGAATTGTGAGCGACTGGTCAAGTTTTCCCGCTTCGATCCGATCAAACCAGTGAATCTGATTGCGTCCGGGTTTCGGGAACTGCAGGACAACCGAAAATGTATCCTAGGTAAGTGTGCGGGAACCCCGTGTCACGCAGCGCAAACAAATAGCCATCTCGCTCTGGCCAAACGTGATGTACGAGATGGGCCGCCCTTTCCATCTCTTTCGTACAATGTGGTGACCGTGACCATTTTGCACAACACTGTCCGTAGAGGTGGTGGCTGGTTACGATGATTACGCATCTGTTCAGCGCAAAACATTCATTAATACCCGATCCTTTCCATCCGCGCACCTTTCTTCCATACATGCATCCGGTTCTGTTGGTACACGCAGGTAGCAGCACAGCCTGCATAGTGGTGTTTAACCGTGAAGACAGTAGCATTTACACGGCCAACATTGGCGACAGTGGCTTCATCATAGTACGGAAGGGTGAAATAGTGCATCGAAGCGAGGAGCAGCAGCATTACTTCAACACACCCTTCCAGCTCTCCTTACCCCCGCCCGGTCATACCGATGTGCTGAGTGATAGGCCCGAGTCGGCCAATACCACCACCTTTCCAGTGTGCAACGGGGACGTCATCCTCGTCGCGACGGACGGTGTGTTTGATAATGTACCGATCAAGCTGCTAGTCGACACTCTACAACGGGTAAGTAGGCTGGGTTTGGGTTGAACAAAAAAAAAACATACGTTGGCACGTGATACCACCCTATGACGTATGGCGAAAGAATGTTTCGTGCGGTTATTTATAAAGCCACTTTTTGTCTGACATACATTTGTATAGCAACGAGAAAAATCTTGTTGGATTTTTTTTTGTTTATAAATGATTAAACAAAATATATTAGACTAATGCTATTTAACAATGTTCATTGATCCGTGTATGTATCCGTGTTTCCATGAGTTATCTTCGTTTTCTGGTAGTTTGGAATATTGTTTTTTTTAATATTCTACATTTGCAATTATTTATAGCTTACTTTCGTTCACTTGAAAAAGTTTTGTTAATTTTCTACTATTTTTATAGTATAATAATAACGTTTTCAATTGAACATTTCAATACGTTTCAGGTGGAAGGTGAGAACGACCAAGTTAAGCTACAAATGTGTGCAAATTCGATCGCTCTTATGGCACGATCGTTATCCTTCGACAGCAAGTTTCTATCACCTTTTTCCCTAAACGCTAGGAGAAACAATATTAATGCAATGGGTACGTATTACACCAATTTACACGCATTCTGAACAGTTGCAACGAACATTCATTTTAGTTACTCAGTTTTACATTCAATGTTGCATTGTGCGTACCTGCTAGTTCGTGGATTGAAATATTCACTTTTAGTTATTATTGAAAGCAAAGAACTAATTTGTACATTAGGCACGCAAATTAAATGCTTTAAATATGTGTATTATAATGTTCAACGACATTTATTACTCAATAAACACAATAATGACAATAATAATCACAATAATGTAATATTACTGACTAGAACATAACAACTTCTAAAAGTTTAATTTTCAATTTCGTAGTTGTTTGCATTGTGTAAAAGTTTATGAGGAATTCTGTCGTTGATAGTATTAAAATACATATTCTTAGCATTTAATGTATGTGCCCAGTTTGGATATTTTTTTTTATTTTTCCAAATCAAATTGAATATGAGTATTTCAATCCTTGATCCCATACGCACCTATAAACATTCAATATTAATGTTTACGTATTTCATTAAGTCCATGCACTTGTGTCAGATAAATGTGAATTATTATGAATATTTTCATCAAACTCATATACTTATATACCCGCTCTTCTCTATCTCGTCGTGTTCAGGTGGAAAACCGGACGATATAACCGTAGTTTTAGCGACCGTGGCGCTGTAACCTCGTAGCGAAACAGCATGCATTTGAAATGCTGACATTGTGCAAAATAAAAACAACCAAGGGACATGCATTAACTGGGGAGGGAATAAATACTTTAGTCGGTAGTGTGCAAGTGAACTTCTTAGACAAATTAATTTTGCTAGAACACGCAAAAAATAAACTACCACCCATCAAAGAGAGCCATACAGCCGGTACAGGGACGAAAATAAATCCTGACACGATGAAACGGAAAGGCTGTTGGAATACATTTTGTTGTAGCTTTTAGTTTTATAGCTCATATTTTTTTTTTACTTCTTTGTCTGTATCTGCTAGACCGGGTATTTCTAAACGATCAAATAAACTTCAAATCGATCCATTTGTACACACCACGATGGAAAGAATGATGATAAGAGGCGAGTTAAAACAGGCGGAGTTTTTTGTGTGCTTTTCTATGCAATCCAAGGGAAAGAAAGTCTTAAATACAGCCGTGAATATTATTTTCCTTTTATTAGCTAACTTTTGTGTTGTGGGCGCAAACAGAGAGAAAGGAAACAACATTTAGAGTTAAGTATATCAGATATTCCCGCGCGACCAAACAACAAACGAGTGCAGCACAGTTAACAAGGGCGTGTGTGGTAGGGCTCATGTATGTAGCAGAAGCGTTTCGTTTATGTTGGTGATTTACTTTTGTAAAAATTCCATAATGTCCTCCTTAGACAGCATGGGACTCGAGCTCGACTTGCTGGATGATTGTCCCTTTTGCGATGGGGTGGGAATTAGTGGTTGCAGCTGTCCGTACGGGTTACTATTGGTTGGGGAAGTTAGTTCGGGCTTTTTCGTAGCCAACGATCCATTGCTGTTCATCCACATGTTGGAAGCCATCGGTGCGACCGGCATTGGCATCGCAATGGCCGGTGGTGGAAGCGCTAACGGTGGGTCTTTGTTGCGAAGCTGCATCACGGAGCTGTTTTGCTGCTGGGTGAACAGGTTGTATTTGATGCTATTTTCCTTGGCGGTCGTTGCCACTGGTGGAACGTTCCAGTTCAAAGTGCTGAAGAGAGAACGTTGCAGTGGGTTTGGGTATGTTAGTTTTAGGCCCTTTTTAACTGTTTCTCAATACTTACGTTTGTGGTTGTAACGGCTTCAGTTGTGGGATTTGAGGCTGCGTAGGTGAGGTTAGTGCCCTCTGTTGTGTTTGTTGCTGCACAGGTTGTGGTGCTTTGTTCGTAGTCGATAATGGAGATTGCATAAAATCACCGTATAAATCGGAACCTCCAAACCCTAGGCTACCAAACGATTGCTGCAGATCGGACTGTTGTGATGACGATTGTTTTTCCTGCAAGCTAGAACTACTGGCACTGGACGAAACGGATGCTTTGCTGCTGCCCAACTTATCGCCCTGTTCTTCCTCAATTTTGCGTGTGAATTCTTTTATCAAAGCAATGATAGCGTTAAACTGCTGCAGCGAAAGACCATTTACGATGGTCATAGGGAACAGATGTGGTAGAACTTTGCAGGCCAACACGTCCTTAGGAATACCAAGACCATCGGTTGTGAATGATACTTTGTAGACGCCTATAAGACAAGCGTTTGATTTGTATTTCTCGGTGTATTCCTTATTGTATGCTAAAATACTTACCAACAATGGCCATAATGACGGCCGGTTCCCGACAGTTTACGGACGGAAGATACGACACGATATCATCTATCATCACCCACTTATCAATCTTAGCCGCCAGCTGTCCAAGACACAGCAAACATTTTACTCGTACCGAAACCAAATTCGTTCCGGAGCAGAGCGTTTTGATCCGGGGCACTAGTCCACTTTTAACCGTGCTCTTATCCAAATGCACAACCACCGCTGGAATAATCGAGAGACAAAGCTCCTGGATCTGTTGCGATTTTGATTCGAGCGCTTTGTAGACGAGTGGCAACACGCTAGCCCGTATCTCCTCCGAGGGACACACTTTGAGCAGTACGTCAAGATTTTGAAAGAATATAAGCATTATTTGAACCGGTTCGTCGAGCAACATCACCGGCCGTAGATGGGAGCTAACGTGCTGCATGTATTCGGCCCGCGTGCAACTGGCCATGATGGTTAGAATGTTCGTCAGCACGAACGGAATCATCGAACAGTTGACAAACTCTTTCACCAGCAGGGGCAGAATGCGGTACAGTCTTACGCGGTGCGGAAAATCCCCAATGATGTGGGCTAGTCGTTTGTAAAACTCGGACTTTTCTAAATTATCCTTAGGAAATAGCGTTTCTAAATTGTCTAAACATTGCACATAATTGTCACAAAAGTACGAAATCTGTAAATATAAGCATTTTACGATGACAATTTCTCAAACTTGACAATTGACATTCTGCTTAAAATTACCTGAATTAACGACTGTAGTGTCGGTCGAGCTTGAGGATTAACGCTTAGCATTTTCTTCACCTCCGAGCGTAACGATTCGGGGATTGCGGTTAGCTTCGGTGGACCCTGGTTACTGAGCTTTGTAACCGATTGTTTATAGCCGTACAGATCTGACGATGCATCCGGAGATGGAATGTTTTCTCGCGAATAAATTGTATAAATTAATATACCTAAAACAAGAGTACAAAATATAGTATATTAAAAACGTTGCAATGAGAATGATTTACGGTTCAGGAGTACTTCATAAGGTTGCATTACCTAAAGAATAAATATCGGTTGAATCGTTGCAGCTGTTTTCCAGTATCAATTCGGGTGCAGTCCACTTAGAACCCGGATTCCCCAAAAGACGGCTTTTAAAATAGTGATTAGCTACCGGTGTCCCAGGAACACGTTTGTTCCAACAAAACCCAAACCCGAACAGTTTCCATATGCCCTGCTTGTTTACGATGATATTTTCCGTGCAGATGTGGCGATGTACCAGCTGTGCGTCGTCGTGCAAAAACTGAATCCCCTTGATAAGCTCATATATGCCAAATTTTGTATCAAATTCCGACAGCTTGTACTCCGACAGTAGGCCCGTGTTGGACACGTTCGTTGTGTTGCCGAGAAGGTTAGCTAAGCTTGCCACGACGGGTTCGGTGGCGAAAGCGATCGTATCGCGACTTTCTTCCATTGCATGCTGCACGGTTAATACTTGCGGGTGACGTATTTTCGTCAGTTGCACTACACCACGGCGAATGTTTTCACAGATTTCTTCCCGCTCATCTTTGGTGAACAGTTCTAGCTGTTTCTTATCGAACACAAATATTGAGGCTGTTTCCTTCGTCGAACGTTTGCAACCGGTGTAGATTTTCCAAACGAATTCTAGGAGAAAGATAGAAAAACAGACAGTACAGTGTTAATGAATGACTGACGCGGCCTGCCACAGTCTTCTTGCTGATGATTCATTGGTACAATATTTGGGGAGAGTCTTCAAATTTACTGCCTCAATCAACGCCAAATTGTACCAGTATTTAGTATATCCGTCTTTGATCTTACCTGTGCCCGCAGAACCAATATGTTCAGCGATATCATAATCTTTCGTGAGTGGATTTCCCAGAAACACTGCCGAGAGGGTGGAGACCGTTTGCGAAACGGATGAATAAATCTTGTTTATGGCATCCATGGGACGGAGTCGGAATGTCGAGGTTGATTTGGAACTACGGTACAATGAACTAGCTTCTGTACAGGAATGTTTTTAAACAGTTTTATCTACAAAATATGCAACAGACTGCAAACCAACCGAGTGCACCACTTTTCTTGTGTATTATTTTTTCTCCATTCGCAAACGTCAATGACGAGATGACATTTCGTTTCGTACCATGTAAACAACGCACGCACACATGCATGCACAACAACTGCTTGACATTTGCATTGATGCCCTCGCAGCAAAATTACATTACAAGCATCGTACTTTTGGCTGGATTGGTATGGATTTCATTGATAAGCTACATTGAGTGGTTTTTTGGGTTTTATTTTGTCGATAAGATGTAGTATAAAGATAAGCATAAAGTGTTATTTTATCATGCACACGTAGATTAATTTGGGAGTTCAAATCACACGAAATATACGAAGATATTCATAACCACACAAAAAAACTCTCCGGAATGATTCGATAACGGTTGCTAAAAATCATCGTTCATCGGTTTGATGAGCATTTTCTGCATAATGTGTTGCAGCTCTTGATTCTGTTTTCTCAAGAAACTACACTCCTCGTCCAAGGTTTGCCTCTCCCGTAGAACCTTGTGGATATAGAAGCAAACAGAACGTTATACATTGCCTGAATGGTAACTTCTTCCAATTTACCTGAAGATATTTGCTCAAACTCTCTTCCATGGTGTCCCAAACTTTCATCTGATTTGGCAAGAAAATATTTTTAAAAGATGCCCAAAACTTTCGTGTATCGGAGAGGGTTAACTTCGGTTCGGGCTTAATTTCGCTTTGAGAATGTAACCTATATCGGTGATAAGTTTTAGATAGAGCTTCACTGTTCAAAGCCGAAACTATACTCACACTTCATTGTCGTCTTCACAGAACATTTTAAGAGCGAGAAGATCCCGGGAAGTAGTAAGAGCCTTGTGATTTACATCGATTTCCTTGTTATCCGTCGAAGATACCTGCAAGCAAAATAAGTTAAAACTTGATTAAACACGAACTTCTCTCGGCGATTCGGAGAGACTTACTTCAGATGTGCTGCACGTTTCGTCGACATTATTTAAATTTTGCACATCCGAATGCGTGGACTGCAGGTGACGAACACCATCCATGCTATCAATGCCGAGTGCATTCAATACGTTGTCCATACAAATCAGCGTCATACCACAACTATCGATCTGTCTATCCTTTAAAGCTATTTCTAACTTTTTATCGCTTAAAAATCGTGACTGCTCCAGCAAATTTTTAAGACGACAGAAATCGTGCTGCTGTTCCTCTTTCGAGTTGGTTAGGCTTCGTTTGGCTGAAAACAAATATGCCCAAGATGTAACCATATTAGTTCTTTTCACTACAGAAAATCTAAAAAGTCCTACTTTTGGCTGTGCTGGGGACCTTAGGTGTGCACAAAGGATCGTAATTGAAGAACAGATCCGATATGGCGCCCAAATTGTTGGTCCACTTCCGGTTCAAGTGTTGTTCGACCAGTACTTTGTCAATGGCGGATATGCTTTGAATAATTTCAAAACATTCATCACGATTCAAGTTCCAAATAGAACGAACCTTAACCGAAAAGGAAACAGAATTAGCAATATCTTCAAGAAAGATCAATTCAAACACTCTTGTTACCCTTTTATCGTACGCTTTTTTCGAACATTCCAGTTTACTTCTGATGTGGTCCACGCTGTGGTGCAATTTTTCAATCACTTTCGCCATCTTTTCCGTCTCGATGTAATAGGTCGTTTTCGTGTCTTTCAGCTTATTTCGGAGCGTGAAAATGGTTTCGTGTAGCTTAGCAAGACGACGTTTCTGTGCGTTCTTTACCATCAAGTTTTCATCTTCCCGTTTTTTCAACACCTGAAAACTGTAGTCCAGCTTTTCCGAGTTCAGTGTGGTGTTTGTTTTGATCTTCTGCAACTCTATTGCCAGTGCCTGAGTGTCTTTGTCCAGCTTTATCCTGGTAGCACGCGTTGTCTCTACATAATCCAGCTCTATTTGCTCTATTTCCGTTAGGTTAGCAAGCAACTGTAAACAACCAATCGGACATTACACTGTGTAGCTACGATAGCTAGTGATAGAACATACCCGTTCCTTCTTCTGCTTGACTTTAATGCGTTCATTGGTGGCTCGCTTTGCGTAAACATCATTCCAGTTGAAATTCGCAGCATTCTGTAGTATTACGCGTTCTTCCTCGACTGCAATGATACGATCGATCATCAATACAACCGAGCGCAGTTTACTATGGCATTTGTCCTACCTGTCCCTTGAATCAGATCCAAATTTTCCTTGAGAATACTTTTCATTGCCTCCACCTCCGTATCGGCACGATGAACAAGGCTCTGTATATCGACGATTTGCTTGCGTATGTCTCTAGCGTATCGATCGTCCGCTGCCTGCAGCTCCTTGCGACATTCGGCAATGATGATGTCCTTCTGTTTCAGCAATTCCTCCACTCGATTCTTTTGCAGCTGTAGCTCATCGTTCATAAGCATGGGATCTTTCAGTTCTTTGATTTCGGTCCACTTTTCGTATGTGGTTTGGAATTTGGCTACTGAATCTACTGATTCGGTATGGATTTTACTCAGGAGACCTAAAACACACAATAATGCAAAAAATATTGTCCATGTTCAATGTCTCAGTATACTCACTCTCCTTGATATCCGCCTCAGCCATTCGCCGTTCCACTTCGTGTCTATCGCTTGCCACCCGCACATCCTCGATAAGTTCCAGCCCATCGCGCATCAGCTCGGCAATACGCTTGTCTGCATTGTTCAAACAAATGCGTATCCTTTCCTTATCCTCCGCATAGTTTAATGGGATGCTAAAATGAAAGCCGTATGAAGGTTACATTCCTACCCTAGATGTGTGCCACACGACGCCGTGTCCATTTACTTCTTTTTGCGAAAACGATTATCACGCACGAAGCTTTCCACAATACTGTGGGAACGTCCTTCCAACAATGCCGATTCGACCAAACTTAAAAACTGTGGGCTGGCGCCCCCTTTGGAAACTGCGGATGATTGTCCAGGGTTGGGGCTTTTCTTATCCGTAATAGGTTCTTCGTTATGCATTTTTGAAATCTGTAATATTGCTGCACGAGGATGAGATGTGTATTCCGTGGATTACTTTTCTCCGCCATTCAACAAAACAACATGCTTCCTAGCGACCGTTACCATCGTTAATTTATTTGTGTCTTCCGATTCTCTCGACCAAACTCCGACAACGGCAAATTTCTCCGAAATCGATGAAACGACTTATGTCAAGCGGTTGGTTTGACAGTTCGCGCTTTTCGCATGACGCCGGGCTATATTTGTTGATGTTCTACAAATCACAACAAGCTGTGCAGCGTGTGTGATTCGCTTTTGGGCAGTTTTTAGTGTATTAAATACAAGTTTAAGCAATTATCTGTACCGTCAACACACTGGCACAATGTCCGACAATGAACAGAGCGTGTACGCCAAGCGGGCAAAGACGATTCACTACGGTTCGCTGGAGGAGTCGGATCGTTGGCATGTGGAGCGCAAGGATAACGATACGGATGGTTCAGGAAAAAACGACTACAGTCAGCTGAGCACATCGGACTACATGAGCCTAGATGAAGATGTGTAAAGAATCGCAACCAGGACGAATTGCAATTGGTGTGGAACGTTTCTTATACTAACAGGTTCTGTGTCAACATTTGCTTTCATTTTAGCGCCAAAGAGAAAGCAGCACTTCTAGAGGAATTCGAACGGCGGAAAAAAGCACGTCTGATTCACGTCAGCACGGACGATGGAGAAGTGAAGAGTGCCCTGCGAAAGCTAAACGAACCAATTTGTTACTTCGGCGAAGGTCCTGCTGACAGGCGATTGCGATTGAAAGAGCTACTATCGGCGTACGTACACGCGGAAAGCGAGAACCGGCACGAACCGGTTTTTCTTCCAAACTAACCCCTTTTTCCACATTCTGTTTTCCTACTCACAGACTGGGTGAAAAAGGCTTACCAGCATCAAAACCGGCTAAGGAAGAGGAGAAACCGAAGAGCCAACAAAAGGAAACGAACGAATCTACCTGGTATCATGAGGGACCGGAAAGTCTGCGATTGGCAAGGTTTTGGATAGCGAACTACTCGTTGGCTCGTGCCAAGAAGCGTCTGGAAGAGGCAAGCGAAAAGGTGCGTCAACATTCGGCCACCAAGGCTGGACGAATGGTGGAGCTGCAGAAACGGATTCAGCAACTTGCGCCACAATGCAGTCAGGTGGGCGATACACGGCCAATTACCGGGTGCAGTATAAACGAGGACTCGACGCTATTGCTGACCTGCAGCTTGTACGTTTCTATCTTCCTACATATGTACGAAACGAATCATTATTTAATGAATTGTGTATTGTTTTGTTCCGACAGGAGCTCCTTATGTAAAGTATGGTCCGTTCCTGATTGCACTCTGAAGCAGACGCTCCGTGGGCACAAGTTCAACGTAAGTGATGTGGCCTTCCGGCCGGGTGTTGCCAACGATAGTAAATCGGAAGTAGCGATGGCTTCTTGTAGCTTCGACGGATCAGTTAAACTATGGTCGTACGACAGCGAAGAATCGATTGCCGACATCAACGGACACGTGCCGCATCGGGTCGCGAAACTTGCATTCCATCCCTCTGGACGGTTCCTGGGAACGGCCTGTTACGATGCTTCTTGGAGGTTGTGGGACCTAGAACAGAAGCAGGAGGTACTGCATCAGGAAGGACACACGAAGGCCGTTCATTGCATTGCTTTTCAGGTGGACGGTAGTGTATGCGTCACGGGGTAAGTACAAAAGCAAAGGATTTATAATTTCTTGTCTTCACGTCCTATTCGAACATGTATGCGCTATAATAGATTATTAGGTTTATTTTATCAAGTATCCGGATAGACGATCCTTGCAACGTTGGGTTGATGTAGGTTCGATTCGCGCACATTTAAACCGAACACCACCAATACCGTAAAACATTTGTGGTTTTATGAGAAAAAATAATGTATAATTTCTTCTTTTTTATTAAATTATTCTTCTTAAAAGTGGACTGGACGGTTTTGGCAGAGTATGGGATCTTCGAACCGGCAGATGTATCATGTTTCTGGAGGGGCATCTCAGTGCTATATACGGTGTAGACTTCTCTCCCAATGGGTATCACATTGCATCCGGTAGCCAGGACAATTCGTGCAAGGTATGCGATTAAACAACAACGAAATTTTATAAATGTCCCTACATTTACGTTTCGTTCCATTTACCAGATTTGGGATTTACGAAGGCGACAAATGGTGTACACAATCCCGGCGCACACTAACCTGATATCGGATGTTAAGTATCAGAAAAATGGTGGCAATTTTCTGGTAACAAGTAGTTACGATAAAACGGCAAAGGTAACTTCAGATCAACAGCCAAACATACGTGAACTATCGTTACCTATTACAATTGTTTGTTTGCTTGCAGATTTGGTCGGACAAAACTTGGCAACCACTGAAAACTCTCTCCGGGCACGATGGCCGTCTTGTTGGTGTGGATATTTCGCACGATTCTCAGTACATAGTGACGGCGTCATACGATCGCACCTTCAAACTCTGGGCTTGGGACTAGATCACCACCCACATGTGTAAAGAAAATGCATCTGCCACTGTGTGGTTGTAAATGCTCTGGACAAGAAATAAGAGTATCATTTGAAAGCCGAACAAAGCGCGAGTTTTTAATTGATTTGGAATAATATTATTTTTAAACAACAATTGTCATTAAGCTACAATTGTTTATTTAGTTGCATCAATGATTGGTTCACCCAAGGAAATGTAACACAGTTGAAACCGTTTTGTCTATTTCTATAACAGAATATTTATTCGGCTAAAAATATCAATAGTGTACGTGTACGTGAGTGACGTGAGCATATGTTGCAAGCATTCAATTCTATGTACAAATCTCTAGTGGTTTATCAATTGCACACTAAAGCACACGCGCTCGCCTACGAGCGACGATGCCATGTCGTTACGGTTGTAGAAGACTTAAACAGATCGTTCCTTTAGCTTCGGTCGCAAAATGCGCAGACCCACCTTGCCCTGGGCAGTTTTCACCAGTGAGGCACACTGTTCGATACCGCCCGCCTCCAGGCTGTCGCCGTTGATATGCGACACTACATCTCCCACCTGTATGCGGCCATCGAATTCAGCTGATCCGCCAGGTACCTGAAAATGAGGGCAACCACACCGCAATTTGTTAGCTCATTGCGACAATTATACGAGTTTTATCCTTCATCCTAACTAACCAAGCCAGTGATGACGATTCCTTTCGGATTGCCGGCGCGGAAAGTGAGTCCAAGGTTTTTGCCTGGTTTTTTCATCAGATCCACCTCAACAGTTTCCGTCGGTGGTGGATTGGAACGGTAAACGACCAAACGAACCTGCAAATGTACATAACCCCGATCAATAATGAGATATTTTTTATCTCTAAAATCCTTTCTTGTCTCTGTTACCTTTGGATGTAATTGTTTAACGGCACGCTTGATCGTCTCGCTGGTGCAACTATTGTTGACCTTAAACCCATTGATTTCCACTATCTGGTCAAATAACTGCAATCGATTATCCTTCTCCACCACACTTTGGGGCAAGATGTCCATTACGGCAGCTCCAGACTGGAAGGGAATTTAAAAGAAATGCAAATATGCAGCACAAAAACTACACACACGCGTTTGTACACCCACGATCACTTACCTTCACCAACGAATCACAGCCACCGGCTACTACGATGCCCAACGGTTTACCCTCGGTCAGGATATCGATCACCGTAAATTCGTTCTCATTGATCGGCGCCTTCAGCGGATCAACGACCTCTTTCGTTGGCGATGCTTCCGGTTTGGTGCCATGCGGTGTACCCGCACGGCTAGCGGCCAAGGTGGCCATCTCTTCCGGTTTTTTCTTGTTTGGTGTCGCTCCCGGTCCTGCTCCAGCCTCACCGTTGGCCTTTTTATCGGATTCCTTCTCCTTGTTCGGATTGCATATCTTTAGCGTGATGACACCTTCCGCTTTCTTCAACAACCCGGCTGCCGTTTCGTAGTTGCAGCCTAGGAGCGAGTCCCGATTGACCGCCAGCAGCATATCACCAATCTTCAGACCACTCTGTTAGGGTAAGAATATGTACAAGTTGCACAATTCATCAGACGGGTTGCGTTACGAATGCGTTGTTGCACAAACCTTTTCCGCCGTGGATCCCTCTTGAATATCAGATATGAATATACCTTGGCCGGCGATAGAGTGTTTACCTTCGATGATCATAATGCCCAAGCTGGAAGTTCCCTGCGGGAAGCGGGAAGAAAAGGTATTACAATCGTATTTGTTCCAAGGCTTCTCGCTTGTTTGTGAATTTAAATCAAGAAAGCCCCTGGAAGTAGTTGATATTTTAATGGCCTCCCATCGTAAACCTTTGTTCCTGTTTTGTCGTGGTTAGTAAGCCCAACAATTCCCCCAAACCCCTTTACACTACGCAAAATTGTCTCAAACATATTGAATGCATACATTCAGGCGGAATAAACCCGATACGCCCAGTTTACAAACCTTTTTCACAGTGATTGTTTTAACGTCCTTAAATTTCTCCATGATATTATCCTGGCGAGATCCATGGGTCCAACGTGAGCATTACAAGAAAAAAGATACGTTAGCGTGAGACTTTCACGAAAACGGGTTCAGGTTCGCGCTGCTCGGTACGTACGGTATAGTCGAAGTCGGTTGGGAATTGTTTCACCGGTTTCACTGCCAGATCTTCCGGGGATGTCTTTTTTCTGTGGGAAAGATGATAAACAGCAGTATGCAATAAACGCTTCCTTGCAGTAAACTTATATCTTCGGAAGAATTCTAGCATACCTTAGCACAATAAACTTCAGTGTTGGGCTGGCAAGATTTTTTATGATCACCGAACAGTTCAGATGACATCGTCCGTGTAGAACGGTTCCGTTGACCTAGAAAATAGGGGTATATTTAATTAAATTCTATGTACACACTAGTAACGCTAGTGGCCTAAAAGCCTGTACCTCCAACACTTCATCCCCGACAACAAGAGATGTTCCGGCTGCTGCTCCCTTCGGATTGATGCCAGCAATAAGACAAGCCATGCGGGTACGGTCCCGGTGACCGCACAGAGACAGACCACATGTTTCATTGCTGTCACGCAAAATCATACAGCAGTCCACTTCGCCCAGGGCGGAGTAACGCTTCTTTATCTTCTCTAAAAACAAAAAAAAAGATGTTAGACGGGTAAGGCAAATCCAGTGAACTGTTCATTTAGCTGCCTTCATAGCCTTTACTCACTCATCGTATAGCCGTAGTCATCCTCTTCCTCGGGATCTTCTTCAGCAAGCTTCGTGTTCCCGGCAGAGGCACGATCGATCTGAACCAGAGTGAGGAATAAGTCATTCAACTGATCATAAACTAAGGCAACGCTAAATGCTACCTTACCTCAACGCCGGCTTTTGTGAATGTTTTACCTTCCAACTCGCGGCTATCTTCTTCATCGTCGGATGAATTTTCTGAATCTGCGTTAAGGATTAGATGCACAAAATTGTAATTAATTTCCAAACTTCAGTTCTATGCAGCTACTGTATCATTACCGGTAGACTCCTGGCGTGCTTTCGGAACCGCGAGTGTCTTGTTATCATCCGGTATTGCGACAGTTTCTTTCTGAAAGTAACAAACTTTCTGGTTAGTTTTACGGTCCACGATTACCGGAAGGTTCATACCTTTGGTTTGCCATCTTGTATATACTCCACTTCGGGCGTTTTCGACGGAGTTACTGGTGGTGGAACTTTCTTCTGGAGCACCATTGGATTGGTCTGCAATATAAACAGGAAGCAATAGTTAAAACTCGACCAAACACATTTAGTTATATTGCACCCGTCCCCGATAAGTACTTCTCTTACGTTGCGTTCTAAACTCTGAACGACTAGGACGATACGATCGTTGGCAGTTTTAATGTAATTGACGGCTTTCTCGTGCGAAGCATTCTCCAAACTGTTCTCGTTTACAGCTAGTATTCGATCTCCGATCTGCAATGGGGCATGGAGCATTGGAATAATTGTTCACATTCCCACGACATTGTTCTGCCCGCTCGACCACACATTACCTTCAGTTCAGCGCACTTATCTGCGGGACTATTCGGGATGATACTTTTGATAAACAACCCCGACGTAACATCACCACCCACATTGACCTGAGTGAGGGTAGAGTGAACGATTAGATTGGGAATCAAAAATTTGCAGTGTTCCGAACAGCCTTACCTTCCCTCCAACGATACTAAACCCGAAGGACGATTTTTCCGTTTTCTCGATGACGACCTTTTTCTCTGGGCCCCATCCTGCAACAGGAGTAAGAAATAAAGGTACTGTACCAAGATGCGATGAATGGCATGTCATATTAATTTCGATTCAGCTGCTTCCAATTCCTTGATTACATCAACGACCGGTAGCCAGATATATCGCTCCAGTGTGCCATTTTCTTTAATTTCCCAAATGGATGTCAACCGGTGCGCTTACGTAGAACCTCCCCCATTGCCATGAACCGTGACCAACGGGTGCGCTTTATTGGCCACGTGAGAATACAAAAAAAAGAGAGGCACACACACAATCGATCGATGAAACACACAAATAAGGCAGCAACAGGGTTCACGTGATTTGCTAATCCCTGCGAAACGTGAACAGATTCTGCTCTGTTTGCGTCTGCCGATCCTCTGTACACATGGGAAACCTTTGAAGGGCACGAACGTACGTACCCGCACCGTGTACCAGGTGTGATGTGGTGCAGTTTGGCGCCAACTGTTTTGAATCATCCAGCACTTATTTATTGATTTTATCTGGTGTGCTGTTAAGATTTTTGTTTTCCCAATTTAATTTGAGCCTTCGCATAGCTTGTTGACAAATGCAAACTCTTGTGCAATTTTAAAATTAGGCTAAAGCTTTTTATGTGAAGCAAGAATTGAATTTAAACTGAGTTAAAATAACACGAAATAATTAGTAAAAATAAATAAAGAAAACATCTGCAAACACACTTATCTTTCACTTTTCAATAATATACAGCAATTTCAACGTTATTCCAATGTTAGGTATTTTCTCGCACATACTTTCACTGAAAATTGGCTAAATTACCTTCCAGTTTCACTGATCCGGGAAGTGCGCTAACAGTCATCTCTGCCCTGTGGAGGATAGCAGGAACCAGATAAGAAACACTGCGTTAGTTTCAGTTGATCGTACCGCAGGTAGACAACGACTGAGGCCACCTTGCTCGGAAGTCACCGTATCGCAGCCCTAATGTCGAAATGGGGATGAAAAAACGTGCCCCACGGTCAGGTGATGGGAGTGTGTACAAAGTGCATTTTTTGCATCCCCACTCGAATTGTTTCGGTTTCATTAAACATGAAACCCCGCAAAAGTTACACGTATCCACGTATGGTTGCGGTATGTGCTTCTAATTGGATTAGCAAAGTAACGGCAACATGGACAAGCGGACACTACGGAGTAAAATGACCAATTCTAAGTGTGTCTGCACTGTAAATACTATCAGTTGCGTTTAGACGCACGCATACGCCAGTCGAAAAGATAGAATAGATGTAATTTCAAACATTACCTCTCGTGGGAAGGACTCTTGCTGGCATCGGTTGGCACTGGTTGTTCTAGCTTTTCGATCTTCGAGTTTTGCGTGTTGGTGACCGGATAACATAGCGGCAGCTTCCGGTTGCACTGTGCGTGATCCGATGGTATTTTGGCTTTGGTTCGATAGTGATCTAGCTCCTTTAAATATATGCAACTGTCGTCCGCCGGTTGCAGCGTACCCTCGTCGTAGTCTCGGTAATACTGAATGCGGTACTGGAACAACCCTAGCCCACTGTTCCGGTGTCTGTACTCCATTTCATGCTCATAGTTTGGCTGGAAGGCAAAAGCAATTTTCTTCAAACTCTTGGCACTTAGATGCCTTCAGAACTCCCAAAAATGTGCAATTATAATAACTTATCATCATTTAACATTAGTAAACATGCAAAACATTTGTAAGTATAGTACAGCTAGTTGTTTTATTACATCAACTTAAAACTTAAATTATAACAAAGAAATGCGTATTAATGTAGAAATTATTAACAAAGAGGATATTTTAAACGGAACAGGGAAAACATTAAATATCATATCCTATGTACGGTGATGGAAGGACCACAAGAGGAGTATTAGTGGATAGTATAGGAATGGAATGAACAAACATCCTTGCAGGAGGAGAGTCGGAGGGAAACAATGACAAGCGTCACGCATGCAGCATCTTTACAGAAAACTTAATCCCGCGTTTTTTTTCTCTCGCTCTCATGCCAAAAGACGTATAACCATTTACCACCCACGAGGGAAAATCTCTTCGTTGTGCGTTGTGGATGTGTTTGGCTGTTGTTGTTTGTACGTTGAAATTCGTTATAAATGGCACTACAGTAATTCCATCAATGCTGAAAACTGTCCCTTCCGATCGTTTTCCAGCGTTGCGTTCATTTCCACGTTATCATCCCGCGGGCAGGATTTTCACAATTCACTTTGGCTGCGTATTACTTTCGTAGGAACCAATACTTGTTACTCTTAATATTATGATAACATGATAAGTAAAAGGTGTTTTGTTATGCGCGCTATGGGTGTAAATAAACGAGCACTACATTGGCACTAATTGGGGGAGAATTCCGATAAATGTTGTTTCGTCAAAGGTACACGGTACTTTTTCCACCACGGGAAAAGCTCTAGACAAGTGTGGTTGGAAAATCGAACTTCGACAACATTGTGTACACGGCCAACGGTGGGCACGCTGGATGACAGATAATGGGAAAATCGTAGCCTAAAATAGTGCAATAATAAAGTAAAATATCCACCAAGTAACGTACAGTAAAGTAATTAATATAAAATTGCTAAATTGAAAAGGTAATGATGGCGTTTAAGATGGAAAACTCTCAGTGTGGTATATTTTTATTCTCACGAAAAGTGCTGATTAGCAAACAAATATAAGCTTATAACATAAAAACATGATATTTATAGGAAAAAATCAAACAAAATTCGAAAGATTTAAAACAAATTTACATTTCTTTTCAGCAGAATGTAAATTTACGACACTTTCCCACGGCACTGTCATCCACGCGACTGTCGGATGCACCGCACTCGCGCATTGTTTGTCTACATGTATGTCTCTCTCTCTCTGCACTATTTTGACGCATTTCGTGCCTCCTCCGCCGAGCTTCAGGAGCTGGTTTGATGCGTTTATCACAAGCGAAACGGTCAAAGGGTAGACATCGCGTACGAGGGCAGCGGAATACGTGGATTGTGCAAATACGGGAACGGTAGTTGTATCTAAAACATCAAAATTGAATAGTAGCGGTTAGGAAGCGGTGTTGCTAATTTGGCTGTAAACTCCCTAGAGTTGGGTCGAGCAGGCAACGCAGTCGGGCGGTGTTGGTGAACAAATTCCATCCATTCCAGCCACCATTCGTTATCGTGAAGAGAAGTGCCCGACACCCGCGAATGTTTTGTATCTATCAAGTGTGTTTTTATGCTCGATATCGTTGGGTGTGCGTACCGCAGTGCCTGTGTGTATGGTGTGTAGCGTAACGGTGATAATCGAAGCAACAGTAACAACCTCCCCCCTACACCCCACAACAACGGTGATTATCATCGACGGAGACGGGAAGGAAAGCCAGTTCCGTTCCAGCTTCTGTTGCGTGCCCCACCTTACTGGTCGGGTCCGGAAACTCCATTTTCTGCACTCCGTTCTCTGTATTTAATTATTTGAAACCAATTATACATCAACAACGATCAATCTGTGACAGTATTATTTTGAAGTAAAAGTGTTTTCGTTATTGTTTAGTGATTTAGCATTGTAAGGCTTGTGTAGTGAAAGATTTCATTGGTAGTATTACTTAAGGGTTGGTTTGCCGTTTGTGATCGATCGGTTTGTGATTTGCTGGTGGAGCGAATTGTTCCAGCAAGATATCATTCATCCGCATCGACAACTCCGCAGCAAAAGACTCCAGTTTTCAAGGCACCCCTGTACTGCTTCTGCTCCCCCCTTTTCCAACCATGGATCCGTTGGAGCAGTCGCGCGTTTTCCTGGATCGCTTCAAAACAACCATGAATCCAGACGACCCACTTCCTGTCTGGGTGCCGATTTACAACCTCAAGTACGACGAAATTGAACCCGCAATCATCGATTGGATCAGAACGTATTTGGACCTGTTGTAAGTAATTGATTTAAATTGCACAACATGCATTACGGTTTGCAGTAAACAGTCCCGCGGCGGTGCTGTACTACGCTGTCATGAGTCATTTTTGTTATTATACACGGAACGAATCATATTCACGTGCAGTGGTAGTGTGCGTAAATACCACTACACACGCACCGTGCACTAGCAGGCGGGGAACAGCTAAACATGTGATTTACAGTGGTGGCTTTTATAGTAGGAGCTGAGAATACAAACATTGATGTCATCCCTTTGCATCATCGTTTGGAAATAGATATTTTTTTTTTTCATAGTACTCCACCGAAAGCCTCTTCGAATTCATGTTCAATAATTGCTGATGTTTTGCTTTACATGTTTACCCAACAGCGGATGTCCCCAGTGCATCTTGACGCCAATCATACGCAAAATTGTGGAAGAAGTGCTGTGCTATTGCAAAGAAAATCCCAAATCTTGCGGTTTCACCGGTCAAGGTAAGTAAAGCACTAACGGCATCCGAGTGGGGTTTGCTCTGTTATTGCGTTCGTCATAAAATAACGGTACGGAAATGGGGCTAAAAGCTATCGGATTTTATTAACACATATGTTTTTTGTTTCTTATTTATGAACCTTCCACCTTTGCAGAGTATAAAACGCTTCAGCTGAGCCAAGAAGTGATTTCACGCGTAAACCGTGTCTGCACCGAACTGTTGGACAATGAGAAGCTGAACAATTTGATCGCCCAGCTGGGCAGTGGTTTGGGTGAGGATCAACCAGACTCGGCCGCTGAGGTTAGCACCGGGCGAAAGATCCATTTTTCGCGCGGAATGAAACATCGGCGACGCACGATGGAGGATCGGCACGTTTGTTTGCCCGAGTTTAACAAACTGTTCTGCACGAAGGATACGGAACCGACCGCTTTTTACGGGGTGTACGATGGACATGGTGGTCAGGAAGCGGCCAGCTTTGCAGCTTCCCATCTGCATTATTATATTGCGCAAAGCGAACACTATCCGCACGACATGGAGCAAGCGTTTCGAGAAGCGTTCCTAAAGACTGATAAATTGTTTCTGGAAAAGTGTGAGAATCATGTATGTATGCCGGCCCCTGTTGAAAATCGCGAATTGGAGAACTAAAATGTTTGTACTATATTTTCCTTTCAGCATCTCATCAGTGGTTCCACAGCCGTAGCTTGTGTACATCACATTAATTCTAGACGCGTTGACATAGCTTGGGTTGGTGACTCTCAGGCGATACTCGTCAAACGCAATCCTGGTGAAGGAATTTGCAAACGACTTGTCCATCCCATCCATGTTGCATCTGATCCGGTATGTATTCCGTTTAAATACTGTATACATAGGAGAAAGATATGATTATCTTACGTTTATTTCTTTACAGAACGAACGACAGCGTATTACAGAGGAAGGCGGTTATGTTATACCTTGGGGCGGCCAGTATCGAGTTAGTGGCCAGTTGGCAATTACACGAGCCTTTGGTAAGTAAAACAGTTTTTTTGTACGGTGTCCCCAGATGTCACCTTCCTTTAGTGTACGATGCTAATTGTTATGTTTCTTTCTCTTTAAGGAAATCGATTCCACAAACCATACGTGACAGCAAACCCAGCTGTTTCGTTAAACCAATGTACGGAGGATGATCTTTTGCTTATATTAGCTAGCGATGGGTTATGGGAAGGGTACAACGAATTCTTGACGTCCATGTTTGTGCTGTACGCAATTCGAAAGTTTCCAGGTAAGTCAAATGAAAAATTGCACTTAGCGTTCAAACTAAAGATGCTTGAACTTAAATGAAAAATGCTTATATATTAGTTTACTTAAAGCTGATTCTTAATGCAGAGTTAAACTAGTTTGGAAAAAAACATTCAAAAATGGAGTTGACAGCATTTTTGCGATCTAAATAAGGTCAACATTTTACCGCGATGTTGACTTTGCTGTGCTACGCTTATTACAATTAGAGCAATCGTTATCTTCAACGGCATCCGGAGCAAAGTTCGATGCTCAAATTCCGCCACACTCTAAATTCCTAATTCCGCACCATCAGATTGTACAGATACGTTCTTTACCAAACGTTCTTCCTCCACACAGAGGAACACAGTGATATATGCCGACATGGAAGAAATAGGAGAAGTAGATATTTTCGAACGCTTTTATCATTATATCCGCTTGCGCTACGTTTTTTTATACACCCCCCATCAAAACGTACCGCGTATAGAAGGTGCTGAAAGAAGACTGTAATTAAAGCATCAGTTCACGTCCGGAGCGGTGTTGTTGAATCCAAACCTACCTTTGTTCGCACCGGGAAGCAGATATCAAAATTTGAATCTTTTATAGATTGTTTTAACTTCTACGAAATTTTGTATTCTTCGTCTTGATGTGGTGCTGATAGGGTTTTTTGTTGTTGTTGTTGTGCGGAATTAGATTCAAATATTTTCATATCAAAAGTCTATCATCACTCGCTCATCGAACCTCAACAAGACATCATGGAATGGTAATAAAGACGAAAATGTTTGTGCCAGCAATTAACTTTTGATACAACTGAAGATCAGAATGTAAACGTGTCAAGTAATTAGATTCTTCGGGTTACAGACAAGGTAGTTTTACGTTGAAGTTCTGGTGCACGCTTCGATAGCTACTAAGACCGAGCAGTCATTGTTCCGTGGATGATTGGCTAGAACCGGTTTTTCAATTCAGTTCGAATGAAGAAATGCACTCTGTGCAATATGTATTGCCTGTTACGAGATGTTCTTTTTTCAATGTTCAATATGGCACTGTATTCCAACATGATTTAAAATCATACTTCTTAAAAAGTGGCACATGGTGGTTATGTCTCAATCTTACCTAAATTTTCTGTGATATTTTCATCTTTTTACATAGCGTATTATGGCAACCCATTTAAACAACAAATATATTTAATTCCTTAGCTTAACCAGGATAGAATTAATTTAATTTGCAAACCATTAATTATAATAACAGCGCTACAGTTGCTTTAAAATCGTTGCAGCTCAAGATAATGGATGTAACACACTTATCAAAACTGTTATATCCAATGTGAAAGTAAAGCCTCCGACAAAATTAAAATATTCAATACAAGCATTCCTTCAAATGTTCCAATTCACTTCGTACGTTAGTGGAAAGCTTCGTTGACACCACGAATTACCGCGTGATCACCACTTCAGGTTGATGCATTCATTAAAGTAAAAAAACACATACCCAAACACTGCTGATAAGAGCGAAAACGAGCCGTGAGACATAGCGCCTCGCAGTAGTTTGTTGATGTTATTTAAACTTAGGCGCCAAGCTAGATGAATGTACACGTTCGAAGCACGTTAAAACTTAACAGTATGCGATCGCGCCGGTATGATCATGAGATGATTTTAACGACCGCTAGATGGAATGTAAACAGTAACTAATGGACGAAATGATCCTGCCAGTGCGGATAATAATATTTACCGGAACACCTTTCTGTAACATGGTATAAAAATTATACCTTAGGATCTTGCTATTTTATTAGCTTCTCACTAATGACTTGTTTTGTACAAAACAATTAAAAGCTTATTATTGTCGTGTACTCATTTAGCATGTGGCAGGGTAGCTAAAAGGTACAAAACGACATTACCAATTGTTCGGCTTCGAGCACCGGGTGTTGAAAGGTGTTGAAACAAATATCATACGTGTTCCGCACCATTCGTCGGTCTGTCTAACACGAACCCGCATACCAACTCCGATATCCGGAGGTGAGGTGGTACCTCACAAGCACACAGTGAAAGGCCTTCGCGGAATGGTCGCAAGTCCAAGATCATCTTCGGTGCAGCACGTTCATTTCTCCCTTGGCTTGGTTTGGTGGTGGCACCGTTAGATTTGATTTTTGTTGTTTCGTTTTGCACTCCGTTTCCGTTCAGCTATCGAACGCCCCCAAACCACCACCGTTTGCCACTGCCCGAAACCGACATTCGCCGTTGATCGCAGCAATCTGCCGTTTCGCGCGAGTCTTGCCCCCGCCGTCATTGCATTGGCCCTGGGGAGGGGCGGTGGAAGCGCATTTTTCACACCTGATGGATTCGCCAGCCACCTTCGCAAACGTTACGTACACGGTGGTTTGGCACACCTCTCGAACATGCTTCTGCGGGTTGGAATATGGTCGCTTCCATGAGGCATGGTCGGGGTCGGGGCCATTCGGTGGCATAAGTGATTTGATCTCGTTTTTATTTCGGAGGAAATTTCACCTTTTGCGCGCAGGGGTTTTTATGTGAGTGTGCGAGTCATAGTGCACTGCACTCTTGAACGGCGTGTTCGACCGCAGAGAACGGTTGGCTTTGGTGGAAATTTGTTGGAACCAGGCGATAAACTCTGGCAGGTTGTGCTTCCCCAAGCAGGTTGAATAAAAAAAAATTGTCCCCATTAAGATGCGTATAGGAGATCTTTCAGGGTGACGGGCAGAGAAAGCAGGTGGCAAGTTAAGGCTTAATTGGGTTTTAACTTTACTGTTGACGAGTTCATCGTGCACTGTTTGTATCAGTTTGAATTTTCAAATGTATCTCCTACGCTTCGCTAGATTAAAATTTCTCCAAATCGTAGGCGAAACAGTTTCACCCGCTGCTTATGCTGTGCGCAATGCTTTCTTCTGCGAATTGAAGAAATTAAATCAAACGACATGTAGCTGTTTGTTAGCGGGGTATTCACACATAACATTAACCACGGCCATGTCATCATTTTAGCTGGTATTTATAGATTTTTAAAATCAATTACTCAGTTCGGTTCGGTTTTCCAGTTGCGTTGCGTATCGCTGGATGGTTGTGTTGTGTGAATAAGTTATGTTCGTTCAGGAAGCCAATTTGTCGACATTTCAGACCACACGGTCGGTTTGAGCTAAAAATTCCCAAACCCCAATGAAATGTTTTCTATAAATGTTGGGCATCGATCAAATGAATCGTTTGAGAATAGTTATTCGTATGAAACTTCATAAGAAGATCATCCGGAATATGGATCGATTCTCCAATGATTTGTTAATCTCTGATGATTCATCTCAAAACTTTGAAGATGCATAAATCTTTACAATTGAGGATCAGTCTTATTTCTTGTTTAATATTCATACAAACTCACGCAACACTATTCGGTTTCAGCAATTATATTTAGAATTAACTGCTTGTCGTTATGCTAACTGGTTGGGCTACACTTACCGTATCCAATTTTAATAATTGAGTTCCCATGCCTGATTGTTATGGAGAACAATTTCCAAACCAAGAAAAAAAAAGTAAATAAATCCCGAATTACGATTCGGTCACGTACAAGCAAACCGCAAAAGAAAGTGGGAAACACCCTTTGTAGGGTAAAGCGTTTTTGTTTGTTCCATGTGTCGATCTTCCGTTGGGGGAACCCGGTTTGAATTCAACCATTTTCTCCAATACGCTCATGCCATTGATCGTCAAAAACGATTCGTTCGGTGCGGTTCGGCCAGTGCGATGTTGCCGTGATCCAGATATTCCAGCGCCTTGTTTTGGGTGGAATTTATAAATTTGTTAGCTTCCGGGCACTTGCGGGCACTGCGGATCCGCACGTGATCCGCAAAACACTTAGAAGCACCCCGGCCATCCCAGGCCGGGATTTAATTGATGAATGTGGGTTCTACGCTGTGCGAGTGAGTGTATGTTTTCGGTGTCTACCTTTTAGTTTCATCATGCCGCGGCCGATTAACAGGCGAGGGAGGGAGTGTGTGCAACCATCTGGAATGATTGCGCTTGCATGATTTACTCTCCGCTCGGTTCGCACTGAAGCTGCTGTAGTAAATGGGGGAGGGGGGCGGAAAACTGACAGGGATGAACCCGCCGGACCATACCGGGGCCATGGCTAAACTAATAATTTCCGCCTCTCCATGCGTTTTTCTCTATTGTGTGTGTGTGTTTCCCTTTCTGGAAAAATTGGTTTGTTACCTCTTTAGCCAATGGACGAATAATGGCGATTAGATATTGGGGAGAAACATACAGCAACGAAACACCATTCCTTTTCCGATCTTAAAACCTAGGTTGGCTTTTGATTTGAAGTGACAGATTGAACAATCTACTCCAAAATCACAAATCGGCAAGCGGTGGAACCATTTCGGGATGTTTCGCAGCGCTAAAGTTTGCATTTACTTCTCGCTTTGCATGAGTGAGCCTTCCACGTCGGTTGGTTGGGTTTCGGTGTGGATCATCAGCGTCGCTTTAGCGTGTCGATTGCGCTCGAATAGAAATAGCGGAAGCCGCTAGACACAGGCGCCGAGAGAAAGAGTGCCGGCGTTTTGGGTGTGGTGCGGTGCTGCGCTAGGAAAAAGGAAACGGAAAACAGAAGAAAAGAGAGTGATTGTAAGGAAATTAAAAATTGGAGGAAAAAAAACACACACACACACACACACACATCGATAAAGTGTGTAGGAAAATTGAAACAAACATTAACGAAAGGAAGGAATGGGGAAGCGGTGAGGAGGAGGAGGTGCAATGGTTTGGTTTTCCATTTTCCCCCATTTTTCGTCCTTTCTCTTTTCCTTTCTCCTGGTGGTGGGGTTGTGGTGCCCGTGGCTGGCGCTTTCTTCTACCCTTTTCTTTTGCCCATTTCCATGCTGTGTCCTCCGATAGCCGTTTTTCCGCCGATCGCGCTAGATATGGCGACTAACGATTCAGAATTGGCTATATAAATTGCAACTCCAATCGGGCGAATTGAATCACGGCATTGAAAGTAACCAACAAAAAAAAAACGAGCAAAGCAATAGAGAGTGTGTGTGTGTGTGTGTGTGTGTATGTACACCGAAAGCAAACGCTGGTGATATTCCATTTCCCCGGTCGTGTATGCCGCTACCCTGTTATTTCACGGTCCTTTGAACGGATCGCACATTCACGATCATCGTCAGGGCCACCGAAACACCGGCAAACGATCGCTATCTGCGCTATCTTATCCGTACATGCGCTCTATCGCTCAAGCTCCGCTGTGGGTGTGTTTGCATGTGTGTTTTCGGTAGAGTTTTTGGGCAATTGAAAGTCCGGGGAAAGATCCGATCTTTTAAACGCCGAGCCAATCAGTCATTGCAGATCGGCTGTTCAGCGATTGGCTTTGGCTGCGATTAGCGAGCCGCATCGTTGCTTTCGTTTTCCGACGGGCTGTTCCCGCTGGTTTTCATCAAGGTCGTGAGTTTGGTGAGGAAATTCAAAGAATTTTGTTGTTGCATGAATCATTGGTTTTCGTGCTTACGAGGCTGCCGTGCGAGAGATACTCATTCGAAGATGTGATCATCTTCCTTCCCGAGATATTGATAGAAATGTGGACGAATTTGTGGGGAAACACAGGTTGTCCTAAAAGCATAACATACCGTGAAGATTACCGCACATCTCCAATCGATTTTCCTATTCGTACGTTTGCATTTTGCTTTTTGGGTGACATTTTTAAGGAGACATAAGCAAAAATTAACTCAAATCAGTTTAATCGAACCTTAAAATATTGTCCTTCAATTGCTTCTCCGTTTATATGAATATAGTGCAATAAACTTACTAAGCTGCCAGATTTCTGTATACTTCCAATCCATGTCTATCAGATCCCATTGATTCTCGAGGACTTCCTTTACGTTTTATTCTTGTAATAATCTATCATCATAATCCATATATAGTTGCTAACGTAATAAAGGGCAGAATTTTATGTTTTTTTTTTGCTTAACTTTAGTGTTTTATACTATTAAACTAATTTTCCTACAAAATAATACATTCAGTAAATTCTATTGCATACTGCTAGGCGCTACACGCGGGACAAATGTGAAATATGTGCCGGTAATAATTATTTAATTCAATGTTTGGACGTTTATATGCCCATTTAAATAAATGCGAAACAAATCAAAATGATTTAATTATATGAAAACAAATAATTGTTTCAGAAGGTAAAATGCGATGGCAAGAGAAGGAAAGAGAAAAAAGGGTCCATCGTTTGATACACGAACCGGGAAGGAACATGGGTAAAAGATCATCATCATGTGCCGTTTTCATTGGCTTTGGAATGGCGTCTCCAACGATGGGTGATGGCGTTGGTATTGAGTTTCGGTGGTCTGTGCTGCGTGTGTGCACTCGTCGATTCCGAAGCGAAGCGACGAGCCGGGCTGAGCTATTTTTGGCAGCGTAAAAAAACCATTCCAAAAACGGCTTTAAAACCTTCACTCGATGTACCATGTCCGCTGCCGTCGTTGTCGTTGTCGTACCCAAAAATGGATTACGAATCTTCTACGTACCATTTATTCTTCCTTGGTTGTTTACCCTTCACGGGGTCCGCTGACATTCTCCCAGTTCCCTCCGCACGAACACATCGGAGGGCAGGAAGTTTGATGCCGAAATTAGTCACTTGTTCCTGCAGGGTTTGGTCACGGGCAGAAGTGAAGTATGAATGTACGGACACAGAGCGTGCAGCGGGCGATGCTGTCACTGTTGTTGCTGTAGGCCACCGTACACTTCCAACTTGTAGCTGTACTGCCGCTTCTCGATCGGTGCGTTGTTTATGCTAGTGTTGAATGGTTGTGGTAGTGTGTGAGTGTGTGTCGGTAAACCTGCCCAAGAAAACTTACCCTTAGCGCGGATGTACATATCTGCTACCAGTGTTGAGGCCGATTCGATCCGCCACGATCGAGCCGAGGCCCGACCGCCGTCACGTGTTACAGCTCGGCAGGAACCGTTTTTGGTCGACCCGCTGCTGATGGGAACCAGATTGCAGGCGCTGGTGGGCCCCTTTTATATTTATTGCACCCCCGACTGGAATGCAGCGGGTTAAGGTTTGTTGCGCCGCTGTACTTAATATCGAGAACGCCCCCAGCGTCGGGAAAGTATGTTGCGCTTTAGCGTTGGACCGTGTAGGATGCAGACACATTTCGATCGATTTGTTGAGTGCAAAATCCTACTGGAACGGGGCTTATCGTTGATTTATTTTCTTCTGGCCGATGATGGGTTAATGAGTTGCAGTTTTGAAGTGCATATTTTTAGCGTGCAACGAGTGGTATATTCAATACAAAGAAAAAAGGAATATGCAAAGAAAATCTTTTCCGTGGTAAAAATTGAACATCAGTTTTAATATTTTAGTTATGTTTGGTCGATTGTGAGAAGATGTTTAGTCAAATAGACATAAGGAATATTTTGCCATTTTCCTGAAGTTGAAGTTTGGGCATTGAAGTAAGCAAAATTGGCATACAAAATTGTGTTCTTCTCTCTCTATTAAAACAACTTTTTGGTCTCGAAAATCTCCTCCTTTCGGAGATTCTCTGATGTAGGTTATCCTAAAAAATATCCATCAGTAACATCCGAGGGCCCTTGGAATGGTTGACGATCTTCGGTACTTTATCTCAATTTTCTCCAGAGATTTCTTAGCAAAGTTCAACCCAAAAGATCACTTGCTCTTTCGCGTGATACTTCATGATGCAAGCGACTATTTCCGGAGAATCCATTGTGACCACATTGCAGACCTCCTCAAATCCTGAAGGAGATTTTATTTCTTTTCACTGATCGTTAACCAGAGAAGGATCTTCTCTCGCTAATTGAAGCGGGAGTCGTCGGAGCATATCTTCTTGATGGAGGACGTAAAGTACACGGTCACTACGCCTGTTGTTTTTTAATAGCTTGTCAATCTTTGAGGTTTACTTACCTCACTTTTCTATGTATAGGTATATTTTTACATTTGTATTCACTCACTGTATTATTAATGTCTATTGATGCCATTTATTTACAATGTAAAAAAGCATCACACCAGGCGAAAGATAAAATCTAACTACCAGTAGATTGCTTTCCGTGGCTTCTCCGCGCTAAAAGCAAGATCGAGCTTATCGCGATCGTAATGTCGTTTGAGGTTCGGTCTTCCTACATTTGAACTAAATTTGTCAGATGGTTGCGATTGCCTCCCGAAACTAGGTTCTCCTTTCTCTAGCCGGGTTTGAAGGCAACCAAAAAAGCCGCAGCATTTCAGTTCACCGATCACAAATGGAAGATTGTGTTTGACTGTCTCCAACGTGAGGCACAAATTGAACGGTGGAAGCACGATGACATCGCGTCACCTGCCCGGAATGAAAACTGATGACGGTGTTTACTGTTTTGGGGAGGAAAATCATCGGCCCCAAAAACGAGAAAACGCAATGGGAGAGAGATGCAAAGAGTGTGAAAGAAAATTGGACTTTCCTTTTACGAAGCTCCCTTCCGAAAACTCATGTTTTAAGAGCGGACAGGACCGGTGGGTAAGCATTATATGGTGGGGTTTTTTTAGGGGTATGCACAGTTAAATATTTCTTTTCATCCCTCCACCCCAAAAAAAAAACCTTTTTCTGCCCATTTGATTGTTTCATGTTTTGTTCGCTCGGAGCTGAAAAATGGATTGTCGCTTGCCTTCCGTTTGTGGCCTAATGAATGGTGGAGGAATGATGAAGCTGGAATGGTGTGCTACCTGTTTAAAGGTTTTCTTTCCCGCATTTTTCCTCGCAAAACCGACCGAGGGGAAACCTGCTCCAGTTAAGGCCGCGTCACCGCACGGTTGTCGCGTGATCTCTCTTCCTCATTCTTTTTTTTCCAAATCGGCCATCTATCCTGTTTTTTTTTAATGTTTTTCATTTTCATTTTAGCTCAATCAGACGTTCGTCGTCGTCACCGGCATCGTTTCGTTCGCGAACAGATTAATGCAATCTCGTGAACGTGATCGAACGTCATGAAGCGTGGCGAACATATACCGCATGCACCGCACCAGATGACCGAAAAGTGATCGTTGTTTCCGCACCGTGTACGATTGTTGCACGTGTGTTGCAATTGGGAAAGCCAACGGGCGGGATACGGGTGTGTGTGTGTATTTTTGTAATAAGAAGCGGAACCTGTCGGGGAGCCATCGTGCGCTTATTAGTCGGGTATAGAAATGGATGCATTTATTATGTGCACTCATAAATATCCATTTTTCGATCACAACAGTCTCTCCGCCAACAAAACGGGACGGCCGGCAAAAGGCTAGGGTCGGCCTTTCCGTTTGCCGTTGCCGTTGAACGGTGAAAATATGCATGCCATCGCACAACCAGTGCCGGCCAACTTACCGGCGAAAGCCGTCCATTTTCCCGCCCGGTTCACTTCCCGGTTAAGGAAATAGCCGGGTGGGGTTGTGGATCGAAGGTGGCGGATGCTGCTTGCCGGTTCCCTCCCCACGAGTTCGCCACGAGGAATGTAGTTTGATTTTTGGCAGCTGATTAAAGGTAGAAAGGAAGAGAAAAGTGCATAGTGGGTTAGGTAGTTAATTTTGATGGTTCAGATCGACTGCACAGTGGTATTGACACCGGCAAAAGGCAGTGTTTCTCATTTGCTAATTAATAATTATTAGACCGATCTCTTCCATCCTACCCAAGGGGGCCGGCAATGGGCGGGTGGTGTTCCGATCCATGTTCACCTTTCCTTCTGCGTGCAAATTGTTGCTTTTTTTAGCAAAATGGTTACACGATCCACAAACACACACAGAAAAAATGAACAAACGACCGGAACACAAAATTGCAACCCTAAAACGGATCATTCTGCGCTCGGTCGGTTGATTTAATGAAATATATTAATTAATGGTTCATCTCAAAAGAGATGTAAATAATGGATGGGATCGCTGTTTTTTTTCGTAAAACGCCTTTCAGTTTAATAATTGTACAAATATCAATACGGGGGTTTCGATTTAATGTGGCGAAACCGGGATTATTTCTGGACTGTTTTCAAGTTGAACTCGAATGTACTGTGATGTAGATCTCGAATCTTTCCTTCCTTCTCAAACTGTAGATCTTCTCGACTAATTGATAGACAGTACAGAAAGAATTGATAATTTGACATTTGAGGAAGCATTAACTATAACGAATAACCACTTGTCAAAGTTCCAGCAAGTTTGAAAAATTCTAATTCTGCATATTCTAGCTCCGAAATCCGGAATTTACTCCCATTTTGACAGCTTAACTCGGAAACCCTTCAATGTGCAGTTTTGGTGTGAGGGTACTAGCACTAGCGCTGAAAATTGATCGTCAAAAAATCGGTTCCGAACGGGCGGACCCCTGCCCGCGTGGTCCGGTCGTCGACATTTTCGGCCCAAATAATTGGACCTTCTGATCAATAGCGCACACACAACTACCACGCCGAAAGCAGAAAAAGATTTATGGTAGAAGCAATAGAAAGCTTAAGCTTGACGAACGCGCAAAACCCACGGGCCAGAAATGGAACTCTTTTCGGTTGCATTTCCACCATCGTTATGCTGTTAATTTCCTCTCCCCGGCCCAAGCCAATCGGGTCAGTGGAATTGCTCAATGCGCGTAAAATTAATTTTTCCTTTACGCTTGATTAGAAAGATTTGGAAGATTGGCGGGAGCATTCGGTTGGTGGCGGTACGAATGCGAAGTGTCTGGAAAGAATCTGCACCGTACGCGGCGTGATGGCCCCGAAATGCTGCCGAAATGCTGTGGCAATTTCGTCCGCGTGTTGCGTGTGGTGCTTGCGTCTTCTTTCGTCTTTTATCTGCACGAAACCACAGCACAGGGTGCGGTGTGCGGTTCATTAAAGTGATTAATCAAACATTGCAAATAATTAAGCAGCCGTGCGAGGGGATAATTTCACAACTTTTACCTTCAATTTCTCGGTATGCACACCAACGGTACGGTGGTGCATGATTTGTACGCAAATTATGTTCCCGTCCGATCGCATGCACGGCCAAGCACACATCCCGAAGCGTGCCCGTTGTTGAAGGTTGCTGAAGGCCATCAAGATAAGCACATGGATGGTGGCTCTAAGGGATGGGCTCTCCAAGTATGGTGAAAGCTTTAGCTATTTTATCTTTATTTTTGTCGTGACTATCGTATCGTTAGAATAAAGAATATGTTGTTTTTTTATAGCTGCAACGCTATCCTCTCAGACTGATGTGTGCCAACTGCAAGTTCATCATTGCTCACGGTAACGCCATTTACTTTGATAAATATTTGATAAACAGTTGCGCGGCTAGGGTAAGGCTTTTCTCCGGCCAACCTGTGTCACTAGCACTTCGATTGCGACATAGCTCGTTCCTACCATAACTGTCATGTTCATGTCTCACACGAGGCTTACGTCATGCTGATGGCGTCTTCTGGAAAGCACTATCACGTACACGTCGACTCAAAATACACTTTGCCGACAAAAATGGTAAGCCCTTTTCCTGGCAAAGCGACCGTCCCAACGCGAACTACGCCGGGAGTGGCAAAGGTAAAGGTGGGGCGGGGATTAACCGACTGATCGATGGAGATGGTAAAGGCAATGCGAACTGTCACGGAACGAGTGAAGCGAAAACAAGTAAAAGCTTGCATGCAAATGGTTGGGTTGGGCTGGCGGCCACTTGCAGAAAGAGGTGTTGATCTTTGTTTCCTAATTTAATGTAATTAACTTCGCTTCATAGAAATTTTAACCGTTTGCCTTTTTGGGTATATTGAGATCTACATTTATTCTGCGGCGGATCGTTCCCATCTCGTTACGGCATTCGGAGACATCTGCTAAAAAGATTGTATGCTCTCATTTCACTCGCCTCGTGCATCGCTCGCACTGCACACCCTCGGCACGGTATTGGAAGGCGTTTTATGCAGGCGTATGCCGTGGGCGAATCCGTACCCACCGCGGTCGAGAAATGCCAGAACCGGCTTACGGTGCCGGTCCACGCGACCGATCACATTTTGCGAAGGTGGAAGCTATCGGATGTGGGAATTGGGCTACTCTGCAAACTTGTGTAGGCCATTGCTGGGCAGGATGCAACAGCCGTCTGGCTGGAGCCAAGTTCTACCCCGTACCGGCATTCGTCCGAGGACCTTCAGACACATATCGCGGCTTTGGCAAGTGGGCGGACATGGTTTCGTACGGGCGGGTGGGTTGCGAACCAGATCATACCGATGGACCTTGGCAAACTGGCGTTCTCACGTGGAGTGAAAATGAAACTGCATCCATCGGGCCATCGGTTACAACCGGACCACTAAATCACGGCACAATAATACCATACGCTGTAAGTCGAATATGAACGGTGGGGAAGCACTGGCCAGGCTCCGACGAATGTCAGCTTCATAACAGACAAGTGCGCAGACTGGACAGAAGGCGGACAAGTGAAGACGATTGAAAACAGAATCACTCGTGGCATGGATTAACGGCAAACATGCGCTTAATTGCACGTTAATCTTTTCAAGGTGAATGATTATTGAAAGCCATTTTCGCAAGCTGTGTTTTCTTTTGAACGTCTTGCTCGTTTTAAACGTTTTTAGGTTTAAATTTATCATACTACCGTCGAAGTGAATCCAGACAGGAATAAGGAAAAACAATGCCCGGCTTCAAAATTACATTGTTTTTGAGTTTAGGTGACATAGTTTTAGCATTTTCTCGACTCTTTTCATGTTGCACTAGAATATGTTGATGTAGACGAGGAATCTCTCTAGCTGTCTCGAGCCTTTTTGCAAGGTGAAATGTAATTTGAAATTGAAGTGGACAGAAGTTGTGCTGAATCAATTTCCTTTTTGCACAAAATCTAATTCCAAAATCCAACATCAACTTGAAAGCGTTAAGAAATAGCTCCATTTGAATTCGCTTATTTTGAATTGTTTGAAATATTTGAAAACTTATTTAAAACCGACTGTAGTTTTTGCTAACCATTTTAGTATTTGTTACAAAGTTTATCCATTTTTTTTCGAATGTGTTCACTTCCACTCAAAATAAAAATTAAAAATCAAACATTGACAACTTAAATATGTTGGGGTTTTTTTTTTTACCATAAATTTTTAAGGAATTGGATTTATTCCGCCTTTTAAATATGTAATTGCATAAAATATCATAAAGATGGTCGAACGGTAGATTCGTTTAGCATCAATTACTGTTGTACCAATTCCAATTCGCATTCATTCGAGACTGTTGCCTTTTAATGTCAAGGTGATAAGAAATGCATTCCGCTATGTAGCTGTGGTACGGAGAGAGAACGGAGAAACTAACGAAACAATTCAACGGAAAAGGAACGGCACAAAGCCGCAATGCGTTCCGTTCCTCCGTCTATGCCGCGTGATCAATTTAGCTTTTCATGACCCCGCGGCCATGCAAGTGCTGCTTTTCTACCTTCCCGTATCCGTACTTATACCCTTCATCTTTCTCCCGAAGATTTCGTCGTCTGCGCGATCGTAGACGATGGATGGGCCCCGATGGCTCTTTCGGTCGCGCAAGCAGAGATGATTCATAAAAAACCACAGCGTACGGCACGCGCCCGTGTTGCTCGCACACCGTCATAGGATTGTTTTTACTTCTGTGTGTTGCGTTGTCTTGTGCGAGGTACGGCTCCCCCTATTATGTTGCCGGGGACAAATCCATACCGGCGACGGCACACGGTGTACGTGGTGCAGCATGTGTTGCTGTGAAAGAAATTTACCGATGACTCATGCCCGATGACTCCAGAGAGCGAGCGGTAGGGTAAGCGAAAGGGGTCGGATGACGCGAAGTGCGCACGGTTAACGGAGTATCCGACACATTCTGGCGGAGGACATGTACGGCGCACACACACACAAGCAAACGCAACCAAATGGGGTGAGGATGAAATGGTACACTTGGTGTGCCGCGCGACCGGTACCGGTGCAGGGTTGTGTCGGTGCGTCCGTCTCGTTTTGGGCTGGAAAGACTAGGCCCGTTGCGTGGTGTCATCATCGTGGGTTGGCCAATACGATGAATTGGGTTACGAATTACCGCCGGCCCTTTTCTAAGCACCTCCGTACCAGTTCTCCCTCACCGAGATGTGCCGAGAGTGTCCTAAGTTTCGAACGAATTGTATCTATCATCATAGTAAGAATCCGGAGCATTTTTTGTTGCATACTTTCAGGCGGTTTGCATCCCTCTTTTTATTTAAATGTACAGAACACATCTCTATCAGTTTAATGTTATCCATTATCCAATCAAATTAGTATTTTAATCATACAGACAAACATTCCTATTCGAAAACATCATTATTCCTGTAGGCTGTTAGCCACCCTACGCCAATTTGAAGAGCATCGATTTGGTCCCCTGTACGCATGCGGTGGTGAGTAGCAAATAGGAGGAGGAGGGGGTGAGAACCCGAAGGGTTGGGCCACAATTTTTGCTTTGTCCCTTTTTTTTATCACCATCCTCTCGTTCGTAGGGCGACACAAAATTGAACACGTCTCAAGAACCGTAAAACGCCATACTTGATAACTTCTAGGCAGCGGGCGACAAGTTTTCCGGCGATGGGAGAATAGAACGTCCGAACGCATGAAAATTGGAACTGTTCGATCGGTGGAACGGTTTGGAAGGGGTCCCGCACGTAGCCAGCGTAGGTGGGTGCGTATAATGCATAAGGCATGTTCGACCGAGGGCTAAACCATGCTACACCCACCCAACCACACAACACGAGAGCAGCAAGCAAATAATAATAAAAGAAAGAGGAAATTGGCCACATAAAAGAAGGGCAACATTGACAAATGTTTGTGCTGGCAAGATTGGCTCGGCAGCCAACACTACTAGTACGTGCCATCGTTGGGAACTGAAGCAAACGTACAATCACCCGCTAGGGGAAGGAAATGAAGAGAACAAAAAAAAATGCCAGTGACACATATTACCATTTTCCTTTACCATTGCCGTTATTAGGCGCAAAAGTGCGGTGCGGCGAGAGAATAGCAATATGGCTACGTTCTACAAAAGTTGCGAAGCGGTGCAGTTGTTTTCCTAACTTGTTGCACCGGCATTATCGTTATCGAGCTGGCATTAGTCGGTTTTTGGTGATTAGCAAAACGGCTGCACGAATGCACACGACCTGTCACACACAACATTCGATCGATAATCTTATCGCCACGGTACGATTAAATCATGGCTGAGATAAGGCGTGGCGTTCGCGACATTGTTTTGCATCCCGATGGATTCGTTCGTGCTTCAGACTGGGAGGGGGGGAAAAATGGCCTAACCGTGGTGGGCATGCTTTCCATCTGCTCTCCGTACCAGATGATTATTGTTTTACACCATTCACTTACAAATCTGTGTGTATTTTTTATTTTTGTGCCCGTCCATGTGCGGCACAAATGGGCGCAACGAATGGCAAATGGCTGTGAGCTGCGAGTAAGCTCACCCACCGTCGCCGGTTTGCCCAGAATGGAAAGTTTTGTGCCGGTTTTTTGGCGTTATGATCGTGGGGACGGTTAAGAAAATGGGCGAAAAAATCATCCCCCCCGACATTCACAAACGCCCCAGCTGTCAGGCTGTGGCGCAAAGAGCATGTCAATTGGTAGCATTAAAAGTAAAAAAAAAAAAACAACATAAGCCCCCCATGCCCAAACAGGCAAAGACAAACGTTTGTTGGGGGTGCAGTGTAAGTGAAAGAAGCGGTGAGACTGCGGAACAAACTTCGCCCGGCTATACACGGGCGCTCCGCGTTGATCGGAAGATGATCCTCTCCGCTTACAAACAACAGCGAACCGATCTCTGTGGGGCACCGATGATGGAGGAGGGTTTCCTGTTGTACAGCGGAATCAAATACTCTCGCGAATGTTCTTTTTTGCTGCCCTTTTTTTTTTGCTTCACCGTTCCCGGTGCTCGGGTGCGAAAACCAAAACCATGAGCTCATTTCTGTCCAGCTCCATTTTCCTGCTTTGCCCGGTTTTGCCATCCACTCCAGCTCATAATCATGTGGCTGCCTCTGCCACCCTCGATCAGCGTGCAGTTTTTCCTACGTTTGTGGGGCTTTTTTGTTGTTGTTGCGGCTTAGCATTTCCCATTTGTTTTAGTCCTCTGGGTGCTGGGAGCTTAGCCAGAGCGATGCAAAGACCGGCACGCACAGAGAGAAAGAGAGAATCCCACCACCCTTAATCAGCCATTTTGATCTGGATGCTCACCATCCAGAAGGGTTAGCATACATTGAATTGTGTGATCGTGCGCCACACAAGCAATATGATGATTGCGTTTATAAGCCTTTAAGAGGTAAGAGATTCACCCGACTGTGACACGGAAACTACAACAAAAAAAATCCATGCGAACGCCACGAGCAGCTAGAGAATTGGGGCATTTTATGTCGAGTTCTTGCCATTTTTGCAGAGTTGTCGAGAACTTTTCGTGAGTTTTCGTGAGCATTGCTGGTTGTTTTGTCTTGTGTGCGTCACTTGCTTTGAGTTGTTAGTTACAAATACTAATAAATATTACATCATTAATAATTAGATCAATGCAATAAATTAATATTAAATCGTCGCAAACTTTTTAAATATAGCACAATCAGTCAATTAGTCTCTCCGCGCGAATTGTGACGTGAATGTCCCGCCCACTTAAGAAGGGGGTGAAATAAAAGGTTCGATGCACTTCGAGTCCTGCGTTGCATTTAGCAATCAATTAATTTCCTCTCCAATTTTTTTTTGTTGTTTTGCTATCCTGTTATTACCCTTTTCTGGCGATGCAAATTTGATGCGAGCAAACGGCCCTTATGCCACATGCCGTTCTCCGCAAAACCGTGCTTTCACTGTGTGCTTGTTTTGCATCCAGATGCACATGACTTCATCGATCCCCTCCCCTGCAGCAAATCTCCTGCCCCCGTCCGGTGTTTTGTGCAACGCTTTGCTGTCGATAATGATGTTGCATTTGTTGTGCTTCGCTGAGAGGTGTAGATCTCGTTTTACCTCCTGTGAGCTTGTGGGAGTCGAGATATTTGGGCAAATCCTCTCGCTTTCATCCCCATTTCCTGGCAGAGACAAAGAAGCCGTCCTTGTGTTCCGCTCTGGAAAGCGACCAAGAACCGTGGGGATGCATTTATGTCTGGGAAAGATCTTTCTAGAGAGAGAGAGATCCAGAGAGCTAGCCCTAGAATGGTTCAATGGTGGCACAAAGTCGTTCCGATTCGAACGATTAGGAACAAGAAAGATGTACTATTTTCCCTCCGGCGCAGTCAAATACGATTCGACTACAATTCAATTTAACTATTCCCATTGCCCCCAATGCGATACCGCCCCTACACCTCGGGGGTTGATTGCATTTGAGCCCTGTGCACGCTGTGATGCTGCTGCTTCGCCTTCGCAGGCGTATATCAACAAGGGAGTCGCGCTGCATCATCTCGCATGTTGTGCTGCCGGTGCCGGCAACTACAGTTTCCGCACAAAAACCGGCTTTTCGATTTTCACACCCAACACCCACCCCTTTCTCGGGGTGGAAAATCCTATCCTGGTGAAGCTGCAATACCGAAGGGCACTTGGCGAACGAAGGTAGGAGACAACGCGAGAGGAGCGTTTGTCGCCCCGAGACGGTAGACCCCGGGGGGAATTCGCTCTATCGCATTTTCCATCTGTGCACGTTTTGCACAAAACATCTCTTTTCGCCCTTTCCCATTCACACATCCGAGTGAATCACAACCAGTCCGACCCAGCGTGCTCTCGCTCTGTTTCGCTCGTTTGTGCGCCCTCCACAGTTACCACACTCTCCCCGCGCTCCGGCAGAGGAGGCGGCTCGCCACCCCACACTTGGTCCCGGGCCCCGGTTGGTGGTTCGCTCGTCTCGCTTTCGCACGCACGCAACCCCCAAAAACTGCCCACCGTTGTGTTTGCTCTGGGCCGATGTTCGCGGTCGCGGTTCGACACCGTACCGGAGCGCTACGGCAGCTCAGTTAGTCATCGAGTGCCGTGCTGTGCTGTTGCGTGCCCCCAGCTTTTGACCGCGCGTTCAACCAAACCCCGGGCGCCCGGTGGGTGTGTGTGTGTGTGCGTGCTGATTCGTATGTGCGTTTGCCAACTTCAATGCTTTCTCGAAACCTGCCGAATTCGCTTTCCGGCAAACCGTATTTGTTTGTTCTGTGCAGTAACGAATTGCTAAAGTAATTGCCAAGAAGAACCAAGTCGTATAAATCACGCGCAAGAAACAACAAACATACTCAGCAATAGCCAAAAAAAACAAAGAAAAACGTCCAGCAGTGATCACAGTTTAACCGCAACCAACATCGAATCAGTTGCGAAGAAAGGAAAACGGTCGTCCAGCGGGATATAGAGACACAGTTCCTTCTGTTGGGTCCTTGGTGACGTGTTCTTCCACACGCCGGTTCACAACTCCTCAAGTGCGTGCCCCCCAGTGTGTTTCAGTGGCCGTTTTTCTGCGCAAAGTTTTATGTAGGTGGTTCCATTGTCATTTCTTTTATCAAACCTCCCCCGCAAAAAAAAAATGTGTTCCCCTTTTGTTTTTTTGGAAAAAATGCTACTCCATTTTGCTATTCCGAATAATTATTCGTAAACTCGATCACGCGATATCATTTTACCAGACCCCTTATTATTGCTGGTGGTGTGCTTTTTTTGTTGTTGTTTTAGTTCCTTTATTTAGTTGTGGCTGAATGCGTGTGTGTGTGTGTGCTTCTGATATATACAGAATATTAAATTTCGTTTTTCCCCTTGTGTGTGTGTGTATGTGTATGTGTTTCCAGTTCCGTTCCGTTGTTCTAATTCCAATCGTGTAGTTGTCGGCGGTATAAGGCACATATTTGCAGGATGTGTGTTTGAAGGGTGCTTCAACCCTCCCCACGATCTCGCGTGCAGTGGGCACAGTAAAGGGGGTGAAACTATATAATGTGACAGTGGATCCGATATTGGTGCTATTTTAGTGTGAAAATGTGCAGTGGCCAATGCCGGGGATAACCCTCCCTTTCCGTTCTGTGGTTTGCGAACCTGTTATGTTTGTTTGATTGCATGTTTCCAAGATTCTCCTCCTCCTAGGTCCGGAACTTTTAAAGTATTTCGGTTCGGTGTGCTATTATTGTGTATTTTTGCTGGGTGGTAAATTTCTAAACGAATAAAATAGCATCGCTTAAAAGAAGCAACAAAGAACTGCTAACTAATTGTATCTACAGTACAGAGCTACTGGTATAATGGGAAGAGAATATTTATTAATTTTAGCTATTTAATTCAGGATCATTTTTTTTTAAATTAAAAACAATATTTTTATAACGATTAAATACGATCCAATCTTCAAAAAGAAAACACAAAAATGGTACATTTGAGAGAGATTTTCAAAAAACCAAGAAAAACAGTACAAAAAATAGAAACAAAACTGAGCGAATGAGAAAAAAAAACACTGGAAAAAATGAAGCTTTAACCGGAATGGAAAATTCAACCCACAAGCGAACGATGCGTGCGTGAAATGAAATCGCACCGAAAGCAACGCGAATAGCAAAAAGAAAATATAATTACGAAAAACCCCACCGTAAACCACCACCACCACACCGCACACCATGAGGGGGTGGAAGTTGGGAAAAAAAGTGCTGAGATGAAAAAAAACAACGCAATAAGCGAAGAGAAACGATCAAGAGAACGAAAGAGAATGATGCAGCTACAGGCAACAACAACGACAGCACAGCGAGAAAAAAAAAACCCCATCCCACTGGCCGAAATCGGACGCATTTGATCGGATGATCGTTAATTGTTTCTATTGCTGCTGCTGCTGCTGCTGCTACCAACTGTAGGGGTTGTCTGTGCAAATAGGATCCTTTTTTTGTTGCCGTTGTTTTGTTGTGCTAGTTGCATTAGTTTGATTCGTTTTTTTTTTTTGTTTTGTTTCGTGCTTGTGTTTTTAGTTCCATTATTTGCATTGCACAGCACCTGCACTTCAATGCAAATTCTTTCACATGGTGGGTGTGTGCGAGTGGCGACCATTCATACTTTGGGGGGTTTTTTTTCTTTTCGCCCCCGACAGAAGTAATTTCTCTTTTTGATTACCACACGTGTTGTATCGGCCTGCCGAACGGATACGAATTCAATGAAACATGTCGTCCTGTGCGTGATGAGTAGCTGTTACTATTACTTTTCCTCCATCGATCACCCACCCACACACACACACACAGGGGCTGTTTTTTTTGCATATTCGTTTAGCAGTTTTTTTTTCTCTTGGCTTGAATTTTCATTTCTTTGTTTTCGGCCGTACCGTCTCCGGCGGCCTCATTTCCGTGGGCCGCGTCAATGACCTCTTCCGTTTTGTGGGAGAGGAAACAGCATGGGAAACGAGGGTAGTTTTGGGGCGGAGTCCGACATCATCCGTTTTCCGCATGGTCACTTTTCATCACACTTTCCTCCCCCCCACAATCCCCCGCAATAATAATGGCTCCGTGGTGTTGCTTCGGCTCCACCGACCGTACCGGTGCAACAATGTGTGTTGCTTCTCTGCTTCTAACGTCCCGCCGAATGTCCTGGTGCGCCACGCAGCAGCAGCAGGTTGTTTTGGGCGGAGGGTGGTGCATAGTAGCGGTGAGGCACCAGCGCAGTAAGCACAAGCAAACAAAAAGCAATCCTCACCGCTGCACAATCATTTCGCCCAGGTAAAATGCAATTGCGGCCGACCGATGGTGTGCAATTTCCACCAGACAGTGTGCGCACACACCGGAGAGCGCACGAGCGAACAATATAATCGTTGTTATTTTGTGGCGAGGACGAACGTACGAAAGAACGAATCACTCCACGCGGCGGGCGGTTCGGTACCGTGCAGGCCCGGGCGCCTCCACATCTTTGGGTGTTCTCTGCGCTGAACATTTCTATTGCTTTTTGCACAACTCCCATGTGCACCAAGGTGCTTCTGTTGTGCAGCGCTTTGAAGGAGGGAGTGCTTGGAAAGCTTGTGCTAGGATTGTGTAAAGTGCATTGCTGCAATGGAAGCACACAAAGGCTTCTCTTAGATGCGCCATCTGCCGCTGCTGGCAATCGAGCTTGATTTCACACCGAGCACACTGATGCGGTTGGTGGAAGTCTAGCAAATGTCCTACCGAATGGTCGGAGTACCACCACACAAGTCAACCGATTTGTCATGAAGCGTAGAGCAAGAGAGAAGAGGGCGTGTGCGCGCGCTCGAATGATGGAAATGGAGTGCTAAAGAAATGCAACACACCACCCCCCACGGTAGATGGAGATGCACCCCGAACAAACCTCCGCGAAAGGAGTGCAACGCCCGAGAAAAGGTTGGAAGCAGTTGCATTTGATGGAGCACGAGAGCGTTCTCTCCGTTGGTGCTGTTTCCTGTACCATTTGGAAACTCGTTGCCTATAGGAGGGAGAGCCCATTTTTCATTGTCTACATCCAACTGGGTGGAAGTGTGGGTCGAAAGATCTAGACGACGAGGGGGTACACTACGGCCAGTGATCAAATTAGAACAGATTAAGAATAGGGGAATAAAAGACTTGAAGACTAGATGAATATGCACAGTAGAACACATAGAGTCCACGTTTTGAATTGGTGAATTTAAATATGTTGAGAGCATTTTTTGAGGGTTTTTTTCAGTTCCCCCCCGAAGCTCCAAAAAGCATCGTATGCATCTGCATCCCGGAGGTGCTTGCATCTGCAGCTGCATTTGCACAGAAACCATACGAATGCTCACGTACACGCTGTGTGCTCAAACGTCCGGAAAGGAAAAAGGCCAACCATATTTATTTCATCACCTGGATTAACACAAACAAAAACCATCAGAAACGATGCCCATTGTTCCCCTCCGGTTTGCGACAAATGAAACGCAAATGTTGCACACACGCTAGGGAGTAACACTGTTTGCATTTAAATTCTTCCACTAAAATTATTACGGAAGTTTGATCATTACGGAAGCTCTCGAGTCTCGTCTAATGCAGCAGGGAAACACACTGGCACAATCGCTCCGTCTCTCCGTCTGCATACAAGTGTCACAGTTGCCGTAGGTCAGGGTGCATCAGATGTGCGTTTACGCTTCTTTATCACCGCCTTCCCTTATCACACCCAGAGGTCTGTACAGCTGTGGACGCGATTGTGTGCGCATGCGCAGCACATCCGCTCGTCCTGAGGCAGGTTCTTTCGCTGGTGTGCGTGTGCCGTGGACACACAATGGGGGACAGGGCGAATGATAGAACACACGTTACGCATACAACGCCCCTGGTTTTCGATGTCATCACCACCGATGTTTCGCATGAGTGTGTTTTCCTTCGGCTTATGCATAACGAGAGCGGAATGCAGATGAGATCATCGGGAATATATTCGGCCGGAGCAGCCAAACGGTTCACTGTGTGCAGTGTGTGTGTGTGTTCGGTTGTAGTCCACCTCCTGTATGTGAAAGCAATCAGTCAGACGTTATGGTGTGTTTTGCAAATTTCATTTCAATATGTCTCCATTTACTACACCCTGCCATTTTGTCACGTCGGTTGGCCCGATCGTAAATGTTGAAAGCAGTAGCGCGACAAATGCAAAGAAGAACTTAGTCTTGAGCCTTGGTTTTATGGCATCGTTGCGGGAGACAGCGCTTATGGGAAAGATTGCTCATAAGCCTGGGGAATGGCTTAAACCTCAGTTTAGAGCTCCAACTCTTCCGTTCAGAAATTATGAACCATTCGATTGCAAGTTTGGCAAGTCTTTTGTTTAATAAGGAAATGGAATTTTTTTATACTTAAGTTATTTTTCCTTAACATTAGCAAACAAGAAGTAAATATTTTGTATATGTTTTTTTTTTTTACATTTGAAACCATCTTTAGAGATGTATTTTTTACACCTATTTGATTCACGTTTCATTAAATGTTTTAATTTCATACCTTTAAGTAGCTGCTGTACTTAACCTCGTCTAAAGTAAGCTTCAGTCCGACCGGACCGGACGCTGTTTGCAAAATGGAAGTTTAAAACAACGACATCATCAACAATCATCATCATCAAGCATGACACACCGGTGCCCTCCCCTCTGGTGCTGTTAAGCGCGTTGCCAATTTTGGTGCGATTGTTTTCTTTATTATTTTTTGCCTCACTCACAACGACGCAAGCACAGTATAGACACAGTGTGACGGGTACTAATAATAATGGCCGCAATAGTCATAAACACAGTCTCTCCCGGGTGGTGGTGGTGAATGGGTTGCGTCGAAAAAAAAAAACATCGCCCCAACACTACCCGCAAGTGCAGCAATGAGATCATTTCTACCATTTTCTGCTAGACCATTAGATTAGATTCTGCTGCCCAACTTGCGACGAGGGACACGGACACACTCACGCCCAACTCGGCACTGCTGGTGTTGGTGGTGTACTGTGGCTGGGGTTATGATTTTGCACAACCCATGAGTAACGGGTCCCGAGGAGAAAGATGCTTTTATTTCATTTTTTGTTGTTGTAACCCAACCGGAAGGAAGACGTTGGGAAATCGCGAATTCGTCGGACGAACTTGGGAAAACCGGCAGAGAATGCCTCGCCCAGAAAATTGTACCCCTTTTGTGAGAGTAAAGTAAGTGGTAATGGAAAATGATCCACCTTTATAATGGAATGAAGAAATAAAAGCATCCAAAATGGGGGGGGGGTGAAAGAAGGAAGTGGGTTAGAGAAATAGATGTCATGAAATATTAAATAGAAGAATAACATTAACTGCTCTCTACCTTCTGCACAGCTACGGCAGTAGTGCAGTTTTGGAGCAATTTAACGAAGCAAAGATGATGATGGAGTAGTGATCAAACGAGAAGGCGACAGAGACAGAGAGAGAGAGAGTGATATGATGGTGTGCGATCGGCAAGATAATGGAATGAAAATGGAGATCTACATTTAAACAGGAAGGAAATCCCGTGTCCGCGATAATACTGCGGTGCACCGAGAAGAGTGCGGGTGTGTGGTGGAAAACTCGGGAGAGAAACAAATTATCACACTTGAAGCAACTCGGCTCTCGACGCCCGTGTTCGTGATGCTACTTGATCGACTACTCGGTTGCTTCGCGTAACGATCATTCCTTTGCCGCACACTTGGCTACAAACCCTTCAAATCGCAGTAGCCTTTGCCGTAGTTGATTCATCAACCATTTCTGCATCATAGAGCATCCACCCATGGCAACCGCAAGTAGAGAAAACTTTATTTCTACTCCCGATCTCTGCCCGCTTCTGCCACGATCGTTCCGTTCCGTTTTAGCCGGCCGGTCAGGTTCCAATTATGATTCAAAACGGTTTTATTGAATGCAGCGTTTTACCGGTACCCAGCGGTGGTGAGAGTGCGGGAGCGATGTGCCGCGGTGTAGGTTCGACTTTGCGTGCCTGTGCAATGCTCCGAAACGCATCGACAGAACTGTTTCAAGTAGTGGATGCCACCGCTCCACATGTTGGAGCAAGGAAATCGGTGGAATCGGCGGGGTGGCCTTGGGGCCAGACGAAGCACCCGCGTATATCTCCCAAACACCCCAAAGTCCCTGGCCAGTGCGATGCGGCTGTGTGGCGATGGATTGATGAAAGTTTTGGTTTGCGGGGAAAAACGGCTTCGGGAAAATGGGGCCTCCGAGTCGCGCCAGTGATTGAGGCCACGGAAAAATAGCGGGTTCGTGGCTGGTCACTTTGTATGTGCTTGCCGCGTGCATAGGAATGATGAAAGGCAGAGAGAGAGAGAGAGAGAGAGACCCACGAGACAGCAAAATAGCAGAAGACTGTCGGGAAATTTTTCGGTAAAACTTTCTCTCCAGTGAGCTGTGGACGATGGACGATGTTTGTGGTGGCTTTTCTACGCCCGGGCTGGTCCAAACCTCAGCGATCTCTGCTTCCGCTTGATGCCTTTCTGCCTGTCACACCATTGCCATCCACCTCAACCCCAAGATTCGTGGTCCGTTTGCTGCCTTTCATATATTTATATTACTTTGCTTTCGGAAGCGAAGATTTTCTATTTGTCAATTTCACCGTCCCAATGTCTAAAGCCGCGGCTCTCCCTCATTAGGCGTTCCAAAACTCTTCGCCTATTTCATCGGTGCTGGTGCCGTGGATCGTGTGCTGCACATTTTCGCCACGCTTCCGGTAGACTCGGTGCCGCGTTGGATTTTCTTTTCCTTTTGTTGGTCGCAAAAGGGTCAAAGCAGGGGAGGGTCGTCGCGGTCAAGGGCTCTGCTTTTGAGGGCCACAGAGAGTTGGTGGTGGTGTGTTTCGTGAAGATCACTGTCATTCGGAAATTTTGGCCACGATGTTGTTGTTGTGTATTGGTGTAGCGATCGGTGTGCGATGCACCACCCGTAGCGCATACAGCCGTAGTCAGTACACGCTGTACCTATGTGGTTACACGCTCCAAAAATAGCATTGGCATTCAGTTGGTATTTCCCTATGCTTTTAGCACCTTCCAAAGCGTCTCCTGCAGTTGCTGTGTGCGTTTGTGGACATGCTTGTACGCGAGGTAAACCAACCGCGCTATAGGAACATTTACCGGAATGAAACGAATTATTCCTTCCACTTTTCAAATTAATCATTTCAATGACTTTGCTTTGACATCTTCTGGAGATGCACGGTAGGATAAAAGAGGTTTCATATCAAATAAAAAGTATTGCTCAAGAGCAATTGCGCAGAAAAGTCAAGCTGTTTTTACACTGATCCCGTTTGCGTCATACTTTAGCCCCTGGAGCTATTCTCGCTTCTGGTGGTCGGCGGTAAAGGTAAACTTCCGCATAACACATCAGCACGGGGGCTTAGACGAGTGTCCAAACATCATCAATGTATATGATTGGCGGTGCGCATGCATTATGGATCGATTTGTGTGTTAAAAATGGAAATTGAATACCTTCATTTTGGTTGATGGTTTTGGCTCACCAAACACTATTGCACAATGTTCTCACCTCACCTGAAGAAAGGCTAAATTTATACATTGCCAAAAACACTTAGAATAGAAAGTGATTGCACTTTATCTATTTATTGATTCCGTTCTCCAATCTCCGTGTGGTGCTCCAATCATTATTCTACGTTGATTGGACTATGATTGGCTATATATTTATATCCCCACGCAGCATTTGATGGTGTTATATTTATTGCTGTTAAATGTTTGATCCGCATTCTCTTCGCGCAATTTGGTCTTGCTGTGCAACTGAACAGACTTTCAAATTTGGGACAAATAGTACGCGAAGCGTGACCAACAAGCTGTTGTTAATTCAACTGAAACACTAACCATTGTAATTGTGCCTCAGCAACTCTAATCTAATAACACTACTTCCAAAGAAGTTCCAAATAGGAGTTCCGAAAATATTTTACGCTTTTTCAATGCGTATTCCTCCGCGTAGCAGAAAACTGTTGCCAAAATTCCATAAGGTTTTGGTTTGTTCACCTCTCACTGGTGGAGAAGCTCCTCACAATCTGCCATCTGATTGACCAACATTGAGGTTTGATTGTTTTTTTCGGAAGCGTGTATGTACCGTTAATAATTTTCCACCATTAAACGTGCTTGCGTGCGCTACCATCTCTCTCTCTTTCTCTCTCTCTCCTCCATTCGCTTTCCTGTTGATCATTCGTCTGTGGCTTAGTATTTATTTCTGGTACATTTGTTGGAACATAGGTGATCCTTTATCTCTATTTTTGCTGTTTGTTTTTGCAAACTCATTGCGATAATTATCAAACTTTTTTAATAGACCGAGGCGCGCCCGAAACGTACATTCGGTGAAAGAATGGAAAGTGGTGCGAGAAAAATTGCGAAAAATTATCCACATTCCCAGCAGCACAGCGTTGAGTGTTGGTTTTTTATTTTCGTTGTTGCAGCAGCAAGTGAACCGTTTGTTTGGCTGTTTGCGTGAGAATGCAATAGCAAATGGTTTGAGCAAATTGTTGCCCACCAAAAGCCACGTGGAAAGTGTGTAAAAGCACACACCCCCACCGGGCGCGATCGTGCTGCTGCGTTGCGAATTGCGTGAATGTGTATGCAAATGCGCGTTGGTTGTGCCAGACGACTAGATCGGTAATATATTGTTGTTATAAAGTATACTTATAATCGCTTCTTCTGATGATTGACAGTTCGTTGGCGTGTGAAACCATTAGTGTCTTGTCGGGAGCTTCCATTACTCACGGCAAGGTACACTTGGAATATCGTAGAACACAATTTAGGCTACCTAATTCGACAAAAAACCCGACCCCGACCCGCGCCTCCAACGAATGTATGATGTCATGCAATGCAAATTTGCAAATATCCATCGCTATTACCTAGGCGGGGATCGGTTTACTTCGACCATTTCCCCACGGGGGTGCCATACAAACTGTGATCGATTGTTTGCTTAGCCTTGTTATTAGTATAGTTTTCAGGTTTGTGCGAATATTTGCGTGTAACGTCAGCTTTCCGTTGTTTGTAATAGACGAGTTAATGTTATACTGTACGCACTCTATGAAAGGTACTGGAATCATTATTTATAACTTTACGAATGTATTCTTTTAATCCTTTCATTCGCAGATGATCCACAGAAAGTTACAGATTATTTAATAACCTTTGCAAAGGATAAGACTAGAGACAATATTACGGTGATAATAGTGTTCCTAAAAGATCCACAAACCATCATTAAGGAAACTCCATTTATTGAAGAAATAGAGATTAACGCAAAACTGCGTGCCAGCCAAAACATGGAGATTAATGGTGCAGCCAGCAATGGTTTTCTTGGTGAGGTATGTATTCGCTTCGCTGCTATACGTCGAGTATCTGCTGTTTTAGGGAATATATTCTTATAATTATTTATCTTATCTATTTGGTTCTTTTTTTTTCATTCTCGTTGTTAAAGAATAACGCGCTCAGCATGGAAGATCGTAAAACGTTCGACGACCTACAAAACTTCATGGCTGAAAGTGTTGCTCTGCTGGAACCAAAGTCTGCCGCCGCGCTGTGCGTCGTCCCGATGGATGATATGAACTTCCTATCAGATGGTGGTCTCGGGCCGGAGACGGACGTTGACGGTGTGCACGACAGCAAACAGCAATCGCCTAGTCCACTGTTAGAGGAGGCAGTCAAGTCATCGGAGCTCGATAATGGTGACATCGAGCATGAGATCCCCAACGTAGAAAGTGTAGAACAACATACGATGGACCATCACAATCCTTTCGCGCATTCGCTAAATGCACCACTAGATCTACCCAGCAATGTGGCCGTATCGGGCATCAATGACTTTGAAGAGGAAGATCCTACATCACCATCGAGCGTCAGCGCTGCCGATCCGGTTGAACTGTCCGCCGGGCATCATCTAGGTGACGCAATTCCGCACGTCAACGGCAACGGTGAACATCACTACGATGAGCCCATCGAAACCGAAGACGAGTTGCTAGAGGGTGCAGCGGAAAATGAGGCTGCAGAAATCGTACCCGTGCTGAAGGCAGAACTGAACGCGGATGAAATAGTTCCTCTCAAATCCATTGACGAACCGATCGTTAACGATCTGCTAGGCGGTGATTCAATCGTCGATAACAAACTGATCGATCAGCTCGATTCGTTCGGCATTCCGGAGGCAATCCGGCGACAGCTGATCGAGCAGCAAGTTAGCGGTGCGGCAATGCTACATGAGCAGGACGAGGACGATGATGATGGACAACTCCTGGCGGAGGAGAAGCATTCCGATTTCGATGGGGTGGATGATGGCGCTGAAAAGGTGGATCTGCACCACGAGAAGGTGTTCGACAGTGATTATGCTACTGGTAAGTAGTGAGAACAATGCTACAGTTTGAACTCCATAGAAAGTTGCTTCCTCCCCGGAAGCGTTTATTAGTTTATTGTTCCCTAGATATGCTTAATCTGCTTATAGTCTCTTACATTTTTAATGCTGAATGGCATGGAGCATGGCATGTCGGATGTCGAATTGCTCACCCATCGTTTTCATTCCTTTTTTGTCTAGTGTATTATCGATTAGATTAGGGATGCAAGAATTTGGAAATCTATTCTATGCAGATTCAAAAGACACAAAAGAACAATAGTGTTTGGTAATTTTGTTTTTAGTTGTTTCTCCTAAATCGGTTATAAGCCATATTGCCATTGAAAAAGATTATTCTTTTACATGCAATTCATGCTAGGGAGAAGGAACCCGCATTTATTATTTATAAACATATATTTTTATCAGTTAGTTTTCCTTAAAAACTGAATTTAGCCATAGCAAAGTAATTTAAAATAAGCAAAACATCGTTCAGTTTTTCAAATATCGCCGTACATTTGCTTTAGATCATATTGACATTGTTTTTAGTACGAATTATGTCGTCCAGTACGGTTCGGCTTTATGCATCAAACGCTGCTGAGCCAAGTTTTGACGTTTGCGTTCTTCGGGCGACCATTATCTAGGAGCAGGGCGGTATTTATTTGCAACGGGAAGAACAAAATGCAACGCCTCGATTCTCGCTCTCATTTTGAACGCACTCTCGCGCACTGTCTGTTTTCTCTTTCACACATCTCGCGCGTTCCGTGTCTGCATGATGCTCAGTTCTCGTTCAGTCAGTTTTTGTGTGCTAGCGACCGATGAATCATAGCGAACTGTGTCGGCTTTATTTGCCCGTGCTGTGAATATCAAAACGATTTTTTTAACTGTTTGTTTGTCCTATCTACCATATCGTGGTAATAATCAGTTGTTTGGTTTGAAACGTAGCAATAACGCAGGTTGCAGTAATAAAAAAGTATCACACTTCGTCCCAAACGGTAACGCAACCGGTATAAACGGGAGACATTGTTGTACCGCGGTGCCGTCATTTTGTTCAGCTCGTGAGCGATCGCCCAAACCTCACCGTGTGCTTTTCCGTCTCTTTCTCGCATTGTGTCAAGATCATCGTAGTGCAGACGTCAAACAGGATGATGATGCCGGTTGCTGCGAAGATTCAGAAGAAGACGAATGGGACTACGTGAAGGTGAACAACCAACAGCAACAGCAGCAACAGGAACAAGAATCGCAACCAGCGCATGAAAAGCAGTCGGAAAGCAAGCCTTCAGAAGAAATTACGCATACGGTAGACCAGAGCAACAGTTTCGCACCCCACAACGACGACGACGAGCAGCTTCTGCAGGGAAGCGACGTACAGCGTTTGCAGGAACTAGAACAACATTTCGAACAAGAGGTGGTGAATTACACGCAAGAAGTGGAAACACCGACGCTGTCACGCGAAGAGGAGCAGCAGGAGGATCGTGAAGCGGTAGAAGAACAGCACGACGAAACGACGGCTGTGCCGAATACCAGTGAATTGGTGGCGGCGGATATTCTTGGCGACAACGCGGAATCGACCGTGTCGGAGAGTACGAAAGAAGTTGATGATGTCATCAGTGGTGGTGAAACCAAGGAAGTTGTCAATTTGCTGAACGATTTCAAAGAGGTAGGGTTTCTTGTTCTTGTTTCCTCCGTGTGCTTGGAGTGTGTGAAAGTGAGAAAATAGCCACACGCATGCATCAAGTATGCATGCATTGATGTTGTGCAGTTTGGTTAGCAAGCGAGAGCTGTATGTGATGGTGTAACAGTTCTATTATTTGGCAGTGTAGAAAACCACGCAACTAACGTTTCATTTTTTATTGTTCCAGGACGTTTCATTGCCTACTACAACGGACCAATTGCTAAAAACCAATTGCTTAAACGAAGAAAACATTGAACAGGCGGTACCGTACGTTCCTAGTGATAGCGTGAACATGGAGGCTAGCATGTACGGTGGATCAGTTGCCGAGCAACCACTCTCGCCGGAATCACCCGTATCTCCGGTAGAGAATTTCCCGGCACAACAGCAACAATATAGCCACGAAAAGGATCTTTTCGGTTCTGATATGGACGATACGATGAGTCCGACTGCCGACGGTGAAGAGTTAAAAGAGAAACATCTGTACGAAACTGAAGAAAAGAGTATGAATTTGCAGCAACAGGATGGCAGCGGAGCCGCTGGAGATTTCGGCTGGCAGTTGAATCCTGATGCGAAGGAATTCGTACCGGTAGCCGGATCCGCTGCTGGTGAGGTGAATGCCAAGCTGCACGAAAACATCAAGCTGCGTGATGACGCAATAGTGGCACAAAGTCCCCGCAAGGGTGCTGTGGCTTCGATGGAAGATCTGGACGTACCGGCTGAAACGGTTTTCCAAACGGAAATGGACAAGAGACCGCACGAGTTCGAGGAATACGGGGGAGACAACGGGGCCATCGGTGCCGATGACAGTGCAGGAGAGCATCGTTTGCGATCACCGATGGCGGTACACCCGTTCGATCTGACCCAATTCAGTGAGCAAACGGTTGTGGAACAAACACAAGCATCTAACATTGCTGACATAACCAATGGTGAATACGTTTCGCAAGACAGTGCTGATGATGTTCTGCATGCCGTTACACACACAAATGGTGGACAATATGCAACGGATGAGATGGAATTGCTGAACAAGGTACAGGAACTCCCGACCGACGAAGAGGCAACATTTGAAATTGGTATTGACACAAATGGCAGCGCGAAGGAAGATTTGTACGTGGAGCAGAAAGATACGATGGAAGTTTCGGGTGGTGTGGGGGAGATGGATGATATGATGTACCATGAATATTCCAATCAAATTCCCGCGGCTGAAGTTCCGAAAAGTATGGTCTCGGATATATCGGAAAGTCCCGAATTCAAGATGTTGCAATCTTCAATAGACCATTTAACATTGACGAAGACCGCTGATAGTTATTTCGAAGGACAGGAACCATCGAATTTACGCCAAGAAACATCCGTTTATGAGCAGGAGTTTGTTGCCACCCAGGCTGCACCACTTGTTCAGCAACTAGCTAGCAACGAGCAAGCGCTGCAGTCATCGCAAGGTTACGCTGATCTGTTGGGCATGTCCGAGCCGGTAGAAACACCTCAACCAACAACGATCACCACCGAGGAGAAGCGTGATGAAATCGAAGTAACACAGGTACCGGATGTTGAAAAAGCGTCTGGAGATGTTGCAGCTACCGTTGCTGCAGCAGCTGCCGCCACAGTTGCAGTGGCAGCAGCAGCAGCAGTTGCCACGGCCACTGCGACCAGCAAGTCCGCTAAGCCAAAAGCCTCGACGACAACTACTGTGGCAAAGAAACCAGCTTCTAGTGTAACCACAAAACCATCCTCTGCAGCGTCCAAAGACAGTGCTACCAAGACCGCATCGCGTGTTGGCAGCAGCAGTACAGCTGGAGCAGCACGCAAACCGCCCGTAGGTACCACTGACGCTAAGAAAGCACCCACATCTACCACAGCAAAGACGGCATCGACAGCAATGAATGGTGTAAAGGAACGACCGGCAAGTGCTACATCGAGCAAACCATCATTGGCAGCGAAGAAACCGATTGCCGATGCGGCAAAGACGGCCACATCGAAGACAACGTCTGCGACTTCGTCAGTAGCGGCTGCCCGAACAAAGGTGACTTCCGCCACATCATCAAGCACCACGAAAACGGCCAGTGCAAGTTCGGCTACCAGGTAAGTAAAGCTCAGGGATCCGGTTGCCAGGATATATGCATGGTTTCAACCCAATTCTTCTGTCCCGTAGAACTGCCGCTTCTAAAACAGTTACAGCTTCGAGCACCTCTGCAAGCGCCGCTGCCGGAAAAACGAGCTCCTCTCGTCTGTCCTCTACCACAACGACACGCACAGTCACTTCGCGTCCGTCGAGCGCCGTATCGAGTGCCTCAGTTCCTTCTAAAACCACTACCACAACGACTGTAAAGCGGACCGTCGCAGCAAAGGTATGCGCCCATTTCCGTACACATTTGTCAGGCTTACTGAATTTCGTTCTAAATCGGGTTTTTCTGTTACGATTTTCAGAGTTCACTAACGAACGGAACAACAACGACTGATGGAACGTCCACTAAATCCACCAAGACAACTACTTCTACCACAGGTAGCACAGTCCCGCGGACGGGAACCACCACTACCAGAACAACCGGCACTGGTTTGGCCACCAAACCAAGTAGCACGACGGTGGCCGGTAAGAAACCGCTGGACGTTAAAACTGCCACTGCGACTAAGACATCATCCACTACCGCGTCGTCGGCGACAGGTAAAACGACAACAATGCGCACCTCCCTGGCTCCCACCAAAGCCACTGCGACCTCACCGTCAGTTCGAAAGCAAAACGGTGTACCGTTGAAAAAATCCACTACCGCCGCTTCGCCAGCGTCTGGTGCGAAGAAACCGGCTCCGATTTCGAAGCCAAAACCGCAAGCTTCGTCTGAACAGGCGGCAACCACCACAACAACCACAACGACGGCGGCAGCATCCCCAACGATCACCGCTGAGACGAACGGTACCGGCAATGATGTGGCTGATGCGGTATTAACCTCCTCCTCCCTGCTGGAACAACAGCCCGCTGACCAATTGCTCGTGTCCATACCGCAAGCAATGTGATGTCACTAAACGGAGAAGGAGCAACAAGGAACTCTCTGCGATATGAGGGGAGTATAGTTATTCGATGATCGGTTTAAAACAAAACCATTAACGCATATTCCTATTGTTTAACCGTGTTTAAGTTAGTGTGATGGCACGATTAAGAGCAAAACACTTCAGCAAGTAACAATCTCTGGCAATTTAAGATTATTATCACCAAAAATAGGGGACAAAAGAAAAACACAATCATTCACTTTTCTTAAATTACCCACATCAAGAAAATCACATAAATGTCACGCGTAAATATCGTACATAACAAAAAAAACCTCTGCTGAAAACCCTCCAGGTGAAGACAAGCGGTCCGTTGAGATTTGGACACAAGCTTCAATAACTCCTGTTCTCACATAACTGAAGTAGTGCACCTGAATTTTTCATTTCATAATAATCATTTCGATACATTCGCATTACGAGCACATCATCTATTCATCCTTGACCGCATCCCCTATTGACCAACGCAGAAAGATAGGATTGTTTTGCAAGGTATGAAGATGGTGCGTGTGGAGAACGTTCAAATCCAGTGAAATATTTACGAATGTTCGACGAAACGAAACAAAGCATGAAATCGCCGCAAAACGAGCAATGCGCAAACCAACCCCATCCCCAACCATCCCAAGAGATGTATGGAATGAACGAAGATTCGAAACGAAAAGCGAGAAAGTAAGCACACATCTCCGAGTTCCCGTTCGGTATAATTATTTAGCCTACTACGATTACTGAATTTAGCGAATAGGGTGTGTATCTTTTGTTTTATGCCAAGCATGATGATTAGTAGGGTTATATATTACGTTTCAATCCTTGTACGATGCCCGTCACGGGAACGCTTTTTCTCCGGTCTATATGACACGCGTGTGCAGAGTGAGAGAGGGAGAGGATATTAAGCCAACATGTCGTGCGTACATTAATCTCTAGCAATAACACGCGTCACACAGTAGGAAGTGGAAATGCGCGAGAAAAAAACAATATGTGTAGTAAACGCGATACGAAGAGAGGACTCGTCGATGCAATCCCAAGAAGAGACGATCATTGGAAAAAAACAACATTTAATCGCTTTTCTCCTTTTTCAACGCTTGCTGTATTCATGTGGTGTCGTCATAGTAGGCGTAATCTCTCACATGTATCCTGTTGCACATTTTGTTTTATTTATCCCATTTTTATGTTTCGTGTGCAACTATGTATGCTTTTTCTCATTGTTTTTGTTTTAAATTTTTGTTACATGGCAACACACTACGTGTGTTTCAACCGTTATTCTACGTCGCGCGCGCCACTCTCTCTCTCTCTCTCTTTCTCGTTCACACTATAGCCTATCCTTTGCCTTTTGATTATCGCTTTAAACCGAATATGGTAACGTTTATTAATAATTGGTAGGAAAAAGTAATGCAAAACTGTTTCAATAATGTTGATGGATAGTAGTACAGCCGGGAGGAGGGTGCATGTGGATGTGAATGTGGCACAAACACTGGAAAGGCAGATAGCGGGGCCGAGAGCGCGCCTAGAATAACTTAACGCACGCTAGCCGTGAAATAATCGAATATTTTAACCCAGCAAATCCCATAGCGTTTAGTAGTTGTTAAAATGAATAGCCCTCCCCCTTAACTGTTTACTGTGTCTGGTAGCTCAGTCCCATTATGTGGCATCGCGATTAGTAGAAACATACTACCATATACACCAGCCAAGACGAAACGATAATTTCGCGTATTTTGCTCCCGATAAATTATTCTGTAACCTTTGGAAAATAGTGTGTTCTATTTTGGAGCTTGTATGGCAAGAAATGGGGGAAGGAACGTGACATTGAGCTTAACGCTAAGGGACACAGATAAACAGTGCATGTGGAATTGGAATGCCCCGACTGCAGTAGAACCAGGTCAAGAAAGTACGCAACCTACTCTAGCGCATATAAATGGAACTACTACTATTACTACTACTACTTGCAATGGTGAAGCAGTAACCTATAAGAATATATCCTTAAACAAAAAACGCGTACACAACGTTCGGAACAGATGAGATAATCAAAAGAATGAACATTTACATCATTTACTCTATTATACATGCCGTGTGTGGCAGTCGAAGAAACACTCATACACACGTATGACGCATATAGCAAACGGTCATAAAGCCCTAAGAACAATATGAAACAAACGAATCGTGAGATGGATGGATGTGCTGTCGTAATACTATTTCAAACAAACAACAACAGAAACGAACAAAAGTATGATGAAAAATTGATGGAACAAGTCCACCACCCCCCAACCCACATAACGCACGGGGTGAGAGATCATCGAAACCGATTCGTGGTCCGATGGTTCCTTCCGTTTGTGTGTTGCGATAAAATACACCCACACACATACACACACACTATTTCATAATATTTTATATATTTATAACACAATTTGTATCTGTTTAACCGATTGCGCAATTAAAAAGGCAAAATAAAAAGGATAGAAAAACAAACAAATGGCAGCCATGTTTTTTTCCGTAACGAGATCACTCATCACATTTCGTCGTGTGTTTGTGCGGCGGGTTCCCTATGTTACATGTTTGTTGTAGATCTCGTTACTTCATACGGGAACTTTCTTCTAAATTGGGAGACCTTTACGCCACTGGAACTCTCAGTGTGAAGTGTGTTCTGGTGGGAAAGAACTTCAGGCCTGAACGAAGTACTGGTTGCATGGAGCTCCAGCTGCGAAGGAATCTACTGGATGGACGGAACTCTTATGTTTAAATGTTTTATTTAACTTAAATAAACTTAACTTTGTTTAACGGACTGTTTTCAACGATCCATTACAATATTATTATTAATAATAAATATTATAATACAATATTAAACCTTTCACCTTCTTGGATTCGACTAAAACCCCGTTAACAGAAACTGAAGTAGCGTTACAGAGCGTTACATAGTAATGTTTCGTTGCGCTTGTATTCCAATTTTGTTGGAAAAATGCTCTAAACACTGAAAGCTGATAGTAGAAGATGATCACGGAAACTACAGCATGTGAAAACGGAATAGCAGTAGTATGAAATACTGGAGAATAATGGATATGGGATCAAGTTGAATATTAATTCCATTGCGTTGATGAACTCTTGATATCGTTCGGTCTCTTCTGAAGGAATTATGCCTCGCCCAACAGGGATTTGAACGAAAGGAAAGTAAGATGATAAGAGGTCGTTCTTCTGTCATCATGAGCTGCTTCATGCGTTGAGGTCATCCGCATCCAACCAAAAACCCACGGCAATGCTATTGTTCATTCTAGGTTTTTATTCACAATCACTGTTTAGTAGTGTAAGCCAGCTAATCTATCAGTAATGCTGAATAAACTATCATGAAACGACGATCAACTATATCTACAACGCTCTTTTTTTGGTGAGTTGTTTGTTTGTTTGCTTTTTTGGGGAGGGTTACTTTTTGTTTTGATTTTTGAACGGGGGAGCGCGAGAGTTGGCGTTGTCATGGCTTGCTTTAGCATTTCCTTCCCTCCCCCCGGGAGGGAACCCCTTCACCCCCTTTTTCCCATTGCCACCGCTAACCCCAAAATTGCACTAAATAGATTCTGTTGCTTATGACACACGAGGGGGTGAGTGTAAATGGGGTGGAGAAGCAGGCAGCTAAGGGAGGCATAGCAGGTGTAACCCACACCCTTCCTATTCTCCTTCTCCGCCACAGTAGGCTGAGGAGAAAGATAGGGCAGGAAACGATTTATACCTCACTTCCCCTCCTCTCGTCTACAGACCCCGTCCCACCCCCACCCACCAATCAGTGTGTAGCTGATTTTTAATTGTTTAGTTTTAGTTTGTGTGGTTTCTGCTAAAGAGCTGCTGTATCACGGCAAACATAACTGCGCCTTCTGCTGCTGCTGTTTGCGGACCTGCCTACTAAGAAAGTAATGTTGTTTCTGCTTATTTTTCATCTTTTTGTCACTGCAATTACACACTACCGGACTTAAATAGGAAAAATTCGAATTAGACGCGACACTTAAATGAAGAACGCAACAACTAAACCCCGCCCCATCGCCGATCTGGCCGATTTGCTTTTGCTTCGCTTTTTAATTTGTTTCCCCAACCCCTCCCTCGCATCGTTCCTTTGCATCGCCTACTATTATTGTAACACTACTGAACCGTCACCCATTTTGCTTACCAAATGCGACTGTTGTAGAGTTCTGCTACCGTTCTGAAAGGTTTTGCTCCCTCGTCGTTGAGCGGGCAGGGTTGTTCGCCCCCACTTGCCCTGAATGCTTTTATTCCAAAACATTACGCATTTTGATTTGATTCACTAATGGCGCTGCTAGCGAGCGTGCAATATCGCGTAGTACAGCGCGCCTTGCTCTTTTGTTTGTGTTTCGCCTCTCACGCTTCTCGCTTCCATGCTTAGCTTATTTTAGCGGTTGTTTTTTTTTGTTGTGTCTTACCTTTTCCCGTTTGTGAACAAGTTGTTTTTGATTTGTTTTATAATTCGTTTTTCACCTACAAGTTGTTTCGCTGCTTCCCTTTACACACTTCGCCCCTACATCTTGTGATGCCTACCCGTGTACCCTACTTCCCCTGCCCGGTCGTGTCTTACCCGCTCCCTGCCCTGTTTCTAGTCGGTTTACTCACCGCACAAGCCCCGTCGGTGCGAATTGCCACATACTGACAGCAGGTTCCCGCTGTTTTCCGTGCTATTGGCACCGCATATTACATTCCTACCCACGTGTATATAGATATATATATATTATTGTGTCACTGTGTTCGTGTAATTTTGTTTAATTGCTGTATTTGTTTAGTGTTTGTAAATCTCTACTTAATTACGATTTTCTCTTTCCTGCGCCTAAGGCCCCTTCTAATTCCCCATGTTAATTGTTCCTAACCCCTTCAACACATCCACCACGGCTTTCCCGCCTCCCCTTTACCCAAACCCACCCCACGCTCCATTCCCTCAACACACAAGGTAAATAAAGGTTTTGTTTTTCTCTCGCTCTCTCTCTCTCTCCCTCTATCTCTCTGGTATTGTTCTAACGTTCCCGTTCTTCCCCCTTTTGTTCGCCTGTTTTATCCTTACGGTGCGCGCCATTGCGCTGTGCTTTAGTACATTCTTTGTGCAAATTTGACCGGTTCCACCCGTTCGTCTTCCGCTGACAAACATGCGCGCACAAACAGAAAAACAAACTAAAGCAAGCTTGCCCTTCGTCAAAGCTTGGCGCAAGCGGCCTCCCCTGTCCGTGTCCTTGGGCGTTTTCTGCTTCCTTGCCGAATAACACGAGCTTGGCGCGCAGAAGGTTATGTTGTGCATAGTGTGCAGTCCTGAGTATACTACCGATGAGTGCAGGAAACGAAAGATTTAGCTATTGTTTTTTGCGCCCGTTTCCTCGCTCGTTGCTGCTGTTGTTGTGGTGTGTTGTAATGTGCATTTGTAATTGTAGCTCCATTTTGGTTTTTGTTTCGTTTGCTACCATCTGTTGGTTTTCCCTGTTTTACGCTACTTCAACAACAACAATAACACTGGCTGGTGCTTTTGCTCTTTCCCATCGTCCGCAAAATACTGTTCTGCGGGTGCGGGGCCACTACTACCACTATATTCGCCGAAGAGAACTAAAGAAGTGTGTGTGATGGCGCTACGCTGATCTACTGTTTTTGTTTTTTTTTGTGTGTGTGTTACGCCCCTCGAAAGTATAATTTATTTATGCGCATGTTTTGTTGTGTATAGTCTTATACGCCTATATGTATATGTATATATATATGTATGTATATACTTTGTCAGGATTTCATTCTACAAGCCGCTACCCTAACCCGCGAAGAAGAAAAACTAAGATCGACAACAAAACCACTACGAAGGTATTGCACCATAAACGTAACGCCACGCGTCCTTTCCGTCATTGTGGTATGTGTCATAGCCGCCGGTGCACCACACCGACGCACGTCTGTGTCTGTTACGTCCGTCCGCCGGTCACTAACTTATGCGCTAAAAGAGTAGATGCCATTATTTCATTGCTTGATTTGATCATTGTGTGGGTGTGTGTGGGTGTGTGTGTTTGTTTGCCTTCGTCGATCATTTCGGCGATTCGTCCGTCATGATTCTCGTGATGATCACCGCCATCATCATTGCGATCATGAGCGGTTACGCCTTGGCGCAGTTACGCAGTGCAAACCCCGGTCCCCCAGCGGTCTGTACGCGGTCGTCGCGAAACCGGGGCGTGACATCCCGCTGCAAACGGCGGGTCTTTACGGACTGCAGCCCTCAAAAAGGGCCCTAAACTCGCCGCTCTTCGGTCGGGGTAAGCTCATCTTCAAGCTTTGGTTGAGCTCGTTCAAGCTGGATTGCGATGTGCCCTTCTTCATGCTACCGTTACCGTCACTGCCGTGGGAGAATCGATATTGGTTGCGATTAATCGGGTGTCAAACGCTGGAAGAACCTGCTGCAAGGAAGGCCTACCTTAAATTATCTACATTATCAGCTTCAGCAGCTAAAGCGTTCACTACAGCACTAATTTGATTGGTTTCCGTATTGCCCGATTCCGATTCCTCCTTCTGTGCCATTATGTTGGGATTCTTGCCAATCTTGTTTAACCTGCAACGGCGCAACGGTAACGTGAAGGTTAGTTGAGATCATACGGGTGAGGATCCTTGCACCCGGGACACTTACCGTTCCGCGGCCACCGTTTCCATCGTTTTGCGCATCAGTGGGTATTGGTCCAGTACCGCATTGAAGTGATCAACGCTGAGTGAAAATAAATTGCAGTAGGTTTCGGCACGAACGCTGGCGACTCTTCTGGCATTCGTTAGCAGACAGATTTCTCCGAAGTATGATCCATCCGACAGTGATGTAGCGACCTTAAAAAGAGGGATTGGATATTTTTAGTTACGCGGTTACATAACAGTCCGTTAGCAGAACATCACAAACATGCAACCTACCTCTCCATTAGCCATGACGATATCTACAATGCCTTCTTGAATAAAATACATTTTTGATCCTATAGTTCCCTCCTTAATTATAATATCACCTGCGAAAGAGTGAATGCATACGCTGTAGTTCTGGGAAAGGACACTAGACCACTAGACAGGCAGCCGTGTCGGTTTGCTTACCAGGTTGAAAAACTTCGTATCTAAGTTTAGTCACTACATCTGATACAAAATTAGAATCAGCGTTCGCGAAAAAAGGCACTGAAGCAACTAAGGACCTGGAGACCGGCAGTGGTAGTATTTGACCATGTCACACCAAAATCACACGCGCAGTACATACACACACACACACGAGCACAGAAAAGAAAGATGGAAAAAAAAAGAAAACAAGGATGCGTATTAGAGGTTTATGGCAGCCGATCACCCTGTACTCTGCAGGGTATACCCGCAATGTCTACCGGTGGCCAGGGTTCACTTACCTACAGTTGTAGTTTATCACATCTTCCCGCAGTTTTTCGCTCAGCTCGCCGAGAATGCATTCTTCGTCGAAAAATTTACCTTGGTACCGATGCTCGAAATATTCAGTGATTCTTTGTCGCATATCGCGCGGTAACTTCCGGTACGCCATGTACTCTTCCACTTGTTTTACCTACGCGGCGCGTCGGCACAGACCATTGCAGCACAGGGGCGGGACGGGTTTTTTTTGGAGGTTTTGTTAGTAAGTAAGTAATGTGGACGCATTCGTCGCCCGTAGTGTACGTACCTTTTCGCGATACTGACGTCTACTGGAGTCCAGACTCTGGATAAGATTGGTAGCATGTCCAAGGAATAAGGCGTAGCAGGTGGCACCAGATATCATCGAAAGCATCGTAAGCCACATATCTGTCAGTGATTGAGGGGGAAATCTGGAGTACCGAGAGATGGAAGATAGTTAGTAAACGGTTGAATTCTGCCATTGCCACGGTTGGAAAACAGAGATGTCAAATCGGCCACAGTGCGTAATTGATACGTATTTTCACCGATCGAGGGTTTTTTTTTAAGTCGTTGTCACAAAAGCACCTACGAAATCAAATCTTTCCAAAACAACATTCTTTGTCGGAATGTTCCGACATTCCGACAAAGAATGTTGTTTTGGGAAAATTTCATGTCGTAGGTGCTTTTGTCGACAGATAATCTGGCGATATCGGGTATACCAGCCAAAGTACACTCCACACTTGAATATGGCCACTGTTTAGAATCTCTCTAGTATTATTTAGGCCACAAATATAGACAAAATCTCAGAGATACTTCACAAACTTGAGTGCCAGTGCGATGTTAAACGTGTCTATATTATGTATCGCAACTATCCAGTATTTATCATTGGTCAATTGTTGAGTAAAATAGACAGTCGTCAGAACCGATAACAGCATTGATGTTGATGTTTAGTGCAAAACTCCTGAGTAATAACTAAGTACACTACCTGTTCCGATGGTCATAGTTGCGACTATACAACATATTTTTTTCAGTTTCAGTACGCTAAACAATATCTCTGATCAAAGCTGACTAAACCGCCGAAGCATTACGCAAATCTTTTCTCTCCTTTGATGATCTCTATGAGAACGATTCAGCTTCAAGCTGACATAGCTTTCTTATATTTACCCCTAATGGTTTACTTGACGTATACCGATAAGCTATTTAAAGCTGAGTTCTAATGTAAAGCTACTCTTTAATATCAGACACCATCGTGTAGCTGCAGTCAGTAAAATTATGATCATTTTGGTTAATCGAATGCTAAACCTTCCACCTCTCCGCACCTCAATCTGACTTTTGACATCTGAGTTGGAAAGCATTCACCGCGGTACGAGAATTTACCTTCCATATCCTATGCAAAGCATGTGCGACATCGCTTTGAACAGTGCCCATGAGTATTGCTCTAACCAGTAAGCTTCCTGTGGCAGGTGAAAAAGAGAACGCATACATTAAAGACATGACCATCACAAGAACCACTTCGAACGGTGCCCGCCTTACCTGTAGTTCATTGATTGCCACCCACGAGTTGGATGGAAAACCTTGCAGCATCGGCACGAGAAACTGTAAGCAACCGCTCCAGTGACCGATCAGTAACATCATACAAATTAGGTTAAAAATTCGCATGAACACTGACGCCATGTTGAGAAACTGCATGGAGAAGCATGGTGCGCAGTGCGGAACGAACCGGCATGGGGACAGGGGAGGGGAAAAGAAGAAGAAGAAAAGGGCTACGGTCAAGTTCGGTGTTTTGTGAGGGCGGATAATAGAACGGGCACACCGGTACACGGGAGACTTAGAAGACGCGCGCGCGCGCGCGCCTTGCTTTGAAGGACAAAAGTAGTTGATGCAGTTGAACAGTGACGTTGTTGCTGAGGCTGGCTTTGTACGGTGCGACTAGTCGATGAGCGTTACGCTTCAACCGAAATGGGAATGCGTCCTTCAGCTAATGTCCTCGTACGGTGGGACATTCTGAGAGGCTTCCAATGGCCTCCCTTCCGGATTGGTGAAGCTGGCCAATGGTGTAGCAGTTAGGATCAACAACGGCAACGTTGATGGAATAATGTTTTAACTGATCGAAACTAAAGCAAAGACGTAACATCGAAACAAGCGCAGGGTCTTGTCTTGGTAAACCGAAATGTAACGTAAGTAACGCGCGCAAACGTAACGCTAAGTGTAGGTAGTAATTTAAGTAACGCTCATCGTCGAGCAAGAATGGAACTGAAGAAAAGCATAGCACCGAACAATAAAGCCAAAAGTCTTTCGCAAATGTATTACCACAAAACAAAACACACAGTCAATAGGCAACTGGAACGGAAATGCGACTATATAGAACGAAAACAAACTAATGCTTCAATAGCACATTAAATAAAAAAAGTATTTTTGCGAGCAGGACAGTTGTGGCCACCGCCGATCATGATGCAGCCTGTTGTATAATTGCTGCTGCTGCTGCTGCTGTAAGCCGCTTCCAAGCTTGCTCATTGTTTTTAGTTCTCTTTTTTGGCACACATCGTCGCGCAGCGTTTGCGTGTGAAGCAGAACGTTCGATGTCAACAACGCCGGTCAATCGCATCAGCTAGATATCGTTCGTACGGGCGATAGGCTACCAGAGAAGCAAACGCACTTCTTTACCGCACAACCAATCATCGCACAAACGCGCTAGTAAGTATTGTAAAAAGGAGTATAAAACATATAAACCAAACAAACAAACAAATAAAAAAGACCACATGCACAGTAACGAACGGATTCAACTAAATCACAAACACGCACACACACACACACACCACACGGTTGGTAACATTCGACATTCAAGAAGGAATGTCCGTTGCTGCGAGAGAGAGAGAGGGACACGCACACACATCTACCATTCAGTTCGAGCGCCAACAATATTGGGGAAAGCTGTATCATGTTACTAAAGATCGCGCCGGTATAATTTTTTTTTTGTCGTAAATGATGCACTAAAATGTAATTATGTACACAGTTAAGAGAATAAAGCAATATAAATGTATAACCGAAGCAGAAGAAGTTTTACACTGTACACCCTGTATCAGGTGTGCTTATATGAAACCATTGTTTGGTGTTTGCGATCATGATCTTGTTCTTGAACAGTTGATCTTGTCTGATGTCTGTTCTGATATTATTACGCACATTAATCCTCGTCTTATATGACGTTAAGAAGAGCAAGGGAGTAATGGAGAGAGAATCAGATTGAATCGGATTGAATAACTCTCAATTTTTAGTGTGAGAATTTTTGAGGATCTGCAAATCCTTGAGAATCTCTGACTGTTTGAGGATCTTCGAAGCTTTGAGGATCCATAAGTCTCCAAAGAATCTCAAATTTTACGCAGTTTGAAAGGTTAAAACTCCTGTAATAGGACCACTGAGTACAATAATGCTGTGTCCATAGTGAATCATTAGTCTATGAGAATTCCTGAATCTGTGAGGATGTATTCATTTGTGGGAATTTTTCAATGTTTCGAAATCATCTGATGATTTACTTGACTTCTCATTGAACAATCATACCGAATTACACAAAAGATTTATCAACTACAACACCCTAAAACATATAGCGATCCTGCAGCATCCACTCTCCAGTACTCCTAACATCAAGCAGCGCCCTCTATGGTTGGGTCTTAGCAGTTCGTTCGGCTGCGTTCTGGGTACAGCCACTAAACCACTTTCGGGAAACTTTTAAATTTATGGTTTCATATTGACACTACTGATACAGGCATATGATACATTTTGTACACCATCGAAAGCTCGAACATGTCGTCTCTGTATGCTTCGGCTTATAAACCTACAACGTACAGCCGCTTGCAGCCATGTATTGGCGCAATAGTCAGCAACTAGTAAACATAGTGTCATAGCCGATAGGACTGTCGAGCCGAACCTCGCACGTAGAACAACAACAAAAGCGTCGACCCGAATCTAGCGGAACGCCCATCGCGACCGTTCGCGGCACGCGTTACGAAGAAGAGTTATTAACAAACCGGAGATTAAACCTCAGCTCAATCTTAATCCTTTGTGTTTAGAACCATTGAAGCGAAACCTTGATATCATCAAATAATATTCAGTGAAGAGAGAGAAAGAGAGAGAGAGAGAGAGCGAAAAAAAAACACCTCGACAAATGGGGATGGTAATATAGATAATATTTTTCCTCCCAATGAAACACCGCAAAGGGATGTGAACAACCAGCAGCGGATTATGGATGGTGTTAGATGGACTGTACAGCACGCACAAAACATAGAGACACAAACACGCACATATACACCTACGGAAATGGTACATTGGCACGTTTAGTCCTATCGCCTTCGGTTCGATTGTTTCGATTCTGGAAGATGAACTTTCTTACGTGAAAGTATGTAAAGAGAAAGAGTTAGCCTTTTTTTTTTGCTGCGGTGGCTGCTGCTGCTGCTGCTGCTGCGAGGCGTTTACACATTTACTGTCTGTTGGTGAGCTTTTCTTTTACGCGGAACGCATAAAGTACAGCTTGGCAACAGACGCTTGGGCGTAAGAATATGCAAGATACGAAAGGTAGCATAATGTATATATATATAAAGAGTTTATTTCTAGGAGAAGGAAGTGAAGGGCGATACGAGTCGTGGAAGTGGATGTGTAACACCGGAAATACGGGGTACATATTGGGGGAGGTTTTTTGTTGCGAAAGTAGCTGAAGCAGAAGCTGAGTAGTAGTACTAGTAGTAGTAATGGTAGTAGTAGTAGTAGTAGTTAGTATCGATTATTACAATATATCGCCCGTAAGTTGATTACGCGATGGATGATGATTAATGAAGCCACTTAAATGTGTTGAATCATGGATGGTGGTGGGTGATTGGTGAGTGGGTGGGCCACGGATGGATGGAAGTTTGAGCAGCAGGACACATCGCGCACCCAACCTACCAAAAACCAACCAACCGTAGCGCTTAGGTTGGCGATCAACGGGGCACGCAAGTACGCGAGAGGTTTAGGTGCTTTGTGCTGGTTTGTTTGCTATTGTTTTGCCATTGTTTTTTGCGAAGGTAAGAAGCGCACGGAAGAAACAATTTCGGGAGAAAAACAGCGATGGAAAGTTTTTTTTTTGCTAGCTTTTGTCGCTGTCGATGAAGATGAGCGTCTTCGTTGGGCAGAACACGATTCATGGGTACAGGGTGATGCTGAGGATGGGGAGACTATTAGCAGAAAGGGACGCTATTAGCATTTAAATAGGGGGGCCGCAAAACGATAGGGTGCGCAGATGGGGGACAGGGCGTTGTGGTGATGGGCTATTGTTTCGATTTTTCTGATTAATTAGTTCAAACGACTTTCGAAACAGGCCGAAAGGAAAGGAAACTCGAACTAGGGAGCTGCTTTTCAGCTCTTTTTTTTTTGCGAAGTTTGGCGCTAAGAAAAGGAACGATCGCATTTAGATGGATGGCGTTAGCTTTAATAACTCCGCGTTACAGGACAATGTGTTGTGATGAAAATGGGAATGTCTATCATTTTGTGAACACAATGTACACTCTCCATTAAACCCCTTTGCAAGTTAAATTAAGCACATTTCGGCAAACTGCTAAGTTTAAGGGATTAAGTTACATCTCTTGCAGGGCTTTCGTGCTCAAGTAGTAAAACTAGAGCTAATTTTTAATTCCTTTCAGGTTACAGTGAAATCTGTCGTAATAGATTTGCAGCTCTTCCCACTTTCTACAACTTATGCGAGCTGATAACCTGTCTGCACAAAGCTTTCTCAACTTCCACATTTGCCAAGCTGACAGTGTATAAGTCGTTCAAGCTTTAAACAGAAATTGGAGAAGTTTTAACATGCAGGAAGCACTGGAGATCTATCACAACATTTTCCTGTTCAACTTGAAAGTAAATTAGAAATGGCATCAACTTTCTCACTTGAACGCGAACATACTACGCTCAATAACATACGCAATTAATTACATTTTTACAATGTAAGCTCTATTTTTAAGTACGTCTTTAAAACTATTCTGATTTAAAGGATCAAAGAAAGAAACGGTAGATAATATGGGCAAATGCTAATTAAAAACTTTATAATTATAATCGATCCTACATAATAGACAGGTTATGTACAACGTCTAGTAAGCGTTACTTCATTAGTCTATTCACAGCATTATAATGCTAGATCGTGGATGAAATACATCTGATGCAAAGGAAATTATGGCATCGTGCCTCGGTGGTCGGATCCAGCAATCTGAAGGTCGGGAATCCAATCTCTGGTTTTAGTAATTCTAGAGTCGATTATTCGATAATGGTAAACATAGGCCCATTTTATAATAATGACCCCAATAAGCCATTTCGTTAACAATTAGACGGTAGGGAACAATCTGAATACTAGCATCATATCAACAGTTATTTATTACAGCTCACTGGAGAGAACTCTTAATTGTTCTTGGTAGCGCCCTCTTGCGTAAAATCGCGGAACTATTCCTCTAGATAAGCGATGGTTGCTAGTAACTTACATTTTCAACTGATTATGTATACATCATAGCTAGTACTGTTTAGTAGCTAACACTCTACTAAACTCTGCTGAGATTGATCTACAAAAAAAAAACCTATAACAATCTTTCACGGAATGCCTAATGCTCACAGCGATGGATGCACGAGTTGCAGTGCAACGACGAGAAGGCTTTGTTTCTTTTTTATGTAACCCATCAATTTAACTGGAGACCATGTCCTGTCCAGCCGCACACGATACGGTACGCTGGACCACTGCTATTGACATTTGTTAGGCGATTCGCCTACACGGTATTATGTTTATCGGAACAATTTATGGAAGTACGATAACAGCTGAAGAAAAACATTTAAGTAACGTTTCATATAAATAAAAAAAATAGAACATTCCGTTATACTACTGCTAATATAGTAAGAAAACATGCTGTAAATATAGAGTTTAAAATTAACATCTACATCTGGCATCGAACACGCAACCACGATGTTATGTAGGAACTTTACGAACGAAAGAGAGAGAGAGCGAGCGAACGAGAGACTCTGTTCGGAACACATAGTGATCGCGCAGAGGCACGGCCTCATCATCATCATGGATGAAGGAAAATCACGCAACCTTTTGACTCCAACAGCAGAACACTGGAAGGCATTACATGTCGTTCTGTACTATCGTTGTATCGGTGCAACAGCACTTGAAACTTCTGTTTGTTTGTTTTTTTTTTAACGGGAACGAAAGCCAAAAACAAATTAGCCCAATTTTCGTTAAAAACATTTACACATAAACAACACGACCGCACATCATGACAGTAACGAGCTCTTTCAGATTGAGACGTCCCACAGCCGGAGCGCTTGTGGAGTTGGTAACAGTTATTCACAAAACAAGTGGCCAGTGCTAAGGTGCTTGCAGATAATTCTTTTTTTTTTGTTCAATCTTTGTTTTTTTTTTGCTATTCATTTGCTCTAAATTAGCTCTATATATATATATGTATATAAACAAGCCGCAATGCGATGCAAGATGCATATTTTTTTTTGTATATTAACACAGTTTTTTTTTTGGTTTATTATTATTTGACAATAATAATAATGCGGTAAATGTAAGTTTGCTGTACTAGCCGGAAAAAACGGTAAAAAGTAAATGAAAACTGGTTCACTAAGCGGTATATAAAAGCGTAATAAGCAAATTGAACAGATTCTGCTGATAAACGTTTATTTACCGAAATGGTTTGCTAAGTAATATGCGTATTTTTTTTTTGTTTGGTTTAATGTAAATAACAAACGGTAAAAATAATGAAGTAAAAGCGCTTTCTCTTTCTCTTAATTACCTTCAAAATAAGGCTGCTCTTAGAAAAACCTTTAGTCTTTTCTTTTTGAAAGGATCTCCCTCTTCGATTAGAATGCTTTTTTTGTAGGTTTTGAAGTATCTAAAGTTGTATATAAAATAATCGATTAAAAAATGACGGTTTTATTTGATTAATGTACGTAGTACAATGGGGTGGGGGAGGAGAGGAAGGGGGCGAGGGTGGTATTGAAGGTGATCATTATGGTATGGGTGTGGGCGGGGTTCTCGTGTGATGTGGGTTAGTAGCGTACGGTTCCATTCAGCGACTATTGGGTAGGACTTATGCGAATGATGTTCGAGGAGATGATGTTCGATAACGGACCAAAGAAAAAAACGAACAAAACAAACAATTCACATTTTAAACAAAAACCATAACGGACAAACCGAACCAGTACCAAATTGATCGTTTTAATGAGCAAAATGGTTTGACTCTTTTTTTTGTGGGGATGCACATGGGGATGATGTTTTCATTACTTCTAAAACTGTGTGTATGTGTGTGTCTGTTTTGAACGTAAAAATGTAACAGTTCGTTTAAATGTTCCGCAAAACGATGTGCGGTACGAAAGGATGAAACAGTGGGCTAATATGCGTATTGTTAGGTGGTGATTGTCGTTGTTTGTTTATTATTTTTTTTAATAAAAAAAGCACATTCACGCACACGCAGAGACTCGTCATCTTGTGCACTTATGGATGGTATGATGGAGGTTTCGTTATTGAAATGTATTTCCATTGCCAACAAAACAATACAACCACACGAAACGAACGTACGAGCTTATGAAACGGATGGTCAACGCAATACACAGACAGACACAGAACGAAAAAAAAAAACAATCACTAGAAGGCGTTCCTATGAAGCATAAGAGTAACGTGGTCAGAAATGTACGATGTTGTAGCGAGGGTTTTTGTTTTGTAGTAATGGGTTTTTTTTTTGTTTTTTTTTGCGTCCTTTCGTTAGCTTTACTTACTTATCCTTCGTATCACTGTATAGGTCGCTTTATGAAGATGAAGAGGCTATCAATCCAATTCGCTTCTACCAACTACCCAATTTCGTAACAACCAATTTCGACAAGAAATCTGCATCACTTTTCACATACAACTGCACCAAACGTTGCCATTTTCCAATTAATTAATTTTTAACAGCGCTTTTTAACTATTAAAAACACTCATGGGGAAGTTCATCGATACAAAGGAATGTAATTGGTAGAGAGAGAGATAGAGAGAGAGAGAGAGAAAGGAAACAAAATCCCTCCCTTTCTGCAATGTGCAAACCGACGGGTGTGTAGGTTGTGTATAAAATGGGTATATGTGTGTGTGTGCAGAAACATCTGTGAGGCTAACACAACACTATGAAGCGCAACACTTCGCTTACAGCACCATTAGAAATAGTTGCTCTCCCAGCACAAAGAAAAACCAAAAAAAAAAACCCGGAAGCCGAAGAGGTGAAGGGGTAAAGTTTGATGAAATGTTTTTTTTTTATTAATATTTTTACTTAATGAACAAAAAACTACGCGCCCTACAGCACAAATGATGGATGACGGAACCCGAGAGCTTGTAATGCTGTGCTTAAAAACACGCTCGAAATCGTTACTTGGGTGCATGGGATGTGTTAATAATAATATGCATCCTGCTGGATTTAGTTGATTTGCCCCGTTTTGCCCAAATTACTTATTTATTTTGTAACAACACAGCTAACAACACACAGACACACACACATACAAATTACACAGTAACGGAATTAATTGCTAATTGTTCGACTTTCAACCTGGACGAGCACTGGCGATTTGATGTAGCAAATCAAAACTGTGGCATGGCGATTGCAGTACATCGCGATCGATAATTTAGGTGCTTTGAGAGAAGTTCAATATTGTAGTTCACCAAACGAAACGACCAAATGTACCTTTTTTCGTTGTTGCCAATGCGAAGAAATACGATGCAACATCTCATACAGCGACGACAATTACGGTGGCCACATGTCGATCTTCTCATCAAACCCGAGTGCCGTACGGGGTGCTAAGCTGCATAAACTAACAACCACACAAACACGACACATACAGACACAATGGTATAGTCTAAAGGTTCACGAAACAGAACACAAAACAAACAAAAGCCAGACGAAGAGGAAAAACATAATAGGAAAACAAACTAACCACAGCCAGTAGAGCGGCATACGATGCGGCAGAATAATGCTAACGACCAATTACTGTATTTTGCTATCCACCAAAGTGGCCATGTGGAGGGGGTGAGAGGGGTGGGTAAACGAAAAAAACCAGTAAAAGTTCTCTGGACAGGTCACAACTTGTGGTGACTCACTACTCTCTTATGTGAGTCCAAAGCGCATGGCATCTATCTAGCCGATCCGATCCGAATAGTACAGCGACTTAAGTACGGACACAAAACCCTGTTCCGTAGGTCGTATTGCGCAGATTGACACATCTTTTTTAAGGATCCTCCCATTGTCGGAATCACTTCCGACCTAATGTTTCGAAGTGTTCACACAATCAATCAGTCTTTGAACGAATAAACAATTGAAATTTTTTGGCATAATTGTATCCTAAGCTGAAGACAATTTAACACGACGAAATTTGGCACTTCACTGCGAGGTTTGGGTGGTGCTAAAAATTTGGCATCGTTTGTGTGTATGCTTGTGTATGTATGGGTTACTTATTGTGTAAGCGTTAGTTTGTGCTGTGTGTAAAGAATAGATTTTTTGTTGGGCTGAGTGATCATAAATTTATGTTTAGATAAGAAAGCTTATTGAATGAATCAAATGAATTTGAAAAAAAAATACACTGGAACCACCGTTTATCCGTGCTGATCACATTGACCTTAGTGATAATAATTAATAATTAATTATTAAAATAGTTTGACTAAGATTCCTGAACTGGAATGAATCTTTAAACCGACTCTCAGCCTTTAGCACTCGTCGCTTTAAAATTTAGTTTCCACAATACAACTTTTTAATACATATTCTTGCACTGGACTTATGTACATGCATCTTCACTTATGTGCAAGATCCAAAGTTTTTTGTTTTTTTGGTTTAGGACTTTATTGGTAACTCACAATTACAATACAACAGATTAAAACGCTCTAAACGCCCTCTGATCTATGCCCTGGTTTGTGCTACACTCTTACTACTACAATGATACTGTGTAACTGCCATTGAGAGTGACAGCGTTACAACACAGGGTGGTTCCCAACACATAGCAAAAGTAGTCAACTGTTTAGACAACAATAGTTCCAGTGAAAGGATCAGTGCATCGCCTTAACAATCTTTAATAAAAAGACACCTCCTTCATCGAGACATTTTTGGAGTCACTTAAGAAACTTTCAGAAAACTTTCTAGTTGGGTCCGCCGTTGGGTGGCGCTTAAGGCTTGGTTTGATATTCCCTTGGATATCCTCAATCGAGTCGCAATGCACTTTTCAACCGTTGAAATAAAAAAAACTAGTAGGGAAAAAAGTCCTTGCTTCAGTGAGACTGTGAAACCACACCGAGGTGTATAAAGCACAGGTAGTCGTTCAGGACAAATGTAATTTAACTGGGCGCCTCCATTGCGGTGTATTTCGTTTTGTGGCTGATTAACGCAAAACAATCTAGTAGTTTTTGACAATTGACAACGAATAACCGTCAGAATTAAAGAAATGAATAGTGATAATCTACAGTTTTTTTCATAACACGGCTAAGAGCCGTTATAGTTATATAAAATAAATAATATATAGTTTTATATAAATATCGTTATTGGTTATCAAATTAATAAATTAAATTGTGTTTAAAACTGCCAATTTAGAGCAACACGGAAAAACGGTGTTCCACTTATCGAAGGTCTATGCTTAATGATCTAATGATCTATGTAAATCTTATTTTTTTTGGAAATTTGAATAAAATATTTAAATAAATAATAAATATTTGGAAAAATTCATAGAAGTTCATGGTTGTGTAAAAAGGCAACCCATACGAATGAACTGTTCGAACCAATAGAGTTTGATGCAGCTTGAAGCAACAGAAAACGGTCAGTGTATAGCGTGTGTAGGTGTTCTGCGGCACTGCTGGCCCGAACCAAACATCGTACCGGTGTTGTAAACATTCAGTTGAAAGCTGCGTATAACGGCGCATGGCAGATAACGATAATATGCGAAACAATTACATGAAAGTTACATCGCACAACTGTGAATTGCGCGTAATTGCGTTGATGAACATTGATGTCGCTTGAAGCCAAAGCAGTTTGAAACGAACAACAAAACAAAACAAAAACACGATCGGAGCCGAAACATTGAGTGACGAAAACGGAAGAAGGAACAATACCCAGAAGGTAACGGAAAATCAATCCCACAAAAAACAAAACATGGAAAACCAAAAACAAGAACCACACAGGAGATAATGGAACCCTCCCCAAAGGAACAGAAGACAAAACTTAAAAAAACGCACGGGTAAAAGAGTTTTTTTTTTCTTGTTGGGGAGGGAGTGAGGCGAAATACGCGAACGGCATAAGAGCAGAATGGTAGAAAAAACATGGCGATACTGTTTGAGCTGAGAGTGTGTATATGTGGCAATATCATTTTTAGCACGAGTAGTGGTACGCAAAAAAGGTTGATATAACGTAAGTTAAGTAACGTATGTAAGAAGGAGTAACGCTGAGTGGCGAGTGAACCCCGCAAACCCGGTTGGTACTTACATAGACTTCCTCCCACTGGGAGACGTAGCGCACGAGCCGGGAAAGCCGCAGAAGCCTCACCAGCGACAGCAGCTTGGCCAGTCTAAGTATGCGCAAGGCTCGGCCAGCGTGTAGCAGTTGAAACGAATCGGAGAAATCCTGCGAAAAAGGGGAAAAATGACCCCCGTGGTAATGGGGTTCGGTGTATGAGCGACTGATAGGCATCGGTGTCGATAAAAAGGGGATCGGTTCCGTTCCGGAAAATCAGTGACAAACAAACAAACAAACGGAAGCTGAAACCGCTTCTGCTCACTGGGGAACCGCCAGATCATCTCAGCTAGATACGTGGCTAGATATGTTACGTGAACATTAACTCAAAACACAAAACAGACACAACCGCGAACCACAAATTACTGGAGCAACTACATCACACGCCTAGAGGTGAGACAACACGCTAGCAAAATCGGGACGAGGGCAAGAAGAATAAGAATAAGAACAAGAAGAAGCCGCTGCCGGACGGGTGGGGGGGGGGGGGGGTGGTGGTGGTCGTTTTGTACTAAAAACAACACACACCAGCACGTCCACTTTGACAGAGTGCGCGCGAACGGCAAAGCGCAACTCAGCGCTGGCGACGGAAACAATTTGTAATCCACATGCCCTCCTTACCTGACTGTACTTTTGCATCTGAAATAAAGAAACGAAAAAACAAAAAAAAGGAAAAAGTTAATTTGGACAGTAAACGGGCCGGCAGTGGGAAGGGCATGCATGGAAACGCTTCGACATTTGGGGGAGGTTTTTTTTTGCTGTAAGCTAAAAGCGCGGCAGGAAACAAAATGGGATGTGATTTTTTTTATTCTAAAACAAAACAAGTATCCTTAGATACTTCTAACTAAGATAATCTAAGATCTAAGATCTAAGAACTAAGATCTAAGATAATCCTTAGATACTTAGATAGATCCTTAGATACACAGACAGAAGAAAACTCAAACGAAAGTGGGTAAAAGTTCTAAATTAAACAAAGCCATAAGGCTACAGATATATCAGACGGTTTAGAACACGTTTTTTTTTTTTTAGCACTATTGCACCCACACACACGCACTAAGGACGCCTAAGGCCTACACTAAACCAAATGCACGAATCTATCCTACACGGTGTCCGCTTACCTGATTGAATATTAAAAAAATGTAATCGAGCGGTATGGACGATATTAAATCCAGGAAAAACCACGTCTTCAGATAGTGCTTTGCAATAAGCTTCGGGTCGAGTATCACCTGCTCCGCATTGTCTTGCTGCATAATACCTGGGAAGATTGTTTTTTTGTTTTGTTTTCGGGAGATTAATCGTCTGCAAAGATCGTGCACAATGGCGACGTCCATTTACCTGTTCTAAAATTGACCACTATATCGACAAGGAAGATTGTATCACTCAAGCAATTGAATGCGATCCATCTGGTGCTCAGGTCGTCGTTGAAAAATGATATCGCTACGGGTAAGATGATCAAGTTCGCTACCAGCAAAAGCAACATGCACAAATCCCAGTAAAATCTGTGGAAGAAACACGTGGGAAGGTGGCGTGTGAGTTCAAGATCAAGCGATCAAGCGGCGAGCGCATCCTACCTGAATGAGCTGCACGGATGTATGACCCAGTGGCCCGCCGTTTTCTGACGAATCCGTTCCTTCACTAGCGCTTTTTTGCTGCCAAACAGTTTCATGGCAAGCCGATTGTCGGTCGGTTGGAACCATGCTTGCAGCTGATTCTTTAAGAAATTCGATGACGGTTTCTCTATGGAAGGAGGAATATTGGGAAGCGGTTCCTCCTTCGGTGTGCCATAGAGGGACACGTCATCAAAATGTACCTGCAGAAATTGGGCAGTAGGAAGAGGGCGGCTTTGCTTCATCAAAAATGTTCAACCTCCGCCAGCATCGATCGTACGTACCTTCGATTTAGCCATGTCGTTCATGTAGTCGGTGATTAGCAGCGCCTCATCATCCAGTGCGGTCACCAGTGAGTCCGTGCAGGTGTTGTCGATCGACACACGCAGATCGGTATCGTTTTGATTCGAGAGATTCGAATGGAACCTTATCGAATCGGAGCTGGCCGCACTGAACAATCTGCTGGTGCCGGCGGATGGCATTGGCGACGGTGGCGTGACCATGCCAGTTGGATGACGTCGCACCGTTAAGACGCACCATTCCATCACGTTCGACGAAGAAAACACCGCAAAAAAAATAAAACGGGAAGAAATACGGAATGCGATTTAATGGCACGATTGGGACGGGTTGTTGGGCGAAATTAGGCGCACTAATTGACATGCGAATCGATCACACATGTCACCGACTCAACCGGTCCTGGCGAGTATTGTGACGATGGTTGGCGAGTTCGGACGCGACGTCCGTGCCGGGAGTGCCTCGCTCGGTGCGAGATCGCCCGTCACGGAGGGCACAAAGCGGACACAATATATGCGGAGCTTCGGCGGTCACTAATTGAACTTGATGGAAATAACAGTTCGGCCGAATGGCAGATGGGAACTGGGCAGACGCACAACTAACTCTGCTGTGGGCAATTCCACCATTGAAACGCTATTGTCGCCGTGCAGCAATCAGTACCGTGCGGTGCGACATTTTCCTGCCCCGTGCACCGGCCAATTGGTCCGGCACGTCACCGATAAGATCGCCGCTACACCGCCGGCCCGCATCGGATCTATAACTCACTCACTTGAAGTGCGCGAGCTCGAGCGATGCCGCCGCAATTAGCGCGTACCGCTGCATGCACTATTTCTTAACGTCCAGTTTTTCCACTAAACAGCCTTAGATTTATCGCCGTATCGACCGTAACGGCCATTCGCGACGACCAATTTCGACTGTTAACATGAGGTCAGGTCGGACACACACACACACACACTGGCTGGAATCCGCACAGAGGAATCACTTAAGTCATTAGTGTCGCCACGCAGATCGTTCGTGGCCCGGCGAATCGACCGAACCGTGGAATCATTTTGCTGGTTAGATCATCAATTAGGACAGACCGCGTGTCGGGTGCGCTTCAGACGGCTGGCGCGGCTAGCACTGGGTGAACTTTAAGGACAGATATCAAGGCCCATCAGAGTTGTGAAATCAAGGCCACCGCACACACTGGGGATGCGTGCACCGTGTGCAACCTGACACCGAAATGGCTCCGACCGTGGTCCAAACGCTGCATGCAGCTGCCGACCTACACTCATCAACCTAAGCGCCCCGAATAACCTGCACACCCAGCCGGGTACTGAGCGCAACTTGTTGAGATGCTCACACACGCATTCCCCGTAGCCCCGTGCGACACCAGCGTCCAACATCAGCCTGACACGAATATATCGCACTCACACACGCAACATAGCAACGGGCTTCCGAGGCACCCCGGGGGAGACATGCCACCATTTTATCCAGCACGCCACTTCCAGCGTCCTGCAGCCCCAGGGCTGGGCAAACATTTGTGTGATGCGAGCCAAAAATGAATTAGCAAAAAAGAAAACAAACCCCCCACCGCCCCCGGAACTGCCAACACGAAAATGTTCACACAATGGCAGCAAAACGGGCACCTGTGTTTACCTCCTGAGCAAATAGGGGTGAAATGTGTGGAGGGGGAGATGGCACGGGAAGGCGAGAAGTTGGTGCGAATCACGCCACCAAACCCGGCGGCGTTGCATGCAGCGAATGACACTTCGAAACGAGCCTGCGCTTAGTGCACGTGCGGTTTTGCACACGATATTTGTTCCTGTCAGGTTTTCCTTTCCAGCTACAACGGTTTTCTATTTAGCGCCCACATTAGCGTCGAAGGTGTGGCAGCCACGTTCATTAATTTCGGTAAAAGGATGACGGGCGAATTCAGCCACTCTATCCACCGGTACCGGTAGGAGGAAGTTCAAAGAATCCTTTCAAGTATAAATATAACTGTGGGGGGGGTGGGAGGGGGGGGGGGGGTGGGAGAGAGACCGGGTGGAAGAGACTTTCATAAGGTGTGCAAAACTTATGGCGCAACTTCACAGTCGCGCTGATTTCAAGTGGTATCAATTGATTGCAACGATTCCGGGTAAGCTTTGATCCACCACTAACGATCGATCTTGATCGCACACCCGTGGGCGGCTGTGCGTCCACAGATAAACACAACGTACATCAGTTTCAACGGGCAGGCGAATGAGTTGTATACCCGATCCGATCAAACAGTTCGTTTCGCACCTGTACAGCAGTTGAGTTACAGCTGGAGTAAGCAAGCGGAAAGCAGAAACAGTATCGTGTGGCCGGAAATATCATTCAACCCCCCGACCCGGCAGAGGTACGATCGATGGAAAAAATACTACTTCACGAGTAGAGTAATGCAAAAGTACCATCCTCAAAAGCAGCAAAAAAACAAACACAGGCTGGTACAAAAATAGCCACACCAGAGTCACCAGAAGGATGAAACGGTAAGGATCGCGCAGGATTCTGCTGCCGTGTTATGGATTGCTCCACAACATTCCACTTGATTAAATTACCCACCGACGCACGATCAGTCTGTTCCGTGTGTGTGTGTGTGTGTTTTGTTTTAAATAAAATCTTCCTCCCCGTGCGCGCATCTTGCAGTGGAGTGAACCACTCTGATAATAGTACGCTAGTTTATGGCGGTTGCCCAAATTGGTACACGATCGTTATTGTAAACATTCGTGGGGCCCACCCACACGCGCCCCCCTTTCGCGCGCTCGCGATCCTGCACCGAGCAGCCGAGCAGCCGCAACCGGACCGGTAGATCAACGAAATCTGTGCCCAAAACCTAAAAACAGATCACCATAATTCATTGGGTACATTGATCGGTTTGGTTTGATCGGTAAAAAAAAGGTAGTACGGGGTCGATCCCTGCCTGCGGGGGCAACTACCCGTCAGCGCTGGATGAGGGCATCGCCTATTCTCGGCCGATCGACTGCGGCGTAGTACAGGAGGATGATTCTTTTCGGCGCGTAATTATGAAATCATCAGTCGAATATCTTGCAATGTCCGATGGCTTCGTGCAAGTGCGTGATAGAGGGAAGGGTTTTGATGGTTCGTTACCTGCCATTGAGCTTGTAGCTGCGCTTCTTCTTCGCACGGTTTAAGCTATTAGTGTTGGGCGAATTGCTGTGATACTGAGGCAAAATGTGATTGGAAAACAGGTTGTAGACACTGTTGCTGTAGCAGTTGCTGCTGCTCTTGTTGATATTGTTCTCGGCCGGTGCGCTCAGCTGCCGGTTGTACTCGACATTCTTCGAGTTCAGATCGTTCACTTGCTTGTTCAGCTCGATGATGTTGCGCAGCTGGCTAATATCACTCGCGTGATAGCTGTAGCTGTTCCCGCTGTTGGACGCGTTGATGGCACCGTTGCTGTTATTGCTTTTGTTGCTACTATTGTTTATCGTTTTGCTACCGTTACCGTTACCGTTACTGCTACCACTGGCACCACCACCACCACTACTACCCCCGTTACCACTGTACCCGACACCGCTACCACTGGCGACACCCCCGATACTGGCACTTTTCCGCTCGTAGTTCACACTGAACACGTTGTAGTTGGGGGCGTGCTGCTGCTGCTGCTGTTGATGCTTGGTGCCACCGCCGTTGCTGCTGCCGCCCGCTACACTGCCACCCCGCTCGAGCTCGCCGGGCGTCGCACTGTTGCTGTGGCTGTTGATGCGCGACCGGTTGTACAGCACCGTGCCGCTACCGTTCGGCGAGTCCGTGTGGCTGGTGGAGTAGCTCAGGCGCGGCTGAACCTGATGATGGGACAGCAGGTTGCTGCAGGCATGTTGCATCGACCCACCGGACGCAGTCTGGGCACCGCTCGACGACACGCTGTGGTGACCGTACGGCGGTAGGGTCGACCCGTTACCGTCCACGCTGATCGAACCGCCGCCCTGCAGCGAATGGAACGAACCCTGGCAGGAGCTGATGAGGGTGCTGCCCTTGCCGCCGCCGCTGCCACTACTGCCGGACGCACCCGATTTGGCCGGAGCCGATGACGCTATGATGTTCGCAGCCCGGCCCGACGAGCCCGAACCGCCATGTGCCGGCGAATTTTTAAGGCTGTTGGTCGCGTTATCGTGCGACGGATCGTGACACACGTGATGGTAGTGCTGGCCGTCACCACCGGCCCCACCCAGGTGCAGCGTTGGCGGGTTGCTAAGGTTGTTGCTGACCGCACATTTCTTGCACGGGTAGCTGCCACCGGCAGTGCTGCCACCGTGCCCGGGCGGCTGCGCGCTCGTCCCGGCACCGTTGTTGGTGCCTCCGCCGCTCGCTAAACCCTTGTACGAGCCGCTGCAGTTGTTGGCCGACACCGATTTGCCATTGCTCTTGACGAAGTTAAAGTTGAGATTGCTTTCCTCCACCGAGAGTGATGTTTTGTTCAGATCGTTGTACTTCGGGCCCGACTTCTGGTCGCTCGATTCCGCCTTCGGGGTGGTGGATTTGTCTGGAATTTTGGGTGTGAAATTGAAGGAGTAGTAATTAGACAACTGAGATGGCGATTAAGCGGGCAAGAGTCATTCGTGGCAAACTGTTTTAATGCAGGGGCTTGGGCTTAACATCTTTCGAAAGTCACTTACTACTTCAGAACAGCGCATTTTTGTCTAAGTCATCAAACCCCATACACTTATGTGATCTTCATCTGTGCTTGGAAATTATTACATTACTTCAACATACAAAATTCACTATATTTACACGCTTCACCGTTGTGGTTTATGGCTCGTCTAACACACCACACAATCCGAGTCTGCTTTCGAGTTTTAGGACAGGATTTTTATTGCTGCATACAGATTACCATGATTGAAGATAATGCTCCACAACGATATTAACAAAACCCTGTGTTTGGGTGCGATTCGATTAAACTAAAACAAAGACACCAAAAACTGCCGAAAAAAACACTCATTTGTGCACCGGGGACGGTACCGGACGAAACCCGAACCGAAAGCCATCCCGATGATCATGGCACACAACAAATGCACAATGAAGCAATCATACTTACCAATCACTGCTAACGATGTCGAGCCGCTTCGGGAACTGTTGAGTGGTTCACTATTCGCACTATTGTAAACAATGTTACTGAACCCGATGTTCACCGATGACTGATGCAGTTGGGTTTGGCTGAGCTGCAGAAACTCCGTGTTGTCTTGCCTGGTGGGTAAGATACATTCGTATACGTATAAGAAATAATCGCGCACACACACCCATCTTCACGAATATGTATACATATTCATATGGCCGAAACGTTTGCGCTCCGCACACATATGCGTGCCGTCTAATATGTATTAAATGGATTGAAAATGGAACGAAAATAAGATGTTTATATTCCTGTTGCGCACCGCCTGTCTCACCGCCGCCGCCACGGTTCATTCCACTTTCTCCAGCTAGATAACGCCACCCGCCAGCTTTCGCTCACTCTCTTTCGGTTCGTAAAATCCCCCGAAACCCTACCCTAGCACTCGTTCGTTTACCAAATGGTCGCTTCTATTCGGGGCCAATCATCTTCCAGCAGCACAGCTCACCCCCCCCTGCACTTCGGCTCGAGGAAATCATTGAATGGCAGTTTACATCTTTGTATATCTAATTTACGGTAAACGGTCAAACGGAAACTAGTTGTGAGTGACGGATGGTTGCAAACCACGGTCAAACCTGACTGCTCTCACACCCGCAGGGTTTGTGCAGTTTGGGCCGGGAGGGAAGGGAGGAGGGGAGGGGGGGAGGGGGAGAGCGATCTATTTTGCCCCGCCTGGGTTTGCTTCGGTCGACGTACAGCAAACAACGAACGATCGCGGTGAGAAGCAATCGATCGCTCAACGCATTTCATCGATTGAAAACGCTCTGTGAGATGATTTGACGGTTCAATCACTATGGATCGGTGCGCTATCCAGACACATATATGAAATTATATAAAACTTTAGGTTATTATAGCATGGAAATTATTCCAATGACCTCAATAAACATCTACGGAAGCAAATCATTACAGCGTTTTCGAGTAGAAAATATATTTTTGTAATTACTAGCACCGAAATAACCTCGTCGTGTACCAAGTACCAGGCGCATCCATCCACGATCGTACGAGGGCGATTTCGAGTTCGAGTCATAATTAACAATTTTATTCCGTTTTTTTTTTACACGCTCATTTCATGATTGAGTAGAAGTTGATCGATTATACAAGAACTAATCATAGCAAAAAGAGATCATAAACCGTCAAGGTTACTTGAGACGTGCTTCTGCCTCTCGAACAGCACGCTTGGTTTATTGCCATTTTATGGCGTATCGATCATCATGGCCGGCCCAAAACGTACCCCAACGCCGTATTGTTGTGTAGCACGTACACGAATTTACAAATTTTCCTAAAATAAATAAATAATCATTTCCCTGCGCTTAGTATTTGTGGGTACCGTTGCGCATTTTGACGTCGTCCCGATCGGATACGGTACCGGAGTGCGAGTGAGCAGTTGTCCAGCAATTCGACCACATTCGTTTTTCCCTTCCCCCCCTCCCCCCCCCCCCCTCCCCTCCATCGTTGGCCATCAGTGACGGTGTAGATCTATTTCAATCTGTTGCTGCGGCTGGCCCCAACCAATTGTTGGCCATGTTTAAGTAATTGCACGCGCTCCGGTTACTTGCAGAGCGCCTGGGCCCGGCCAGTTACACGTTCTTAAGGTGCACCGGCGCTACAAGGCTACTTCAGCACGGCCGTTTCAGCACGGCACGGATTTCTTGGCTTTTCTCCCCGTTCGGTACTAACCGCCAAGCGTAAACGCTTTCACGGGCGCGTGAACTTGACTGAACTGGTGCGCGCTTGTTTACGGTTACGAATACTAGTTGCGTGGATGAACCGGCGGAACCGAACGGTGCCCTATGCTCGTCTCGCGCACGATCGCGACTGCTCGAAACGTTCATTCGGCTTAAGCGAAGGTTCTTGTCCATGCTAATTTTTTCCGACCTTCGGTACTGAAGAGTGTACAGCGCTTAACAGAGCTCGGCATTTGTACTACGTCGTGTGCGGGTTGATGGATTCACTCCTCACTCTTACTCACCTGCTCTGTATGTAATTGTTGCAGTAAGCACCAGGACCACTAACCCGTCGTTGAAAGTTTTTAAAAGGCATTTTCACACATATACACTAGATGAACAGATGACGGGGATAGAATGCGTGTAATCCTGTTGGGTAGAAGAAGAGCAAAATCAGTATGTAATAAAGTGACTGTTAATAGTAATGTATGTATGCGTATAGTAAAGAAATATGTTTAAAACAAAAGTTTTCTGAAGTTAAACATTTTGTAATATCAAAATATATGGCGGCCGAATGTAACATTCCTAATCAAATGGAAATAGTTCCATATTATGTGACAACTTTACGTTCTGTTTGTGAATTTCTTGCAATAAAGCTAGAAATGGAGTCTATGGGACCATGCACAAAATATTCCGTACGAGTTTTAACGTTTGGAGTCCTATCTGCCGCTAGCGGTCCATATCAACTGGCACGACAAATAAATCGATTAAAACTTATATTGCTTTCCTAAAATATATTCTTTAAACCGTACGATAAATGTCACAGCAAAGCATTTTTCGAGCTGGCTTAACTCATGTTAAATTATGAATATTTTAGAAATGTTAACAAACTTTGTATTAACGTTAATTTCGAAAGCAGCTCATTTTAAAATAAATAAATAATCGTTTTGATTTGACATGATGATTACGGCAAAATAAAAATTGTTCAAAATCTTCTGCGAGAACAATTTCGAGCAAAATAAAACAAATGCTCGATTCTGCTTCTGCTCGATATGACCTGCGTTCTACCTTAAGGTATGATCGACCCCAATGTCTTGCAACGACTACAAACCTGACGAGCAGTAACATACAACATAGAACATTTGCACATTGTACGGAAGAGAAAGCTTTTGTGTTTCTTCAACCTTTCTTGACTGAAGATAACAAAACAACACGTTCCCGGGACGGCTCATCGACAAACATTCTCAGTTCTTCAAACCACTCGATAAAGAGCCACGTCCAAGAGTCGCCACCGTACCTGTCGTATCTGACCAGCGCACATTAGCATCGATCACTGACCTCCGGGGGTTTGAGGTTTTGCAGCGAGCAATTTGAATATTCGCTAACGGTAGCCTCAGTAATGAATGCGGACGTCTGCCATCAGAACAGCACCATCCCCGTTTGGCTGGGTAATTTTCCGATCTCGATAGCAAAAAAGAGGTATATCCCAGTCGAAGGGCTTCGAAGTGAATGCGAGCAGCTGTGTACTGCAAACGACCACTGTCGTTGTGATAATGAAATAATGATACCTGAATATTCATACACCACACCAAAATGTTGTGGCGCCAGTGGCCCGAAAGGATCGCTTGGCAGTGTCCCATTACAATTACAAGGCTATCCGACAGCCGGAATGGGAATCCTCGCATTCGCTTGGTCGTGCATCGAGTGAAATAGAAGCGCTGGCGAAAGCGAAATTAACGCAGACCAATTGGTTGAATTACCTGCTTAAAATGTGATTGCTGCAGTAATCGCCAGTACCGTGTACCTTGCGCTTACAATTTTCTAAAGGCATCTTTCAACACATCCAGCGCGTCTGAATCGGGTTGGCTGCAAGTGTACTCTGCAAGAAAGAAACGAAACAAACAGCAAATAATGTATTAGAGAACGTAAATCATTCGCCCGTGCGGCATTCATTGCGCTGCTCGGGAGAATGCACGGTGAGCAAGCGCATCGGCCACCGCGTGCCCAACTATAAACGCAATCAAGGATATCCGCCCACGGTGGTAGGAAACAGGAAAAGCCCCCGACGGTGACCAACAACGGTGGATATGCCATAAAGCTATAAACTCATTAGGTTCATCTATTCACCAAAGCGACATAAAACGTACAAGTGAACTGTCATTAAAATCCTTAACGTCACATTATCGTACAGCAGCGTAATCAATTTATCGTTACCAGCGGCACCGTTGGTTAAGATACGCACATCGCACACCGAAACACGCACCGCCGTCAGGAGGTCGGGACCTTAAACGAGCATTTCCCACTCAGCAAACCCCGGAACGGTCGTTTGTGCGCGGTTTGTAAACATTTACCATCGGTCGTAAGGGTCCACGGCGAAGCGCAAAGCATTCCCCCACTGTCGCCGATGGCCAGCAGTGTGCGGTCGGACGGGCGTGCATCGCATTTAAGAATGGGGCCAATCTGCCTGCCCTTTAGCTGTTCGGGCTTCGGCTGCGTGTCAAAGCATAATTACATTCATGAAACATATGTTGCTGAAGAGCACCAGAGCGCCCAATTCAGCGCACGGTTTGTGTCGGTCGTCGACTGTCGCGCCGGGACGGTCCGGTCTAGCAGTCAGGTTAAAAGGTCAGAAATAGCCAAATATGTCGTGAATGGCATGGGAAAAGGTTTCACCCCCTCCCCTACCGCGCCAACCGGAAACAATCGGCAGAATCGAACAGGACCACAGGAAGTGGTCGCGGGATTGTGGCGTCTGTTGCGACCATTACCGTAGCCGGTCGCTACCAAAAATTTTGCCACGCCACCATTTCGCTTTGTCCTCATTCGCGTATGCGATACGATTGTTTGTCCGTCTTTTGGTAGCGAGGGAAACGGTCTTGTTGGATGCGTGTTCCATCGCCATGGGCTTCCGTAACCCGCGCGGTGACAACCCGTGCGGTGGAAGCTCATTTGTTTAGGCGGTGATGTTGTTTATCCTCTCGGGTGGTCCCGAAAGCACCGGGCGGCATGAAACGACATCTGTCGCTGCGCTGCACAAACACACTCGTTCAATCTTCGCCACTCATCCTGTTTGCTGTTGGGCCCGGTGTGCCTTGTTTGCATGCTGCTGTGTGCTTCCTCAAAGTGTCGAGTAGCATAATGAAAGTAATAATGTCGAAAGCTAAATTACATGCTTCTGTGTCGTTCTGGCAGTGCAACAGCGGAACCCCGACCGAGTGTGTTTTTGCCAAATTTTGTACAAACAACCGACCAGGCACAAGGGCGGGTCCATCGTAAGCAGAAGCCATTCAGGTAGCACGGATGAAGGGATGAAGAAGGAACAGCAGACGAGGGCAACCGGTGAAGAATAATGAATCGTTCGATTCGTTTGATTGATTGATAGCAGTTGACGTGACGGGTGGGAAAGTTTTCCCGCCCGGTTTTTCAAATGGTTCACTGTTTTTTTCTTCTCAAGTTCAAGCGATTACATAAACAAGGACAAGTGCACGATTTGCACGAAACTATGTTGACGCAAGACGGGATGTGATGCGTGTTTGCATCGTACCGTACAGTTTGCGTTGGTTAACGCACATAAAATACAAACCTTATGCATAAATGTGTTATAACAAAACAAACATTGCCTATTCGTACACAACCTTTGTCCTTACGTGCAGAACCTACAAAACCGTATCTATTTTTCTGAAGTTATCATAAAGCTTTGTTAAGAATGTTTTCACAAACATTTGTACCAAACAGCGAATAAACTAGTGTTCGATAATTCTGGTAATCATTCGTGAAGTGGAAAGAACCTTTAAACCGGATGAGTAACTCTAATTATCTAATTCTATAAATTAAATTATGAAGCTTCAAGAATATTCAGAGTTTCATGAATCTTTTGAGATTCGACTATTGATTCGAATGACTCTTTTACTGAATATTCATATGAATCACCTTTCTCGAAACATTCTTTACTTAAGTTTATCTTAGTTTGTTAAATTTTGCTTAGTTTAATCTGTTTTTTTCTTCTGTGACATGGTGTACATGGAGACGCCCGGTGCTTTATGCATATGGAGGCGCCCAGTACCGCATGAAAGGAGTACACACATGGAGGCGCCCGGTTACTAAGATTGTAAATTCAAAAAAGGAAAACTATGTACAACGCTTCTTCTTCTTTACCTATAACGCTTCTTCTTCTTTACAACAACCAGGCCTGCCATTTCTGGCATTCTTTGACTTTATCTACCCATAGCCGGATAATCAGTCCTGCGCTCGGAGGTTTGGTCCGGATGGGATTTTGAACCGGTCCTGTAGTGTGAAGACTGGCGCCTCGACCACCCCTAATGTATAACGCTAAGGCAGATACAACATTGAAACAAAACCTGATGATAGATAAGAATCTACTAGTAAAAATTTACCAATTTTTACGTATTGCTGATGAAAACATTGAAGTGGTAGCTGCGAATGAACGTTAACACGGCAATTGAGACTCTTCAAACCTCCAATTCTTGACATTACTCAAAAACAATTGCATATAGGTGCTCTAAAATCTACAACAATCAGCGCACATGTCCATCAATTGGCTCTTGGCTGTAAAACAAAACTTGATTTCATTTTATTGTAGTGGCATACGATTGGAGTTTTTTTTAGTTTCACAAGAAAAAAAAACACAATAAATTGCCTATGCGATGTCTATTTAGGTCACCCCAAATTGCTGCCACACTTGGGTCCGGTGTCTAAGAGCAAAATTAATTACACCGTCGGTTTTAAACTAATATCGCCGCATGAAAAGTGCATTGATTGCAATTGAACTATCATGCTTACGCGTATCGGTATCTGTTCTGGGGGTTGTGATAGGGGTGGGGGGTGTGTCCCACATCCCGCAGACACTTAGCGAAATAGTGCAATTGAGTAATTGCTGGCCGCACACGGCACGCGATTACTCAAAAACCGGGGACAGCAATTTCAATTTGCCATATTGTGCTCCGTTTTTCGCTATTTATACTCGGCTGTTGGGTCAACGCTGAAGCGTCGGCCCGGATCGACATTAGCGCGCGCATCTGGCTCGGTTTCCAGCGGGCCCACTTTCCTCCCACGTTTGGGAGAAATGAGGGGAGGATGGAGCATGGAGTAGGGTGGTTTTACCTGTTCAATTATGGACAGAAGAGCAAATAGTCCTTACATCTGAGAGTTTATGTGTGTGTGTGTGTGGTCCCATGGGGGTGGAGGAGAGGCGAGTAAAGTGTTTCAAATCATCTTCTCAAAACAGATTGAAATGCCAACTATTCGTTAACGACCCACCCGCTAGGCTAGGTGGGCACTGCCCGCTCACGTAAGAACACAAACTAACAAGAGAACCTTGACCCGATTCAAAAGGGAGACCCTTGTTTTTTTTTTTTGGATATGGAATTGAAAGGCATAATTGACAAGCACCACAGCACAGATAGCCAAGGTGGTTCCAAAGAGAGAATGCCATAATGATTGTAACGAACCCCAAGGGTATCATAATATTCGTCCAACTATTCCCATTTTATCGTGCGAGTTTTTGTCCATTGTTGCCCGTTTTGATCGAACTTTTCACATTTGCATTCTAATGGAACACTCCACTATTAATGCACAACAAAGGCATCGCATGAAGATGCTAAATTCATACGGTAGCAGACCACACACATGTGCAGTTTTTTTATTTTTTGCCCCCCGAATGTGATTACCGAAAACCGAAGATAATTAACACGAACGACACAAACGCCCGTTTTGGAGGTAACGTGTGTTACCGTTACGTCCTTTTAGATCGGTGGTTGTTTTTTTTTTCTTTTTGGCTTTTATTTTTAATTTAAAATGTGCACCATCAGGCACCGCCTCGCAACAGCGGGCCCTTTGCGTTTGGTTTAATTACCGACCTTGTCATCATTATTCATCTCATCGATTCGTGCTTACTGGGAAAAGGATTACGAGGTATACGTTTAATTACGGTGCCCGCAGGGGGAAGCATCCCCCTCCCTGCCTGATTCCCAACCTCTTCGATTTTCCTAATGTCCTATCGCTAAGCATCTAATATAGAGACGGGAAATATATCCTTTCGTTATTTCTTTGGAAGAAACCATCTCTGCTACCATACTGAAAGAGCAAGAGAGAGCGAGATAGAAAGAGAGAAATGGAGTGAGACATGCATTCGGTTGGGAACTCCTGGAACCATGGCACGAGGGTGCTCAGTTAGAGGGGACACATGGGGGGGAAAACTGGTTGTTCTTCTCGGGAACGGAACAATAATTTCCGCGAAAATTTACACCTCAGCGCCCATGTGAGCATTGAATGCATTGTGTAACCGAACGGACGGGTTTCCCAACCCGGCGTCTACCCAACACCGTGCCCAGCGGTTTCGAACGTTTGCGTGTTTACGTCCGCTTCAGCACACTGACATAACGAGGTACAAGGCACACGGTGGGCAGACACGGCACATACCGGCGGTTGTCAGTTTGAAGAGTCACGGTACACAACGGAGCCCTGCCAGGTCCCGGACGTGGTTGGGAATATCGACCCAAAAGAGGGCGCTCGAGAGGGATTTTTTGTTTCGCTACAAACATCTTGCGGTTATGGGCCGTTGGTTTTCGTACCTATTGCCAGTATTTTCAATATTATAACCGAACCCCTTAAAGCACCACCCACCCCCCCCCCCCCCCCCCCCCCCACCCCCCTTTGTACCATGCTCCCGGGGACCGGGCAAATCTGCTAACTCATCTTCATTGCGAGGGCGATTGCGAGTTAAACGCGGCCGCAAAAAAAAAAAAACGCCGCTGGGCGCGCGGCCGTGGTGAAGAAGGTGTGCGGTTGTGCTCTATCCCACGTGCGAGTGCGCTGGGTGTACGGTGTAATTGTGCCGCGCGAGGCGGATGGACGTTTTCCTCCCCTTTCCCCGTGTTGCCCACTACGGTCAAACAAAACGGAAGCGCGCACGGCAGCGCAATCTTCCGAAACCCTGTGGCGACCTCACGCTTTCGTCATCCAAATCGCCCGAAAGGACACCACTAATAAGTACTGGGCGTCCCACTTTGCATTAGGAGTGCCGTCACCGTGCGCTAGGAGTGCACGTACGTGGCGAAAGCGATAGGGGTGGTTGGGGGGGGATGGTGGGCGGGAAGGACAAAACACTCCGCACGGAAGTTCAGCATGAAAGAGTGCGGGCAAATAATAAAATATGGTATGGAACGTATGGGGAAAAGCATTTCCCGATGGGCGTACTGATACTGAAACGGGGGGGGGGGGGGGTGGAGATGCTTGAGAAAACAACACACTTACCCTTAATAAATCCGTACTCGTGCCGTATCCTCACAAGTACATCCTTCCATCTCGATGAGCTTTTGATCTGATTTTTCGCTCTCTCTCTCTCTCTCTCCCTTTCGCTCTATTTCTATATCTCTCTACCTTTTCTCTTACTTTTCTTCTTTTCCGGACGTGCTTTTTCTTCCTTCGAGTGTGTGTGTGTGTGTGTGAGTGTTGTGCGCTTTTACTCCACCTTAGCGAATGCCACGCGAATGTTCGGAACTGACGACCATCGACACTATCCCCTTATTACGGTATCGCTCCAAATGAATCCCGCCTCGCCCCACCCCACGCCTAGCGTACGGGCAATGGCGGCGCTTGGCAGAGGGCCGAATGGTCAAGGGTGATTCCTGGTTAAAAGGGGAGGATGGCAGCACTGCCCCTTTACCCCGTTCTGTACAGCATCCGCATCAGCATCATCATCAGCAGCATCATCGTCAAGATCATGATCAATCACTTCGCGCACCCGTACGAACAATGGGCAAACTGGGTCGGGCAGGCACAACGCGCCTAACACACACACACCATAATCCGGCCCCCCACACACTTGGCAAAACGGTTCGGCGTTCCGTAACGATTCACTTGCTACTTAGCGATGGCGGACGGTGGGCATGCCGGAAGATATCGATTGTTTCGTGCGTTGTCTTATATTGGGAGGGGTGGTGAGAGGGGGGGGGGGGGGGGGGGGGCGAAGGGTTCGTCGTTTATCGCACGCGAAATATGCAGCGTGCGAGTTGAGGTGGGGAGCTTACACGGGGAATCGTCGGATGATGCCTTTTTGGGGGTGGGGTTTTTTTTTTTTTTTTTTGAGGGGGAGGGATTTCGTTCCAGCAGCGGGACACTGCCGGAAGGCGGGATAAAACAATAGCACACACACGCGCACGCACTTTCTTGAGTTTTCGGTCGATTTCGCGTGCTTTTTCGTTGGTGGGTTTCACGGCTAACACTTGCTAGTGTAGTATAGTGCACTAACAGCGGTGCAACAGATCCGCTTCCGCAATAGATGGGTGGACTACTTAATAGGTGGGAAAACGCGTAGTAATACTGCAACAATCAAACATTTACGTGTTTCCAAATCGGGGTTTGGTTTCGTGTCCTTTGGTACAGACTGGGTACAGTCGCCGACTCCTTGGATCGCTCCGTGCCTTCTGGTTGGCTATTTTTTCTCTTCCTACACACTGCACACTGCACTTCACCCGGCGGGCGTCTCACCGGAACCACGGTTTGGGGTTAGTTAAAAGGCTGAGCACACGCCGACACACCGCGACATGGAAAGCGAGAATAAAACACGGGATATGGAACACTGATCAATCAAATCAACCACTCGCGAGACGCATTTCTCTATCACAATGATCTGTTTCCGTTTGCCTGCGTTCCACTGCAGCGCCAATCGTTGGTTGGTGGCTATTGCTGTTCCGCTCAACGGTGTTGTTTAGCGCGCCGGAAGGACCGCAACGAGGTTGGTGTTGTTTGGTAGCGCGGGTGCATGCCTTCACCGTCACAGCACCCGACGTTCGCAGTGGTTGAAGCACTTGTCTATAAGACCGCAGCATTAGAAGCACACCCCTAGCACACAACATATGTCTGCCGTTTGCGGACCTTAAAACCTGCCAAAGGTGCGATTCCTTTTGCTGGCAGTGGTAACAACAAAGAAAAGGAAACAATCGGGTGCTCCTCCGTCAATTCGGGCATCACAACACCACGCAACCCGAACCCCTGCTAACGAACGCTTCGTCCACCGTACCCGGCAACACTCAGCAACAAACCATCACGGGAATCACCGTCACGCATAACCCGATAACACCGTCCCATCGCTAATCCACCTTCGTTGGTGCATTGTTTTCCGTTCCGCCACGGTACAATCACGCTGCCAGCTCAGCCAGCCACAAACCGCATGGGCTGCCGAGGTGGGTTTTTATTTGCCAAAGGTTGCCAACACAGCCAGCGCCTACTTTGCGAACGTGTGTGTGTGTATGTGTGTGTGTGTGTTTCGTCCTTTTTTTCGATTCGTTTTTGATCCTACCTCAGCAAAAGTTTGTTGGGGCAATCCACTCTGGTTTTGAATGGCGGATGGAGTGTGTGTGTGTGTTTGTGTATGTATGTGTGTTGTGAGGAGGGGAAACAGAATGTGGCGTAGACACAAAGGGGCCACGTTGGCTGGCCACACGCCGAGCACCCGTCCAGCAGTGAAAGGACGACGATGGTATCGACGTCGACGGTGAACCCCCTCACCCGACACACGACGACAACAACGACGGCGATGACGACGGGGTTTTGGTCGGTTACGTAACACTATTGACAGATATGTATCTTGTGTAAGATTTCCGATACTTTGTGTGTTCCTTTCCTGTTCTTTTTTTTGTTTTGTCTTTTGTTTTATCTACTTTGGGTGTTTCTCTGCCAAAACCCTATCCACACTGTACCTTCACTTGAAGAGCTTTTTTTGTTGTTTGTTTCTTCTTCTGTTGTTGTAAAACGTTCCACTTAGATCGATCGATGCAAAGAGGCAGGCACCTATCTCTCCCAACACACTTCGCGGGGCACAATGGGCTAGGGGCCGAAACACACATACACCCACGGCAGGGATGGGTCGCTCGTATGGGGTGGAGAGGTGTAAAATTTTTACCCCTGTTAAGATTATGCAAACTCCCACCCCCCTGGGGGGACAGGATAGTGAAATGGCGTTGTATGGGGGCCGTGCACAGGTTTTTGGCCGGGAAGGGGGACGAAACCGGATCGGCGAATGCGTATTTGCTGGTGGCGGATGGTTGTGATTGTGTAAGAGTCCCTCCTTCCTTGCACCGAAACGAGTCAGCCGTGCTCTGCACGATACGCGTGTGCCGAGATGTTCGCCAACATCCCGCGGAAACCGCACCGAACGGCTACACTGATGGTTTTATGTCCATTTCACTGAAGATTACAATTTCACACACCGGAGCTTATGGGTTGCTACGTTTATGTGCTACCGTGCGTTATTCTTACCACACTTGTTACTGCGATGGCTGCGTGCTGAGTGTTGCCCTCCCTCCCACAATGCTCGGTACAGCTGTTTTTTTTTTTTGTTTGTTCGAGTTAGATTGACGCTACTGTTACCTTTCTTACCCGTGATGACACGTGTGGTGTTCGAGGCGAAACTTACGAGGCTAATTTTGCTTATGCTAAATGGTTAAAAGGCGCTATGCTCTAGATTGGTGCTCAACACTACGAAGTACCTACAGCCTGAAGAGGGTTCGACACCAGACGGGGTGAGATTTTTGTTGTTTTTTTTGGCGATAACGACCGCTAGCGTGTGTGTGTGTGCTGGGTTTCTATGTTGCGTGTTGCGTTTGCTTTATCGTTCCACTATAATTTGACCATTTTTGTTGCATTCGTATCACATGGAGGGCACCAAGGGGGGAAATGAGTTTGTCGAGACCTCGAACAACCCGTCGCTTATATTCCGCGTTCGCGAAGGTTACGAGTGAGCACACGGTTCCATTCTGGGCGCTCCGGACCTACGGGGCGGGAGGAGAAGATCCGTGCCAAATTCCCGGAGCACGGGTTGCCGTGTCACACTGTGTTTGCGATTGAACGCGCGCGTCGAAACGGCACGACGGGATCGGAGTGTATCACGTAATCACATGGAATTTCTAAAACGTTCACCAGGTGCTGCTGTGACGGATCTTGGGACAGGATGGGGTTTTTTTTTTCACTCGCTCTTTAGTTGGGGGGCTTTTTTTTCAGCGTTTTGCAATCCTGTACAGGCACTCACAGACGTCGGTCTCGAATGGCTGATATTCGTATTCGTTTCCTGTAGTGTTTCGTCTCGGTAGGCGCCACGGCCAGTTTTTTTTTGTTTGGTGGAACGCGGCCGTAAACCGAAAAAGGAGGAAAAACTCAAGAACAGCACTCGCGCTCCTAGGACCAGCAGCGGCAGGCCGTAGAATGCATAACACTTTTTTCCAGCACTACCCCCAGCGGATCGATGTTGCGAAGTTCACGGAGCGAATCGTTCACAGGGAGTCATTTTCCATTATTCAGCGTGTGCGTTCGCCAATGCGCATGACACAGCCGAACGGAGGTGCCGTGTGTTTGACAAATAGGCTGTAATAACAATACCACCAGCATGCGAAAGCACACGAGAGGAGACAGAAAAAGCGAATACCATATGCACTTGGCGAATGTTTCCTCTTTTGGCGCTTGGATCTCTTGGTTGGTCTTCGATCCCGAGGGTGTCCTTTCATTAAAAGATTTCTTCAATGGCGGATTGCTGTTTAATTATTAAGTGGCAAAGTAGGATGCTAGGACACATCGGTTGCATCACGCACGAGTAAACGCAGACCATACGTAGAAGTCTTGCGAATGTGAACTCCCCCATTCCATATAAGGACACGATGGGGATGGTTTGAAACGGTCAAAAGCAATAAACAAATGCAAAAGATTAGAATAAATGCCACCAGCCTATGGACCGCTAGTAGTTACCGGGAGAATTACGATTGAATACTGGAGGCTTTATGAACAGAAATTATTCAGTGAGATCTAAAGGTAGCATTTTCTCTCACTTCAAACATTAATAAACCAAATATTTCAAAACTTAATTCAAACGGTTTTTTCAAAATTAGGACCAATATGGATGTCCAAATGGCACAAACAGCCCAACTATCGTCAATTAAACGTCAAATGAATTTTGTTATATGACGCTACGAGCGCCATCTGTTGTATAATAGCAATACTGAACATTCGCACCAATTGTGAACGAACGGAATTAGGGAAACGCGTGATACATTTTGTTCTTTAAAGATAAAAAAAAACAGAAATAAATTACCACACTGAAACAAAAAGGGAGCAACGCTTTCTTTGCAAACACATCAAGCACAACATGGGCAAATTATTGTTTTGGTGTATGGGTAGTCTGGGATTATGACGCGGTCAGCTGTCAAAACGATTATCCGATGGCAACACGGTTCCCGCAACCGCTGGCAACACTGGTGTGGCGGTTTGGAAAAAGCAAAAAAAACAGCGTCGTCTGAAGCTGTGGCTTGTTTGTTCGGTTTGTTTTAGCGCTCCGCGGTCACCGCTGTTCCAAAACAAATCTGCTTTGTCCTCGTATTGTACCATTCCCCGGTCTTCCACTACGTGTTGTGCTGTCGTGTTCGTTTGCGTTCGATTGTGAATTTGTGTGCAAAAGCCAGGTAAAATGTCCTCCAAACGAAAGCCGGACGGTACGAAGAAGGCAGTGAAAAAGCGAAAAAACTCCGAAACGAATTATGATTCCGACTTGAGTGACGAATATCCACGAGCGGGAGAACCGTCCGTCCGGGAGGTGGTGGTGGAGGAGTTGCGGCCCATGGAAAAGCTGCCGGAAGAGCTGCTGGCCGTGTACGATAAAGGACCCGGTAAGCTGCTCATTGCGGGCATGGTGTCCTGGGAAATGACCGGCAAACGTGACTCGAAAGGGGTGACCAAGATTCGTCCGAATCTGTTCACCTTCCACAGATTTACCAGCGAAACGGTGAGTTTTTGCAGCGTAAACGTGTCTTCACGGTCGGGGTATCGTTTTAGCTACCAGTAAACACGATTTTGCAACAAAAGAAATGCAACGCATCCTTTTGTCGATTGAAAAATGCGTATGTGTGTGTGTGTGAGCGTGCGTGTTTTTCTTCTCCTCTTTATGCTGTATGTTTCTTCTCTTCTGTTCTTAGTACCGTTCAATGGCAAGCTTCTGTTCTGCCGCTCATTCGGTGTTGATTGATGAAAACTGGAAAGCTTTTACCTTTGGTAAGTTATTTCCTTGATCATACCTGAATCATTGATCGATGTGTACTAAGCAATTTAATTCCCACGTGCAGGACGCAATCAACTCAGCCAGCTGGGCCTTGGTGATACAACAACGTATGAAAAACCGACGCAGGTGGCAGATTTGGCTGATTTTAACGTTATACAGGCGGCGTGCGGTCGTAACCATACGCTGTTCCTAACCGATACCGGCACCGTGTATGCCTGCGGTGACAACAAGAGCGGCCAGTGTGGTGTGGGTAACAAGTTGCCCACGATCACCTCGCCTACGCGGATCAGCTACAATGGGCCACCGATCATAAAGGTCGGATGTGGTGCCGAGTTTTCCGTAATACTGGATATTAAGGGCAACTTGCACACGTTCGGTTTGCCAGAGTACGGGCAGCTGGGCCACAATACGGACGGTCGGTACTTTGTCACCTCGACCAAGATGTCGTTCCACTTCGAAACGCAACCGCGCAAGGTTCTGGTGTACATGGAGAAGAACAAGGAGGGCCACGTGCTGCCGATTGAAAATGTCAATATTATTGACTTTGCCTGTGGCAATAACCATACCGTAAGTAATTCGGGGTCTAATGATATGTGTTATGCTGTGGGACACTGATGTCAAACGAACTTCTTACTACTTTTTGCGGGTCCTCGCGATTAACCTCATTCTCCCGCTTTAGGAGCTTAAGTTAAATTAAACATCTTTTTTCTTAAAGGTGGCAATCGATTCGAAGAACCGAGCGTACAGTTGGGGCTTTGGGGGTATCGGCCGTTTAGGTCATGCTGAGCAGAAAGATGAGATGGTACCGAGGTAATAGAGTTGCGAAGACTAAGCAAGAGCTCAAAGAACCTAATAGTGGCGGCTCTTTATTCACATCCTTTTTTCCTTCTTACTTCTGGTCACAGACTGATCAAATTCTTCGACACACAGAACCGCAAAGTGATGCGCGTGTTTTGTGGCTCATCGTACAGTTTGGCAATATCCGATATTGGTTCATTGTATCTGTTCGGCCAAAACAAGAAAACTGGCGAAGCCAACATGTACCCGAAACCAGTGCAGGATCTAGCTGGCTGGAACATTACCAGCATCGGTACGGGTTATACCTCGATCGTAATATCGGCAGACGATTCGTTGATTGCTTGGGGCGCATCACCGACCTACGGAGAACTGGTAAACGCAGTGTTTCATTTGCTTTGGCTTCCCTTGCGCCTTCATCGCCTAATTAATTTCTGGAATTATTGTAGGGTTTGGGTGATTTGCAAAAATCTTCCTCCACGCCCAAGGAGGTGACGCGCATGGAGGGCATGAAAATTCCCCTAGTTGCACTAGGATACTCCCATTCGTTGCTGCTGGTCAACACGGAGCATGAAAAGTCGAAGGAGAAGTATGACAACCTGCCCGAGTTTGTCGTCTAGATGTTCCACTACGGCGCCTGATCGCGCGCAATCCGACTGACTGCCAGCAGATGTGAAGAGGCGTAGAACGGCGGGCCAACACTTTCTACACTGCTCATTGTGTGTTGCCGTCGTACGAAAATCCGAACCGAGCAAACTGTGTCTCAAGCTAATTTTTACTAGTATTAGTTTTCCATCAATCACTCCACATCGTAATCGTATTTGTACTATTTTTGGGAATTAAACGTGCATTTAGCTTTTCCCGGTCGGAACCGTTTCCACTAGAAAGGCATGTATTTCCACCAAAAAAAAAAAAAAACGACAATCGGAGAGTATTATGATATGTAAATGATACGAAAGAACTGTCCCACGGACACGTACTGTTAGCATGCTAGTGGGTTTAGAAACAGTAGCGAAACCATTATTTATGTTTGTGTATCTTATCGCATTAGTATTCTTTTCTGTTTTGTGTATAGATTTATGATTGGTCAATTTTAGAGTGTGTTTTAACAGCTTTGTATTTTGCTTCTATTTACAGATATCTTGGAATTTCAATTTCTTAGTATTGATTTTAATTTTTTTAATCGACTAGACTTAAACGTATTAGAAAGCTTCTTTTTAACGATTGATTGTGGTGGAAATAGATGCAACTTTCATATTCGTAACAGATAACCGGAACACGTAAATGTAAATAAGGATGCGTGGATACTTGCAAGCGTCGGACATGTGTTCATGTCCCAAATGCAAGTAAATAATCGTTACTCAAACACCAACTGCCAAAGCTACACACATGCTACGGAAACCGCAAAAAAGCTTCCCAAAAAGCTTCGGATATTCGCCCGGTGTAATCGGAGGCGAAAATGTCCTTCGTACGATCCGCGTTTCGGTGTGTGCGTGCCTGGCTGCGCATGTGCCGTACGCAATACGCCTCGGAAAGCGCAAAGTTTGCCTTCAATGGATGGTCGGCGCTCGGCGAACTGACAAGTGCAGAATAGGCAGTCGAACCGTTAGGCAGTGCACCGTCGGGCACCCCCCAATTGGCAGTGGCAAAAGAGAGCAAAAAAAAAGGGCAGAAAATATGAGACTGCTGTGTGTCGCGTGAACGCATCGAGCAGCGGGCCAACCCCCCCAAAACGGTTTACTGGCCGAAGACCAGCAAAAAGGAATAAGTGCAGTACCTTTTTCCACGCTTTCCTTCCAATTTCAATTTGTTGGACATTCCAGAATTTGATATAAGCCGTTGTTGGACCGTTTTGCTTTTTTTCCCCCATCCCGACCTTCACGCGTGTGTGTGTGTCTGTGTGTGCAGTGCATGGCGGATTGTACTTCAGGAACAAATTTCGGTTCCTTTGCTGTTTCGAGACGGGTGAATCGCTTTTAGTTGCTATCCTCCCGCCGAGTTTATGGTTTGACTTGTTGGTGTCCGTGCAATTTCAAAATTCAAAGGAATTGAATGCAACAAGCGCTTCGAAGGTTCAAGTGGTGTGGAACCGAGTGAAGGTTGTGAGTGAGAGTGGTGATTGGAAAAGGAGGAAGCTACATAAAACGGTGCACTTAACACGACGGGTGCCATCAACATTAACATCAAGGGTGCCAAAAAGGTGAAAATTTTGCACACAAAGTGTGCAATAAAGGCACACGCGTTTTCCCCCAAACTCCGACGACAACGTGGAAGAAAAGCTCCCGTTCGATTGCTCATATATGCTTTCCTGCTGGACCTTCGGGTACACCAAATATCTGCCTATCACTTTCTGCACTAGGACATCTAGAAGCCCAGCGACAAGGAAGCGTATCCAGCAAACATGTACGTGTGTAGTAACTTAGCTTTCGATTTTGTTCTTACCAGCCTTCTTTATACTAAGCTTGCTAAATGGGAAAATTAAATATTGATTTAAAAAAACAGTAGGCCTAGCTACAAAGCTTCAGCAGCAGTTTCCGCAACCGTGGAAAAGTGAAACGGTTGATAAAAATCTATACTTTGTTCCTATTATCTTTTCTCTTCCCTTTTTTCTGTTGTTTGCAAAAAAAGCTAGCTACACTGTTGATACACATCTAGATGTATGTCGTGCGCGCGCGCTGACGAACGTACCGAAATCATCTTGGGAAAGCTTTTTGGTCTTCGAAACAGTGTTTCAAAGTATATTGTGTCTCCCCCCAGTGCGTGCCCAACGTCGAGCAAATAGTGCCATTTAATAGCTAATAGGTAGTGAGCAGCAGTATAGTATTAGTGTGGTATATGACCCTATTCGATGGGCACAGGTGACGGTTAGTACAGCTTCCAATAAAATCGAACAATCCGTACGTTGCTCCCTCTGACTTTAAGGTGGGGGGAGGGTATTCGCACTACCCTGGAACTACTGCTGTCTGACGGCACTCGCGCGACTGGAGCCCTTTTGGCTGGTTGTCTTTGGCCGCGTGCCAAATGGAGCGATGAAAGTGCGCTCCGAATAGGTAGGCCACGAAAATTGGACATATCGATTTGGTGTGGTCGAAGAATTCGTTGCCCCAATGCTTGAATGAATGCTTTTTGTGGTTTCTGACCTTTCCTGATTGATTTTCAAGTTCATTTTACGTGTTTGTAGTAGCGTTAGATATGGTGGTGGAGTACAATTGGGCAAGTTTTTCTATCAAGTCCGGGGGAGCTTAAAGATGTAAGATCAAAGTAGTGTGTCCAGCGTGTGAGTTTTTTTTTTGTTTAAAAAGAAGGAACAATGTGTACCATCGTTCCAGGTTAACCCAGTTACAAAGCTCAAGGACAATGATTTTGTGCGCCAGGTGTCCAAACTGTTGGTTGTGTGCGCGTGTGTGAGGTTGTGCGTTTTGTGCGCTTGTGGCGCAAGTGAGTGCAAGGACAGGTCGGTTAGATATGCTGCTGCTGATGCTGTACTACCACACCACACACCACAACACCGTCCACGGCAAAACGTGCAATCCTTGTGCCAAAATGGCAAAAATTCAAAACTCTCCCAACAGTGGTCTTCTCCTGCCGAACGGTAACAATACAGCATCGCTCAGCTCTCAGCTCCAACTCTTTGTTCTCTCGCAGAATCAGTGAAAGTTGGGCACGCGAGCACACGGGTAGGGCGGAACGCGGAAGAAGGAAAAACCCCGTAAGGGAAGCATGGCGCGCGGTACGGATCGAAGCAGGTTGTGCTCGTAGCAATAGCAACAGAGCAGCAAAATCGAACAGAGCAAGCAGTTACATCTTCATCGATTATCAACTTGGTAGGCGGGGAATGGTACCGTGGAACTTCTGCTGTACGTGGTAACCATCAAGAACGGGCTTCGGAAGACAAAGTTTTTCTTTGCGGCCCTTCGGCACCATCCGCGTGTGTGTGTGTGTGTGTGCGAATTCTGTCCTATTAGATTGTGTGTGTGTGTGTGTGTGTGTGCTACAGCAGGATATAATTTCCACAATTTTCTCTGCTCCCCAGAAGCAGGGGGAATAGTGAATGTGGTGGTAGAGCCTTGTAAATCACATGCTCTCGAGGCGAAGAATGTGCTCCTAACTGTCCGGAAGACCTATCTCGAGACGCGTGGTCGGTGCTCTGGTGGCATTCGTTGGTTTGGTTGGTAAGGTTAGGCACAGCAGGTGAATGAATGAATGAATGAAATTTTCAAAACTAGGACACCGTTCGAAACCAGCCAGGCAGTGGAAGGTTGGCACACGACCGCGGTACGGTGCGCGCGCGTTCCACTTGCTTCCAGCGTGAGAGCGAAGGCACCAGAGTGTGTAACGCTGTGACGACATGCATTAAGAAATACTGGCAGAGGTAGCACGTTTTGTTAGACCGAAGGTGCAAGTGATCGCAAATGGCATACATTTTCTGCTTTGATAAAATATGCATCACCATCGTAAAAGAGCGCCCAACAATTTAGTGCCCATTAAATCGAAGTTTGAAAAAGGGATATCATCTTTACATTCATATTTCATAAACTTGCGAGTTAAGATTAGTTTCAAAACTGATACACGGCGCCAACACATCACACATAAGCTGTGTATCTTCGGGTTGGTAGGGACGTTGGGCTTTTTGGGACGGTAATTTACGGCTGGTTTCCCTTGCGTGCCAAGTGTATATGGAACCTGTTAACGAGCATATATTAATGGAGAAAAAAAAATCCAACCGAAAATTGCAAAAAATAATAATATTTCCTTTAAACTTTTTTTTTTATTTTCTTTGCAGCACAAGCAATAGAAACCTCTGTCAAGGTGGACTGGCGATGTACGGTAACCGTAACGTACCTAGCAACCTAAGCAGTCGGAAATTAAGCTAAGCCACTTATGAAAGCAATTTGGATTCACTGCACGCCCGGGTCCCACGAAAATACACATGCGGGATAACTCACATTAGCAGTCCAACAACGCAATACATAAGTCACCGCCAAAACGTTAAATGTCGCCATTTGGGTTAACTACGACAACATACAGCAACGCCCACGCCTAGTACTGCCATGCACAACGGATTGGAATTGGACACTGGATTTATCGTATCTAACGGTGGAATTGAATGCAATCCCATTATCTTTGCGAGCCCTGCACCAAAAGTTAATGGTGTTGTCCCAAACGCATTACCGGTCCTGCTACATAACTGGTGCGACATGAATTGAACCTTTGAAATCTACTTTGATGGCAACACATTACGGTAACGAGTAGCGACCGAATCACCGGAAATACTTAGTTGCATTAGATGCACATTGCATCGCGGTGCGGAACGGAACTGACAGACGACCCGTACTGAGACGTGTTAAGCAGGACGATACGGAACTTAATCTTCGAGCACCACACCACCCGGGCCTCGTCTACCTTGCTGTTGTTCACTTCCGATGAAGTACATTAAAAACGCGTGAAATGTGTAATCGCTTAGTGTGGCGAACAGTTTCGAGTGGCGTTGCGTTCAACGATGTATTTTGTTATGGATTTGTATCTCATCGTTTTGTGTCTGCTAGTCATCTACATTAAGGGTAAGCAGAGGCTTTTGGAACTAACCCAGCCCGTACTAATAAACTCTGGTTGTTCACCGTGCTCTGGGACACCTTGTTCCCGCTGCCCCCTGCAGATAGTCTTCAAGGACCGCACGAGAAACGACTGTTGAACAATCTATTGGCAACGTACAACACGCTTGAACGCCCGGTCGCCAACGAGTCCGATCCGCTGGAAGTAAAGTTCGGGCTGACGCTGCAGCAAATAATCGATGTTGTGAGTATTTCTGGTTCCTGACGTTGGTCGCTGGTCTATTGTAGTGGTGGTCGCCTGGTTTCCGATTGCCGGTTTCCATTTTATTTCCGATTTTGGGTTTTGTTTTTTGGGTTTCGGTTCTGTTATAATTTTCTTGTTTGTGTTTGAATCTTCCGTCCCCCGCACACTCGGTTCCACACGTCCACACGTACGAAAAACCGAGGTGCCACCCGGGTTGTGGTGTTTTGTTTTGTTTAGAAATACTTCATTCCGGGCTGTGTGCTCCCGTTACCGTATTGTTGTGCATTATAATCAAGTCACCCCTATTGAAACTATTCTAGGACGAAAAAAATCAGATACTTACTACCAACGCTTGGTTGAATCTGGTAAGTGGCATGTACCCGACGCAGCGACACGCACTTCGCAGCATATCTTCTGTGCCAGGTTTTCGGATTATAAGAACATTTTGTACCGGGATGATGAAGCCTATATTTATGAACAATTACGCTACTCACCTGACGCCGCGAGCCACGAAAGGATGATTTCTTACCGTGCTTTTCCAAACTTTTATATAAACTTTTTTCCATTTTCGGACTGTCTCTGGTGTTATCAGTTTAATATGACTTTCTTTTTTTTTAATTATTAGCTCGTCCTAGAGCGAGATCTCAATATCTCAAGAATAGGACGCTTAATGTCTAACTCTTAAAGAGGACTGGTGCTTTCTATCGATCTATCTCTTATCACACACTGATACCACTCACAACAGCTATACTGCTATACCGTCTCTAAATATCAACCACACTAAACCAACACGGAAGAAATCATCTTTTCAGCTCGATCGAACCAACAATCAAGGGTGGTTTACTACAAATGCGAAACTAAATTTGCCCAATGCATTTTGCTATGAAATAATTGTCGTGTCTTTTCTGGACCTATTTCACTCGCTGTGTATACTTATGTAATATGTGGATTAAATCAACTAAAGCTAAATCAAGCAAAATGTAGATGCGCCTTAAAAAAATCCACCAGATTGGAGAACCGGGCAGCCCAAGTGCTCGATACTCCGCGTGCGCTGGGTAAAAAAAAGGTCGTAACCGTTAACAAAACGTTTCATTAAACTTACTAAAACTAAAGCGAAAAATGCGTATGCGTAGCAGATGCAGGCTGGCTGCATTTAAATAAACATCCAAATTTAAAGCTCGCCCTAATAATATAACCGAATACTAAAGCTAACTTTAAAACATCATCTGAAAGTTTGTAATTCCAAGATTTGCCTAGAATACGGCATCTGTTTATGTCGCTTTTAAATGGGTACATGTCATAATTATAGATTATCGTTTGTAATATAAACTTATAATTCAGTTTCCTTTAAACCGAAAAACGATTATTTGCGCTACTTTTATCCATTATTTCATTCATATTACCAAACTAAATAGAGTATTGATTGCATGTTTTCTAAAATTGAATCAAACATTGTCTGTGTCGAAACGAAATTGTGAGCCAGACGTTTATTTCACACGTGTTTTTACTGGTGTTTAGCGTCCCTAGATAATTGATTAGGAATTATTTCTATTTCTGCGTGTGTACTCCCACTTCATATTTTGGTATATCGTTTTTTTTCTATGTTCTTCTTTTGGGTTTCCAATCTACCACACGTCGCCAAATTACACAAACCCGAACGTTTTGGCAAACGTTACTGCAGCGTTCAGTTATGCTAGTTTTCTCTACCAGTCATTCATACCTTTTCTCTATCACGTGTTATTTTTATGAAAACTTCGAACTCTGATTGCACCGGCGGTTATCAGTTTCTTATGCAATAGAATTGTTTCTTTTGATTTAATCCTTTCATTTCTGCAAATTGATGATTGTAGGACGAGAAGAATCAACTTTTAATAACGAACATATGGCTGTCGTTGGTAAGTTACACGTCTTCACGGTAAAGTTTGCATGCTTTTAAACAGACATCTGACTAACAAAACCACTCACAAACAACTCTACTTTAACTGCCCACGTACATATTAGAACTCTTGATGCTTAGGTCTGTTGGATGCATTGAGTTTTTTTCGATACAAACGTTATTTACCGATATATTGAACGCGTATTTTGGCTCCAGTTTGTATGAACTTTCAAACACAACAGCTTCTTAGGTACTGCATAGCTGCAACCTTCTGTCTCCCTTAGAGCCTATATATATACGATTGATTACTTCTATCTAGCCTAGCGGTTTAAGTGTAACTGGTCGGAAACATGTACAGACAATTCTCACACAATTTGTTTTGCCCTTCGTTAATCTTACCAACAGTTCGGTACAGCTATTTATAGCAAAACAAAGTATATACTTTTGTAGTTTAATATTTCGATTGTTGCAAAACGAACATCTCTGTCGTTTATCATGAGAGTTCCATGTAGTTCCATCTTGTTAAGATGAGAATATTGAGTTAATTTCCTTGTTTGGCCATGCAAACGTACAATTTGTCTTAAACATAGTCAACTATCTCTGTGCCCAATATCAAACTCAACCGTGGCAAGTTGTTTAATTTGCTAAGGAATTTTGGAAACTTATCTGTGTATATCAATGCTTTAAGCTATGAAATATGTTATTGCAGTTCATTTGGCTAACAAATTGTCCAAACGATAGGTTCACCTTGGCGAAGAAGCGAAACTGATTCACCGTGTACAGCGCTGAACGCTCGAACTGTAAGCTTTGTACTTAAGGAACCGAAGAATTTTGTGAGTCGACATCGTAGCAATTAAATCCTTACTTATAACAGTAAACAATGATAGTAAAACAATAAAATTTAACTTAAATATCCTAAATATTCCTTTAAAAACCGTGTAGTTGAGAAGTGTACTAAACAGTGAAACAACGCAAAGCTAAAGTGTTTTACAATCGTAATAATAATATTACCTGTGTAATTGAACTAAACAAATTTTACAATTGAATTTTTGCATGAGCTGCCTTAGAGTGAGTCGTATCCAAACATGTGAATGCTTTTCATTTCTCTCTGTAGTTAGGTTAATTTTGCCTGGGTTTCTATTCTTATCTTCTCAACACTTTAACGCAAAGTAGAGCGCCTGTCATGGCTTTTGGTAAAGTCGTATCTGCGTCATTAGTCTTGCTGCTGCACTGTCGAATGAGAATGGCTTTCTTATTGCAACCCGTTGCGCCGAACATAAACCCTCGCTAAATGTGTTTGATCACAGTTGGTACAAACGATCCATTTAGTGATTGCATGCATGCAAAACTCCTACGGATAATACTAAAATGCTACCTATGCCGCTTACTCGTAAATGTTCATAAATATGGTTATCGCAATGGCTTCATATCATACGTAGAAAAACAATAGTTACACAAACAATCTCATTGGAGATGTCTCCCGGTCGATGGCACGTGCCAGCAGTTGTGCCCGGAAGCCAAAATAGAACTGAATCAATTTTTGGGGGGACTTCATTTATAGGAATGGAACGATTACAACTTGCGCTGGAACGATTCCGAATACGGCGGTGTGAGGGATTTGAGAATTACCCCGAACAAGCTCTGGAAACCGGACGTGTTGATGTACAACAGGTAGGGAAACAAGTCATGGGCCTACGAAGATGTGGCCAAAATGTTTTTTTGAGGATACGCCATAGCTAAACCATCCAACTGTCTGCAACTTACAGTGCTGATGAAGGATTCGACGGAACATATCATACGAACATAGTTGTGAAAAACAATGGAAGCTGTTTATATGTTCCTCCCGGTATTTTTAAGAGCACGTGCAAAATCGATATCACGTGGTTTCCGTTTGATGATCAGCACTGCGAGATGAAGTTCGGTAGTTGGACATACGATGGCAATCAGGTAATTGGGCGGACTTTGTCAAAACGCTGTGGTACGGCTGAAGCTAACGATATGTTTGTTTCTTTATAGTTGGATCTCGTACTCAACTCGGACGATGGAGGCGATCTTTCGGATTTCATTACGAACGGCGAATGGTATCTCATAGGTATGCAAACATTTCCCTCCCAAAGCCTTAATTTTAAATTTCGTCTAATAATGGGTGAATTGCTCATTTTGTCTAAGTCGATCCGACTTCCAACTTCGGAATGCTACGAAATCGACTCCGTATCAACTTTTTCTATCTTCAAAGACTTCAAATATTATGAAAGATGGCAAATCCACTGACAATTATCCATAATGTATCTAAGATATCTGATATATCTTAGTTATTGATGAAGAATCGGATTAGTCTAGAATAATCAGTAGCATCGGTGTTTCCCGTGGAACTCCGAAATTTCCTCGAGGTCGGCGAATTAGGCTTTTTTAGTGGCGGAGTCGGAGCGGATCTCTGAATCAATTCCAGAACTGCCATCACTAGAGTCCGTATTAATTTCTACGAGCTTTATTGTTCCATCTGGAGCTCTTAAATTGAGGAGTTGAATTTAGGGTTTTGATTGCAATTTCATTCTGGAGCTCCCATTATTCGATCCGTTCTCATTTATGTGCGATTCCAAATCGTTAGTAATCTGAAATCCCCAACATACTATTCTACTTCACAGGAATGCCCGGAAAGAAAAATACAATAACATATCAGTGTTGCCCGGAGCCGTACGTGGACATTACGTTCACCATACAGATACGGCGGCGGACACTTTACTACTTCTTCAATTTGATAGTTCCATGCGTGTTAATTTCTTCGATGGCCCTGCTCGGATTTACGCTTCCTCCAGATTCGGGTGAAAAGTTGACGCTAGGTAAGTACGCAACAACGCAAGGATATTACTATTTCCGTACTAATGAACAGAGAAAGATTTGCTACTGGCGCAGCCAATAGACCACCATTGCATATTTGTTCCAATCGTGTTACCGTCGTTTTTCATCGACACAAGGCCAATAGGCTGGATACATATACGCATATTAGCTTTGCGCATCATTTACGACTCCGTAGAACGATCAATCGATTCATCCCCCTGTACGGTTGAACTATATTACGGCATCAAAATGAAGTTTTGTGTACATTTGTGACACATCACATCAAAACCCCAAAACCTTCATTCTCATTGTGGAAAACAAAAAAAAGGTTCTTCGTGGTGTGACAACGTTCTAGCTGTATTATTTGTACCACATCCACCGTCGGTTTTTGTGTTGGATGACATAAAGCGCGGGTATCATGCAAAAACTAAACCGCTTAACTTTCATTTCAGGTGTAACTATACTGCTATCGCTCACTGTATTCCTTAATTTAGTTGCGGAGACGTTACCTCAAGTATCCGATGCAATTCCGTTACTAGGTTAGATGAACCAAATGTTAGGAATTTTGTGATGGTTTTTGTTTTCCTTTACTTTTCAACTTCAAAATTTTTCGATGAATGATCTTAGCTGTTGTCCCGATAACTGTGTAATTGTGTGTGAATGCTTGGCTTTGTCAATTTTGTTTCGATATCGGTTTGTCGATCGCAGTTTCGTTCATTGTGTTTGTTTGTCGCGCGGGTGATGCAGAGATTCACGAAGCAATTAATTTTTTTTCACCGATTTTAAGATACTAACGGGAGGTAACGAAACGAAACCGTCGAAAAGGAAACAGAAAAGCTTTATTCACAAACTCCTCTTGTATCACTGGTCTGTGACTATGGAAGATGCGATAAAATGCATTTATTTACGAAATATTATTTTGATGACGCATGGTCCTCCGGTGAAGAAAACATCTCACACGTATTGCTTTTCTTTTCTGGTACAATTCAAAACGATGGACAACTTAGCTGAAACATTTCCTTAATGTCATTTGAAGCTTAGCATTCTAAAGCATGCTCTCTCTCTCTCTCTCTCTACCGCATTTTCATACTTCTTCCTGGCAGGCACTCCTCACATGGTTCTGATATTCTATGTTTTCCTTTGCTCTATTAAATGCTCTAGCAAATTTTCATCGCATTGCGCATTACAAATTAGTTTCTTCTTGAAAATTTTTATACCTCAATATAATTTCCCGAACTCTGGATCTCCTGTAAACAAATGGATCGCATGCATTAGATACATGACGTTCATAATGTATTTCTTCGTACTCTTCGGTTGGCATTAGATGGTCTTTTTTCCCCTATGTGCATCTTGATCATCTTTTGTGGCTGTTTTTGTTCAGTTTGTCGTAAAGAGTTTTTTGGTTGGTGTCTTTCAATTCTATACTACTGTTTTTGTTTTGTGTTTTACTTGCAGAAAACATTAGACTGTTTGTTTACATCAATTAAAAAACCTACATTCGGACGCAACATACCATCTATCTGTTAACACACTCGACTGACTGTTGTTTCAATGGCGCTAGCTCTATAGAATGTGCTCTAACTCTATCCTACCAGCGGAATGCATAACATTCGTCAAATAGACAACAAGTGTTGCCTGAATGAATTGGAAACTATTTAACAAACCACACGTAGGACAGAAACATTTGCTTCTTTCCGTTGACTTTGTGTAGATGCACTACTGCTAGATTGCTTTATAAACTATTCTTTCTTATTCAAATGACATTTTGCAAAAAAAAAGAAAATATGAAAGAATTCATGCAAACTATAAGGCAATGTACAACGGTTAATGGGGTTTGAGCGCCGTGCAGTAATATAAAAACGTTCGTTCGATGGCGCACTGCTGTTAACAGATCGCCCGGTTTTTCCTCCAAATTTTCCACCCCAAAAACCTGGGTACCTCGCACATCGAGCCTCGCGCGTACTGAGGTGAATTGTCCGATGTGTGAAAGATGCAATTCTTCAGTTTGTTCTCGTCGCGTTCATTGTCTGTCCAGGTGGCTCTGTCTCTCAGTGCGCTCGTTCCCCCATCCCAATCAATTCGATGCAGCTCGCCGAAACAACCAACTGTGCTGGTTGTTGCGGTGCGTTTCGACAATATCGGTGGTTAGCGGTGAATGAATGAGTTCTTGCGCGTATTCGGACGCCCCTGTCAATGATTTTGATGATGTTTTTCTTGTTATTTTTTACAGGACTTACTATACTGGTATCTCAAACTGTGTTTTCATTGTTAGTGGGACATGTTATTACGAAAACGAGCGAAGCAGTCCCTTTGCTAGGTATAGCCTGAACGATTTGTAGTACCAAAACTATTTGCCAAAAAAAAAACAACAACAAAAGTATTCAATGTAAACCGGATCGAATAACACAATCCATGTTAACAGATCGCATTTTAAAACCGAGAAAGTGAATGAAACCCGCATTCATTCCGCTAACCGGCTAAGTGCAAGTAAATGAAGTTCGACTTAAACTAAGTAACGGTCGTATTATGTACACATATATTATCAACAAACTAAACGAATAATGCTAATCCGTAAACTGTAGTTCGAGGTACCTACATAACTATTATTCAAAAACTCACGGCGTACAGCATTGCAATGCAGCAATCTACCAAACGCAAACCCTATTAAACTATGAACTACTAACAACCACAAAAAAATCTCAAACCAATACCCTGTATCCTCTTCTATACTGTTCCACTCACATATTCCCTTCCCAAAAAAAACCCTTTTTTTAACCCACTTTTCATCCACAACCCTCTATAAGAGTGTCCTCCGTTTGTTTTGGCGGGTGGAATAAGATGTACCAATTACTTTGCATGGTTTGTTTATTTGCTTTTCTGCTCACCGTTCCGTTCCGTTGCAGTTTGAACGTAATTCTAGCCGTTATGTTTTGTTTTTTTTGTTGTTTTTCCTAATTTTCTCCGACGTTAAACGCAAAAGCAAATCGCACAGTTGTTCCATAAAAACGTGGCTCCAATGTACTCCGAATAGCTTAATCAATTGTATGAGCGCGAGCATAAATCACACCCTGTTTCCGTTCCCGGTTGTTCGCATCACATTGATTGCATTACTGAAGCATAGTTATATAGGGTTTTACGAATGTGTTGAACGTTATCCACCTGTTTCACCCGGTACCGGGTGTGACTACTCATTGCCAGCGCCTGTTTTTGCACCAGTTCACGTGCCTTTTGTTTTACGCAATGCGGTTTGGCCAAACAATGGTTCATTTCGGAATCGTGTCTGCCATATTTGCCCATATGGTGCGAGTTGAAAGTTTTCCCCGCAAGACGCAAGATGTCCCGGTTTTATGTCCCTTCCTCCCCACCGTTAACGGTTACACGTGCAACACCTTCCGTCTTGTTCGATATTTTGAATGTTGTAATCCCTTATACTCACACCACTGTTAAGCTTGGCAACTTTGGTTTCGTTCTTTTCGGTTGCACCGGTGTTGTGTGTTGAAACTGTTCGTCTGTGATGAATGCATCTTGTTAGCAAATCCACTACCATATACTCTTGCTATCAGGATCTCGCCATTACTGTGACATTTTAGGTTGTAAATTCGAAACCCCATTTTTGGTTTAGTTTTTGAATGCTATGCTTTGCGCAATCGCGATATGCTACCCGTGCTTTCACTTAGTTATGGTTTATGGCGCTTTTTATTTTATTGGCTTTCGTCGTGTAGGCCCTGACACTGACATTGCATGTAGCGAAGGATATGGATCCTTTCCGGTTTACCTTAAAAAGAAGGATAATCTGCTGCTCGGAAAATGTCGATACAAAACGATATCCATCGTAAAGGAGTCATCCCGTACGTGTCCCGCTAATGATGAAAACACAAAACCTGTGATTAATAACATGACAATGTACCGCATATAGTTGTGATGAAAATGTTCTTAAAGTACATTAAGTAATAGGCGACCCCCAGTGTGTGCGTTGTGGTATCTGTATGAGTGATTTGGCAAAGCGGAACTCCACGTTGCGCTGCAGTAAATTCCATAATGCCCGTTAATGCTAGTACGATTGCAGCAGCCAACCGTTTCTTTACAACTTTTGTTTTCCGACCATTTGAAAAAAAAACATAAACCATATTCTCTGGAGCTACATCAGCCATGCAGTTTGCCGTTGAATAGTTGAATATTACAGCAGAACACGTTTTGTACCATTCACGGCCGCCATTCCATTCGAAGTTGCATGCATATTCTCGAATCTATCAACGACACTACTGAATTTTATATACTAGTCATACTAGTTTTTGCATGTTTCCAGCATGTGTGTCGATTTATTCTTTTGTTTCTCATTTCGTTTTGAATTCTGCATTGTTGTGTCGTGCAGGTTGGGTTTGGCTTTTCATTTTGGAATGATTGTTTTAGTTAAATCTAGACTGTTTCTACCATATGTCTTTCCATTCTTCTCAATGCACCTTCACTTGCCTGTACGTTTACTAATTTGGTGCCATTTCCCCCACTGCCAAATGTGATTTTACAGGAACGTACTTCAACTGCATTATGTTTATGGTAGCGTCGTCGGTCGTGCTGACGGTTGTCGTACTAAATTACCATCACCGAACGGCGGATATCCACGAGATGCCTCCATGGGTAGGTTGCAGGCGTCGTGAACTGTATGGAATGCAATATTCGCAATCATTCACAACTTTCTTGTTTGCTTTTCAGATTAAATCCGTTTTCTTGCAATGGTTACCGTGGATACTACGGATGGGTCGCCCGGGTAGAAAGATCACACGCAAAACCATTATCCTGAGCAATCGTATGAAAGAGCTCGAGCTGAAGGAAAGATCATCGAAATCGCTTCTCGCAAACGTGCTAGATATTGATGACGATTTTCGACATCCTTGTTCTGGCATCTCCGGCTCTACTACCGCAATAGGGGGCTCGGTGTAAGTAATGCTTTTTTCGCATAAGACTTTGGAAGATCGTCGTATGACCACAGCTTAACGAGCCGCATTTACGTTTCCCTTCTGGCGATTAGGTTTACGCGTCTTACAACGGTCGAGGAACAGAATGCCAGTTCCGGCTGTACGCACAAGGATTTGCACCACATACTGAAGGAATTGCAGTTCATCACAAACCGCATGAAGAAAGCGGACGAGGAAGCAGAATTGATCAGTGACTGGAAGTTCGCGGCGATGGTTGTTGACAGGTGAGATTCGGATATCCTTTTAACGCCGCACGTTTGCAGATGGTTCTAATATTGTGCTCCTTAAATTCGCTTGCTGTGCATTGCAGATTTTGCCTTTTCGTATTTACATTATTCACAATAATAGCGACGGTCACTGTGCTTCTATCGGCTCCTCATATAATAGTGCAATAAAAGCGGGAAATGGAAGCTTGAACACCGCTACTGTTTCGGTGTTTCGAGTGTGTTATGTTTCGTATAAACGAACAGGCAAAACATACCAACAACCAGTATATATATATACACACGTATAAAATATATATAAAAATATATTTTATACATATATAAGTAGCGTCGTATGAAAATAGTTACACTGCAGTGATTTCTAGCTAAAGCAAACGTTAGTGAAAGCGAAATTTTAAAAAGACGAATCCAATTACCAAAATGACGCCGAACTGCCGAAATTCTCGTACCACAAAAATTCACACTCAACAATTAAGCAGATGCCAAGCCAAACCTGAAGCATCATCGGCCCCAGAGCGGAATAAGACGCAGTAAAACGCCGTTTTCCCGATCGAGAATCGCACACCTTAGCTGGAGGGTGTGCACGATCGACGGTAATACGGAACAAGCGCCACAACATCATCGTACGAAAAGGAACCGGAGTGACTAGGGCTTGGTGCCGGTGAATGCATTTTTTTGCATTCCTTTCATCTTTCAAACACATCCATCCACACGACGGAAGCGACATGCGCGTAGGGAAACGGAATTGAACCACTGTTCCATTCCGAGGCGTGTTGCTGCCCATTTTAGTTATTCGTTTTGTAAGTTTCCGTTATGCGTGTACACCAACAGTCAATCAAACTCGATGCAATATGATAGATTGCTAGTTGGATGAGTGAAATGTGACGAATAGAGGTAAAATGTCAGCCAACAGCAAGACGCGTTTGTTTAATGCCACAATACTATGTAGCAAAAGTGCTACCCATTGCTGCCCAACTCCAACTCTCCAACAAGGCAGGGAAGCATACAATTGCAGCAATACAACAGTAAAAGAAGCAAAAGAAGAAGAAGAAGAAGAAGAAAATCACGTAGGTTCCATTTATGAAACCACATATATTCGAGGGCTAATAGTGGTCGCCGACAGAGAACTGCGAACCTGCAAAACGACTGCAATCGATGGCACACACGAACTTCGTGTTAAACAATACCACCAAAGAAGCACAATGCGCGTAATGTAACGGAACAACAGGGACAACCAAGAAGACACTTGAAGAAAATAATTGAAGAAAAGGTACTACGGAAGGAAAGAATCAAAGAGAGCAGAAATCTGGAATAAGTATATTTAATCAAGCATCTTGATTTGATACGAGAGTGACGTTTGATACTGTAGTGTTGTATTTTTGGAAATAGTATACTAAGTGTACTGCAGAAAATCGAACGACTTGATTGAAAGTACTTTTATATTGAAAACTACTCATCTATATGTAGATGGTGTAATGGTAAATTATTTTAATTGTGTTTTAAACAAATCAATACTTACAATGATAAGGCAGGCTGAGCATCATGTGTGTGAACATGTGAGAATAGACGGAAGCATTACTTTAAGTAGCTAAAAAGATACAAATCACGTATATGTTTAATATATGCGTGAGGAAATAGCGCCGTTCGTGGGCGGAGGGCAGAGAGTGAGCGTAAAGGAAGGAAGCACAAAACACACAGAAAAAGAAAATTGTCATAGCTCGAATAACTTATAACTTGCTCGGCCACGGTGCAAACGAAACTCTAAGAAAATCACGACTCTCTTATTAGAAGAAGCAAATCGAATAGGTGCAACAAATAATTATGATAAAATATATGAGCATACAGGATAGGGAGAAAAATATACATTAATACAGAGAGAGAGAAAGAGGAAGAGAAAGAGAAGGAGAGTAAGTGAGCATATGTTAGAAAATGGGTGCGAAGTATCACTCTCATCTCTGACAAAACACATTCACTTTCACTAGAGCAAGTTACGCGTGACCGTTATTCAGTAGCCAAAAAAGTAAGATTATCCCGAAGCCAGAAATCCATGCAGCTTAGTGATAGGTTTCAGCTAACGTGTAACGACAGTGTGTTTGGAGAATGTTTGCGCGCTGTCCACTATACGCAATACGCGGCGAATCGTCGAACATATGGGCGCACGTAACTTCTGTGAAACTTCTTACAAAATGGAAGTAAAACGTTAAGATGAAGAAGTGAAACAAAACCAAAAAAAGCACAGAAAGCAATGCAAATGCAGCTGAATGCACAGTATTCTAGGCCACACAGATGCTATACACGTTATTCAAATTGTCGACACTGGGGGACGTTTGTCTGGGAAAGAATTTTTACCCACCTTTGTGTTTGGCGCTATATCGTTACTATAGCATCAAGATTGTTAATGTAACCACCAGGAGGGCGGGAAAAAAAGGCGGTAAGAGTGCGTAGCCTCGATGTGTGTTAAATGATAGAGAATCTTTAGTACAGTACTAGAACAATACTTTTGTTAATCGTGCAATGAGTTTTGGGACTGTTTTGTTGATCTAGAATCTAGAATCTACTGACACACTATTATCAGTCTGTTTGGCAATAGTTTATGCTGCTTCTGGAGTTACTACTACTAAAACTTCTAATAGTACTACTATACGAATACGAGCTACCACTAGCTGCTACTGGATGACAACACAAAACACAAGAAACTATTAATACTACAGAAACTACTATTCTTAGTACCAAGCTACTACTTCTGCTACTGCTGTTACTGCTACTACTATCACTATTGCTACTGCTACTACTACTGCAAAACAATGCTACTGACGCTCTGTTCTTCCACCTTAAAGTCCTTCAAGCAGACCTGAACTTCAAGCGTACACGGTCGCCAAATGTTCCGACAGCGATAAGGTGATCGGTAGATCGAACCACGTATACTACGCACTAGTTTACAACAACGTAAGTGAGCGTCGCAATCAAAAAAAAAAAACTATCTTAGCAGCAACGGTGGAGTATTCGTGCCACCGATTCACGGTGGCAGCAGACAACTGGCGGGACAGGTCTTGGTTATCTTTACACGTAGACACGGGTACAGGTTTACTCTGATATGTTCCTTGCAAAACAACAAAACACTATTTCGTAACAGTCATTTTTCACTATTTTACGGGGGCCATATATGCCGGCAGTGTATTGCAGGTGTGACCCGGCGGAGGTGTGCACTGTCCGATACACTTGCTATCCGATTTATACTTACGCACGGACCAGAAGCCACCAATCAATCGAAGTTTGTTGGTGGGTTTTGTCATAATTTTGTACTGTAGCCATTTACTCAGTCGCGCGCACACGTTAGCTAATACTAATTCGGTCGAGTACACTGATCCTTTCATTGCTCGTTTTAGTGAGGATCTACGGACGTTAGTGATCGCCTATCGCGCACTGTGTGTGCATATGTCGGTCAGACAGATCAGCAACAGTTCAAGGGACGTTGGAGGTTTAGGGTTTTGTGTTCCACCTTACCTAGGCAGCGGTTAGTCGGTTCGCCAACAAAGTAATGCAAATCAAAAGAGATACAAAAGGGGGCCGAAGATAAGAAACGAGCAAGCAAAACTACACAGGCACAGAACACAGAATATTATATATATTACTGGATTGCATTTGTAATGAGCACAACACGTTAGGTCCCGCTGAAGGGGCTGAAACATTTCGATGAGAAATTATAGTACAGTTCTATACTTATACATGCCAAAAGAGACGAAAAAAAAACATTTATACATATATAGAGGTATATATATATATGTATATAACCAAGTTACATATAGGTGCATATATATTATATATATATATTCATTATGTATTTAATTTACGTTACTCGTGATTATGTAATATGGTGCAATGGAGTGGTTTAGTTTATATCAAATTGATAAAAAACACATCCTGTTAGAGATGCTTCAGATGGATTGAAACGGTGCAACAGAAAAAAGGTGACGTTATGCACACCCCTCTTTAGTGTTGAAAGTGTTCAAGGTCTAGCGCTAATATCTACAGCAGCTGTAGTTGATGGGTTTTGATTTACGTTGTCTGTTACTTCATGTTCTTCCTTCACATTTTTGTCACAATGCTTAGTGAATTGCCGAGAGGTTTGCACTGTTTGCCGCGCAACGTACACAGCAAGTAAATCGTGTTGAAGCTATCAGAAACCTCCATCGCAGGCCAGTGGAGGCAATTATTTACTCGAACAACAACAAGCACGGTACCACTTTTTGCAACAACATAAAAAAAACACTCACATAGTGAGTTTACTGTGTGTGAGGCTCTTAGTGCAGGCTTGCAGAGGGATTGCAGAAGCGCACCACGCACACCAACGTTATAAACCTGCACACAACAATGCACTCTCGAACAACAAATCGATCAAGCGGCACACGATCGTGGCCAAACAGCTTCTGCCCACAGATTTTGTGTTTTCGTTGTTGCGTTTACATACTGCTCTAGTGACCAATTGTTATGGGCTGCTATTTTCGATAATATAAACTACTAGGAACGCACGCAGAAATGTAGATCTGAAACTGTGCGGAGAGAGCTCGCCTCTGAGGAAGCAACCGAGGAAAGACACTTTTTGTTTTTGTTCCCGTTAAAGATTAAAGTGATGTCGTACATATTTATTGCGAAATAATGCCAACAGCCGCACATTATAATACATAATAATGCCAACAGGACGCGCAAAGAAAGCGAGCGAGCAAGTTGGACGGTACTAGTACATAGTGAGCGTGCGATTTGTGTGCAAGCTGGAAAAAGATCATGAAAGGATCTCGGAACGAGCATTGCGATCGAGAAAAGGAATGTACCGCGTGCATACACAATTGAAACAATCGTGAAAGAACAATACTATGCCCCCATTTGAAACCAAAAAACAAACAAACAACCAAAAAAAACACACATTTAAAGAAACTAAATGATGTGGCATCGAATGTCCACCGGCACGAAATTTTACCCATTGAGAGTTAATTTTTTACGTTGTTTTTTTTTAATTAGCCCCCCCTGTTAGAGGGGACCAAAACTGGGACAATTTACGTAGAATGTAAAACTACTGTTACTGTTTGTATTTTGCAAAGATGTATTTATACGAATGTCTACCTAATTGTCGCGCACCATTTTTCCCCCCTCATCGCGGTACCGTGCGGTAACCGTTAGAGTCAAAAAAGGAAGTAAACCAAACAAACGAGGAAATCAATGCCACACACAGAAAACAGACATAAAAAAAACGAAAGAAAGAAAAAAATCACATTTCGGTGGGGAAATGCGAATTTACATAGAGAAAAATAGGAAATATTTATGTACCGTTTACACGTCTTTTTCCGACACGCGTCGTTCTTTCCGTTAGGAAGAGAGTTTAGCAACAAAAAAAAAACAGGACACAGAGAAAAGGAGAGACGAGAGGGATGGAGAAATTTCGTTGATGGATATTCCGTGCTATCGTGGTGGTAGATCAGCAAACTTCAGCTACTACACAACCGTCTGCAACTACTCGTAGAAATGGTGTTTCCACATCATCCCCTGTCGAGGACAGGATGCTGATGGCACACCGGCTCCATTGCGCAAACTCTGGCGCACACACGGCAAACATTCATTTTCGAATGTGGAAAATAGCAGCACATTGGCCAAAACCACAAGCACATCCGATCGTGATGCTAGCGTACTTTCCAAGAAATAGGCACCACTGTGCACTGTGCAAACGAGGTACCGTGGGTGCAAAGGTACTGTACTCAAGTACTAAAGTCCGTACTAAGGTATAAAACTAATATCTATTAGCTAGCGGGGAAGATCTTACTAATGTAAGCAAATGCTAACCAATCGAACGCGGTTGCGTTCTACGTAGTTACACTGTCCGGCACCGGATGGGCATCGATCGATACGTGCTACATCACACAGACATCCTTTTGTGCGCGTAGCGTACCGAGTTACGATCTCTGCACGAGTGTACTTTACGGTCCGTATCCGTTTTAGGATAATACTACCAGCAGCAAAACGGTAACACTAACTTAGACGACTAGTTGCAACAAGCAGTTGCAGGTGCTGTATTCTGGAAGATCTGCCAGAGAAGGTAAACCCCTATTCCACACACAGCCATCAAACGGGAGCTCCCGGGTGCTCAATTTGCTTGCCAAAAAAACCGGGAAAAAACACACTATTGAAGCATACTGTTTCACGTACTAAACGAGAATTACCACCGACAGGAATTGAACACACACTACTACAGTGGTGTTTCGCCGGCATGAAGGATCCGGATCCGTGTATCCTGCCGGAATATAATCCAGTTTTGTTGGTGCTTTTTTACGCAAGTACAGAACAATCGGTGCTGCTACCCACATCGGAAAGGTGGCACATTTTAACCAAAACTTTGTGGCATAAGTTCCCGTGGAACAATCGGTACTGTCGTAACCGACCACCAGATGAGAGAGAGAGAGAGATAGAGAGGGTAGCAGCAAGAGGTACCAACCCATCCCAACGGTGTGATCGTCAGAACAATCTAATTTTTTTAAAAAACGAAAGTAAATTATACACATACTTCTCAGAACGATGCTTTCGTTCGTTCACTTAGTAGCAAGCATCAGAGGTGCTTCGCAGGTCAGAGTTGTACAATGGAGTTGCCGGTGCCGGCTTAATTGAAACGGGAGTGAGTACTCGCAGACTCCTGGAGCACAAATTGATCCAATGATCCAACAGCAAACGCATCAGAAAGAGTAGTTGCAGCGGATGTGAAAGGGCGACTTTGGTGATCGACAGCCACGCTAAAAAAAAAAGTAAATGAATTTCATAAATTCTTGCCAATCCACAGAATACCTGGAGTGTTAAAAAGGATCTTCGTGCATATATTTTGTTACGGGGGGTTACTTTACTGAACCTTGTGGAACACCTGATGTGAACTCGCTTGTTAGTTGATCCTCAAAAAAAAAACTCATCACATCCCTTGCCCACTCGTACCACAACCCACCAAAACGCTTCCTCATTCCTTGCCCACTGTCGCCAACTACCCCCGCCACACCATCGTTGCTTCAGTTTGTTTCAAATCAAAGGCCCCGATTGCTTTCTTCCTTGACCATACCACCAATTCTATTTTTTTTCTCCCCCAATTTCGACCAGTGAAGCAAAGAACACTGCAGGCAAACTGTATCCCGTGAGCGAATAACTTCGAGTATTTTCCAAAATTATGGAACTAAAAGCAAAGAGATATAGAAGAGGGAGATAAAAAAAATACACACACAGAAACAAGATCATCTAAATGAGTATGCCAAATGTTTTCAATGAAAATTGCATGACATCAACTAAGCAAACAAGAGAGAAAAAAATAACAAAAGAAAAGAAAAAAAAGAAAGAGTAATTTTTACTAAATATAAGCCTGAAAGTTGAGGGCCTTAATAGTTCAAAATAATTACTAAAAAAAAGTGTAAATAAGAATATTTTTAACAAACCGCAAGTTTTTACGAAATAACACACTAAAAACAAAAAAGAAGAGCGAGTCTGTTATCGGCGTGTCAAATTTAACAGACGATGTTTCGTCATATTGACGAGGTATTTAAACAAAAACTGAGATAATTTTAAGTAAACTATGCGTAACGAATGAAGTATAAATAGTTACGGTTCAAAACGTAAATTAAACAAAACCACACCAGTTAAAAACATAGCGTTTGGCAAAGCAAAACAAAAACGAAACGAAAAGTGAAACATAAATGGAACAACAACAACACACCCCCGCTAAAAACACGGATGAGAGAACAATGCAAACAAAACACACACCACACAACAACATTCCTTAAGCAAGCGAAAGTAGAGAAAAGCCGCACACCCGTTCGAATGTGAAACGGGCTGGGCTGTACTCGGGAGAAGAAGAACTTAGTTGTTCTGCGTCATAGTTGATTGTTTGATTCACTGGAGTTGTTAAAGAAGGGAAATAAAAGCAAAAGCAAGCCAAAATAGCAAACAAATAATAAGTTTCGTTTCGCAGGGGAAAAGAGATGAAAAAACACAACAAAGGACACGACTAATACAATACTCGATCGTACATACCGGAATTGATAAGTGTATGTTCCAGGGGCGCGCCTGTCGAGCAAGCAAATGGCCGGGGGCAAGAACGCGCGCATTAATCTAACCGAACGGAATCGTATGAATAGCGTCTGAGAGCGATCGACATCAGTAGGAAGGTACAGCCGGCCGAAGATCATGCACCGGTCGGATCGATCCGATACACTCCGACGGAGTGCGTAAAATTCTGTTTGTGGTCGTATCGCAAAAGGAGAACACAAGCAAAGGATCTTATAGTTTTGATGTATAAAACCGATGATTCTGATGAAACTGGCGGAACTCGAACACTGTTACACATACCTGTGTACTAAAAAATGGAAGTTTGTGTCTGCATGTGTGTGTGTGTTTGTATATATACATGTTAACGTTTTATAATAAAATATCCAAATAATAATTGCGAAAAATGCGAACTCGGTGTTAGTGTGTGCGATTTCTTTCTTTGGGCGTTATTAGGTACTCCAACTGTTCATTTTTTATGAGAAATTAAAAAGGTGACCGTCATTTTTTATTTTTATTCTATCATAAATAACTTATTTGTTCTTAGTCATTTACTTGAATTTTGTTAACTCTGTATCATGTCTGAACATTTATCGAAAACTGTACAAAAGATTTTAATTATAGTGTTTTTTTTTCTTTTTTCTGTTTGTTGTTTAGCGCAGCTTGAGCAAAGATGAAATTTGGATAAAAATACTTATCAAAGTGAAACGCAACATTCACTAGCAAATATTATTTGCAAATGTTTCAGAAACATGATATAGAGAGATAGACATGTTATCGAAATTATCAGAATTATCAGGATTTTTTTAGGATTTGTTGTTGCAGGTAAATTTTTAGTATATTTTCCTTATAACCTATTGTATTTTCATTAAAACCATAAATATATATATATATATCTGTTGCTAAACATAATGCTTTTTTGTGGCGATTTTACGCGCTGTATTAATAATCAGTAGGCGGGTTGGACATCCCTAGACGAAGCAGCGCTTGCTTCAATGTTCTGTTGACAGCTAGCAGCCACTAGAGGACGCTCCATCGTGTACCAATCTTCATCGGACATCAAAGTTTGAAGATCCTGCTTGGCCGAAACAAGCGTCATGGAAAGACAACCAATCAATCGCGAACCAAAGCGAACGATTTCGACGAATTCGAATCTCAATTTCGCATCTGAAATAAAACAAATGTCATCATCATTTCTAAATGGTAGAGTAATCTCATTCGTATAATATCAGCTTGAATTCATTTGAATGCATCATTATTCTTTATTCATAGATATGTACAGCGCCAATCTATTTTTAGTAGAGAGACAAGATGATTTTTCATTCAGAACGCGTAAATGTGTAGAGCGCTGTAGGCGAGCACAAAACGGTCATTGATGGAGTGAAGCTAACAGCATTTTGCGAACAGAAAACAGAACACATGAATGTAAAATTTAACTTAAACGAAAAAAAAAATCGCTAGAAACAACAATTCAATGCCATCACAGTACGGCCAGTTACTAGCAACAAATGAAAAGAATTGTACTCAGCGAATGGAAAGATTTTTTTGTTTAGGTTTAAAGTACAGATCAACTAATATTCTTTGTAAGAACGATAAATTAGACATAGTTTCGTCAAGTAGTTCCAATAGATACAATATTTGAGTGTACGTAACATAAATTAACATAAAAAGGGTCTTCCCTTGCTTTAATGCAGTTAACCTGTTATCCTTGAATCGTATTGAAATAGTCAGGTTACTAAACATTTCAAAAAATCATATCATAATCCGCATAATTATATACATGTTTACCTACATTCACATACGGAACCGTAATATGTACTAGTACGACATATTGATTGTACATTTTTTTATCAGTGAAGATTTAGCCCAATGGATACAATTCTCTCTCTCTCTCTCTTTCTCTCTCTCTCTCTCTCTCTCTCTTTCTCTCTCTCTCTCTCTCTCTTTGTCTATCTCTCTCTCTCTCTCTCTCTTCTTGGGGTAACGGACCTACTAGGTCATCATATGTCTGCCATTTCTAGATTACTAGACTTATTTACCACGTAGCCGGGGATAGTCACTCCTTGCTACAGGGCATTGGTTCGGATGGGATTTTGGTCCGGTTCGTTTGTGTGAAGACCGGCGCCGCTTCCATCATGCCTCCGGGCTGCCCCATTGAATACAACTAAACAGCGTAAAAGAAGAGGATTTTTGTCTTGGAACGGATTAAATATTCTGAATGGCAAAAGGGAACCTGTTTTAGTTTGTCCTTATTGTAGTAAACATATTGCTAGATAGGTATTTACGAACAGTTCCTTCCGTTTTACCATCAGTTAGTGTAACTAATCTTACTGAAGATTAGCTACGGTTGGGCTCGAGACAGCCAGCGTACTGGTACCATTGTTAGGTGTGTGTACCGGCTGAGTAACATAAGTTGCCGTGGGGAACGTCTGTATAACGGAAGCCCTTGATCGCGCGTGTGGACTGCCACTGTCGTTGAACGAAGCTGGAATGGTACCGATTATTGGATGCCCGTACGTGGTGGGTCCAGCAAGCAATACGGCCCGTGGTTGTACTGCTGCTGCTGCTTGATGCACAGGAAGGGAAGTGGCAGCATATTGCCCACCACCAGCATCGCCTACGAGCAAACCATCTCCATTAGCGCTGTTACCAACGGTACCGGGACTTTCAAAGCCGTTTTTCAAATTTTCCTTCAAAGGCAAACTGCTACTTTTGCGGACGATCAAACGACTCGCGTTGGAAAATTGCGCATCATCCGACACATTGACAGCCGTTTGGCTACAATTCGCGTACAGGTACAGCGGTGCGGTAAGTGGTTGTCGCGTACCATCCATGATGATTTTACCGTTGCTATGCCCTGCCGGAAGTGATTTATTTAAACGGAACGTGCTTTCACTGAGCATTGTACCTATGAAGGACTTCTTTGCGAATTTCGGCCCCATTTCCGGCAGTACATTGCTGGCATTGTGCTTTTGCTGTAGGGAACCATTGGCATAGAAACTAGTATTTGTGAGTTCATTTGTATCGCTGCTCATACTGTCGTCCATTTCTATTACGATCGTTTCTACATGGTCATGTGCGATGAAATCGGTATCAAAGGAACTTGAGTATTCCTGCTCTTGCACGTACTGTGCTTCCTTACCATCTGACATTCCCACCTCCATATCTTCATCGGAAGAGCAGAGATCAATGCTATCGATAACCATTGCACTTTCTGCTATTACAGCAAGCTCTTTCCGTCGTTGCCGTTCCAGCATGGCTGCATGCTCGGCCTCCCTCTGTGCCCGTTCGATACCGGGCAGGAGAGCAAGTTCCTGCACTTCGGCAAGGGTCAGTCTTTTCATGCTCACCACACACGGTCGGCAACGTTGCAGCAGTAGTTTGTTGTAGAACAGAAAGTTTGCTTCCCGATGCTTGTTAGAGAACTGGCGCCGAGGGAATTTGTATTGGCGTTGCGACGGTTCGAAAGAATCGTCTGTAGGTCGTTTGAACGTGAACGGCCATTGACCGTTTGGTCCGTTGCCTGATTTCACTTTTCCAAAGAACCATCTGGGTATCCGTCGGTCTGGAGCGGTAGAAGATTCCTGCAAACCCTCCATTGCAAGATTTGGCTGCAATGAATAGAATGCACCAGCTGGAAGGGGTGGAGCAGTACAATATTTGTCCATACGTTCGAATCGCTCGTACAGATAATCGGTTGTCGTAATGATTTTGGAAGTTTTCAACATAAACAAACCCAACGGTGAGGAGAGCGGAATTTGTGTGCATTTCGCTAGTGTAACAACCTGGCGTGAGCGTCTAGGCATACGGTGATGCTTTGCTCCGATATTACACTCGACAGTTCCACCTTCGAGCTCGGTACTACTGCTACCGCTGGACTGGTGCGAGTTGGAGATCGTCGATTCTTTCGAGTTCGTACAACGCAACATGAAATTCTGCGACAGAAACGATACCATCTTCTGCTGTTCTGCATGCGCACGAGCTGCCGAATCGAGTGGAAGCTGATCTTCCAGCACTGTTCCACAAAAGATAACGTCATCGTCGTCACTAGTGTCTGCCAACTCGGCATTGCTCTGCTCCCCCAGGCAGACACGCTCGTGCTCCTGAAACGAATAGAATGTTTACGAATAAGCACAACTGCTACGAATTTAAATGTCACAATGTATTTGGAAATATATTTTGTAATAACCGATGCAGAACGAAAAAGAAATTATAATTCTTAGTTACGCCTGTAGCAAATTTCAGCCCCATAAGCTCGTTAGAAGCGCACAACGGGGAACTAATATATGTACGTATGTATATGTATGTGTGTTGGTTACGGGCATTGGATCGAGTCACATCTCCTTTAAACGAACTTCAGATACAAATCCGACAGATATCAGTAAGTCGAATAATTCAGCATGGTTTCAACACCTATTCCCGGATACTTCTACTGCAAAAGTATACTTGTACACTTAAACGCCTACTCCCATTATATTGGGGTTTTCGATTGTATTTCGATTCCTGCGGAGGACTTCAAGATGCCGCTAGTAAAAAAAAGTTTGTTCCCGAACAGGAGATCTAGCTATTCATCTATCACAGCAAAATGGCAACATCATCTGCAAACTAGTACCCAAACACTAATCCTTTTTTTTTGGTGTTTCTGTTAACGGACGGTTATATAACATGCTAACGGTGCATATGCAAAATCTATCGATAACTTACCACCATTGCTCCTGCGGAGTATAGCTCGGCATCACAGTTGTCGCAAAGATAGATATCGAAGCATTCTGATATGACCATTTCCTCCTGAGTGGCTAAGCAAGACTGGGAGTTAGATTGCTTCGGTAGAAGGCACTTGCGACTGTTTATCTTTTGTTCCTGATCGTACAGCTAGAAGAACAGAAACGAGGTAAACCATAATCGAATATCGCAGTAGATCGTATCTCATGCGCACTTCCGCGTACCATATTTTCATTGCGAAATGTAACCAACAACTTGTTCGACGACCGCTCGAACAGAGATGTCGTAGAGTTGTAGTTGTTAATGAATCGCAACGCTGTCGGTTGAAACTTTGCCAGATCAGCACAGTACCGTAGGAGATAAATGTTGTCGTGGGCGTCGTAACATGCTACCACGAGTTCTCGCATCTTGAGCAACCAATCCTGGAATACAAACGAAAGAACACCAATAAGATCCTGTTCGGACAAAAAAAAAAAACCTTTCCCGACTTACCCCGGTGAACGATTTTGGCCGTTTGAATGGTTTGGTAAATTCCAAATCTTTTGGCCACCAGGGAGGCCTATTAAATTCGGTCATCGTTTGGATAGTGACGTTTCCCAGCGAACACTGTACCATGAACGGTATGAACTTTTGCAGCTGTGCTTCGGTGATCTTGTCCAGGGACGTTGGGTAGCCGTCCGCAAATAGGAGCGGCAAGTTGGATACCATATTTTTGCTGCCATCCTCTTCCTGTTCTTCGTTCGTTTGTGGCATCTGCGAATACACAAGCAGTCTATGATTTATGAAGCGATCGGACACTGATACACTCAGGTCACGGCTGGAAGATTGAACTTTAGTGACAAAGCAAGGCAGGAAGTTGTGGTGTGGGATGCTGTTCTTACGGAGCAAACGTCAACAGAACAAATCGTCAAGAAGGAAAGCGAATCCTTTGATATTTGTACGAATAAACAACACTAATATGGGTGATGACACATGCCAACTAGATGCCAAATGCCCACAAAAGCTCAATGAGACATTTTTTTCACCAAAGATGCAAGTGTCGGATGTTTCCAATCAACGTCAGGAACCACACTGAAGCATTACTCGATCGATCATCTCTCATCCTGTCCTTCCTTCCTTTCAGTGCGTTCATACGCAATACAAACTCCGCGCAAGAAAACAAAGCTACCAACGGCTGCCTCTTAATCGGACTGCCTTTTGCGTGTTTCAGCTCACCTCAGTCACTTTTCATGCACAATTTTTGCTCGGTCGGTGGAGATGATGTCCCAAGATTCAGCAGCAGTTTTTATGCACGTTCACAAATCCTTCGCAGATCTCAACACACGTATAGAGCGACGTTTTAGCATCGACACGAGAAGACGGGGCGGGACGTGAGAATATCCTCTACGCGCTCTTATTGTTTCGATCACCTTCTTGGAGCGTCCGTCATCCTGCAGCGCAGCATCGCTCTCGCTCAATGCACACTCTCACACCCCCGCACCGTAAATTGTACAGCATCCACTATTGCCTTGCGGTGGTAAACTTTTTATGCTGCTTCGTTGAATCACTAACAAGCTTTTAATGATTATAATTCACCAATATTTACGATTCCTTCTCGCCAATGACAGCTAGAGGGAAAACGGTTTGGGAGCGCATTTGCCACACGTCAACCCAAACTCCAATTTACAGGGGTCGTCTGCTTGTGTAGGAATTGTTGATTTTTCTCAACTGCTTGCTAGTTCTGTAAAATTTAGGTCCAAAGCATAGATTTGGATAAATCCTATCTATTATCTTATATCTTCCACGTTTGATAACCGGGATGTGTAAAGTAACTGCAAAAACCATACAAGATTATGATTTCTTTTGCTAAAAACGACAGGTTGTTTCTACAAATTATTGCACATTATTTTTTGGACAGCACCCCTGTAAAATATCACGTCATAATTTCAAGAATTTCGATTAAAAAGGAATTTCTATTTACAATTATAAAACTACACTTTGCTGCACTGTAATAAAGATATCACCAGGGGACGTAACAAAATACACGCATGAACATGATGAATCATTTACTTTATGTTCTTGAAACTTTTCCATTGTTCGCACATATGCACAAGATCGATAGAGAAAGATATTCTATCTGGGAAATATCGAAAATTGGATATTGGATGAAAATTTAGGTAACAAAAATACTGTTTTGTTTGTTTTGATTTACCAAATTTGATAAAACTGTTTAACAACCAGGAGTCCAGTGGTCATCGAATAGAAATCCAATTGGACTACAATAGGACCAAAGCAGTCCCACAGGGGTCGTATATAAGTCGAATAGAAATCCTATAGTTCCACAATTATCTCTCTGTTGTCGAAAACTTGCGGATTGACTGAATAACTTTTATTATCGTGACCAAAAACAAAAAGAAAAATAATTGCTTCATTTACTATAATTCTGACCTAGCCCTGCGATACGGAAGCTGAAAACCCCTGTAATGCCGAAATGAATCACGAATGAACGTCTGGCCACCGCTGGTAAACGGAACTGAGAATCGTTTACTCACACATCGGACTACATTCGCAACAGACGGTCGATCCGCGAGTGTCGGTGCGCGGCGCATATCTCGCGGTCAATGCGTGCTCTCTGGCGACCTGGGAAGCAAGCCTGTTGAAAAATCCGTGATGTTCTAGTGCACGATTATCTACACGTTCGCTGCTCAAATCATACGGTACAGTGGTTTACACCCAAGTGTGTGAAAATTGCTTAGTTTGCTTCTGAAACCATTCATTTCCGTATCGCAATTATCATTTGTGCCGGACTGGATTGAAAAACAACTTTGTGCTACAACAAAAACAAACCCCTTGTTCTTGTGTGCCAGTGCGTTACTGTAGTTTAGGTTGCGTATTTAGATTTCATTTCTCCCCTGAGTGAACAGATGTAAGACCAGGGCTTTCCTTTTCGGAGAATTCTTTCGAATTCTACAGTGCGTGAAAAGGACGCATTGCCGCCATAGCGTAGTAAAACCGCAGGAGAGCAGAGATATACGCAAGGCCCTGGATCTGACGGCTGACGGTGCAAGTAAAATGCAGTGATGCAGCGCGAAAAATTGCGTCCAGATGTTGCTGTGTTCCCAGTGAAATTGTTATGTGAATCTCTCTGAGCGGATCGATTAACGCTGGGAATTGAAATCATAGTATTAGAAGGCACTCGTTTACCTAATACTCGTTGGAACTCGACCAAAAGTTCCTTAAGCTTGAATAAGCGGTGTAAAAACCGGCTTTCTAGTGTTTGTTTGTGATTGCGCATCGATCAGCATGGGCACGAATGTTAATCTGTTACGTACAAAACCCTCTGCAGCTTCAACAGAGCTGACCCGAGATACTACAGTTCCGAAGGGACAAAACCGGTTCCATCTCCGTTCAAGGCTCCAACTAAAAAGTGTGCATAAAAAGGCCATCGATTAAAAAAAGGGCCACATTTAAATTGAGATAAATGTGATGAACGCCCAGCGAGATTGAGAGGAAACAGTTAAATCTATGGAATGTGGATTCGTTTATCTATTTGTGCAGGTGCATCGTTCGAATGCCTGCGGGAAGGTCGATCGAAAACGGCTTAAAAAGGCTCTAAAGTGGTATATACACGAACGGTATTCTACTGGTCGGCAATATGACGTGTCAGTGATGTGGCAAACGTGAATACTATAATTTCAAAAAAAAAAAACTGTGCATCACGTGGATCGATAAAACCCCCAAACCAACTCTTTGTCCAACGTCTAATTATTGATTGGCTGTTTTGCTGCCAAACATTTACACGCATTGTGTGCCTAACATAAGACCCCTGCCCTAGGGTTGAAAAAGCTGTGCAGAAATAGGCAAATGTTTGGCTGGCTTTGAGCAAGTGAAAGGCTGCTTCCGATTAGACATTGACATTGACACACATATCTGATCGTTGCTATCGTAAAATGATTGAAAGTGCATTCGAGGCGCGGAACTTCACCCTGTACTTAGCGCCATTGCTACCAACCGTATGACATATGCAAATTCCCATTTACTTTTGTCGGCGACTGAGTAGCGTGAATCATCACCATAAGAGGAGGAAGCGACACGTTACGCCTCAAAAGCTTCTTCAAATGTTTTCCGATAGCGTCACAAGGACTGCGGCGGCGACTTCCTGCATTGTTGCGGCCACCAGGTTTTCTGCGCCAGAATGCTGCACCTTGCCGGCGGCCGTCGAAGCGGCAAGAAGAGCAACTGATCGAAAGTGTTTGCGGTTCCACTTAGCGTTTCGTGCGTGCACCATGGTTTCGGTTGTCACCATCGCCAATGGCCGCATGATTTGCCGTTTTTAATGATCGATTCGGAGGGCTAATGTGACCATGGGGCGGGTCACAACTCATTGACATTCGATACGCATGACCTTGCCCTCGATCTTTCTCTCTCGCTCTGTGTCCCTGTCCCTGTTTGATTGGTTTGTCTTCTCTACACAACCTGCCGGTCTCCAGATCAGCATTAGGCGGTGTGCCACTGAATGAGTATCGTTTTATTTCTCATTAACTTCATCGGTTGCTTTCAAGGCCACACGGCCGTTTGATTGTAAATGTGTAAAAGTTCAAACTTTTCTTTTTCTGTTTTGCGTTAGCCCGTTGCGTGACGTGCATGCGCACCGCTAGAATAGCCGATCAGGACGGAATCTACCGCATACTCCAGCAAAACTGGTTTTAGCCGTCACCCGAATGGTAACAAAACAAGGGAAGCAAAAACATCCAGCAAATTCTATGTTCTTCGGTCACAGTAAGGATGAGTTTCAAATTGCTTATGTTCGTGTATTTCACGGAATACGCTGCCAGCTTGACGATGATGATCAATTTGTTTTGTTTTTAGCTGACTTAAATATTCGTGGACAGAGTGGACCAACACAGAACAGGATCCGGGAGAGTAAAGTGAATTAATTGCAAACGCAAAAGAACAGCAAAAGAAAACAGAAATTCGAATCTAATGCCAACTAGCTCACTCATCTCAGCGCTGTTGCCTGTCATTGGCCGCCAGAATCGAATGCTGTTGTCGTTCAATACATTTGCCCCGCTGGCATAATTCTGCGCCATCCGTCACGTTGTGATTCACACGGACGGAAATGAGAACAAGGCAAACGACCTATCTGTGTGTTGGGAACGATCGCAAATGACCTGTACCAAAGATCACCGAATTGACTGTGTCTAATTGAATGTTACATGAGCGTCTGCCTCGTTCGATAAGGTACGAACAAAACCGATCTGGCCAGAAGCGGGTCTTTGCCCATTTCCCGCTCCGTTCCGCTTGTTTACACTAGCGACCGAGTTATAGCCGTCGGCACTGCACTCTCACTTTAATTCTCACTCACTTTGCGCCAACCGTCCTAGGGATGGGGAGTTTAATTCTTTTCAAAGGTTTAAATCCGAATTAAAAGGGATAGAATGAAAATTGAACTCTTAAACTTACTCTACAAGATTTCAATAATTTCAAATTAGTGACGGGTGGGGGAGTGGGTGGTGGTGCTGCGATCTTCATCTCATGATCGCGAATTAGTTCGCGATTTAATTCTTCACGGTGACCTTTGACTCACGTTTTAATTCTATTTATATCATGATTTAAAGATCTCTGTAAAGAATTCTTGTGGGAGATAACTCGCGATTTAAGTCGTTAGCTAAAGGCAACGAAGAATTAAATCGCGAGTTAGCTCCCACAAGAGTTAACTCACGATTTAATTCGTGAGTTTGAAGGTCGCCGTAAAGAGTTAAATCTTAATTCTTCTTCATCTGCACAACAACCTCAAGAGGTCTAGGGGTGCCATAACAGGCTTTCTGTGACTTTATTTACCCGGAGCAATAATTTAATTCTATGCGAATGAGTTAAATGGCAAGACGTTATAAATACAGTCGATACCCGAGATACGCAGGCAATGCGTTCCAAAGAAATCTCGAGTTTTATCTCGAGTTTTCTCAAAATATCGTATTAAGGAATCGAATACTTATACCCTCATTATGAAGCACGAAGCACAATTACTATAAAATGTTATGAAAATTAATTTTTATAATGATGAAATGTAACGTATATTTGAAATTGGCTATTCAAACATTAAATTCTGCATGCAAAACCTGTCGTGAAATGTCAATTTTTCCGCGTATCTCCGAACTCGCTTTAGTCGAAAACCGCGTAACTCGGGTACTGACTGTACACTTCTTGGAAATTTGAATTAACTCACTCTCTAGCAAGATTTAAATCATTCATCCACTCTGAATCACTGTGCACATCGCTAAAGCGTCCGCCACCTGCCTGCGTCGCTTATTGTCCATCGTGATGCGAGATGGACGCTACCAGAATTGGGTGGGACAGTGCATTGTTTTATGTGTGTGTTTTATGTTGTTTTTTTTTGCAGACGTATAAAATGTGCGTGGGAAAGAGCTTTTCAGTTACAGCCGGGTTTACTTGCTAATGAAAGCTACTATCTGTCTGCAGGTTCATGGTGGCTGGGGAAGATGGCAGATGTAATGGTGAAATGTATTTTATAATTTATTTCGCCGCTTGTGGAACGAAACGCAATTTGCCGGTGGTGGCTTTGAAACAATTAACGCCCTGGATAATGGTGAGAAACATACCGGACATTAGCGATGTTGCATCATTCAAAAACGACCCAACGGGTGGAGTGCAATTAAAATTGTGCTGTGGGCGGGCGGGAATGGGAATGGGCGCGTAACTTTGGTAAAGCCATTTAAAGCAAACCAGGGAAAAGTGTGCTCCATGCGGATTGTGTAATATTCTTTACTTTAATTTCTTTTCTCACGCAGTGCTTCGAACGATCGGAATGAATGAACAAAAGTGTCCGATGGTTTTCTTTTTGTCGCTGCCGTATGCCAAGAATGATCGTTAAGTGATTCGAATGGTTTTTTAGTCTGTTTCCGTTAGTGATATATGTGAGCGTAAGTGCACCCGGTATCCGTCCAACGGCCTCAATCGCCACATAAAGTGTGTCTCAAATTCAATCAATTGTGTCCAACTGCCGTGGCATCGTGTTGGGCGCGTGTTCCACGTCAGGCAGACAACTGTGATCAAGTGTACATTAAAGCATCATACTGTGATTCCGGCTGAACAGGCCGGATTTGGATTCTAAATTCCTTACCCGTGAAAATAGCTTGCGGAAAAGTCACCGAAAACTTACCACACGAAAGCACCAATAGATGGCAGATTGCAAAATGAATGGCACGGGCCATTACGATGGGCAGCGGGCGAATAGTGAGGAAAATCTACACAAACCAGCAAATGAGAATGGGACCAACGCACACCCGGGCGCTGGAGCGGATAGTAACGAACCTAACGTCGACCACTTGAACTGCATGGGCCGCTTATCGTACCACATGTCGATGACGATAGGGAAGTTTTTCTACCGGTAAGTAAAGATTTACCCATCTGATACAACACCTTGGCGAACATGGGCGAAAATTAACGAAAAAACCACAACCATCAAAGGGGTGAACTTGGCAGTGAATTTTTAAACAAACTGCTAATTTTTCCAAGGTCACTAAAGTGACTTCGACAACCCCCAAAGATATACAGGGGCCTGTTGCTGCAGCCGGGTAAGGTCAGCGAACAGCGGAAAAGTGTTAATGCTAAACGGTCAAGTATGGAAATATCCGATTCCAACCGAAACAAAGAGAACGAAGGCGAACGGGAAAGTTCGGCCGGTACAACCTGTTTCACGAACGAAACAAAAAAATTATACACCTGGAAAGATCAAACGGCAGTTTTTGGATCGCGTTATTTTATGGGAAAACATTTATATGGAATAAACAAAAATCTCTCGCACACTCTTCCTGGCTGGGTGGTTCAGTTACGGGAACCGGTTCTGGTGGGATCTAGTACGGCTTCCTTATTAAGCCACCCTGCCAGCTAACCGATAGCCTTTTGCCATTGAAAGTTTCAAGATGAGGTTGCGTGCATCCAAAAATTTATCCTCCAATGCCATTCGATCGTGTTTGGGGAATGAGCTGAGCGCAGTTTGGCGTGAAGGAAGCAAAGACCTTTGAAGGTGAGAAGCCGGTGACGTACAAGAACCTGTACGCACCGTTATATCTCGGCTGTCGTTGGATGTTTTATCAGGCACACGGCAATGTTGCGAATCGTTTGGAGAATAACAGCCAACAAGGCCCTTTTTTGTTCCAGAGGGCCAGCTATTGTTGCAATTGTTACAACGGAACATGGTCGGGTTAATTAATGGCGATCGGTTTGAGTTCCCTTGTGCTTGCGCAGTAACAAACCGAAACCCGTTGATTGGTTATGTGTCGCGTAGCATTGCTGACATTCCATCACACGATTGATAAAGCCTGCCAGATTGATATGGTTTGTCATTGCTAGCCTCAGTTGATCCGGTCTGATAACGCGAATGACGAATGACTGCACTGAAACGGTTCGCTTTTAGGAGAACTAGCCGAAGATTTACAATCATGGGAATCGAAAATAAGGAAATCGATGGGATGTTTCATAATCATATCCCCGTAGATTATGATTAGCTTTGGAATGCTTGTTCCTTTTTAGGTGTTTTTTAGCGTTGAAAGGTGTTTTAAACATTCGGAGCTGATGGTTGATGTATAAATTTACCGACATCTGTTGAATGTTCTACCAAGCGACTAGAAACGACGACATGCCAACAGATGGTAGCATATATGTCGACTAAAAGCCACTTAATGCTATGCGAATATGGATTACGATTATTTGATTACAACCGTGCTGTGACAACTAACGTGTGTGTATATCCATAAAACAAGCGATAATAATTTATTGCCTATAATTTATCTTCAGTTGCTTCGTACAACAGTTGAGCTACCCAATATACAGGCAGTCGCTGATACGCGGTTTTTGTAAATTTAACAGCTGAGTATGTTTATGACACGTAAGTTTAAGTAATTTTCAGCAAAAAGATTTGAAATTCTTCGAAAATTCTTTCCTTTGTTACATAAATCATTTTTTTTAAATTTATTTCAATGTATTCTTTCGAAAAGTCGTCTAACTTGCTGAATAAATTAGGTGCAGAAAAGGAAGTTAACTATCCAATGTTGATGTATAAACAATTTTACTCCCGGATTCGACTTACGCGGAAATTCGAGATACGCGGATTTTTCCCAGGTTTTAACGGTCCGCTATAATAGCGTATTACGGGTACTTCCTGTACAATAATACGAATATTTTGAAAACCAATCCATATCGCAATGTACTAGATTGTCTGGGCTAGCCATTTTGTCTAGTATGCTTTATTTTATTCGTAGCAATTTTTGGGGCTAAATAATTGTACCGTAGTTGATGCATGACTTATGTGCTTCAAATGTAAAGTATGTGCTCAAAAAGATATTATAATGTTTTCCCAGTACTTCGAAGTTGTTTCTAAAGTATGCTTAACGACAAACGCTTGATCGTTCTAGCGTTAACTAAAACCGTGATTGACAAGCTCCGTTGGACCAGGTAGATCATTCTTAGCCCCCAGTGGAGAGTGTGAAGAGCAAACACGTGCGACACGCTGAAAAGTAAAAGTGTCGGCCCTGTTTACATAACAGATTATAGCTGTGAATTATGGAAACTCCTGATAGCTCACCTTGACCGAGAAGATATTGTTGCACCGCAGCAATAAGCAGCCCGATCTTTTATTTATTTCGAGAAGATTTGCAGTGTTATAAGCAGTGTTTAGAAATGCTTTATTTATTTCATCCAATATGGCGGCTTTTAGCGAATTATCAACATCGTGTTGAATTTTACACAAATTTTACAAGGCATTTCCTACTTGCAAATAACCTTATCTCGGGCATACTCGGTTGGGTTTAGAAATACATTCATTTATTTTTTTTTTTTTTTGTACTTCAACTTCAGTCATTTTCCCGAGTTGAGCGGATTCGAGATAAATTTTTGGCAATTGGTGTAATTTTGTATGTGGAATAGATTTTTTTATTTGTAAAATTTCAAATTTTCAACAAAGTTTCGACATTTTGATATTATAAACAATAATTTTGGTAAACATTTACCCTAGTTGACGATTTACGTAACGTAATAATAGTAATTATTAATGTGCTTCGTAACGTGAACAGAAGAAAGCGCTCACTGAATACTAAATTTAAACGATATTAGAAAAGGAATTCGAATTACGCGAATTTCTTTGGCACGTATTATTTGCGCTATTCTAATTCGCCACTTTTCGGAAAAGTAAGTAAGTAAATAAATGAAACTCGACGGTTGCCGGATAATCAGATAACATGGATAATAGGCACGTCTACTTTTAATGATAAAAATTGGCGTATTAATATATCAGCTGCACCAATGATCAGGCATCCCGGTTGCAAGGCACCCTGATAATCGGCGCTCCACTGTATTTATGTAAATGGATGAATGAAACAATCAATAACAAGCAAGATGATCTAAACCAGGAGTCCGCAAAGTCCAGCCCTCCGAAGATAAGCGACAAAATGTTGGAAGGTATCAACAAAGGTCACCACTACAAATAAAAGTCACGACCTCGGTACCACGGCTAAAAAAGCACGTCAACACCAAATGTGTCAAACATGACTGCGTTTCGTTCCAGTCAATTAATTCTTCGGTCGGTCTAAAAGAATACTAAGGTTACTTCCGCGCGTAGTATCGCACGTCTGTGATAATGTAACCTATACCACGTGGTATAGCGATTGAATATGGCAGAAATTGGTGCAAGGGATTCCAAAAATCTGACCGCACAACAACTTTTCGCTTGTTATTCCAAGCGATTTTCACTAAGCAATGCCAAAGAGTTTGAAGTATTTATATCGCAAATTCATTGATGCCGAACCTAGCCTGCTTGGACTATGATATCTGGCGAGCAGTGTCTGTTTTTCCTGTGTGGTGCCTTTCGTGAAAAGTGTCCACTTCAACTTCGTATCAAATTGAGCGGGTGTGTGTCTGGTAAGCTTGTTTTTGTACTGGCATTTAGTGCACAACCACTAACCCGTTTAGTTATTGCTTGAATCATGCACCATAATTGAAAATACGAACAAATAGTTATTATCATTCGCCTATACAGCAACACGCTCGGCAATCATTTTAAACAGGGTGAAACGTGTAATGTGCTTGAACCTTTTTAGAGTCATTACTGCATCCGGAATAAAAAAAAACACACACACACAACCGATAGCGCTTGCTGATAATAGTTGATAATACACTACCGATGATATAATTACGAACGAGAATGATGATCATTACACCAGCAGCTCTGCGCACACAACAAAGCAATGGTGCGCCATTTGTCCAGTTCGCATGTTTGTTAACTACACTTTTTTTCCCCAATCTCTTATCAACATGTTTTAACATTAATAGGTGTAAAAATCGCACGATTTATTTATTTGCGCGTGCAAATCGTTCGTTCCACGGTTCAACTAAAAGCTGATAATCCCAAAGTTCGGACACGATCCATCCATCACAGCCGTTGGCGCGTGCCAAAAGTAAATATTAGGGTTCTTTACATTTCACGCATATGCTCCATGCGCAGATAACATTAGCCAGGCCAAAAATCCTATTTTAAATCTTTTCATTCGGCACCGTTTCGCGGGTGTGATCGTTCGCGCAACACGCGGCCAAAACTCTTTCTAGAACATGTTATGCACGGCTGAGATATCGTTCAATGGATAGGTTTTTATTTTTCTCAATTTGGAAATGGTTATAAATGCGTATGGTTGTCTCTTGTATCTTCTCCTATCTGAGGAGCGGTTACCGTGCTATGTGGTAGTCTAGTTCTGACATCACCGTAAAGTGCAGCAGAATCTAAAGATAAAGATCGAGGACAAAGTGATCTTTGCGTTTCTACTGCAAGGTTGAAGCAGTTGGCGATACAGCGAGGAAGCCCTCGGACAAGATGGAGTTTATCCACGACCAGTCGCATCTGACCAGGAGATAAATTACGTTTGAGACTGTCAAGAATAGATGAGGACAGAACTTTTTTCTTTCTTTCAGAATCTTCTTCTTCTTTTCTGCGAGATAATCCTCTGGTACGACTGAGAAATCCCTAGTTACTCCGCAGGTTTGAGCGTTTGGTGCTCTGCTCTGCTTACAATAGGACCGGCAGCTAATGTCCTCTTTTAGAATCATATTCAATAACTTGTTGGTCAACGTGGAGTGGCAGTTTATAGCTAGGGCGATGAAAAAGCTAAACCAAAATATTACATTTTTGTTTCGAGTGACGTTGGTTGAATTTCTGGCGTGTAGGCATCTTTCATTATTTTTCCTGAATGCTTATTAAAGATAGGATGCAAGCGAACTATATAGCATTCAACTATCTATAATGAAGCTTATAATGTTATCGATTTCTTCCAAAATGGACCACTCAGAACTGATTGTTAAGCACAATTTTCACAATACATTCGCAGCGTTAAATAGAAATAATAACCAATTGTTTCCCCCGTTGGCGTTTAGGTTCGTGGCTAATCGTCTCGATCAACACAAACGGGAAAGATGTATTGAGGTTGTTCCACTTAATTGAACCAACTGAATGCATCATGGAGTTGGACTTCTCTCGGTTCTCTCGGAAAAACAAATGTTTACTTTTTCTTACGATTTACGACTAACCATATTTATTTATGAGTGCGTACCCATTGCCCATCCGCCGGAAGGTCGTAATTTGTAAAATCTGCAATTAATATGATATCTTTCCTTTCCACTCCCCAGGCTCGGTTATTGGATAGCGAACAATGCTTGGAAAACGATCGGGTTGTGTTTTTTGCTGGTGGCACTGTGCAGCGTGGGCTTCATCCGGTTTCACAAAGAGAAAAGCCCGATGAAGCTCTGGATACCGCTGGGGTCAAAGTTCCAGTACGACACCAACTGGCTGATAGAGCACTTTCAGGAAGGCAATCGGATCGAAACGGTGTTGATCACCGCACCGGACGTACTCGTGCCGGAAGTATTACAGACGGTAAGGTCGAGCGCTAGTGAAGCTGCTGCAATGATATTCTAGTCCACTTATTCTGCAATATTGTTCTACCTTCAGCTTGCTACCATTACGGAAGAAGTGGAAGGCTTCACGTTTCGGAACAGCGAAGGCCAACAATTAGGATGGAAAGATATTTGCCACAAGTACTGTTGCACAAATAAGGGAACAGGGGCAAAAGAATATCGCGTAGCATTAAACGCATCACTTCTCTTCCTTTTAGAGTTCCGTTTATAGCGGAATACACAGCGGAACAGACGCGCAAAAAGCGCCATGCCCAAGATCTGGAAGAGCCATCGGTAACGACGCGTCGGCCGAAAAAGAGCAAACCGTTCTTTACGCCCGTGATCGACATTCCTTCGTTTCTGTTCTGCCCGATGTTGGAACGGCTAGAAATGGGCTGCTACGGGAGCAGCTTGCTGGAGTTGTGGCAGTACAATCGTACCATTATGGCGGGCCTCTCGAAGGAAGACATCGTTGATAAGTTAAACCGCACCACGGTTAGCCCGATGACTGGACACACGGTGCAGTTTGCGGAGCTGCTTGGCGATGTGAAGCGTGACTGGAGTGGGCGAATCGTATCAGCCGGGTCACTGGCGACCCATTGGTTTGTGCATGTCAACTTCTCGGAGGTAGATTCGGACGTCAGTGGGAATGCTGCCGGCACGGAGGACTGGGTCACGGAGAACGCTGGTTTGTGGGAGGAAAAGTTCCTACAGATTGCTGCCAAAGCGAAGCGGGAACTGACGAGCAATGAGACAAGCCTGTACTATGCGGCCGGAAGGAGGTAAGCTGCAGTTTGTTCAGAGATTTCCGTTTAGTCGTTTGAGTTTCACTAACTCACTTTTTCTTTGTCATAGCTATGGAGACATTAGCGAGGAATCGATGTTTAAAGACATGGACAAGCTCATCTATGGTGGCATTGTCATGTTCGTCTACATGCAGCTGGTCTTATCAAAATTCAGTTGGACCGAGTTTAGGGTTCGTATGAATATGCACTAGCAACAGGCAAATGGATTAGTACATTTATCGAATCTTCCCATTCTTTTCTTTGCATAATTTCTTGAAGGTTATTCTTGGATCCGTTGGGCTGCTGAGTGTTGGGATGGGCTTCATCTCTGGTTGCGGTATCGTAGCAGCGCTTGGAGTGTCCTATGGCCCCGTACATACGTCGCTCCCATTTCTGCTGATGGGTCTCGGGGTAGACGACATGTTCGTTATGATGGCCTGTTATCGCAAAGTGCGCAAAGCTAATCCCGACCTGCAGCTTGCCGAACGAATGGGGCTAATGCTGCAGCATGCTGGCGCATCCATCACGGTCACCTCACTGACGGACATCGTGGCGTTCATAGTCGGTTCAATTACAGTGATTCCTTCGCTGCAATCGTTTTGCATCTATGCGGCTGCCGGCGTATTTATGATGTTCGTTTTCGTCATCACCTTCTTCGTGGCCATATTCACGCTGGATGAAATACGCATTGCTAACCGGCGAAACTCGTTCCTGTTGTGGGTAGTGCACGACGAGAAGTCAACCTCGCTCTGGTGCGAGTACAATCTGATGCATCGCTTCATTAACACGCTGTACTCGAAGTTCCTACTGACGAAGATTGGAAAAACGTTAGTCATACTCGCGGTAGTGCTGATGACCAGCGTCAATGTGCACAATCTGTTGAAGCTGCGTCAGAAGTTTGACCCCAATTGGTTCATTCCGCAGGAAACGTACTACAACCAGTTCGTGGTTAAGACACACGAACACTATCCCAACGCGGGCTACGAAGCGTTGCTATTGTTCGGTAATCTCAACTATACCGCAGAGTTGCCCAATCTGATAAGAATTACGCATCAGCTAGAAAATCGGACTGACATATTACATAGCTTCAGTTCGTGGGTAACCTCGTTTCAGGACTTTGTGCATATGCACTACGATAAGGATGTAGCAGTAGATCCGCTGACCGATAGTGATTTTCGCAAGTACTTGACAAAGTTTCTCTTCAGCTACGAAGGAGGCCGGTACCAGATGAACATAAAGTTTGCTACCAAGCTCAAATGTGGCCAGCCCGCACCAAACATTACCGTCACCACGATGGAGTTCAAGTTTAAACCGTTCAAGGAGCGCGAGGAATACTTACCGGCCAAATATGCCGTGGAGGAGGTTCTGGAGAATAGCAACATAAGCACCGGTGACCACTACCGAACGCTGTGGGCAAAGATATTCGGCAACTGGGTAACGGACGAAATCATCGATACGGAAATCTATCGCAACATATCGCTGGCATTGATCGGTGTGATGTTCTGTTCGGTAGTGCTGATAGTGAACCTTCAAATCTGTTTCTGGATATTCATTTGTGTGCTGCTCACGCTGGTCAACGTGGGGGGCCTGATGCAGGTATGGGGACTGACGCTGGATCTAGTGTCGTGCATAGCGCTGCAACTTGCGGTGGGATTGTGCGTCGATTATGCGGCTCATATTGGTCACACCTTCCTAACCATCAACAAAAGCGATAGGAATCGCCGAAGTCTCGAAACAGTATTGCACATCGGAGCGGCCGTATTCTATGGTGGAGGTTCAACGATACTGTCGCTGTCGATACTTTCCGGCTCGCAGGCATATACGTATAGGACATTTTTCAAAATATTCCTGCTCGTTATTGCATACGGGCTGTTCCATGGTACAATCCTGCTACCAGTCATACTAAGCCTCATTGGACCGGCACCATACAGTGGGTCCCTGAACAGTCTCAATACGATCAACAATAATCCCAGTCCGTCAAAGAAAACATGTCGCGAAGGTGCGGAGATGATTTCCTTCATAGGCAATAAAAAATGTATACCAAACGGTGCGGATCTTTAGAATATTCGCATTTGAGTGGACGAGATAGCGACAGTGAACGGACCATCGGGTGCTCTTAGAAAGCTCGTTCACAATTTTAAATTGTATTTTTAGCGGGACCATCTCACGAACAAGATTGCCTAGCGACTCCAATTGTGATTGAGAGATCATTCTCTTCCATATGCTTGATTTTAAGCACTGTACATACAAAAATAGGCGATAGAAACATTAAGATCGCAGGGAATGGGTTGACTCGTAGGTTTATGTATCGAAGCGATAAAAGTACATAGTTTTTATAACTACAAATGATGGAAAATAATAAAAAGTAATCGTCAAAACTTGTGACACAAACGGTATCGTTGATAATTTGCTGCATTCTGCATTTGAATCTACTAATACAAGATGTACTAGTAGTCTTATATTTTGGGAAAGGCATGTCCCAGATCCTTTTCTATAATTATTTGTGAAGCTGGTTGTTAGCAAATTTGATTATTTCGCGCTTTACTCCTGCAGAACAGCTTCAAGATTGAGAAATGGAGAAAAATCAACAGCGCTTAAGCGGCCTATACACATCCGGGAACAGAACCATGGGTAGGAGGGATGAATTTAGTTCTCATTCATCCGTTGACAGCTAATGAACGCTCACATCGCTTAAGGCTAAACTACACGATACATTTTGGGATATTTTTACGATTAGATTCAACGACAAAAACGAAATTTGAAAATCAGAAAAAAAACTACGAGATAAAACTATCATCCCGAAACCAATACTGGAAATTTGAACGAATTAGCCCTCAATTCTTCCTTTTTACCATAACTTTAACCACAACCCGATCGGAAAAGTAAACTGATTGTCAAACTGAAATCCGAAATGGTGACCTCAGGGAGCAAATGAACACACCACACCACTGCCCACATTGAGCATGCGTGAATGCTGTGGCCGCGGCCTTATGGATGCGACTGTCAAGCTGCTGTCATGCTTCATACATTTCGGGGAGAGTCGCCGCCATTATTTATCGTAAATCGCGGCATATCTGTACTAAATTGGTGCCAATTTATGTGTTGTGCTGAGAAGAAATAAACGAGCACTTCAATATTCGTTGCAAAGCCGGTACCAGGCGTGAACGTGTTCAACAAATAGAACATTTCGAGACAGTGTGCAGGGAAAAACGCGATTAGAAAAACTTAACGACGCCGGGAGTGCAAAAGCGAAGCCGCCGCGGGTGGTAAAGAAAGGAAGAAGTAGAAGCGGATTCTGCAAGCGTGGCTGTGTGCGTGTACACACTCGGTGCGTGCGTCCGAGGGGTCGTGTGTGTTAGTGAGTGTTGGTCGTTTTCACGAGGAGACCTTTACCAACGGAGGAAAAACCATTGAACGAAACATCCAAGCAGCAGCCCGGATACAAACATGGATATTGGCGGTACGACGAAGGTGGCTTCTCCGGAGTCCACAGTTACAGTCGAAAAATCTAGCGCCGCTCCAGAAGCCAGTGAAAACCCGTCAGCATCTGGCAAAAACGGTAGGTATTCGCTTCTTTCCTACCCTGAGATTACGAGTTGTCAAGCGCCGCTTTGCTACCACAACGATGATTTGCAATCGTCAAGGCAAATGACGCTCTCGAAAGAAGCCGTAGGCGCGTGGTTCTTTAGAAGAAAACAACTGTAAACAACTATATTGCTGCTGGACAAACAAAACAACATAGCGTGTTATTTCTCCTCTCTGTCGTGTGTTGGAGGGCTATTGAGCATTCTAGTATATGTGAACGTTGTTTTTCTTTTTAGGATCGCTTCCGGATTCCAGCGCTGATTCCGTGAAGGATTCGGCATGCGTAGCTGACTCACTTGGGAAGCAGAAAGATGCTTCCCAGGAAACACTCTCGTCCCCCAAGCCAGCATCAGATGTTTTGGCTAAGGTCGACGAACCAAACAGCATAGCGGAACTCAGGAAAGGTCCCCTAAAACAACCTGCCGTGACAACTAGCACATCGGGCGAAATTTCACAGCCAGACTGCGAACCCGTTCGGAACGACACACCATGCAATGATAAACTGGGTGAGCAAGAGCAGATTGACGAGGATGACGAGCTGTTGAAACGTATGGAGGCGATCGAAAAGGGCGAAGATCTAGACGCTGTGCCGGAAGAAGCCAATCATCAAAATGGCTTGCTACAGAAAACGCTAGAAAAAGGGGATTCTGGGAAGGCGACTGATATGTGCGTTGATGCTGGAAAAGCCACGACCTCATCGGAAGCATCTGTTAGCAACTTATCCGAGTCGGATGCAACATCAAAATCGGCCGAAGCAGTTAGTCCGACTTTCAAACGAAAGCATCCTTTCACTGTGGGTGAAGTCGAACCGCAAGTGAAAAAAGTGCATATTGCCGATGCGACCGATGGCCCGCAACCCACAGCAACAAGCTCAGAAACAACACCTTCACCCGCTAGGCAGCCGAGCAAAGCATCGGCTGAACCGCCAGGATTATTAGAATCAGACCGCCATCAGAAGGAAAAGGAAGATAAACCTCCGTCGGTTGAGCAGATGGAGGTTGATGGTTCGCCGGAACCGGCAGAATCATCTCCCAAAAATGTAGAAATGCTGCCTGATACGGAACCAAACACTGAACCTGATGCAATGGATCAAAAATCGGAAGAAATAAGCTCATCGGTCGTGGAGGAACCGGTGCGCCAAGCAGGCGATTCCGCGGGAAACAAGAAAACGGAAAACTCAAATGTGTCTAGTTCCGATGATAAACAGGAAGGTATGACAAGCGAAAACACGAAACCACCTGATAGTGAAGTATCAGCGTCAGTGCTTCCAGCTCCTTCGGGAGACGAAGCTATGGATGTGGATGAAGATGAAACCGATATGGCAGAGAGTAGCACATCTACCGGACCTTCTGCTTCAGTGGCTATTCCCGTGGTGGAACCTCCGTGCGTGAAGAAGGTCGCTTACCTTTGCGGTGATGACGATCCAAAGGAGGCAGACGAAAAAGCCACCGTCGTTTCGACTGCAAAGATTTCTGCTACATCCGCTACTACATCCTCGACGCCAGCGGTCGCTGTCGCTGAAACATCGGAGGTAACCGTGCCGAAGGATGTGGACTCTGCGTCAAAAACAACGTCCAGTGGCGACGAACCCGAGGATGTCGTGGACAGCAGCAACATTGTTTCAACTGTTCCAAAGCTAGTGGTGGAATCAGTAGAAAAATCCGCTGAATCTGGGAAAGTACTTGCTGAACGGGTGGTACTGGAAGAAAGCATCGTCGGAAGCTCGCAACCCTCATCCAGCAGCGATACGAAGAAACAATCGGCTTTGGTAGATAAACGATCGAGCGAGCAGCCGCGTGACTCGGTACACAGGAGTGCTCTGTTGGCTAAGGCGTCCAGCACACCGAACCAAACCACGGCAGAATTGACGCCCTCCTCCTCGAATCCATCAACACCGAAAACGTTAAATAAAGTGACGACATCCGCTGTCAGCTCTTCCAACGTCTACAGCTCCACTCCGATCCATCAGAACTTTGGAAAAGTAAGCTCAGGAAACGTTAGTAAAATCACGAATCCACCATCCTCGATAGAAACCAGCAGAATTGAGGCGGACGACACAACAACGACTACCGCCATCAGTGAACAGTCAGAGTCGTTAATAAAACCGGAGACAGGGGAAAAGTATACTAGCCACGCCACGTCGGCAACAAAAAGTTTGCCTTCAACAACAGATACGGCATCTTCGGCTACGACAGGCACTTTGGGAACTTCCGATTCTTCTGTCAAAAGCACGTCACCCAAGAAAGAACCAAGGCACGAAGATTCCAGTAGTTCAAAGGGTAGTCTCAAAACATCTGGCGATGTATCAGAGGTAGATTCGTGTACAGGTAAGGTGTTTGAAGCAAACCGAACTAGTTGCAGAAGAAACGAACATTGCTCATATTAATGTTATGCTTTATTTCAGGAGTCTCTGGAATGAATACTGCGGAGGAGATAAATTTGTACGTGAGCAACGCACGGAAGTTAAATGGCATTTCCTCCACCTCGGAAGGCTCTGATTTGGGCACTAAAGACGATGTGACCAAATCTCTTGTATCCGTGAAGCTGGAAGATGATAGTAAAACGGATATCAATTCGATACAATTGGATCTCTCCCGTGCCATATCACCCACGACGTCTGCCGAACAGCAGTATGAAGTGAGCGTATGGTATGAGGGGAAAGAATTACAGTTCATGTCGGTGGAACGGATTCACGGTGGGACGAAAGTCGATCCCTCTGCTGCTACTGTTGCTAACACGGCTACTCAAGATGTTTCAAATACCGATTCCTCTTCAAAGCTCTCATCCACGGCCACCACGAATGGTAGTGTAAGTAGTATAGGGCCATTCGCGCTTCCAGGGGCCAAGACATCAACTGTGGGTCAATCGACCGATAGCTCCTCGTCGTCGGCCACCATTACCACCGGTGTTAAGTCAACGCATTCAGTGACGGTGCCGCAAATGAAGCAAACTGTAATGGGGCCGAAAGCACTTTGCGATTTGCTCATTGCGGAATTCCAAAAGCTGAGACGAACTTTTGCACCTGACGATTCCATCGTAGATGATGCCAACGCACTGCTGCTGAAAAGTCCCCGAACGCCTTACACCGGGCGTGGTCGCAAAGACAGTGCGAAGAAGAGTGGTTCGCGTACTCAGAAGCGTTCTAAAGCGGCTGACAGTGACGGGGATGACGATGACGATGGTGAAAATGATGCTCGTACTCCTCGGTCTGGGGGATCGTCCACCTCGAAGCAACCATCTAAGCGTGCAAAAGTCGTGTTAACTGCCGCTGCCAATGAATCCCCGGTCGCCAGTTCTAGCACCACCGCGAAATCGAAAATTGCCCAAGAACCAAAGCAATTTGACATTTGCTGTCTGGCTCGGTGGACTGACCGCAAGTACTACGCAGGCCGGGTGACTAACTACCGGGGGGACAATAAGTACGTGGTGGTGTTTGAAGACGGCTGCTCCAAGACCCTGTCACGAGACATCATCGTATTTGGTGAGGATGGAGTGTTACCGATACAACATCACTCAATACACGCCCTAACCGGAGGTGACACGTACGAGCCCGCTATTGTGGAAGAAATTAAGCGAAATGATGCCAACGAAGTGGTATACTGTGTGCGGACGGCCACTAACCCATTGGAGGTAACAGCCACCGATATCTATCTCACAGACGAGCAAGCAAAATGGATCCACAACGCCTGCAAGGACAAACCAGACCCAATCCAAAAGCTTCTGCAACCGGGATCGGATGTTACCTCGATGGGGAGCGGCGATGCCGCAAGTGGCAATCAAGGAAACGCATCGGAAGGAAGCTTAACCACGGCAGCGTCAGATTTGGTGAAAGATGCTGGCGATAAAAGCTCACGTTCGACACGCAGTAAACGCGGTGCGGGAGCAAATGACAAATCCATGGGATCTACCACGCCGGAAGCTGGTTACTCGGGTGGAGTTGGTAAAAAAGGACGCCGTGGACGAAGGTAAGCGCATGAACTAGAGAATATCGCATGACAAACCACCGTACTTTGAGATACGTAAACGGACAATACCATTTGGACACACGCGTACACGCTGCGAGTGTCGGACGGACAGCATAATTCGGTTAATACGTATTCTTTTTTTTCGCTATGTTTATATATTTATAGGCTTTCATAAACGTTCTGGCAAGAATGCTCCCTTCTTCAAATAATGTTCTACACCTTTCACCCACTTCTGTCCTTTGATACTACTGCTACTATACTATATTATCGTCATCACCTGCTCCACTACTACCACTAAATACTCAAAGCCAAATTTCGCCAATGAGTGACAGCAGAATCTTTTGATTTCAAAGCAATGACGAACTTGTAACAGAATCTAATGCGCATCCTTACTTTTGAAACTGAGCGATAGATTACATAACACACGTCGGATGGACGAACGCAATATAGAAAGGAATGCAATTTTGCGTGTTGCAGTTTGCGTGTAGGGCACACTGTAACTTTCTGGTCATGATTTTTGAACCAATGGATTTTCCCAACCTCTGGCCCCCTCCACCACCCTCTGTACGCTGCTTGGTCCATTGTAACAAGCTGAGCCCGCTTTTGGAGTTGACCACCTAGAAACTTAAACAATATGCATACCTACAGGCACACAGATATCAAATTGTTTGGCATTCCTGAACTCTAAAGCATTAGAAAGGCTTCTGTTATTCCGGAGCAAATATTAAGTCACATTGAAAGAAAAGCACATACAGCTGTGCACTATGTATTAGTATTAGGTTTTAACAAGCGTCATAAACCCGGATATATTATACAGCAGGAATGCGCGCGTGGAAACTAAAAAAAAAAGTTTATGCTTAAGACCTAGATGTGTAAGTCATTAGAGTAGCAAATGCAACTAGCCACTAGTGTTTTGTTTAGTGTGCCACATAAAATGGCGAAAACAGGACAGTACGCGCTCGGAGTTAATTCGTATGCTCACCAATCCCGCTTAAGGATATGTTGTAATAATCGCACAAATTTCAACAACACTTACATACCGCTGTGTGTATTTTAAGCGAATCCCTCGTCGTGGTACACTGGATATTGGAAAAGCTATCTTTCAGCACACCTCTCACAGCATAGATACGAATGCGCATTGTTCTAGCTGTGCGTGAGTGATTTGTAACGCGGTTCTGTTTCGCTTTTTGTTTGGCAGGCGGATCAATGGAAAACGAGGAAAAGAAGAAACATTTTCGCCGTCGTCCTCGTTTTATTGGTTAGGTTAGGTGGAATACTTCGCGTTAACCTTTAACCATGACTCGATCGAACGATTCTGAAAGCACTGAATAGTTTCAGTCATAATAAAAACAAACCCAAGGGGGCCGGGCCGGTGGTGTATTTGGTTGCGGTGCCGGTTTCACACGACCGGACCGTGACAAAATTCCATCCGGACCGCCGTTCCCCCGTAGCAAGGAGTTACTATCCGGCTAAGTGGTTAAGATAAGTCTAGAATGCCAGCAATGGCAGACATTATGACCCTAGTAGGTCGATAGGCCAAGAAGCAGAAGAAAATACCAAGACGTTTAAAGATTTTAAATGGATTATAGAATTTTAGGAAGGGACATTTTTAGCAGCTTTAAGTTTCATCGTTCTTGGCAAAACACTGGCGTATCCAAAGTCGTTATTAGTGATGTTTGGTGATATATAAAGGCGTACAGTTTTTCGCTAGCAATAATAACGAAAATGTATTATGTGTTTCTTCCATCAATGTAATGACTTTTAATCTGGACATTACTATGCCTAGTACGGTACATGAGATGCGGACATTACACGAAACTATCAAGTAGATAATAACAACCACCACCAAGCATTAGAAGGCGAGGAATTTTACACATACGTAGTTACAACATATGGGTTTGATGTAAAATAGATCACAATAAAACACACTCGTAGAAGGGAAATAGCCAGCCAACACAAAGACAATGAACTCATCATCTCATCGGGTTTCAGGAAAACCCCAGTAAAATTGATACACCGTACCATACATACACGACCACCACAATTCATGTCATGAAATCGTTTATTAGGCTCCGTGTATCGGCAGCAAGGTTTGCAAAAATTCGTAAATGAGGTGCAAACAGTGTACGGATTGGAATCCTCCTCTACTATATCAAGTATTTTGTAAAAAAAAACTCATCTACTACCCCCTTTAGACGGGCGCGCCGCTTTCCTCTGTGCGCATCTAATGAAATATCAGACGCAGAACCGTAGACGAGCGCGCAACCCATATATAGAACATGTTAGCGAGAGAAGTAAAAAATAATACCAATAAAGCAAACATATAAACTGTGTTTCAAAAAGCGCAAACAATCGTTTAAAGGTCGCTACTAAATACGCATTAACTTATCATCAAGCAGAAGACAGAAGGGCACAGTTTGCGAAATTAGCAAAATACAAACGAGACGAATTTGCAGTGCGCGGCGTGATAGAAGCTAAATTTCCCGGCAAGTGCAGAACGAAAACAAGGCAAAGAGGTCGTTCCTCTCCAGTGTAAAACCGTCAACGTTGATCACTTTACTCATGGCGTGCGACGGGCAAACTTCTTTATCGCATCAATTCGAATGCGTGTCTACCATTGCCAACCAGCCTGCCAAACCTGCGCGCCCGATAGACATCCGCATAGAAAGGCCTCGATCGTTTCACCGACACCGACAATCCGCAACATCCGTGGTGAACATGTATGAAGGCATCCCATTGAAGCGAGAAATGGCTGCAAATGAAAGGGTCTTCAAAATATCGGTCAAATAAACAACCTGCAAAACCTTAAGAAAACCATCTCGGGGTTTGATTATTTTGTTGTTGAAAATTCAAGTAAGTGAACAGCGGAAAAGAACGAACGATTAGCAGCATACTAGTTTTAGGAAATAATCATCCAAACGCCCACTACACCCACTACTCTACGTGTTACGTCTGCTGTGCGAGGAATGCCAAACATTTTGACTCTGTTAGCGCCACGTTGTGATAAAATGAAAAGTTTGAATAATATGTTTAATCATTTGTAGCAATTCCACAACCGCGTTGCGTTTAACGTGTGCGTGTGTTGTGTTTTGCATATGAAATTCAGAATTCCTACTTCGTACTCAATGCTGTGGCATTGCACCTAAAGCGTCGCGGAAGGTGTTTGACAAAATGTTTGGCATTATCGCTAGCATGTACACGAAGAGCTAAATGCATTTCGTTTTGCATCGGTCCGAATGGCTGACCCTATCCTTTTGCTCGAATCCGCTAATGTGTTCTAATTATCGTGCCGTTTGGGAGTAGTGTCATGTGTTGGAAATAGTAAACTTTAAACAAAATAAGTTTGTCAAATTACTTACATTCCAGAAAGCAGCACCTGCCACCTGAATCACGCATATCTGAGTGTAGCGATGTGTCCGATACTTATGAGGAGGAAATCCCTGCACCAACAAGCCCAGAAGCGGGCCTGGATGCAGTGGATGGTGTGCAGCCGGAATTGCAGCGCACGGAACATGAATCCGAGCTAATCAGTAAGTTGCCTTACGGAAATGAATTCCCGAAGCATGGCGATTAAATTTACATGTCCATTGTCTATTTACGCTAGGAATGAGTCTTGTGTCCGAATATTTTGGCCCCGACGAAGGGGATAGACTGGACCAACTGCTCGGACCGATACCCGTCGATGCGAAAACTTTGTTCCGAAATAAGCACTTTCTGTTAAGTTGTACTGTCCCATCGAAGGTATCACGGGCGGAATTTAAACATGCTGCTTTGCCAGACTAATTTACACTTTTCATCGGTTCAACATTTTGCAGGGAGTTGCTGCTGCTGCGACAGAATTCTCCAACGTTCCTTTTATAAAACAACATATTCGGCGGCAGATTGAAGCTGGAGGCGGTAAAGTGTATCAGTTCTTCGAGGATGTGCCGAAGAACAAGTATAAACAATGCAAGCTGATAGCGCCGCGTCCTTCTACCACTGCAATTTATGTGCAGTGCTTGGCCAGTGACATTGTGGTAGGAAGTCCTAACAAAACGCAAACGGTTAAACGTATAGCAAGAGATACTGAAGTTTGAGGTTTTGTCGTGTTCGTTACAGGCTGTGTCTCACGAATGGATCATACAATGCTGTCAAGTGCTAATGATGCTGGATTACAAACCCCATGTCCTACCAGCTGGATGGTCCTTTCTCGAAAATCGGTTCATCGATTGGAGCGGCGGTCGTGGAAAGGATAAGCGAACCTCCGGCACACCGTTTTCATCAGTGTGCATTAACGTAGCTAGTCTGTGTAAGGATTTCAATGACTTTTGGAGCCGGGTCTGCAAGCTTGCCGGTGGTACGGTGCGGCTAATTAAGACTGAGTCGGACATTACGGAAAATCTGACGGGATATTTGCTAACGGATCAAGAATTTCCCGAAGAAATCAAGATCAAAGCTGCCCGCACCGGTCTACTTGTAGTATCAACCGTTTGGGTGGTGCAGTGTTTAATTCTGGGCCGGGTTTGCCATCCGAATAGCAACGAAAAGCTAACACAAATTTATCAGGAGGAAGATTATTAAACATTGTGGGCTGTGGTGGATTATTCTTTTTGTTGGGTGTAAAGTTATATTTGTTACGTTTTCACAGTGGAAAGAGAATGGTCCGAAGTACCTCTTTTATGGTGAATAAAAAAAACAAATAAAACTGGCGGAAGCAATGTCGCGGAATGTAAAGAAGCACAATTGATTGCTATGTTCTTGGGTAAAAAATGTTGCTGCGTGCAATGCACTGTTCATCCAAAAGTCAAATCTAACGGCCATTTCAAATGCGTACTGTCAGTTGCAGGTCGCGTATCGCTTGACAGAAATCAAACACGTTGGAAGTGCTGATGAGAGTGCTGTCAAATCCGTCTGGAACGCGAGCATAATAGAAATCCGGTCTCGATTCTGTTTTCGGAATTTTGGGTGTGAAAAACAACAAGAAATTCTTTTGTTAGTGCGTTCTAGCAAGTGCACCGTGTTTACAAACGTACGGCAAGGGCTAATTCAATAACTAACAAAAGAAAATAAAGGAGCTGGCTGTTTGTTGCGGGATAAAGTTTGCTACCTAGCCGTGTATAGAAGATCGCGGTCGTGAAAGAAAGTCGGTCAATCGTGATCCACTAGCCAAAACCCCGGATGGAGTGACGCAAAGGTGTGCGGGACACGCTTACTCATCTGATTTTATCCAGAAAGCGTTTCAAACTGCCCAGTAGTATAAAACAGGGATTGCATCATAGTGGAGAAAAACATCTGATCAAAGGTGCATACGCTGGCCACCAAGCTGCAAGCTGTTTCACTTGTTAAGAATCTTTGTACGCGTAAAACCACACCAGCCCACAGTCTCAGTGGTGGACTGCTCAAATAGTGCAGTTGTGCATTGTGCAAGTTGTGTGTAGTAAATTGTGCAAAATCAAAGGCAGTGCATCATCACGAAGCAAAAGGAGCATCTCAACATTCCAAAGATCCACAGCTCAAGCGGAGAACGGCGAAAAACTACGGAAGCCAATGCAATTGTAGCGAGCAAAATGAGCCTAACAGAAGATAACGATTATATGGTAAGTGCTTTAACGTGGAAATGAAGAAAAAAAAGCATATCTTTTACAGAATGAAACAGCTCGCGCAATATGGTAGCATCGTTGTCGATAGACATTGCCAGCATATGGAACGATATCAGTACGTGCAAGCAAATTGCATTTACTTTTACTGACGTGGCTAACGCACCGATGCCGTAGTAAAGGCTTGGCTTTGTGATTGCATCAGCAAGTATGGCTGAGGGTGTCATTAATCTATGATTCGTTGGTAAACAGACGGCCACCATGGAACTTTAATAGTTATGCTAGTGTTTATTACACATACCAGTATATTAAATTATATGTTGTTTTATTATTTCTTTACGGAACATTAACGACCTTCAATGATTCACTGTTGTACAAAACACACATTGTGAACATGTTTACTGGACCAATAATGGACCGCCTTTGTTGCATCCTCATTTCATCAGCCGAAAGTTTTCATAGCTGATAAAGTACGTAGCGTTCTTAGCTATTGATAACAGCCAACTTCAAATTCGTCACAGATAGCACGATGGATTCTTCCCTTTTTCCTTAGGAATGGTGATAACTCGAATTGAAAATAGCGCCAACTTAATTCCCCAAAGGTGGAAGGTATTTGCGCAGCATAATTGAAAGAATTTACCGACGGTGTATTGCGCACTTAACAAACGATGTCCTAAATATTGTACCCGCCTGTCCAATGTGTCCGCCGTAGAGGACGAACGTGAACGATGTTTGTAACATCTTTGCCGGATAATTTTAGCATTATCACCATGTGCAGCCTTTTGAGCGCGTGGCTTATCTGTTATCAGAAGCAGCATGCAACGGAACGCTGCTGGTTGGTGGTGTTTTGAGTGGTTTTTTTTCTGAACTTAGTAGTAGATCCGAAGCAATGCACCTTTTTCAAAACACAATCCAAGTTCAAGGATTTTCAGACTGCCTCGTCTCTGTGTCCGCTCTTTCACTTTTTGCCTGCAATATTGTTTCTTTTTAGAAAGTTGAGGTGATAAGGTGCTACAGCATGGAGTGGAACAGAGAGAGAGAGATATGCATCCATTCTTCACATTCTAGTTTAGTTGAATAGCAGAGTGGTTGATAGGGCCTGCAAGAACCATGCAGCATCAAACGATGGTAGCAGTTATCATTTTTTTATTTCATAGGACCGTTCAGACGTACGTAAAACTGACCATCCGGCTAATGGGTAAACAAATGCCTAGGAGTACTTCTTCTTGACCGGCTTCTTTCTGTTACAACAACCTCCGGAGGACATTTCAACCTTTCCTTGACTTTATTTACCCGTAGCAAGCTAGTCAGTCGGTGCGTGCGGTTTATTTCTCCGGGTAGGATTTCCCATTTGACATCACAAAAACGATAATGCACCAAACAAACAAACAAAGAAGAACGAAAATGTAATTCAAGTTTACAATATTTACTTACTTATCTGGCGCTATACAACCCGTCTGCCAATCTAATATTCCGGCCTGCCTAGCATCAACGCCGTCACTACATCTTAATTAGGGGCCTACCACGCCTCCTCCGGGTCGTCCGGTTTCATTCTAATGACATGGTCAACCCACCCCAGAGTCTGGCGGGTCGTAATTCGCTGTACGACAGTGAGTTCATCGTAGAACTCGTAGACAACTCGTCATTATAACGGCTCCACCATCGTCCTTACGGAAGCAGATAATCCTTCTGAGTATCTTCCTCTCGAACTCTCGGCTAAAAGGGGTTTGGTCAATTGTGAACAAAGACAAGGGTCTTGGTGTTTTGTTTGGAGCAATTCGGTCAGACTTTAGAAGAGAGCAGATGATTGCCAGAAACCTAGCACATATCAATGTCGCTCATCCAAGGATAGGTGAATTTGTGGACTTATTACAATGGTACGATCACCTATCGCTAGTCTATGCTATCGTAAACAGCCAACGGAGGTCAATGAAGAAATTTTAGAACAGCCGCTGGGTGATCTGATCTGATTAGAGGTTGACTATCGCTTGTACTAACGGGACAAGTCGATCGTGTAGCATTATAGGGAATATTCGGTAGGCGGTATCACCGTAATTCCGGTATAATTGCTGCACTCTACCTTATCTCACTTCCTGCTTATAGACGAGTAGATGAAGCCAAAATTCCATTCACCAACCTGCTGCAATCCACTGTCTCCAACAATAATATAAATGCGATCAATTTCATACTCCAGTGCTGCTGCACCTCCATTTTTGCTCAGTTCGGTCGCTCCAATTTTCCATAGGGGATGGATAAAGTGAAGGAAAACAAAAGCTTTCACTATGTGTTCACGGGTGAAAGAAATAAACTCGAATTGCCAACATTTTGCGGGAATCTGCGCCGCATACAGGGGTGAAAATAGCTGGTAGAATAAGACGCTACCGTAGGAAGCGGTTGGCTAAACAATGAAACACCAGGCAAGGAGAGATCGGATGTGACAAAAAAAAGTACCATAAAATCAAGCAAATAGACGCCATACAAACTTCAGCAGCAAGGTATTCGAAGCAGGAAAAAAGTAACATCCCAACACGGAATCAAGAACAACGTTGCATAGAGAGCGCGCGTGAATGATTTAGCTGAACGCTCATAACGCGATAACCAGTTCAGTTGCGTAAAATGTTCAGCTCTATTCTACCTTTGCTCGAAAAAAGCTTCTTGCGTTCTTTCTCTTTTATTATGCTTACTCTCCAGCGCGATATTCTCTACTTCTTTTCACCATCTTTACCTCGCTTAACTTCAGCGTTGTTGTTCATGTTGTTTCATTTCTTGCTGCCTTTTATGAGGTGCTGTGTAGGTTTTTCTTTTATTCGTTCATTCTTCTTTCCATATCTTTCCTTTCACTTGTTACGTTCACGGCTTCAGGTGAGTGACCAAAACATTCTCATTTCCTTTGCCTTTTTCATGGTGCAAGGGTTGCGGTGGTTGCGTTGTGTGGTGGAAACGAGGAAATAACGATCATTTCTCTATGTGTATGATTTTCTTTTCCTTGTAGCTCCCGCTCAGCATACGGGTGTGCGTTTGTGCTTTTCACGGGTTGTGGATGAAATCTCAAAGTCTCACTGCTTGGTTTCTATTCTGTTCTGTATTTGGCATGTTCTCTTCCCCACGATGCTGTAGCCGTTATACTCCCGCGGTTCGTCGCGGTCGCCTTTCGTTTCCAAGCGCTTTCTGGTAAACAGATCCAGAAAGTTTGGCTGTGAGGATGTTCGTAAATAAAGCACCGTTTCGCGGCCGAGTTGAAGAACCTGCCTGATGCTTCACATACACCAACAGAAACAAAAAATCCCCAAAAAAAAATCCAGTTTCACCCGATGCGGTTGCGTCACAGGCTAGCTCCAGATCCACGCGATCATTCTCTTGATCGTATCCTCTTAACACTTCGCTGTACAATACCTGCTCAACACGACTCTGTCCACCGTGGGGTAACGTGAAGTACGCTCTATTGCGACGTATCTTATCGAAGTATTGCCATTACCGGTTCGTTCCTGTTTTATGATAAGGACTAGTGAGCAATAAACTGTAGCCTTTCGTGAATTGCACTGTGTTGTATAATGTTTCTCGAAGTAGCAAAGGAATATAATGTCCCAATCTTGCACAGGTTGGTGCATTCGTGATGAACTACGCATTTTAATCGTACATCACCATATGACAAAGCAGACTGAACTCATAAGCCTTCAGGCGTGTAAATTCATTGTAATATTCTCCATTTTTTATTTAAAATTGACACTAAACTATATTGTCTCAAAACCAGCTCGAGAGGTATAATCTAAAGGGTTTGGGTGCGTATCGGTGCTGCATCAGTCCCATGTGTTGCGATTAAATCTCTTATCCGATGTTTACTCGTAAGCCATGCGTCGCTTCAACCGTGTTGTTTTATTACACGAAGGGCGGGCTGGCCATATGCCTCATAACTAAAGATTACATTCTGTCCAATTCACATTGACTGGGAGACGTAACCTTTTCCGAACATATCCCGGGTGTTTTCTCGGTCCGTAAGTGTTGTTTTATGGCAACACATTCAAGGAGTTTGATAACACAAAACGAAACCGAAAGAGGCTCGAAAAGTAAATCTACAGTCGCGTTATGCGCCACGGTTAATTATTTTGTTTGTTTAACACTGCAACTATCAAGCGTTTTAAGCCAATTTTTCCATTGATTATCACTTCGCAAACAATGTCGAAGATCTCGATAATGTTATGATACGCTTTTGAGTTCATGCTACAGAAAAGATCTATAAAAGTCCTCTAGGTCAACTATGGTTGAATTGTTTTACCCCGAAATATGAAAATAAAGTTGAATAGTTGGGATCTACGACATTTAAATCGGGAATGATGTAACGCGGTATTAGCGTACGATCGCTTGGGTCAGCTAGAAAACTGCCTTTCGAGTTTCTATTTCTACTGATAATTATTATCTCGCTGTTGCCCCATCTTGGAGCTCTATCGCTAAGCGCTGCTTTACGCTCAATACATGCCAACACCCGAATAAGGGGTATTCTGAAGTAAAGAATAGCCCTCCTCGAGATCCTTGAGGAACGTTTGACGACCATTGGAACTACCCGTCACTGGCGGAAAACGGCTACTAGGACATTCATTCGTTGTCTAGTCCCCGATTTGGTTGTGTGGCACCTTGGCCAGTACTTGACTGGGTTTGGGTTAATTGCATTACGATCGATTTTTAATGCCATGCGCCCGTCCGGTCCGGATAATACGTGCGTCGAAGGGACGTGAGTGAGACGCGGTGGCGAATTCACACCATCACGACAGGTAGTGCCAATGCTCTGGAACGAACCACCCCATTCGGAGGTAAGATGATCGCGTAAATGTTGGTTTTTTTTTTGTTTGCACATTGTATGCCGCGATCACTAGCGACAAAAGAGAGCGTGAAAGATGAGCGTAAACGTAAAATCATACTTTCCAAGACACATTTTTGCCAGGAGAGCAACCGCGTGAAAGCCGGTGCTCCGGAGCAGTGCCCGGAGGTTTTGTAGGGAGTAAAACACACATCATTAGACCTGGCGGGTAGATAGACAACCGATGACTCGACTTCTAGGGGTAGTTGATGTAGAAGGAAGGAGAAAAAACGCCGCTGCAGTGTTTGGTCAGGTGCGGTCCAATGGTTCATAAAACGGTGCAGTAGCGCCACTCGCTCTCCTTTCTCTCTCTCGCATAATGAGCGAACGCGGGGGCACGCTTGACTTTTGGTTCGCCCAATCTGCGGAAACCTCTTAGTACCGTTTGAGACTTTGCGAGGTGCTGATGGGCATAAAGTGGCTCTTCCGGCGATACGATCGAATCCTACCACCAACTACAGCTCCCGGTGCGTGATCTTTGCAGCTTGATCACTCATTAGACCCTGTCCTTCCGTGTGGATCTCCGTGCAAAAAGTCACCTACATACAGCTAGGCGCTAGTGCGATTGCATGCGAAGTGAAGTAAAGTGCCACGTAAAATAGTTTCGCTTCTCTCTCTCTCTCGCGGTGTGTCTGCCCGGTTGGTGAAGTCGGCCTTCCACAGTTGATAAAAAAGAACAAGGCTTGGGAAGCAGCCCGAACACTTGCCCTTCGTGAATATATCTCCGGATTTGTGTCGCTAGAACGAGGGACCTAGAAAGCGTTTTATTGTCAATGTGATAACCTCCTTGCTGCTGCACAGCCGACTAGTGTAACGTGTTTTGTGTGTCTAGCAATGAATAGAGCTCGTTTGAAAAGGAAGTTGATACGATTTGAACAATCGTGGCCGCCGCATTGCTGTACTACGCCGGGCGTACCATTAGCAAACGTGTCACTGTTGTGGGAAACTGTTGCAAAGAGCTCCATCATCAGCTAATGGTTATACCATCATCAATGATCGATCGCGATCGATCAGCAGAAGAATAGTGGCACTGTGGCATTCCGAAATATGAAACTCCGAATGCAATAATTTCGTTGAACTCGACCCCTGGGCGTCTAAAAACAGTGACGTGGGTGAGGTTATACACTCTCTTTTAGTGTATAGCACGCGCAGCTGCTCGCATTTTAGTGCTGAATTAGAGAGCATAATTCGATAGTAGAGTCCCATTCCCTTACTTCGCATGCTCATTAATGCTCTAGGACAGAGTTACTACATACTGAGCATCTAAACGCTGCCTTCAAGGCTTTTTGGCAATTGTGAATATAAAGTACTCTCTCCCTCTCTCTCGTATGCTCTTCTTGTCCCGTTTTCTGTTTGATGTGTTAACATAAAAAAAACCCTAAAAATTGTTCGACCGTAAACTGGCGACTGAGTGAGTGAGAGTGGTTTGTGAACGTTGGTTCGTATCTGGTACCCACCGGGAAGCCGGTTAGCAAGTTACAAGCACCACGAAGCATCCGGGACGGCCATTGGCCTCGGTGGTAGTGATTGTGTTGGGAGGCTCACATCTGAAAGCCCCTTCCCCCCCTCACCCCTCCCGGAGGGCCCACGAAGCGATAGTGCAACCACACACCATAGTAACTGTGGTGTTGAGGAATCAAACGAGAAGAAGGTGCCACGCGATCACACTGTAACGCGCGCACGTAACGCCGTTACACGAGCGCAAGTGAGTAGCAGAGCTGTGTGCTGCTGCTAAGTGACTCTGGCACATCCGTCGATCGCATCCATCCATCCATCGATCGACTCATCTTTTATTGTTAATCAAACGTGCTGTTGCGGAACTATCCCCGCAACACGTGTGTGAAACCCGTGAAAATCGAACCGAAGGAAAGCTCAACGCGCTCAAGCGACCATGATGGAGGGTGGTGACATAAACAATTTTCTCTTCGACGTACGTATACCACTTTTATAGAGGGGATGGGGTTATTATTCTTATTATTTTGCCATTTACTTCGTTTCGTTTTAGCAGTTTAACAAGCGAGAGAAAGGAAACACATTATGAATGCATGAAGGATAGATAATATCGAATAAATTGGATCACACACAGTCGTGGCAGCAATTCGCGACCACCGAGTCCGAGTCCCCAAAATGACGAGATTGAGGGATGATCAAGTTCGATTGTACTTATTACCTCTATGACACATTAACGCTTATTGTTTGTCACGATAATGATCCATTTTGTGCCAGTTCGTTGAAATACTTTTTCGGTTTCGAAGGTTAAGGTTGTAAAGAACCTCGTCTATCGTCGAGTATAGATGTTAGTAAAGCACCTCTCCTCGTAGTCGGGGTCTTATCAGCTATGAATGGCACACACCGGCGATAAGCAAACGTCGTTGCTGGGTTATGCATTTGGGGTGCGCTGTACTTAACTTCAGGCCAAGACCCAGAAAGCTCACTTAAAATGATTTATTTCTTCATTGTAATAGTATGCCAAACAGTTCCTGAAGTAAGTTACAAGTAAAAACACTTCCGTGTAGGTAATTTTATTTTCGTTCTCCACAGTTCCTCATTTTGAAAACCCCGGCATTTCCCCAACTCCGGTTAGAAGTATACACCGGCTGTACAAAGATTGTGTTTTGGCATCTTTTAAAAAAAAAAAAACAACCCCAACAGGGTGGGGAACCACCCCAACTGGAGGGCCTCCATGTGTGAGATGTGAACTTGTTACAATCTTGCGCAAAGAACTGCACAAGTATTGTATTTTCTCTTCGTCGTGGCGACGAGACCCCGGCACAATCTGAGAGCCGAACCGAAATCGAAAAAACACGTGCTCGCGGCTCGTTGCGCGGCTTCGTCAATGCCGGTTTGAAACCGTCAACGTAAGCAAATGGTGGAATCAAACCGGTTTTACCGCGGGAGGCAGTGTTGCTGACGTTTTTCTTCCATTCCAAGGGAGTCGCGTTTTTTTTAAAGGTTGGATGATAGCCGAAAGGACATTTACATATGGAATTAGCTTGGAAACAAGGAATTAATGATCAGAAAGGGAGGGGGGGTGTCTGGATCGATGCTGCCATGCTTTAACCAATCTTTTCTAGATGACGCAATCCAATCGAAACACCGGGTACATCTCGATACATTTCGTCTGGAACTCTCCATACTGCGGTTGGTTGGCTTGCTGTTGATCTCCTATGGAAAGAGCCAACATTTCGTGCGGTGAATTGTCCCTGACGTGTATGACATTATGGTCTGCATCGTACATTCTTGTTTCCACCACGCTGGTGTCACTGTTGACCTAAATTTGGGTATGGGAAAAGGTGTGCGTGCGATTGTTTACGCGTGTGTGCGCGTATTGTCCGCACCGGTGGCGATACTTATTCACGATACATCCACGACATCGCGACTACTTTCTCCACACAGAACCTTTGCAATTGTAAACCGTTGCAATCGTTTAGAAACGTCCCAAACATGAATGCTGATTTATTGGTGGTTGGGGTGTGATGAGAAAGGCAGAGACAGGAAGGCCTCTGATCAAACGGTACCAATCGCGCACAGCAAACCTCTGTCTTCCATTCTCTCGTACGCGTATTGTAACGGTTTGTCGAATTCTTTGGCGTGTTTCGTCTTTCAATCGTCATCGTTGGCGTTTTCCTGTTCTTCCATCCATAGGCCAAGTTTGGTTTATGGTTGATTTGTGTTAATGTTTTTATTAAAGATCGTTCAGCTCTAGCAACTTACAGTAGAGTTTGATGAAAATATGTGTATAATGAATGTTGTTACCGAACTTACAAAAATATTCCGCTTAACATCTAAATATCGTCACTCTACTGTCTGTGTCTGCATGAAACTTACCACCGGGCAAGTTATCGCTTCTTATTTGTTTGTTGTTTTGTTTTTCCACCTAAACCGGTTCCTTTCGCTGCTTAAGAAAAAAAAACTACTTGCCCTCGTATCTCACGAATGCTGCACAATGTTACCCGGAGCAAAAAGTTCAAACAGTCATAAAACCGTGTCCTTTCGACTCGACACTGACAATCCAATCTCTTCTCCGCCGGTGAAGCGTGTGGGCTTTTTGGCCATTCTCGCTCCTGATCTGCTCCATTTTAAACCTTTGGAATTCGCCGCTGTTTCGTTCACTGTACGGAGGATCACCAACGCATGGTTCAGGTTTCTGATTGTGGAACCTTTCTCTTTCAGTTTGGGGTTTCCCTTTTACGAAAGCGTTAAAGTTGTTACATTCAGTTTTACTCGAAAAACGTTAATGGAAAGCGAATGAGATTATGTATTTTTACAACATTAAAATTTCTCGACGATTCCGGCGTTTAGTGTTAGAAAATCTATCAAAGCAAGATCATTGTGACTAAAATAAATAAACTGCTTTTCGTAAAACTTATTTGTGCATTGCGTGAAGTAATACAGCGCTTGACGTCATTGGGAGTATTAACGCTCTCTAAGCCAAGCGCCGTACGTGTGAGGTAATGTTTAATTTAATATAAAACTGCTAAGGGAACTGAAGGGCTTCAGTCGGTTTACGTAACCGTGCAATAGGCGTTCGAATATGACTTTACCTTCCGACGACTTATGTTCTGTTCTTTTGCTTTCCCCTCCCTTCCAGCAGGACGATTGGCCGGAGGAAGATTTCATGAGCTTGCTGAAGATGGATGATACAATGCTGTTCAGCGAACCGTCCACCAACAATGGCGGCGGTACGGACGAGCTGGACGATATTATGCGACAGCTCAACTATAGTTACTCCACCGAGACGTATCTGGGCGAGCAACAGGTCACATCACCGCTGTCGTCCCATTCGTCCTCGGATCAAGATTTCCACGGATTCCCAAGCACAACCGATGGCGGCAGCAGTAGTGCGTCACTGGATGGGTATTTCGACGAGGGTTACGCGGTACGCATGCAGGACTCTCCGCCCATGAAGTCGGAACTAGCGAGCGTAGACTTCAACATGCTAAACGTACTGGAACCGGGCAGCCCAACCGAACAAGGGGTCATCTCTTCGGCTGCCTCTGACAGTGGACTGTCAAGCGATCATCTTGATCTGTAAGTATCCAATCCAAAGTGATCGTGTATTAGTAATAGTTTCACTTACATCTGTACCGCTATGTTTAAGTTTTAATTTGATTAGAAATGAAAGGCCGTTCAGTTACACTCGGTCGTACAGAAGATGACGAGTTTGTAATGCTGTGCAAATCTTTAGGAAGATCTAGAAATCAACGCATCATAAGTGATCATGATACCTCTATTCTCGGTACGACATTAATTGTATACATTGCACAAATCCAATATACTTTCTGCTAAACACATTCCACCATTGATTTGTCAAAAGAAAAACCCCATGTCTAACAGCACTAGCAAAAAAAACAACAATATACCACGTACGCACATAGTGCCACGATCACCCATTTCGTGACCTATTTGTCATTTGGCTTCGGTACTTGAGTTGTCGACTTACTTCACTGGCAATATGCTGCTGCATTTGTGAGTGGATGAGTGTAGCATATGGTGCGAGTGTATCAAAAATAGTGCAACATAAAGCAGCACATTCCGCTGGTGTGGTTGGCTGCGTAGAGAGAAAATTATTTTGATTTTATCTCAGGCTGCTACCGGGTAATGTGGTAGACATTTGTCTCCCATTTGGATGAGTTCTACATCTGGCATAGCTGTCTTTCACATTAATTATTGTCCGTATTACTCGATGGTAGAGTTATCGTAGCGTTTAATAATTATACCTGTATTGTGCGAGAATATCTCCGTTACATAATACACCGCTGGCTATATTCAGGTCAAGCTATAGAGAGTTCGAATTGCTACTCATACATTATTTCATCAAACGCAAACTTGTGTACTGTGTCGGGCTTCAAGGTAATTATGTGTTGAAAACAGGGTAGACCGAATGAAAATTGATAAGAAAATGTATGGGCATGATAACGCTTATAGAAAATGCTCTCTTGACAAGGCGGACGATTGGAGGGAGGTGCAAGCAAGCTGAATTCCATAATGTAAACTGATGTTTGTCATTCTCTTGTTGCAGGGACCCGAACGCGGAATATGAGGCACTCAGTCCCGGTATGTCTTCACCCGGTCCGTCCATTAGTGAACGCGGTGGCCAGAATTCACCGCCTCGTTATATGAAAACAGTCCAGAATCAGGGCACGGAAACACCTCAAACTATTCCACATGTCCAGCTTGCTGCATCGCAACCGGTCCTAACGCAAATGATAGTTACGGGCCAACCAACGACACAAACAACGGTACCGGCTCGTGCTGAAAAGTTGGTTACTAAAGCGATTGTTACTAATGCAACAACCGGCATGAATCCGCAACCGATGAAAACTTCCCCGAGCAAAATGTCTACGGCGACCGTGTACCAACAGTCGGCGGGAGTAAAATCATTGATTAGCAACGGTCCCAAGAGGATTTTTGCATCGGCCAATAGAAATACCACGGTATCTGGTGCCACGCCGCAGCAGATCGTAAGCAACGGCAAAGAGCTCAAGATAATCCGTATGGCAACGATGAAAAACGGTCAAACGGTTGCAGTTGCCAGTGGACTTACGGCGGCCAGTACGACGACCAGTAACAAAAAGGTTACCTTGCAGTTGAAGAACTCAGCGACGAACATGAAAACGGCCGGTGTCAGCGGCACGGTTATTCCCAAGAATGTGGTTCTGACTTCGTCGTCGGCTAATTCGTGCAGCCCCGGCACCACCACCGTTCCCGGTGTGCGCAAAGTTATCCGCATGCAGCAGCAAACGCAACAGAATGGACGCCAGATACTTGTCCCGGTAACGATTCAAGATCTCCGAACGATTAAGATCGTCAACTCGAACAATATGAAGAATAAGTCGGCCAACATCAAGCTGGCTGCGGCTAACATGCTGCAACAGTCAAAGCAGGGTCTAATACAGAAGAACATGGTGCTAAGCAAGGATCAGCTGCTGATTGATGACGGTCTGTCGGACGCTGCGCCGAGTTCGTCCGATTCGGAAAGCTACGTGTTTGAGGACATCATGGAGCAGAGTAACTCGGTGATTGCCGAGGTAGAACGCCAGCAGAAGCATATCATCAGCGATTCCGACGTCGAACCGGACGGGGACGATGGTGATGATGACGACGTCGATATGGATGACATTGGTAAAGGACGCAATCAGAACGGAACGTACCAGAAGCTGATGTTGACGGCGGAGGAGAAACGCCTGTTGGCGAAGGAAGGCATCTCCCTACCGACCAGCTATCCGCTAACCAAACACGAGGAGCGTGAGCTGAAGCGCATTCGGCGAAAAATTCGCAACAAAATCTCGGCCCAGGATTCACGCAAGCGCAAGAAGGAGTACGTCGACGGACTGGAGGAAAGGTATGGAATAAATAGGAAGCTGACGCATGATCAACTTGTTTAATACTAATTCGCTTCAATTTCGATTTTACTTGCAGAGTGAAACAGTGTACTGAAGAGAACCAGAATTTGGTGAAACGAATCAAGATTCTGCAGAGCCAAAATCACGACCTCGTTAGCCAGATGAAACGCATCCAGTCGCTGCTGACGAAGGGCACAAGTAAGACCACACAGCCTGCCACCTGTCTTATGGTGCTGTTGATCAGCATGGCTCTCGTGGCCGTTCCAAACCTTAAGCTTGGAAACACGGCCACACAGCAAAACATTCAAGACTCGATAGAGATGTCTGAGCTGATGCAGGAAGTGGCAAACGATAAGCTGCAGGTGCAGCAGAGTCGTCGCTCGTTACTATTCGACACCAAGGAGCAAGCCCATGGCAGCGATGAGGAGTTGAACTTTGAGGAGATCATGTCCTCGTTCAACGCGAACTCGTTGATCGCGAATGAGCACGACTATTTCAGCGAGGCTGATGGTCGTTCCGGCAACGAACCACCCTCAGCGAAGCGCTCGAAGCTGATGACCACCACACTTATAGACTACGATGTGGACGATGACGTTTGGAACGGTGGAAACAAGATCCGCATCAAGCAGGAAGCGGCGGGATCAATGTCACCAGACAGCAGTACCAGTACCCTCGGCAGCAACAACCAGCTGTTTGAGCAGCAAGTGCGTTTATTCCAGTCCACTTTGCAGAAGAGTATTCGTGACGAAGAGAATGTTGTGGCGGATTTCGCACGGGACAACATCAACAGCCAGGTGATTGTGGATCGCGAGTTGTTCGATTTGGTCGGCAAGCACGATAACGGATTGTTGTACGAGATGAACCACAATACGTTCGCGGGTCTGCAGACGAAGGGCGTGAATGATGTGAACGGTATCGATCTGCTTGGTGGTGGAGTCCGTTCCGAACCAACCGTCGTTGTTAATGCCGACTCGACAGCGGGTGAGCCGAACGAAGCACGAAAGGTGAACGCTTCGCAGCAGATTCAGCAGCAAAACAACAAGCGTAAGTTGCTGCTCTAAGCAACAAAACAAAACAAAAAAACGCAGACCACGGCACCATTTGTGGCCGCCGTACGTTATATGTTGGCTGTTTATCATAACGACGTGTTAGCGTGTCGTCATGAAAAAAAATTGTAAATACGTGTTTAGGGGAGCATAGCTTTAGAAACGAACGATGTCCCATGTTCGTTTTACCATTTTCATTTATCCGTACATGGTAAAACTTTGCTACAGGTAATGCATTTTGTCTATTTAACTGCAGAGCGAGTGGAAGAGGCACGGCGCAACATGTCGCCTAGACGCCTTTGCCTAGTATCGTTTTGATTTAGTGTGTACGTACTGTCGCTTTTAAGGAGTATAGGCTGTAGTAGGGTTGACAAAATGCGCCGTCAAGTATTTTACTAGTATCAACACAAATTTGACATAAGCAGCAAATAATGTTCCGCACTATCAACTAGACAAATAGGTGTTTTTTTTTTTCATGTTTGTGCTAAGCGAATAAGTTAACTGTGTGTAGAAAAAGGTTTCTTTTTATGGCAAAAGGCACATTGCTTTGTTTTGTTTTGTTTTTTAACTTCTCGTTGATGCTTCCTTTCCTCTTCTCCGCCATTTATTCAATCTTGCTTTTCATTAAGTTTAAGCTGCTACAACGAAAAAAGCTATTAGCGTTAGAACAATGGAATGTGCAATCTAGATAACTTTGTATTGTTTTGGCTTAACACGAAAATTGGCAGAACAGACGCGAGAGGGTCTACATCAGAACCGCCGCATTTGTCCAAATCCAAACTGTTAGTTTTATGTGTGAAAAGTATATTCGTTTCAGTGTTCGAATATAAATGCTACCGTTTGTTTAACTTATGTGATGGAAGTGGGTACTGGGTTGGGCTTGTTTGACACGCGCATTATTCCACAGAACAGTACATGATGCAACATTGCCGGGTAATCTATAAGCGTATGAAACAGTAGTGAAAGAATATTTAAACTGTTCTACTTTCCCGAATTTCCTTCTTCGTTTGTTAAGGCATTGTTCAGCATGATAATAGTAGTGATGATAACCAATGCAATAGGCAAGTTGGCAACTCGTGTTGTCGGAGCCACCAAGCAAACGCTGCGCTGTTGGCCCAGAGCGGAGGGTGAAAGTCACACGAATTACAACTTACAGTTGTATTCGCAGAAACAAATCCATAGCTACACAACGGATATTCAGCTAGTAACATTACAGCGGTGCACTTCCGATGCAATTTCCGGTTCAATATCAGCCGAAATGCAATATTCTAGGGAAAATGTATCGTTTCATCACTTGCTTGCTTGGCAGTAGATAGTTAGAGAAAAAAGAAACTAATGTTACGATAACTATACGATATACACCAAGTTAGCGGTTATACCAGAGCGGTAAGGATTGGCTTCATACTGTTAATCTAAAAGGAGAGCGTATGTACAGCATCATCCTTAGCACACGGAACGCAAACCGATATAGAATAGTTAAATAATATCTTGTTGTACATAACCAACTAGTGTGTTTGCTAATTGTTTGTCATCCGACGTCCGAAAAGGTTGTAGTCGTCGTACTGGGCATTGAAGCATAACAAAATGAAAGACTAAAACACACACACACACACAGGGTGGGTTTAAATATGTTATGTATGTTTAATTGCATGTTACATAGTATAATAGAAATTATGCAATAACGTAAGGTGTGATATAATACTGGCTAACTAACTATCTCTGTGTACAGGGGATTGGTCCGAAAGGGATTATGGACCGGTCGTGTGCCACTACCACATACACCCACCATTAGACTTTACTATGTTAAAGGCTATTCCTTTAAGTATCAGCAGTATTGTAAACTTCCAGCAGGCTATACGGACCTTATCCCTACAAGAGAGCGCTTACGAACACTCGGAAGAGAGTGATACTTGTGGCAGTTGACAATAAAAAAACGAGGTATCAGTGTCCATTTCAACAATTGTATTGGAATGAGTTAACAATTTACAGCACTTTCTATCAGATCGTGCCCTGCAATGATGCGATCGGAAGAGAGCACAATTTTGGCTCCTAGCGTGCGCTCGAGCAGGTGGCATGCAGCTATTTCCGCGTACGTAATCCCGCCAACGATGAAGATGAACATCGTTTTCACCTGCAACGGAAACAGCTGATTTAGCGCTGCCTTATGGCTGCTGGCCGACAGTTCCTTGATCGTTTTGGGTGAAGCGAACGTGTCAACCGACGGTTGGTTGCTTCCTTGCAGCACGCGCCCCGATACCTTCAACCGTTCCAGGTGGCCCAATCGGGTGTTGAGATTGTCGAAGCTGGACGCGGCAAATATCATGTGCGTTAGCTGTGTTACGAGTGGAATGTAATTACCGTTAAATACGTAACTGGAACAGGCCTTTCCTCCCACATTGATGCCACCGGATGAGACACCCGCTAGGCCACCGTCACGGTCGCTCCCGGCAGTTGGAACGGATTCGTTCGCGTCCGTGGGCAACTGTTTCAGTTTGTTCGCTTCGATCTGAAACGGTGTCTTCATGGTGGGAATAGAGATTTGCGAGAGGATCTTCGTTTTGCTGAGATTCGTTGTGTCGGGAAAGAGGCGCGCCTGGAACAGATTGTAAAACACGGCTAGATAGCGATAGCCGAACGCGTTCAGGAAGGCGGTCATGAGCTTCGTCATATCTTCCCCGGTCAGACCTATCGTAACGTGGTACAGACAGATCAGCCGCAGCGTGTTGTACTTGTGCGCATCGCTACTCAACAGCTCGAGGATGTAGTTCATTATTTGCTTTCGGTTCGTGTTGGTTAGGATGCTTTCCTCTATCATTTGATGCTTCTCAAAATTTGCTCCAATTTCCTCCACGATCGTTTCGCACAGGCGTAGATGTTTGAACAGCTCCTTCTTGGCGGCGGCCACCTTCGGCAGCTTGTTCGTGACGTAGTCCTTCATTTCTTGAAGCTTCATTTCCCGCGTGTACGCCTTCCCCTCCAAACCGAGCGATTTTGCCTGCGCGCTAAGCAAACTGATGACCTCGGAGAAGTGGCGATATCTGTGCTCGAGATAGATCATATCCTGCGTTCCGCTCATGCGTAAGCTAGTTGCTTCCTGTTTCGTAGTGCTCTCGGGCTGCGTTCGGTCTGGCTGCTGTTGCAAGAAAGCCAGCTTACCGAGCTTGATTTTGTTGCTATCGCCGTCCACTGAGAGCGAACCGGAGTTGAGATTCTGTATTTCGAGCAGTAACCCACAGTACACGACCGGTGTCAGCAAGCAGGCGGGATAGTCCCGGTCACGGTCCAGTATTAGCATGGCCGCATACTCGGGATCCTTTGCTTCCATTGGGCCTGCTTTGATGTTCTCTTTCCCCTGTTTGCTGTTGCATTCCATGCGCTGCACCATTTGCAGTATTTTCTCCGCATTCTCTCCCAAGCTAAACACCAAATGTGGTTTGCCCATAACGAGATTGAAGATGCGTATGCTTTGCGCGATCGAACCGAGCGGCGTTGTGTCCTTGCGTACGAATACATCGGCGAACACGTTTGGTAGTTCGAGGCTAAGGATCGATTCGTCCAGCTGCAGAAAGTCCCACTGGAAGTTGTACAGCTCAACCACGCCATGCAGTCCTTCTTCCTCCAGCAAATGTTCGAAGCTGGCCAGCACCGATGGTAGCACCAGCACGTGGAACTGTTTGTTACGCATGTCCGGTTCCATCAGGCTACTCGTTTGGCTCTGGTAGCCACTGATTTGGTCCAATACGCTTTTGAATGTAAGCAAATTCGAGGTGATAAAGTAAACGAATTGTTTCCTCTTTGGGGGTGGATTTTTCGGGTCGAATTTAAATATCTTATCGATGCCTTTCTTCCTGTGGACGGGAGGGTTGGAAAATATTAAAAATTTGCTATTTTGCACTACCGAAATCGGGTGTGGGTCAGAGTTTTCCCTTCTACCACCACCACTATACCTCAGCCAGGATGCTCCGCATACATGCTCCAGCGGTTTGATTAGAGCCGGTTCGATGATGAGATCCTTCTCCGATGGTATGGAATAGAAGATATGTTGAAGCTTTTCCTGCGCTATCTGCCGGAAACCGAGTAATTTGCTAATGCACGAAGACTCCATTTCCGGTCCCCCAATGCTCTACGCTGAATTTGTGACCGCAGGAATAAAACGTAAACAGTGCACAGGGTTGTACACCGAAGTACACCGCAGGAATTGTTTTGACAGCAACCCTGCGCGCACACACGCACACACACATACACGTACCTGTCACGCAACGAAGCTGACAGCCGCCCTGAAAAATGTTTGTTTACGCTTTGTGCAGAGAGCAACAATAGCTTTAGTGCCCCATTCGTGTTATTTTCAGCAAAAATAGGCAGTATGGCGGGTATGTAGTTGGATTGTATAAAGATTACTGTACCATTTGGTTTGAAGATACAAGTTTTGTTTGGTTTGTTTGCAGATAACCGCGATAGTATCCGTTGTCGCAAATCATCCAACCCGTACACCAGGCAAGACTTGAAGAACGCCATTAATTTGATCGTTGATCGCGGCACCTCGATTCGCCGGGCGGCTTTCGTTTGCAATGTGCCGCGCACCACACTGTCGACCTATTTGAAGTCGCTAAAGCACGGCAAAATAAGCAAACTGTTGCCACAGGAAGAGCAAGCCCTGTACCAGTGGATGACCGACTGCTGCAAAAGGGGCTTTTCGATCAAGAAACGTAACGTGGAAACGGCAGCGGAAGCACTTGTCCAGAAGAATATGCCTGCCCGCTCCCATCCATTCCAGGATACAGAGTTTGGACGGCGATGCTATCAGAAATTCGTGAAAAGATGGCTTTCCATTGATCGCGTCAAAGATCGCAAACATCTCGGTGCCATAATGGATTGGTATCTGCACATCGAAAGCTACCTGAACGAAACGAATTTGTTCGACATTTTAAACCATCCGGCGCGTGTATTTCTGTGCGATGAATTGCGCTTCCGCGAGCGGGTCGAAATGAATGAGAGCGTGCGGACGTTGCTGAAAAAGATGACCATGCTCTACACCTTCTCGGCGGACGGGCAACATCTCTCGCCGCTGCTCGTATACCCGTACCGACGCGACGTTCCACCGCACATAGTGCAGGCGGCTCCGAAAAACTGTGCCATAGTAGCCCACGAGTATGGACAAGTGACGCCAAAGACGTTCGCCGCCTACCTGGACAAGGTGGTGGATAAGTTTGTGACAACGCATAACATTCCCAAACCGGTGCTGATGTTTGTGGACGAATCGCAGGTAGACCTGACACTGCACCTGCACAACACCTGCAAGCGGCTGGGCATCATACTGATCGGTTTATCGGCCGCCCAGGTCGTGAAGCCTACTGCGAATGCATTTAACGATATCTGCAACGGATGGGAACAGGAGCTTCCCAAGTGGGAAACGGACAATGGGTGCGAGTTTACATTGGCTGCGTGCGCTGGACTCATGCAGCAAATCAACCAAAGATACATCAAAAGCACGGTGCTGGTGAAAGATTTCGCTGACAGTAATTTGTGCCCCTGGAATCGGCCCATCCGTGAGCCGATCGCTGATATTGCGGTCGCAATGAATGACGATATGGAGCCGGAAGAAGAGGACGACGACGATATTGAAATTGAACATTTCCTAGAGAATGTTGACGGCTGGTCAGATGGGGACGATAATGAAGAAGACTTGGATTTGGAAGACGATGTGCACATGGATGAATTCAACGACCTGGACGGCGATGACGAGGAAAAGGATGCAATCAAGAACAAAGCTGACGAAGGTAAAGACGGGAGCGTTAATAAGAACGCACCGAAACCTAGCACAGGCGATTCTGCTTCAACAGAGCTTGCAAAGCCGGCTCCGGTTACCGAAGATAAGCCCAAGCTTACCGATGCTGGCTGTTCGAAGCCAGTTGAGAAGCCTAATGGGAATGCTACCACCGATGGGAAAGCACCGCAAATAGGCTCCAATTCAGAGACGGATGATAACGAGGATGGACCACCGGACGATATCGACATTAGTATTAATTTCATCGATTTCAAACGTGCCATTGGTAGTGAGCTTACGGAGAAGTTTGAACGCAAACTTGAGATCGAAAACCGTCTACCGCTGGCTAACCATGCCGAGAATGTACTGTTTGACATTTATCGTCAATTTCGTTGCGACATCGTCACTGATAGTGATGATGATTACGACATCGTCGAAGTAGGCGACGATTGAGGACGATTTGAACACCAGCGAGAAAGCTTTAGGGAGATGGTTTAATTTTAATTCAATTTACCCGTATAGGCACCATGAGGTCACTCCACAGCTGGAGCTCACTGCTTTGAAACCAGTGTATTTTTTTGTTCTATATTCAGAACAGCCAATTATCTAGCGATATCCTGTGAATAATTTCAACGTCTTCATTTTCACCTTTGCAACATCGTTCAACTTCTTGGAGTTGCTTTCAAAACTCCCAAGTGTTGAAGCAGCGTTGCAGAATAGTGCATACGGTAATTTTTGCGTAGGCCCTTTTATCATCCAGCAAGTATTGAAAAAAAAACTAGTCTGATAATATAGTTGTAACAAACCATTCCTTAATTAAACACCAAAGACCAGATACGCATGGAAAGCACAAAATATTCGATAACTGAATGAAATTTTTTCCTTCGCTATTCCTTTGAAAGAAAATATTATCAACTTGCGCTGGTTATAGCTGGACGATACGATCGAGAAATGGAATTGGAATCGAATGGAAGCTGCTTCGATGGGTGAACTAAACTTCTTTCGCCCATTGTGCCACACACATGATGACCGATAGTGCGCTCCTGCTTTTACTAGTGTGCCCCTTTTGTTTGACAGCGATTTGTTGTTTGTGTACGGCATTGCCGGAGGAACGCCAAATTTTCATCCCAACAGAACGAGCTCTAGAAGATGAAACCAGTGCGCTAACAGTGCAATCGAACGCGATGTTGAAATCGGCAGACAAGTGTCCAGGATTGTACTGTGGACGTACCGTCCTCGCAAACAGCTCACTCAGTGAGTGTGGAGCGTGTTTGCGAGGGTTTCGAGTAAACGCGCAGTACGTTTGCTCGCCGTGTGAAAAGGATCTTACCTCCCACGATTGGTTATATTTGGGTTTTATGACCATCCTTCCGTTGATTATTCACTGGTTTTGCATCGATTTGAACGCTCACTTGCGGAAGTAAGTATCGCGGTTGCGATAGTTTCCCTCATCGTTGGTGACAGTTATTGGATGCGAAAGTGAGAATGTCCCCTTTCGTTTTAGATTTACCAAAGGAGAGCTAATTCTGCACGCCAGTGCATGTGTGGAGGTGTTTCTATCCGCATTTCTTACCATTTGGTTTACCGATCCTATTTGGCAGCTGCGGATAAATTCGTGCGGCGTACAGAAACTTTCGGACTGGTATACACTCTTCCACAATCCAACGCCCAACTATGAGACGACGCTGTACTGCACACAGGAAGCTGTCTATCCGCTGCAGACGATGATATTCGTGTTCTATCTGTTCTGCGTAACTTTCATGATGATCATTCGCCCGGGATTAAATGTAAAATTTTTGCCATATCGGGGCAAGTTGGCCGTTTACTATGCGCTGTACATTTTCCCGATGTTGGCTCTGCTTCATGCCGTCGCCGGTGGGCTAATCTGTAAGTACATTCCATCGTGGGTAAACTGTGTTTGACCCATAGAACGACTGTTCGTTTCGTTTCTTTTAGATTATTCCTTCCCGTATCTGAGTATCCTTATTTCGGTCGTGTCCAATGCGCTACACTTTTCGATCAAACTGGATCAAACGATGAAATCACTGCTCGAGACGTCTATTTCTCAAATGAGGAATGCCACCATCATTCGTAAGTCTTTGACGTTATCAAATCGTTAGGGATTCACATTTACGAGTTGAATTTGCTGTTTCAGTTGGCCATTGGATCCTGTTGGCGTACGGGATAATTTCCATACCCTACGAAATTTCATTCTTTTCTCTGCTGCTAGTGCCTGTACCGGCACTGTTCTACATATTCACTGCAAAGTACACAGATCCAGACAATTTCAAGTAGCTTTACGATCGTCAAACGAACCGCTAACAGGAGTACGGTTGCACGATTCACTCAAAAATAGAAATGTGATTAGAAAAATTAGGCAAAAATAATTTCTCTTGTAAAATAATATTTAGACTTGTCCTGTTCATAACAAAAGATTGTTAGCGATTATTAGAGAGGTTTCCGAAAATAAGACACCACTGGGGTAGGACACGCACGGGTAGGAGATTAACGAGGCAAACAACAAAATCCTTGGGTCACTGTTGGTAAGATACGCGCTTTTGTGCTAGCTGACAACGTGCCTTTCTACAGTCTGAGGAAATTTCTACACTCAAAACACCCATCGCGACGAACGAAGCTGGGAAGAACTTATATAGCAGCGGTACTCATATACGCCTCTAATACATGGACCCTGCCCAAAGCTGACGAAACCCTGTTGAGCGCGTTTGAGAGAAATATGCTTGGAAGGATTCTCAGGTTTCGTATTTTTTTTAAGGATAATGGAGAATCCATTAGAATGACGAATTGTATACGAGCTGTACAATGAACAACGAATCAGACAGGTTCCGGCGAGCTGGTCAAATCATAAGAATGACAACGGAGGACCCAGTCTGTAAAATCCTTTCAGATCGTAGTCTGAGAAGGCATGATTGGCCCATATTGAGATAAAGTGATGGCGTTGATGCGTCCGCAATAAAGCTCAAGAGAATGGATTACCAGAAGATACGCTGCTCGACCGTAAACTGGTTAGAGGACTCCTGCAGCAGGCCAAGACCGCGAACCAACCGCGTTTTTCTAAGGAATGTGATATTGTTGATAGCGAGTGCTCAAAAGATATCTTCTTTCGGAGGTTAATTAAAATTGCATGTGGTTGATGGTATTAACATTCACAAATGATTACAGAACGCAGTTTTTGGTATTACGGTATTTTGTACTTCATAAAAACTGAACGTCGTTTATTTGCTGTGCTGTTACTAATCTATTGACCGTATGGGATAAAAATGTTTCCTACAATGAAACATATGACACTAGTGTATGGATGCTGCTGTCTTACTGTAGAATGTAGCACGCATGAGGCTGTTTGCTGTGTACGTGTGTGGGGTATGTAGATACATATTTCTTTAGCTATACCTGCTAACCCATGTTGTGCCTTTGCGTGCACAATCTTCTCAAGAATTGATTGCTTTATTTTACTCAGTGGGTACGCTAAAATGAAAGGTATGCTAAAAATCACGAGCTATAAACTCGGATTGCTTTCTTATGCTCAAAATGCCAAATAGTTCACACGACTGCCAATTTGTCGAAATCGATGTCCTAACATCCGCAAAGAACTAGAAGCTCCTTAATTACGGATATCAGTGGATTATTGCTCTGCTGCATAAGTCGATATCTGGTTCATACTGGATGCAATGTCACTTAGTTTACGGTTATAAGACTTCACTGAACGAACGAGACGCATGTATATGTTTATATCCTTAAGTCCATAAGAGAGGGTGGTGGTGAATAATCAATTGACACACAACGTAACGCAAGAAGAAGTACAATGATACAGCGAAACCAACATTGTTTTCGAACAAAATCAGACTCAGAGGAACCAAAATCGAATATGCGGCTTGAGCAAATGCTGCGTTTTGTTGGGTTGTGACACACCTGACGACCAAAGCAAGTTAAATTCGAACCGATGCAATGTATTTTTAAATCGACGCAGGTTAGTGAAAGAAGAGATCGATGTAATTAACCTGTTGAAATGCTTGTGCTGACCAAACGATTTTAAATAACATGCCTTTTCGATAGGTGCATAATGGAGAGCTGTAATGTGTGTTTTTTTATATCTTCTGATGCGGATCTGTCATACGTAATGCAGATCTCATCCAATCGCACTATTGAACCATCAACCTACAATACATCCGGGGTCTAGTCTTCACAAGAGAAACAGGCCTAAACTTGTGACCGATAGAAAACGACAATATTACCCCAGTATAATGCTACCGCGTGTGAAACTCGTTAATTACAAAAAAACCCATTAAAACAAAAACATATCAAGAGAAAAAGTATTGTACAGAGAAAACAATCCGGTAGAATGTTGCAGTAGTAGTTGTTGCTTTACACAAGACATGTCGCGGAGGTTGAAAACAAAGTAAAATGTAAACGTCCTTTTAATTTAAAAGAAATTAACGTCCACAGTTCGTCCTTCGAAGCGCGTCCCATCGATGAGTTCTGTGCAGGAAAAGAAGAACGTTAGGCAATTCGGTTAGCGAATTCAGGTTGCATTTGGCCAGCTATTGGCCAGGAAATCAATTGCTACTTACTAATGGCAACATCGGCATCACGTTCCTTGGCGAAACGAACGACCCCGGTGTCCTGTCCTCTAATTTCAGCAAACTTTACCTCTCCCACATCCCGGAACTTGTCGCGCAGTGTTTGCCAGGTCCAGGAAGGAGGCATCTAAGATTTTTAAATAGAATAATGTTGCAGGAGTTGTATTGAATGTTTTGCGCACACCGGGGGCAATGTAGGTGATACTTACATTGCGGATAATGATCGTGTCGGAAATCTTACGATTGCCGTTATTGATGCCTCCGTAGTTCCGGCCATAGTCGTCGTTCGGTGCTGTGCTGTAGTTGCGTACGTTTGATGATCCCATATCGTAGTCGTTACCCCGATTAGAACCACCATTACCGAAGCCGGAAGAGTAGCTTTGATTGAAGCTTGAACCTAGCCCACCGTCATTACCGGAACCACCAAGACCACTGAGCGCACTGGACAAGCTGTTACCGAGACCTCCACCGAGCCCACCGCCGGCACCACCCAAACCACCGCCAACACCACCTGCCGCCGCTGCCGCTGCAGCACCCAAACCTCCGAGACCACCAAGATTCGATAGACCGGCGGCCGCGTTCGACAGCAGCGAGCTCTGCAAACCGCCGGTCAAATTTGACAGACCGACCACATTGCTGAGCTGTGCCGCTAGATTCGAATTTAATCCAGATAGGTTGCTGGTCGCGGCAGAGTTGAGCAAATTGCTTGCGGTTAGCGGAGGTTGTACGGGTGTCGGGGCAGCATTGGACAAGGTTGCACCTTGCAGTGCCGTGTTCTGTTGCTGTAATGATGGCAGATTGCGTGCTACATCCTTGAGCGGTTCACCGTTCGGACCCAATCCGATACCGATACCCTTCAGCCCCTCGGGCAGCCGGCTCATTTCGCTCTTTTCCGTCAGACGGTCCAGCCGGACAGTCATACGACGGTCGAAAAGCATTTGTCGGTCAAACATCGAGATGGCTTGGACGGCCTCGACCGGATGATCGTACTCGATGACTGCGAACCCACGGCTGTTGCCATCCTTGTCGACAGACAGATCGAGACTTTGGATTTTGCCTGCCAATTTAAACACCTGCTTCAGCTTTTTCGCATCGACTTTGTAGTCAAGCTGTGAAACGACAGATCAACAGCACAAGGAACGATCGGTGGATTCGGACAAATGAACAATCGTCACCATTCATATCATTTAAACCGTACGGTATCCACAAACACAATATGTATAGACACCCAGCAAAACACAGTCGGACCACCACAGCAGCGTTCGAAACATACGGGCGTATTTCACATCATTAGTAACGACGATAACGACGACGACGACGACGACGAACGGATTGCCAAAAAGAGAAAAGAAAAAAAAGAAAAACGATTGGAGGTGTCCCCCGTTGTAAGAAGTGTAACAGCACTAGCCCCTGCAGGTACGGTACATAAGCGTTAGAGATCGTTTCTTTAGAGCCGATCGATGTATCTCTACGGAAAAGAGGAATAGAACGGAAAAGCGCAACACTACGGATGATACTCGGATAAGGTTTTTGAATGCTTGACAGTGGCACACTGCACCGCAATGGACGGAAAAATAATTCTGCAATCGTATCAAAAACCAATCTTTACCACACACGACACACAACAACTACGTTTAGAAAGAGAACGTATCGTCCCAGGCGAAATTTAAATTATATAGAAAATATGTACTATAGACGCAGCAAACCGCGGATGGATGCCCCAGCGAAGTAAACTGCTGCCACGTGTTAAATGGACGGACAATCAATTGAACCATTGTGTGAATTGTTAAAAAATATGACACTGAGTAATGAAACCATAGACCGAATTGTTTTCACGCGCCCCACGAGCGACCGAACATTGCCAGGTTTTGGATCTATTTCGCCCATGTGAGCGGATCCTTCGTACGATGCATTCAAAGTTACAGTGTGCAGAGATACACGAGAAGGTAAACAATCCAAACGAAAGAAAACAGAAAGAACAGGGAAGGTTGATTTGATTGTGTAGCAGAGAACACTACTTAGATACTCACATTCGCGACGAAAATCTTCGTATGCAACGGCCCTTGAATGCCTAAACCCTCCAAGAACTTTACGCTCAGACCGTATGTATTGTAATCCTGCGAAAAATCACTACCACCAACACCGACACTGACGCCGCCGAGATTGCCACCGCCGAGGACACCGCCACCTACATTGCCTCCGCCGCCTACTATACCGCCGCCACCACCACCACCACCGCTCCCACCGTGCGATGGTCCGGACCTGTAGAAACAGAAACAAGAGATACAAAGAGAGAGAAAAAACACCAACACGAAAAATAGAGAGCACAGAGATAAAAGAAAACGAGACGTGTAAAAGATTTTTGTTTGCGGGAATGTTCGACATCATTCCGGTCGCTCCAAGGGTTTTTATCTCGACCGTCATGCCATTCTACTACACTTCATTAAAGGGAAATGAAGAGGAAATATGCAGCAAGGATTACATGGATGGGTATGTTTGCGTGTCGCAAACATCTATTAGTAAAAGATGGATGCTATCGATATGGAAGGAAATTTTGATCCTGGCAGTTGCCAGACTCGATGGAGCAACGGGAGAAGCATTACTACTACCCGTGTAGAATATGCTTCAGGGCTGTTTAATATTGTTTACCGTTGCAGTAAATAATAGAAGAAAGATACAGAAGGGCATATAGCGTGGTGATACTGATGTTGTTATGATGGCATCCAATTGGTAAAACAAACCACACATTAAAGGCAATGGACATATCTTCAAAACAATCCCCTCTTCCGGAAAGCGAATTCTATCTGTGATGGAGCTGATATGTATCGAAGTGAAAGTGTGCGGATTTGTACATGTATCGATATGTTGCGAAAGCGGTGTACAGTACACAGTGAGGTGGAAAACTTCTTGACCGCGGCCAAATGGTACACAGTACACGCTTCCAACGGATTGCAGCGGGAAATGGGAAAAGAGGAAAGTGAACAAACACAAAAGTAAAAGAGAACAGAACCATAAGCAAACACTAACATTCGATCGTCATCACGGTCCCGACGGCGGTTGTCGTTTTCGTTGCCTCGGAATGATTTCGGCACTACCCTGCCGTACTTGTCCCTTTCGTTGCCGTAATCCTCCTTGATAACCAAATTTCGGCCGTTGATATCGTAGCGGTTCATCTTTTCCAGTGCCATCTGGACGTGTTCCGGTTTTTCGAACTCTACGATACCACAACCCCGTGGCTTATTGTTTTCATCGTGGAACAGCTCAACGAACGACACATCACCGACTTCTTTGCGAAATAGATCCTTCAGATCCTGCCACCGGTACTCGTACGGTACGTTCGATACGTAGATGCGCCGGCAATCGCTACGCTCCCGGTCACGGCTCCGATCGCGATCGTTGCTGAAGCGTGATCCGCCGCCACTACGCCGATCACCACGTCGCGAACGGTCGCGATTGTTTTGATCACTATCGTTATCCATTACCCGTGTTCAACGGAGAAGCGACGGGACGAAACTCAACGACGCGGACGACAGTGGAACTTGACTCAACGCCGAACGAATGAGGATCAAACGCACCCGGCAGGGAGGAAAACACACTCGCTAAAACGGTAACAGAAAAAAACGGCCATTAGACTACGTAAAACCGTCGGTTCGGCATGATGTATGTGTGAAAGGATAACGCTCAGCACAGCCAACTACGTAGGACATGGATGTGAGAAATCCATTCCAACGAAAGAGAAGAAACTACGTCGGCGCGCCGACAGGACCATTAAGCTTGGTGAGTAAAAAAAAAACGCCGCATTCTGAATGAAGTCACCGTTTTTTTTGTTTCCTCTGACAAGAAACAGCACCAGCATACGACGCCATAATCGTATCATCCTTATCGTACGGTGCCATACCTACCGTTCGGCGCGTGAAGGAAAATAATGTAGATGCGGTTCAACACACAACGCGGAATACAATATTAAGCACCACTCTCACGTCTTTCCAGCACTACAATTTTTGTTTAGCAGCACTTTTAATAGACACTTTTCGTTAGAAAGACGAAACCACTGCACGATTCGTCACTGTGAAAAATGGACGCTTGGCTGTTTGACGTATCTGTCAAGGAAAAGGCGGAATTCTAGCAAATTTTTCACCCGCGGCTTAAATTCAAGATAATGCCAGAAAATAAACGCAGCCTTCCCACAGTGCATTGAGAGTTTCATTCTTTTTCCAAAGCATTATAAATTTTTAAATTTCCTGCTTATTGTATGTAAAAATATTGCAGAATATTTTCGACAGAATTTGATTAATTGCATGTACGGAAGCTTTGCTATTGTCATCAAATTTATCCGCAAATACTGTTGCAAACGTTGACACTTCTTGCGTTGAAGTGTAGACATTTGATGTTTTGTTTATTATTTGGTTGTTACCTCAATTACGAAAAGCATTAAAATAAGTTTGTCTTTTTATCTGTGAAATCATACAAAATTTCTACACTGGCATGATGCTGCGTAATATGTTCCGGTTGGCGTACAACAAACAAAAAACACTGAGCCGTTACTACGCCAGAAAGACACGTAATCCTGGAATTGATCGGCGAGCCGCCCTACTGCCGGAAAACGCAAAAGCCGAAGAGTACGAGAATTTAGACGACAGTGAGGCTGACTTCCATCAAGTGCACAAAAGCCACAAGCAATTCGAGGCAGAACAGGCGCAATACCGGGATCGATTACAGACGTGGATCGTTGGAAATAAGTATTTCAAGTCGAAACAGTTAAACTTTCTCACCTGGTCCGAGAAGGAACAGATACGATATCTGCATAGTTTCGATCCGGAAGAATGGAATATTGATAAACTGACGGAAAGTTTTCCCGCGGACAGATACACGATTGCCAAAATAGTAAAGACCAAATGGCAACCGAAGGATGGTAAACGCATGGAACGGCACGATGCGGTAGTGGCAGAAAACTGGCAAATGTTCCGAAGCGGCCGTATTAGGAATATTGATCCCGGCTTTGCGCAGCATTTGAACAAATTTATGCAGCGAAATGTTGATAAGGTGAACGAACTGCGTCCCAATTATGAATCGAAACCACTGTACGAAATCAGACCACTGCCACAGGGAGATTTTGCTGCCATAGTGACGAGCTGTAAAAAATATCAATCGATGAAGAAGGACAATGAATCTGAACAACCTCTCCTAACGGAGGACAACGATCAGTCACAGAGATCGGATACGCGTCAACCGCATATGATGCGGCATGTTCCCGAACAGCAGGACTCTTTTCTCCTGGGAAATGTGCACAATACGCAGCATGTAACATTGGCTGAAATCAAAAGTCGAGGGGATCCCTCGTTAACGGATCATCATCGCACACCTGCCGATGGTAATTTGGAGCTAGACCTAGGGACAGGCATTGTAAACAAGCTGGAAACTATTCACAATAAGTATGAAAGCGTAGCGCTCGCCGACTCTATGTACGATGCACGCGATGAAAAGCAAGGAAGTATAAAAGAGTTTATAACGATTCCTAAAAAATTGTATAAAAAGGGAGCTACTTATCAAATGGACGATTGTTTCTACGACGACGATGGAGAGTTCCTATATAGAGTGCCTGGTATGTCAAGGAACACGAAGCAGTAAATAATTTTATAATCCTTATCTAGTGAAAATATACACATACTTGTGTAGTGTGATAAAGGAAACCCAATGCAAGGCGATTGGCAATACAAATTGTATGATGACAATGCGTTACGGAACGGTAAAATGTTTGATCATCGATGCACCAATGCAGGTTTATTGTATGGTTGTCCGATGCATGTAAGTAGCGATGGTAGCTAACTGTATATTTTTTCTTCTAATTCTATTATTTAGCTACTTAGTTATGTTATAGGAAGTACGCTAACGGCTCATGATTGTTTCAAGCATGACAGAAACCTTTTACCGTAGAGCCGCTTTGCTGGAGAAATCAATTTTATCAAACTATCTTAGTTCGTTTTAGGTAAACATTTCATGATTCCAAAACACCAATGATATAGGATATCACCCTTTCAGCTACCGAAGTGTTCATCTCCCAAACATGATCTTTGTGTCCACACGTATTCGTAACGTGAAACATGCTGTATCCCATAATCCATGATCAAATATGGAAAAATACTGAGTAATCGTCAATACGCATGGCAATGTCCAGCGTCACATGCCAGATGATGGTGGATGGAAAACTTGCAGGGCTACCACCTAGGATCTACGACAAGGAGATGCGTTAATCTACAGATAGGTGATACGCACACCTTTGAACTCGTCCAAAATATCCCCTATCCCTGGTCAAAGGTCAGTTGGTCATTTCATAAGAATGACACCGGACGACCCACATCGTAAATTCCTTTAGGGTCGTCCACAGGGCTTCCAAATAGCTTAATGGACATGAACATGTGGTAAGCTGTGTACTGTCATAACCAATTTTTTAAATTTATGTTAAACGGCTGTCGGTACATCGGGCAAGCAAGATTCTGGCACGCGACTGGCCGCCGTTTGACTAATTAATGCTTTATTCCTTAACCCTGGACCTTATCATGCCTGGAAAGATAGACGCATCTTGTCACGCGTCCAGGGTGAGCGATAAGGACCCGCATGGATGGATTTGCCTCTGTCTTAGGTTACTCGAAAATTTTAGGAGTAGGTTGTGGTTTTTGTGGTATTTCTAGAACGCCAATTAAACTATGGGGGGGCTACAAATATTGTTGGAAAAACAACAACATGATTAATTTTTTGCTGCGTTGAGCACTAGCTTTTGTATTGGCCTCTTATACAGCTTTTTTTTTGTTCGATTTTCAACCGGCAACCGGCCAGATTCCTAATTCGCAATTATTTATATCAGTTGTTTGGGTTATTTTCGAATTAATTAATTCTAACAACCTATTTCATCAGGGCATATGAAGCTTTTTAAAATCTAAACCTATACTGGTATAATTTACGTAAAATGATTAGTGATGAATCGTTATGCAGTATTAAAAAGGTGATGGGCGAACAATTTCGGTCAAAAGCTACAACGGTTTCTCATTTGCATGGCATATAACATAAACATATTTTTAAAAAGTGAAAGGTACAGTTTTATTTGCTGAACAGCATTCGTTTTAAACCTTTATGGAAAATGGTTTTAACGACTATTAGTCGAAATGAAGCTATTGATAAAGCACTGATGCCCAATCCGTATGCCACACAATATGTTTGAATGTTGGCATTCTATCCAGCTACCTACACAGCTACATTTTCTAATCATTAATCTAGTGGAAAATAAATTATTATTCTCCTAGTTCCAATCTCATGAACTAGGCGAACATTATACTACTAGTGACAATGACGGAAAAAGTTCAATCTACAGCGCAGAACTGAATAATTCGGTAGCATTGACTGATAACCAGTTGCCTGTGCCGTTTAGCAGAAGGCTGAGTGGTCCTTTCACCGTTCGCTATTAGTCTGTGTCCAGCATCGAATCAGGCAAGTGATGCGCCCGACTTGCAACGGCAGTCAGCAAGCAGGTGTAGAGTTTGGGAACTATTTTTTTTTTATTATAGCACCAATTGACGAAAAAACGTGCCATTGCTCAAAGTAAAACCATCCCCAGAAACGTTGTTGGCGGATAATGATACGCTAAACCAAACAGTGGCCAATTATGTAACCAATTACAGATTTTAGTCCCCTTTTATTTGAAGCAGTGTAAAAAGCCGTTCCAGTGTTTTGAGTTCAATGCACTTAATGAAATGATATGACGTACCTAAACCAGATCGAGCTCAAGTGCCAATAGTACGGTCTGTAGTAGCAGGAAAAACGAATTGAGTGCGTTAAGTATTGGTTCGTTTGGATGTGGAATTAGTGGCGTTAAATATTGTTTTATTTGTACATGGATTTAGCGTGTTGATTTAATTAAAGTGTTACAAGCGCCGCGACGTGGAGAGAGCATATTTAATAACAGGTATATTGTGAGAATGATCACCTTGTGTTTGTATGCGTGTGCACTGCTAGTGTTTCGTCCTAAGTGGGTACTAACATTATTTATTTAGTTAAAAACAAACAAAGATTTTAAGGATTACTGGCAGTTTGTTCATGTAAATAGGAGAGAGCTCGGAGATGAAACACCGTTACACTTGTTTGATAATTGTTAATTCATTTTCCCACCACTAATTACATGCTAAACCATACAGTGATTGGTTTTCGAGCCTCTTATCGTGTGTGTCTGTGTTGCCGTAATATGGATCGAATTTAATTCAGAGTCACATAGCGGCGTATGGCCTCTGAACTGGAATAATATGAATAATATTATTCACCACATTTTGGATCTCGACACAGGTAAAGGCTAGACCTTTTTTGTTTTAATTTAGAAGAGCCCTTCTTCTTTAGTGGTACGACAACCTAAAGTGGTCTTTTCTGACTCTCTTTATTTACCCGTAGTTGGATAGATAGTACGGGAGTTTAGTTAGGATGAGATTTTGTACCGATCTGATTGGCCAGGCGCCACTACCAAACGGATCGCCCCAAGAAGGGTCGACCTTTAGAAGAAGGGTCCTACCCTGCCCTACCCCGTCACAGAATATGACTTAGTTTAATGGTGTTTTCTTGGGCTCGGCTTTAGAGCGTTAAAGACATTGACTGTACTTGATTCGTTAGCGAACGCTTGCATAATCAGTAGCAGAAAAAATGACTTGTCCTGCTCAACATAAAATGTGTTTCGCTTCACGTATTTGTTTTACGAACCGTTCGTTGATTATAATATTTCGACGTTGTGTTCTTTAGACAAACCGCTTGATTATTTAGCTTTTTTTGCAGATCAGTTCAGGCCTCGCGTGAAATAATCATCTCAGATTGGCATAATGTCTACATGGGATAGCACCGAATGTTGTGCAGTTGATAACCTCGACAGCATGCCAGTTGCAGGCCGAAATGACGCTGACGTTACGCTAATCTGGCAAAACTTAACCATAACGCCTGTTCGAAGGCTGTCGGCCGGTGTGCAGCTTCCAATACTGAACGACATAAGCGGCACATTACTACCGGGGACACTGGTTGCCCTAATGGGACCTAGTGGAGCAGGCAAGACGACCCTAATGTCCGCTCTAGCCTTTCGGATGAGTGGTGAGCAGAGCGTGATATTTTGATGAACGACACAATGTTTCAATTGCCATTTTACTCCGTTTTTAGATAATATGACTACCGTCGGAGACATTCGTGTTAACGGATGTCCGATAGGGCCGTACATGTACAACATCAGTGGATACATCTATCAGGACGAGCTACTGCCGGAATCGATCACCGTGCAGGAACATCTGCAGCTGATGGCAAACCTGAAGCTCGGGAAGCGCGTATCGGCCGAGCGGAAACGGGCCATGATCGCGGACATCCTCTCCAAGACTGGTCTCGAACGGTGCGCCAACACGAAGATTGCAAACGCCACCGGCATCGGCAAAACATTGTCAGGAGGCGAGAAGAAGCGGCTCGCCTTTGCGGTGGAAATGCTGTCCAAGCCAAAGTACCTGTTTTGCGATGAGCCAACCACCGGGCTGGATTCGTACAGTGCACGCCAGTTGGTGGAAATGATGAAATTGCTAACACGCTGCGGTACAACCGTACTGTGCAGCATCCATCAACCCGCGGAAAAGCTGCTGTACGAGTTCGACAGCCTCATACTGCTGACCGGCGGACGGACGGGTTTCATCGGATCACCGAACGAAGCGGTACAGTTCCTGCGATTGCAGGGGCTGGAGTGTGCGGACGGTTACAATAAGGCGGACTTTCTCGTCAAAGTCCTTTCGAGCCCGACGGATGGTAACGCCAAGGGCAACCGTTTCACGACGGCTGCGATCTGTCCGGAAACGATTTGCAACAATTACGCCGCGAGCGAGGCTGCTCGGCGACAGGAGTCGCTCATCAGTGCGGAACTGTATCGTACGGCGGTGGAAGGAAGGGATAAAGCGTTCCGCAAACAGCTAACCAAGGATCGTGGCCGTTGCTGGTTTTATACACTGTACTGGTTAATGTATCGCCATGTGCTGCAATCACACCGCAACCCAAACTTGCAGTATTTTAAAATTGTTCAACGAATAGTAAGTACCGGGCGCGCTGTTACCTTAACTTACTTTGCATTCAGCCACCGTGATAAGGTCGTGTCAGAGGCCAGAGCCCACCTACTGTATGCCGATCGAAGGTTCGGTGGTTTATTGTCATGGTTTTTAGTTATTGGTACAGCATGATCAGCATTATCAGTAGCGAAATATGTGTGTTTTTTTTCTCCCCCATTTACCTATTTGCCTGCAGCTGCTACAATTGCAATGTGATTATTTATTGCTGATGCATTTGTTTGTTTGCTTTGTTCGTTTCGTAGGGTATCGCAATACTGGTAGGACTTTGTTTTTCGGATGCTATCGAATTATCGCAACGAGGCGTGCAGGCGATGCAAGGTGTTATTTTTCTGATAGTCTCAGAGAACACGTTCCTGCCGATGTACGCCGCCTTATCAATGTTTCCCGAAAGTTTCCCGCTGTTTCAGCGTGAGAAGAAGGCTAATCTTTACGGCACGGTTCAGTTCTACATTTCCAGCATTCTGTCGATAGTAACGTATCGGTTTGGGAAGAAGCAGACAAGCTCGGTACAGAACATTTAAAGACACTTTTCTTCTGTTTTGTTTGGCCCCACAGACTCCGTTCGTATTGCTGGAGACTTGTGCATTCATCCTCATCGTGTACTTCCTTGCCAACCTCCGGCCTACACTCCTCGGATTAGCTGTCACAGTGGCTATTTCCGTGCTGGTGATGAACGTGTCGATCGCCTGCGGCTGCTTCTTCTCGACACTGTTCCCATCGGTCGCATCCGCGATGTCGTATTTGGTGCCATTCGACTACATTCTGATGATTACATCCGGAATTTTTATCAAAATCTGGTTAGTGTGGGTCAACGGAACGATTAAACAAGTCATGTAAATGTTGATACAGGTTTTCTAATGGCAAAATTCCGGACTCTACCGGTTCTCTTTCTATGCTTTCCGTATCGCAGGTCCATGCCTACCTACTTACGCTGGATGCCGTTAATTTCCTGGATGATGTTCGCCAGCGAAGCAATTTCGATTGCTCAATGGGATGGGGTGAAAAATATCGGTAAGAGGATGAGAATGTAGAGATTTTAGGACGAGCGTACCCACCGACCGTATGAGAGTAAACGCGCGTAATGCATTATTTTCCAGAATGTTCCAACATAATTCCGAGCATTTGCCTGCATAACGGAGAACAAGTGCTGGATCAATATTCGTTTAGCAGCCAGCATCTACGCACGGACATTGTGGCACTCGTTGGCCAATACTTTATTTACCATGTGCTGGCAATGCTATGCCTGGCTAGGCGAGTATCACGACATTAAGCGACGTTCAGTGCCGTCTGATGATCGTTATTGAACATATGCGAGCTTATTCATTTTTATGACATCTCCGTATTACGTAGCAATAAATCTGTCGTTATAATGAAACACACCCGACACAACCACCCACGATGTTTTATTTTCTCCTTTCGTAGCGTAGAAATTGTAACGCCTCATGGATTTGAAATCATATACCATTACAGTCGATCATACCATGCACTTTTGGGTGCTTTGTGCAGCTCTTGCTTGTGATCGAATCCTGTCCATAATCGACGTTCTACTGCATTTCAAATTTAATAAACTTATTCTGACCATACTACTTATGCACTGTGATGTCCAGTGTGCAGAAAAGCGGAAGCTGCTGTAGCGCATCGTGGAAATGATCGGTTACCAGCGTAGAGATCAAGCTAAGTCTGTTTCGTATGTTAATTTTTAGAATGCGCCTAAATGTAGGCAAGCATGCATACAATCAACATCTCTTGCATAATTCATACGCCGATCGGGAAGTTTCAGTTCATAAGCATCCGAATTGCCGATAAGGGAGCAAAACCAAAATTGCCAAAATTGACTCACTGTATGGAGCTTTTACGTGGATGAAGATGCCTTCTCGACACGCCTCTTGAGCACTAGCAATTAGCAAAGAGATTTCACTTAACAAACAAGGAAACCAATCAGCAATGGGTTCGGTTGGTGATAATGTGCCAGTTGGTGTCCGCTGGAAATTGTCACGCCGTTCGCCAAGAAGTAAGACACGATTGCGCTTATCAGTTTTACCGTAGCTGGACCATCGCAAGTCCAATGCGCTAGCCAATGAACTGCAGGATTGGAAATATAATTTGCCAACTATAACCAGCGGTGCTGTCCGGTCCTGCGAGCCATTCATTCCATTTTCGACCATCGCTGGAAGAGCAGTCGGGTCTGTTATCGGTTGACTTGTGCGGGAACACAAGCGAAGAACCTTTTGGTGTGATCGTGACGAACGTGTATTAAACTCGCTTATGTGTTTTCCGATGGATCCGACGGTGAATAGCACTGGGTCGGATGCAAGTATTGACTACCGGAAGAAGCGTATTAAGAATGCGCAGAAGGTAGAACTGGTGCGTTTGATGAAGTCGAACTTCCTATTCATCCGAGGCAAACATGCTGTGGCGCGCAGTGATAAGAGCCGTGCGGAGGTATGGAAGGCAATTACCGGCCGGTTAAATAGTTTAGGTCCACCGGTACAGCCGTCCGAAGCATGGCAGAGAGTGAGTGTTGAAGCCATTCCCTTTACCGGAACATTATCGTGCGCAGCGGGCTAACATGCATTTCTCGTACTACTGCAGCGTTGGAACGATATGCGTTCGGCGACCAAGAGCAAGATGTCAAAGATCCAGAACTATGTCCGCGAGCACGGCGAAGATTGTCCGTACAAGCTGAACCTGGTGGAGCGTCTCATCTGGGACACGTTTAGTGTGAAGCCGGAGGAGTACATGAAGGATCTGAACATGAAGTTGTGGCGCGAGAAGCAGCAAGCAAATTGTGGAGCAACAAGCGGACAGTACCAACCCGCGGTTGACAGTGCTGTGTCTCCTGGGTCGTCCGAAATGTCGACCGAACAGAGTTTTGACATGGGCTGGAATCAACCAGGAACGACAAGTCACAACACCGGTTTGGGAGAGAATTCCGCTTCGTGCTTCGGATCCATGAGTAGGGAACACAGTGTGCTAGAGTATTCGAATCCAACGGTTGGAGGATTTTCTGCATTGTCTGGCTATAACCAGCCGGACCAGAACTATGGAGCACAACCATCGACAAACGTGGGCTATCAGGGATGCACCAGCACCGCTACGAATCAGTGGCCCATTACGGGATCATCTGAAGATGCCTTTCATCATCAGACAAAGGTAGTTTCGATTACAATTTTGATCCTTCTTTGCATGCGATAGAAAAGGGCATTAAGAAATGGGTATGTGTTTTGTGTTCTGCTAACAGATGACTTCACCGTCGGATGTTGTGCCCGGAGGTAAGATGTTGCTGGAGCTACACAAACTGTTCGAAGTGGTGCTGAAACAGAACGAAGAAATACTCATCTTGCTGAGACAGTCAAGCAGTGATAACACAGCTATACGTCCCGGCTATTCTTTTTAAAATAAAATCTAGGATGATTGTTACAAGGGCCATTTTGTTTTCCGGTAATGTACAACGCAAAGAAAAAAGCTAACAGTAACGAACTTTTAAAACTAACACTAACTCCTTCTTATACGCGGATTTGGAGATACGCGGTTTTTGGAAATTTGACAGCTGTGTAAGTTTATAACGCAAAATTTAAGCAAAAAGGTGTAAAATTGGTCTAAAATAGCTTCCATCGCCATGTAAAACATTAATTTTTAGTTTATTTTAATTTATTCTATCAAAAAGTAGCCTGGTTTGCTGAGTAAATTAAGTGCAGAGAAGGAAGTTCACTATCTAACTTTGAAGTATAAACGATTTTACTCCCCGATTCGACTTACGCGGAAACTCGAGATACGCGGATTTTGCCCAGGTTGTAGCGGTTCGCTATAATAGCGTATCTCGGCGACTGCCTGTACGCAATTTTTGAAATTTGAACTGTTCGTGTAATTTTGAACATTTTTCATAATTTTTTTTATTTGTCAAATTTTAAATTTTACTTAAATTTTATTTTTATTTTTACTATAAAAATTTACTCTATATTTTTGAAATAAACGTAAAACTATTAATTATTAACGTGATTCGTAATGTGAAAAGAAGAAATTGATCACTGAATACTAACTATTAACGATATAATAAGGGAAATCCGAGATACGCGACTTTCTCTTCCTTTCAAAAAGTTGAATGATTTTCTGAATATGCTAAGCGCAGAGAAGGGAACCCAACTATAACTAACTCAACGATTAGTTTAACTAACGAATTTACTCCCCGATTCGAATTACGCGGAAATTCGTGATACGCGAATTTTTCCCGAGTTATAGCGGTCCGCTATTATTAGCGTATCACGGGGACTGCTTTTGCTATGAAAACTTCTGTTACTTACTTTATTTTTTCTTAGTTATAAGTAAGTTACGTAGGTAATATTAGACTATGTTTGTACTATTTTATTATCCGTTACTAGTTTAGCATTACCCCGTTTACTATATTAGTCCACGTATCTTACATTACTATCCGAATTTTTTTTTTGGTATCCGTCCACTATTTTAGTATCCATATACGAATTTAGCATTCCCCCGTATACTAGGTATGTACTACTACTAGGCTACTAGGTACTAATACTAGGCTTGTACTTGTACTATATCAGAATCTGTATACTAATTTAGGTTTTACTTTTATGTTATCCGTTTACTATTTTAGTATCCGTGTACTATATAATTATCCGTATATAAAATTAGCACCTGAATGCTGATTTAGTGTCTGCATTCTAATTTAGTATTTCCCAGCATATTAGGTTTATAATACTTTAGTATCCCTGTAATTTTTAGTTCATCCCCGTGTACGGTTTTAGTACATCTCGGTATACTATTTTTGTAATCGTTGCTACTTTAGTATCTGTGTATTATATTAGTTTTTCTCCGTAAACTAATTCAGTATTACCCCTTATACTGGGTAGGTACTATTTTAGTATCCTCCTTGTATACTGGGGAAATACTAAACTGCATGTAGTACATGTACACGTACGAGTTTGTTGTGTGTGTATTCATTTAGCAAGCACGCGGGAACTGCATACTTACTGCTATACGGGAATGGTATACTACTTAATACTTACGCAACTTGCTTATTACTATGTGTGTATTTTCTGCGACGGCCCTAGTGCGTATATCAATAGCAAAGCTGCTGAAATAATAGGAATAGATGAAATAATTGAATAGGTGAAATTTTGAATGACTTCAATGGTGCGAACACCTATCTGCATGCCATACAGCTTCATCCTGGCTATGCTATCTCAAGTGACCTTCAAGTCATTGATGAGATCGAAGATATGATGTTCTCTTCTCTCTTTTTTGGAGAAAATCTGTCGTAGGGTGCAGATCTGAGGGTTGATTTTCCGTTCCGGAATCCTCTCAGATGATTTCCAACTATCGCTTCTATGAATGGGTCAAATCGATTTTTTAGTTTTAAGGAAAACAAAATCACTTTACCAACCAACGTTTCCTTTGATTTTGTGCCACTAGCCAGCCGTTACAATCTATTTGAACTAGTGCGCCTCGGGTAAGATGACAACTGCGGAAGGGACTGTCAACGACAAGGTGCAAAAAAAGTGTTCGGCGCTAATCGGTTGTAATTTAATAATTGTTACATGACTTCCGCACCCTGATACGGACGCAATACAGGCCGTCGTCGGCATGCGTTTTGTGTCTGTACGCGATAGTGGTAGCGCATCATCGGACTTATGCGGCTGTTTTAATTAAATCTTCTCCCCTCAAAAACGGAAATCGTCTCACCCGCTCCGATAAGTGTTTGTTTTCATTGTAAAACAATTTCAGGTCACCAGTAGTGTCGGCTCGAGCTGTGGCGTCTTTGAAGTGTCGCTTGGCGTTGATTAAATCACGCTTGTTCCTAAACTTCGACAATCAGCCGTGAACGATGGGTGCTGGTTTCAGTGGTGGGTTTCGTGTATGCCTCTGTACGAACTGCATCCAAAATTCGAATTGCATCCAATGCGTGACAAATTCATTAGTACGTGTTCGATTAATCTGTTCTGAACAATATAAGCAGATGAGTGAGACGCTGTGATGGGTTGCGCTTGTTAAGCAACTTTGAAAACAAAACATTAAACGGCCCCATGGCCATGTGCCAAACAGCATGCCCCAAAGCATGTGGTATCAAAAAGCTGCACTATTATAATCGAAACATCCGGTTCTGCTCAATAACTCGCTTTTCCATTTCGCACCGAAAACCCCGCGGATTAGCTAATCGGAACGGAAGGTGTCCGAAGGGTCAGGTGGCAGCGCAATTGAGAGCCAATTCTGCAAATCCGCTGCTTTACGTGTTTTTTTTTTTCAAAACGGTTTTTGAACTTCGCGACACAGTTTAAACGATTCACATGCGGATTTGTTCATCCGACAATTTCAACCATTTTTCATAGCTAATTTGTGCACCGAGTTCATAATAAAGTTGATACAGCAACCATGTTGTAGTCTATGGCTGTCGTCCGCAGCTTTACACAGGCATTCATTTAACGTCGGCAGCATGCAGAAGACAGCAGTCGTTAGGCAAGGCAAGGCAGCACATATAGATCGTTGACATACAGGATAAAAAGAAGCAGTCCTAAATTGTGTTATTTTTTCTTCTGAAGAACCCCTGAGGCAGTGGCGAATTGATTACCTTGCAGCCCCAAGGTGGAATGGCAGTTGAGGCCGCTTATTTTAGAAAGGTTGAGGTATTTTAAAAGAATCGGAGAGATTCCTCCATATCGATCCATCTGGCAAATTCTTCGTTGTCGAACAAAAAATCCTTTAAAAATGACCAGCTTTCGAATTCCTAATACCAAGAGGCATCTTCGACGGAGGTAGAATGGATTCCCTTTCGTTGCACTGGTACAGAATATACCTTTCGATACCACATACCATTGCACACAGCATATTGAACGAAAGTGTAAGTGAGATGGACAAATCGAGAAATATCCTTGGCCTCTTTCGTACAGTGCTTTCCGTAAAACTTGCGAAGAGAAATGATGATTTCTGCAAAATATATGATGATCAATTCGAAATCAAACAAATGAATGATCGTTCTCACGAGAGTTTGATAGTATGCGATCGTGATAGCCAATGTGTTGGAAGATCTACTATCATGCTCAATGATAATATGCGAGAACGAAAGAGCTATATTCACGCTGGAGGGGAATGATTGATACCTCTTGATGTGGATGCGCTCCTGGTATCAGAAATCGGGAAACGACTCGTTTGTATGGAAATTTCGCATCCACCGACGGGTAGTTTGAGGGAGATGAAGGATACGTTCCATTTTCATCTATCTCACTTACACTAGCGATCGTTCTCACGAGAGTTTGATAGTATGCGGTCGTGATAGCCAATGTGTTGGAAGATCTACTATCATGCTCAATGATAACATGCGAGAGCGAAAGAGCTATATTCACGCTGGAGGGGAATGATTGATACCTCTTGATGTGGATGCGGTCTTGGTATCAGAAATCGGGAAACGGCTTGTTTGTATGGAAATTTCGCATCTGCCGACGGGGAGTATGAGGGAGATGAAGGATACGTTCCATTTCATCTATCTCACTTACACTAGCGATCGTTCTCACGAGAGTTTGATAGTATGCGATTGTGATAGCCAATGTGTTAGAAGATCTACTATCACGTTCAATGATAACATGCGAGAGCGAAAGAGCTATATTCACGCTGGAGGGGAATGATTGATACCTCTTGATGTGGATGCGCTCCTGGTATCAGAAATCGGGAAACGACTCGTTTGTATGGAAATTTCGCATCTGCCGACGGGGAGTTTGAGAGAGACGAAGGATACGTTCCATTTTCATCTATCTCACTTACACTAGCGATCGTTCTCACGAGAGTTTGATAGTATGCGGTCGTGATAGCCAATGTGTTGGAAGATCTGCTATCACGCTCAATGATAACATGCGAGAGCGAAAGAGCTATATTCACGCTGGAGGGGAATGATTGATACCTCTTGATGTGGATGCTCTCCTGGTATCAGAAATCGGGAAACGGCTTGTTTGTATGGAAATTTCGCATCTGCCGACGGGGAGTTTGAGAGAGACGAAGGATACGTTCCATTTTCATCTATCTCACTTACACTAGCGATCGTTCTCACGAGAGTTTGATAGTATGCGATCGTGATAGTCAATGTGTTAGAAGATCTACTATCACGCTCAATGATAAAATGCGAGAGCGAAAGAGCTATATTCACGCTGGAGGGGAATGATTGATCCCTCTTGATGTGGATGCGCTCCTGGTATCAGAAATCGGGAAACGGCTTGTTTGTATGGAAATTTCGCACCTGCCGACGGGGAGTTTGAGGGAGATGAAGGATACGATCCTTTTTCATCTATCTCACTTACACTAGCGATCGTTCTCACGAGAGTTTGATAGTATGCGATTGTGATAGTCAATGTGTTGGAAGATCTACTATCATGCTCAATGATAACATGCGAGAGCGAAAGAGCTATATTCACGCTGGAGGGGAATGATTGATACCTCTTGATGTGGATGCTCTCCTGGTATCAGAAATCGGGAAACGGCTTGTTTGTATGGAAATTTCGCACCTGCCGACGGGGAGTTTGAGGGAGATGAAGGATACGATCCTTTTTCATCTATCTCACTTACACTAGCGATCGTTCTCACGAGAGTTTGATAGTATGCGATTGTGATAGTCAATGTGTTGGAAGATCTACTATCATGCTCAATGATAACATGCGAGAGCGAAAGAGCTATATTCACGCTGGATGGGAATGATTGATACCTCTTGATGTGGATGCGCTCCTGGTATCAGAAATCGGGAAACGGCTTGTTTGTATGGAAATTTCGCACCTGCCGACAGTGAGTTTGAGGGAGATGAAGGATACGTTCCATTTCATCTATCTCACTTGCACTAGCGATCGTTTTCACCAGAGTTTGATAGTATGCGATCGTGATAGCCAATGTGTTAGAAGATCTGCTATCACGCTCAATGATAAAATGCGAGAGCGAAAGAGCTATATTCACGCTGGAGGGGAATGATTGATACCTCTTGATGTGGATGCGCTCCTGGTATCAGAAATCGGGAAACGGCTTGTTTGTATGGAAATTTCGCACCTGCCGACGGGGAGTTTGAGAGAGACGAAGGATACGTTCCATTTTCATCTATCTCACTTACACTAGCGATCGTTCTCACGAGAGTTTGATAGTATGCGGTCGTGATAGCCAATGTGTTGGAAGATCTACTATCATGCTCAATGATAACATGCGAGAGCGAAAGAGCTATATTCACGCTGGAGGGGAATGATTGATACCTCTTGATGTGGATGCGCTCCTGGTATCAGAAATCGGGAAACGGCTTGTTTGTATGGAAATTTCGCACCTGCCGACGGGGAGTTTGAGGGAGATGAAGGATACGATCCTTTTTCATCTATCTCACTTACACTAGCGATCGTTCTCACGAGAGTTTGATAGTATGCGATTGTGATAGTCAATGTGTTGGAAGATCTACTATCATGCTCAATGATAACATGCGAGAGCGAAAGAGCTATATTCACGCTGGAGGGGAATGATTGATACCTCTTGATGTGGATGCTCTCCTGGTATCAGAAATCGGGAAACGGCTTGTTTGTATGGAAATTTCGCATCTGCCGACGGGGAGTTTGAGAGAGACGAAGGATACGTTCCATTTTCATCTATCTCACTTACACTAGCGATCGTTCTCACGAGAGTTTGATAGTATGCGATCGTGATAGCCAATGTGTTAGAAGATCTACTATCACGCTCAATGATAACATTCGAGAGCGAAAGAGCTATATTCACGCTGGAGGGGAATGATTGATACCTCTTGATGTGGATGCTCTCCTGGTATCAGAAATCGGGAAACGGCTTGTTTGTATGGAAATTTCGCACCTGCCGACAGTGAGTTTGAGGGAGATGAAGGATACGTTCCATTTCATCTATCTCACTTGCACTAGCGATCGTTTTCACCAGAGTTTGATAGTATGCGATCGTGATAGCCAATGTGTTAGAAGATCTGCTATCACGCTCAATGATAAAATGCGAGAGCGAAAGAGCTATATTCACGCTGGAGGGGAATGATTGATACCTCTTGATGTGGATGCGCTCCTGGTATCAGAAATCGGGAAACGGCTTGTTTGTATGGAAATTTCGCACCTGCCGACGGGGAGTTTGAGAGAGACGAAGGATACGTTCCATTTTCATCTATCTCACTTACACTAGCGATCGTTCTCACGAGAGTTTGATAGTATGCGATCGTGATAGCCAATGTGTTGGAAGATCTGCTATCACGCTCAATGATAACATGCGAGAGCGAAAGAGCTATATTCACGCTGGATGGGAATGATTGATACCTCTTGATGTGGATGCGCTCCTGGTATCAGAAATCGGGAAACGGCTTGTTTGTATGGAATTTCGCATCCACCGACGGGGAGTATGAGGGAGATGAAGGATACGTTCCATTTCATCTATCTCACTTACACTAGCGATCGTTCTCACGAGAGTTTGATAGTATGCGATTGTGATAGTCAATGTGTTGGAAGATCTACTATCACGTTCAATGATAACATGCGAGAGCGAAAGAGCTATATTCACGCTGGAGGGGAATGATTGATACCTCTTGATGTGGATGCGCTCCTGGTATCAGAAATCGGGAAACGGCTTGTTTGTATGGAAATTTCGCATCTGCCGACGGGGAGTTTGAGGGAGACGAAGGATATGTTCCATTTCATCTATCTCACTTGCACTAGCGATCGTTCTCACGAGAGTTTGATAGTATGCGATCGTGATAGCCAATGTGTTAGAAGATCTGCTATCACGCTCAATGATAAAATGCGAGAGCGAAAGAGCTATATTCACGCTGGAGGGGAATGATTGATACCTCTTGATGTGGATGCGCTCCTGGTATCAGAAATCGGGAAACGGCTTGTTTGTATGGAAATTTCGCACCTGCCGACGGGGAGTATGAGGGAGATGAAGGATACGTTCCATTTCATCTATCTCACTTGCACTAGCGATCGTTCTCACGAGTGTTTGATAGTATGCGATTGTGATAGCCAATGTGTTGGAAGATCTGCTATCACGCTCAATGATAACATGCGAGAGCGAAAGAGCTATATTCACGCTGGAGGGGAATGATTGATACCTCTTGATGTGGATGCTCTCCTGGTATCAGAAATCGGGAAACGGCTTGTTTGTATGGAAATTTCGCATCTGCCGACGGGGAGTTTGAGAGAGACGAAGGATACGTTCCATTTTCATCTATCTCACTTACACTAGCGATCGTTCTCACGAGAGTTTGATAGTATGCGATCGTGATAGCCAATGTGTTAGAAGATCTACTATCACGCTCAATGATAACATGCGAGAGCGAAAGAGCTATATTCACGCTGGAGGGGAATGATTGATACCTCTTGATGTGGATGCTCTCCTGGAATCAGAAATCGGGAAACGGCTTGTTTGTATGGAATTTCGCATCCACCGACGGGGAGTATGAGGGAGATGAAGGATACGATCCATTTCATCTATCTCACTTGCACTAGCGATCGTTTTCACCAGAGTTTGATAGTATGCGATCGTGATAGCCAATGTGTTAGAAGATCTACTATCACGCTCAATGATAACATGCGAGAGCGAAAGAGCTATATTCACGCTGGAGGGGAATGATTGATACCTCTTGATGTGGATGCGCTCCTGGTATCAGAAATCGGGAAACGGCTTGTTTGTATGGAAATTTCGCATCTGCCGACGGGGAGTTTGAGAGAGACGAAGGATACGTTCCATTTTCATCTATCTCACTTACACTAGCGATCGTTCTCACGAGAGTTTGATAGTATGCGATCGTGATAGTCAATGTGTTAGAAGATCTACTATCACGCTCAATGATAAAATGCGAGAGCGAAAGAGCTATATTCACGCTGGAGGGGAATGATTGATACCTCTTGATGTGGATGCTCTCCTGGAATCAGAAATCGGGAAACGGCTTGTTTGTATGGAAATTTCGCATCTGCCGACGGGGAGTTTGAGAGAGACGAAGGATACGTTCCATTTCATCTATCTCACTTACACTAGCGATCGTTCTCACGAGAGTTTGATAGTATGCGATCGTGATAGCCAATGTGTTAGAAGATCTACTATCATGCTCAATGATAACATGCGAGAGCGAAAGAGCTATATTCACGCTGGAGGGGAATGATTGATACCTCTTGATGTGGATGCGGTCTTGGTATCAGAAATCGGGAAACGGCTTGTTTGTATGGAAATTTCGCATCTGCCGACGGGGAGTTTGAGAGAGACGAAGGATACGTTCCATTTTCATCTATCTCACTTACACTAGCGATCGTTCTCACGAGAGTTTGATAGTATGCGATCGTGATAGTCAATGTGTTAGAAGATCTACTATCACGCTCAATGATAAAATGCGAGAGCGAAAGAGCTATATTCACGCTGGAGGGGAATGATTGATCCCTCTTGATGTGGATGCGCTCCTGGTATCAGAAATCGGGAAACGGCTTGTTTGTATGGAATTTCGTACCTGCCGACGGGGAGTTTGAGGGAGATGAAGGATACGTTCCATTTCATCTATCTCACTTACACTAGCGATCGTTCTCACGAGAGTTTGATAGTATGCGATCGTGATAGCCAATGTGTTGGAAGATCTACTATCATGCTCAATGATAACATGCGAGAGCGAAAGAGCTATATTCACGCTGGAGGGGAATGATTGATACCTCTTGATGTGGATGCGGTCTTGGTATCAGAAATCGGGAAACGGCTTGTTTGTATGGAAATTTCGCATCTGCCGACGGGGAGTTTGAGAGAGACGAAGGATACGTTCCATTTTCATCTATCTCACTTACACTAGCGATCGTTCTCACGAGAGTTTGATAGTAAGCGATCGTGATAGCCAATGTGTTAGAAGATCTACTATCACGCTCAATGATAAAATGCGAGAGCGAAAGAGCTATATTCACGCTGGAGGGGAATGATTGATCCCTCTTGATGTGGATGCGCTCCTGGTATCAGAAATCGGGAAACGGCTTGTTTGTATGGAATTTCGCATCCACCGACGGGGAGTATGAGGGAGATGAAGGATACGATCCATTTCATCTATCTCACTTGCACTAGCGATCGTTTTCACCAGAGTTTGATAGTATGCGATCGTGATAGTCAATGTGTTAGAAGATCTACTATCACGCTCAATGATAACATGCGAGAGCGAAAGAGCTATATTCACGCTGGAGGGGAATGATTGATACCTCTTGATGTGGATGCGGTCTTGGTATCAGAAATCGGGAAACGGCTTGTTTGTATGGAAATTTCGCATCTGCCGACGGGGAGTTTGAGAGAGACGAAGGATACGTTCCATTTTCATCTATCTCACTTACACTAGCGATCGTTCTCACGAGAGTTTGATAGTATGCGATCGTGATAGTCAATGTGTTAGAAGATCTACTATCACGCTCAATGATAAAATGCGAGAGCGAAAGAGCTATATTCACGCTGGAGGGGAATGATTGATACCTCTTGATGTGGATGCTCTCCTGGAATCAGAAATCGGGAAACGGCTTGTTTGTATGGAATTTCGTACCTGCCGACGGGGAGTTTGAGGGAGATGAAGGATACGTTCCATTTCATCTATCTCACTTACACTAGCGATCGTTCTCACGAGAGTTTGATAGTATGCGATCGTGATAGCCAATGTGTTGGAAGATCTACTATCATGCTCAATGATAACATGCGAGAGCGAAAGAGCTATATTCACGCTGGAGGGGAATGATTGATACCTCTTGATGTGGATGCGGTCTTGGTATCAGAAATCGGGAAACGGCTTGTTTGTATGGAAATTTCGCATCTGCCGACGGGGAGTTTGAGAGAGACGAAGGATACGTTCCATTTTCATCTATCTCACTTACACTAGCGATCGTTCTCACGAGAGTTTGATAGTAAGCGATCGTGATAGCCAATGTGTTAGAAGATCTACTATCACGCTCAATGATAACATGCGAGAGCGAAAGAGCTATATTCACGCTGGAGGGGAATGATTGATACCTCTTGATGTGGATGCGCTCCTGGTATCAGAAATCGGGAAACGGCTTGTTTGTATGGAAATTTCGCATCTGCCGACGGGGAGTTTGAGAGAGACGAAGGATACGTTCCATTTTCATCTATCTCACTTACACTAGCGATCGTTCTCACGAGAGTTTGATAGTATGCGATCGTGATAGCCAATGTGTTAGAAGATCTACTATCATGCTCAATGATAACATGCGAGAGCGAAAGAGCTATATTCACGCTGGAGGGGAATGATTGATACCTCTTGATGTGGATGCGCTCCTGGTATCAGAAATCGGGAAACGGCTTGTTTGTATGGAAATTTCGCATTTGCCGACGGGGAGTTTGAGGGAGATGAAGGATACGTTCCATTTCATCTATCTCACTTGCACTAGCGATCGTTCTCACGAGAGTTTGATAGTATGCGATCGTGATAGCCAATGTGTTGGAAGATCTACTATCATGCTCAATGATAACATGCGAGAGCGAAAGAGCTATATTCACGCTGGAGGGGAATGATTGATACCTCTTGATGTGGATGCGCTCCTGGTATCAGAAATCGGGAAACGGCTTGTTTGTATGGAAATTTCGCATTTGCCGACGGGGAGTTTGAGGGAGATGAAGGATACGTTCCATTTCATCTATCTCACTTGCACTAGCGATCGTTCTCACGAGAGTTTGATATTACGCGATCCTGGTAACATAATTACGGAAACGGGTTTACAGCAAACATTCCTAAAGTTGTCAGCCATACCCTGTATGCAATGGTTCCCTGATGCGGTTTGATTTAAACGAGGTTACGCTGCATACGATCGCAATAAAAGTGAGGTTATGCAGCATAGATCCGGTGCCTTTTCGCGGCAATATTCTCACAGGCCTGGCATAAGTTAAATGCAGCCATGCAATCTCCCATGATGACATCCTGGGGCTGCTAGATGGACTATAACGAAGCGCAACTGATCGTGCAAATGGAACACTGTGAACGATCGTTTCAAATCGACAAGAGTATTGTGGAAAGGGATAATTGCAAAATGTTATGTTTGTTATAAACGAGCTGTAATAATAACGTTATCAGGACTCGTGTTATCATTTCAATCATGCGTATTGGCTGTCGGAAGTCGAATAAATGAAGCGGCATGATTGGTGAACAAGCTAACCGCTCTCCGGAAGCCTTCGGCCCTGTAATCTTAGTGACAAATACCGATTGAGCGGTTGCTAACAATACGGAGATTAGCTTAATTTCATGCAACTAGTTACTCGTGGTACGCGACCCAATGCGGTACAGTGTTATAAAGCATGAGCTTTCACAGTCACGAAGATTCCAGCCGGTTGAACTGTACATCGTACAGTACTGGATCATCCGTTGGTACACTGCAGTCGCAACTAAGCTTGCGGACTAATTTTACCCTCGGATCGTATCATCCTTCGCACGTGGGCCCACAGCATGACAGTGGATGCATGCAAAGCGAGGGTTGGTCTGCTATGGATATCCAGCTGCTGAATGACGATCACGAGAAGGCGATACTGAGTGATCTGTGCAGAACTGCCGGCACGGAAAGTACTCCTTTGACCACATTCAGCTACATCAGTGAGTATATCTGCTCGAACAATATCGACATATGGCCGGGAGAGTTATCAAGTTCGTCAAACATTGATGCTAAACGGAGTTGTACGCAACGGAGCACTGGAGATATGGTAAGAAAAATGTGAGTAGTGCGAACCACAAGAACAAACCCATCTAAAAGGTGTACTGTTACTTACCATCAGCGGTTTTACAGCGCCAGCAACACGCATCGGCAGATTTATGACAAATGTAAACGTGTGCTAGAGTCAATAATTGCACGAAACGAGCAAATACTGCTAGTATTACGGCAAAACCAATGCACCAATAAAACATTAAAGCGTCTACATTGAATATTCTCGACTTAGAAGGATTTCTTTCTTTTTTTCTACTACTTCCATATAGTACTAGGTCACGTAAAAAAGAACGTTTGCCAATACCAAACATAAGAAATTGCAATATAATATACATGAGACTTGTGTTCACGGTTGGTTGAAGTTTATTGTTTAACTCAAGTACACATTAAAAACGGAAAACCGAGCTCTTATATTCCTGTGCTTCTTACTGTACATCACTGATCCGATTTAAGTTTTCCCTCTGTTCCCTTTAGTCTGGGTGCATTTTACTTGTACCTTTCGACGCGTTTACCGATCAAGTGAAGCAATGGTTTGTACGGCCGAAACGGACAGCAAATCTCCCTCATCGTCGCCACTGCTCCCACTGTCGTCATCGTCTTCGAACGGTTCGTCCTCTTCCTGTTGTTCGTTGGTGTGCACCCGATCGTACCGTATGCTGGCCAATCCAGAACCACCACCTCCACCATCCCCACTGTCACCGACCAGCGCTGCACCGGTGAGATCTCCGATACCGGGCGTACCCTGGAAGCAATGCAGCCAAAGCACGTATATGGCAGCGAATGCAACCCCAAGCACACCGCCAAGAAACAGCACGGACGGGAGGTAGTTGTGTTGGGCCGGATCCGAACCTGTTACGGTGGGTTGCGTTGGCGATGTACCGGCCTCGGAAGGTTTCGGTTGACCAGATGAACCATTACTCGAGGCACCCAACTGCTGGGCCCGCTTGTCGTTGATTGACACGCAAATGTGACTTTCGCCACCGGATGCAATCGGTTGGAAGCGGAAGGCGGCCTGACATTCGGTACAGTCGGTCGCCTTCGGACCGGTACATTTGAGGCAGGTCGTATGGCACTGGAGGCATTGGGGGAGGTTGGCGCTGGTGGCGTTCGGTCGATTGGACGTGTTAGGTGAAAGGCTATTCATCAACGCATCGACCACACGTTGCTCTCGGCGTCGGCGAAGAGATGACGGTGGCAGTGGTCGCTGACCGTTGGTTGCTATTTCATCGTTGTCAGCTTGACGGGACGCACCATTTACTTCCGAGGCAAGCGGTGCCGAGGGATACGTTCCCGGAGGACATTGAATATAGCAGTGGCCTTTATAATGGTACGCGGTTGCTTTGCATTCTGTTTGGGAAGAGAACGAACAAAGGTGTATTTAAAAAAAATGCGATCGTGACATTTAATAGAGGTGAGACGTGAATTTAATCCAGTTGAGTATTTGCAACCAACCTTGAGTGTGTTCATATAAACATGCCACCGGTGAAACTAAAACTATTGATAAGTACTTTAGAGATATGCTACGTTAAAGATGCATGCAAGTAATCTTAAGTAAGACTAAAGTTGAAAAACTCACACCTTTAGTTGGAAGTCGATGTAAATTAAAAGAAGGACTGAGCATTAGAAAGAAAAAAAATTAATTCATAGGTTAAAATAATAAATACGAAGCAAAATTCTGTGTTGCATTTGCCGTGCAGGAAGAGTGAGACACTTAAACTACCCAAGCTTAAAAATAAAGTATACTTAACCTAAACGTTGATTTAACTCAGAAGACAAGTAAGATTCAATCAAGACAAGTAAATAAGAAAAAAAAGAATGTAATATATAAAAAGAATCCAAATCAAATCAGTTCAAAACTTTACAAACAAAACAAAAGGAAATTACCAAACCAGACGGAAATAGCACGGGGTGGAGTGTCCTTATTTACTTTCCTCCAATGTCCAGTACTGTGTCGAGTGTGTACTTCGTGTGTTTGTGTTGTTGTTGTTTTAGTTGTTTTTCCTTGTTGCTTTGTGTTGCTTCTAGACATTCTCTTAAATTACTAGCTTATGTATCCTCCCTAGTTTAACGTGTTAAAGCTGTAACGCAGCTACATTCCGGTAATACATACACAAAGTAAGGTACAAACATACATGATACAATTGAATGAGTTTAAGGGTAAACAAACTATATCATAATAACAAAACAAGCTCTACTCCCATACATAGTAACATAAAGAGGTGTAAACGAAACGAATATATAACCTTGCAATAACGTTGGCGGTTGACGTCGAGCAGCGTTGTGTTTGATCCTTTCGTCGCGCGCAGCGTATGATTTTCGACACCTAGTTCCGTCAAACCTTAATGGATGTTCCTGTGAAAAATGGAAAACCAGACGAACGCCATTCTGTTTCGCTACACGAAGTGGCCCCATTCGGAATTACACCTCTCGTGTGCCGGGTTATGCTTTCTTCACTGAGCATTGATTCTTTGCCTTGTCTTTCATTTTTGATTTCTTTATTTTTTGCGATTTTTTTTTTGTTTCGCTATATTTTATGTTTTCTCTTAATAGTTTTATGTGTGCGTGAGTTTTTTGTTTGTTTGTTTTATTTTGTTGCTATCCATCGAACCATCTACACATGCTTGCATTCCGAACCTGCTTCAGTACCTCCTTTGGGAAGTAACGTTAATTCAATTTGCCACGTGCTTTCACGTGGTTTCCAGTGTTTCGGGGTGTAGGGTGGTCTGCATTCGGTCTCATTTGTTTCTATGCGTTACATTAGTTATTTTACAACACCTGTCCATTACCGTGGAGATCGATTGGCCGAAAAAAATGGCTGCTTTATGTGAAATTGACGACTCGGTCTTCGGTTTTACACACACTCGGACACGACCCAAATTGCATGTACCGCGCCGTTACAAAAGAGAAAACAAAACACTATCCTTGCTTCGACAATGCTCGAGAATTGGTGCAGGATCAAGTCTGAGAAGTAGAAATGTTTGTGCCATTCCACGTTAATGCTTCGCTTTTACACCTATCTAGATTGAATTTAGAGTTATGTTGAGTTATTTCAGCTCGCTTCTTTCGCTTGACACGTCCGCAGGGCAGAGGAGTTCTCGTTATGGTTTCGATTTTGTTCGCTTCATCTATCGCCAGCCGCTGTACGTATAACAGTGGCCCAGGAGTTCTGCTGCTACTTAAGTTTCGCCCTTTTTTGTTCTAATTTCGTTTTAAAAAGTTCACAATTTGTTAGTTTGTTCCTAGCTTTGTTTGGTTGGTTCCTAATTAATTTCTAAACCTTTTTCGCGGACATTTGTTTCGGCTGTTTTAGCATCAAAGTTTATCTGTACGAGTACTATTTTCAGTTATCTACTTCATTCTAATACACATAATGTCGGATTCGACGTTGTTTTGTGCAGACCTTGCACTTAGACGGTTAGTATTCTAATGGTTAGTTATCTCCATCCAACGCGGAAGATAAACATAAAAAGAACACGTATCATACCGATCACATGTGTGTGTGTGTGTGATGTATGTTGTGGGACGCTAGCTCGAACACGCTCAACACTTATCATTACATCTCGATGATACGAAAAGGTAATGCTGTGAATGTGATTTATATATACTGCATACCGTGTGGTGTTGCACATTCGCTGGCCTGACACCGTGTGTGAGGATTTTATTGTTAGTTATTCCTTTCCTTTGTTTGTTATTTCATGTGATTCAAACCTAACGTGTTTGTTTGATCGACTTATCCTTGTGTCCGCCCTTAACTCATTACTTTCATTACTAGTGAACATCTCTATTTGCTACACCGTTTGTTTCTGCTTCTCGACTTAAGAACTGTTTTCCTACTTCAACCATTTGGCTTTGACGCAGATGTTGAACAGCTTACAAATAGGCGAAATTTCGTGTAATCCATTATTTTGCTTACTATCGGTTTATTGCTGGCCGTAGATAGGTATGTACAGCATCAAGAGCTTTCAATTTCATTGAGCATTTTACTAATGACGAACTAAGTACGAGCCTGCAGTAAATAAAGCATTTTGCCACGGCTACATCAATAAAAATGAACACAATTTTGAAGCACGATATGTAAGTTTGCTTGCTTGAATATAACTACAACATGGTTGCTGCATTTGAAAAAAAAATAAAAGGATCAAGGGCAGTATGAAGGATCGTAAGATTTGCTAACACAAACACTAATTATCACTGATGTTATTGAAACGATGACCGATATGTATGTCAAACAAGGAGTTTTGATACAGGAATCTCTGTTTAACAGTACTCAAAAGCGATATGATAGTTGTACTCGTAAGAACTCTTCGTGAAGGTTGAATTTTAACGCGCCATTTGGACAATAAGTGACAAAAACAAAAGAAATGAATGATTCTCGGGTTTTCTTTCCAACAATGGTAAATGTAATTGAGTAAATGTGTCGAAAGTTGTTTTTCCAATTACAATGAGATATCCTATATACGGACCCGCCGTTACAAATCACGTGGTCACTCCGGAATTGCCTCCATAGTTATCTGAAATTAAATCCGAGTTCTAATTCGAAGCAAACCGGAGTCAACTCCGGAATCCTATCTGGAGTCGCTACCGGAGTAATCCAAAAACGACTATGAACCAATCCGGATTTTTTCGGGGTCGGGGACATTGCTTAATGAATCCATTCTGATATTCCCATCACTATTGTTAACAGTACACCTGCAGTACCAATATCCAGTCCTATCTGAACTATTCTCCCCCAGGTAGAACAAACAATTTTTGGCATGGGAAAAATAGAAACCAAGAAGAAATCAGAAATGGCAAATCGAGCTATAGCACCACAACAAATAAGAAATTATTTATTGGATCCAACTTCTTCTCTGGTTTCTTCTTCCGTTTCTACTCAGGTCGGGTTAGTGAAAAACGATGACGAATTATGAATACAAATTGTTTACTGTGGGTTACTATTGAATTTACAAAACTCGCTGTAAGTTCTGAACAATCGTCACATTAAAAGCGACTCGAAACGGAACGTCGTCGTCGGGCAATGACATCGAATTAAGTTTTTCGTTAGAAATAATCTTTAATTCAGATGGCCTTCTTGTTGAGTGCTTTTGATTGTGAGACTTCATGAGCTTCCACTTAATCTTCGCCATCCACCTCCTTTTCGCGCGCAATATTTGCTCATTGGCATTTGTTTTTCGCTGAGTTTTATCCAATGCCAAATGACTAGTAACGACTCGTCGCTGGTCAGAGCTTTGCCAGATGTAATGAAGTTGAAAAAAAAAAATGACCCGACAGCACACTCGTTTGACTCTCAGAGTTCGGAGACTTGAGGCAGCGTTTGACATTTGCATAATGGAGGAGAGCCTGATTGTTTGAGATTAAAAGCTTGAAACAGGAATAAATTTAGACTCCCTTTCAGGCGACGACTCGTGACCTAAAGGGTACACGGGTTTTTCATGGTAATGATGTGGATTTAATGGACAGTTCTTCCCTTTGGCGTTTGGGAAACATTGCTTCATTGCGCCTGAAAGCCTTAGTCCTTTTTCTGGTTCATCTTGTGCATTAGCTAGAGAGTGATAAAACGTATAGGTTTATATTGCTGAAGATAAGTCCCCAATCGAAGACAGTTGAAAGCCATTTTATTTTTATAAGCTATCGAAATTGCAATGTTTAATGTTTCCCATCGTTTGATTGTTTCTTCATAATGGTTCAAAGTGTGCTTAAGGTACAATTTTTTGGTTTTTAATTCCCATCTCCACGGGTTCCCGGTACTATGCATCTCTTCCACGTCGTCCCTGATCGATCTGCCTCGGATTATTTATGTAAATTCCTTCGTGAGGAGAATACATTTCCAAATCTGGCGACAAATGGCGACAAGATGAATCCATCGCCCAATAAATCGTAGGTCATTAATTTGTCAACGATGCTTCTGTGGGGATGGCGTGGAAGCTGAACTCTAGACAAACGACTCAGCGATGCATGCAAGTGTGTCAAACGTTTACAGCTTATTTGCTTTTCATGAACGTTGTATTGAAATTATGCGCTGTTAAGGTAAGCTCGGAAGAAAAATTATATTGCATAGTTATGAAGATTTAGATACTATAATAACAGCAATATATGAACAGAACAGAAGCGGGTTGCAAATGTCTATACATGAAAAATGGATACCAAATATGCCCTCCTGATGTCCAATTTAAAGGATGGACTTTTGCATTTGATTTTGAAAATATGATCTATTAAAAGAAATTCTGCCTTCCTCGTACCCTCGTCCAACGTTAGTGTATTGAAACCCCTTAATCTCTCCCGTGTCAATATCATCGTACCATAATAGGTTTTGGAAGAAGAGGCAAATGTCTCTGTAGGCAAATGTCGCTCATCCTATCAATTTCAAAAGGGTCCCACGGCACGTTTAATAACAAATTATGATGGACAATCCATTCCGGTGGGTATTTCATCATCCCGGGAAAATCAGTCGTGGCAATTTAGCACGCTCAACTGGCAAAAGTCAGAGGCGGAAGTAGTTAAAGCGCTGCTTCCGCTACACCCCGGCCTTGCTGCAGCGACAATGAGCGATGTCCTTCACGGTCGGTACTTAAACAGGATTCGCTACTGGGATGAGGCGGAAAAATCCTTGCGAATCGATAATGAGGCACGTTCGACAACAAGCGTGACCTTGCTCCAGATGATGGGATCGAATGTTTTGCCAGCTTTTGCATAATCAAATTGGCGCCCAAGAAAATGCGCGTGGTTTTGCGTAGACACTTTCAGTAAGCCATATCTGCTTCGTTTTCCAATCGAATCATGAGTACTGTTGTTTTTGATTATTTTGTATTCTCGTACCTGTGTAAAGCTTACAATGGGAAACGATGTAATTGGGGGAATACTGTGGAATGAAACATTATCTAATATTATTCGTTGTAAAAGATGGGCTTGTTTTTGATGGTTCGAGCAGCATCATCGTTGGAATTATTTTCACGATTGAAATGGAACTAAATAATGGGATACTCGCAAAAGCTGATTACTTTGCTAAATTCCAATCATTTTTTGAGTGCCACAGAATCCATAGACTCATTCCGCTTTTTATTAAAAGCTACCAATTGCAGGAATAAAAAAAAAACCGTTTGAATTCTCGTGTGAACAAACCTCCGATGTAGCAAAAGCAATAGTTTTAGCATAGCAATCTAACAAACACCATCAGCAGCGCTTTTACTTGTTTGTAATAGAACTATACGAGTTGAAATGAGAAAAAAAAACAATATCCGTACGGATCAACCGAAGCTAAACCTCCGGCGGATGGGATGCACAAAGAACTCCGATACTCTGTAGTAACATTCTGACAAAAATCAATTTTACATCCCACTCGTTTGAGCACCAGAGGATGGGAAACTTTTTGTGACAGTGGGAAAGAACAAGTCGATTCAACAGTAACGATTCATAGCGCCAAGCACTTTGCAATCGTCTGCGATCCGGATTGCTTTTTTCCTTCGTGCAGGCCCCCTTCACGGTTATCGACTGTGTCTATCTCTACGTTTGCGTGAATATCTGGTAGGGGATCAATTTACCAATGGTATGTGCGATACCAAGAAAGGATTTAGATACAACCATACGAGCAAATGCTCTACATCCAATCGATCGAAACGGCAAAAATCAGCCCCAAATGAGATCCTTATGGAGGAGCTTCAAATTTCGTTCGCTTTTCACAAGCAATATTCGCCATCAACAGATTCGAAAACGAAAAACAAAAGTAGCTAGCACGAAGTGAAGCATCACCATCAGCAGAGCCAATGTTGCTGAATTAATGATACAGTCCTCCATCGTTCGACTTGCGAATTCCACACCAATCGTAGTTAAAACAAAAATACCAGCGAAATAAGTCCAAACAAATGAGGCAAAACATGTTGGTGTGATTGCATTCTCCTATCTACGGATATAAAATATCTTTAAATAAGAATATCGGCTACACACAATTGGTTACGAATTGCTTATTTGTAAAATTGTGTATCTTGTTTGTTATGTGTTTTTATTATTTCAATGTTATTATTTTTTCAAAAATATCGTTCCCACAAGTACACGGCCCCCTTGTCTTTCATTTGAAAGCAATTTACTTTTATGCATCATCCGTCAAGTAAAGTGCTTTCATATCTCTCTATCGACCTATTCGATCTATCGAAAAAGGTATTTTCACTAGGAAACGCATCCCTGTTGGCACCGCTTTCTTCATAGGCCTTTCAAGTAATTCCACATTAAAACAGTCATTCCAAACGGTTAGCATCCAAAACTTTCCGCCATAAGCGAATCAATCAAACCGAGCGACTGTGGTACTATTGACTACGTTTTGATTTGGCACATTTCTTGTGGTACAGTTTATTAAAACAAAACCGGTTGTTATGGTTCATGCCATACCAACGCCTTGTGAATGCACTGGGTACATATCCGATCAAACGAGTTTCTATTGCAAAAGCCAACACTTAGAATATCGTGCTTTGTATCGCCATTTTTCCGATGCAGGAGAATCACAAATCCTAAAAGCATGCAAGAATTTGGTCGGGTAGAGAGAAAGCATACCCGAACCACAATTCTTTGAAGCAAGTGGAAGCAACATAAAAAAGAGCCCTGTATGAGATTCCGCACCAGCCGTATGAGGGTTCGACTAGAAGGAAGTATGCAAATTGAGTTCAGCAAACTGGATCAGTGCCGTGTTGCTAACCGAGCGTGGTGGCAAAAGCTTAGCTGAGTGCCACTCACGGAGTCTACGGCCGGGATCGTAGCTTGGTTGACCCTGTTTGCATATTGAGTAGGGTAAAGCATAATAATGCTGCCGTTCCGATGTGCCAATTTTGCATCCATCGTGCTGAAGGCGAAGACGATACTGCACCGCAAAACCCATCGGGGCTGTTTTGCAATTGGGCTTAAACGGAACAAGTAAGAACATGCTGCCGCTCGGATGGAAACGAATAGGTGTGCAGGAGAGATGATGCAAAACAGAGAAAGTGCGATGGAATTGAAATTAGGAAATGGAAGCTGTCGGAGTTTCACTCAACCGTTTACCAATAATGCTGTCTCCGGGTTTTGTCCCATTAATTTAGCAACTTTCATTCATGCTGAGACGGTTGCAAAAACGAAAATAGTATGATCCGCAGTGGGCGAATGCGGGGCAGCATCGATATTTTCACCATAGTAAACGTAGCCAGTGGAATGAATTGGCTTGATTATTTTGCACAAATTGAAACAGCTCCTATTCAATTTCTTTGCATCAGCGTTATACTGGCAATATGATATGAATCTCAAATAGTGTGATGAATTTTACTCCAACTATCACGTTTTAGATGATTCTTTAACAACAAGCGTGTATGTAATAATGAAGCTGGCAATGGAGGCGCACGGTAGTTTATGGATAGACGGGTGTAACACAGCATGAGATTATCTATTGCTTTTTTTAATTTCAAATATGTTATAAAAATAAGAACAAAAACACTATTTGGATATAGTAACGTTACAAATGAGGCATTAATTCAAACGATGTGATATGCAACAATTAAAGAAAAACTAGTTGTACACGAAGAATTTGATCGATGGCTCGACGAAAGCTGCGTACATATGAACGAATAAATCTGCTTAACGATTATTATCCCGCCCCAAGATGTAAAATATATCCGTTTGGAAAAAATGTTCTATGTAAAACTAAGATACAACTAATTACTATCTTGATATTGGAAGCTTCACTCGTTTGATTTTACCATTATTGTACAAATTACATATTCACTAACAATTGTTAAAGAGTATGGAAAGGATGCTTTTCTCGCAATGGGATAAAACAGGGAGAAAATGGTTTTTACGTAAAATTCAATATCTATACACCACACCTGAACTATAACTTAAGGATAAGCAACAAAGCAAAACTTTGGCTTTGATTAAACGGACCACTGACACGTGTCAGTGGCCTTCCATAACGGGTTCTGTTGCTTGACTTTTTTTTCTTACAGCAGTTCAGTATGTGACCGTGAAAACAAAATTAACGCACCTGTTTACTTGTGGGTTGAGCTCAAATGGATTGGCTAATTTCTACCCACTCGTTGCCAAATTGGTTAACCAGATGTGAATAATCGCACCATGGCTGACACGTCCCAACACATGCTTCGGCACAGTTTTGCTCTGCAATTAGATTTTCTTGTGCTCTTGTGTATCATCGCGATGTACTGGTTTGCTGGTTTTGTTGGATTACGGTTCGATTTTATCTATTTGGCGTTTTTTCTCCGCATCCTGGTGTTTATGCTCTATTTGCCGTTTGCCGTTGTGGTGGATGGCCGAACAACTTTAACGATTACCTAGTACCGATTGAGCTTACTTGTCTGTCGGAGTAAAACTGTGATATGAACATTGCAAGCAGTGACAAACCTATGCAGCTGGCGGCATCGAATCGTGCGCAGGATACCGCCGTCACGTCGTTGGATGAGGTCCGCTGTACCTCGCTGTGTCCCTCACCGATCTGGAAGATAAATCGAAACGCGTATAAATAATCGGAACATGTTTACAATAGTCTTTATAAATCTGGTGCGATCACTTACTTGCTGCATATCTCGCCATTGGTCGCTCGTAACGCCACTATCAAACTCGAGGGCGTTATGTTCCACTTCACCGCCGAAATTACTATCATAGCCAGGTTTACCGAATCGAACAGGATCATTCTGCTGGGCAGGCGTTTCCGTACCGTAGAATATAAGATCCCATTGCGTGATTTGAGCTGTATTGATTGAGGTAGAAAAAGACACCAACGATGATGGTGATGATTAGTGATGATGATTAATTGATTGATTGATGAAACTCGTGCCAAATGCATATAATTTTAAACAAGTGCAATACATTGTATATGCCATAATAAATAATAAAACAAAATTTGTAAAAATGAAAGTTTGCAAACATAAAAATATTACAGTAAACATAAAAATAACAAACTTCAATGATATTACTGACAAGTAGTATGCGTCATATTATATAGTATTTCTTAATCTCTACAATAATCACTACTACGTACTACAGCAATTATAAAAAAAACTACAAAACTCAGAAAATGCTGAATTATTGCTATCGTTAAACTATGAAACATTGTACAACTAATTGAAAATTTAAGCGAATGAATATAATCTAATGAACTCGACAATTTTCCACAACTTCGAAAGCACTGAGGAAGGAAATACCATAATATAATATAAAAAATATTATGGCGTTTGGTAATGTAAAAAAAAAAACCACAACATAAAACACCTGCGAGCTCAAAGACTTATTCGCATTTGTTCGGTAATCGTTTTTAATAGTAAACGAATTTAAAAAAATGTCCGTTTAAAAAAACTCGTTCAAACACACAAAATAGCATAGTGGTGGGAAAGTATCTGTTAAGCATACCATAATTAGTTAATTTAGTTAATGTCTTGTGAAAATATGCACAATCTTTGCCCTGGCAAGAAATCACACCAATGACAACGACTTATGTCGTTCGACTGGTACGGTACATGAAAGTACCGGCACCGGAACGTACCGTCGTAGGTGAAACCGGATTGCGTGCATAGTACACAAGATCTTTTCCCAGGGTGACAAACTCTGGCATGGGCTTATGGAAGTTTCTATACCGTGAGTGTGTGTGTGTATGTATGTGGGTATGTAAGAATGAGTTTGAGGGAAAACTTTATCGTACAGTTTTGGGCACAACGTGCAATGAAAGTGTCTCTGCTTGAGAGTGGTACGAGTTATCACTTCCTAGCACACGTGGCCCATGTATTCGTCTTTCAGTTGGGAATTTATTGAACAAGTGTTAGCTGCCCGTCTGGAACATTAACGATAACAGAGGTAGGTTGGGTAACGATTTGTATGCTATAGTATTTATAGATACAATGATGCCCGATTTATAAACATTGCAGATTCCTTCCTTCTAAAGGGTTTTGGTAGCAGCCCTGTCGTGTGAGAATTCGAAGCCGCTGCTACTAATGCACTACCGGACCCACCTTCTTCTTGAAGAATTCTTGAATATCGACCAGACCGTGTTGCGTGGCGTTACTGTTTGTGTTTTGTACTTTTTTCTAACAACCCGGAAGAAAAGTGTGACCATTTCCCTGTACTTCCGAGTGCAGTTTTGTGTTGCTGTGAGCAGCAACGGATGTTTAACTATGCTCGACGCGCTACCGTTTCAGTGTCAACTGTGAAGTTGCTTAAACACCAAGCGCCAGAAGGAAAAAAAACTTATCCTACAGCACGATGAGTTGTTTCGAGGTGACTGTTGTCTCGAAGCTCTTGTGAAAAGTTTCAGCTTGCAGCCAACCAACCATGTGCTTCATTTGTTAGGAATCCAGGAAAGAAAGTTTCTCACTTTATCCCACGAGATGTAGTCATCTTGCGCGCACACACAAACCCACACCCTGTGCACAGCAGTGGGTTAAACCAAAGTGGGAAGTATTGAAGGAAAAGAGATTCGTTCCAAAAAGTTAATCGGCATATTGTAACGGGAAATGAAGGATAAGCTATGCGAACCGTACGGAAGTATTGTACTATCCCGTGCGTTTCTCTTGCACCAAACAAAGGGCCGAATTTTGCCTGTGTAACGATCGTATTTACCTGTTGGTGGCACATGATACAACCCACGGAAGCTCAGAGACTAATAGCCAGCACGGATAATATTCTCAGCCGATAGCTCGATGACGTGCCTGAATAAATTTCCCTATGGTTTTAGAACAGTGGGATGAGATACCATCAAGAAGTTTATCGTTTCCCCTTGGGTGGCTTAATGTTATCACCAACGAGAGAGGACATTCATTTTCGTTGCGACGGCCCTGCGCTCATGGAGAACAATAACTGCTGAACCGGCTCTTATGTGTTTTTGTGTGAGTGTGGTTAGCAACAAATACCGCCTTTGATAAATCAATGCTGGCTATCAACAACATTTACTTGGTTGTAAATAAGTACACGGAGCAGATTCTGTGTCAGACAGGAGTTGTTATTCTTTGCACTTCATTGAGAAAGCTGTTACGAATTTGCATAAATACTCTTGACAGTTACGCAAATTGAAATTCATTATTTATCAGTCGGAAGGAAGGAATGGTATAATATAGACGACAAGGAATATTATCATAATTTTTTTTCTGTACATTACAGTCTGAACGGTAGCTGGTGCCAGATATGTTTCGTTATAAAGATCATTTTGAAGGTTTGAAAAGCATGTGAATGTCATGCATCAACCTATTCACTACGTATATGTGTACTGGAACGTTTATTGCCAAATTCACGTGTCTCATCATTGCAAATCATCAATAAAAATAAAACAGATAGAAACCAATAGCTTTGAACGTATGAGTACCGAAGCTAAAAAGGTATTAACAAAAAATCACACTCAATAAAATGAATGGTCAAACGAATAGAGGGATAATCAAAAGGCTATGCAAACACAAGGAAATCTAATTATGCGCAGTAGTTATCGGCAAATAAATACCCTTTCCATGCTTCTGGTCATTGGAAGACGAGATAAAGGAGCTCTGTGTGCGACTGTAGTACGGTGACGACACGTAAGAGGGTGGAATCGGCTGTAAACTGGACGAAATTTTGCGCGGTATCGCATCAATGATGTCGGAATCGGGGAAAAAGATCTTGGCACGTGACGGTTTGCCGAGGGAAGAAGCACTACCGGAGTGAAGCGAAGTACCGCTTGAACCGGGCGTATTCCCGGCTGGTGCCGATAATTTCGAACCGGAAATCATCGCTCCTTTGCCAGACGTTTGGAATTGGAAATTGTTGTTACTTGCGCTAGAGCTTGAACTTGTCGCGGAATTAAGCTTCACCACCGGCGGTGGAAGTGGTGGCATTTGTCCTGCTGATCCCTCGGACAGTGGTGGCACGTGCGAATCGTGTTCTTCCCGGATAGATGAATAGGGTTGCAGTTCGGGATAAAACTGCTGTATTTTGTCGTACTGCTGGAAGACCTCCGGTATTCGCGCATTGATGGAGGATGCGGCCGGATAGCGGTCATTGTATATTGGGCTTGCGGTTACGGTAGTACCACTGAACGAAACCGTTGATGCGCCTATGCTACCTGATGGTAGTACACTCCCCCCAACCATGGTGGCGCTTTGTTGTGCGATCGATGAAGACGATGACAGCGTTGTTGATGTGCCCCTGGCAGCGGCAGCCGTTGTTGCGGTGGTGGTTGTGGTCTTGCGTACCGACCCTGCTGAAGCAGAGGATTGGACGGAAGTGGGTAACTTTGAGGGGGATTGAAAGCCATTTTGTTTGACTTGTTTCGGAGCCTTGATAGCAATTTGCTTATCCTGTATATTCGAGGTCACCGCGTGGTATTTGTCCCCTTTGCCGTAATTAATAGTTTGCAATGGTGGCGGTGGCTTTTGTTTTGAGGAGGGGTTTTTTCGCCCACCAGTGTTCGTATTTCCGCCGCCGTAGTTGTTGAGGTACATGTTTACCGCGGTCTGTTGGTTAACTACCGCTAACGAAGGCCGTACGGTTGTGGTTTTCGAAGAGTTTTTATTTGACTTATTTTTGTTGTTTTTTCCTTTGTTGCCACGATTACTATTTCCATTGTTGCTGTTGTTGTTCATGTTGTTGCTACTACTGCTGGTGCCAGCGCCATTACTATAGGCAGCAGTTATTCCGTATTGCACAGATACCGATGAACCCGATTGATGATACTGAGTCTGATATTGAAGCTGTTGCTGTTTGCGGTTTGGTTTTAAAGCGACCGATGACGAGGACACGGCCGACATTCCTACTATTCCAGTCGATGATGCGGAGGAAGATGTGGACGACGATGATGCCGAAGAGTAGTAATTCTTTGATCCTCCACTAACCGTATAACCTTTGAAGCCAGCAGCGGGTAGAATCGGTGGCAGTGCGGGCGATGGTGTTGAATACGGTCTCGAGACATTCGATGGATCATTCGGATCCGGGGGAATGTTCGTACCGTAAAGCACCAACGACCAGCTTCGTATAACAGAGTATCCTAATTCGAAGTGTTCGCGAAACAACAAGCATCCGGATGAATGTAGCAGCGTGTGGAGAAATTAAATCAATATAGATAAAAGACAGAATGTCTGAAACGTCCCGTAAATGGCAGATATGTTATATGGGACATAAATCGACGTTACTTTTAATTAAAATCGACTCAACGTTCATTAACAACCTTCATCGTTGAAATAGTTCAAGTATTAGTCATTAAAATTAATTTGCTCTGCTTATTCAAAGTGCATTTGTAGCCATGTTAAAACCAACGTCAAGTGACGCACCCGCCTGTGGAAAATCAATTTACTAGGAATCGTTCATCTACGATCAACCGCTCATTGGGATCAACAAGCCTGCGGAAATTGCAATGATTTACCGGATATGTGCATGACACCTTTTATAGCTAAAATTTCGTTCGATTTAGAAAATACTTATACCAAGTCAAACTAACCTTAGTAAAATGTTATTTTACGTAATGCGAATGATTTAACAGCTTTTCCAATTTTAGTGAAAAATGAGTTTCTACTTAATATTAAATTTTCTGAATTTGTTTTTTTTTCTCTTAATTTACGGATTAATTCCAGGAACAAAATTAATAGTTAGTTTCTGAGTTCTGAAATCTAATTTCATTTCATCATTAAACTTACCTAACAAACGACCTTCGTTGTGGATCTCCAGCTGCCAAGTACCGTGGGGTGCTTCACCCCACGTATGCACCGACATGAACGGCCATTGATTAAACCCGGACCGCGACGAATCGTGGGATCTAACGATTCCAGTAGGCAGACAAGGGAACAGACATAATCCGGAGAATTAAAAAAAAAAAGAAAAGAATATTAAACAAATAGAACCGGGTGAAAGCGAATTCGCAGTACAGAGAAGATGCTTTTTGTTTTGCAGCTGTTTCAAAGGATTCTTTCTTTACCTTGGCGTTAGTAACGTGACCCGTGTTCCAGATGGCGAGGTCAGGAAAATTTTGATATCACCTCGACGTTGCGAAGTGAGGGTGATTTTTGCCTGTACGTGCTCCAGATAGTTCACGCCCATGCAGTGCTCCACGGTCAGCTGCATGTTTACTTTGGTTCGGGGAGGTATTTGTCTGCAAAAACATTGAATGAATATGTAAGCAAAAAACGTAGCACACGAAGCAAACGAATGTGCTTCAAAAGATTGCAGGACCAGCATATGACGTTGGGCTAGAATTATCAACGTCAACTAACGTAAAAAACCTGGCGATGTTACGCCATGCGAGAAACTTACTTGTCCAGATGTCGAGCGTTGATTTCGCAGACCTGCTGCTCCGGAACGGTTTTCCAGGTGCGTGCCAAACGGACCATGGCCGCTGCATCCATTAGGCCGTAACCGAATGAATGGGACACCCTTCGACCGACACCGTTCACTGACCAGTTCGGATCGATTAGGTTAGCTGGTTTTGCCGTTCGGACGACTATGAAAAGGACATTAGGAGCAAAAACGGGAATGTATGAACGAATGCTTTAGAATACGCTATGCGAACGAACCTGTTAGTGCTAAATTTCATTTCCAAAGGAATGCGCTCAGATATGCGACTATACCCCCATCTTAGCGATATGGTCATTGTTTGACTTACCGATATGCTGGAGGTCACGCCAGGTTAGATTACGGTTGGCTTCTAGAACTAGCGCCGCAATACCGGCTGCTAGAGGAGCCGATGCCGAAGTACCCGTGTGGGAAGAAGTGCAGGTATGATGAAGATCCGTTGTGATCACTTGCTTTTCATTAGAGTTCCCGCTACTGTACGTCGTCGCTAGCGTTGAGCTACACATTTCCGAGAACCTGCGGCGAGAATAATGTCACCATTACAAGAACGTAAAACACCTTCATTATTTAAACAACAAGATTTATGTGTTAACGATAGCGAGGTTACTTACCAAGGCACCTGACCCTCCTCTGAAGTGGATGATATCGAAAGCGTCCAGATGGAGTTGGTGTAGCCATCACAGTTACAATTGTCATGCTCGCGACCACCGTTGCCGGAGGCCCAGATAAATATTGAACCCTTGCCACCACGTCCATTACGAACACCCTCTATGAAGGCGCGCGTTGCCAACTCTCCCGGTCCGTCCACTGTTTTCCCGTCATCGTCCGGGCCCCAGGATGCGCTGTAGATGTCTATGTGTTGTGAGTTGTGACCCAGTGAGCGAGCCTCCACAATATCGGTTACGTCTCCGTCTAGCATTCGCACTCCACCGACCTTCGCCCCATATGCAATTCCAACCGCACACTTCGAATTGTTCGCCGTCGCCGCTACTTCACCAGCACACCGCGTTCCATGACGATTTGAGTCGGTTAGATCGTAGTGGGGCATCGGATCGTTGTCTGAACTATTTACATCGTACGAGGCGTATGGATCCTGAATGGGAAACGAGCATTAAAAGCGGAATTAAAGACCAATTGAAAGATAAAAGTAACTTTGGCACAATATTATTAAAATAATTATGACAAACCAGGAGTCATTTTGATTTGTTCAGCATTCTAAAACTTATATAACAAATTCGAACAGTGCTTATAGTTGACAGTTTTCAAAATCAAAATCAAAATCAAAAGGTGACGCTGTATATAGTCACCACATAGAATAATAAACTAATATAAAGTTATCGTAATTGAAATTCCGAATAAAAACCGATAATTTGGGCCAATAGTTCTTTAGCTTCAATGACGTATGGCTCAGTAAGAAAACAATAATTAACTGGGTGATAAAGAGGCCTTTTTAAAGTCAAGATCAGTATAAATATTCATGCGCACGGAAACGCACCAAGCACTGCATCGCCGGTATTGCACAAGGCGATCTACATCGAAATTCAGTGCAAACAGTTTCAAGCGTTTGCACTGAAAAAAGGCGTGAAAGCATACCTTTAACCAAGGGATGCTTGCTCCCAGCACCAGGGAATGGGTGAGTGCAATTAAAAATTCTGCTCACGACAGCTTACATCGTTTCGGCAACCAGTGCCGGCACCATCGAAAAGGTGGTGGATATTGTAGAACCATGCTTTTGACCCGCCAGAGCATGCATGTACAAGCAGGCCACCACGGACGGACGCCAGAGTGTACCAGTGTGTACGTGTGCATGGGAAGAATTTGTTTGCACTCCCTGGAGGTGAAAACGGAACAAGTGAAACACACGTGAGCATGAAAACTCATCACACCGATGGTAACTCAAAGGGAGTTCGAGAGTTTCAACAGAGCAGAAAAAAGAAAAATTCATAAGGGTAGTTGAAATTAACCCTGCAGTGCTGCTAGTCAAACTTTTTCAGCCGCCAGGTGACAGGTGGGAATTTTTACACCGTGTTTAATCTTTTTTGCGCCCGGTATAGGATTAGGGCTTCCTCGTATGGTACAATGGTTTTGCCGTCATTTGCAAGCTTTCCCAGCTGAAATCTGTTTTGGCACTTGATTCCGCATATTTGCTGAACATTTTTTTATGGTTTACTTTTCCCCATTGATAACAGAGCACTGATGAAAGTGATACGTCTACAGTATTGAACCAAAATGTAAATACTTATTGCATATTTAATGTGCTCACATAGTTATGCTCCAGATCAGGATGATCCGATTCCAGCCCATCGTCCAGAATCGTTACCACGACTCCTTTCCCCGTTACACCTTCCTTCCATGCAGGGATCACATTCATGTCTAGCCCATTGCCACGGTTCTGTAAGAAAGCAATAAAACCCATATATTATTGCATGCACGCATGAACATTAATGCAGCGGAGTAACTACTTACCAAATACCACATTTCGGGCCATTTCGGATCATTTAGTTGGATGGGCAGCTGGTACGATTTCGTCAACGGTCGGAAGTCGCGCTTCTGACGCGATTTCGCCCGCTGTTGTTTCGCCCAACGAACTCTTCGGTCCGATTCCAACCGCTGCTGGTGAGGTTTGGAGGGATTGAGCGAGCGTTTATGCAGTCGACTGTGCTCGAAGTGGTAGTGTTCGTGGAAAATCTGTTGAAGAAAAGATGCAGCAATTGAAAATATCAATAGTGTTCAATACATTCTGGTTGTACTAAATACGATAATTAATAAAGCATCCATTGCACATATATGTGCGAAAGCTAAGTGGGTTGGACAATCCTGGAAAGCTGCGAGAGTCCAGAAGATATGAAGATGGCAGTGTTGTGCAAGATACGGGTAAAACTTTTCATCATTAACCAACAATCTTAATTTCCTACTGTCTTTACCATTCGTTTTGATGAGATAGGTTTTAATGCGAAAATACCTCACCAGGCGTAAAGCAAAGTCAGCAACCCAAATTACGTAGAAGGGATCAACAGCTGTGTTAACTTTATTTTTCCTCATTTTGGTCCGCGTGTGGCTTCTAGGAATTATTCCTTTTTTATACTTTTTATTATATCATTATACTTTTTCCCCTCTCCAGTAGCATTTTGTTATGGTGCTACATTTTTTCACAAGTAAATCCATATTTTCCTTCTTCGGCATCTTAAAAATGGTTAGAATAGAAAAGGATAATTCCTTTCATTTCTTTGCAAAGGGGGAAGTTTTACAGGTAAAAAGCGACATGGAACTAAGCTTTTCAAACTCTTATTTTGCGGCTTATTCGTTGGTAGCTTGCTAGTGTTATTTCAGTTGCGCAAGAGTTTCAATTTAAATTTTATAATTGAAAATGTATGTATGACATTAGGCGACTGAATTAGCAATCCCAAACGAAGCCAAGATTACAGCTATGCATAAGAGACAACTTTAAAAAAATGTATATTTTTCTTTTGTATGTTAAATCATTTTAATTAGACAAAATACACCTGGCACGGACGTTTTGCATGACTCAAATTACATTTTGAACCACCATGAACTTTTTGAATGAACGAGGTTAAATCCAGAAAATAACACGTTTTTCAACGTGTGTTCTTTTGCTTTCGAAAGCTTCCTGTCTTTTTTCCGGCATGGTTGCTTCACTCGCCGCCCGCTGTTTTCTGGATCGTTCAAATAGTTCTTCACTCACAAAGGGGTGCTGGTTATGAATTTAATTTAAAAACAATGCATTGAGTTCTCACTAATACATGCTAGCCTGCCGAATACGAATTCCCACCCATTGTCTATTAGTACCACAAGTGTTGGAAGCTGTGAGAGCATGATTTGCCATATATATGAATCGATGTTTTGGACATTCAGGACAAGATGTGGCTAGCATACGATGTAAAGTCATGCTCCGTATATTTGTAATTTAAGGAATGATAAAAAAGTTGTAAAAATAAAGCTTACAGAGTTTCCATGATCCACTTCACAACAATTTCCACCCAATTGCAGGTACGAAATGGTATAAAAAGTATGTACATGATAGTACATGATTGCCAACAGGGATGAAGCTACTATTGATTTGTAGAATTTTATGTCATTTTATTTTTTGGTACAAAAATCCCAAATTCCATACAATGTTGCGACTTGAGTGAATGTATTCGACGGATATGACTTAAAAACTAAAAATGTACTAACGAGAGGGACAAATAATTACTAGGAGACACAGGCAATGCAGAATAATCATACAACTGACAAACTTTTGCTCCCCACACTGCCATCAATGCCTGCAATTACGATGACACCTAATGCCGACAATAGTTCGAGATGAGACATCAAATGACTTGTAGAGTACAGAAGCGCGCCAAGCAAGGAGCTTTCAAATGGCTATACACGTGTTCAAATCATCCGACACAATGGAGTTACAGAGCAGCTTTGGTTTTGTGGTCTCTCGTCAGCCATTTAGCAACATAGTATTCTCTACCCGTTTGTTCTCCGTTCACAAGTGGTGTCTTGCACACGTTAAGAGAACTCATTAGATAACATGCTAAATCTGAAGAGACTGCGTTGCTCCCTTTTGTTCCGGTTGAGAAGGAAATCTAAGGAAGTAATTAAACTTGCAGTTTCTGAGCAATGCAATTCTTGTAGCTAAAGGCAAACGCTCTAAAGCCACACCTAGTTCTCCAGGAAAGTGTACACGACACCGCGATGGTTGGAAAGTTAGCCCGTAAACTAAAAGACTTTACTCGGGAAAATTGGGTGCAAAGGTGGTGACACTTTTCGAAAATGTACTGACAGCACAACCGACGTGATGCAACAGAAGCCGACACAGCAACGAACAGCAACGGAATATCATGAAAGGCAAAGTGCAGAAAATTTAATGTAATACCTCAACATAAGTGCTCTAAGTCTGTGTTTAACCAGTAAACGATGATTGATGGTCTGTGTTTTACTTTTCTATAAGTACACAGCGTAGCTGAGTTGAATTTTGTAGCGATTATGCCCATTTTGAGAGGGATATTTTTTTTCATTTCAAAATGTTACTTATTTATCATTAAAACATTATTCCGTGTACTATCATGAGATGCGCATTAGCAAATAATTTGCACCCGCCAGCCCATATCATTCCATAAAATCATTCAAAAGTATAATAAAATCACAACTGACATCATGTGCCACTCCATAATTCTGCAGTTCTTTTTTACATCTTCCTTTTATGACACTGGTAAATGACTCTGTGGGACAAAACAGACGAAAAAAAAAATCCCATCCTAATCACTGTCAATCTTTTCAAAAAGGTCAAACTTTCCCAATTAATTAACCACTGTGGATTACCGAATAATATCAGTTCCCTTTTTTACACCATGGCATGGTCGAGCATTAAGATTTTTTGTGCCATACTAGCATGTTGCAGTTGACAGAGGGTTACTATAAATAAATCTAATCACATAAAAGTAAGAGACCCTTGAAATATCTTAAAAAATCCCTCCTAATTAATTCACATAAAAATCTTAATCCCGCCATGCTAACCACAATAGACACAAAGGAACACAGCTTGTTACAAAACTTTTATCCATATCTCTAAGTTTTCTTCACAGATCCTGTCCAGTAGTACATAAATTTAAGCAGTTGAATAGTAGGTATTTAAGATTTTATGATAAAGACCTTAAAATGGGGATTTTAGATGTGTTTTTAATGGTGAACTACCCATTTTTAGCACTGTTACCTGTTGGAAACGGAGTTGAAAATAACGAATTTCTCACAAAAAAGAGATTAATCTCAAAAGATCTATTTTAGTTAGTGACATATACGCGAAGAAAATGATCTTTTATTACGCGTCCGTTCATTCTGTCCGAGGATTACGCATTCGTCGATTCTGCGGAAAGAACCGAATTGCAGTTCGCTGACCGCTTGATCGGTTTGGATTTACCACAAAACGCCACACCACATACCCAAAACTATCTACTTCTTATGTCTTAGCTTATGAAAATGCCACAACAGAAGGCGCCTGTAAGAAGATGCACCATCAAAAAAAGGGGTTCATTTAAAAAAAAAATAATAACATGATAAGAAACATTGGCAAACAGCTACGATATAACTGACATCGCCAGCATGCGCCAGTATATGTATAAGCGAGACAAAGTCTTGGCAAAGTGTTTACAGGGTTTGCCGAATTTTTTTTTTCTTTTTTGTCTCGGCGATACCCGGAATCTTAGTTATGGCCTGAGTTTGCGTTTGCCAGCGTCCGTGGAAAATTCAGGTCAATATTCTGGAAACGCCTGGTAGAGAAATGCCAGCCGGAATATTGCACACTACATCATCTTGCATGATCGGTAAGGCGAGAAGCAAACAGTCTGTTGCAGGCAAATGCATGTTACGCTCGATTCATGCGCATTTTCTTTTCCTATTGTTTTTAATTCGCCGAAAGCGACGATAGCTGCAGTTTCGGTCAATGACTTCCTTTAGCCAAAGGAAGGGAAAGGACCCTAAAAACAGGGAAAAGGCGTACTGCATTTGCAACAGCAGACCGTTGTATGCTTACCACTCAACCATTTGTCTCGCCCAGCACATGAAAATGAAAGCGTTCTCGGCCGCCAACCACAGCGAAAAGACATTAAGGTTAAAACCCTATTCCCTGCAGAAAAAAGTCGTAAAACATCTCTCCGATACAATCGCTGCTTTTACCCCTCCTAGTTTTTTTTTCTGGCCCACGGGTGGGGTTTGGGGGAGCTTATCCGTTGCGGTGTGCAGTAGGGAAGAACATTTTGCAGTCAGGGCTTTTACTGCTTAACCTAGGCATCGAAAATGCACGAATCTCTTTATAGCGTTCTTTTCAAATTTTATGTCCAACGAAGTTTTCGTCCTCTCCGTCGCTGGCCGCCTGGAAATGAAAGCAATTGTATGCTTTAAGACGATTCGTCGCATCGGAAGTCCTGCCAACACGGGCCGACACACGCTAAGCGTAGAGGAAATCCGGGAGAAGTTAGCAGTATGGTGCGCACCAGGACCACTCCAGGGTTTCCAGAGGGGTTTTTTTTTTAAATCTCTGCTTCACATGCTCACCGGATACAAACATTGTTCAGTTCAACTGCAGTGATTCCGCAATAACTCACAGTTAGAGCGATAAAACTGTCCGTCTGGATGGCATGTTTGTTGGCGCAATTCAAATACAAGCACAGAGGCTAGCTACGGCAAAGAAATAAAAACAAAAAAAAAAGGATTCTAGCACTCTTACGACAATTAACATTGACATTCATTTGTACTGTTATAGAACCATCGGATTCATAATTTCTTGCTTGATGAGGGTATGAATTATTGCTCTTCTATGATTCATCACTTCATACATCGATGTGTTTGAGTGAAGCACCTGCACAGGCCAGGCGCCAGGCGGTGGTGGTTTAAACACCTTATCGATATATTCATCATGACAACCAATTTATTTGGGGTTTCATTGAGGGAAACTTAAACACGCGCATCATGTAAACCAAATTTCATAGGAAATTAACTATACCAAGAATTGTAATTTACGAAATTTTATTTCGTAGCCTATGTTCAATGGCTCCAACGCAGACAATACTGCGATAAAGCTAGCAGCTTACCGTAATAGCGTTAAATAATGTTTTAATTTAGCGCACGTTCGCCACAAGCACACATTGATGAAGATCAGATCAATAATCTTTTCCACGAAACCGGCAGCTTCCGGTCAGACCGTTCAGACCCGCTGTTTGCATTGAACGGAACACCGATTTCAATCGGATACACTAAACCTATTCCCATGAATAATTTATGTTCCTGTCTTTTGCCATCCGGTGCTGTTGGGGATGTATTGCTCATTTTTTACCATTTTTCATAATCCCGCCACACATAAATGGCACAAACTCGCTCAGCATCAGGCCTAAGCTGTAGCGGAACGGGTAGCAATGGTTCCGCCTTGGGGGATGATACATGTTGCGTCAACGTCAATTGAAATCCGATTGATCGGTATCAATCAACTGTCAACTGCAGAAGGCACCTTGGAGAGAATAAGAACCACAATATATCCACGTTTTATATCAATTATGGAATGCGGCGTACGCTTTGCAGCGTTTTTCAACTTGATGCCGAAAAGACACATTATGTTATGGTTGTGTAAAGATGGACAGAGTGCTTCGAAAGTTTAACGTCACCATTTTTATCCATTTTAAAGGTACATATTCAAACGGAACACACTTGGAAGGAATCTTAAAGCGGAACTAATCCCAAGTCATCGCAGGAATGCTAATGACAGGTGGGTACAATCAAGATACGAGCGTTTTGCCACTGAAAGCAGCACAGGCTTTATCAATTCTGGTTATCACAAGGCCATAAGCCGTTCGCTACCTCTGTGCGGTCCACTTCGAGTTTAGCTACTACCTTCATCTGAATGTGATGTGAGCAAGGAGTCTCATAATTCTATCGGGATTTCCAGATGAGCATCATCGATAACAGCTAACCGTACCCAGCAACTTTTCTGCCCTAGCTTCCGCTAGCAGATAAATAAGAAGTTGGGCAAAGTAAAGATAGAAAGCTAGTCTCACTGGGAACGGATTAGATGCCGGAAAAGTTTCAACTTTTCCCGTTACTAAATTCGGATTGATCACTATGCATTGGCCCTTGCTCAAGGGTTTTCTCTACCGGACATGGATGGATGAAAGCATTGTCTTGGAGTAGCTTTTGGAATAGTATAGCGGCTTCGCTTCGATTACTGCCGGATGTTAACCTGGCATAATGTTTAGAAAGAGTTGAGCCATTTAGCTAAGGTGTTGAGATGATTTAGTGATTTGGACCGATAGCAACACCATCCATGTTTGTCGACAAACTTCCACACTTCAAATATGATACGCTAGGAGGTATATAGACAATCTACTCGAGACATGGTGTTGGGAAGTGATAAACTTATTACGAACTCATATATTTCGCTTCACAAATTGAACAAATTGAAAAGGCACTATCACGTTTATCACGGTTTTAGAAAATAGTTGAATGAAAATTACATTTTCAACATTAGATGAACAAATGTACTCTTTCGGGCGGCGTGAAAGGTCATAAAACACTTTTAGATTAAATTCAGTTAACTCCTTTTGTTATGCACTTTATTTCTGATCTACTGTTTCACTTTCACAAACGCCTCGCAAATGTGTACATAAAAGTCTACAATGAAAATGCAGTGCTGTGTTGCATGGGTCTCGAATATAACCAATCTTGTTGGAATAATCGCAAAAAAAAAAAAAACAGAACCAAGGAAAAACATATTCAAATCCAGCTTCCCAAGCGTTTAGTGTGCGATTCATTTACGCTGCTTCCAGTTTTTTTTATCATGCACCCATCAAGCACTATGTAAGCCACAGTCAGGCCCAGCGCTCAAAAATACGGTGATGGTAAAAAAGCATCCTTTTTCAACCATGGATACATAACGACGAAGGCAGAATAGAGGAACGGGTGGGTTGGTCCCCAAAGCGCCAAATGCACGTTTGCACGTTTTTACCTTAATTTAATGCCCCTGGCAATCATGGATGGAAACGGGCATGAAAAAAGCTTCGACTAAATGCTATATACGATGCTCATCCCGCTGAAAATTAAACTCACGTTATTCACGTTTTTCATTACGGATACATCGCTAGAATACATCATCTGCGGCACAAAGGTTTACTACCAGAGATGCACTTGTCACTACATTGCAACCAGTGTTTTGGAAAAAAACAGTTTGTTAATCAAATTTTAAATTCAAAGCTTCCTGTTTTCTTTTTTTTACATATACATATAAATTTACCATTGAAAACTTAAAGGAAAATAATAACAAAAAATTCGCTCCAAATAGCACGTCGAAGACTTTTTCGAACATGCTATATTTTTTTTGTTTTTAGTTACAAATATCATTCATTAGTTGTTCGATTCAATTAACATAAAAGAGAGCAAAAAAAAATCCACCTGTATCACGCATTAAAGTTATGAACAAAGCGAATAAATTTTCGTTAGCTTGCAAGAGCATTTCACTGCAATGTGCTCCACATACAGAGCAAATCTCGCAAATGCACCCGTACAGAACAGAAGTATAGCGTTGCAAAAGCTTTTCCAACCAGGGGAGCCAAGCAATTTTTCCAGCCAGCAGCAACCCACCAATGCCTTTGCCCCACCGCTACCGTGCCGTCGCTGGATCAGGCCGCGTAAGGGTAGGAGAAATTTATGGTGGAAATATATTCTGCTGGTTGGCTATTTTTTATCCGATCCCATTCCCACCGCCGGCAGTGCAGGATGGGGCAGGCTTTTAACGGCGAAAAATGTGCCAAGAAGCAAATGATGCCATCATCCAGGACGACCGTACATAACACCGGCCGCTAGTAAGGTGGCCGTTGCGAAAGAAATGAGCGGCGCTGATTATGCTTCCACAGTGCTTGGAATTATGAGATGGATCCATCATTTATGATACCGGCAACGTGGCGTCCCGAAATGACATCGATGAGACGTGCCAGATTGGTGATGGTGGCCACGCATGAGCGATGAGGTGAAGCATAACGAAAAATTATTTCCTATAAATTGGGTCGTAATTCGACTTCGCCTTCGTTTGGCAGTCTCTCGCACGTTCCGGGGTTTGCCAAGGTATGTTGCAATCGTGTGCTATTTTGTTCGCTTACTATTTTTGCTATCAAATGCAATCCAATTCGTTACTGCAAGATATTTAATTTGAATATTTATGCTCTTTAACTTAAATAGATAAATAATGCTAGCGAATATGCTAACGCTTATCTTACGACGCATCGTAACTAATACAGTAATGAATATCAGGTTCCGTAAACAAATACTAATCGTAATCCGCACCGACATAATATAATAAATCAGATCAATAGGACGATTGGAAGCTAATGAAGAAAATCCAATCTATAGGATTTTCATGTCTTGACACTAGAGTAGTAAGACAGTGATTTTACGCTCGCCCTATCAATTTGCCGCCCAGAAACTGCAAGAGAAGGAATAGAAAATTGATTCATGTTGCTGACGAACGTGCCGCATGGTAGGGTTGCTACGCAAAGTTCAAAAGCATCAGGCGCCTCCATCGTAAGTGGAAAACCACCTTCGATGCTCACAGCGAAGATACTTGCACGCCTTCGCCTCGAGACATGGCACCGATAATGTCTTTCACTCTGCCCTGCCTGGAGAAACAGCCAGGACAGGACGGAACGGGGGTGGTGCACAAAACGGCACGGAGCAAGTAATGAAATTAACATTTAATCTGTTCCTGGCGGGAGATGAGAGCGACAGCAGATCGCTCGACACCATACGTTAGATAAGCAGCAGCTGCATATCAGTTCCTGACGATCCCTACACTTCGAAGCAATCGAAACGGTTCGGTACAAGCACAACAGAGAGTACAGATTTGCCAGACGATGCACTGTTGTGCATGTCGTCGCCTTGCGTGGGACTTTTCTTCGATTTACAGCAAAGGGAAAATGGGTACACTCGACTCGATACAGATCTATAAACATGCCGGTACATTGGCAAACGAACGGAAGCTTGAAACCGCAATCTCGGAAGCCGGTGAGTTTTCTTTGGCTAATGCAATGTGTCTAAGAACATATCTTCGTGCTGGTATGGATACGATACCGCCCATACGATGGAACGAATGCGTGGCCAACAACATTATCGCGTTGGAACCACTCGAGGTCGAGAAGGGTGGGTCACAGCTTGGAGGAACATAATTTCCTTCTGCCGGCTGCATGACCTAACCCCCCGGGATGTTAAGATTAGATTCAACTAAATTCGGATAATTTGTATAATGCAATTTCCAACAGTCAGGTTGCAACGTATCGTCCACGGTTATGGTAGCACGTATGTATAATAAAAAAGTTCTGATACTCTATTAACTTTGCTACGATCTACTTGGTCATGTCTGCTACGTTTAAAAGACTTATATTTACCACGCAGCTGGGCAGTCTTTGCAATGAGAGATCGGTCCAGATGGGATTCAGTACCGGTACTGTAGTGTAAAATAATTAAAGCTCAGTTCGCATTGTTAGCTTAACGAACAAGTGCTACTTTAAGAACAACGCTTAAATCCATTATGTATAACAATGATTGTTTAATTATTGTTATCAAGGTGTATTGTAGCTGTCACAAAGATTTAAACGCTGTCCCAAAAGCATGTTCATCTTAAAACATTTGATTTTCTTTCTACAACGTAACAGACTACGAACTTGTCTTCATTAACCCTCTCACCACGCATTCCAGACCCCATAATAAATGTTGGTCTTTAAAAATAATTGACATTTCCCAGACTTGTTCTTATACGCGGTTATGTCATTCTGATAAAAAGAAAACCAAAAAAAAAACCACAAAAAATCAGTGCACAACGATTTCACCAATTACCGAGACATGGAAGAAACGGAAATGACTTGCAAATTCCGAACATACTTCTCCATACTTTGTTTCTCTTCGGTGCGAACTTAATAAAAACAAAATACCGAGGCATGTATGGCAGTGTCTAGCACGGTTACGTTGCCATCATGTACCATGCTATGGACATAATGGACGGTAGTGTGGTTTAATGAAGTGGTAACACCATCCGCAACGATAAGGTGCTACATTGCAAATGGATGATAGATAGAAAAGAGTGCACTTCATTTTTCATTGCACCAGGATTGCTCCTGTTCATTGTTTCGAAGGACAGCAATAAATAAAAGTGCAAAACTTCAACGCTCTCAGAGTATTAAATGTCCTGTGTTTGATTAAAGGTTTTATCGAGCAAAATGCAAAAAGTAATCTCATCGCTCTAGTTCCGCTAGTTTATCAGAATGTATTCTGTGGTAGTTAACGATGTCCAGATAACCACAACTAACATTTCTTGGAGCAAATTGCATAAAATGGGCAAAAAGTTAACAAACGCATAATAAAATTCATCTAAATTAATGGAAACTTGCTGACTGATGACGATGATGGCAATGTCGTAATATCCTTCAAGAAAGCATAACCCAACTTAACGATACCAACCTTCGGCGGATGTACCGTAATTGAACGTGTAATTAATTTTCTAAACGCTATTTACTAATCCATCACGCCACGATGCACTAAGCCGCTGGTTAAATTGAACCAAACCATAACAAAACCAGACCAGAAGAAAGTGGTCTTATTTCGTTAAGTTAAGCAAGCAGCGAATACGCTGACTTTATTCCGCTATGATACAGTAACAGGGACCACCCAAGCACCAACTGGGTCAAAACAGTCAAGGAGAACAAATCTCACCGAACTGCCGGAGCCACAGGATGGAACAAGCTTTGCGCGAGTGAGGTAGAACTTAACGTGGTATTATACGTTGAAGGGATTTACATTAACGAAGCACTGTTCCATCACGGTACGCTGATCTCCGGGGCGCAGAAAGAATTAGGTAATCATCGGTTTTACTACAACACGCTCGGCATTTTCGTTGTGCGAATCAGGCGAAACTAATATTTCTTATAATGGAACGCACTTTGGGGCGGTTCGGTGGTATAGGCAGTAGCGGTGCAGGTCTTCCAGCCGACTAGACACAAACCAAATCGCAACCGGGCCGTTCCTCCAAAGCGTTATGTGGTAAAGTCTAGTAAGCCTGTTATGGTAAGTAAGCAAGGAACGGAACGCCCATGAACGGCAAATGCATTTAATAGAGCTTTTTGTTGTATGCACACGGTTTTATTATAGCTACCATCATTTACATTTTTGTCATGTACTGGGTTATTTGTCCCATAAATTTTTATTATGTACTTTCTTCAAAGAGCCTTTATTACTTGAAACTTACTTTACATATTACTTGTAGATTAACAAACAAAAGCCCAAACCATGGTAGGTTCGTTCGATAGTGTACAAGCACTCCTGGCCTAACATGTCTTCCTAACCTAACATGCAGTCATTTTTTCATTCATTACTTTCAACCTGTTTCAAGGCCTGTGTTGAGGTCACACTCCAAACGGAACGCAACAAGCGGAAGGAGCAAAAGTGTCCCGAGCTCCATTGACTTTACGTTTCATTTTAATCTTCCGAGTCAAGTGATTCCATTTTCAATTTTCAAGTGTTCTCCTGACTGTTTATGACATTCGTCTTCCATTCCTTCGGTGCTGGCGCACAGGAAATGTATGCATAACGCGTACTGTTTTCGGTAGAACCAACACGCAAGTAACAGACAGACCAAAGAAATGCCGCCGCACGAAACGAAAGGTTGGCAAAGTGAAGCATAAGTTAATTTTTTTCTCCACTGCCTGCGAATTTGCTCAAGCAATATGGGGAGCCAGGCATATGGCCTTATACTGCACGAGTGCTGGTTTATAATCTGACAGAATCTCCTCGACATTTACCGGTCGCTCTTAAGGCACGCCAGCGTCCAAAGGGAGGAGAAAGCATCCGTGTTTCTTTTTTTCTTTCGTTTACAGCCAACACACACCCTCCAATGTAGCTGTACAACACAACTTTACCACGATAACTTGAAAGCATATTCTCACATTTTCGACAATTTCACTCGACATACACACCACCACTCCATCGCACCTCCGCTTGTAATTGTTTGTTCATATAACTTTTTCCACATCTAATTTAAAGCGTGCGTATGTGCGCGCTTGGCGGAAAATAATTGCAGAATTTCAGCGAACAGCATTTTTGATGAGATTATTTAGCTTCGGTACAAAAGTTTTTGTTGCTGTGGAACTGAAGGAGGACTGGTGACGTTAAGACACAATTTTGAAACGGTGCTAACTTCAAGACATTTCAATTTCCGATTTCAGTTGATCAATGGTATTAAAACAAAAAAACCCACACGCCGGAAAAGATCGTTTTCGGTGAGCAAATGGGAAATCATTAAATTGATGATTCGTTGCATAAAATAAGCATAGACAAATACATCTTCGCAGCAGTGTGCGAAGAGTGCTAACTGTATTAACGAAAATAGTTCGATAATGTAAATCATTTAGCACATCAACCAACGCTTCCAGAATTGCAAGTCAACCGCCGAGAGATTTAAGAGGGAAAAGACAATTTGGTGCCCGCTAACCACAAATCCAAAGTTCTCGGGGCCCACTTTTCCGCAGCAATGCGACATACTTCCTGTCGTGAATCCCAAGTGATGCCATGAATCAATTTTAACGACATCCATTACGGAAAATTTATTGCCCAGCTTGATCTCGCTCCGATCGGCTGTGCCGTGTTTGTAGAGAAAATGGCACGATAGGACCACTGGGCCCGGGAAAAGCGGACTCCAATCGGCATCGAAAGCTTCCAATGTGAAGGAGCCGAAATGTAGCAGAGCGAGTTGTATGCGTGCGGGCATGTTGGCATGCCTGTGAGCTTTGTTTTCCGGTTCTTTATCACCTTTTGGCATCCGGTTGCCAATCGGAAATGGAAACACTCCCAGCGCGAGTGCACACACGGACGAAGTTTGGACATGTGTCCCACCACCTACCCTAGGAAGATGGTTTTGTTTCATGCACCATGTTGTGTACAATGTGTGAAAGCGTTAAGTTGGTACTGCGGTTACCGGCTGGCTGATGTGTTCATTTAATTTGTCTTCTCCTTGTACAGATTGTCATCCTCCCTTGATTGTAATATGGACTATGAACATAAGGTATTAACATAAACAAATTATAACAATTATTATATTTCCTTTTTTTTTGGAGTCTTCATACATAAATACATAAAATATCAGCCTTAATGATATTACTTTATTTCACATTAATTTGCTTATGGAGGCCCAAATGAGGTTCGGCATCGGTCCTGTTCGATATGGATATTTTATGAAAATTTTAAAACCAGAAATTTTGTTGCCCAAGTGTTCTGTATTCGGTCAACATCACATGCATACGCAATTAGTATCGATTAAGCCATGAATTATTATTTAATTCCAAAGTACTGATAATCACCACAACCCCCATCATTGCACAAAATACTTCCTAAGTAAAGGGTATTCGACCAAAATAAACGGATTTGAAAACGCATAACCGATTGCACCGGCGTACGATTGACACACATTTGATAAGCGAAAAGTGGCACGTGGTCGCTTCACGTGGCAATTTCCCCCGCGGCCGGTTAGTTTCACACCAAAGCGTATGCTAAGCCACCGCAAACACCGGTGAGCAACTGGGACCACCAATTCAACCCCTAATTTGTGATTTATATGTAAATGTGTTCCCGCAGATGATGCGTTCTCAAGTGTTTAAATCAATTGTCCAACCCTTCTCGGCTAGTTTTACCTTTGGCGGTGTTCTTCTTCACTACCAGGTCCCGGTGTGAGCCCAATCTAGCGACGGCGATCGGGTGTTTTATACGTGCTAAATGTGAGGGTGTTTTTGATAGCATATGCTTATGGGTAGAACCACAGCACGACATTCACCCGAACAACACCCTTCAACGCAGCATCATCGTATGCACTTATTGCAACCGTATTTCAGCATGCAACAGTCTCCTGCGATATGGAAGTTTAAATAAAAGGGGTATATAACAAAGTTGCTATCTCGTTCGACCGATAGTTCACCTTCCATAGCACTTGACCCAATGCCGATTGACACTTGTTGATTTATTGCTAAAGGAAATTGCAATATGTTAATTGAGCTGAGCGTAATCATAATAAATAAACATATGCGCAACAAAAGGATGCGAGGGAACAGCTCCATTAGTAACGATGGAGAGACCAGTTAGTCTTTGCTTGCCGCAGGACTAGTTTCCGTGCGCCATGTGACGGCCGATAGTAATGGTTGGTTTAAGATATTGGCGTGCAATTTGTGGACGGGTAGCACAGTAACGCCTCTGTTTGTTTATCGTTGACTAGAAAATAAGGGGATAAATAATTATTTTCAAACCAATTACCGTCGGACACGGTATGGTGTGCGTAATTTCGTTAAGCTAATTTTCATCCCATTTCCTTGCGAGAGCGTGCCGAAATGGGTGCTAACGCAAGTACTAGACAGGAATAAATTTCCACCCGAAACAGCGTCAGGTACAGATGGGACATGGACCATACCACTACCATATGGTGTGCGCGTGGTAGTGATGCGGTGAATCCCACGTTTACAATTCAATTAAAGCTTGAATGAGTCGAATATCCGCTGAAATGGACATAAACCTGCTGCATTTCATTTTTAGGTGGCTGACCCAATGTTGTGTTTGGGGGATGGTAATGCAATAAACTTCCAATTAAGTTAAATAACTAGCTGTAACGGATACATTTGACATACTTTACGTTACACTCCTGCTGGAGTGTGTAACACGATGAGAAGAGTAAGATGTATACCACATCCTCAAAACCCTCACAATGTTTTCTAACATTTTGCCTTCTTGTTTTACTCGTGCTGATATCGAGTTTGTTAATGTCACCTTTTATTTCATTCACAGTATTCCGTAGATGGGTCATCACACCGAATACTAGGAATTTAAATCATATTATTCGCTAGGTACATTAGAAGCGTCTAGCCGCAGCCATAAATATCGTATATTGTAACATGGAGCAGCAACATAAAGCTCGGTTTGAGAAAATCCACGCCGAAGCACCGAAGCAGCATGTGCAATCCGTTTCATTTGCCTCATCCCACAGCTGGGGAAGCGATGATACGTTATTAACGAACCGATAATGGATGTGATTTATCAAGTGAGATGATTCATTTTCGTTACTATCCGAGTTTGGATTTTGGCGCCAGTCGAATGAAAGCGTACTCGTCGTCTGGCACATGGTTCACAATTCCCATACCCTTTCTTCACTTTGTTCACTCCACCTCACCCTCCCCTGTAATGGATGCAGATAAAGTACTCGTTCGAAACCTTCTTCATGGCGAATAAATCGGCTCCATGTGTCGCCTGGTACAATATGAGTGCTTGTAGTGTTTATGTATTGCGCTACTCGTAGCGATCCTATTCACAAGTAATGGAACCACTGTTTGTACATCTCAGGGAACGGTCTGTACAATCGGTGGATTTCGACAAATTAGATTTTGAAATACGAGAACATCGGTAAACATATCAGCCCATCTTATGAACCAGACGCGCTATTGGTAACCATGGTGATATTTTTTCCCCTTTTTATTTCTTCCCCTGTCCACATAAAATTTCCGCTTTAAACTTTCGTCTCGTGTGATTGTGTAATGGATGTAAAGCGGAACATGGTAAATAATAACGAACAAAGCTGCTCCGTACGCCTGTTACAATTTAAATCCAAATGTACAAATATTTGCATTCACGGAGAGGTACGACATTGAAAAACATTAATAGTGGAAGCAAGTTATTAAGAGTTTCTGCAAACGAGTTTAACAGCTTTTTTCTTCTTTCTCTTATAGTAACGACCTACTGGATCGATTCACTGTTTATAAACTGGGCTATAAAACTTATGCGAAACAGAGCTGCCAGAGTACCACCGTACCACCCCTTATATGAGAAAACTGCTATAATTAATCAGTTTACAAGGTTGTCCGATGTAGACCGATCATCTATTACTGATGGTGCAGCTTTATTAAATGCTGTCATGATATGGATATATTTCCCATAGCAACTTAAATTATGCACTGAGAAATTTGATAGATAGTGTATTAATTGATATGTACTATTGGTTTGAGTAATATATTAAATCCAATTCGATTAGGATGCACGTATTGTGCAGGTATTCGCTAATTAGTAATGCGCACACAATAAGGTTGCGGTGTCGATTTAACATGTTATAGTAATGAAATACCTACACACATCGGTTGTGCACTTTCAAAATGCGAACAATTTGTTGAAAAACAAGCCACCAATATCGGTGGTTTGTACCTTTACATCCAGCAGTAATTTATATGCCGTGTTTCAGAAGTACAGGACCACGAACACGGGCAAACTGTTCTGTTTCATTTACAAAACTACCGAATCATAACAGGAAACAGAGCATCCCGTCGCGTAGTGACGGTCGCGAAATCTATTGCTCGTTATGCAAAGCACTGTATTGTTAGGCAAATGTGAAAACAGTTCTGAGTGCCACCAGTGTATTGCCACCGCAAACGCGGTGCACATATTTAATTGGGTAAGCTGGAACCAGTTTGAATTTCAATTGTTTACGGATTAAATGAGCAAACTGTATTATAGAGTGGTTTTACCAAAAAAAAAAAAAAACTTAAACAAACTTTTTGTGTGGAGTTTTTGTAGTAGTTTCGTTCATGGTAAACCTAATGCGTAAAATATTATTGGCCAACTCAAATTTATTATAAATAGTCATTGTATCTATTTACTGTTCTATGTTCGAATTACGGTATTGTTCCGTAAGTTCATTAATTGATTAATTAAAAAATGACATGGTTCGTGATACATAGTTGCAGCCATGAGTCTGCAGTGCTCAATTTAGATAAGCTTCTGAAAACTAATAGAATGTTACGACGCAAAATTGCAGAATTATATACCATAAATACATAATTAAGTTTCCGAACGTTGTGGTCGAAGCGGTAGCCTTCTACAATCGTATCAACGATAGAGAATCTCCGTCCAAACCACGGAACGATAAGCGAACTGAATAATACAATGGGTTCTTTGAAGGTTTCTAAATGTAGAATCTCTGTCTAATGCATTCAGCTTCTTTCGGGTTCCATTACTTCTCCTTGCCCGATCGGACGGCAACTATGTCCCACTGCTCTTTGTTAACCTCGTCTGATTTCGAAATCCAGCAAACAGACGCGATATGATGAATCATCGATTTATATCCTGAGTGCAGCTGCACAAACGTTTCGAAGCGCTCTTTTAGCCCTTGACACGAACACGCGCCAAAAGTCCAACGTTCTGGAATTGGTTTGAGGATTATTTTAATTCATCGCTAAAAGTAGTTCAATATCTGTAGACTTTAAGAACACTACAGTATCATCAATTGATTTTTGTGTGTCCTTGGTGAAGGGTTCTTTGTTGTACAAGCTAGTGAGCTACACAATCAAATATATCTTGATCGCAATAATGTAATGTAAGGGTCCTGTATACTTTACATCTATTTATTTTTGAACATCTGAATAGGAACACGTAGTACAAAAATATAATAATTTAGAATCACTGGTTTCTTAAGATTAAAATTCAGTAAAAATGTGATTTTTTTTTCATCATCCTGCAGAAAATAAATGGATCCCAAAGTGAACCTCCCAAAAAGATGGAGTGTCAAAAGATGGATGATGTACACTTGCTTTACCATCAAGAAGCATTACGTGGAGAGTTAATACCAACACATCAACGTCAAACCGTCGTGTGTCTTGTGGTCTGCTACAACCCCCATCCTCCCGGGGGAGAGGCAATGGTTGCCAGGCGGGGAAAGTTTCACTGCAAGACGGTTTGTTGTGGCCGTTCGCCAGTCTTCGCAGTCTCAATTTACTCCGTCCCAACTTTTCGATTCGGCCCAACACCCATCATCCTTGCGAGACAATTTTGGAAGAACATTCACCACACATCAAAATGCCAAGCCTTAACGCAGCACTCGTTCTTCCGTGTCCGTGTTCCGCCACTGACAGTCGAGCAGGAAAGAGATGAGTGTGCGTTAGTTTTGTGATGTGCGAACAAAGATCCTTCCGGCAGCGTCAGAAACGCCCTGCCGTGCATAGACTACGAAATCATGATAGAACATCAGAGAAGCGGAAGTGCACCACTCACCGCCAATCGTTTGCGGGATGTGGCTTTTCTTGTCCGCGAGCACATGTCTTCAGGTTGCCAGCTTTATTATTTTGTTTCGAATATGAGGTAAAGACGTCACTGCTACTTGAAGCTGCCTTTTGATGAGTGTCGCGTTTAGTAACACCACATATCGACCAAAACGCTGTGATTGGCTTAAGCATGAGCCTCGTGAAGTAGGGCAAATAACGAATGACAAACAAATAATGCCATAAAAGCACAATTATGCACGGCGCCCCGTTAGGAAGATGTTATGGAACAGCTTTTCCCCAATAACGAAAATATTCTTGCTATTCGTCGGGTATCGAAAAAAGCACGGGTCTTTCCTTACGGATTAAATAAAATGAAAAAAAAAGTTCGCCGCTGCTACTACATAAGATAATGACACAATAATAACGACATGAAAATATGCAGCTTATGATTTTCATGAAAAAAACCCTTGTATGGATTTATGGAAATATTGCTGCTACGAGATTATCTGCGCTTCTGACAATTTCATTGAGCATCGCTACATCATATTTCGTCACAGCAAATATTTGCCAACGAAAAACAACCATTATATGCTTGGCAGGAAATGTAATATGCAACAGATCAAAAGATTCACACGAAGAAAGGAAAAATAAAATTCCACACTACCTGTTTACATATTTGTCGAGAAGCATATTAAAATTATGAAACTTTTCCATTATGATTTTACTACTCTTGAATGGTCGGATTTGTCCCTTAGCTAATGTTATCTATAGAAATGTGTAATACCAGTGATGATTTATCATAGTAAAATTAAAACATCCATACAAATCATGCTTTTTGCTGCACGTACTACATATATATTACTGTACACGTTACATATTAAACACAATTTTTCAAAACTGTACTTTCATCGGGTTAACACAAAAACTTTTAAAATTGAAATTTCGATTTGTCGTACACTTCAAAAAAAAGTGGCAGCGAGAATACGATCTCACATTACGACGCAACAATTTTTTGCTCAATTGAACTCAATGTGCCAATAAACGTCCTAACCAGTTACCTATTTCATCGAATCGTGCTCATGCTGCATGGGAAAACAATCAGAAAAGCGAATACCGAATGTTCCTGGGTCCGTTTAGTTGTTGTTGTTCAGTTTTTTTTTTCATGAAATGCCTAGCAAAAAGAAACAATTTTCCCCCTAGTTTGTTTTTCCCTGTTTGTTACCCTTTCAGTAAGGGGGGTCTCAACACTTCCTATAGCTTCCGGTCGCCTTGAGTGGAGTTGGGCATGGAGTCACCTTCTTTGGACTTTCCATTAACTCTATTCAATTCGAATGGTTTTTTTTCCATTAATACGGGTGTCACTTGAAGGTAGCACAAAACTACGCCACAGTACCGTATGCGTAAGGGTCAAAACCACAACCGTCTCAAATCGATATTCAACTGGTGTTCACTGAACAACGGCTGCACCTTCTTGAGGAGTTGATTTTCTTGTCTTTTTGTTGTACATTAGGATGATTTTGAGTTGGAATTTGACATTATGTTTCTTTGACAAAAACCTTGCTCAATCTTGTTCAATCGGATTACAGATCCAAAAATAAACATGTTTTCAAGAAAAGTCACAAATTACCCACAGGAAACCAAGTGAAAGAACGTAAAACCAACAGTTAAGTTAGAAAAAATACCTTGAAGAAGAAACACATAAAAATAAAAAAGGAAAAATCCCAACTACAGTCACTTTGGTACATATGGAACCTTTTGCAACCCACACTTCCCACCCAAAAAACTCGAAGATCTGTTCAATTGATTTATGTCTGTAACGTAACGCATAGGCATCAAGGTATTAGTGTCCCCTATTACTTCTTCTGCATGCAGTTTACACCCCCGGACTAACTTTTCGCTTGCGTACCATCGGCTCTCGCAGAAGGGAACATAATTTCATTCCATTTCGAGCAGCAAAATAAACCACTTATAACCCCTACCTGAGCAGGAAAAGGTCCCGTACGAAGCAGGAAACGGCCGTTGACGACGGTGGTAATGATAATAATAAACAAAATGCGAAATGATTTCGGTGTTTCGTGTATGCCAACAATAATAAGAAATCTGCGAGCTCTAGTACAAGGGAGTTTGTTCTGTTCTGGAACCGTGTATAGGGTTTATGTGCCAATCGCCAGCTGTTGAACGCTGGGGGAAGGACAATGAAGAAAACGATCTTATTTCCTCCAGGGAAATATAAGCTAAACGACTGTCCACCCTCGTATTTTTATTCAAAAGTGAGACACAACCTTTAACCCCCCCTGGTTGCCATTGGCTTCCATAGGGAGTGTGATTCTTCAGGGCTAATATCGATCAAATCAAGTGAAACAGACAATACATCTTATGGAAGAGAGAGGAGATCAAAACGTTTGCGTATCAGCAAAAAGTAGCATTAAAATGTGCTAGGTAGGGTGGTAACACGATTTTATTGCATTTATCTAGAAAATATATATACGCAAAATGTAAAACAAAACTGAAGAGAATTTTTCCAAACGAAAGAAATTTCTTAGTATTGATGATTATTCTTTCGTAGGAAGGAAAATGACAATGAACGACCAATGGAACGTGTATTTTAAAAAGAAATTGATAATGTGATAGTCCTGATAGGCTGCAAACATAGAAACACAATCGTTGTCGATAGTGTTTAACCGTGAGCGAAAGAGCTACCTCAATCGCTCGACTCACCAAACTGAGCGAACTAAGATACGATATGCTTAGGGGAGTATCGCGTTCGTTACAGCTTTGAGCTATCTCGCCCTGACCGCTCAGTTCACTTAAAAGAGCCACATTAATTCTTTTGGACTAGCTTAATGACGATAGTCATTACAAGCAATATAGACTTGGACAAGCTTAGACAGTTTAGCCCTACTTATCACTTTCGTTAAAGAATTAAAATTAAGAAAACCTTTCCAGTAAACAATGTTTAGTGGCATACTTATCTCAGTAATATAATAATAATATTATTGAATGACGATTGTACCTTCTAGGCCGTTCTATGTTTTCGCTAAACGTATGTATTACTTACGTATACTATTAATATACCATTATCAAATTTAACTATATTCACAAAAATACAAAACTTACTTACTAAAAAGAGATATCGGTCGAGGCAAGGAATCATAGTTTTTTTTTGACAATTATGATAATAATATTTCCAACAATCTATAAGGAGAAGCATGATAAGCACGCAAAAGATGCATTAAGAATGGTCACAATCATTTGAAAGACTCTTGATGTTCCAACCAGATCCAGATGCCAAAGCACTGCCAAAGACTTATCTTCACGCCAAGAAGGCAAAGTGTACTCTCTAAAGTTCTTACCATGGTGTAAGAATGCCGAACGGGTGTAAGGTTTTCGTAACAATTTTATGCTTAACCGCTGGCAAACATTTTAGCTTCTGTAGGGTTCAGATGGTATACCATCTGACATCCAAAAGCGTGCTAAAGTGCATTGGTATGTAAATTTTGTAACCATCGTTTTGCTTCCGTGGATGGTTCACAACAGATACTGTCACGACGCCATCAAACGGCATTCGGTAGAATATTTTCAGCTTGGACTAGAAATGTCCACCCAACAGACTCTGGCAGAACGGCTCGAACGGCGTTCAAACTTACCACCACCTCTTTGCACTTTGCACAAGATAATTTTACTCTGATTACTGTGCGTCGAATATGCTCTGCTGCTATTCTGCTGTAGCGGTTGCGATGACCGTTTTTGCCTTCGGCAACGTGTTGTCCCTTTTTTGGGTGACCACTATCATTCGTATGTCTCCAGTTATGGTGGTGACGTGTTGTCGGTTGTTGTCGCCTTTGGCAACATCATATATTGCACATATTTGCGATTCATATTCGGATGTCTTTGGCCGGAATGAGAAGCAAAAGTTATCATTCGTGTTAAAAATTGTTCCAATCCAGTGAGACAGACCGTTCGTAGTAAGATGATTTTATGTATGTGAGGTTTGCATCCTAACTAAAGCCTTGAAATAGGTTAGATTTTATTTCCGGAGCTTGACCAGCAACCAGAATAGGACGGATGCACCATACAAACGGAACCATAAGCAAGTAAATGTGAAAAAAATTTAAATGAAACTGGTTCACGGGACTGAAATTTGAATGAACCGTGATTGTTGTACACATTGACTAGTTCGTTTAACTTTCTATATGGTAAAGGACACGTATGAAATAAAATCTACCGCATGGACTACTATAACAAACCGATTTATAACGTACAATAAAAGAACAAATAGAGTTAAAAAAAATTAACTATAATTTAGCGTCTAGGTAGGTTTATTACATCCTAAAATTTTTACATAAACACATGCAAATAAACCCATTAGCTACAACAATAAATTCATCACAAACTTTATAGTATATCGCAAAATGAGTGAGATACAATGGATCCGCATTCAGTGTTCCTGCGAGTTTTAGTCGCTTATGTTTTCTATCGTTTAATCCGCTGGACCTACTCGCACCCTACAGGAATCGTTTAATCCGCTGGACTTACTCGCACCTAAGGGCCAATTCGCACCCGTTGCACTCACCTGTCGGAATCGATTCGGATTGATTCGCACTCGACTCCGACTCGATGCTTGAAATGAACTATCGATGAACTAGGGATCCATCCCTAGAGCAAGGGAAGGATTCAAGAATATTATCTTGCTAAATCCCACGCGAAGCATATTATTCCTACCCCATCAAACAGACACGCCATGAGCAGCATCACAATTCACCCAATCTGCAGATTTTCTCGTTACGGCTCTACCGTTCAGACACACCCTAAAACAGCGCGTTAAGAGGGAGTACACTCTTTCCACAACGTCCCATTTCGATTTCCGATAGTAAGCTAAGGTAATGGTTTCGGTGGCCTAAGGAGGTTTTCGGATGAAAGGCACATTAATCCAAATGCGGATGAACCTAGTATCCATTTCCGATTGAAGAATGCCTGTCGAACAGCACCATCATACTCCAATATTGTAAGATTAGTAAGGGAGCATTTTTTCCAAAATAAATTACACCCTTAGGAGATAGAGCGAGTAAAATGCGAAGAATATTAACAAAAACAGTAAACATACTGCCTGGAAAGAGCCCCAGAGTTTCCCTATGCTGACTCACTTTGTTAGGTTGCAAATGTTTTTTTTTTTTTATGTAACATAAATACAATATACCAAACTTTTTGAAAGTAATGACGTGTTTGTAATGCTTGGAATGTGCGGAGAAGCACAATTACCAACGCCCATCTTTAAATCGCTCCATGCCATGAAAACTTCATCTACGAATTGCATTTATGGTACACTACATGTAGGACCATGTAGGAAAACTTAAGGTGAAGGTATTATTTTTTCATCTAACTCACCCTGCTTATGTTTTTACTATACATAATTGGCGAAACAGATATTAGCTAGACGTTTAATGCAGTTATCTGGTTCAAGACGCCAGATGGTATTTATTCGCTGTTACCAAAATTCGTACAAATACCCTGGTGTTTCTGTTTCATTTTCATTATTTTCCCCTGAACGACACACAACCACTAACGTACAATTAGTGCCAAAATAGAGGATAGAATGTCTACCTTGCGGAAACATCACTGGTTAGGTCAACACGCTACATAGAACCCCGCATCTAGCCGGTGGGCACAGCATCTATGGCAATATAAGTCTAGTTTCCTTGACTGCTGAAGTAAGGTGTATTGTCCATGGGATAGAAAATTGATCATAGGAATGGTAAGATTTGGCAAACACACACGCATTAGGGGATGAACGTGCCGCTGATCAAAACCAAGGAATAAGGGATCCACCCTAGCTCGTTCGTCCTGTTCATTTTTTTGCTTCACGCATTTTCATAACACACGCAATAATAAAATAAGGTAAAAGTAAACATTGCTGTCTCATAAACATCTCCGATCTCTGCCCATTTCGACCGTGCCCGAGGCTTGAAAAATTGAACAGATGCTGATTGAACACCATTTAGAAGAAGCGAGAACGGTACACATGCACCATGTATCGAACTTGTCGAAGCAACAGAAATTATCGGGCAAAAAGTGAAAAATATCCTTCACGACGGTGTTTCTACCCCGAACGGTTGTTACAATATTCTGAACACATTGGGAAATAATTTATCACAGACCGAGCGACAAGACTTCTATTCCCCCTTTTATGGTGTAGCCAGCTTTAGCTGCATGAGACCAAACACATCGTTATTGTGTAAGCAATTTCTACGTTCGTTCATATTTGCTACCACAGCGGTGGTGTTGGAGCGGTACTGTAATCCCGAAATATATGTTTCCGGCCAGTACGGTAGGCATACGGAGTGCGTTTTTTTTTGGACGATAGAGCTAAAGGAGAAAGAAAGATTGAAATGCAACACGACAGCCGTGTTTCGCAGCGGTATCCCAATCTTTCCTTTAAGAAAATATGAACACCCACTCACATCGCAGATAGACAAAACATACATGCATGGTTAGCAAAATGTGCTTCGTACATAAGCATAGTTGTACAAATTGTGCGAATTTATCATGAACGATTCTCCAAAAATTTACGAATCTGCTGAAGCTTTTGCGAAATTGGTAGAATTGGATAGTATAATTTCTTTACAACGGTTCACACACATTATTACAAAAGCTTTGTACCTTGCAGCTAAGTTACAATTACGCTCAATTTATCTTTTTGCGAAATTTGATATATTTAACAAAAATAAAAATACTGTATTTTAATACATTTAATTTAATTTAATTAATTTCAAAATAGCTTTTAATTAATTTTTTCACCGTATAGTGCGATAATACTACTGCCACGTTGCGCTCGAGCACTTACGAAACGGAAAACTACTGAAATCGAATCACATTGATTTAATTAATTAACGCTTCGTTGTGGAACGAATAAAATTGCCAGACCAATAAAAAATGCTACGCAACGAATGTTAAACGAGGGAAGCAATATCAAATGAAAATATGCATTGCCCAATTGCATATCGTAAATGACCGGTAGCTTTTCTGGTTAGCTTTCCACGTTTGCAGTAGGTAGAATTGCACTTGTACGAATTCATAGCACAGATTCAGGCGATAGAGAACAGGTATTGTATCGATTACGTTTACTACAAATCTATAAAATCATATCAATAACATTACATTTCGCCTCGTTTCGGTGGAATAACCGAGCTACAGCTGTACTTAAAACTCAAACTAGTGATGCATACGTTTGACTAAATATAATTATTATCCTGAAATCGTTATGAAACTTATGCGAAATGCCTAACCAGTGAAGTGTATTTCAAGGAACATCATCAAACATAGATGATACATCATTAGTAGACACTAGTCATTAAACGGTAGAAAAGAAGCATAGCTTTAGAAACAATTACAGTACAATGACGAAATGATGAATACGACGCAGTGGTGCAATCCGACTACAATTCATTTGTAAAGGAGCCAGACGTCATTGCTAGCTTGCAACTTCTAACGCATCTAGTTACAAGCAATGTCCATCCACACACACACAAGTACAGTAAATGCGTCAAAAGCATAGATCGACAGCATGTTCTCTAGAAACTTAGCAACAGCCCTGACGTCTGACTCGACACACTCCGCAGCAAACAATCGGACCCAGCTCTAGTTTCAAAATCCAACAAAGTTCACCAAAGCATCCACACCAATGCGTGCAAGAAAATGGCAGGATAAAAATCACAGACATGGACAGCTAACTCGTTACTAACTAACCGATGCTAAGAACCCTATTCCCAGTCCTGATAACTTCGGAGAACAAAAAAAACACTCAAAGACAATTCTTATGCCATCAGCTCTAACTAGACGTTCTCTAACTAACTGGTTTGTCTTTATTCCACTGCGAGGGCTAAATGAGGTTTAAAGAAAAGGGAGCATTATACTAACGCAGCGCTACTGGGAAAAGTTGTTGAGCTCAGATTTACCGCTCGATTACTGTGTTTTCTCTTATCTCTACCATTGCTTGTGTTTACTTGCTTTGCTCTCTGACTCTGCGCCTGCCCCAAGAGTCCAAGAATAAGAAATCTACCGAAATTAAGGGTCTTTCGTTGATAACACACCCATCTCCTCTGTGGAAAGGGTTAAAAACCGTAATTACAGAAGCTATTGTTTCGTTCCACTTCATTCTTGTTGTGGTCCAGCAATAGTAGCGATACTCTTAACGCTACAGCACAAGGTTATACGAAAGGACAAAAAACCTACTATGCTTTTGCCAACCATTGCAGTTTACCGAACACTCCCTGCCAGCATGTAACGAATAAACAGTGTGATCAAAAACAATTCTTCAATAAATCTTTTATTAACGGATGGTTATTCTCTTATACCAATTGGTGAAGTTCATTTATCTTTCTTTACCGACACAACAGCCTCCAGACGACTGGTGCCTTCCTGCAAGTCAAGTCCTGTGTGCTTGGTCCGGATTGAATTTTGGACCGGTCCTGCGTGTGAAGAAGTTTTTAAAGAATTCAGCAACTATTATCCGTCCACGATTTAATAAGCAAGCTTATATTTTAAGACGGTATCTTTCAAATAATCGAGTGAATAACGAGCGAATTATTAAAACCAGGTTGTAGTGGAAGCTTTTGATGAGCTATTTTGGTAAACGATTTCACTTAACTCAGCTTACCAGTTTGTATCATGAACTAACATCCTCCAAACGTCAATTGCTTACAACAAAACAATAGTTGTGGTTGTATCATAGGTCGCATTATTGGAAAAAAACGTTCATCATTAGCAGAGCATATCTCAAACGTTGCTGTGCCAGCTACGTGTGGAAACCAAATTAAATTGACTGATCTGCAGTGTAAGCGTTCAACTGTTGCATGATTAAAATGTTCACAGGCAAAAGCATTGCATCAGTGCATCCTTAAACTCACACGATGTTAACGTCAAAAGCTTTAGAGTACCCGCGTTCCATCATTCTGCATGAGGAACACATTTCATCTACATTGATCCTGCTTGTACGGCCGTCCGAAACTAAGAGAAAAGGATGAATGTTGATCCAACGGTAGTAGGCTATCGTGCGCTGCCGTGGAGTACGTCATACATCACAAACACATTCCGGTGGACAGCCCTGGCATTCATTGCACTACTTTCTACTAGATGCGCTCCGTTCATGCTGTTTGCAGCACGATGCACGCATGCAAGTGGTTCTACGCGTTGTCGACACTTCACCGGTTTTGATCACAAACAAGGCTACTCGTGTGTATGTGTGGGTTGTACAACCAAACATTGGAACGCTTTCGACAGTTTCATTACCCTTCAGTTACAGATAGCGTCCGAAATGACGCCATCAGCGCCAGCAGCAATATCAAATCGTTGTCGCTAAGGGTTATTCATGGGCGCATACGCGACAGCATAACAAAAGGGCACCGTTTACCAAATGCGTCATATTCGTATGTTTAAACATTTGCTTTTTGTACTCTGTACAATGTTGAACGGAAGGTATGTAAAACTATATGTTTGGGCCTTCTCGAAAGCCATGTTGGCAGCAGTGAAATCCAATAAAATTTCTCCAACAAAAAAAAACTTTCGGCGGCCATGTTGGATCTCCTTTTGGCAGTGAAACAAACAGTGTCAAATTGTACAATAAAACATGTTCATAATGATTGTCACACACTGTTCAAATTGCGTATAATTTACCGCTGCGGAGATAGAAAAAATCGTCCCACTGCACGGCAGATTGTGATTGTGATTGTACAAACATAATTATGCGAAAAACAATTTCAGCATGAAATCACATTAATAACAGCACACAAAATGAGTAATTACATAAGAAAACAAAATAATGCCAATGTTCGTTGCTCATACCAACGGCAGACAATAAAAAAAGTTTTGTTTAAAACAGCTATAACATGGCATGGCATTTATATATGTTTTGTTTATAAAGTGGTCGGAACAGTCAAGAAAAGTTTCAACAAATTTGAGACGTCTGTAGATGAGTCAGGTTTACCAGAAGCTATGAGAAGATTTTAAGTGTTAAGAAAATCCTCAACGCCCGTGGCCCTGCGGTCTAAAATTTTTAAACATTCCTAAATGGATCACAGCACGCTCGGCCGCTCTTTAAACGATATTTTTTAATTACATCATTTTTTTTCTTAAATAAACAACCACAATTTACGCATCGGACACCATCCATACGGATATCATAAATCGACAGAAACATTTAAACTTCCCGCTCTGTGCAAACTGTTCTTCGGTATTGTAAAATTCATTGGTTGCTCATTATGAGTTTCTTCCTTACATTACGCAAGCAACAAAATATTGTAGTGGAAGCAACGTATAAACGTAAAATGGTGAAAAATTCTGCTTCAAGCGATATTAGTATTAGATTAGACATTGGCATTAAAACAAATTGCTTGATGAAACTGTCGATGAATATCAATTTTCCTTCATGTTACAATGATGTTGCTCTGATAGACCAATTTTGATGACAACACGGTTCCTTCCATCGATGCCTAATCGATGAGTCTATAAAAAGGGTTCCTTATTTGTTCATACTCTCGGTATAGTAAAGTGTTAGTCGCTCATCGGTTCCGTTCGATCTGATGACAAGCATTAATTTGCTCATACATTTATCACTTTCTTCCTCTCTCTCTTTGCCTCTGTCTGGCTCTTCCTCTCTGTCCTTTTTTCTATCTCTATCTATCTCTCAAAGTTTCGTTTCATCCTTTAGCACATGGAAAGCTCATTAGCCTCCGATAATGAGTCTCTAATTGGAACTCCACCCTATGCCAATACCACAACCAACTGGGCTGTAATGCGAAATAAAGTGGCTTCATCCACGGGGAAGTGTTATGCGTCCATGCAAACATCGACCATCTGTTTTGATGAAAATGCGACCGGCAAGAATGTATATGGCAGCTCGAAAATATTTTATTATTTTCGATTTCATCCCCCAACACACACTCGCCCGACGACCAACCAAAAATCTAACCATCGGCTCTCGATCATTTTCAACCCGCAACGCAGAACGCAACCTGTAAAACATATCATTGTAGAATGGGCTGTCAGACACAATCCGCTCTCGTCAGCTGAGCACAGCTTCTGGTAACCCAGATATTTCATTATTAATTGTTTCCAGTTGATTTTACATTCACACAACATCATAAGGAAACTTTGATTGGTTTTGAACCACACGAAATAGTGGACTCCGTAATTCTCGTCCAGAAACGGCAACAAATAACTTACACATCAAAGTTGATCAAACGGTGCACAGATTGATGTTGGTGTGCAGATTGTTTTAGCAATTGTATTAGCCAATACTAGCATGATTAAGAAATAATTTTGAGAAAATTCTTCAATAAAATACTGTAGTACGGTATATTGACAAAACTGCCGGTTATAAGATTTGAGCAGAACCAAACAAATTCAGCAGGATACACCAATTTGCTCGAAGGATTGATATATAATGTTTTAAGCTTTTAAGCTCAAATCATCCAAGACAAAGACAGAAAGTGATATGTGAAAAAAATCGAATGCATTGCATGGCATTTGGCACATGACACCAGGCGTCTCCATCTTATAGTAAGAATTAGATTCTCCAGATCCACATTAGCTATTTTATAATTAAAAATTTGAAGTAATGATTGAAAAATATTTCACCAAAAAAACGTTAAAAATGATACTGCAAATGTACAGCGAAAAACATAACCGCATACACATGATAACAACTAGAAATATTCGCTCTTCACCTCTCTCTCGGCAGGATGTGTGAAAAACTTCGGCAATAACTATGTCCTTTATTTGAGGAATTGGAAAAACGGCTAAGCCGTCCGAACTGCATAACTTTTTGCTTATTAGTACTTGATACGGTCAGCCTGAATTGCTACACAAACCAATGTTAAGGCACACCAAATTCTCAATTGAAACCAGAGTCTGGTTTGTTTGAAAAATTTGCGTAACATCCACCTTTTTAGGCCATTCTCACATTACACACTATACACTAACTCGACAGACAAGTTCTAGGGAAGAACAGTTAGCGCAAAACCTTCACCGGGGCTAACGGAATTACGTAGCCTTTTGTCACTTGGCACCACTTAGACAGACTGTACTAATTGACTGGTTTCGCTTTGTTCCGTTTGCTCTACTTCCAGGTGCGACCCATCAGAACGCATTCAAATCACCCATCTCCACTATTGCTGTGAGTCGGGCAGATACACCCAAACGGTAACAAAAGTCAGCACCAGAGAGAAGTTAATACAGAGGAAACCGGTTGTGGCCAAAAGCCTACATGGCGTGTAGTGCGAGCGTGAACTGCTGGTTAGAATACTGGTAACCGGCTGCTGCTGGGTTTTATCGGAGAGTGAGAAACTCTGCAAATATGGTTCTGTTCGGCGTTCTTCTTGGCCTGTCGGTGCGATGTAGCCTTCCTGCGAAATACGTTCTGTATGTCTTCAAACGACGGTGCTAATTAGATTGTTTACTAGCCAACCGCTTCAGGGCTTGCGTAGGAAAGTTTTACGTATTGCTGCCAAACTGAGTTTCTTTCTTTTCGAACGAAGGAAGTAGTCTTTCCACATTCCGTTCCGTAGCCTACTTATGCTCTGATCAAAGAGAAGAGTGTCTGTTATTTAATTGCAGCAATTGGTGTAAATCAATAAAATTGTTGACATGAGTGTAAAGAGAAAACTAACAACACGTTTGACGTACAATTTAGAACTTTCTCCATAGTGATTGAACATGGCTTGAAATCATGGCGTTATAGACCGGTAAAGACGATTCATTCATTTGTCAATTGGTAGGCTTGAATAGCACCTGTCTGTTGGACATTCAAATACAAATATTGATATAAATTGCTCTTCGCAACTCATATTGCAGAGTATTGCAAAATTATGTATGACGTACTTGTAATTTAAAATTTTTGTTATGTAGTTACGATAGTTGAATAGCTACATAAATAAATGTTAATACTAATACAAAATGATAATCGCTTACATCCTCTTTTTCTTTAGTTGATTATCGATTATTATCTGAAAAAAAAATCTGTTAAGTAAAACGCTTCCATTCACAAGGATAATTATGCTCCAGCGGTTCAACATGCTGTTGATTTATGAGTATTGAATATGTAACATGAGAAACCTTCACCCCCACGCTTAACCTGCGCACCCAATTCAGTCAAGTTTACTGGCTGCCCCGGGAACAAACCCAACCAACCTGAACAGCGGGCTGCTAAAAAGGTCGTACCGCATTGCCAACATCCCCACCCTTTCCACAATGCCCCTTTCTTCGCACGTGGTACATCGTATTATGACCTCGATGCTGACCCTTAAACGATGTCAGGAGAGCGTTGGAAACATTTCAGGCATGCGAATGCGTAAAATAGGATCCGGACGAATTTTGTTCCACGGCAAACGTCCATCAAACGAGAATTGAGGACGCCACGGGACGGGTTACCAATGAATATTTATTCGTGTGGTCCATTCGATTGCTGGCACGTTTTCGAACACCTTTTTGGATGACGGTTGCTTCCGAAACGTATCGTAGCTTTTTCGCCTATACACGCAATTGAAACGCATGCCAAACAAATGACTGCTATTGTCCTTACTTCTGTTTAACGATAGTCGCCTTAAGTCGCCATGTTTCGTGAAACCTTTAAACAAGGATTGATTGACATGACATTTTTTTAACGGCAAGTTAACGACCGCAGACAAACAGATGGCATCGAAGATGAATGAGATCGGAGCAAAATCGAAGCAACGGCGCAGTATTTTGCACATGTGTCGTTTAAATGGCAGTTTGATGCTCACTTTGTTGTGGTAGTAGTAATAGAACGTGTTGATAATACGTGTGGAGGTAGCGAGTGCAGGGTCATTTATTTCAATTCCACTTAATTGACAGTCACTTCACACCTAAAGCAAGGTTGTAAGAGAATGTTCCTCTGATATAATCAATTGATTCCATTCAAACATATCGATAGCATCGTGGAAGCTGGTATTTTTGGGAATGAACTTAATCGCGAAGCTAGATCGACAATTTGTTATAAACTTGAGGCGAACATAAATGAACAAGAACATAATTCCTACCACTGTTAAATTTTACAAACCAATATTTGTAACACAGTCACTGCATATTTACTAGAATGGATAAATAATTCTACACATTAACACAGGGTTAGCAGAATTAGCAATAATTTAAAAAAATGCGCAAACACAGAACTGCAAACGATTTCAATACTTGCCACACCACACGCAAACATTCCTTCGGTTGAGCGCAAAGGGTTCGCCAATTTTCTGCGCAAAAGGTAGACCGTGCAGATGATAGAAACTTGTGTTGTACTTCTTTCGCTTTGTTCTTGCAAGACAAGCAAAGCACACGCCTTATCGCTTGAGGGCAATTCGATTTGGTTCATTAGTAACGCAGAGAGATTTGAAAGCAACCGTCGGGTTATGCCTTCACACGCACGCAACACAGAGAGACTGGGAAAGGGTGGCCATGGGTTGTGCGGGTGTTTGTAAGTTTTCCCTTCAAAAGGCATCGTTCAACGAAGTTTGCTTCCGTCGGGAAACCTTGCTTCCGCTGTTGAGTGCCAGCTGTTTTTTTTTGCTGTTTACTAAAATGTTATATTTACCAATCCCAACCAGCCATCCATGGTCAGTTTGTGCTGCTGTGAGCTGTGGAAATCGAATACTAAATATAGCGTTACAAATCTCATTAACACTTTCGATCGGCGATCGGAGGGATTTGGTAATCGCAATTAATACTGTAAAAATTACGTTACTTTAACGTTTCGACACGACACGTACACGTTGGCCCGAGGTGGCATAATGGTAGCAGACTGAGGTATATAAGTCTAATAAGTGTCCTGAGGTAAGTAAGGCCAATAGATACGTAAGTCAAAATGAGAGAAAGATGAACAGAAGGAGCTAGCAACAGTAAGACAGGTATTTTGCGCTGTGTTGTGTTTTGATATGAATTTTCTTGATGACGTTTACGATCAAGGTTCGCCCACGCGCACTCCAGCAGTTCGTAACGTAAACTCCTTTTGCATGGAAACAATCATTGCTATAAAGAAATCGATAGAGGATTTTTTTTGTCACTTATGAACATTTATAGCATTAAATGGTTAAGGCCGTTCGAGTAAAGCGTCTCTGCTTGGACTAACCAACACTAACCCATTACACCCCAAACAATTAATTACGGTAATTAATTAATAATTACACCTATTCACAATGGCCTGATCTGGTCGACTACAGATTTATTACCGTTCTCCGCATAACTTCAGGAAAACCTTCACATTGGCATACTGGATTCATGGTAAACACGGGAAAGCATTGGCCTTCATTGGCTAAGTCGATATGCACCCGTCACGTAACATGATGCACATACACAGACAGACATTGGTATCAACCCGGGGAGTGCTTAGATTCAGACCATGACCTTCGTAAGTGGCTTTACTATTTGATGTTAAGGTTGGTCTGATTGAAACAAACAATTTTCGAACAAAATTCGAAGCAACGAACAACATGTTGCATGTTGAAATGGCCAATACGCGATACGTAAGAGGTCTGAGCAGGTGATTGTAGGGTTGAAGGAAAGCATAACAGCATTAAAAAAACCCTGATGCCGCCGTCAACGAGCATACAGTGCACAGCGCTAATACGACAGTGGCATGTTTGAAAGGATACATTTTTCAGCATGATAAATTACCACCGGGCATGAAATAGTTTGCCCAACTGACAGGCCACCCCCCGCACAAATCCACATTCCGGCGGGTTGAAAGTTGGGAAGCAGTTTGGTTCGACGGATTTCCGACACTCCAAATGAAAATGCTACAACAGGTAGCACCGTCCCAGCAGGGCGGTCCATCATTTGTTTATTCGTGCTCACCTTTTTGCAGCTACATTTCGCAATCAGGTCTAATGGTTAGATAATTAGAATTGATTGGCCTGGAATAAGGGAAGTCTCAGTCATTCTAAACTGATCCGACTGATGGCGCAATTAGAGTGTAAAGAATTGATTGTAACCGACTGAGGCATGATTAAATAATACGACCTGTTGAATATAGCATTTGCTTGTGCTTGATTGAGTATTTAGAAATCAGGAAAAACACCAACTCACAATGGCGAACGGCAATTTTTACATGCTATTTTTATGAATGGCAAGGATAACGCGCCAAAACGAATGCGAACAATTATGCAGTATTTAATTATTATACTACTGTGCCGTTTCATTTCACTTAAAAAAAATGCACTTTATGGAGGAACGAGGGAAAATTCATAAGCCTGCAAAGATAAATCAATACAGAAAAAGAGAAAAGACTAATGAAGAAAGAATTAATTTTTCATGTTTCATCCCAATTCAAAGTCCTGAAACATCCTGAAACACAATGTGCGGTGTTCTGATTTCTATATAAACAGCAGAGTGCATTTATGTTTTTGAAGTTAATAATTCCAAAGGGTTAAATATTACTTATTTGGTTTATAAAACCAGTGCCAAATTGATAATGAGAGGTATTATTTCTTGCGTTATATAATCCATATTATTCTATCTCAACGTTAGTTAAATCATCATGATAAATAATAATATTGCTTGCCAATTATCAGTGATGTTTATTTCAATTCCGATCGTTCTCATGAGAAAAGGCTCCGTATTGCTATTCGTACTGCCGATCGATTGATTATTCCGTTTAATTTACTTCTCATTCCGTTTTCTTGACTTTTCATAACATTTGTCTAAAAATGGATCGATAGAAAGAAAAACGCAATCTTTCGTAGTGACTGCAACAGCATAACGGAAGAACCCGTAAGCGCATTATAGCCGAGCAGCTGGTGTTTCTGCAGGGAAAGTTTTAACTTAAGCTCTTATATTGCAACCAAATCATCCACCACACAAAACTGTCTAACCTTTAATATTTAAAGCATAAACGGGCCTTTTGGGGGAAAACGAACTCGCAAGTCGTTTTAGCCAAAACTTTCTAAAAACACTCGACCGAAATTTGACTTTTTCGACATTTTGAGGTGTTTTTCTGGGTCGCTTTTTTTCCTTCAACAATATTGTGCAGAAACTTTTAATACTTGAACGGCGACCGCCTTGCGGGAAAAAAAAAGATTAACAGCAGTTGATCCATAGCGCGTGTGGTACCTTTTGGGTATTGCGAGCGAGAACACCGGTAGAGTAGCACTAATTAGCAATGGTACACACAATTTTTAAACGCTTTTTGACTACACCAAAAACATATTTTACTACTTTTTGATGGTGACCCGCCTTAACCTTTGTCTTTTCACGACGGGCTGGTCATGATGCAAAATTTTCTGGTATAGTACAGATAAGAAAACAATCGGATCTAACTTCCCAATCGCTCACTTTACACAATCAGGGAAAAGCCGCATATTATATCTAATATGTACCTAGTACTGCATTTTATTTCGAACTGATACGTTATATACTTACATGACTTTTGTTTGGTTATCAATATTTTTTTGATTTAATTGGTTTATTAGGCACTATCAAACAGTACAACCAGTCCATCTCGAACCCTTTCAAGATTCGGAGAAGCAAATGTTACCCAACTATTGTGAATTTTATCTTAGATTGAGTTATCAATTTCATTAAATCTTTCAATGTAATATTCCTAGTAACTAACAGTAAAAACCTCAACCATAACGAACTATAAGATGTTGAAATAAAACTATACCTCAATTTATTCACCATTTCCAAGATTTCATCTGTTTGTAGAAACATTTTAAGAGTACTTTTAGGGGCAGCATTCGGTTTCAAAACTCATAACATACAACTCCAGAACAAACGAACCGAAGAATGTTTGTGAAACCTATTGAAGATTTGAAATAGGCAATTTTAAACTGATCTTCTGAGTACGAATAGCGTTTCTAAAATTTTGCAACCGATGACGATTGCAAATTATGTTTCCAGTTTATAGCTCTTGTCAAACACTTGTCACAAGCAGCCATATGCCATTCGTTCTATTCGAAGTAGAATACGGGTACGCGCTGCGATGAATGCAATTATGAATACTGCAGCTGTACTGTTTTTGTGTTGTTTGTTAGTCATATGAAGGAACAAGAGTGTCCGTTCGATTTTTTCCAATGTGTACGGGGATGTACGTTGAGTTCAGGAACGGATGAAAGAATCATTCGCACACGTTCGCAGGAAAAAAAACATGCCCTATGGTTCAATTGGACCACCGCAATGATTCCGCGGCACAATACAGATATACCCTCAGTGCTACGGACGAACAGAAACGCACCATAAATGAACCAAATTTCCAATCAAGTTTTTATATTTGCAACGTTGTACGCGAATAAAGCTTTAAACTGTCTAATCTGAAGGCATCCACTGTGCCTAACCGCAAATTCATGCAACACATGCTCAACAAACAAGATGAGTATGAATACAATTTAATGAACAATCAACTTTAAGCATAAAATTATTGTAACGTGAGTTTTTATGTTTCAGTTTCGCACATATTTTAGTTATGATAAATTTAAACTTAAACAATAAATCAAAAAAAGTAAATAAATCATGAAAGAAATGGTAGTCAAGTAACGAAATATCCTTTTCGTAAAAAAAAAAAAAATTCACATTTAAGTTCTTCTATCCATAAAGTGGTTCATATTAATAGAAATTTTGTATTTGCATTTGCAATCATACATTTCATTGACATTTGCAAATATAATAACCCATTGTAAACAAACTTATACTTTGCAGAATACAATTATTCTTAATATAATTTTTTTTCTTAATATAAACAATTCTTAAATCGCAGTTAGGTATACAAAATTCCTAGAATCGAAGAGATAGTGTACATAGAACTAATTATTAGATTTTAGAACTAATATTTTCCTAACAAATTGTTTGGCTCGTTTATCAGAGTTTAATTAGAAACCACATCATTAGCAAACATGATCTGCTCTGGTATGCAATAAAACGTTGGCTTTTATTTGCAATAAAATTAAGCACGTTTGCGGTCCCGCAGATTTTTGCCACATCAAAAAAGAAGAAAGATACGCAAAATTGCTCTTTTTAATGCTTTTTCTTTTACGCCTTTTGTTTCTTTAAGCTTTTAATCTGCTGACTAACCAACGTAAAACAAGTAAAAGCAATGACTACTGAGGAAGGCAAATGTTGCCGACCGTACTTTTTACGTCAAGCAACGTAACTAAATTTGTACCCCTCGCATTGTCAAGAAACTTTTCTCCCTTTGCTGTCATGTCCGGAATGGAGAAGTTTTGACCGACGTAGGCAAAGCACACTCAGATAACGACTGACACAACCCATGGAGGGATGAATCTAGCCTAGAAGAAAAGCTTATGCGATAGATCGAAAGCAAAAGCGAAAGGCCTAAACGTGCATTTTTCTTACAGCATTTACTTACTATACTTTACCATTATTATGACACGGAAAGGCGAATGTCAACCAATAGGCAGAAAGCTTCTGTTAAATGATTTTAAAAATATCACGCACAGAACTGTAACTTTCTTTTTTGGCATGCGAAATGGCAGAATTATACTGTCCATTAAAGTGGCAAAAGATCTAGCCGTCTCTTGAAAACCAAGACACCAAAGCTAGCCCGATGCGAAATAAACGGAACGGGACACCATTTTGCATCATCGACATGATCGTCATTATCATTTGCTAGCATAAACGCTCCGCCTAATGAACTGTATACCGGAGGATAAATGAAGATTTACAGTCTCGATAGCAAATGAAGCATAAAGCCATACTTTACACATTCTGCCCAGAGCCTTTGAAAGGCAGCCGGGTTGAGTTGTGCTGATTATCGAAATCAGTTTATGCTATGCTCGTCGTTCCATCAAATCGCGTCGGTTTATTCGTTCTATATAGGGCTCTTATTTAGAGAGGTAGCAGAATCTGAAATTCGCGTATTCAACCATAGTTACTACCTCGTTAGATAAACTTCGGTCTATTCTGATGGAAATTATTCCTCTACTCTTGATTACTGTTGGGTAGCTAAATGATGTCGTACTTATGATATGGAGTTTGAAGTGTGCAAGCAAAGGATATCCAGGACGATTAGTTTCCTTTGTATGTTCAAACTTTCTAATGTAAAACATTATAATGAAAAACAAGACGCGGAAAAAACAATGAATTCGCATAACGCTTATTACCTAACAAATTCTGCACTCCGGAACACAAATATCGTAACAGATATTCAATTGAAGCTTTCATTGTGCTGCAAACACCTGCCAGAACCGGTTGATAATCCCGTACCCCAGTTAGCCGTTCAACACACGCATTGTTGTTCATGATTATCACTATCACTACACCACGCCTAGCCGCGATGCAGCTCAAACGGATTGGCGCAGTCTAGCGCGAGTTCCTCCATTTGCCCATGACTGCTAATTACTATTATTATCAAATTACATCGCATTAAATGCATCGCGCGCAGATGCCAATGATTTCGCATTACGCGACAATTTAGATTCGTTCCACGCAAACTTCATACCTAACAAATATGAACCTCTTTTTCCACCTTGCCATCCGCATCAACCGCTCTGCTCGTCCGAAATGGGTAGACACACGGGTGTGTAGCGCTTGAGCAGAAGAACAAAACACTCTGCCATCGGTACCACAATCGGTGCCGAGGTTGGTTTATCATCATATGCAAAGCAATTAGCTTAATGGGCAATGGAACGCCTATTTATAGCAACATACACAAACGGGTGGCTAAAGCTAAATGGTTGGTCCTAAATGAACGACAAAAGATGCATGTGACGATAGATAACACAACGTCTCCTATAGCATCGGAAAAGGCAATCTAGTCTTTGACCCACGGCATGTTGAATAAATTTTTACCAGTTCTATTTGTATTGCCAGTTACTAACTACTGCAACCTTTCAATGGAACGGGGCCTACTCCAATTATTGTGTAGCAGAGGTCGTTTAGTTGACAAGTTTTGACGAACACATGACGTATGCTTGGTAACAATATTTTGGCCGTTACTGGTGAAGTAAAAAAAAAGAGAACTCTTAGGGGGTTAAAGCAAATGCATCCCCCAGAACTCACCGTAATTACCGTTCTAATATTTTTTGTCTGGTTTTAGCAGTAATCGCTTCATCACACTCCCAGACAGGGAGCACTTTAAAGCTCTCTACATAAAACTAGCTGCGTCGGAGCAAGTACACGTCTTTCCACCGTTCTCTTATTCAACACACACAATACAGACATCACCAGTGTGTTACGACTCGGCAAAGTTTCTAGTTGAACCGACCTCGTCCGCTAAAATTCTGGCCTGGCTCACTAATAGTTCCTGTAGTATCCCGTCCATTTGTTCATTTGTGTAAGGTTATTACAATCATCGCAATAAACTCCGAATAGTGTCGAACGGTCGATTAAATGGTACACACATCAACTGTACACCAGAAGCGGATGCTATTTTGTGTCCGTGCACACAAACACCTTTTCTGTTCCACCCACCACACTGACCAAACAAAACAGGCAGACCGGAAACAGGGAATTCACGGTGGATCCTACCCTAACATCTTACCAGCAGCTACATTATTCGGAGTAAAATTGTTGTATGCTTTAGAACTGCACACTTTATCGCATTAATTCCATCGGCAGAGTCGCGTTTACTGGTGCTAGGTTTCGATAATCTAACACAAGGGAGGTGGATGAGAGTATAATTTCCGCGCTGGATGGTCGTTAGCGATTAAATTTGTGGTGATAGGAAGTTCTGAAGGTCTGGTTAGCTGATTCTGACTTAGTACCTCAAATCCTCAGGGAGTAATAAAAGTGGTGCTTTAACCAAAAGGGTACGCATGCATATGGTCGGCAACGAATTTTATTTTATCGTACCGAAATACCCTCGCAAAACATTTCAGAATAGAGTGGACGTAGATACACTTCTCTTGTTGATTTATTGGAGGTTTTCAGGGGTTTCAGATATATTTTTTGCATTCAACGGAACAATCCGGCCAATATATTGATAATTCTAATTTAACCCTTCGTCCGTTCGTAATCCAATTAAAATCTAATGATAAAAAAAACAATATAAGGAGCCAATTGAGTGCATATACTTTTGTACAACCTGTAATTAATTCTGGATATATAAACTGTATACGATTACAATAATTTGTTTCCAAATCCTTTAAGTAACTTGTGCACAAATATCCATTATACATAAGGATTTCATTTGAAAAATTCATGTAAAATACCTACCTTGCCACGATTGGTGAAACCGTGCTCGGCCGCGACTCGGTCAGCTAGGCCTTGTTGATCTCCTTCCGGTATATGCACAGCCCAGTGATGTGTGAAGTGAAGAACTCCGTCTAGAATTTCTTCGATTTCATTCAAATCCAACATGCTCGCTTTATCACCGCTGCTGCTGCTGACGTTTGCCAAAATGCCTGATAGTAACCCAACGTTCACTTTCCCACCACTTACACTGATCGTTACATTTTCATCACAGTTAACCGCGGAATTGATACCGCTTAATACTAAAACTACCGATAACATTAGCCCTAATTGAAACTGGATGATGCGACTCCACTGAGAGGCTCGGGGACAAAGGTGCTGCTGCTGGTATAGTGCATGCCATCGCGGCCGCCGTGAAAGTAAATCGACGTTGGAACAACTACTCCTGCCGCCGCTACCAGTGCTGCAGTCGGAAGCGATGCCCACTGTATCGTCTCGGTCGAGTTCTGTCGGCAGCCATTGGTGTTCGTGGCCGTGTGCACTTTCACTTTTGGAAGCTGATGCTACACTAATGCGATCCTCCGAAAGTTGATATATCGATCGATATCCTGTGTAGCTACTATCCGGTTCGTAGCTGCACACAGATATACGTTCTCGCATTTGTAACTCGGATGTAACGGGTCGACATTGCCAAAGTACATTGTGCTGGCCAGTTCCGCTTTCGTTGCTTTTGCTTAATGATTTACGCTCGCTTTGCGGCGCAGTCTCTATAGTCATTTTGAAGCAAAAATCTCCGTCCGTCTAGGATGATCTATCGCAGCAAAATAATGTCCAAAAAGCCGCAACTAGCCTGCGTTACAAGTTACGGCATGAAGACTCGACGGTGAATTATTTAGATCCGACCAGAGTAATCGTTCGATGATAGCAGCAAGTACAGCTTTTTCACACCACACAGTGTCATGGAACCGATGCTACCAGACCGATACCTCCCACTGACTTAACTCATAGTGCCCCAAAATGCTCGAACGCTTGTCGTCCTGCCGGTGATCGAGTGAAGATTCCTGGAACCAGGATAACTAGTCTTGCAATAAGGCTACACGGACGAGGGAATGTGGTCGAAGGCCTTGAGTGTTCAACGATGTCGGGTGCTTTCCGTTCCCAGAAATCTCTAGCAAATAGCCTTACGCCAGTCTTGGCCGTTCTACCTCTAGTGGTACGGATAATCAAGATGATTTAATTAAAACATAATTATTATTAATTTCATCCCACCAAGGTCCGGCTCGATGACCTTCTACCTGGCCGTAGACGTCTCTGAAGAGTACCTGCTTTGGGTTGATTTATCGTGTCGATCTGCTTCTTAAAACTCCAACGGAGGGTTTGGTAAAAAAGCATACAAAATTGAGGACTACTGCCGGGTGTTTCCAACAAGGACGTCCGCTCATAGCCACTTTTAATATTACTCCACCAAGCCGGTGGACACAGCGAACATTATACGTCGGTCCTCTGTTCTCGTCTTTCCCCGCTCGTTTCATACGATCGAATCAGCAACACCCACACGCCGGCGATACCGTTGACTGGCGATTTCCTTATTTTCCGCCCGATCCTTATCCGTTTTTAATCAATCAATTAAACGTTCTTGGCAGCCTTGTCCAGATTGTTTGCGGACCAATGGATTCATCGTGCTGAAGTAAACAGTTCGGTTTCTCCTTTTGATACACGTCGACAGGGGCTTCGTGTGTTATTAAGGACGGTTTTCCGGATATCTGCGATGGCGGCTGTAGTTAACTAGAGCAGCATTTTTTTTACGTCTTTTCCTTTATGTACTCCTTTACATCAGCAACACTGCGAGGAGAAACTTAATACCGGACTGGGGAACACACACACGTACATACACACTTTGCGTTTGCTTCTAATTTGATTCACGAAAGTTCTTCGACGCTAATGAAAAAAGGTGGAAACAAATTAATGGACATTACATAACAATCACACCACACATGAATAAACTTTTGATTTCAAGACATCCGCGCTGTATCGAGTTTATCTGTTCCGTACTTCTTCTGATACTAATCACTGACACTGATTGCTGTTTCGTTAGTTAATCTAGTTACTACGCAGTTCACTATATTGCATGGGTAGGTGTGATGAATGCCTCCAATTACGTCGCTCAAGCTTTTTAATCGAGCTGCTCCAGGTTGTGAATAGGTTTCCCATCTGAAAAGAAAATCAAAGAAAGAAAATGGATTTAAATAACAAAACATCATAGCATATCTTCCAAAATAACATAAAAAAGTTGGTGTAAATTTTGACCCACCATTTACAATAAGTATTGGGAAATTCGCAATGTCGGTGTGGTAAGTGTCTTGAAATGAATAACAATAAACAATTATTTTAATATCTCTCGAGTATTCGTACTCCAATACAAGGTCGCTTCGTTGAACAGCTCCTAGCCACGTTAGAGACGCAAATGAAGGTACAACTTTTATTCGAACAGCCATATTAGCCATACATCATATTAGGTCGCAAGTGCTATCGCTTGGAATTTCGTACCCTATGAATAGCGTTAGAAGCGCCGTTGATACCGCTTGTATCTACTATGACTCACTGTTAAGATCCACATTAAGCGCCACACAACATCAAAAACCCACAAACGCATAGATGAAGTTTATTAATGAATATTGGAAAAGTTGAACCAGAATCGGGCTGGAGCCCGATTATTATTTATGACATCTCAGAAACGGGAATCCTCAGGAACGGGAATTTTCAGGAAATGGGAATCGTCTTTCAACGGTTGATGATGAAATGATATGTTACCTTTTTCGTCTGATAAGAAAATTAATTATCTAACATTGGATTTGACCTGCTGGATTTGGCTGTGAACAATGCGTTCTACGCCCGCAATGAACTACTGTTCATGTGAGTTGTTACTGTTCATGGCAGTGCCAGTGACGCATTTCATATAGAAGTTTTACGTCACGACGGTCAACATTTGTTCAAGCGTCGACGGAGTAAAAGGTTTGTTGGGTGTGACTTAGATAGGCTTTCTGGATAGGGCGTTGAGTTGACGTTACTGATAACGGTCTTTCCTTTGATCGGGGTTTACAAACCGATCAAATATACTGCCTTCATACTTTCCTATTGTAATTAGGACCGTCAACGTCAATTCTTGGTTGTCCCGATGTAAGTTGGTTGGTTTCCCTGAGCTAAATTTGATATCAAATTGTCGGCACACGTGCTGATTTTCACAAGGTAAAACAAATCACTTGTCATTAACGATTGCGGAAAGCTATCACCTCGATGATGCTACACAACAACAAAGAGCGAAGGCAAATTTCGACCTGTACGCTTTGAAAGAGATGGTTGTTCCGTTATACTGACAATTTCGAACGCGATAATCTATTTGACCTTAATTCCCGCGTCAGATGCATCGCCGTGAATGCAATTGAACGAAAGAGGTCGGTGCAGTTGACGATATGGGTAGGATAGAGTAGAAAATATTAAATTGATTTCACAGTCAGCAATGGTTAACAAACTAGTGATACCGTGGTGTAGCACACCCCATTTACGGTAAATACATTATTCACGGGTGCATTCCGCCAGCGGATTGAGTGCACTTGGCGGCAGGCGATCACAGAATTAATATGTTTTCGAAAAGTTAAATGTTTTCATAACAAACGCATATACATAGTGACACGCAGATAATCAACGTGGCGAAACGTACTATTTTGTTTTTGCTGTAAAAAATTAGTCTGACGAATATGAAGTCATTATAGAAGGTCTGAATTTAATTTTTATTGGAGGTTTTAACAAAAGCTGTTTAGCAATTCCTTTTTCCGACTATTACGAATAACATTTATAAGCTTATAGTTTCCAGTTCCTAGAAGTTGCTCAAAATCTCATGAACGAATATTAATTAAGTTTTCATCATTTCTAGCCAAAGACACCCAAAACAACCCGTCCAGTTTAATGTAACAATATAACACAAAAGTCCAAGTCTAGGGTGGCCCAGTAGGGTAGTTGGCAGCAGCGCCGAAACCACACGACAAGATCGAGATAGGGCCGTTCCTACGCAGCAAGGACCAACTGTCCGGCTACTTGGTAATATTAAAACTAACAAGAAATGGCAGACATAACTTAGCAAGGACGTTTCGCCTGAAGAAGGAAAAGAAACCGTTTCCAACACGCTTCGTATTTACTGTTAGTGGTATCGAATTTCTGTTTCTGTTAGCTTGAATTTCCATACAGAATGATTGTTTGTCTTCATTTACCACCACGAATGCTTCTGTCTTTTGCTTAGGCCTACAAACAGCATTCATATTTTACATCGACACGTGGCATTTTCCCAGGAGAAGCCGACCGAACCAGACACTCGCAGCACATTGGCAGAGCTGTTACGTGTGTGCATAAAATCTTCCCTGCGCTTTAGATGAAGTGGAAGAGTGCATCGAAAAGTAATACTATGACCACTACAATCACAACACAATATTAGATCGCATTCGTCTATTTAGGTGATGCCCACTTGGTTGTTGTTGAAATCTATGTTCAGTATTACTTATACTTCAGCAATTCTGTACGAAACAATTGTTTTCAGAATCAAAAAGATTGTGTAATTGTTGTATAATACATCGAATTCATTTAGACATTCACTACTTACTCTTTTTTTAAGCTAGTTCCTTTAGAACCTTAGCTTAGCGAAACGATGAAATTGTTTCAATTTCGATCGCTTGCGATGCAAATATCGCGCACGATTGCTTCATCAAATGTTGCTTCTTACGCGTAAAAAAGCATCCACTCCCAAATTCTACGGTGCGAAAGCATTCGCCATGCCGATAAAAAGGAACAAAACCATCCTTTTTTTCCATCATCAACTCCACACCTGGGCATTCGGGATCGCAGCTGAACTCACCATTTGCCCGCATCAATATGCAAACGAACGCTGCGGAAAGCTGTTGGGCAAAGGTGATGGTGGATTTTGCGTCGTCGTCACTACACCCTCTCGCAAAGGCTCATCTGGTGAATTGAGTTTGCAAATGCCGCTTTCTTTCACCGCCGAAAAAACACTACCCTTTCCATCCATCGCTTGGGACCGTTTTTGGCATCCTTTTGCTGCGAATAAAGATGCGCACTCGCATCTTACGTAGCGGAGCTGTTGTGTGTAACATTATAAAATTCATGAAATTCATCCCCGTGCGGTCGCTTCATCATCGTTACAGCTCGTTCATAATGCACGCGTCAAGGATTGGGTGTGTGTGTGTGTGTTATGCGCTAGCATTATCGTACAGCCGTTTACGCAGCAATTGCTCCCAAAATACATCCACACACCTGATCGCAAATTCAATCGTATCGGTATGTGAAAAAACGAGCGCATCTTCACGGAGTTTTTTTTACTCATGATCTAGTAATATCAAGCGTATAAAAAATATGGAAAATTATAGCCTTTTCATCATATGTATAGCTTATATAGTAAGCTATAAATTGTTACAAAAGTGTAAGACAAATGTATAAAACTGTTACAATTTTGTAAATGTAGGTATATTAGATTGTTCTACGCATGCAGCAGAATAAAAAATATAAATGATGTACCAACACACACGAACATCTTTGCTCTACAGAATTAATCGTGACATTTTCCAACGCGTCTCGTTGCAATGCCGAACACGTGGAAAATTAATGATTAAGAAAAACTATATTCCAATCATGCTTCCCAGCGCTGTACCCTGTTATGCCGGACGTTGTCACCGTTTGTCGCCAACCAACGGGTTTACAAAATAAAGCTGAAATTTTCGCACTTCCCATTCGAACCCAACACCGTTCCAGGACAGTTGCAGCCAAAGGGTAACGCCACACACATCGTTTAAATAACTAAACGTAGATAGGGCATGCCAGGGTACACAAATAATCTTACACGTTCCTGTCTGATGAGTTGACATAGCGGACGTGCTTTGCGACTCACAACTTCCACATTGTGTTCTTTTGGGGGCCCAGATCTCGATATGTCTTTAGCTGATGGGGTTTTCCGTCTGGAGAGCAAACACAAATCTGCGAAAGGTCGAAAGTGGTGTCCATGTGCTGACAACCAACACAAATACACTTACTCACGACTAGCGTTGTAGAACTACCGACTGTACGCTCGGAAGGACACTGAGCGATTGCAAAAAATCATTTCCGATATGGACCTGACATTAGTTCTGCTAAACCCTGACAAGACCTCCGGCAGCTACAGATCACTGTCGCATACAATAGTGCATAATGATGTCTTGCCCCAATTCTTTCATGCTATTCTATCCATCATCCATCTTCGCAACATCACCAAACTGTGTGACACACTGTTTAGTATGCTAGGGCTGTGCTTCCCAGAACTTGCAAATCCGGATGTTTTCTTTTGCAAAATCCTTGCACTACGAAAAACTGGTAACCGTTTCCCTTTCCAGTGTCCTTGTTGATACTTCTGAAAAGCGTCCCAAGCAATGCTTGTGTGCTTTATGAACACATTGCGTACATACAAATATAGAAATAGAAAAATAGTGTAGTAACCCTTACGAGTAACTTTACCTGATTAATGACCGTTGCTTGAAAAGTCATTTAAATTATCAATTTTATCAAAGGCATATCCAGCTGCCCTCGAGGATAGAGAAATATATTTACTGAAAGCTGTGTGCAGCTTACATGGTAAGTAGTTTTCGATACAAAAAAATAGAACACAGAAGATAACAAAATCCTGAAATGCTTTCATCTTTTTTACATGTTTACAGTACGCGAAGCAAAACAAAAATGGTCATCAACATGTTTTAACTGTGAAATGTTTTTTTTTTTTTTTAACGAAGCAAAGCAACAACGGGAAAACCTCTACGATTAAAATATTTCCCGGTCACACCACTGCCCAACTCGAACGCAACGTTCCATGCCATAATTTTCATAACCCTCGCAGTAAACATAACGGGTGCGTGAAATCACGACACCCGAAAATGGTTATACCGGGGGGGCTAGTAGTTGGGAACGCTGGTACAGCCGGGTGCGGTGCGAAAGTGACACGCAACATTTGACGTCGTATCGCTTCTCGTCTTGTTCTCGTTTCGGCTGCATTTTACACAAGCGGAACGCGCGTGGCCGTAATACGAACGGTACAGTTTGCTACCCAGCCACGTCAAGTCACGCGATTAATGTAAATTTACATAACCCCCTTTAAAACATAAGCTTGTTGAACAACAGACCGCGAGGTTGTAGTTTTTGTTTCAGATTTCTTCGTTCCGTTCGAAAATTTATTAACTCCCAGGTAGATAACGCGCCCAAATATTAATTTGCATCATGAGTCCACCGTAAACAACCACATTAGCACATATTCTTCAGATCTTATTTTGTAAAACATCATGCCATTACCGATCATCAAAAACTAATACAAAATGTTCAATTTTAATTAAAATGAAATGTGTTACAGGTGCATATTTTATCCATAACCATCAATCATGCTGAATACTTTTCAAACTGAGCCTTCGCTAATTGGTACCGAAATTGTAATTCAATACTCAAATGTATTTTACACACCGCTACAGATTACATTGTTTGGATTAACGGGTAGGTTTGTAGGATACCACAAATGATATTTTCTCCGAAAACAGCATCCGGCACATTCCGACACAGTTTGGATTAGCGAAGGCAGCAACATCGCTCCTTTAAAGCAAATATGTGATGGTGTATCTCGCTGCTCTGCGCTGACGATTGAACAAGAACCAACGCCGTATTTTAGATAACCGGAATCTGCGCATTCTGAAATCACATGCTCTTCCGAGCGGAAATCTATTCAACGCGAAGCTAACATTATTTTGATCTCGAAGCATGCAATATATTTGGCTCTGTTGATATGCCTGGCTACCTGCCCTGAGCTATATTACTGAGAAGGACCGAAGATACCAGCTGATAGTTCCATCTTTTACAACTGATGTGCGCAGGGGGCCATGGTAGTCTTCTCTGTAGCGTTCCAGTTTTAGTATACGTCCAGTCGAAGTTAGGACATCGGTTAGAACTGTTAGCAAAACTAATTAAATCAATTTCAAATCGATGGTATGCCATATCGCAGTAGTCACTTTTAACCGTTCCAACCGTTGTTGGTCCTATTTAAATCCTAAGCTACAGCAACTCAATGACTTACGTAAGAGGTTGTTTTGTAAATGTATAATTTCTGTCTCACTTTAAATGTGCTTAACAATTTTGCAATGTCCGCTGTTGGTTTTATCATTAATTAGCAAATCTATTGCAATTATGATGACAGATTGGCTTTTTTGCACCGGTTAGCCATTAAACGAGCAATAAAGCAGATACCTGGGTAAAGCTTAGACCTCTTGGGAGCTTCACGTATCACTAGCATACATCTTTACATCCCCAGTACGCACACACGAAATGACCTTCCAGCATCGTAATCACCATTCAAATAAAGCTCCTGTAAGCTCCCAAACGAGCAATGAAGGACTCATCTGAACGTCGTTTCAGACGCTACATCCTCCAGAGGGTTTGGTAATAGCGAAAGCTTCTCTTAAGCAGGTCACCAGTGCATAGGAAGCAGCAAATCCCATTGACAGCACAACCCGCGATGCTGATGACAACAACAGTGATCCTCCGTCGCTGTTCTCTATTCGAGCGGCGGGTGTGGTGAAAGTGAAAACCGGACACAAATGGTGCCGAAAAAATTCGTGACGGGCCATAAAATTTCATTGCTCCAATCGTGCTTCACACTGTACCAAAGCCCTCTGTGGAGCAAGGACCCGGATAGAACGTTCTTGATACACGCGGGGGGTTGGAGTCGAAACACTTTCTTTCCCTCGTCGTTCGTGTTTGCTTTCTCGTTTCTTTAGCCCACCAGCTGTTTTCCACCCGGTGCCCCACGCAGAATGCTTCCAATTTTTGTACCATTCCGAAATCGATTCGAGTCCACTAGCCCAACGGAAAAAGAAAATGAAGCAGGAAAGCGACAATTTAATCTCCCGTAAGTCCCCTTAAATGGCTGCAAATGGAAATCGATATTTTCTTAACCAATTGATTGAGAACAAGAAGAGCGTGGGTGGGACAGGGGTCTGGGCCTCGCGTCGTTCAGCATCAACCACCGAAACAGGATCGTTTGTTGAAGTGTTATTTTCCATTTTTCCTTTGGTTCGTTAATCCGGTAACGGAAATCAGTTGCCAACCCTCGCACCCTTCCGCTTCGGCAAGTCCATTGAAGGGGATGGGAAGAGGGAGGGAGAGAGCGGTTTGCGGAAAATTGGAGAAGCAATTAAAAATTAATTTTAGATTACTTATTCATTCTACCGGCGACGATCTGATGCCCCATGTTGATGATGATGCACCCTCTGGGGAGGGGGGAGGGGTGGGGGATTTGTTGATGCAAAAAAGATAATGTTTTACCATTCACAGTATCTACCGCGCTGTGAGATTATTTATCAAATTGTAGGGCACGAAACAGGATTTTTTTTTGGTTATATTTATCCGTATCCCCAGATTGAGCATCTGTTATTTTGGCAGGAATATTACCTCTCTGTTCCTGGTCAACATCGGTTAATTATTTAAAAACATACGGCAAATTTCATGCGGCGAGTGACAGACAAAATCTTTCAGCAACTGCCAAATCCAAACCTTCCAAAACCAAATCAGTGCGAACGTTTGATCTCGTAGCGATTTACCGCCTCCTTACATTGCTTTATAAGTGGATCGCTGTGGTAATCTCCGACAGTCAATTTAAATTAATCGAAAACTCTCTTCTAGACATTGGAGTGAGCAAATTAATTGCCAAATCAATCCACAGTACACAGTACTACGAAATATATCGTTTTCTTATCAACCCGTTTCCCTGGAACCAACTAAAATCGCCAGAAAACAGAAAAATAATAATTAATGCTGCCTCGTGCGTTCTAATGAACCCCGAGCAATGCTGCATAGAAACATCTCGTGCCGATTGAACCATACCCAACACATCCATTTATCAGTCTAAACAACGTTCGGTAAATGTAGTGCTTTACCTCAACTCCGAGGTATTTTTTTTTTTTTGGTTTGCTGTCCAGCATAGGCTAGCCACCCAGCTCTCTATTTTCTCACCAGTATGCACATGGGCTCGGAAAAACTGGTGAGAAAGTAAAATTAATGAAGCTTACACTGAAACGATGGCTTTACCTTCGCACTTTCGTGATTAATCATAGTCAGACGAATAGACGAATAGCGTGAGATGGGGTTAGAGTTTTTTGTTCCCTGTAAGTTTCCTGTAAGTAGCTGATACTCCTTCGTCCGGCAGTGTTCGTTTAACTGCGTACACTAATCCCCAACAGCTGACTACGATGGGTCGAGAAGTTAACCGTGATCGATGCTCTTGGTACTGAAGAAAAATTGAAGTTTGTTTGTATACTTTTCCATTTCCCTCCACAGCGGCTACAGTACGTGAGCTACAGCTTTGATCCGGCTGCGGTGGCTTGAATTCTACGAAACTGCACCCGTACAACGGGCGCAAAGTAAGGCAATATTTGTCATACCGCGGTTTACCACAAACACACTCACCGGAAGGAATGAACCTCAACGAGTACACAGATAAACTTTCTTCGCCGCAGCGCAGTAATTAATGGAAATAATCAATAATACCGCGGTTGTCTATCCCCGGTGATAAGCACCATGAGAAAACTACAAACATTGTTCCTTACTCAAGTGTGTTGATGCATTTATTTGGTTGATTTACGATGATGGTTGTGTATTAATGATAACAACACATGCAAGAGAAGTAAACATCAATACATAAATCGACGTTCATCTTCCAAAGCATGACGTAACAGTAGTTCTACGATCTAATAAAAATGGAATTAGTAAGCATCTGTCGCGATAAACACATTAAAACTTTCCTGTACATCCACATTCAATAGCTAACAAATTTACATTTCATACATAGTTATTTTGTACTTGGATTTCATATATCGTTGATGTAGCGTTGTTATAACATCTTGAAGGATTAAAAATGACACGAAATTCCGGAAAAAAAACCAAACACAAAAATGAAAATGTAACTTCGTGATGTGCAGCTTTTGGGGAGACCACGGTCACAGCAGATATGAACATGACATAAAGTTGGCCTGAGTTTCATAAAAAAAAACTTAAACCTATATCCATTGCCAGGACGGATGGTAACGTCAATCTGTTCATCGAATTTTAACACTTCTCTACTAGGGGTGGCCCGGTAGCATGATGGTAATGGCGCCGGTCTTCACACGAACGGCACGGACCAAAATCCCATCCGGACCAAATACCCTGTACGCAGGACTGACTATCCGGCAACGTGGTAAAAATAAGTCGATACGGGGTCAGGCTGTTCTGACGAAAACAAAAAAATACTTCTCTACTGAGAAACCAATTGACAAAATAGGACACGATAAAATTCAATCATTACCAACAAAATGAAGCAAAAAGTCAAAACATCATAACTTAAAGACGCGGGGTGCATGGATACGATGCAGGAGTATGGTTGTTGATCTTGGAAATACACAGATCACAGTTTCCAGTAAAAAAATGAATCGCAAACGTTATGTTATGTATTGCACAAAAGCGTCAAGTTCGTAGAATCCTCAGGTAGACTGCATAGGAGCCAAAGCAGACAATAATATCGAGCGAAAGCTACCGTGTACAGTATAACCGGTCATCAATTACGCGCTTAATTTCCTTCTCCTCGCAAGGACGAATATCCTTTATCTAGTCCGACGAACATTTCTAAGCTTTTGCTGATCCTCTATATGACCGAATTTGGCACGTTGATGACCTTCGCATCGTACCTGAAGCATTATTCAGCAGGTACGACCCACTGCCCAGAAGCTCTTTAACGTTTGGTTTGGTTGGTTGTTTGCCGCACGGTCCTAGACGGTCTTAGACCACACTATCGAACGTGTTAACGCGCTCGACGTAGTTTCAGTACTTGAACCCGTACTTAAACACACCCACGATAACCGTAAACATTGCCCTTCGTCCATTGAGGACGTGGCGGATTAAGTCGCAACTCGCTACACTCGATAGTGGCTACTTCCAAGATCCCAGGTCCCAGGCAACCGAATAGCACACAACTCGAAACTTAAGAACAAAAACATCACACAGCCACATGTTCAGTGGCCTACGACACAGCACTACACTTAGTGTACACGATTCGTTCAAACCAAAAACCCACAGTTTTCACACTTACCCGGGTGAAGAAAAAAAATCCACTTCAATCTAGAAAACCTTTACCGTCCGGCGTTCGACGGCGTTCAACACCGAATACGGGCGGAGGAGGTCGAGAACGCTCAGTACCAGTGCGTTTTTTTATTATTATTTCTCCCTTGCTGCCCGAAGAAATCGGTGTAAAGTGTGATAATCGTAAAAACGTTTGATAGAAACCAACACTGACCTCAGCAATCTTGCATCTTGAAGCTCTTAAAATATTGCTTAAGCAACTGATTTGTGCAAATCTTGTACGAAAGCTCGTACTGCAGGGGCTTCCGATTTGTTTCATGTTTTATGTTCATAAAATCGCAAGATAGCTCTAGTCAGTTTTATCACTTTAGTGAGTTAGAGCTGTCTGTTGTATAGTTAAAAGTTAAACAACTAGATACCTTCCAATAAATGTGATCAGAATGGGGAAGAAATCAACGAACACAATCAAATCAAAATGTTTGTTCACCTGCTCTCGTACCATTCTAGTTTTCGCTGCCTCTGTATAAGATATTGCTGTTCCGATCGTGCTGCGGCATCCATCCTTCCGATAACATCCCCGGAAGCATGTTTTCATGTCACTTAACAGCAGCAACTTTAAACTAACATAACCCTGCTGTTTTGTTTAGTTTAGCTTCGTTGCTTACACGACGCTTTCTAGAGTTTCGCTGCACTGCAACACATCGTCAACCGAACGATACGACCAATATCCAAAAAGGCCAACCGTCGATTGTGTCTCGTGTGCCAAGGAGAACGTGGCTGGAGACATCTGGGAAAGGGTAGGCCACGTACGGCAAAGGTGCCCAACGCTACTGTGGTGATTCCGGATACTGGCAATCGATGACTCCGGAATGGCCATTTAAGAAATTGCTTGTTGACCACAGTCAACTTGGTGTTACTTCCTGCTTGTAGGGCTAAATAACACAAACACTTGCCTATGATGCGGAAAAGGAATCTAGGAAACGGTATTGCACAAAACCAACAGTACCTTTTGGCTTTACAGGGGTTTCGAGTTCAACTGTGAATGTTGGAACCGTTTCTAGGTCCTGTTCTTGTACTAATAAACATTTACATGTGGAATCTTTGCTACTTTCTCGTACTTTTACCACTATTGCTATACTAAATTCTGGTACAATAATAAAATTGAACATACTATGATGAACAATAATTTGAACAGTGATGTTAAAAAATCCAATCGGTACGTAGAATCACTCAACCAACGCAAATGACGAATATGTTTTGACAAACTTCAAAATTACATGACGTTGTTTATCCTGCTGAGCAACCCTTGTGCCTTTACAATGTGAATCACCACGCCTGAACTAAAGTTGTGTATTCAGAGGAATACAAAAGTGTTATGATTACCAAGTGAATCAGAGCGGAGAAAAAACTAACCTAGCGACATAAAACAACAATCCTTTGAACAGCACGGCCAATAAACTTGTGCAAAACATAACTTCCCACCCTGTAACCGGTACTGTTGCCTGGAACCTCAGTAATTTTCTTCTCTGCATTCAGCAAGGTTCCTTTTGTCTAGATACTTCTCTATTTACAAAAAGAAGATATATTTATTAAAGACTTGTTGAATGTTTAGACAACTATGTGCTTTAAGTTTTGCTAGCACTTCCCACGTTTGCTGAACGTGACAAGGTAGTTAGAGAGCAAATTTCGCTTCGTTTAATCTGATAAACTTGGTGTAAAATGTGTACTTTTGCCTAACTTTTATGCATGGTTTGGATTCGTTTATGTCCTGTCAACATCGTTCGCACATTCCACAACATTGATCATATTACGATAAGCCCAGCCAGGCCTAGGGCTCTACATTGTTTAATATCACCGAAATCAAATGCACCAATTTAAGATACCGGATGGTTTATGATACATGAATACTGTCTACCGTCTACACAAAATCACATCAAATCTAATAAATGTTCGTGCACCATACTAAACCGACTGTGTATGAATGACTGATGTTGCTAGCAAAACGCTGCATGCAAATTGATGATAAAACGATAAAATTTTACATGCACCGTTTAGGCAAGCCGGTGATGATGCTTTAATTTTGCCCATGATGCACGGCACATGGTGAGAGAAGGGAAATTTAACACATCGCTTCAGGTCGATCAAACTGGATTAAACCAAACGTGCACCGGTTTCCATTAAACACGAAGCACAGGCGGAATGAATATAAAAGTACTTAGAACCAGAATTCTTTCACAGTCAACAGTCGAAGACGCAATAAAACCGACCCAAAAAAATGGGTCTAATTTCAATTTCGAAACCGTCTCTTAAAGGATACGTTATAGTTAATGCGACTGTATATCAAAGATACTTCATTATTCTAGCATTAAAAAATCTTTGTTTGTATTTCAGTTTATTGTCTGCTCGGTGCTACACAATATACCTTAACCTGATTTCGTTGCTTACAGGGTTTTACACTTTAGTTTTGACTGGCAGCACTCAGGGATGGATTTGGGCATAATACTTCAAATAAGTAACCCAATACATGTTTTATAAATCTTCTCATAATTTACACTACTACACTACACTGCTACTACTTGCATACACTACTTACTACTTACGCAACTTACTTATTACTAAAAACAAATAAAGAAAATAATAGAAGTTATTCATAGTAAAAGCAATTAGATAGTTGGTACTTCAACTATCTTTGTCAAAGATTGGTTTGAGTTTCACTTGTTGCACTTGTTTTTATGCAATATTGTTTGTTTTTTTAGCTACTTGATATTTTTTGTGTAAAATACAGTTTATAAATTATGAGAAAATTTTTAAAACATGTATTGGGTTACGTATTTGAAGTATTATGCCCAAATCCGTCCCTGCATATAAACAAGTGCTTCAAACTCAAACCATTCTTTCACATGGGGGGTTATAAACATGCGGCCGAAAAGCTGTCAAAAATCGAGCTGATGAAATTAAATGCTCCCGTTCTAAAAATCCGGTGCTTGCAACCAAAAATGTGCGCCGGCGACAAGAAATCGAGTGCGGCGCGTCAAAAACTGTGTGCTGCCAGTCAAAACTAAAGTGTAAACCCCTGTAACTGAAAAGATTGAGGGGATGGATAAGGATCGAAGATAATTCTGGAAAGAATCTAAGAACATACGAGACAAATTAAAAGATTTTTTTAAGTCAATATAAAACAAAACCACCACTTCATGATCGAGAAAATGTTAGTAAAACTAACATTACATGCTTATTTCACAAAAATGTTTAAATGAAACAGCTAAGAAACGAGCCCTGCTACCGATAGAGGCAAATACTTTTGCCTACATCGAAAAAAACTCCGACAGATTTCGAAGCATGTGCGCAAACACTGTGGCAGGAAACCAGCAAACTCCAGACCGCTCGGGAGCGGTACGCACGTAGCATTACAACCAGCAGAGCACAATGACGAATGGTCATTAAACCTTCTGTTTTGCTATGATAGGGTTGAGGAAAAATGTAAACACGATCTGTACGCGCAATTCCATCCGCACATCCACCACCCGGCCGCACTCACAACGGGCATAACATAAATTATTTTTTCAACCCGTACTAATGCAAAGCGCCTTGTGAGATAAAAGGCTGTCCAACCATGAGCATGAGCACACTTACAAAAAGGCCAACACTTCCTTCCTGCGCGGTCGCATCCCCCACCCATCAGCAATCCGCTTCCGTTGGCGTGAGCGATACTAAACACATAGAGCGTTGCGAACACTCGGCATCGCTGCCGAAGAGGAATTCTATTGCCATTTGTATGCTTTCCACCGGTTGGTAAATGTTTGTCCGACCGGACGATTCCTCCCTTCTGCGATCGCATAAATACCTCACGTAATAATTCAATTACTGTTCCGTCCAACCGGGTGGCTTGTACGCGAAAGATGAAGTAAACAGTAACCCAAACCCGCATGCATACGGTTGTCTACCAATTGGTCCCATCTCTCGCAAACGCTTTGTGGTAACGCAATTCCGCACAATGAACATCTAGCGAAGGGATAGAAAAAAGGGGCTAATTCGCATTTCAGACCGTAATACAAATGATCCAACCAACATCGTATCAAGTCAATGTGTAACAACAGCAAAAACATGCAAATCAACAAAACGGTATATCCACCGTTTTATTTTGTTTTCCTTTACGCTCCATGCAATTTTCTCGCATCAAATTAATCGCACCACTTCTATGGGAGTGTCACTTTTCTTCGATCTGTCTGGGTCTTAACAGGTGCGAAAGGAAAACTGAAATAAGACAAATAAAGCAATTCATTAATATTAATTTTGCAACTTATGATGGGCGCAATGACAAACGTGATGGTGCGACACTCAGACGCAAGGCAACGCATCTCACAGAAAGCAAAAAAATCTTTCGTTCGTTTTGCGGCAGTTGGTTCCGCTCGGCGGGACTTTTTCATTGAAATGAAAATACATTATAGCGGGTGCTTACCGTTGCTGGCTATACAAAGGCCGGCCCAAGCAACGCCAAGAAACGGAAACTGAAAACAACACCCCCCAGCAACGTCCACGTTAGAGGAGTAAATATTAAATGCGAGAAAATTCGGCCCAACACAAACCGTACGCATCCACGCTCCGAGCTCCCGGGCGGGGTATGATGCTGTACCCCTCGAACAATGGAGGTAAAAGCGATCCGGAAACGGAAACGGATGCCATGAAATGCAAAGTAAGAGCAGGAAAACATATTTTCCAAGCGAACGTTTCCTTTTCGTTCTGACCGATCGGTAGCACCAGCGCGCGTGCAGTTCCGAATTAGCATAGATATGAAAAAACTCCATGAACTTTCGCACTCTTTTCGCTCGGCAGCAATGATGGTGTTTTAACTGTAACTGACTTTTGACAGGATATTATGAATACCGCCCAGGACGGGTTTCTTCCCGTGTTACTGCTAGATCTGCGCAGCTTCTTCTAAGCCAAGCTTGTGCCCAGGTGGGAAAGCTTGCGAAATTCGTCATTTGCATCCGTTTTATGCGTAGCAGGAGGAAAGGGCTACGAGCAAATGACAGGGACAAGGTGTTAAACTCCTTTAAATTTGCAATTCCAATCATCTGTTTCTACTGTCACATAGTCATTCGTTTCTACTTAGTACAAAATAAGCACGACACAACGAAAAAGCTTATTTCTTCGTTGAACATTCATAATTAACGAAGGCTGGTCTGCACACAAAAGCTTCACGCTGATCACGATTAAAGTAGATACGAAAGCAATATAAAAATGAGTGTAAAGTCATTTTTATACAATCTAAATAGAACTGGCGGCATTGCGATTAAAATTACACAATATCTCCGAGGGTTTACCGGAAATCTAGAACAAAACATAACTATATCAAGAGTCAAACTAAACGAACAAAAGTATTGAAAGAAACTTTGTAAGGATAGATAAATTATTCTTTCATTTGATTAACTTCTCTCAAAGTGACCCGGATAAAAAATGTTTTGAAAAAGTGTAAACAAGCATGTGATCTCAATATATTTATTTGTATATTCGTTAATTTATCGAATATACATAAGCCTTTCTTTTATTATGATACTACAGTTTCATTCAGTTTACAAATGTGTTATATACGTTGTAAAATATATTGAGTAACTTTATACTAAACTGACATCAACTGGTTAAATCATTAACTCCTTAACAAAAAAAAAATCGACTACAACTGAAATTATTATAAAAAAAAAAACTTTTAGCAAAGCTTTAAAAACATCAGAGCATTCCATTCACATATCCTTTTTAAAAGCGATTACTTGGAAGCTTTTTTGAAATAAAAAGTTGGAAAGTACGCAACATGCTGCAACGCAGCTCGACAGACACTCCAACGTACGAATGAAACACCAAGAGCTAACTTTCCTCTTCCAACTTCTACATCTCACCCAACACTAGTACTGATAATGAACGTTCCGAGACACAAACTTAACTCAGTGCATCAACATATTTGCGTTATTTGCATAGAAACACCATCAGACAAGGTTCGTCTACTTAGAGCAATTTAAGAGCTGGTCACATCTGCTGTGGCAACTGTTACGGTACCGCTACCAAAGCATTGAAGCGTTCTACAAATTCAAAACCGTAACAGACCTGAGCAATGACCGACAGAGGAAAGCCTCGACAGTTTCGTCGACATCCTGCTGCTATTCCCTTTTTCCCATGCCCAACCTCATCAAATTGGTTGTTGTACATCATAGAAGGAAAAACTATAACACTGAATGGAAAACTCATTTCCTGGTAAAAAAAAAACTCTGCGAACGTTTTTTCAATGATATGATGATGGGTTTACGGTTTGGCGGTTCACCCTGCAAACACATCAGCGAAGTGCCACAGTATAACCGACCACCCACCTCATCCACATTCGCAAACACCAAGATGCAAACACTCGCGTGCTTCACAGCGACCAACTACGAGGAATTATTATAAAGTTGAACTCATTTCTGAGCACTCTCCAACGTAACGCGATAGGCTAATCAGCGACGAAGAACTCGTCTCAGACATAGGCATTGATGCCGTCCCTAGAGTGGATGGTAATGGGTTTAAGTAATACAGCCACCAAATATCAATATTAGACAGGCTGGGTAACCTTCAACTAACGAGGAATATCCACCGCCAATGTGGATGAGCCGCACCGCCACTTTACCTAAAGAACATCTCAGATACATAGAGATGCTTGTTTAATAAACTGAATTAATATTTTGGCCTTTAGTGTTAAACCTTGTGAAACAGTAGTGAAAAAGGCCCAGTTGATGATGAAGCAGCTGCAAGAGAAGCTTTAGTTAACGCACATTCAGCTTAGGGAACGATAGTATTCACGCGAATCGTGCGGTGTCGAGCGGTTGGTTGAATAATTAAGAAGCCACCCGTACGGCCAGTAGTGGTTTTTACCTAGCCGCCCATCAGCAGAGTGACGGTTAGTCGAAAAACCAATGCCATTTTCTCAACCGCTGTGGTTATCACCTCGACGGCTTTCGACGAAGTGTGGTTCTGACTTATGATTGGCAATATTTTTAACCAAAACCAAATTTCTGACCATGATGCGACTGTCTTGGTATATCACGAGGATTGTGTACATCATACAAGCATAATTGACTTTGCATCAGACTTTTAACTACTTAAAGATATCTGTTGGAAATGGAACGTATTGACCCATGTCTGGTACACTACCAATAATGCATTATCGATTGTAACAGCACTATTATTAATAAACAAAAATATATAGCCAAATGCCTGCGCTACATCACAACCACTCGTTAACGGAATTGCTACGAGCGAGAGGAAAACACAATGAAACAATAAACAATTGCTCATGCTCTATTTATTTTCCTATCGTTTTCACTTTTGTTCTGCTGAGCCACACCATAATTACATAACTCATGTAAGCACATGAAAGTGAAATCGAACATGAGTACCTGGTCGTTAACACTCATTTGCAAAACGTTTTCTGGTATCGTATTGATAGTTAATCACTCCCCGGACGAGATACCTAACATCAACCACCGTGAATCAATAGCGATCCGATCTACGACAGAAGAAAACTGAAACCACTAAAAATGGATTACCCAATTGTTACAATACAATGGCGGCACCTCTTTACAGCTTTCTCTCCTTTGCATACATCTTTGTTAGGCGACCGAAGGCTGGATTGATGCAAAGGGGTGAAGTAACGGACGATTTATTGTGACAATAAACAAATCATTGTAGAAAGCTGTGTAGTGATAATTTTTATATGAAAGGTATAATAAACAATGTTAAATGAGCTTTATATAGTAGAATGCGCATCGGATGTAATACGCAATATTATTTAATTTTCAATGCGTAGGAAAAGTTAATTTAAAACTGTAGTACATTGTAAGGAGCCATTCACAGTTTTATTTGATTTTCCCCTTAATTGGATGGTAAGTTCTGCGTCATGCGTCTACTGTCGGAATTAATTTGGAACCATTCACAAATTACTTATTCACTTAACAATGAAATCCCGAATACCAAACCACCCAAACTTCTGTAATCAACTTCACTCCGCGTTAAAAGTTTTGCCTATAGTTTAAATCAATATCCAACTAAAGCTTATTGGCCGCAATGTTTCCGGTAAAAACTCGACATCGTCACCATTACCTTGCATAGCACTGCTTTAGGGTTGACAAAGCCGAAAATAAAGAAATCTGATAAAGAATAAGTTCAAATTCCTGCACGCAATTTTATGCGTTCCCACTCACCATCCTCTTGCTGTTTCCTTTCCTACGTTGCTATACAAAGTAAGGAAGCAGCTCTTTCCATGTTCGCTATTGCCATTGAGCATTTCGCCATTGTGAAACGTCCTTCGAACTATTTGAAAACTCAATTAAAATAACCCTTCCTGGGTGGGAAAACCACAGAACCAACAAAGCGTCCTTTTCTCTGCGAATGGCTATATGCTCCTTCGGAGTCTGGTGCTGGGGTTTGCCGATAGAGCACGAGGTTCGCATATTCGCAAGGCTTTCGCTCAACATTTTGCTCCTGATAGCAAACAATCGTTTTTTTTTTTTGCCTATTTCTCTCATAGTGAATGGTTTTCTTTTACGTATTATGGCACTGGTTTCTAGCAACCGCCTTTAACCATCGACCTTCATTTAGCCTTGATAGAATAGAAGAATTTCCATTGCAATTGTGGTAATTTTGTTTTTTTTCCTTTTGTCGTTCCTCTGTCTTGCGATTATTTGTTCCCTCCACGCGGATCAAAACTGCTATACACAAACTTCTGACAAGCTGTCACTAAAACCCTTCATCCGTTAATGAGAAATTAAAAGCCCACGCCAAATCGGCAGGAATGCTCGGCTGGGAAGCAACATTGTGAATGACATGAAAGACTTCCGCAGCGGAAAATCCATTTCCGCAGCCATTTGTGTGGGAATGCGAAATAACGTCCAAAAACTAGTGCAACTTCTCTCCGCGGCGGTCGTATGCTTTGTGCAGACAAATCGCGCGTAACGCTGCTCCATGCTCGAGTAGTTCCAGTTTCAATTTCCGCACGAAATGTTTGGCGATATTTTCCGTTTTTTTTTCTGTGAAGTAAAATTCAATTTTTCAATGTATGTTATTGCGCCGAACATGCAAACGCTTTTAGTGGAGCTCCGTCACCGCACGCGGAAGTAAACCGCTGAGCTGACAAAAGTTTCAACATTAATCGACGATCTAACGGCTTACAGCATTTTTAACCATCGGTACATTAAACATAAGCCATGCCTTGCAGAAAGTTGAATTCAACTCTAAGCTTAATTAGAAAAGCTCAGATATTAAATTGGCTACCGCAAACATGTGTGCAATGTTAGACGATGCCGTGTTGTTAACAGTCATCTGGGATAATAAAGTCTTATAAAATAGACCACATGACCCTGTTAGCAAAACGAATGGAACGTGATGAATTCTAATACCTCATCGTTAAATCTTCTAATAGCGATAAATCGCACAACGTACGAGCTACCAACACTAACCACGATTACCACCATAAATTCTTGTATCGGGCACTGTTATGGTTGGACAATATCTCCAACATTATACACGTTTGAAATTCATTCTTGTACAAAATTGGTAGACTATATGCATACGGTTACAACAAACATTTCCATTTAAACAACTCATATCTGTTCAACGAAAATTGATCGTACACAAATGTGGTTGCGCACGAGCTACTTTCCACCTGAGGTCCTATCAATTCAATTATATGACTCCTTCAACGGCTTCCCATGCATGACACCAACGCTCTCGACAACGAAGCGAGAAATGTCAAACTAAGGGAAAACTGAGAACATGGCCACATTTGACGCAACTTGGTTTCGATGAGAAATTACAAACCCTTGCCGTGTTCTTGCGAGCTGCGGGTGGCAAGTCCTGTTCAGTTTCACTTCTACAACGACGACCATTTGGAACTACACGCACACACACACATACAGTAAGATGAACAGAAATGTGCAATACGAATTTTTGCTACCACCAAACTGTTACACGATCCAATCAGCCAACCGTCGTATTGCATTCCGGTATATAAATTACCAGATTTCTAAAACTACACATGGTTCAGTATGAACATGTTCGCTTCACTATGTTTTCTCCACTTTCGAAGCACCTGCGGCTGAGAAAAACCATACACTAACGCAAATTAGTCACAGTTAGCAACCATAACGAGGCAGCATACATTCATCAGCACTCTCCATTCATCATAAAGAACCCACTTGCCCTTTGAACCAGCATCCAGCCCCATCTGGACGCTTTCCCAAGACGATAAACAAAGCTTAAAATATGGATTTATATCAGGAGGATTTTCACCGACGCGTGGTACCCTAGAGAGCACAGGCGCATCATGAAGTAAACTCGGCCAGAGGACTTTTCTACACCAGCATTAACCCGACACTCGGTACGACATCGTACAACGCCACATTACGGAGAAACGGCCAGGATGCCGGCTCCATCGGTTCCAAAGTTTTCAGCGTTAATCATTATCACAATGGCCTATTATAAACATTACTCACCGACGTTATCTGCATCGAGAGAAGGCTATTACGGTTCAGCATCGTACGCGAGACATCATGCAGCAGTTATAGCAGGCGGCTGCGCTTAGATGACGACACCATACATTTTAGTCCACCTTACCTAAGACCCCCGGTGCAAACGAGATGGCTGGAAAGCGATGATAGATTTTGCACCATTTCCGCAAAACCTATACGCGGCGGGGCTTGCTGAGCTCTACGCATTAACCGCCAGATTTGGATTGCTGCTCGAGAATCGTAACTCTTCGCTAAACTGATGAATAATCACGTTTTAGCCCCACCAACGGTAGCTTTTATGAGATTCATTTTGCACTGATAAAAACATTCTGCCAGGAGTCTGACGTGTTACTATCGTTCGCTTTCAATCACGGAATTTCAGATGATCTTTTCCATTCAGTAGCTCATTAATAAACATAACCTAGATTGAGTTCGCGCCAAAGCTGGCCACCGCACGCATCCATTGAAAGGCAGAATCCCTTCCTTCAAGTTGCGGCGTATTCAAGAACTGTCGATTATTCAGCAGAATTATAATTCATTGACTTGCACATCGGTAACTAATCAGAACAGTCGCTACCACCGTGCTGTGTGTGTGTGTTGATAGGTTGATTGAAATAGAAGATATTGACGTTGAATTTATTAATGCTTTATGTTATATTCTGGTCTGCAATTAATTTACTTATTTTAATAGACGCTTCTCCAATTTAACGATTGTTCTTCTCTGCCCAAAATCACATGTGAAATCAATACGGATGCATTTCCAATTAGTCCGGTTCTCATTTCATTGGTTCATTATCAACCAGGAACGAAGGGTGTGGAAAGGCGTGATGTCGTCACCGGTGGTAAATAGCTGTGGAACATTCCTGGCAATCTCTTCAGCGCAACTTCACCGTAAACTGGGGCATTCCACTGCAAATTCAACGCCTTTGACAGATATTCGGAGCATTTGTGCAGTTAAAGAGAGGAAGTTTGCTGACGGGTGTGCTGAAGTGCAGCGAGAAAGAGTGACCATAAACGGTTTATATGCTAATCCGATAGCGACCGAGAGCCTAGCTTCCACTTAACTGGATCATATCCAACTTTGCACTAATGGAAAAACTTTGCAGATTTCCAATTATGATCTTAATAGCCTTTAAACGCAAGTGGCACAATTATTATATCTAATTTCTACATTTTCTTTGGAAATGTTTCTGTCACTTCCAGTTTCTTATGGAGCTTGCCACAAGCTCCCTCAAATAGTCATTAACTTGGTTTAGAAGAAAAGCAAGCTGAAATGACTAACGATAAAATTAATAATAAAAGCTCCAATCTGACAATAGTCCGAATAAAATCAACAGTATACAACTACAAGTTTTAGCGAAAAGAAAAGAAAAAAAAGGAAATAGAAGACAAAGCAAAACAAACAAATAAAAACGACTTAAAAGCATCAATGAAGTAAGCAAAACCGCTATCAGCGAACATGAAGGAAAAGTTAACGTTTGGTTGGTTGAAAATTGTTTTTTTTCCTAGAGAAGCACAAAAAAGTGTTCTACTTTGTTTGCTTTTCGCGGTTTCACAGCATCGTTTGTTCCATGATTATGCTGCTGTACGCTAACGTCTTGCCTGCGAATAATGCTCCGTTCCGCAAACCGGCACACAGATGACGTTACATTTCTAATGAAGCTGCCGAGTGAGTCACCTGCATATCCGACAGATTGCGCAAAGCGCAGAAGATGTACGCGTTCCGACAAGCCGAAAAACAACAATGGCAACTTTTATTTCCGGGTAGCGTGTTGTATCGTTGTAGCGAGCTTCCATCGCATCGCCCTTGCGGTAAATATTAGCGATACATAGAGCCGTCAAAAATGGATGCACGTATGTCATCGTAAATGCATGCGGACAAAATTTATGCTGCAACGGATGGGGGGTGCCGACGTGTAGGGCCGCATGCCGAAATGCATGTTGGCAACAGGAAGCTTGGACATGCAAACAATGTGGGGAAGCTGCAACAACAAACAACAACTAAACACAACCTCCCATTCACAATCACACGCATAACGAAGAAAGCAGATGACGATTCGAAAAAAAAGGATAACTCTCGCTTTGCATCATCATGTCGTCCGGGAGGGAGGTTTTTTTTCTCGTTAACATTGTTTCGACTGTTTTAAAAGCTCCTGAATGGCGCGACAATGCTCGAACGACGGCGACGATAAGCGTCAACACACACGTGCTGCTGCTGCTGCTGCTGATGATGATGTGGAATTCCCGCGGTATTCGGTACGGGGGCAGTGTACGGGGTTTATTTACGATTGTGCATTGTTGTTCTGCTGGTAGGTGGTTAAGCAGGTTTAGTACACGAGTGTTGCCGGTGTGTCGACTACTTGTCGAGTGCAACATAACTTTTGCATTTCTGGCCGAAAAGCAACAATGCACTCCCGAAATGCAGCACTTCTCGCAACACTGGCTTTCGACTTCGAGGCTATACGATCGGCCATCAAAAGGGAGACGTTCGTCGGCAGAGGAATGACAGTACCGCAAGACGATCGGGAAGAAGGTCGGCATACGGGACACCACAATCACTTTTCCTGATATCGCGCATTTCTACACATCCAACCCCCTTCCCTAAAGGGAACAATGGGATTTTTTTTTTGCTAGTGCACGGCCGACGAACGGGTGGAAAAGGTCGAAAGTTAACCACGCGCCGTGGAAGTTGTATCACACTCAACAATTGCGTCACTCAAGCTCCCGGACGGTACCGAAAAACCAACGGAATGCTTCTCGGTTGGCTGAATGGGCGAATGTTTGTGTGTTGCATTGGGCAAACATTTCTTTTCTTTTTTCTTTGATGCCACCACTAAAAAGGTCCCCTCAATTATGCCCCTTGCCATCCCCTACCCGTCCTTACGTGCTTTTCGTCGACCCGGAAGAATGTTCCGCATGTTTCTTTTGACATTCACAATGCCAAATGTCATTCCGCGCTATGTGTGTTTGGATTCTGTAGCTTTTCACCATCGGGGGTGGTGGGCCCTGGTTGGTTGAACGATAAGCTCGCGAACAATTTCCAAAAATGTGGCGAAAAACACCCCAACCAGTGCTAGTCTGGCTGAACCAAACGCGGAGTGACATGGAATAAGTGTAACATCAACTCCTATTTTCAACTCGTTGTGTCCTTGAAGCGTACCGAGCGGCATAGAACATGAGCGAAAGAATAAGATTTTAAATTATACAAACAATTGCATGAACCGAAACGAACTCAGAGCTTTAGCATCTGTCATCAACGTACATTTTAATGGACTTTTCCGAGCACATTTTGTGATATTCTGCTCCGTCGCGATAGAGAAATGGTGGAATGGAGGAATCTCAACGGAACGATGTTCTTTGTACCGGTGTTCATTATGATAAATTATCTTTACACCCGTCGAGTGAAGTAGAAAGAAATCAACGCTTCATCACATCCGCAAACCGCTACCGTGCACAAAAGAAAGCTTTAAAGAAATGAAAACTCTACCGGGTGTGTAAGGGTATGTGTTCACCGTTGCCGGTTCTTGTACACTTTTGCTTCAAGAAATTCTTTTTTTTAAACACACCTTTCTCGTATGCTTTGGGGTTTGGCATAGTTGTAAATACCTTTATATATGTATAAGCCGTGCCTTTTACTCTTTTCATATTAGATATGGAACATCGCTAAGGAATTCGCGTAACACTCTACGCTTTAATGATCTCTAGCATAAGCACATCCATAAAACATGGGCAAATATCTGCCTGTGGTTATGTTACCAATCGCCTTGACAGTGCAGTCCGGTGCTAACACCATGTAACATACGCCTGAACGAAGAAAAACGAGCATTTATAATGAAATTGTATTCTTTTTTTATTTTCGGCGCAAAAAATAAATAGCATTTACTGGGAGTACAAAAGATACAAATATAAGAACAAAAAAAAGGAAAAATTCCAGAATTACCTACTACTTTCCATACGCAAATAAGATATCATATCCACGAACGTTCCGGTATAAATCCATTCCACGAACTGGAGAGAATTGAATTTTGCTTTTTTGTTACCAACCGCCCCATTTAATGCTTTTTTATGTTATGGAAACATTCGTAGGAAAGATGTTGTTCAAAAACAGACGACCAATGCCATGACGAACCGATGACGAACAGTCACCCACGTCGAAACACTCATCGAATTACAGTACAGATCGGTTTCCTTCGTTCAGCATTACAGTGAATGAGGATTTAACGTCATAGATGCTTTAAGAATTGTTTTTCCACATACATTAATGCTTCGTTCCAGGAACTCTAGGAATGTTGTTGATTGCTTTTAGCAGATTTTGTAAACATACGGTTGTCTAAAATTTTAATTAAAATGTATTATTTTATGTTATGTAAATAAATTCGTCGAAAAGTAAATTCAAAACACGAAAAGCTTCAAGATATTTAAAAAAATCTAATTGTTTAATCAAAGTTAACGGTCTGTTCCTAGGGGATGTTTGAGGTGTGCGAAAGGCACATTATCTTGAACCCCAAAACCATCGAATTTATCATAGGCATCTCGAAGAGGGAAAGCCAGATACCAGCACTGTAGGCCGTGTACGCGTAGAGAACATTGGACCATCAGCAGTGTATGCGGTAGCCGGAAGCGAAGCAGCAAACATACTTAGCCACTGAAGCAACCGGTGCAACGGCTGCAACTGGAGCAGCAGAAGCAGCGACATACTTGGTCACAACAACCGGAACAGAAACGGGCGTGGCGGCCGTATACGGTGCAGCAATGTTGTGGTTTACGGTGTGCGCATTGTGGGATGTAGCGTACGGTGCAATTATACCAGCCGCTGCCAAACAATCCGCTACCGGAACTACTCCGGTCAAAACGGTGCTTAACACACAGAGAGCAAGGAGGTTACTAACCATTGCCTTGGAGAACCTTTTAGATACTACCGATGAGTTGTATTGTTTATAGCTTATTTAAGTTTAATTAAATTGTTTATTTATGTTTTAAGCTGAAATGTGATATCTACAGTGAAGATTGAAGACTGATGTCTTTTGAAATCTGGCAATTTTAATCAAATATTAGTTACATTCCCACTGATCATATAGACTGTTGATGTGCACAATGATTCAAAATGAATGAATGATTTAAATCTGTATAGGGAGTGAGTTAAACTCCAAAACTCCAAGAAGAGTATTTATAACTCGTTGCGATTTAAATCAATCACAAAGAATTAAAACATTCAAAATAATTAGGAGTTAACTCTTCACGACGATCTTTAACTCACGGTTTAAATCACGAGTTAACTTCGATAAGAGTTAACTCATTTAAACTGTGAGTTAAAGGTCGCCGTATCGCCAATCGTGGGTTCCATAGGAGTTTACTCACGATCGTGAGTTAAAGGTCACCGTATAGAAGTAAATCGCTCGCGATATCCACCCCTCACCTCGTCGCTTATTTGAAATTATTGAAATCTTGAAGAGTGAGTTTAAAAGTTGAATCTTCAGTCTTACTGGTTTACTCGGATTAAGATCCTTGAAAAGAATTAAATTTCCCATCTCTATTATAAACTACTTTTTAGCACAAACCATCCACTGCGAACAGTCACTGTACATTGTTCCATGGTTTGGCGATTTCTTCGTGGTCAGCATGACTGAATTTCGAATTCTAAATTCCAAGTGGGAACCAAATCACTGTCAAACCCATCCTACCAAACAAACTACGAATACGTTGCCGGAATTTAAATTGATTGCTTCAGTGAGCTCATGGTTAAATTGTGAAATAAGTGTAAAGAACCAAATGCATTGTGTATATACAGTTCACACACGCTTTGCCACCAAGAATTTTATGTATGCAAATTTCGAATAACTATTTTTTTTTGTACAAATCGTGCAAAATTGTACATGTCCCATGTATGGAAAAATATTCAATTCCATCAAAATTATCACAAAGGCCGAGATTCCAAGCGCGAATAGCAGCGATTGAGTAGTCAGCATGATTGTAGCGTAGCTATTGTTAATGACAGTATCAAAGGGACGCATCTGTTGGTTCAATAGGGAGCCATAAAATATCCTATACAACCATCATTCAAGGTCAATGGGGATAGATGGGGATTTAAAAATACGGAGCTATCACTCAGTAGACATCAACCAGGAGAACAACCAATACATCCAACGCGTTTATCAGAGTGGTAGCGTAACCGAATGCGTTTCGCTGTACAGAGTTAAAAGGGAACTGAGGAAAACCGGAGTGGGTTTTAATCTTTCATTATGTTTTATTGCTTCATATCTGCGTCGCTTTGTCGCCACTTGTCGCTATACCCTTGGTGACGCTGACATACACGGCTGCATCTGCTCCTGCTCTAGTTGCCACAATAGTCTCAATTCATCGGTTGCATTGAATTCCCTAGCTGCTTATACTACTTCCTATGCAACTGCATACACTGCCAGGCAGATTCCCGCACGCGGAAATTTTGTGAAAATGCATCCAACAGTTGATCCAGTCAGTACATAACAGAATAAAACATGAATTATATGGAACTATAATATAGAATATCGGAATGATTTCTGTATCATATATCATTTTGTATTCTACATAAACAAGGAGTATAGCATAACCGATTGCTTTTGTTTTCCATTTGCCAAATTTTAGTTCCATCGTTAAAGCCACACTTAAGCGTTAGCCACCCTCCTAGTAACATTCTACCATTCTTACCTCAAATGAAATTAAATAGGACAAGGATATTATTAAATGCAAGCTACAAAAATAAAATAAAGCTCCCATTTCTATCCGCGCGATGGTCGTCAAAAACCCTCGGGAAAAAGTTAATTGCGTTCTCTTCATTCTCTGACCCTCCGCTGTCGCAACTTAGCAATGAAATATTCGCTGACCTGGAAACAATTTCTAATTCTGTGTTGTTGGGGTAACTGACGGATGAGCGGTGTGCGTAGAACATGTAAGGAATTTTGAAAATATAACCAGCATTAAGTGTGCGTTATTTACTTCTTTGCGCTATTGTAGGTTTTATGGTGCAATTAAAAAAAAACACTATCTTAACTTTTTGTTCCATCGGACCTGCTGCAAGATTCCAATTAATGGTTTCTAATTTAATATAAAACATGAATAACAGCATTTCCTATGTCAAGCATTTCCTATGTAACAAATTTGATCTCGATACCTTACAAACTCTTACATTTTATTTCGTTTTCTATTCGTTCCTTACGATCGCATGAACTACCTACATGCTTTAGATCACTGTCGGAAAAGTAATTTTCTCTCAAATAACAAATTTTAACACAACTATGGAGAAACGGAAAAGGTAGAATTTGCGGCATTGGTATGGTGAAAATTCATCGAAAAAAGCGACCATTACCATCGTATTAATTTATTTTCCAGTTTCGCTTCACTCTCTTGGCGTAGCAAAACTTGTTTTCCAACTTCCTTGATGCCGGTAGTTACAAATTCCGATCCGTTAACGTACTGTGAACCCTGTAGTTTTTGTTTTACGGAAAAGAATTAAATTACGACGCTTATACTTGAACGAATTGTTTTCAAGCAAAAGTTTGACAACTAGACAACAACAGGATCATATGGCAAACTGCCCGAATCACAGCTCAGGTCTCGTTTTGTTCGCCTTGAACAAATACAGAGTGGCACCGAAGTTGTATGATACAACTTAACATATTTAAATTATTTTTTAATCAATTAGTTAATTCAAGTTTCAATGGAACAATTCAATATTATTATTATTCATTTGAACAATTGAGTAAAATTAAATATTAGTCACATTTAAGATATTCCTATGTCATAAAATATGTTCATTTCAATACAACATTGAACACCAGGCAATATGTGGAATAGAAAAAGAGAATTAAGATACAGTTAATGATCTCCAATGAGCCATTTTCAACCAACGAATCAGCCTACCCTACCATTAAAACAGACCGTTTTACTAACCACTTTCCAGTAAATTATACGCCAAAAACAAATGCCAGGAAATATTTCACGATGCTCTGCCGTAATTATGAAAGCTTCTTCTTCTCATTGTAAGATTCCAACGTCTGTGTTAAGGGTAAAAGATCGTCACGATTTCTTAATCATGATGCTACCCTCATGCGCTCTCCTGGAGCGAATGAACAACGGTCAAGCTGGCTGACTCATCATCGGCGTAATGATTAAGCGCTTGTGGCTTGGTATGCTTGGCACGGACTCAAAGTATAACGCTAACAGGAAAGGGAACGATAACGACCTCGTTGTTCACACGGCACGACAAACCAATATAGGTTAGAATATTTTAAAAATTCTAAAGAGTACCAGATGCTGCACATTGCAAAACGTCTGCTCAATCGTTTCTAAGCGCAGTGAGTAAGTTGTACCCAAATTGCAATATAATTAGGACATTCGAAATACGTATATATGCCATAAAGTTATCTTGGTAAATTAGTCTGTGGACAACCAGAAAGGCTGTTTCCGTAATGTTAGGAAACAGTTTTACGATCCCCACATTAAAGAATGCTAAGAAGTTCCCCTAATCACGGCCTGATCGGACGCTAAGCGAAACACACTCATGACGAACCCTTTAGTAACGGACAAAACCTCTTCAACAGTCCAATTCGATCAAGTGTGGTTGAGAAGAGATGAGCCGAACGAACTCAAATAAGAAAACATACACCGAAAGCCCTTAAAGTCGCACTCATTGCAGCCACACGGCGTGTGTGTGTGTGTATGTGAAACCAAATTATGGTTTGGAGGCACAAAACACCCACTCAATCTAAGAGAAATCTGGCTCAAAATCTAACCCGCTATTTGGAGAAACTCCAACAGATTCCAATCTCATTTGGACCTCCTTCTTCGTATTTGCTCCTTGCAGACATTAGAACATTTTGCTTGTAGTACTCTTTCGACGTCTTCAAAATCTGTTCTGTTACCGCAATCAACCTTTGGCTGTCGTTCATTCACATTCCGGAAAGTCCCTCAAGAATCGTTACCCGCAGCAAAATTATATTCCAATGAGATTCTTTCGTACCAGCACGATTGTTTTGCGACCTAACCACAAAACTCATCACACACTCCTTCAAAACAGGCTAAAAGTGTGTGAGCAGCGTTATTTGTTTTAAACCGCAATGCCGTACGTAAAGCCTCATGCAACCAAACTTCAAACATCTTTCCAAAAGACGAAATTGCACACGATAAAACGATGTTTATCTTACGAATGTAAGATTATTGGAATGTTTTAGACTGTTTGAAATAAAAACAATATACTAATTCAACACTAATAATATGGTTAACACGGCCCTGGAAACATAAGGTAGAAATTATACAATTAAGGTAAATAGTGGCGTTCTGTTGAAATTAAATCATCGCATTTTGATAGTGTGATATATGTTAAAATATATATTTTTTACATGACACGCTAAAGCGTTTATCTTGTTCAGTTTTTAATCTTTTCTTTTCAAAATTCTACACAACTCTGACGTTCTCGTAGTCGTAGATCGGTGGACGTATCCCTCAATTCTTCAATCCTCCATCAAATGCAATACCAACGACATAACGTTTGTTTCAGTCTGTCATGTCTTCCGTCTGCCGGGTTTCCACAGCCCAGCGTCTTAGCCGAACCGCTTTTTGCGCCCCGCTGGATGGAGAGACCGGCTCTACTTTTTGCCACAACCTCTCATAATCCTGATTTCAATCAATAAATAATAATCCTATTTTCATAAACATTCACATTTTACGACCCAGGTTCTGTCTTTATTGTTTCATATATTATGCGCTTTTTTATCGCAGCTATTATTTTCGGTTTTATTATTTGTTTATGGGCATATTTTCCTTTTGGCCTGCTTTCCGAGAAATTCTTGTGCGACCACGGGCAAATGCACAGGGAGGGATAGGTCACACTCGAAGTGCTGTAGTCCCATACCCTTAGCGGCCGACGGACATCGCCGGGCGGCTGCCGGTGTGGAAGGCATAGATTATGGTTGTTTGTTTTGGATGCACGTTTGTTGGACTGTCACCACGACAAGAAGGGCGGTTCCGGTACATTCTAGATTCATTCGGTACATACAGCATGTGATGCGTTTAAAAACTTCCATTTTCGAGCGCACGGAAAGGGAAAAGATATATTTAATACGTTGAAACATCTTCTTATGCTGAATTTAACCTTATTTAGTCAATGATTTTGTGAATCTTTTCAGCATATCATTGTATTAAAACTTTTAATAAGTAACAACAGACGTAAAAAATACCATTCAATGACCATCGTACCGTCGTATAAAATCTACTTCCTTTATCACTTGCCACGTCCCTTTATCAGTTTACTAACAACAGTTTAGATTAAATCGCGAGAGTGTTTGTGTTTTCCTCATGATATGGGTATTAAGTATACGCAACATCTTCAACGAAACCCTACACGTTAAATGTAAGATATTGTCGTTGCGATATCATAACCAAATGTAACGTAGAAAAATACACTGTGACCAACAACAATGTAACGCTTATTTTGCACCAGAAAACTTTTACTTGCGTTTCGAGCAATCCTTGCACTGGGTTTCTATCCGTAATGCAACGTAGTGCACAAATAATGCATTTCTTTTGCGTTGCTTCCTTCCTTCCTGTTAGTTGCACAAGGCTTCGCTTCGGAAAAACGAATAAGCAAGCACAGAAGTCACATCTAGGCCAATGGCAAGCAAATCACTACTTAACTGCCTTTGCGCTTTACGCGATTCCTGCCCTGCACAACCATTCGTCGCACAAGTCAGCCTGGGAAGAAATGCCGAAAAAAGGCATACAATTCAAAAGCCCTACATAAGCTTGCATTCGCATCAGGATACGGATTCACTTTTCAGCGATGCTCTTGAAGAGATACGCGGTTCCACCGACTAAGTAGAACACTCATTAACTAAACTTTCCATCCAGCTCTACGCTTAAGCTGTACTGCAGGGGCTGGGTCGACATACCCGTTTGTCCGCACTCGTCTCGTTGGGTTGCTTCAAATGATCGTCACACACAGGACGACCGCTATCTTTTGCCAGCACCAAAATGAGAATCACTTGCAGATGAAGTTTGTTCCTGGCTCAACTTTCATCGTTTTTGGAGCGCGTCAACTTGCTTAACGAAATGATAGTCGTAACGCTTTCTCTTTTTTATGCTAGTGGCAAAGTAAAGCTAAGCGTACAATAATTACGTCTCACACTAAGCAAATAAGACACAGCACCAGTAAGCGAGAGACTTTACGCCGACTAAGTGAATAAGCACCCCTTCTTAATGCCACAGCAAAATGAATATAATTATCTTATAAATGCTTGTGACCATCATTCTATGTTCGCTACATGATTGAACGACAATAAAAAAATGTATGTCACGCATCTTCCTATTCAACACCGTCATCCGCAAGAAAGTGGTAGCAAAAGCGTTTAATACAAAACGACATGATTAAGGAATTAAATCAATTTACTTTAAACAAACAATCAACTTGTAAGAAGTGTTTGCCCTTTTTATCAGTATTGTATAAAAATAACATAAATAACATTGTAATTTAAACTGTAAAACAAAGCTGTATTGTAGAACATAGCTGCACACTATGTATTAACCTCTTATTTTTAAAAATACAGTTCAGAATACTGATATTCGTGGAAAACTCTTTCTTCATTTGCCCGTCCCCCCCAGAGAAGGATTGAATGTGCAATTCCATTCCGATTCCTTAGAGAGCATTTCATGGTTCCATGGAGGTTTTAATCCAACTAAGTTGAACGTGCAAACATGGAATGCAAACAATTGTAAGGTAGCGCCAAGGGTAAACACACTACCACATATACTCTACTTCTAAATAGAAGTAGGACTTTGACGAAAGCAAGCACACAGTTGCACTGACCTTCAGCATAGAGGACATGAAAAAAATAATATGCTTATTTTATGCTCTCCTTTTTTAATAAGAAGCATGATAAAAGGACGCCTGCACTGTAAACTTAATCGTATCTTTAGTCTGCTTCTGATTGTTATTAAAAAAATACCTACATGCTATCATATTCTCTTTGTGATAAAAGCAGATAAATTGGCCTTTAGCAGCAGACCCCCGGGATAATATTTCCGTAAAATGTGTCCAAACTAATGGGGGAATTGTACTACGGATTCCAATAGATTTAAACAACACGGTCTAGCCGTTTATCAGCAATTAAAAAAGTAGATATATCTTTCTCAAAACTTGAAATGTTTGAAAATTACGTTAACAATTGAAAGTTTCTACCTAAACGCACTGGTAAAAAAACTCATTTATAATAGCTTTACTTTTCGTCGAATAAAATAAACGATGGAGTAACCGGAAAACAGCGGGCTACAATAATGCCTCGCCCAAACAACGCCCGCTGTCACATTGCTTTGCCATGCCTTCCGATAAGAAACTGACAGGACTTCGCAGCTAGGCAGCAGCGATTGATTTACTGCCAATTCCAGACCACTTTACCGTGTTCTGCGTACCAAGCGAACTACGCAACAAGAAACGGCAGATTGAAGATTACCTTTCCACGCATTTCAAGGACTGTGTGTTTGTCTTGTCTACTTTCAGTGTATTTCAACTCTTACTGCCCTTCGCCTTCGCAGCGTGCAACGCATTAATAGACTCACCGGCAGAGCCAGGTAAAACGATGGCTAAGTATGAATAACCACGTCAATCTAGGCAAGTCGCACCGGCCTCAGTGGAGATGTCAGAAGAGACGCGAAAAGCAAACACGAAAATGACAATAGTAGCAACAGACAAGCAAAAACAGTTCAAGCAAACAACGCCAAGAGATTCAACATGGGGAGTGATGTGCCAAACGTACGAAAAAAAACACACACACACACGCCTGTTCCGTGCCATGTTCATAGCGGCAAAAGCATCCCCCAAAGCAACAGCAAATGCCTGGTATAACTTCAAAAGTCCCCTCCACCGTCTTTGCTTCGTGTTAGAAATAATAATGAAACAAACTCGTCAGTCACAACAACATGAAAACAATAACAATCACACATTTCTCTCTTCTCGCTGGCAGTTCAAATCCCTCGAAGGCTATATTTTCACACTCCCTAATCCCTGAAGGTATTGTGTATCATTTTTTTTTTTTGCTTAGAGTTCTCTCTTTCCCCACTTTCTATGGATGAACAGGATGGTGCAAGCCAATCTATAGACAAAAAACATACGACTGTGCTCCCGGAAGCAGAAACAACAGCCAGAACTCAATATCCACTTCATCTCTACGACCGAGGGGTTGTGATTTGTGACAGGCATAAACGACTATGGCAACAATGAAATGTATGTTCTAAAATTCGTTAACAAAGAAAAGCCAAGCCAAAGGGAACAATGTTCATCCCAACGTTTCATCCCGTGTACACCGGATTTGTGGTGAGTGAATCACTTTCGATCGTTCATTGTGAGGCAATTGTATGAGATCACTATACGCGATATCTTTATGGACTTTACGATACTTTATGGCAAAAAAAAAAGTTGTTCTTCGTTATAACACAATCGTGAATACATAGATAACGCCTCAGCATTCGTATTACCTTACATTTGATTTCAGCAGTCAACATTGATGATTTGTTTCCATACTGACCTGGAAATATAAAAAGTGAAAAGTTTCAGTGAATGTGCTATATAATCAAAAATTTTAATTGAAAAGATTTATCTACATAATAAAATACAAACAAAGACACTAAGCATTCAAAACAACAAATCGCCTGTCGAAACTCGTTCAGGTTTCCTAGACGACAGATTCCCCGTTGAAGCTCTAATTCCTTGAAAAGGGAACATAATTATTTGTGAAGAATTTGGTTTCATTTGACGATCGTATAACAAGTGAACCTTTACGGAAAATGCGGAAAATAATGCTTTCGTTTGAAATAGAATTACTATCACATTTTCCTTCAGGTGTGTCGAAAAAAAAATGCAATGTAGCATCTAGCGACAGTAGTAATGTGAAATCCCGATTAAAAACTAGTTTTTCCACATTGAATGAGTCTCTTACATACTTTGCAAAACAACAAACAAGAAATGTAAAATATAACTTGTTACAATGAAAAATGACTTTCCTGTTAGTGAAAAGTTCATACAATCATAACCACTCCCATCGCCACCACCCAAGTTGTTCACTGCTGAGCACTGAACAATGAAGCGAACAAGAAATATATTTGCAGTCACATGGTTAACCAACGAGGTAAACATCAGTTGTATGTTGTACTACCTGTCGCTGCAGAACTGTAATTGTTTATCATGATGCCTGCAAAAGCCCGAACCGAGAGAAATAAACAAGGTACAGAAAGGGCTACGCCGCTCCATATTAAAGACCACGCGCCCCCATCAAGATATCGGGCGTCTCCATCATAACTATCACCACGTGTCCACGTGCCTTTCTGCTCTTGTTTCATTACCATAACTATCACTTGAAACTTTTTATATTACACATACACACAAACAGTTTTCCTTTAACTGAGAACGCATTATGAGCGTGGAATGTCATAATAAATATTTTTTTTATTCGACACTTACACATAATAGTGTGTCGTTAGGTGTATAACTGACGTTAGCAAACAAGATTTTCTTTTTCGTGATGCTCGACAGTGAGCTTCAAAAAACTCACGAAGCGAAAAGGACATTTTCATCAAAATGTGCGTAAGATAAGATGACTGATATGAAGGATAAAATGGTTTTATGAAGTTATCCTACTCCCACATTGGGAAGCACGATTCAACGGTTTACCTACTCTTTCTGGTAACCTCTGGAAAAAAACGTACGTAGCTTTATTGAATGGCTTGCAGATGCTTTCTTTCCTAACACGAGGATCCTTATTTTCTTCTCCAACACAACGCACACCGCGCGCTCACCATTCGTTGCCCAAATAATTTAATCGAATTTAATCCACTCCGAACCCGTGTCATGCCGTGGTAGATATTAGGGTTTCCGTCCAAACCAGGTCCGAATAATCAGACCCATAAGTCAATTGGCAAGACTAAATTAAGATTCTCTTCATAATACGAATGTCGTTCCGTCCCCACCGAAACAGAACGCTTGTGCGAAAAGAAGAAGTAAAGAAATGGTTGCTCACAACAATCGATTGATTATGTTCTATTGTGGCTCAGTCTAGCGATCCCGAAAATTTACCCAATTTTGTCCATGCTGGCCAATTCATGGTCAACGTTCGGAAATCCTATCAGATCGCATTAGTGCAGATAGGACACGCAACCCATAAAAAGAGCTGTGGGTTAGATGCCTTCTTTTTTCTGCAGATACTCTTTGTTTCTTTAAGCCTTAGTTTGAAGATTGCTCAAAGAACGAAAATTTTGTTTTATGTTTTGCCCAACTGCATATAGAGTTCGACAAATCCATTCGTGGGATTGCCAATATGTTATTTTGAGTTCATGTTACATTTACAGACAAACTTTAAACTGTGAGTTATGTCGTATGAAAATGAATAAAACCGAATGAAATAAGGCATTCAATTGATAATTGACTTTTTACTGAAAATATGACTCCATAAGATCTCCAGAGAATGTAGTACAAAAAAAAAAAAGAAGAGTCATCAGAAAACCAATTTATTTGAAAAATTAATATCTTTTAAACATTATCCCATGACGTTGGTCAAGGACGAGGATTACAATAAAAAAAAAACAAATGATAACATCAAAGACAATTGAATCGACATCAGTTGCCTCTGGTAGTATTGCTCGGAAACCCCCTCAAAAAAACACTTCTACGAATGCCGTCCATCGGAGCCAGCAATGTTCAAAACGGAAAATCCCATCGAACCACCGTTGGCACTGTGCATCTTTTTCTCCCTCAGCTGGAAAAGCTTTATGCAATCGCTGGATGAAAAAGGCTCGCCAATCGAACAGCAAAGTGGCAGCAAAACACGACGCCTGATAGTGACGGTATCAAAGCGATCGCATAATTTATCTTTTAACAAGCATAAGACCAAACAGGCAAACGGGCAACATCACTACATAAACGGAAGCCTTGTGCCTTTGCTTTACAACCTACGTATCACCGCCGTTCAACGGTGGTTTCCCACTCGGCTAAGATACGAGCACAAGAAAAAAAACGACGAACTTTATCGGAAAAGCTGCGGTGTGCGAATCGATCTCAGTCCAGCAAAATCATAAACATACGACGAAAATCAAACGCACAAGCAAGGCAGAACCCGGTTCGCCTTTTCTTGCGCTCGGTTCCACGATAAAAATCTGATTGAACATCATTATAGCGTGCCGTTTTCACTCAGAAATGATAGATAATAAGATAGGAAAGAAACGCAACGGAAGAACCCGAGTCAGAAAGAAAGACAGAACAGAAAATTCCCGGAATGCTATGAGACATCGAAAAAGTTGCTCGACTGTATCGTCAGCATCCCTTGATTGCTTGGAAACGATGGAAAAGCGACAAAAGATGAGACAAGTGACCACTTTTGGATATTAGAAAAAGGTCACACTGCTGCAAACCCCTTTGGTGGTAGCAGATACTTGCCAACTCCGCCAATCGATGGCGAACCAGGCGTCGAATTTTTAAAAAGGAAGCGCCGCAAAACACTAGCTACAAACGACTTTCGAGATCGAGTTCATGGAAAAAAATGGGCAGCGTTTTTGTCATTTGCATCATTGATTTTTTTCGCCATTTTGCTGGCGCCAAGAAGGATAAAATCGGCAATGTATTGTTGTGATGAGGGTTACAGCGACATAAAAGGCTTTTGCCCTTCCCCGTTGGCTGCCACTAATTTAACCAACAGCAAAAAAAAATACATACCGTTTTCATACCATATTCGCAAATTAGCTAATCAGTAACTTCCAATTGAAAGCATAAGTAATTTTTTTTATGTATCATATATTGGGCTAGTGTAAAAAGTACATCCAAACCGTTAAAGAAAGCTTAATTATTTGGAACAACCGTTCGGTCTAATGGCGGTTCGGTAGTCTATTTGATAGCGGCGCCGATTTCACATGACAGGACCGGCACAAAATCCTTTCCGGACTTCATAGCAAGGACCGACTTTCGGATTATTCGGCTACAAAAAAGTCAGACTAGTCAGATATTGCAGACATTACGCAATAGATTATTACACCCAGAAGAAGACCTTACTGACTCCACTTAATACGCCAATAAAAACATACTACCCTATTAATCCGAAACCGTAAGAGTAACGCCAACTTTTGCATAACTTTTGTGCCTTCCGGAACCAGCTAGGTTCTATTGCAATTCGTCACACCAAACCACCAGCCATTGAAGATCCCACTGCACGGCAGATCAATGTGGCTAAGAGACAGAACTGCACAGAAAAGAAACATTGAAAAATATTGAATTTTATTCAATCAAATTATTCAATATCTCACAACTAGCCAGATGCCACGATGCAACGACTACGGAAGGAAAGCAATTTCGTAAAAGGCGAAAGCTTGCGCCGGGCTCAAGATGCATCATCAAACCACCTATTTCGTTTCCTTTCAAAAGCGCACAGTGATGAATAGTGGAGAATGTACAAGAGAATTTTATTTAAAGACTTAAAGACTTTAAAGATTTAAAGTTAAATGTTAATCCGTTTTCATATGCGAAAGTTTATTTACTTATACTATAATCTCTTCAACCGTTATTAAATTCTACCACAAATTCATTTTATTTCTCGCTCTATATTTTTCCAAACAAAAACACTTAGGACAACGATTTCGCTCGTCTCTCCCAATGTGACAACGAAACCGCGATTCGAGTGTGCACCTTTCCGTGGGATGCCAATACACATATATTTTATGCACACAGTATAAGCCCCAGGGTAAGGAATTTACTGCAACTTAACCCTGTCCATACTCCCGGCAGCTCTCCTACACCTCAAGCGTGTGCTTTATCAACCCCTCAAAAGGGACAGTCAAATAGCGAGCAGCATAAGAAAATTAAATCATCTTCTGAGTATGACACACAGTCGGAAGGAAGAATGAAAAAAAACGTCGTAATATATCGATTGCAGCACATAAGAAATTTTTCACTGGAAACCGACCGAAGCTACTTTGCCGGGTACAGCCACAGCACGAGCAATCCGGTGGACGCACTTGCTGCTGCACGTGCATGTCGTTTGCATGCATTCAAAATGTATGTTCGTCGCAAAAGCGTGAGGTCAAAGGAAAGCAGTAACACATCTTCACCGAGAATTAAGGAAAATATATAGAGGATTTTATATTTGAGGAATTCATACAGCTCCATTTGTGTATTAACATTCAGTATTCATAGAATTTCTCAAAAATACTGTAGAACACACTCTAGAACACGGCGCATTAGAATAGCGTGTGTGCAGGTGATGCAATGCAAAACATCAGCCAACAGAACTGGAAAACTTGCTCAAACAAAAACATAAAATTTCACAATAAGCTACGATCCATACTACCAGTGATACTCCAGGTTCAGCACAGCCTTGAACTAAAACGGCTTAGTTGGGACCAGGGCCAAACGCATTGAAACACCGTCACCGCTGTCGATGTGGTTTTCTGTACAGAGACGGGGTCGTGCCATTTTGACAAACGAGAATTCAGGCTAATGTGATTTTCATATCTACCATCCTGTGGTACACTGTTCCGGTTAGCCCCATGGCACGATTCAATCGCTCCACAAAAAAAAACCCGCAAATTTCGAACTTTTCATAAATCTTTCCGGAGAATCTTCGATGGAAAAAAACGACATGCCAAAGAATAGATAAAACACGCTTTTGTACTCACTTTCCTTCGGTGAGAGTAAAATTCGTTTCTTGTGCGATATGAAACCCCCAACGAAGCAGTTGGAACTTATCTTTTGCAATTTCTCTGGTTTGAGACTAGTTTGAGAACAAAGTTGAATCGTCGTGACGGGACCATTTCCAACCCCGAAAAATTGCATGCACCAAATGGATTTAAACGTTCACCGACCAACAGCATGGGACACCGGACCCGGAAAGCTAAGCCACGCTGGCGTATAAATTGATATCGATATTTATGTGATGCTATAACTTTGATTTGATTTTCGTTGGCCGCCTACCCGGGTACACTTTCCCACAATGCAGGGTTTTCCGACTATTTTGTTTTTAAACAATTCGCAGTAGAAACGAGAGCGCCAAAAAATGACGAAGCTGTCACGATCAAGGATTTTGGAGTTTATTTCGCCCAGGGACCGGTGCACAGTCGCGAACGTTGGTAATCAATTTTTAACAATCTGCTCGCATGATATACGTTCGCATATTTGTAGCTCTGAGTTTTGTGATGCATCAATCCGAATGAAAGCAGGAAGAAAAATATTGCAACGTCCATTTCATCCCCAGCGACTAAACGCACACACACAAACATCAGTCAATCGGAAGCAGCGAAATCAAACTGCACAGTCTGGTTCATTCATTAAAAAAAATAGAGCAACGTGTCTTTGATAGCATGGAAATGATAAAAATGCCTCTCCGTTCAACCGAATGCATCACAAAATCCTTTTTTTTTTTGCATTTGCGTTTAAGAATATCAAATAAAGAAATAAACAAAAGGATTTTGTTTTATGATCGAAAGAGATTTTGAGGCAAAAAATAGCTTCAAAATTTATCACCCTTTGTAGTCTAATATGTGCTGCACTGCTATGGACATTGATGGATATATATCAGGAATTTCCAAAAGTTCCAACGTTCTTCACCATCCCAACAATAAATCCATTGTAGTAATGCTACAAGCATTTAAGTTTAAAAAATTTATTTCCAAGCCATTGTGCAAAGAAAACAAGGGATTCGTTTTAATTAATTTATGTTTTTTTTAAACACGAATTCTTTTTCTTCAACTACATAACGCAGAGAATAAAAACTGCAAACCAACAAATTATTGCGCACGACTTCAGTACGAAAGCTTCATTACAACGCATTACCAACTCGCTCGGCCGGAAATAATACGTATATTTTCAAAAGCGATCCGATAGGAAGACGCTTGTGCTTTACACGTATCGTTGTTCCACCTCCGGGGCAAAACCGTGCGACGATTTAATAAAGTTAAATGAAAATGTTTTCCAATTAATTATCCTCTTCCTACCGGCGACCCTGTGAGTGTCTGTTTGTGTGTGTGCGCATAAAGGTATTCGTGGTTCGTATACCACACGCCACGGTTTGCAATATGTCGGGGCCGACATCCCCATAGTAACGTGGTATCCCTTTTGCGCTGATGCACTCGCTTATTAATTTACTGACCTGTGCGACCGACCACTTCGTCGATTTCAACACAATGCGCACGGGATGGGACGATGATGATACTGGTGATGATGGTTGGCACCACACCACACACCCCCGGAGACTCTGTGCAGTTGCGCTGATACATATGAAAAAGGATACTTCACTCCACCGGGTCTCGCCCTCTCTTGCAACTGGTGTTTGTTTTTCCTCCTTCAGTCGCACAGTACAGGAATTCGTTAGTATCGCACAATAGGGCAACTGTGTCCGCAACGCAACCATCAAACAGTATCTCATGCTCTTGTCGGTCGATAAGTCTGGGTTGCAATTATACGCACAATATTGCATGAACCATCGATATTTACTGTTTCATCAACCGCTGGAGGGAAGAAAATTGCAATGACATAAATCATTCCTTTTCCACACAACTTCAACTCGCGTAATCCGGTTTCCGCGCTACCTTTATTGCTGTCAATAATGCGACCATCGATGGCTCGCATTCAATTCAGCGCACAACCGTACATCTGCAATTATTAATGCCGCCAATTTGGAGCGCAATTTGCACCGAAACCGAAAAACCACGCGAAACAACGACAAATAATGTTTGCGTGTACACAATTTAATGCTTTCACTCAGACCACGCTATCAAAACATATGCACAGAGCTTAATCGCACAACATCGTGTTGTCATCATCATTATGGTTGTAAAAGAAACAAAAAAAAACAATATGTTACGCTTCCTTCAGCCACAGGACAACGAGTTCGTTTGCTGGTTTGCTTAACCATTCCGCATTAATGTTTCCTTTCGTTGCAACAGGTGTGGTTATTCCCTACAGGAAATAAAGCATCTTCAATTGCTGGAGGTGTTTCGGTACCCAGAGCACAACACATTTATTGCATATTTATGCATTTTAACTACAAGCAATGCGAAGGCTATGTTCGGGGGGAGTGTGGTAAGTTCACAGAATCAGAGCTAGCCTTGAATATCAATCAGTCAGAACAAACGAGAGATGGAGTTTTCCGGTCGTTATAAACACACTTGCGAGGTGATTTCTTATCAGACTCATCATTTTGTATCTAACGTGTGTAAAGAAAATCATCACTTCAACAGTTCAGTAATCACTAGAAGCGATGAAGAAAAACTTTGTATTATTATTTGTACCAAAACAGTAGAGAATAGTGAGGTGAGTGCAATCAAATAATGAATAGATTACAGTGAACTGAAATTGGAATTCATTCACACAGATTTCTTCCGAGTCAAAATCAATTATCCCTATCAAATCAGTTTATAATCAGTGCATCGGGGAAGAACGTGGCTTCTTCGAACTGGAACACTAATCCGGAAGTTATGGATACAGGGTAAAATTCCCAAAACGTCCAACATTTGGAGTGTGCGTGCGTGCGGTATAACCATGCACACTTCCTTCCTTGCAACGGAATTCTTTCCATGTGAAGTTCTATTTTGAAAAATCAATCAACAACTCTTTCCTCTGCGGTGGATACTGTGCGACAAGTCGGCAAAGGAGAAAAAGGTTCATTTTTCCGAGATCCGAAACCCTAAATAAATGAACCGTAACATATTTCTTAGATCACTAACTTTTGGGGACCTTGGGGCCGCTCCTTTCGTCCTTTTTTTTATCAATTTTAGACTTGCATAACAACCAACTCGCATGTCAACACACGAGACGGTAAATGTTTTCAACCGCTGCGTGCGAATATTGTGGGTCGCGTTCGGGACTTGGTGGCGTGCCTAGCAACGATACCCCACGGGGTTTAAGACTTATAAGACATGTACTCCTTCAATAAGACACAATAGCTGACACGATATGCTCACGCGATTATTGCCTGTAACTATTATTATCTTTAAAAAAAACTACATAGTTTTTTTTGTCTAGAAATAGGACCGATAACCATTTCTAACCATTCTAACCATAAGTTAGAAAGCTTAAGCTTTCAGTCTGTATCTGTCAAATAATCCAGCTTCCGGGCGTAAGGACATCGTGGTATTACATAGATAAAACAATTTTACATAATCATTCATATAAACCTTATATACGGGATAATTTCACAGTGCCACCCAATAATGTTTTGGGAAGAAAACAGTTTGAATACAATTTTATTAGACAACAGCCTACATTTCCAATATGGCTGAAATCATTGTATAGATATACGGCTTGGCCGTTTTTCCGTGAATAAAAGAAAAAAATACGACATTAAATCCCTATTAGGTTATTACGCACTTTAAAACTTCTTCTAAACCAAAGTTCTTTTCATACAGCTTCCCATCTCTCCTCGGACAAGTTTAAGAGCACAATATCAACAAGCAAAAGGGAAATAACTGCTCACACAACACCCCGACATCCATTGCACCTAGACACCAGATAACGTAACGAATAATATGAATGGATGTTTCAATGTTTTCATTCCATCAAGGCAAATGAGGATAGGTCCTTTTTTTTTCTTGTGGGGCGCTATCGGAAAAGCAATCACCGAAGCGGTTTCACCGGTACCGGGAAACAGGAAAACATTTACCATTGATATTCGACAACGGCGCTCAGCTCATTCTTCGGTTTCAAATATCGTTCGTGTTTCATCAATTTTGCAGTTGCGAGCAAAAAAGAAAAACAACGCTGCTCGCCAAGTTCTAAAGACTGAACTTCAGACTATAGAGCTTGAGAGTTCTCGCACGACACACAGGCTTGGGCATGCGTCTCGTATGGTATATTATTCTATCACTTCAAAAGCATCGTGAGTGTGGCATCCCAGGATCAACGCACCCAGGATTATATCCGGAGGGTCCCCAAAAGTAGCCCTGATTGATTTCCAAAGCTCGCACACAGCGGGCACACAATTTCCGGCTTTACCGAACCAAAGCTCTGATACCGGAGGAAAAAGGATTTGTATGCAATAACTCGTGGATAGCAGCCAGAACGAAGTTAAATGCGTTACCAACAACAAGTGCGTAGTGCAGAATGGCAGAATCAAACCCGAAATAAAAACAAACCATAGTAAAAGAAAAAAAACGAGACAGACGAGAAAGCATTCCGTGATATACGTTCGAGCACATACATGTATTTAACGCTAGTGCCCCATACATCCAATGTGCCTAAATCCTCCAAAATAGTGTACGAGATGAGATTTACCACCCGTTTGCATCACAACAATCGAAACACAAAGCTGGAAACCAATCCACTTTGAGTGCGCAACGCGTTCACCTTCCGTTTACCGTATGCGAATGGGGATATGACCAAAAAAAAAGGGCTTCGCAAAAACGGGACGAGCGTTTCGCTTCGATGTAGATGCGACACACATGCGACATTCGGACGGACGTTATGTCCCACCAACAACCGTAACACTCGCAAAACAGATAACCAGACACCGTTCCGATCCAAAATATCGAAATCTGCAGCAGCGAGTCTAAATAATGGTGCCGCCGGAATGGCACTGTTGTAGCTATAAAGTCCACCACCACCATATTTCGAGGCCGAAAAACGACAACTGATTCCACCGCATCCTCTTCGGTGGTGCGTAAGCTGTATCACGGTCAGCACTAAGGGATTGTTTACGGTGATTCCATTCTAATCATGGTGTTCAATGGTCGCTACGCACTATAAGGTATCTCTTGATCGTTGTTTTTGTACCGGCGTGCAAGAGGCTGTAGCAACTGAACTATTATTCGAACTTACTACTAATAGTGCAAAGAATTTTTTCTCTAAGCTACAAGTCGAATTATTCATCAAATTGCATTCAATTAACACACGCAGTTCATTGAAACTAACAATCGAATAGATACTTTTTAAATGAAAATCTAAGGAATGTTAAGGTTGTGAAATATTCTTTCAGAGTTTTATTTTAATTAAAATTAAATTCACAAGAACAAAAGTCAACTAGTGTCTTTTTTGGTACCTACTACCTACTTTATTCAATATGATAAATAAACTGCAAAGTACATTAGTAATTATTAACCTTCCATTCGGCTTCCATTTAGAAAATGGCTAATTTCTATAGTTTTGTGCTACTATCCGTCGTTCAGCATTGTACTTTTGACTAACATTCCAAAACGATTATTGGTCAAGCGATGCAAGAAACCCATCGAAAAGTTCCTCTCTTGAAACGAAACCTAATGAATCGCCTAACTTGCCGAAGTAGAAGTGTCAAGAGCAGTAAGGCCATCATCCCGGTCATTCGCTTGGCGATGACTGCCACTAATAAAAGGTAAAATTTAAAATAAAACCCACCCTTCACCACCACCATCTCGCTGTGCTGTGTTTCCCGCCAGGTGGCCAGGCCTGACGTATTTCAAGAAGAACGGGAAAAACTCTCGCGATAAGCGCAAACTTTCCCGCTTCCTGCGCACACAACTTGAACACAAAAAAAAAACTACAGCAACTTAAATCCGTCCGTTGTGCGAGAGGAAATAAGTGATTTCGGCACGACATGCTACATTCGGTGGAATGGTGCTTTTTCGTCTTTTGCCATGACACCGATCGGCTGCGACGAACAATCCTGAACTGTTCGCGCGCATTCTTTACTTTTATCTTCAGCGCACAACTTTAAACTTCGAAATGACTTTAGATGCACTGAAAGACCATATAGCACCACGTTAGCGGGTAACAGCACCCGGCATTACTTTCGTAATGCTTTTCAACCCGTTCCGGATTGTTATCCCTTTTTATCACCGTCTTCTGTGTGTAGCGCCCTGTGCTATCCATTGAAGTACACTGTGTTCCGTTCCGCGACCCGTTTCCTTTGGTCTGATTCCCGTGCACTTGGTCCCGTGTGGAAGGCTGTGGCAAGAACGCACTCGCACAAAATCAGAGCACTACACTCGAGTTGGTTTTATTCGATTCTAAAACTCGATGCATCGGAATGATTCACTCATGTGGAAAAGATTCGTTCTTCCTTTGTTAATTGGTAAACCACAAAAGCGTTGCAAGGTTGTTAGACAAGTTGCCCCATATTTTACAGCTTATCATACAGCCTACACTAAGCGTTTCTCAGAATTTTAGCAATAAAACGTCGAAAACAAATCACAATTGCAATAAATGTAATGCTTTGTTTTTGCTATGTAACGATGGCCCGGAAGGAAAAGAAATCGGCCATTTTCTGCACTCTCCACACTAGAAAATCATTTCAACACCCGAACTTTTCATCAAACTTTGCCTTGTTCGGTTGGCTTTCTATTTTATGATTTTCAATAGAAATTGTTCCGCCCATACGTTTGCGGCGCAGTCTCGTTCTGTTTCATTCTGCACAACGGTTGCGTTCGCTTTTCATCTTTAGATTTACTCAACCTACTTCAATCCGGCAAGGATTGCACAGCAGGAAAGCACCATCTTCCATCTTTTCCCCCGCGAGCGCGATAACAAACCAGACGGAGAAGAAATCCGGTGGAGAACGGAAATCGTGAACGGGGCATCAACTTATTCTTCCCGCACTAGAGTAACCACTCGTGCAGTAAGTAACCTCCAGTGCACAGCGGCAAGCTCCGTACCGCGGAGTGAAGGTACATATTTATGCCCGTTTTTCCGGTGCTAGACTCCACCGGCCGAACGATCCTGCCGAGCATGAAACCCATAAATTTCAAATTTACCGAACGAGAGCAAATGCATTCGAGTTTCACGTCCGTCCTTGCCCGGTGATAATATTGGGGATGGCAAGACGCAGGCACACCGTGACCGCCGAGCGTGCGTTCTATTGTGTGCGCCATACCGCACCCGAAAATGCTTTGCTTTTATACAAATGCCGCCACAGAATGGGATGAAAGAAAAAACTACAAAAAAAAAACGCCGAACCGAATCGAAAAAAGTTTTCATTCAAAAATATACATACACACACGCACACATTTTACCTTCCATTAATGTCACGAGGGTTCCCGTGTTCAGGGCGGTAAAAGTTGAAGCCAGACAAAGCAACGAAGGTGGCCAGCCGGAAAGTGTGAAAAAAGTTATTTCATTCTCGAAAAATTTCACTCGATCGATCCAATTTATAAATGCAATCAGGCAAATTATTCAAATAAGTTGCGCCACTACTAGACCATCGGTACGGGGGGAGGAGGGGGTGGAAGGGGGGGGGGGGGGGGGTTCGCTTTTCAGACGATACGATGACTTTTCTTCATCTCCCGTGGCAGCAGCAGCTTGAGCATTGGTGCGGACTTGTAGCCAAATTCAATATCCCTAATGCCGTATCCCTAACAGCACGGTATAATTGTACCAGAAAGTCTGGAAACCGAGCGCACCAGAACGAATAAAACTGATTTAGCCTAATTCAATTTGTCAACTTATCTAGTGGCAAGCAAGGCAAGTTTCGTATAAGCAATTTTTACTAACTTAAATAGTGATGAAAACAAGGAAAAAACACTGTACTGTTCATAACATTTGCAAACCATTGTAAATAAAAGACAAGGGTAAACGCAATCATTGGAAATAGTATGTGGGAAATAAGTAAATCAAAACAGGGCTTGAATCATACAATTTTATTTAGAAGGAACGGTGCGCTTTATCGAGCAAAACGATTGTGCGAAATATTACGAATTTGTAGCTAGCGTAGATATGAGTTTTACGCCAATGGTTTAAACGCATACCAGTTTGTCGGTTTAATCCTCACTGTACATTGCTATTCTCTTTTTCTGCAATCTTATCTTTGTATTGTTGTAATGTATTGCATTGCTAGCTCTGGAAGAGCTCCAATACTTGACACCGTCATATCATAACAATGCTGTTGATTGCTGATACCAGACCGAAACAGGCACCAGACCTGTAAAACGTTCGCTTCATTCAACAAAAATGTTGTCTTTTATCCCGAAACCAGTTTTTAAAAATGCGAAGTGCATATCACATATGCAAGCGCTCAAGCAACATACTTTACATAGATTTCATATGCATGTAATAATATTTATCTTTGTATTTGATTGTTCTAATTGTCTGTTTGTTGTAAACAAATCAATTCTATCAATTGGCTTAAAAATTTGCCTAAGGGATACAATCACACAGGGTAGAGAGTGTTCCTGGTTAAACCATACGTCGAAAGGTGCCAGTCAAAACCGTCATAATATACGCTAAAACTGCCATAGCAGTCATGGGTTCATTATCGCTATATGCACGTCAGTTGGTCAGTTCTAAGTAGTCGGTAATTTCGGAACGCTCTAGGTGGCACAAAGATCTTTATAAGGGCTAACAGTTCAGGTGAGTCTTTCTCTCCAGCAAGCAGATTGCGCTTGAACAAACGTTGGGCATTATCACGTCTGCTAACGAGGGACTGTAGCCAGCAGTAAGCAGTGATTAACACGATCCAAAGCGGCCTTTAAATCAGTTTATACCGCATCCACCTGTGACAAGCGCCGCACGGCAATGGGATGTTTTGTGGAACGCAATAAGGTCTTTTCTTAACCATATGCAGCTTGTGACAACATACGCAGCAGACAATAAAAGGATTTTTTTTTCGAACCACCAGACAAAAGACGTAAAACGCAAATGTAGACAACAATCCGTGAAGTGCAGGCAAGTAAGTATAGTTAAGAAACAATTGAACAACGGTTAAATTGTATTTCTAAACTGTTTAAGATCATTTACAAACTAACTTCACGAAGCCCATAATAAAGTGGTGTTAACTGAAAGGCGATTTTTTTGTCGATCGGAAGCCACCAATGAATTTTAACAACGATAAACACACTTTTTAATTACCTTTTAAGTATTAAGCGTATACCACAATCATAAATCACTGGCAACCGGTTAAACGTCTTTGTGTGAAGAGTTCGTTATTTCACCGTGGCTGATTGACTGATGCCACCCCGTACGGTGGTGTGCGTTGTGTTTGTATGAGATGATTCAACGCTAATGTCAACAATGGTCTTATCGCGAACGAACAAACCAACATGGCCGAAACCTGGCCTTTCCCCGAGATGCAGTCAGCGGAATGGAAACGCTGCCTAATGATGACAGTATTATGAAGAAAGTGCAGGCCCCAACGCCCAACCCGCAGTCGTGGAGACACGATCACGTAACAGCGGCATCATAAGATCGCACTACACTGCAAACGACTCTCTCGGTCTCGAAATAGTCACCGACTACAGTTTGTCTGTCACTAGTGGCAACCATCATCATCCGTCACATTTCTCTTCGCCTTTTGCATTTACGATTGCCAGTGATGTGGTCAGCCATTTTACCAATGCAAATAGCAATAAGTGCTAATGCAATCCGTCATTTCTCTTAATTTTTATCAAATATTTACAAAACAAAATCAACTTTTCGAAAGGTGAGTGAACTCGCCGGAAGGCGATCTTCGTCAAAAAAAAACTGTGCGATTAGCTAGTGACGCGTGCTTATAATCACTCGATCACCTCTAAAGATTGACAGAATGAGTTCTACACCCCTATTTCATTCGCTTTGCCTTCAGAAGCACGTCAACTGTACCAGTTGGATTGCCGCCGAGTTTGAAAGTGGAGCTCACAATCGGTATGCGAACCGCACAAACGTCAAAGATCATTCAACTCTACGTTGCTCTCTCTCTCTAGTCGGTTTTCTTCTACACGGATTGGCCCATTTCTTTGGAGCCGGGGAAATCTCGTGCGGGCCCGAGCGTTATGCCCCCGCAGGCCCCATCGGAAGAACCTTCGCGCCGCAGTTGCGCGTGCATGCCCCTAGAGTGACTTAACGCACATTCACAACCCCGCGCGTCGTTGCCCTTTGCCGAGCGGTGGAAAAGTTGCGAATGATCAGAACAGTTACATTTTACGCTAAATCCACCGCCTTTTTTTTTTAATCATTTTGCACTCGCTATTAGATCGCAACCCTATCGTCCGAATGCGCCACGCCGCCTATTATCGAAAGGAATCTCCGATGACCTTTCGGTTCGGTGGTGTCACGGCACCAAACACAACCGTACACGATGCCTGCCTGCATGCCTGTTTATTTGCGTTTCTTGCTGGTCGGGCATTGGCAACAACGGCGGCGGCGGCATCAGCAGCATACCGCCGGCAGGGGTGTTAGTAACTGCAGAGGTACAGAACGTAACCTCCCAAGTTTTGCACCCTTTTCTGGACGGTCCCGCGCTGGCAGGGGACGCATGAAGTTAGAGCAAATAAAGGAAACAGACGAAAAGCGAGATGAAAAATCACGTAAACACCGAGCGAATGAGTGAGATACTGCAGCGCAAACAAGAACAAACAAATAGCAGCACAAGGGCACCACCGATGATCAGCATCATCGTTTCGCTGCAGTTGCTCGTCTCTTCAGCCGTGTTTGATTATGCCTGGAAGTGAGTTGCGTCGCGACGTTTGCTCTGCTTGGTAAAAAAACGCCTTTATCAACATGTAGAGCACCGTGCTATAATCGCTAAACAAAAAAAAAACCCTAAAAATGAAAGCAAGCCGATGCAACGGCGGCAGAATCTTCTCTCACTGTGCTTTTTTCTTGCTTCTCGGGAAGATTTAATCCGCGTCGCTTGTACGTGTCTTCGCGGTTAGCGCATTAAGAATCGGCAGCGTGTATTTGTGTGTGTGTGTGTGTGTGTGTGTGTGTGTGTCCGAGGGGGGGGGGGGGGAGGGGGGATACGCAGCAGGTGGTCCATGTTTAGAAAACTGTTACACACATCAGGCTTGCGCGCTCGTTCAAACCCATGGATCCCATGTGCACGGATCCTCGGAACACTCCACTTCTGCCCGTGGGCCGCAACCGGCTGTCGGCTGTACGATCATAACTCACACACACGGCGTGTAACGACGTTAGTCCGACAACGAAGTAGGTTCAACAAATTCATCTTGACTTCGGTGGATAGAGGAGTTTGATTTATGCTTTGCCGAGTTATGTAAGCGGCCCGAGATTTGGTGTGATTCCGATGCGTGTGTACATCTGGCAGGACGGGTAATGTAACCCTTAAGCAAATGCGAAACAATGTACAAACGCATACAATGTATGCATCTTACAGTCGTTTAGAACACATTAAAGTTAGACACCTTAGGCTCTCCTGGGGGACATATTATTTGTTGTTTTGTTTGTCTTATGTTCTAATTCGAATAATTTTTTTTTATTTTGTTCCAAGTTTTAGCAATTTAAAACCCTGCCTGGAGGATTTATAAACGGAGATATACTAAGGCACGCACCGAATATGAAACGTGCACCCATATCAATCAGCTAAAATACACACGCTTTATGAATGAAATACGCAACCCGCCGGAACGGTAACGAAGTTCTTAGCTAATCTGTGCAAATAATGCGATAAATCCCTCACACGACACGTATTCGATGACAAACGCGTTTACACGCAGTGGAACATGAATGAAAAGTTCAGAACTTGCATGGATAGACAATTTCAGAACACCGTGTCTTTTATCTGTCTTATCACTTGGAGCACGTTTGCGGCTATGATGATATGGATGTCGTACACATGATTCGGCAAACTCCACCCGCATGGTGTGTTGGTGAACTCAGTAACATGATCTTTTACAAAACAAAGGATTTGTTTGCAGTAAAGAAGCTGATAAACGACAGCTACCACGGAGTCACCAATAAACGGTTGAAACTCTTTTGTGCTCTGCTATGTTGCGTCAAGCGAATTCGCATAAAAAAGAACATTGCACGACAACTTACGTTAAGTATTTTAACAAAAAAATGCAACTTCTCCCACATGATGTTAAGATAATCAGTACTTGGTACGCGACAATGAACTTCATAACGGCCCGAACGTGTGAATGCTCACACTAAAAAACAGTCAAATTATATATATCCGGGCTTAAAATGACCTCGAATTGACAAGAAAAATCATCAAAGCATAAAATTGGTTTTAACACTAAAAATTCCGGTATTTGGGAAGCGTCACTGCGAAATGCTTGGTCAAATTTAAGATGTGATATTCCGATTCATTTTCTCACGTAAACAGAATGTTTTTAATACAAAATACTAATAGAAATGAATCATAAAATTTTGTACAAATACTGAAAAAATATATAGACAGCGCGTACCATAACTGTATGGACAACCGTTTCTTGATACTTAATTGAAATTTTACGAAGATAGATATTTTTATTTTTATAATCATTATTACATGAATTACTAAGAATAAATGAGCTTTGAGCTGGTAACATCACTCTACCGGACACTTCACTTTATGAATTTGACATCTATAAGTCATTTAGACCTTCGAAGTAGGTTGATTGGTTAAAATATGAGTTGAACATCTTGAGTTATCATGATATTTCTGTTTTAAAAATAATGAAACAAATAATGAAATATTTTAGTTTTAAAAATGGTTTCAAAATGCAGCTGACAGAAATTCTTGCGAGTGTTCCTCTTTTTACCGGCACAACAATCTCAAGAGGGCTAGGCCTGCCATATCTGGCTTTCTTTGACATGATTTATCTGTAGCCGGATAGCCAGTTCAGCGTGCGGAGGATTAGTCCGGATGTGGTTTTGGACCGAATCCTGTTGTGTGGAGACCGGCGCCGCTACCATCATGCCACCGGTCTGCCAAGTCAGAGTGTAAACAGTGATTAACCGCTAATTCTGTTTTAACCAACTGTAAACTGAAACTCCCAGCCTACAGCATCTTTACAGCTGGTCAAATAAATCGATTCTGTTTGAGTTTTAAATAAAAATCATTCATAAAAACTCGTGACAATATGCAATAAAAGCCAAAGCCTACCTCCATCACATTTCACACCAAAGCTAAGGGACGCAAAACAAAAAAAAATCCCGTTCGCAATGGCTTTCCATCACGCGTATCCGGTAACCGGAATTGGATTTGAAACGATTGAATGCATATTTAAACGAAATAAAATATAACAAAACAGAACAAAAATAAACAATAATTCTGCATTGACAATTCGCATCGATTGCGCGCTGCATTAATGCTGCACGCGCCAACCACTGAAAATGGGATTTTGATCGGTTTTGCACCACTGGACGTGGGATTATTTTGCAAATTTGATGAAATATGTTTCTTTTTCCACCGGCGGAGTATATATGTGGTGGTGTGTGGTTGACCAGCCGGGACAGCCACTACGACGCAAAGCCGATTATGCATTTAGCTGAAACTGACACGCGATTTGGTTGCGGTACGCGAATTATAATTGAATTACAGCGTATTGCGCGAGTAGAACAATGCAATAATGCATATTCATTGCAGTTTCGTTGCCGTTGCGTCTGAGTAACGCATTGGTGCAAAGTTACGATACTAGGAGATTAAAAATATATATTCCGCCGTGCTGATGATTAAACGATTGGCAAATTGATTCATTGAAGTTGGGGCTTTGTTACAATGCAAACACTCACCTGGCTTAGTAATTGAAGAATTTTATTGTTGCCGTCGATGATAAGCGTCAGTCGACAATCGGACAATCAAAGATCGGTCCATCATGTGCCGTGGGTGTTGCTTAAACACTTCAGTTGTGGAATTCCATTAGCCGTAGATATTGGTCAATCACTAAGCAGGAATCGATAGACGCATCACACCACCACACACATTCTTAGCTCATCCAACACGCAACTTCCATCTTTGCTGGGTGGTCGATAGCGCTTGCTTTTCGCTATTCGGAACACTTTTCTTTTCATAACGCAAACAATTCACTAACGAAATGGGTCACAGGCCGTACCGTAATGTTGAAGATGGTAGGAACGGATTGCCCCCCAAAAATATATCAAAGAGTTAATGTTCCAGCACAACTAGCAACCAGACCCTTTTCCACCCCCCACACACACTGTTTGGGCTGCTTCGATTGCATTGATTCTTCCCGTTTTGATTGTCATCGTTATCTTTGGTATTGCGATTGTTTCGACCGCTTTGCTTCCCTTCTTGAATGCCGCGACGTTTGCTGACGGACCCACGGCAAACACTCGAAGACTTGTTTCGCTTGCCTGGCTTGCTTTTTTCCTTCCCTGGCTACACGGCACAAGTTGTCTGTTGGTGCAACCGTTTCCATCGCTTTCTTTTATTGTGTTTTCGCCACCCCATCTTCGTTTATTTCGTTCTACTATGGCGCTGGTTTTTTATTCCATTTCGAAGCCCTGACAAACTCCAACACTACCCGGAGGTGGATGACTTGGGACGTGGTGTTTGTTGCTACTAGTCGCACCATACATACTAACACACAGCACCGTCAACGCGCGTACTTGGGAGAAGAAAATTTACCCAGCCTGCTTTACCACCACTTGGATTTTGCTATTAACTTGTGCTACTTTTCCCCGCCTGTGCTGTTTCATCCCGTTAACTTGAGCTGCGATGTTCGATGCGAACAAGTTTCTACTTTTGCTTCCATAATCTAGCTTCCAAATTTGATCTAGATCGAAGTCATGTTATCGTATTCATGCTATGTATTTTATCTGCACATATATTAACCAGGAATACCCACTAGTCGTAACGTGAAACAAGATATCTCACATAAAATAATAAACATACGAGTATGAGATTTAGACAGGAAATTGCTGCAGAACTCCTCTAATCAGCTCACAATCGGACAATCAAATATCTCGGCTTTTCGTGCGGACGCATCAACGCCATCAATCCATCTCAATTTAGACCTTCCACACCTCTTCGACACGTCCATGTCCACAACCCAAAAAGGACTTTACGGGTTGGGTCGTCCTGTGTCATTCTAGTGACATGACCATGACATGACCACCCACCAATCTAGCCTAGTGAGTCGGATTCACTGTACGACAACTCGTCATCGTAGCGGTTCCTGCATTATTGTGCAACTGCAGCTAAGAGGAATTTCTTCGGTTCCATGTCTCAGAAGCGTATGTGAGCACTGGAACCATATAAGTTCCATTCTTCTAGCTACGTTCGTCAAGACAGGTGTTTTGATTGTAGAAAGACGGGATTGTAGCCATCTCCCTAACGCGTATTGCACCATCAATGCTGTTATCGATGTTGACCCAAGAATATGCAATACTTTTAACGACTGAATAGGTACAAGCAGAAACGGTAATATTTAGGTGTAGGCATCTTGCCCCATCCTAAACAAAAAAAATAATAGAGGAACCGGACTTCTAAGTGGACTGATAATTGTTCCCATGCCGGATTGTCGGCGCTTATCGTGATTAAGAAGAAGAGATATTGGCGCACGCTGGAGTACGCGTATTACTTGTTCTCTGGCTTTCGCACACGTTCGGTTTCGCCTGAACGGTGCTCCCACTAACACCATCATACCATACTTGTTTACACACGGCACCAAATTCCTTCGCTGCAAAACCCTCTGCTATATGTGTGCGTGTAGTCACCAAACGGGCACTCACCCGAAAACCGAAGGTTCACGCATACACTCAACAACGAGCGCGTCAAGTGGCTGACGACAGAAAGAGAAGGAAGGCACCACTGATGGAAGGAGTACCCAAGTGAACACACAAGCTACCTATTGAACTGCACAAATTGACCCTTTTCAAACAAATAGTATTGTAATTCAACAACATGTAGAAATTGTTTGCTTAAACGCAGTTTTGTTTAACTTTCGAAAGATAGGGGATCCATTCGCTATTCTAGGCTCAGGAATGTCATCCAAGTGACAGATCAATCTCAGCACGCACACACACACACGCACACAAACCGTGATGCTCTTTCTCGCTTGGCGGACCATCGCCTTTTCACACACTCAGCCGGATGTTGTCGTTTGCCTTGAATTGTTTGGATCGACCACAACAACACACTACCACACTGACCCAGGCTCCACACACATTTAGGTTGCTTATCCAAAGATGAATTGAACGATGGATTTAAAAGAAATGTGCGTTCGGTTACATGCATATTAATTTCGCTTTGCTTTGCTTTGCCTGTGAAAGCAAAGTAGGTCAAAAGCAATCGCTCACCACTTTCTGACCACTTTTGCACGACAAAAATACGAAAAATAAAACATTCGTTGTACACTTTCTCTCCGCAATGACTCGTTTCACGAACATCGGATTATCATAGTAATCTTGCAAGTTTTACAGCTCTTGTTACAACTACGGAAGCACATACACACACGCACACACACCGTCACGTGCAAACAGAACTCTAGAACCACGCCGTCGTCTAGCTTTGGATACGAAGAGCAAAGGAGAAAAAAAAACACGCACACACCCAGCATCTCATCATGGCGCCAGGCGCCACCAGACCGACGACCAGGCCAAAATGCCAATGAAAGAAGAAAAGAGATCACGAAAAAAAGCAGCCCTTGGTGTGTGTCGCTATCGTTCCGGAAATTGAACCCGTACCGAATCTCTGAAGGCTTCGTAACAGTCAAAGTAGCCTTGCTTTGCGATTTACGTACGCAGAGAAAGTATGCACCAGCAAGAGCATAATACAGCACACACTCGTACAGGTATCTTTACCACGGTGATCTTTTGTCCGTCTTGTGACATAGATCAGTCTTGAGATTATGTTGAATGTTTCGACACTTCCGCCTATTTAAACTACGATCTTACTTTGAACCATCGTTGAACTACCGTGAGCGAACGTTCTCAACAAAGAATAAAGCAGCACTCGCTCGAACTAAGATCAGGTCAGCGATCGCGACAACGGGACTTTGCGATGGGTGCTTTGATTTACTATTCACTTGCTATTCCTGCTATTCCTGCTTTTCAAGACACACACGCACACCTGTACGCTTAAACGCATCAGCCCTGTGCTATTACAATGGCCCGGATCAACTGCACGCACTTTGCGTTAGTCGCACAAACACGCACACATCGCAAAGGTTTCACAAAGAACATCAACAACAATCGGCACAATACGGAACCGCATGCCACGCTACCACCGCACAACGCACAGGCGGACCGTTTTTCTTTCCGAAGCTCCGATTTGATCTGGGAGGCGTGTGACGTTCGCACAAGACAGCTGATGGAAAGATCACCTTCAATTCACGCGCAATAGCCACTGTTGTACTGCCAAATATTTTAGCACAAACAAAACATTCCACTGAACACGATTTGCATTGCGGCAGCAACGGATTTGTTTACCTTTTTGATTGGAATTTAACTTCCACGCGGAGGGGGACGCGTTCGAAAATTGTTGGAACAACACACTGCCCCCAGTACAGAATATCCTTTTCTGTTTATTTTTTCTTTCAAGATCACACCGACGAACCACGAGCGACACGTCTGCTTCCTTGAAAGCGTCGGAAGAAAGTGTGCGTGAGTGGCGATTGCTGAAGTAAACATCGTCAAAACCGCCTGATTTAGAGCTGCCGAATGCAATCGTTCGAATTCACTTGAAATTCATTCCATCGCGCACGTGCGAAAAGGAGCTAGCTAGCTGTGTTGTCTATGGTTGTTTCTTTTTCGCTGCTTCATCAAAACGTAGTGAGTGCGTACCGGTTCGCTCCAAACCATGGATAGAAAAGTTCTGTGAGTATTGCAGATAAATAGATTGTCGAAAGTATTATTTTTATTTTTTTAGAACATTTTCAATAAAGTATTCCCAATAGTTGAATGTAACTTGAATTTCCATTAGCACATCGTTTAGGTTTCCGTAATAAATAATGGAATTTTTATTTTCACATAACGAAGCACATATAAAATTAATATGTTGACCTTTATTTCGACAATCAGAGGAAAAAGTTACCAACTTTTACATTTATTTTGTACATATGTAACGTGTTCCAGGGAATATTTGAAATTCCACTGATTATAAATAGAATTCTGCAGACAAAATTCCAACAAGTGTTGAATTGTTAACATCCGCGATACTCGAGTACCGTGCATCTCGGGGTTCGGTAAAGTTTATTGAAGATTATTCAAATATATATTCAAAAATAAACAGGTTTGCATACTTTGCTTCCAGATAAACTGGCCTACAACTCTAGAGATAGCGTTATTTTTGACGGATTCTTCAAGTTTATCAATTTCACAGAACACTTACATGATGATTTTCTATACAATTTAAGCTTAATTTCATCCAGCATGTCAATGAAAACCGTTAATTCTTTGTGTCGTTAATGTAAATCCGACGTTATTTAAATGTGCATTAGACATTTTCTACTACCAATGTGTGCACAACTGTTTTGTAAGCAAGAAAATCTTTTCTTGCGCTTTGCAATGGAACAAATCAATTAGTCCTCTAGCGGAAATTTTATCAACTACGCATTTGGTTTGAACAATTCAGCTTTTGCTGTTGTCCGTTAGTCAACATGTGTCCGATGACTTCTATTACAAAAAACACGAAAACATAAAGTAAATTGGTAACTTAAGCTTGTAAACAACGCAACTATCAATTTCGAATAGTTTTTCGGATGCATAAGAAGAACAACCCTTTTTTCATAAGAATTACAATTCCCACTGTGTTCATTTCACTGCAGTATTTATAATGTAACCTTCATTTTCATTGTCGTTTACAATGTATACTATACTGTAAAACCTACCGTCTTCGTAGAGCGTTTTGTTCGAGTTACTTGCATCAAGTATCTTTATGTACGCGTGTCTTACGAGCATTGAGAAAGTTCAATGATTGCTTACATATTAACGTTTTTAGAACCTACAAATGATCGTACGCTATCAATGTATGGAAGTATGCGGTAAATATGTATAGAGGTACACATAATCCAGCCTATATGAATGTGTTTACGATCGTTCATTCCTGCTTACGTTTAGCCCTAACTTTTGTTTTTATTTATCATTCGCTCGCTAGCGAATCATCTATTGCAAACGAATTCGAACTCCTAGACCTTTCCACTATTTCCCAAACTTTAGAGCATAATTTTTATGCACATGCATGTGTGTGAATTTTTCGGGGCAATCTCAAAAGATAAAGAAATCAATTCCCCAAAGCATGTGTCACTTTCAAACTTTTAACATTCGTATACTGTTGCACTTTGACCTGACTAATGTTGAAATATGGAAAAATGTTCGGCTGGAAAGAATGACTACGAAAGATTGTAATCGGTAAGAAGGGTAACGATCTACGACAAACTGGCATCGGTTCCTAGGATTTAGCTTCCAACTTTAGATGTTACTGCTGGCGGTGATGTACGAATAATGTTTGTGAATTCATGAATTTTATACTGATTTCTACAAGGCTATCATACTTCAGATTTCATTGCAAATTTTAAAAGGGTTCCCTAAACAATGACTGATAAAACTGTTATTATCAAATCAAAACCGCTACAGAAAAAAAGTATCATCGTTTGCAAAACTATTGTATCCCAGACGAACGACAAAACAAATCGGTATTAGAAATTATTAATAAATAATATGAAACTGTGTCGGTTTTCAACAACAAACCGAACGACCCGGGATATCCCTTCATTGCATTTGGTTACGATTCGTCTTCCTAATGCAAAATTATAAAACCGTTTCATTGTTTCAACCATGGAGAAATGCACACTCTTTCTTTTGTTTTGTACAAATACTAAAGATATTATCATGTTGTCATGCAAGATTGATTCCAATGTCAATATCATTTTCGTTTCAGCTTTTCATATTTCGCTCCTAGTTTTTTTTCAGCGGATATTAGATGCTATGTATAAGTTATGCGTTCTACATTTCCCCCTCCGTTGAATCAAGTCTTTCTTACTTAAGAAGACTGGCTGGCGAGAAGAGCAGGGAGAGGCTGGTGGTCAACTGACAACAGCAAACTACCCGTCATCAGTAAAGCCCCGGTGAAAATACTACCGAGCTGGATATGCAGCATTCAACTAGTAATGTTATATCTGCTGTGAATTATGTACATCGAAGTAGGGTTTAAAAAAATATTACTTCCACTTGAATGCTGCTTGGCCTCCTGGTCACAAAGCACTTCTTTTTACATGCCTTTCGCCATTACGGATTCTCTTCCGTGCCAGATGGTGCAATTACTTCATCCAAATGCTTTACTATTGTCCCGGGCGACGCCGTCGTCGTTGGTGCTGTTGCCGCTGCCGTGTCTTGGACGGTGGTGATGGAGGTAACATTACCAGTAGATCCCAATATTTTTGCAATCCCTCCTGCTGACGTCGCCGGCGTTTCTTGCTCTCGTGACGCAGTCCTCCCACCTGACGGTTGATCCGACACTTTACACTGTTCTCTTACGTTCTTATCGATTATCGAATAGTTCGCTTCTTCATCATCATCGATAGACGAATGTTCCGATTTCCACAGTTGATTATCTAGCTCTTGGCTGATTTCTGCACCTTTTTGTTCGGAGGATGGTTTGTCCGTGGTACACTTTTTTTCGTGTATCGCTGCACGATCATCGCCACTGTTGGAATGAAGCGAAAGATCTTCCGGTTGTAAATCGCACAGCTGCTGCTGCACATCGGGACATAGTTCCTGCAAGTCCGAGAGGGTCCTGTGTTGCAGCATTGCTGCACCGCTCACGGGTTGCAGGGACTGTTAGTCCTCTTGATGGGTCTTGAGACGTTTCGATGCGTTCTGTAGATATTCGTCGGAATAGCATTCGATTTCAAGATACTTTGGTAACCACTTCGAAAGTTGCTGTTCGAAGAACTTTTCCAGCTTTCGTGCATTTTTGTACGTCATGCTATCCTCCTAGTAATCGAAAGATACAGAGGCCGATTAGATTGAAAAGCTCATTTCGATAAATGCAATCAGTCACACGCTTCTTACATACCTGGTAGTAAAGATACACATTGTCGAACAATCGCTTCACATCAGCGATAAAGGAAACAATGTCAGTGTAATGGTCATTATTGCTCATTTCTAGCTTTTCGCGAATAGTCGTTAACGAAATCGGACTGTTAAAATAAAAAAAAACACAAACACACACACAAAACCTTCATCAGTATTCTTTCCCAATGGATATTAAAATGCTAATGACTTACTTTCGTACAATATCATAATATGCTTTGTTTGTTTCCGGCTCGAGTTGACGGAAGGGCATGCTGGTTTCATATTGGCAGAACAATTCCAGCACAATTCTTTGCAGAATCTTTAGCTCCAGTGGCGTTATGCCTACGTTACGCTTTTCCCCCGTAGGTTCTGTTGGAACAATTACACAGATTAGAGATGCAATTTAATATCTAGCAGTACTAAAGAAGCCTTACCAGGCGGTAAATCCGCAAAGTTGTAACAGAGCAAACACTGCCATGTTTCACTCTCGTCCGGCAGGGAATCAATTACCGGTATGTGGCAAGTTTGATGGAAGACCTTCGGGCACTTATCACAGCACATCAGCTCACCACCGTCCATGCACACCGCACACCAGTCCTCGTTTGGATCGAGATCCTTCGGTAAGTTTTTATCATCCAGCACGATTGTCGCACTGTTGTTAGAACCACCGGCAGAACCAGGACCCGAGCTCGATCCACTAACCACCGTACTCCCACTGGTGTTCACATCAGTGGAACTGTGAACCTGCGGGGACGTTGTCTTTCCACGGTGCCCTTCCGGTAGAACCTGCACCCCGTTTGAATCTAGCTTGGCAATTGTCGCCATCAGATCGTTTACCGAATCCTCGCATGTCTTATCAATTGATTCTGCGAAATCCTTCCCCGGCTGCAAGGAAGAATAGAAGGTAAGGCGGGATTAATATTCATAAATGTTGACCAAATAACTAGGGTCCTGAAGAACGATTTTCTTTTCTACCAACCTCATTCGTACTGGGACTCGGTGTTTTCGGGTTGGTGGAGGAAACATTTGGAAGAGCATTTTGTAGTTGCTGCAGATGATTTTGTAATTGTTGCTGACTGTGTAACTGCTGTTGCTGCTGCTGTTGCTGTTGCTGCTGCTGTTGTTGCTGCTGCTGCTGCTGCTGTTGTTGTTGATGTTGCTGTTGTTGATGTTGTTGATGTTGTTGTTGTTGTTGATTTTGTTGCTGATTATGAGGATGGTGATGGTGATGATGGTGTAATGAACTACCAACAGAGCTGGATGAGTTTCCCCCACTGCCACCGCCACCGTGTCCACCGAGGGAAATGGTACCTCCGGAAGAACCACTCCCATTAAGAAGCATCGCGTTGCGCATAGTATCCGGCGATTTTAATGGAATTTTGAACGATTCATTTGGTCCACTTCCAAACAGATGTAATCCTGATGGACCACAAAACCCTGAAATCAAAAAATATAACAACAATCAAATAAGCTGTTGCAATAAGATAATTGTAACACGACATAACATACCGTTGTTCTGTTGCGCTTGCATGTTTTGTGGAATATGCCATTTAGCACCCCCACTGTTACCTCCTCCACCACCTGATCCACCAGGTCCGGGAACAGGTGCTCCGGAAAGTTGTGGCGGCATCTGAGGTGGTTGCGGAGAGTTCGTATTATATCCTGGTGGCGTTTGTTGTCCCGGATAGCGTAAAGACTGCTGCTTCGGTGTCAGTAAAGTGGAAGAGTTCTGCTAGAAGCAAAACGAGGACAAAGAGAAAAAATAAAAAAACAATTTTACATCCCCAACGCATCTCAGAGGATGAGATATATACTTACATTACCCATTATATGCCGCATGGAAGGCGGCATGGGAAACCGTGGAAAAGATTGAAAACGTGCCGCAGCTACAGCAGCTGCTGCCGCGGCCGATCCTCCCCCTCCCATGCCCATCCCACCGTTATTTGGCGGTCCGCCAGACGGAGGTTGATTGAAGTTCTGGTGTCCGCCACCCGGGCCACCCATAAAATTTGCCGGACCACCCATCTGACCGCGATGGTGCGGTGGTGGTCCTCCGCCCGATCCGCCTGGTGAAACTCCGCTGCCCATGAAGTTTGCTGTGGCAGTAAATTGATTATTAGCCAGAGCGTTATTGCCAGCATTGCCTAAATGTCCCCCAGCATTTCCACAACCACCGCTACCGCCACTACCACTCCCACCACCAGACCCGTTGCTAGGACTGTTAAGCATGGACCCACTGCCTGCCGATAGGCCGACTGCACCGCCCGGTGGAAGCGGAGGTCCATTCGATTTTTGATTCAATAAATTACGCAAACTAATGTCTGATCGTTATGCAATAGTTAAGTTTAACATAGTCATTATTAATTGATAGTGTAGTGCAGAAATCATAATGGAATGATTGGATCAGGCATCGACCGTGAGGCAAGGAAAAGGTACCAGAAAAAATAAGACAGTAATTACGAACAATGGTGGCGATGAGGTGGTGGTTGTTAAGGCGGAAATAAAAGAAAAAAAGAAAATAACGAAAATAAAAACAAGTTAATAACCCCCCCAAGAAACAAACCCATCTACCGAAATTAACTAAAAATACTTAAAATTAAAAAAAAAAAGATAAGGAATCAAAAGAAAATTTCTCATAAGCATTTGTGTTTTTTTCCTTTTTCAATATTTGTTCCATTCTCCACTTACTTTCATAAATTACATACTAGAGGTTAATTAACAGATGGAAATAATGGCAGTAATAGTCGTGTGTTAGAATAATGTTGCAAACAATTATTTTCATGAGCAGCGCTTAAGTCATTACGTCACTAATATAGAGCATTAACTATGTGCACTAGCTATAACCTTAATCCACTTACCCATATTTTGTGGGTGGGTCGAGGAGCTAACATGCTGTTGCGGTGGCATACCCATCGGTGGTCCCATTTGACCAAACCGGCCAAAGCCCGGCCCTGGTCCCGGGCCGTTCTCTTGTGAGAACGATCTGTTCATCGGATGATTGGGAGGGAATGGAGGGCCTACCGGTACACCACCGCTTCCATTGTACATGGGAGGCACCTGGGAGAACCCGCCCCCTCCGCCGCCGCCGCCGCCACCACTTCCTCCTCCGGGGCCACTACCACCTGGGCCATTGGAGGAAAGTGTCATACCCGGACCTGGCATACCGGGCCTCAAAGGTGGTGTAATATTCGGGCTTGGTTGCTTACTTCTACTTTGAGGTGCAACCGGACTCGGCCCACTAGCTCCCGAGGGTCCTTGTGGTGCATTGTTCGGTCCTGGTGATGATGGGTATACTTTCCCATCGACTAGTATCGTACCAATGCGTGCAATCACTGGAAGAAACGAAAATAATGTAGCCATAACGCTGTATGTTTAGTGATCAAACAGTCGCTTACCACTTTGCAGTTCCGGTACGTTAGAAAGATATAACTGGACACGAACCGGTATTTCTGGGTTGGGAATATCAGCCCGTTGGCTTTTTACTTTTTGCAGATGCCGAGCAAGTGTTTTCTTGCTGTACAGAACGGCACTGTCACTACCCTTATCAAGAGCGGTTTGCACAAATTCGATACAATGATCCGTGTGTCCTGAGAGCAGTTGAAGCGCATTCTTTTTCTCGTTCAATACTTGAAGCTTAGTGTCACAAACCTGCAAGAAAAGGAATAATAAAAGATCAATTATTGAGTTTCTTGTGTTACTGCGTTAGTGCAGTATTACCGGGGCCGACCTATACCTGATTTAATCGATACACCAGCAGCTTGCCACGGGTGTTGACCGCGTTCGTAAGTTTTACCACCAAATCAGCGATCTCTTTGGACAATTCTTTCTTTTTCTCGGTGATTTGCGCCTGTCGATCATCGATCACTTTCATAGCGCTCGATAGCAGCACCTTCTTGTAGCTAATCTCGCTCAGCAACGCGCTCAAACTGCTTCTCGTTTCGCTGGCAATTTCGTTGGCGAACTTGTACTTGTGGTCTCGGTGATCCAGTAGTTGACAATCGCGACAGGTCAACCGATCACAGGTTTCACAATAGAGAGATAATTTTTCCTACGGCGAAAGTAAAAGAAATAATTTAATAAGAAGAATTTGATTCAGAAACCAAAAAAAAACAAGAAATATATTTGTTAACCAAGTAAATTAGCTCTAGCGAACCATGGTTTAATGAAAGGTTTAACGCAAAACAGGCGGGGTATAAAAATAGTTTTTTGATAGTCCTGGCTATGAAGTCCTGCATCGCTGCATCGACAGCATATCAACTGGGCATTGCACATACATTAACACTCACTTCCATTGTTCCCTCATAATACTTTCCACAATAACTGACAGTGAATGGCTGATTGTCTGGGACCGGATCAGTCTGCATTGTTCGCAATTCGTCCGGTCTATGTCGTACAAGATGGCTTCCTTTTGCTGCTCTATACCGGTCCAATCCGTTTCGCGTTTCGAATCAAACGAAACGGTAGGAAGCGTATAGCATCAAAATGATTAACCTAGCGCATCACAGCATCACAGCGTGTGTGAATCCTTATCCAACCATAAAGGATTATTGGCTCGGCCCGCAGCTCGTGCAGCAAAGCCATGAGTGCGTGCACACCATCTGTTGTAGCACATAAATTTCATTGAAATCCAATTTATTCCAAACCACCGACAACACTCTGCCCTTCTCCGCGCTCTGTCCACGATGCTGTGTAGCAGGTGCTATCGTACATATTAAGCTGTTCCACGTTCGTTGTCCACATGTACCGAACCTACTGCAACGAGCATTACGCAGCTGGTGCATTTGCAATTGCACGTTCCAAAAGCATGATAAGAGTATTTTTGGAAGATGGATGAAAAATAGAAACATCGAACAGAGATATGGAAGTCACCTCCATTTCTTAATGTCATAAATCAAATGTTAGTCTAGCGAACTACGGAAGTGACCGCGAATCGATTTCATAAATGAATTATTGTTACAGTTCTTAGGAAGAGTTTTCTTTTCTTTGATCGAACCACAACGCTTTTTGATCGCAGCAAAAACAGGATATTTTAGGTCAAAATTGCGTATATTAAAACTGACGACAAAAGAGCAAATATGTTTACTTTAAATTATATTGCATGTCGCTCCCGCTATCGTTCCATTGCAAATTACGTTCGCAATGATGTTTATGCAATACCAGATAAATAAAACAGATGTTTATCGTTGCACACAGCCATCGTCAATTTGAGTACAAACTAATTACGATTGCGAGAAACAACAAATACACATTAATAAAGCTTTCAGTGAACGTAGACAAACACATTTCGTTCAATATCGCGCTTCGTTCGTAGAGTTCAATGAACAACAGGCGCGCATTAGCCGAGCAGTCATGTTTCATATTTTCGAGAACTGAATTAGAAATAATACGGTATTCGTGGCATTGGGCCTCCCAGCCAAGTTTCTCCACCTGCCTGCCTACACGCTCGTCCGTGGTGGGGGTTGTCCATTCAACTAGACACAACTATTGGCCCACATCAATCGATCACGAATAACAAACATCAGAATCTCTTGCAATCAGCAATATCGTGTTGCCCATGTAAATGAATCGTTTGATTGGGACGATTGGGAAGCTTTTTAATGGCGACTCCAATAACGTTTGATTTAATGCGCACAGAAGAGCGTACACAAACAACAACATCGATCGCGCCCGCAGTGTTGCAGTGGTTTAATGCAAGCTTGGCGAATATTCCAGCCCATCTTATCCGCGCTAAATCTACCGAATCATCCAAAACTGGAAGTGCGTGATTGGGAAGCCATGTTGCCATGCAGTCGCAATGGTTGCAATCGCCTGAAAGGCTACCATGAGCATTCCGTAACATTTCCGCATTTAATTTTTGGCCATAAACGCTACAGGCCAAATCAAATATCGATTTAAATCCTTCGGGGTTCGGTAAAGCAGTGGCACCTTTTTACATGTACACTAACATGGAATGTTTTCTTATACAATACACGCTCAAAACATGGCGAAATTGTTGGACATTACATCATTCCCTGCAAACGGTCTTTGAGTTAGCGTGATAAAGGTCAACAAGCTTTATTGCAAAGTGTGATCGTGAAGATCATGAAACATCATTTGGTCAACAAAAAAAAACACACACAAAACTTTAGCAAAAGCACTTTCATTTTTATCTTCAATCAATATTGTCATATTTGATTGTGAGTCATGCAAATTGTCGTACAATCAATCTTTTTTTATTTCAACATCGTACACTGACTCTCATCAAGGTGAGTGTGTATGCTGATAGCATTGTAACACCGCAGATTAATTATCGAGGCTGCTACGAGGATTGTTACTGTTTGTTCCTGTTGCGCTCCTATTTAAATGATTGAATGTGCTTGCGAGAATAGAATAGAGAACAGATAAAACAAGACGTTACTTAATTTTTAGCATAAATATTACACAAAATTATGATACATGATGATAGGAAAAGGTCATTTTGTCTTCTCATAGTTGACATTAATTGTAGATGAAGTTTTATAAGCTGCCGGAAATTATAAATCTATCTGAGGTTTAACCGGCGATCGTCAGATGTGTGTAAGAGTATTCTCTTCCAAAAGGTTGTCGTGAGAACTGGCTAATACGACTTGATCCATTGTGTTCACACTTGAGACGAAATATAAATAACTTATATTCAAACATTAGTTATTCCACTTTTACACAAGACGCACATCCATTTCCCGTTTTTTCCTCAGTCGAAAAGCTTGAGTTTTCTCGTTGACCGCCCATACCATACGGTTGGCTCTTGACGTGGCTTTGACGGGAGCTTGTTCAAACAGAGATATGCGATGTACCGACAACTCACTCACATAATCCACCCATTGTATGATTCCATAACACGTTACACAAATGAACTCGAACTCGATCTAATGAACCGAAACTGAACAACAGACGTCAGCTATCGGAGGGAACCACAACAAAGCCCGGCATACGATGCAGTTAAAACGGATACGGTGCTAAACAGTCCAGCATATGAACAATGGCCAACCATTGTGCTTGAGAGGAATGTACAACAACAACTACTATTACAAAAGCTGTACATTAGCGTGATTGGTTCTTTGCTTGGCAAATGTAAAATTACGCACATCATTATCAGAATGCAGAGTTGTCTCGAAGCGAAATAACCCCTACATAATGAATTGTTTTGTTTCCTTCCGTAGCGGTCCTTATAGCTCAAGTATGACATAAACCAGAACACTTCTTGGCAAACATTTTTGGTGGCTTGTAGTGCAATCAGTTGATCAAACGCACTACCACTTATTGTGGCCTACCTGCGGATGCATGTGACACATGATATTCTTCCCGGCCAACCCATTGCTGCTTGTCTGCTCACTGCACGCTGCATCCTTCGGCTTGATTGTGTGCTCCTTCGTGATCTTTAGTCGCTGATGGGCCTGCACACAGCCGTCGCATATGAATTCGGCACATTCCACGCACCAGGATGTCGCGTTCGCATCGTCACTGCAGCTGCTGCACTTGATCTGATCCTTCGTGGACTCCACACTGCCCGGGTTATCCTCGCCGCTCGACGATGACGTTTCGCTCAGAAACACGTTGTCGATGATGTACTCGAGCCGGCTCTCCATCTTGCACACCGGACAAATGAGGGGCGAGTTGTGCGACAGATCCGTAATCTTCTGCTTGACGCACGCGTGGCAGGCAATGTGCAGACATTCGAGCAACTTCGGATGATCGCTGGGTGAGAGAGTTTGCTGGCACCAGACACACTTTGACGGCGCTGGTGGATCATTAGCTGTTTCCGCTTCATCATTCTGTCGGCATCAGAGAAAAAAGATAGGAAAACGATCGTTAGAAATGTAATGAAATAAATAATGATAATAATAATCGTACAAAGAGAATAAGTAAAACATTTAGTTTCTTTTAGTATACCGCCAAGAGCGCGATGTTTATGCCCTTAGACAACTCCCCCAAAGGTATTTTTATCGGCAAACTCATCGGTGCTTTCGTGTGAGTTAGTTTTGTGTAGCCTTTACACTGTATTAGAAATGCTGTTTCGATAAGGTTCAACCTTGATTTAAAAAAAAAACCGCGTAACCGATTTGCAATTCAATTTCGAACCCTTTCCTCGGGTCAAACAGAATAGAACTGGACTCGACCTTCTTTACTGACCACGCTGCAAGCTGAACTCAACTACCATTCACGACTGCGTATGCGAGGGAAAGGTTACAGCTGTTGGTCCAATCAACCTACCGACTGCATTGAAAACTGTATCCTGTACAATTATAGTTCCTTTGGCTAGAAAAAATACCCAGCCCCTAACAAACCTGTTGAGTACGAACACGTTGTCTACAATGGAGTCGGCTACTTGAACGTGGACAAACCATTTAGAGCCACGTCACATTTACAACCAACTTAAAACCTCTATTAAAAATAATGGTAACAACATTTTATTTGAATCCATGATGCGATATCGTATTAATATACGATTCTTCCCTAATCTGGCATATCCGACTCCTACTATAGATATGACGGTAAGAAAACGCGAATAATTGACTAATAATTAGAATATAAACAATTAAATAATAAATAAATAATTGAATTTTTCTCAACAAACTTGGGGGATTAAGGGATAAAACATCAGCTCCAAATTAAAGAATTGGCAGAGACAATGTTGTACGGAATTAATTCCACTTTGCATAAGATTTGATAGAGGGCACATCTACCTCAACATCTTCCACATTACCATGAAAAGGGTCTAGAAATGACCTCAGCTCTACCACTCCTACTCGATCAAAGGTATCGTAAGATCGAGCCCGTCGTGCCTCCTTTACAGATCGTTGCCGAGCTACTCACTGGTAGAATATTACTCCGGCTGATGCGGACTCCGCTTGAAAATTGCGAGAGCGTTGGCGTCCTCCGCCTCTGTCGTCCAAGGTTCATAGCCAAGAAGGTGTACCGGGCGTACCAGGATGCGATATATGATGCAATTCGTGTCTTGGTGGAGTATTCTGGATAGTATGAGTTTGTAGAGCACGATTTCCTATAACAATACGTCTTGCGTTTGCGGTTGATCGCAGACTCAGTTTTGTCAGAAGTTACGATCGTAGCAAGGTAGCAGAACTCCTCTAGAGGCAAAACTCCTCACTGGTTACCTCGATATCATAACTGTCATCTGATACTCTGCTCGCCGAGTGAGTCATATCATGGTACTCCGTACATACAAGGTAATTTGTCTTCGTCACTTTGGTCCTCAGTCGAATCTTTAAGGTCTCGTGATTCAGTCGGGTGTACGCTTCGCAGATGTACGTTCGATGTTGCTGATGCCATCAGCAAGGCCAAGGAATTGAGACCATCCAACGCTATGTGGCTATATAGGAAAAATCTCAGCCTCAGAATCTTGCCTCAGTCCCCGGAGAGATTCTTACGGTTCCGACAGCATGTTCGGAACTCTCACTCTCTTATCGTAGAGTTGATGAATTGGTGATAAGTGAGGATCTCGTGCTCCGGGAATGGACCCTCTAGGAGGATAGGTTCTCCATTCCCTAAACCCGCTCAATACGTCCACAACGTACAGAACGGTAACACGTCTCTCCAAGTATTTAAGTCAACACCTCGAAAGATAGAAGGAAAACTCAACCTTTAAGGAAGATGGCTAAATTGGGGAGGGGTGGTTTAGGAACGGCTGGATTAGCACAGAACTCATAACAACTGGGATGCGTTTGTCCACCGACCAAACAAGGGATAAAGTTTTGCAAAGAGGGGTTGCAAAAATAATTGAACGAAAAACAGTATAATAGTATCAAAATGAATCAATGAAACTCATATCCTTTAAGGCAGCTAAAGTCTACTGATAAGGTTGAAGCTGATAAGCCGAACAATCCAAACAGCAAAGCTTCTGGTTTGCTTTTCGATTATCGCTTTCGAGTGGTGTGCGTCAATAAAATCGGTCTGCTTTTTTTAAAATATTTGTTAGGAGAGTCTAGGAGATCAAAAACTTTGGAGTATTTTCCTTAGATTCATTGTCAGAGTCAGCTGCGGGTACATCAACCGCCGGGTCGACTTAGATGCCATAAAAAGGGCTATAAACGAGCGATAAGATAAGGGTACATGATAACTGATGAAACATTAAACATGTTTCCAGCAGTGCAAGTTGTGCTCCTAGATCTAACCCGCACAACCCGCGGACGAAGCTTCCGATTGGAGAAGGATTAGTTTGAGCAGCAACGGAATTTAAAAAAAAAAAACGGTGAAAGTATGTGTTTACGGCGTGGCGTATTCGCGTTTTACTCCACGACATACTCAACCGAAGAGTCCGTGTTTTGGTGGAATGTCGTAAAAGTTAATCAGCGCATGGGTAAATGTATACAATAAAAACGCACACACAACTTCGCCATTCCCTTATGCGCCTATTTTCAAACGATACTCTTGGCGTTCGCGGGGTTGTTGAGTGGTTGTGTGGAGTGTTGGTGAGAAAGTGTGGTTTGCCCGCTTGAAGTTTGGCAACGTCGCCATCGGTTGCGCAGCACGTGTTTCAGCGCGCGGCGACGGAGACGGCGGAGGCCTTCCCAATAAGGGTGTACGTGGGATGTAACACGGATCGAGGGGGAGGGAAAAAAAACACAAAACATACCTCTATACACCGACGAAAAGATGCATTTCAAAAAAGAGAAAACAGTGCTAAAATGTAAAGCTAGTTTCGATTCGAAGTGGTCATCAAATCAGGCTCTACTTGAACACAGAAACATTTTTGTTTTCGAATTTTAATTGCATTCTTGTTTTGCTATTTTTAACGTACAAAAAAATATATTAAGCAAAGCAAATTGCTCTTTACGAACAAATAGCCCACCACAAATCGTCGTTTTACCCTCGGTAGTTGCCAAAAAGTTTGTTGTCTTTAGTTTTATTTGTCTTATTCGTTTGCTCAGCCGCCTCCAAAAAGAAAAAAAAGCCTTCTTTGATTGCGAATTCAAAAATAAATTTAATTTTCAAACACAAACTAACACTAGCACACAAAGAATTACCCTCTGTATGTACCTTTTTTTTCTTCGATCTTCATCGATCATCTTACTGACATTCTTCAAAACACAATGAACAATAGCTTCTCAAACTCGTTTTCATCAATCTTCATTTATCTTAATCAAACCACCCCCTCTTTCAGTGTTTGTACGCGGTTCGCGCTGTTCACACAGTGCAGAGGTAAAATGAACGAAAAAGATTTTTTTTTTAAACAAATCACACTACTTCCTTCGCGCACTGCTTACACTCATCACTCATAATGCAAACGCAAAGTTGATAAACGTTCATTTGCATCTTCGCGCTAATGTGATTTTTTTTTCTTCGCCCGACTCAGGATCTGCTAATCAAACCACGGTTATCTTGTGGTTTAAGAGCTCACAAATCACAAATAATCTACAAAAACTCCACCCAACATCGCAATACCAAAACGCCTACCTGCCTACCAAATTTGAACCATACGGCAGCAACTAAAATGCAACGATACCGGTGGGCTTTGTGCAAATGGGGAGTGGATCTTAAATATTCCACTCCGAAACGCAACCGCAGAGGCGTGAAATGTCAACGCCTGTGCCGTGCAAAATTTGCTGAATACTAATGTGTGTACAAAAAAAAAGGAAAGGTTAGCTGTATTAGGCGTGCTCACACACTACACCGCGAATGCGTTACAAAAGTTCATTCACTTCACGTGCATGCGATGCACACGATGCACAGTGCAATTACAATATTAATGAGATAATCTAAACTTGAATGATGACGAACGTATAACAAGATGGGAATCACTAAGATTGTTAATTATTCGTACTTTCCAACGTAGTATCTTGATCGTCAGTGTACAATTTCCCCGTGTTGTTAATAGTTATTTTTAATTCCACTACTCCCCCACTCAAGCGACTCAGCTGTAGTCGACTAGTTCTTACCGCATACTGCTGAAACAGTCTATTGTGACCAGAGGCGGATTTACACTTTTCTGGACCCCACGCGGTGATACCTAATGGTGCCCCCCAACCATCTCCCACAATATAAGCAATTTTAATATCAGTAGTGCTTGAAAATAAAATAAATAATTTCAGTTTATGAGGATCCTCAAAAGAATATTTGGTCTAATGTTGTTTAATGTCTCAAATTTTTCAGAATTCTTTTAGTTGTAAACAATGACCGTATTTCTGCCACATTAAAAATGAACTTTCTTCTTTATCGCCACAACAACCTCAAGAGGTTTAGGCCGACTTTACCTTTATTTCTTTACCTTTGTTTGCCAGCAGTTGCATAATCAATCCTGCATAGGGAGGATCGTGCCGGATGGGATTTTGAACAGATATTCTCGTGTGAAGCGATCTGCGTCGCTACCAAACATACCAACGGGTCACCCCAAAGATGGGCATTGAGTTATTAGACAAATCAGTTCGGTTATATAGCAATGTCATATTCGTGTTGCCAACTTTCATGAATATTATTCATAAAAAAAAATATAAATAAAAAATAGATTAAATAAGATTTCATTAAAACCACACCCATAAATTATCCATACTGTATCTGGGTGGCTGGTGTATGAACTAATATATCTTTATGAAATAAGCATATTAATTTACAAGAAATACATATGAAAAGATCATTTATTTTTGTGTGGCCCGCCAAATATCTCAGCCCTTATACAACGGGTGGGTTGGTTGCACTGGTAAACCCCGCCTATAGGAAGATCCGTCTCTGATTGTGACACGGTCAGTGCATCTTCGGTTTGTAAAAGCTATTTACAACAAGCCAACAGGAGATTGAACAGTTTAAAAGAAAATGATAACACACGGAAAGCATTGAGGATATTGCTTGACAGAAACATAATCTGATCGTAAGATCTGCAGTCCCCAAAAAAGATGTCCGTTTTATCTACTTCTTGACTCCAAATTTCAGTATAATTTCTTCACACACATACAGGTTGACATTCGTTTGTTACGAATGGGTACGTGCTGTAATAGAAAAAGTTGCTACTGATCGCCAAGTAGCATCAACCTCAATAAAATACGACCACGACCTTCCTCATATAAATACACGATCGCGCCATATTGACAGAGCCCTCTATTTGTACATGGTATGATCCGGTTGACAATTTCTCGTACCATTCATTACATGATACAAATGGTGCACGATTTGTTATTGTCTTGAAATCTTTTCACGATGCATCGGCGTACTGGAACATTGTGGGCCAATCATTTTTTTTTTTAATACACAAGATTATACTGTACTTTTACAATTTTCTGGGCACGTTTAAGAGATTACCTTCTGAAAATGATTACTAGTGAGCGTTCTGATTGGCTTTATAACATTTCTTACAAATTGAATGATCTTGCATTGTTTCGCTCCAGGTCCATGCCTTACACATGTGAAAACTTGTTCAGTCGTTGCTTGTGGAGAGTACATTTTAATCAACATTTTTCTAAGAATTAGCTGAAGAAGAACCTTCAGAAAACTCACACTGATTCACTTACCAGCTGCAAAATGTCAGCAAAATGACACACAAAAGAACAACGCATGACAATTGTGCAAAAGTTCCGCTCCACATTTTGCAAACGGCAATAAATTTTCAGTCTTCAGGATTTCCGCGCAAAGTTTGTTCTTTTTTCGGGAAAAGTTTGTTTGTTATTTTCTTTGTTCGTTGCCATATTGCAAAGCATAGGAAAAATAGAGCACCGTAGAAGAGCTCAAGAATTGTTTAACGAATTTGAAATTACTTTGATGTTAAAGTGGAACAATCACGTAAGTAGGAGCAAGTGATGGAGAAGCAAGGATTTACGCAGAGCTAAACTCGAACTCGCAACGCGGTCAGGACAATAGTTACCAAATTATATAGTCATCATACTTGAAGAAGAAATCTTTTTCCATATTTTATTCATTTCTTGGGGTGAAATTTTTCCCAATTTCATGGAGCAGTGCAAAGAAAAATGGAATGATTTCGTAACCAAATCCGTCGTGGAGTAATTTTCACTTCTTACTGGAGGAACATTTTTAACAGGATAATATATGCCAGGATCTCCTGAAGCATTATACAAAACGGAGAAGAAAAAAAAACGGGTTGGTGTATAGGGCTTCAGTTTGGATTTTCGCATTCTGTACACGGCACGATCGTCATCGTATCTTTTCAGTGGATTTTTATCCTCTCGGAATATGCTGTCGGAATTCCTATCATCGCCGGAAAGTGCCGCTTTTTACCAGATTGCAGTCATAAAATAGCCGGATTATGGAGATTTTAAACAAGAAATTTTACCAAGCGGGCAACGATGGAAGTAGCGACATTTTCTGCTTCGACGAATGGCGTAATCAATTCATCGTCTATCCCTGCGTAATTAACGAGATGCTGAATGTGCACACATTCGTATGAAAGGATGAGCAACACTGAGCAGGCCCGAGAGTAGACCAATTTCCATCGGGATTAGGTGAGTGAGGGAGCGATATAGAAAGATAAATGAGTTGGAGCCAATAAAGCGGCAAATGCATGCACAATTATAATGAAATCAGCGTCCAGTTTAATTACAAAACATAACTTTCGCTGCTTTAAACCCGCACCAACGACATGCATACCATGAAGCTGCTAGTTTGCATCGTTTTTGTTCGTTCGTTTCTATGGAAAAGCTATACTTTGGTTAAGGTTTTTTACAAAGGCAATGATTTGTTTCCAATCGACGTACAAAAACGACACTCAAATGCTTGCAGCAGAGCAGTGTGTATAAATAGTTACGAGTACAAAGCTTTGTACGTAACGTTTTAAGACACACAAAGACTTTGTACAAACTTCACAACTTGCACATCAGTAAGGGAAGGAATCAGAAAGAATAAATTGTAGATCTTTTGCTAATGTGAGTTAAAGCCAATTCCGAAACTTCTCTCGGAGCATTTGCACTTACGGAGCACGGATACAAGTAACTTTTATTGTATTCTGTTAATCCTTTCCATCTACATCAGCACCTCGTCAGAACATCAGAAACAGTGTCTGAGTCGTTAATGCAACTTGTTTTAGTTTTCCATTAGCAAAATCTCATTGGCCTATCATGCATGAAATTAAATAGCCACATCGTCAGTGAATGTGAATCGTGAGGGTAAATATCTGTAGATATTCGTAATCAGGATGTTCTGGAGTAAAAGCAAATATGGCTAAATCCGTTGAGTCACTAAAAACCAATCACATTATGGTTTGCCTACTTGCAAGATTTTATTCCTGCAATAAAGATGACGGACTCCGCAATCCATTAAGAGGATACTGCTCATTAGATTTACGATCAATTCGGTATCGAAACGATGAAGAATACTTCCGTACATAAGTCGTAAACAGGAGCAAAGAAAAAATGATCTACTATCAATGCATATGCTTCATTCAAACTACGCAAGAACACGTTAACGAGCAGTAGTATCGAACATGAGAATCGGTCCTTTACGACCCAGTTGCAGTGAGGCGAGTTTTGTCCAAAGGGGAGCTGTCAATTCATTTTCCCTCTCTAATGTCATTTCAAGGTGAAGGCAACCAGGGAGTACAGAGTGTCGCCGCACGTAAGGAAAACGTCTCAGTTCTCGTCCACCGGGTAGTAGACGTCGTCATCCGTAGAAACGAACCGAGAAATAGAATAGCCGCAAGCAGAAACCCTGCAAGCAGTAAAAATAAATAACACTAGCCATAATAATAAATGACAAGCATTAACCTCAAAAAAAGCGAGAGTTTTCTTTTTGTGTGCTTTTTTGGGTTTTTTTTTTGCTTCAAACACACGCGCCAGCAGCTTCACCTGCATTCACACACTGCTGGCGTGACTAAATGCGGTTTCCGTGCGGCAGAAGTCAGAACCAACCCAATATGCGCTACGCTCCCCGCCGTGTTTCCCCTATTCTGCCGTACACTTTCAAGTGCGCATCTTAAACGTGGGCGCAGTTATTTGACGTGTCGTAATCTCACATGCCGAGGCGATACGTTAATGATATTGGGCAAAGTTGAAAGATATTACAAACGATCGCAGATTGGCTTGCTCTTGCGCCGTGTGTGGTGCTATGAGTAGCGAAACCCATTCTACGGTGCGTGCGGTTGTATGCGTGTGCTTTCGTTCACTCAGACTCGCTCTCGTATGACAGCAAAACGCGACGCAGTCGTGCCACTTTATTTAAGGATCGCAACGTTGCCATGTTTTAAGCTCCGTCTTTTAGGCGAATTGACGATGGTAACAGAGCACTGTATAGTCGTTTATCTCCTTAAACCTACTGTCGTTGTGCGTGTATTTCTCACATGTAATGAAACATTTTGAAAGTCCATGAAAGTATTTTGTACCATATCTCTTCAATTATTATATATATATATTTGTAAATAATTGTATTAAAAATAAAATATAATTACATTTATTGTACATTAAATAGTCTTAACAAATTATTTCATCATCAACATTACCTAGCGTTCATTGTGAATCTGATTCAGATTCATGATTCAGATCTTACAAGATTTATTATGATTCATCGGAATGAATGAATCTCAATTCCTAACAATAATGAATCGCCAAATATTCAATGAAGAAATCTGCACGATTCATGAATCTTTTGAGAGACGACTCCAGGTTTGATTGACTCCTCACTAGAGATTCATATGGATGACTCTTTTCAAGAGATCCTTTAAAGAAAACACTAAAATTAACTGTGCCCAGCCGTGACACAAATTCACAGCTATGAAAGCTCGCTGATTTCCTTCCATTCCAACGAAATCAATCGTCCCAGCCAATGCAAGTTGATGAAAAAGCAACAAAAGGTAACACAATTAAGAGCCGATCTAAGCGATCGTTACGATCGTTGCAGCAACAAACGAATTAATCTTGCCACTGATTGTCATGATCTAAGCCTGTTTCTAAATGAATGTAACTTTCACTTAACTATGAAATTCACATTTGAGTTGTAAGAAACTGATCGTCGTTGATCTACAATAACTTGGTTCCTCTTAGCGTTCAACTCAAACTTCCCTTAAGTGAGTCAGGGTGTGAATTATTGCACGTGTGTGCAATTTATAAACATATTTAAGGACTTCAAGGAATATTTAACTGTCAGTACAAAAGTTCAACCGAGTACCGTATTTTAATGCTCACTGCACAATTCAGACGCTGAGCCAGGATAAATGAATTCACCATTCAACAATAAATAATTCATTCCATGTACCATACATAAATAATTCATTCCTCCCTGATTGGGGCAGCACCAAAAGCTATCATTTTAAATTGGCTCAGCTGCCGGAGAGAAGCTGACTGGTCGGAATGATCAGTGCCACGCTATAGGAGCTACGAGCGAATGGTGGTGTGATTTGTTAGTTAGCATTAAATTATTCAGCAAATAAAATATTAAGCTACATATATTTGAATTGAACCGGATATTACGGCCGATATGAATCGGTTGTGAGCAAGTGCTACGTACTTATGTTTGCTAGTGTTGCGAAACGCGGTCATCGTTTTCACAATAATGATACTGAAATTTAAATTTTCAAAATAAAATAACGTACTTTTCATTATTATTCATCAGGCACGATTATCATTCGGGACATTTGTCAGTATCGCTCTTCGCTAGGTGCAGAACGTCCAACGTATTCATTAAATTAAGTGAATTATGTTCCTGATATTTGCCATATCGAAAAATTGGCAACAAATGAGATCGCGATGGATCGCAACAAAACTTACAACGAGGTTAAGAAAAACAACCTTCGTCTGAAATATGTTTTCTCCACAATTTTCTAATTGCTTTCTTTAGAATGAAAACAACGTTCCCAAGGGAGTTACAGGGGTTTTGAGATGATAGCACAAAGGCAGCGTAGCTTATACTATACTATACTTTATTATATAGTCTATACTGCGACTATAGTTCCTAGGATTAGCTAATAACAAGAATATTCCACTACGTTCTTAGTTTTGTTATGGGTACATATTTTATCGCATTCAATGAAAAGTCAAACCTTTACAAAAAAGGTAGTCAATTTACACAGGAAGAAAAACCTATACATGCATGCGATAGAACATTCAGCCAATGTAATAAATGGTAACCTTTAAGCATCACATCGGCGTAAAACAAACTCGACCGTAAAAAGCGAGAATAAGTAACTTAAAACATTAATGCTCGTCCTGTCAGTTAGAATTACGTTACGCCGGGACACTCCAAGGGCAATAGTCGGAGCGTAAATCCTCCTCGGCTTCACAAACATCAAGTCAAGAATTCATTAAACGGGCACGGAAGAAACGTAATGTTTTTTTTTTTTTGGAGTTGGATACAGAAATTGAATTTCCGTAACCAACGATAAGGGTCTTCGTTCAATCCTATGGAACACTCCAAAAAGCAATTCATAACTTCTGCTTTTTTATGAGAGCCGACCGAGTGTAAAGTTATTTTTTATTGCGTAAGAGTGGTAGATGGCACATCGTGTGCCGCCAAAAGCTGTCTTACAACGTTACACCAAACTGTTACATCAAACTATTACACTTTTAGTGAAATATTTAAAGTTTTGCTGTAATAAAACTGTTCAGAAATTTTACCATGACATTTAACGTTCAACATAAATTAATTTATTACTTCACGCTGCATCAAAAAGGAAGTTTGCAAAAGTTATTTAAATAATTTACGAAGCAGGAAGTGCGAATGGAATGGAACACCGTCATAGCATAAAACATGGAAATTAATGCAAAACAAGACAAGTATGAGCAGAGCGTGATTTGCATTTCTACGCTCAATCACAGTGAAGCTGCTTGTAACAACCTTGCAGGAGAAAGACTTACGTCAGACACAATGTCTCTGCATATTGAACTGACATCAAAAGAAACGGGCAACTATTTTGCATTCCATATTCCATGACGAATATTCTAATCGTATGTATACAATATTTTGTTTTCTTTAAAGTTTCCAAGAAAATACGACAAGGTTAGCAGCTGTACTTGAAATATAAAATAACGATACGAGAAAACAAATCTGTTGCATAAAGGTAGAATTGGGGTTTTTTAGAGTAAAACTCAATCCCTCAATTGGGGATGGGAATCATTCAAACAACAACAACAACAACAACATGCAGACCACCGTGGGACGTGTCACTATCTGCACAAACACACCTGGCCTGTTGATGAATATGGAAGCGGAAATGGTTGACTGACTGAATGACTGGGGTGTGTGCTTAGTCGTTGTTGGTTTGTTTTCAGTTGCAGAACAATTACAACAAGGTAACGGAAGAAACAAATCAGGAATGCGGATTTCCATCACTTGATCCAAGGAAATCACCATAAAAAATGGATTTCGAAACGCTGCAACCAATTAGCAGCTTTAGTAATGAATCAACGCTTATCTCGATGTGCTTGTAAACGTTATTCAGAGTTCTTTCCAATTCGTAGTAATTTATCAACAACGACGATTTACGGCTTGACGGCTTGAATGTTTGGTTTGAATCATTGAAACTCAAGTTTACCGTTTGCCCAACAAATCCCTGCTTTGCCAGATAACTTAGAAAGCATATAATATTGGTTAACCATGAAGCTGTTGCGAATTATTCATAGTACTTTAATTAGCATGAAGGGCTCACCTGGCGATCGCTTGCCACACACTAGGAAAACATCCGAAACGACCCCAACGGTTTTATACAGCATGGCATCAACTGCCACCGACGCGCCTCCATCCGGGACCAACCGCAGTCATAATTTTTCCTTTCACCTGCATGTACGGCGACCAAACGCAGAAACTGTTGGAAAAACGACGGCAGCTGCACGGTCCTATCGAACTAGGTCCCGTGTCATGCCCTTTCTGCTGGCTAAAACCTTTCGGGAGAACGTAAATCGTTTTAACCGCAGGTATAGGCGGACCCCCGGTGACGGCTCATCACGCATTCTGTTTTGTGGCACACGTTCTCATCCCCTGGCCATTTTCGCTCAAGGAACACGGCGTGTCAGATCCACTTGGCAACAGTGCACGATCCATTGCACGCTTGCAGGCGCGGGAAGGGACCAAACGGGCGCGTTCAGGAAAGCCGATCTTCGCGCACGGGTAACTGTGAAAAGGTAAGCCATGCGTGTCGGCGAGCGGAAAAACAAAATGTGGCGTACCGAGCTGTCGCACTTGGAAGCAGACTAATTGGACGAAACCACACATATATTTGCGCACACATCGTCACACCAAAACATAAGTATCGCACTGTGCGGTTTTCGAACACATTCAAACGGCAGCATCCCGTATGGAACAAGTGAAACGCCACCATCGACCATGATCCACAAACACGCCACAACGTAAAATGGACAAAAAAAAAATCGCGCACACACACACACGCAACCCGGCTCACATCGGTGCGACGTTGCCAGATTTTCACCAAACCTCCCATATCATCGCAGCATGAGGTCTGAAAACGGAGAATGTTGCGCGCAGTTTACTGATGCGTAGCGCCCGACGCCACTCGCGTCGTGTGTGTCATGCGATGTGAACAGAAAAAAAAATAAATAAACGAAATGGAGAGAAGTAAAACAGGAAAAAGGAAACGACGATGATTGAGTAATGCCGGTTTCGTGCACGCCGTCGATCCTGCAGAGCATCATTTTTATGTAGATAAAGGTCAACACACAACGACGAACGGGGAAAATAGATGCTCGCTGTAAACGGCAGAGCAGCAGTAAGCGTGTGCAGTAATACAACTTAACAGCCAGCCAGCTATAAATCATCGCCACAGACCATTACAGCTGCACCAGCGTCCAGCTACAACAGGCGAATACTGTAGCATTAGCTTAATACGGTTTTTATTTTCAAAGCAGCGAAATGGGATGTAATTTTTGGTAGCTAATGTGTTTAAGTTTGTATTCACTTTTGAAGATTCTATGCTTTTTGTTTATACTGTCAAGTTTCTCTAGCCTACAAGCTGAAGCGACCGCTATCTATCTTAGAGGGAGTTGCAGCTTTGGGAAACAAACACAATGGGATGTCTTCCTCGAAAACCCTGTATTAAGACAAACAAAAGCTAGAAGATGGAACATAAAAGTTCTACAAAGGAAAAAACAACAGAACAGACTAACAGAAATTTTAGTACTAAACAAGAAAAAGTTAAAAAGATGATGAAAAAAGAATTGAAAAGATGATAAAATCTGATCACTAAAAGAAATAAAACAAGAACATCCAATCAAACTACAAACTTGAACTAATATCACACGAATCGCACGAGTAGCAGCAGTAGTTATATCCGAGATTGTGCACAAACTTATTCAAATGAAGATATACTAAACTATCAACCTTCAAAGCCTAAATTACCTAAATACTACCCTCCCGGTGAACCCTGCAGTTCCGCAGCTGTCCTCCTCTTTTGGAAAATCTCTTCATGTGCAAATCACCATAAAAAAGAAGAAAAAAAACAGCTCAATAAACCGCCGTGACTCGGTTCGGGCAACAACGTTGCCAAGTTTGAACCGTTCCCGTCCAATGAAACATTCCATCCTTCGAAACGTATGCCCCCACAAAGTTCCGAAAACCGGTTTCAAGGTGGTGTACAGACCGGGGACAACAGGAGAACACGAAAGCACAAAACCTCCTTAAAAAAGCTCGCATTTCGTTCCCAAAAGCACAGCGTTCGGGGTGGCTCAAATGTGGCAACAGTGCAAGATGGATGCCCACGCGCAGCTGAGGTGCAGGAAACTCATACAAACACAGCAGGCTTTCCCCCCCGTGAAGCGCGGAAATGAATTCGTTAAGCGGCTTTCTCACTGCATTAACGATCCGCAAGTGGCGTGTAAGAGAGAGAAAGCGAGAGGCAACGAGAGCTACAGCAGGAGTTAACCCTATGGCCTGTCTGCTGGCTGGAGGAAATGGAACGTTTGCCTTTCCGGGGAATTTCATGGAATGTGATTCTTCTTTTCCTAAAGCTGTGGTTTGTTTTTTATGCTGCTATATTTTTCATTGGAACTCAAGCCAGCGCATGGTGTGTGGCGGTGGGGACGAGATGGCGGCGATGGTCGTGGTTCGCTTACTCAGCACACCAATACACTACCAACAACGCGCTGAACAACGTTCGAACCATGGGTTTTCGTTGTGTTTTTTTATTATTTTTCCTTCATTCTGTTTCACTGCTGGAATTGTGTGCTGCCCAGTTTTGGTGCCCGGTAACGGTCGTTTTCCCCATTATTCAGCAAATTGTATAGAGCGCACAGCGCTGCGGGGCATAGTTAATTACCGGCGCACACCCTACGCTCCCGCGGAGGGAAGTATCAAGCCATGCCCATCGGCTGCAGTAGGAAAGTTCGGTGTGATTTTCATTTTGGCATTCCCTTTTACGCCGTAGTTCTTTGCGTGGTTTTATTTTAAACAAACTCAGCACAGTGGCCAACGCGCGAGGGGAGAAATTTCATTCTACATTCTAGTACGCCACTCGAATCAAATTTAATATTACGGTGCCGTAACGGACGATCACACTAGGAACACAATTCCTGTAACACTGGACATGAAATTGTCTTCAAATTTCAAAGTCTATAACGATAGAAATAAGCGGTCTTACTTCCAGTAGACCTCAGCCAATGTTCAAAAGAAAGCCACTCTATTTGCTACTCCTTTCTCTTGCGGCGTTAAGACACCCTCGACACATACTTTCAAAACCGTCGAAACAGAGTGAAACTACCACCTCCACCTCCACCTCCGACGTGATCCGACAATTTCAATATCGTATCGTGTGAGTAGAAAGGAAGACAAGGCGGACGCTAAAATCATGGCAACGTTGCCTCACGATCAACAGCTTCATCATCCTCACACACCCAAAGAACTTCCTTCATTTTCTTATGAACAGCCGTGTTGCCACGCTTTAGCTGTTTAAGTCTTGTGTTCAACTTCAAATCCCCCCCACCCCACCCAAAAGTGCACCAACATTCGCATCTTTCCCCACGACTCCCATACACACAATTGTCTTTTTCTCATCGACTTAAGTCTACCAACACACACACACACACGCACCAAAGCCGCTCGAGTTAGTGTTGGTGCAGTGCTTGCTTCGAAATGTTTGAGAAACTCATTTGAAGAATTGACCGGTCAACAACGGTCAACGGTCACATTTGCAACGTTGCCATGTTTTCCCGCGGTAAAAAATGATGTTTTTTTTGCGTTTGCGTCAGTGTTCGCGTGTTTGTTTGTGCTAGTCGATATGTTTACTCTTGTTTATTATCTGAAGTGCGAGGCAGTGTTATTTTTACGAGGAAGCGTTAAAAGATAGAGCCATTGCATTCCCACTCTTGCAGCCCGAAGGACTCGAAGAACCTTGGGGGGGGCAAAAAAGAAAAAGAGACGCTTGTGGGTGTAAGTGCCAAGGTCGTTGCTGATGCTGTTCACGAGGATGAAGAATTTAAAGTCGCCGTGTAACGTTAAATGCTGGGAAGATACTTTGCCTACAGCATTACGACCACTATCTGCGCTTGCCAAACAAGCATCCGTAAGTCCGTTAAAGGATGAGCTGGAAATAAAGCTTTGCAATAAGAGCTATAGCGCTTCCTTACAAACTCCTCGAAGAACCACAGGATGCAGAGCATTATTCGCCTTAAGGAAAATTCATTCACTGTTGTCCTTCACAGGTTCCTGCTAATCGACGAAAAAGTTAACAGCGAGGAACTGCGTGATCGCAATAGCTTGCAATTCTATTGGAGTCTTTCGCATTAAGGACATCATCTCATTTTGCCTGTACCTACTATATTTTGAGAGCGGCACTATTACATAGGAAGCCCTAAAAAATACACCGACCCCATAGACAGAGTGCCAAGCTTTAAGACACGATCAGGTGAAACAAAGCTGTAGGTATTCTGCTCATGAGTCAAGCTACTAAAAACGCTGGACGGTGTGCAAATTGTGATGCAGAACGTGTAGCCAAGGACCTCGAGTTTTTCCATAGAGTCAACGCACATTTGTTCAGCCGGTGATGACACTGTGGACTGTTCTTCACCAATCATCGCCAATTTCCACCAATCTGTTGTCGTACAAGGCTCTCTGCTTAGTATCGTCGACGACAAGCTATCGATTTCGGTCTCATTGCTCAGATATACCTGTAATCTGGATTTAAATTTTGCACATTCGTTTTGTACGTCTAGATAATCGAGGTTCCATTCACCGAAGAGGAAGGTTAACTATTGCCGTTAGACGAGAGTTACGCTTTAACCTAACTCAAACAACACAACGTTGGAAGCCATCGCTGCTGAAGTACGTTTAGCCACCGAGGTGTCAAGATTCGCCGCAGTATACTCCTCGCCCCAAGTTACGCATGAAATCAATCTGTCCGCTGTCACTAGGAAAAACGCCAAGCATGTCTTAGGTAGTGACCTATCTGAAGGACCGGGTATGTGTAACAAATTGCACTCCACCTTGGTCCTATTTTTCGGAGTGAAGATTTTTCCTGTGTAGGTTGGGCACCTTTGGAGCGATTAATGGACGGCCACCATGTTGAGATACCTGAGTTCAATACTGACAGACTTCTATCAGACCCTGAGAACAACGTCGTTGCCAGACTTTCGAGAGACTTAGACTATATTACCTAGCTTGGCAATTCAGTTTTTGCTAGGGTGGAAAGGTTAGAAGGTAAGGGTCTTAGAAACCTAAGACTTCCTCTATCCTTCGTCTACATGGCATTGTATTGAATATATATAGTTTATATAATTTTTCCTCTGTTCTAAATGATTTTTAAATTAGTTTTACTTGCCTCTTAAAGTCATATTCCAATGCATACAAACGATATCATCGATATGAAACGCCCTTCAAAATGGTACGACCCAAACCAGTAAACCGTGACCTTATGCTTTTATGTGTTTTTATATCTCTTTCTCTCTCTTCTTGGCGTAACGACTAGGCTAGGTCATGCCTGCCATTTCTGGCTTACTGGACTTATTTATTACACCACGTAACCGGAAAGACAATCCTTGCTACGGGTGGGTTGGGATTTTGGACCGGTTCTGTCGTGTGGAGATCGATGCCGCTATCAATACACCACTGGGTTTCTTTTATAATAATGAAATGTAAAAAAAATATTGAAAAAAAATAGCCGCTCACAACAAAGAAGCAATAAAACCTGGTCATTCTGCTTAAATAAAAAAAAGCAAACAACGAACGCAATAAATGAAATTTATAACCATTCCATTTCTTAGTTCATAAACGCATTTGTTCCATTCCAACAGAAACGACAAACGAGCTAACAAAAAAATATAAAAATTACAAACAACGAAGAAAAAATCCCATTAGGCATGGTTATTCTTCTTTCCAAAGCAACATGAACGAAAATAGTAATAAAAAAAGCAACAACTCGTCAAAAACGCAATCTACGCTACTCCCTTGAAGTTTTTTTTTTCAACCCCCCATTTTCCTTTTGCGCTTTGATGACTTTGACCTGTTGAGTGTATTTTTAGCATCTGACCAAATATCATCGTCAAAATGTAATTAAAACGAAACGTGAGAGTTTCACTACCTCGCTCTAGACGAGATTCGGTAACGGAACATCCTAAAGCAGCTGTTATATTTCGTTTTACGCCTATTATTAATATGAATAAATATTGTGTTGTAGATTTATTGAAGTAAGGTTGCAACGTTGGTTTAATACTACCCAGGGCAGATCCTAATGAGATGCATTCCATGATCTCCGAGGTACTTTCCAAATTCGTCGATTTTCAGCGACAGGATCTTACCTGAAATAGCAAAATATAAAGAATTGATTATTTTCCACGTAATATAAACAGCAATTAATATTAAATAAATAACATTTACTTTGCCGGATGTTGTGAAAATATTTCCACAAGAGCAAGGCGGAAGCAACGGCGGGTAGTAAAAACATAAATTTAATGAACCAGTTCCGTGTTGACTTGGCTGTTTTGGGGGCATCTACCATCCCCACCATCATGCTGCTGCTGCTGCTGCTGCTGCTGTGATAGCTGTTTGGATGGTCAAATGGATAGTCAAACCAGAGAACGCATAAGTAGCAAAACTGTGGCGACGATCGGACCCGGAAGCCATTAACATTATTGTAACGAACGTATTATTGTGATTCTATACTTCAACCTCTCCACACTACTACGACCACTGTAGGTGCAATATTTTATACAACCATCATAAAACATACCACTCTCTTCCGGAGCACAAACTTAAAAACTGTCAAACAGCTTGAATGTTCTGGTTGTCTACACAGAATACCAGAACCAGAGCCTTGTTTGGGAATGAATATTTAAAATAAATTTAAAATAAATAAATTAAATAGTGAGTAAATGAATTAAGGATTTAAGTGTATATTTTTCACGAGTTATTCTATCCCGAATGTTAAGTATTTTGAAAGCGAAAAACCATTATTACCGTCACTCTGAATCAAACTCAGTATTCTTTGAGGTTTCCCTAGAACGAGGTCGTATAATAAGATTCAAACCGATAGCTAAATATCCAGAGTGCAATTAAGAGTCGGACAAAAAAATATAATCCAATCCAGTAAGAGGCATCCGGTCGTGGGTATTTGGAGCGCCCACCCTAAAGTGTGTTTGTTTCACTTCAACCAAGTTCACTCGAAGTTACACTTGAAAACTCAAGCTTCGGCAGGTACGCAAGTCGATAAACTTACGCAAAGCCTAAGTGCTGAGCTAAAGCACATTGGTCGAAGCATTGCAAGTACCAACGAATTTGAAGATTCGGGTGAAGTCTTTTGCGTCAATTTTTCAACTTAAGCGATACAAGAGATTCTGTATAGACACTTGCCGTTTCTTTTCTTAATATTCCTAATTTTAAACGTCTGATTTACTTCCTTCTTTTTTGCTTCTTCTACAAAAAAAAATAAAGTTCAGTATTGTATAAAACAATTTGGGTTATAGAATTTAAATCCTCCATAAATTATTTATTACAAAAATTCCGACAGTAAGAAAAAATGGCGAAATAACCATGACACTATGACAAAAGTGCTCCAAAGCCTCAGAACGCCTTTTGCACTACGCTCACAACAGCACAGCGTAACACGATCTAGGAAAAGGAAATATAATAAATTTTCAGAGGTTTCCGGAGAAGATAATATTTTCTTATCAACTGATGAACTTTGTGTTTCATTGTGAATTCGAAGCGCCAAGTTTCCTTTACGGCTTCCGGCCTCAAACAATCGTATCTCTCTTATCGTTGGAAACTGTGCGGAAGCTGCGCTCCTCAAGCACACACTGTTCCGAGTCCGATTAAAGCTGGACTTGTATCACAATCATTTCAGATGTTATCAATAAAGAAAAGAGGAAAGCTTTTTTCATTTGCTTGTGACATTCTTTTTGTTTATCTCTTGCATGAGCTTACAAATAGTGAAATAATTTTAAGCAAATTACACTACATGCACTGAATTGATCTGAATACGTTGTCAAGTACGTTAGGACATCTAAAAATTTCAATTGTGACCCTGTCTTTCTGACAGCGGCTGACGTTTTTTTCCATCTTTAAGCTCTTATCTATTATTTGTTTGCACATTGAAAAGCTTTTGCAGCACTATTTCGTACGGGGCATATCATTTTTTTTGCTAAATATTGTGTCAGTTAAAATATCTAAAACAAGTCATCTGCCACGTACACATCTATCAGCATTATTTTGCGCTTGCAGCATATACACAGCATGATTGATAGAATGATGGAGCGTAATTTCGCATCGTGCACACTATCCCACGCAAACCAAGCCCTTCGCTGTCCTTGTTTGGGGATAAAGTAGAGTATTATGGTACAGCTCTTATTCCGTCTGACAGTGATTGATTTGCCTGGCCATGCCATCCATTAATCCTACCAGAAGCTTTGAAGTGGATGGTTGAGTATTTTTATTTTTCGAAAACAAATTAAACTCAATCGGAAAATTGTACTGCTTACGATAGCAAAAAGGGGTTTTGTAAAAAGAAATACACAGTAGTTTGTTTAAAGTTTTAAGCTGACGAAAGAATTGGGTTAAAACGAATGTTTACATTAAACGATGCAAGTACACTCTAAACTACGGGGCGGAATGGCGTTATTAGGAGGCATCCTTCATCCAGAAAATAAAGGACTAACATCGCATCATTCAGCACATCATTTCCCCATTCTCATTTGGGTGAGTAATGGAGTATAAAAAATGACATCAAAATGGCAACATAAATGCAAGCTACCTTCCGGTAGCGTGCAGTGCACCAACAAACATCCCCGCTGCTATCAATGGTCCATTAATAATCGGTTTTCAAGTCCGTCTTTTTTGTTTTGCTCCTGCTTTTGCCCCACACACCGACGGCTGCTCTATTTGTTCTTGTGCATTTTTGTATTTACAGATACCGCATACCGGCACACCGCACCGTGCAAAAGACAATCATAATCCGTGGCTGCTGCTGCTGCTGTAGTGCTGTTTCTGTGGGTAGTGTGTTGTTGTGCAGTGTTAGTGTAATGCTGATGTCCCATTAAGTCTTACGGGAAAACGAGCAGCTGTTGCCACAGTCCACCAGGTACAACCAGTAGCAGCAGCAAGAGGAGCAGCAAATGGAGAATGTAACAACGTCGAGCAAAGGATTACCATGACACACAAAAGCGTGGCACAGTTGCAGTTGTGTGACGCCAACGGCAGCACCACCACAGCCAGTGCACGGTGGAACTGGTTATTAAATGAAAGGTAAACAATTGGGATAAACATTCATTTTGCGATCCTAAGAGAGTAATTTGGAGTTGCGGTGGAACATTTTTTTGTTTCAGACAATAAGATACAACATGGTATTGTTTAATATAAATAAATTCACATCAAAGTTCATGTACCTAAGATCATTACTTAAGCTACAATTCAAGTCTTATTTCAAATCGATTTTCACTTCTCTCTATTGCCGTCCAACTTACCGAACCAAAACATGCGTTAACGCATCAGAATGCGTTGATCACGCTTCAATGGTTCATCAATTTTCGATTCGGCTGTTGAATACCCTAGCATTCTATCGATATGCCGAAGCAAAGAAGATTGTATGCACCGTCGTACCTGAAACCGGTCCCAAATTCTTCATGACACCACAGATACGGGTCCTAAATTTTGACAGCCTTGTTTGCATGTGTTGGAAATTTTCGAGTAGACGAGCGATTGGAGTCAATGCTAGTTCATATTTTTATCAGGATTGAAACGGACTTTCACGTAAAGCCTTTCTTCAATGAATCTCCGATATAACTAATATAATATAGTCTTGCTGTTTGTTAACAAACGAATTTAAGTGCATTTTAGCAGCTCAGCAAGCAACTCACAATTTAAGAGCATTTTAGCAACTCAAACTTTGCGGCAGGCAGATGACATGATGGTAGCGGCGCCAGTCTTCACACGAACGGACCAGACCAACATCTCATCCGGACCAATCCCCCGTACGCAGGACTGACTAACCGGCTACGTGGCTATCCAGGCTGTTCTAACGAAAAAAGGCAACATAATAAACCACTAACAAACTAGAGCATTACGCTGTTGTTGCGAATGTGCTTGCCTTCTCAATATTCGTAATACCAATATCAGACGAGCTTTGAGTAAATGATAAATATGTGTAGCTTTTACACACGGAACTCTACATTTAGATAATTTATGCATGCGCAAAACATTATTCTCCACCTTAAAAGGTGCCAGAGAATAGGGTTCCAATATCCCATACGCGTATGCATATGCGTGATACCCTTCCCAAAGATACCAACAGTGGAGTTGTTGCAACAAAACGGGAACAGCAAAAACTATCCTTCGTTGCACAGTAATCTCTCTCTCGGGCAGCTCATACAGCACACCATGGTTTTGCGCCTGTTGTTTGTCGCGCTAACGTTATTACATCTGCAGCGGTAAATTTTAATTTGGAATATTATCGTTTCACATATGTCAAATGAAATGAACCGTGCAAAAGAAGAATGGACCACAACAGCAAAATTGCACGCACGGTACACGGTACGCCAAAGAGACCATTCTCCCTCCAAGCTCGGCCGTAAATGGATTTATGGCGAATTTCGCATTTATTGTGTATAAATAATACCAAACCGATAACAGGGACCATTCCTTCGGCTCATATGCGCATTTTAATTTATATCCAAGTACCAATTTAAATACCAACACCAGATTGTTTTGTTTGGGAACTATTAATATTGCACTTATACAGCACAACCACACAAAATGTTAATTTTACGATAGGAAACTAAGCAATGGCCACAATGTTCACACCATCAGTGGAATTTTGGTTAAAATTTACATGTAAAACACTATCAGTCCTTACCAGACGAAGCTAAAGCAAATGAGAGAATAAAGTTGAATGGTAAGATAATAATGATACATGTATTTGTTTAATGCTTTATCAATATAAATACACTTACATTGAATCATACATAGACCATCTTATCTCCCAGTGGTAAACGATCGAAATATATTGCGTTTCTAGCATATATTTAAGACCCGAAAATTATAATAATATAGCTGACCTAGGGTAGCTATAACACACACACACAACCGATAGAGAAGGATAACATGAGGAAAATTTATCCATTCTCTTATCGCCACTGTAAGGTATGGAATGATAAAAGATAACCCTCTGCATCCTGTTCCATCAACGAAAGACACCCCACAGTGTCTGTGACCGAACAGGCAACTAAATGCAACGTGTGGAAAAAAAGGACTATTGATGATATTATCGTTAAACAAATATCGTCATATTACATTTAACGTGATGTTCATGACGCCCAGCTACAGCTACAACTGGTGGAATGGTTGGTTTCGTGACGCTGCATACAAATTGGCCGTTTTGCGGATATATCTTGCACCTTCGTTTCTAGCTGTGCTCTGTTATTTTTTTGTTACAATCAGCCCATATCCCATGCAAAAGCTCGTTAAGCTTTGCGATAATGTGCGCTCAAATTGTCCGTCTCGAGAATGGCCACAAATTACAACAAACCGGCACCATTTCGGCGCAGATACACACAAGGGAGGAAACAGTAGCCGCCCTTTGCAGGCATCATTCGATGGAGCATCTTTTTGTGAGCAGTCAGCCTTTTTCGTAATTATTTGCTGATTCTACATTGTCAAATTTAACGGTGGTATTTGAAGGAAATTTTATTCCTAGCTGATGCACCGATTGTGATTCGCTGCCATTTTTCGGACCAAACAAACAGCAGTTCACGCTTCATTAAACAGCTCAAAATCTATCGCTACAAAGTGCACATCAATATGCAATGAAGGGAAGCTGAATATGCGCATGCTGTTGAATGTTTTATTGACGGCCAGCTCGAATGTCGCGATTTTTTCTATGAAAACAGACCCGAAAATTGCAAAACCCTCTAATAGACCGCCAAACATACCGATCGTCCTCCTATCGGTGATCGATAATGAAGCGAAATTTGCAAAGCAATGGAGTCTAATTTGGGTAGTGTTGGGGAAACAATAAAGGTGCTCACACTTTCAACAGCAATCATAGCGCAAAGTACATATAAACTTCCAGAAATCCGGTTCAATGTTCAAACATCCCCCGATCAAGCAATACTACTTGATCGACGCGAACAAACCACATAATGTATCGAATAAACATCACGTTTTGGTGTTAATTTGTCGCCCATTTGTTAATCACGCGAGAAAAACGAGTTTGAAAACATCTATTCCATGCATGCTAATGAAATGTTGCACATGATGAATAAAACTAAAGTGTAGTGAATATAGGAGCGAAATAAAAGATAGGGAGTTTCGATTGTTCTAGTACCGAAATTACAAAACTTATAACATAACAAGAAGTGTCCATAGCAATTACTATCAAAGTTTGTCTAAATTACTTTAATTACATATTTTAAATGTAAGGACAATGATGAGTAGACCAGAAATGGGTTAAAAATACTTCGACAGGTGTTTGAATTTTCACACCACTCATATCACACCACTTCAATATCTGGTGTTTTGTTGTCCTTCCACCCAAGTAAGGTGAAATTTTGGACGACTTCAAAGATGCAATTACCTATCTGCGCGCCACCCCTGCGTATGTTAGTATTGATTAGCAGGGACGCTAACGGTGGATATGCATCATTAACGTAATCGAAAACCAGTTACAATTGCATAAAATCCAGGTGAAGAAGCAAAGCACCAAAGTAATTTTAATATGCATTTCATTCTGTACATACAAATTATATAATAACTACAAATAGCTTTTGGTTGACAAATAGTTTTTCCACCTTCAAATACCAGTCAGACATTTGTAGGCCAATAAAAAAATTATGTTATTCCACATGCCTTTAAACAAACTAAATAATAAATGGTTTAAACAAACCTAACACCTCGAAACAACTGACTCTTGCTTTTAACTTCGCCTAAAGTTTAAATTCCACACCAATATAGCAAATCGTGGAAAAATGAAATCAACCCAATGCAACACACACACACATACAACATCTGTTTTCATCTTGCCGGAAACTGTAATGAGTCCCAGCCGGAGGGCTTCAAGGTTGTTGTGGCCGATCAGCTGACGATGACAATGCCACCGTATGTAACAGTGTGTACAGCCCGAACTCGTATGCTTTGACTATGTATCTACCCTCGGGCCTCCCTTTCCCGGGCACATTTCCTTTCCTGCAAATGTTCCCACGCCACGCGTGTTTGTGGCGGTGTGGTTTACACCAACAAGCCTCCCGATGTTTGCTCTAGCGGAATGTTGCCCCATTTCTTGCCCAGGAAAACAACACCAAACATAGAAGCGCGTGGTTTTAGTTGGAAAGGGAGAGCCATTACCGCACGAAGTGAGCAAGGATAAACAGGACAGGAAAATAACGTGCAATCATAGAAAAGATCTTCGCAAAGAGAGCAAGCAAGACAAAAGAAATGCTTTTGAGAGGGCATTTTCTCAATTTGTGATAGAAAATCCCTTCCCAGTGTCCGACATACAATAGCCGTACCTTCAATGGAAATGTATCCGCAACTCCGTGAGTACAAATAGCTTCACTTGTTTCAGTAATTTTCACTGCAATTGGATTGGATGTACAAAATAATCCGTCTCTAAACGGTTTAACTAAGCTACAAAGTTAAGATAAGTGTGTTAACAATAAAACACATTCATAAAATTCTTAACAGTTCAAAGGTCTACTTCAAAGGTTCACTGTATAACTTTTACATAATTTAATAATCACAAATAAATACTGCTTCACTGTGTTAGTGGCATCCCTGGTTTCAAGATTCGGAGACACCTTTTCCATCTCTAATCCAAGACTAGGCGCCTCCACTGAGGAATGAACGCAGAACTGTGATCGATTGCAAAGAAAGCAATCTTAAGTACAACAATTGCAGCAATTTAATTCAATGCAATTGGTAATGAAAAATGGTGGATCAATCCTTTTAGTAAGTTATTGGGTAAATTTGATGTATACTATCGAATATGGTGGCCACACCGATTTGGGTTGTAGTATGGCAAGAAGTAGAATAATTAAATTAATACGTAAAACTCGTTGAGTAGACATACAAATGAGCTTATGAATATGCTGTTGTGATATTATTTAACTGCGCGCGCCATTCGCCATGCTACGCTTCTGTCATGAAACTGGGCCATTTTCCAAAATCTCCCAATGGTGAAGCCTCCGTCAAGGCGGTAACAGAAACAAACACAAGAGACTGTTTAAATTATCTGCAATTTCTGCTTTGCCATCCATCCATTCTGAACATTGTTGTGCACCGTGCTTCCACAGCTCGGTTTGACAAAATGTTGCTAAATTGGGTGCAATAAAATGTCTCATTAAAAATAATTACATTGTTCAAAATATGTCGTATTCTACGTTTTTCTCTCCCGTACTACAACACATTGATGCGTGGATATTCATGATTAAGCAAACTGACGATTGGCTTATGGTGAATTTGTACAAATGCTTCAAAATTAACATTATTACGTTCTATTCCAGTTTGGAGCATTTGAAAACATCACGTAATTGCACAACGTTGTTTTGACTCAAACTCCGAACTTTTGCGACGTCAAATAACGGACGGGGGTTAGAATTTAATACTGGCCAGCTTCGAAACTTCGTCTACAGACTATCGACTTATTTTACCACATAGCCGGATAGCCTACGGGGGATTGGTCTGGATGGGATTTTGGTCCGGTCCGTTCGTGTGAAGACCGGCGCCGCTACCATCATGCCACCGGACCGCCCCTACGCACTTTCTATACTAAAACAGCAAATATTTAGTTTCTTACTGTGTACCGTTTAAATAGACACAGACGGACATTTCTGCCCGCGATTGTTCTCGAAAGTAGCTCAATCTTGTAAACAAGGCAAAACACCTCGGTGAGACATTTCTACGCCTACTGTGTTGGTATTGCACCCCATAATACCGAACAAGGTAAGAAATTATGTTTCCAACTCCGGATAGAAATTACCATAAGAGATGTTGTGTAAAAATTCAGTATGATAAAACACCATACTTTTCACGTTAATAATTATGCCTTTGTAATTACCCATTCCCGGATAAAAGTAAATTAACGACGAATTTACACTGTACTCGAATTGAAACAAAGTTGCCAAATGACCCACCGGTGGTGAACTGACAAACGTAATAATATTTATTTATCGTAAAACCAGGGCCAGCTACATGCCACTGACTTTTAATATCAATTTCTGTATATCAAGGCAATCATATAAAAATAATTAGCGACATGTTTACAGTCTCGATAAGAACAAATTTGTAATATGAATCAGAACGGTATGTATGAAATATATGGAAAAAGAGGCATTCCGTTTAACAATTGAAATAAATTCGTTTCAGCAACAGACATTCGCACTATTAATCAATTATTTTAATGGGAAAATGTATCACGACTACCGAAAACGGGGGGAAAATGTGGTGGAATTGCCACAAATATGCGACCGATAGAACACCTTAACAATACGCCTGGTCTAAGTTAGAAAATCGTTTATTTATGTCATATAATTATAACGGCTCTTAGCCGAATTATCAAGTAAGAAAATAGAATATAATACAATTTAACCAAATGGTGTGTGGATGTTTATTCTACCTTACCTTATTCTCAACACTGTCACACAGATTGCCCTTTTCGGTGGCATCAAACAGCTCCTGCTTGATGTTTTCCGGCAACAGCGGTAGAAAATCGTTCATTGTATCGGAAAGATCGTCCGATTCCATGTTGCCGCCTACTGATGCTGCCATAAGACATTCAACTGTGTCTACTGCAACGATGTTATCGGAATTTCACCACTTTTGCATTCACTTCTGGCACACTTTGGGATGAAATGCAAATTCGGCCGACCTTGGCCACTACACGGGTTCACACGAATGGGACTTTTTTGTTGCTGTAATATTCAAAGCCCTTGAGCCTTTCACCCTTTTACCAACCATAAAACGGAGAGAGAAAGAAAAAAAAGAAACCAGATGTTACACATAAACCATACTTTCACTTGCCACTTAACCTACGACACACTCATTCCCAGTACTCGTATGCTTTGACTAGAGAAAAAAAACGGGGAAAAGAACTCATACACTGGGGAACTTTTACAAATGCGTGACGTACAAACGCACACACTCACACAAACACCGACGCCAAGCCGGTAAATTTACTTTCAAACGTGGAATGGTAGATACACGGATTATACACACTTTCCACCGGGATTTCACATCAAGCGCATAATGGGAAAAACTGAATCCGTTGCACCCGCAATGTAACAGACCTGCCTCTCGTCACTTTCCAACGCGTTGATCCTTAGCAGCCATTGCTTTACACGCACGCACACACACAAACACACGCCACTAGAAAAGACCTCACGCACGGAAAGTTTGCCCTAGTGTTTGTTGTCATAAAACAGCGTGCGTTGCATTTGCTACAGCGCTGGCTGCAGAGAAAAGAAAGCATCAGAACGGAGTAACCGATAACGCACGCAGCAAACCGCACGCTACGTTGCCGTTTGTTGTTACCCACATACACACACGCACACACACTCGCGAACACAATCATATACGCGTTTTTCCTCTGACAGCATCACGGCAACAAGGCACGCAACTCGCAACACAACATGCTTCCTACGCGTCAATGATGGATTCGATTGTTGTGCATCGCATCGCACCGGCTAATCGGCCGACTGGGGACGTTTATCAGCCGCTTGTTTGAATGCAGCCAAAAATGCGTTTGCACACTTTACCCCCCACAAAAAAAAACGGATGCGTTGGGAGCACAAACCCGAACAACACCTCAGGCACGCACACCAGCACAACGCACGCAAAAGCACACGACCGGTGAGAGAGAAACCGTCCAGGGAAAATGGCCGACTTTTGGCCGACGGGCGAATTGATTGTTCCGGATGGCAACGGGGCAAACCACTAAAAAGCTGCTGCTAGCAGTACCGAACCGCATGACCTTGGGGACCAGAAAACGAATGGGACGAGCTCCGCTGGCGGCTGGGACCATGAATTTAGACGCACCGCGTACACTTGCGTTGCAGATATGCAGAACGAATCTATTGAACCATTTTGATCAGAAGAACATTCTGCTGGATGTATCTCGTGACGGAGGTGGCAGCACAAATTTCGAACTGCTTCTTCTATCCTTTCGAAGCGGATACTTCCATTCGAATGCTTTTATGAGCTGATTGGAATACACGGAACCGGAATGCAGACGAATGGCCAAAAACTACGCTTCACGACATGCAATATAACAAACACACGACAGGGCCAGGACGCACTTCTTGTTACGCTGAATTAACAAACTCTTCGCATGAATTACACCGGAAAACTGGATGTTATCCTTACAATTTTCATGCGGCACACCCACAAGCACTTGCAAACTGCACTAATTCACTGCATTTATACACTTTGCTTCTACACTATTGACAACAGTAATTTTTTTTTTACTAAATTCCAGATGCTCGCACTCCGATTTTGTTGTAGCGAATCCCGTTTCACGTATGCGTTTTGTGTCTGCGCGAGATGAAGTTGATGTGAAACACAACGGCAACGATGACTCGCTCAGGTTGCTTCGTCGGGCGCCATGTTGTTTTTCTATTTGACAGCAGCTAAAACACGAAAATGTCTCCGATGTTCATCAACCAAGGGCGGGATTTTAATAATATTGAACGATGCACATTGCAAGGGAGGTTTTTTATCGAATATTTCCAAAAGGATTTTCTTAAATTAAACTAAAATTTGTGTTTTTTTTTCGGAAAATAGGTCCCAATTGAGGTCTGTTGAATATTGTGAATATACCTTGAACAAGTCTCGGATTTTTTAACGAAACAGCTGTCAAACAACAGAAAATCCGCACAAGGTTTACATGGTGGGATGACATTGTTATTTTGCTTTGGTGAATTTAAAAAAAAGGCCAGAACAATATTGAACAAAATAGAAAATTTGTTGGTAGTTCAATTGCATTAGCAACTAGTGATTAAAATTCCCACCCCAACTGCTTGTAGGTGCTTCATCCCATTGCTGCATTCGTTCGCCATATTCATTTGCAAGAGGAAACATTCAACCCGTATCAAACAAACATTAAACATTTATTGAAACATTTAACTTATTCATACTGCACTGTACTGCTCAACGAACACATTAATACCAACGCGGGAAGTTTGTAAAACCGGCAGCAGCTCTATTTTGCACTTTTCGTCCGCTTCCTGAACTACCGTCTCCTGCACGAACGGAAAACTCTGCAACCGGGGATTATTTCCTATCTTCACATACGCCAATTTCGTTGTGTGCAGCAGTATTTTAAACTTTAGGACCGCGTTGTCCGACACGCTTTTTAAATCCTTCATGCGCGCATCTAGGGCTAGCAACGATTTACGAAGCTCCTCCTCGAAAACGCTCATGTTTTCATCTTTCTCCGACACTGTCCCACCGTAATTCAGATCAAACACGTAGCTTTCCAAGGGATTGTCTTGCTCCTTAAAAATAACCACCTCCAGACGGCGCATCTTGCCATTTCTTATCAACTCCCGGGCGGCCTTCAACGTTTGTGCAATGTAATCGTTCAGCGCCGTGTAGATGGATATGTACACGGGTATATTGTACGCCTTGCGGATGCGAAATATTGCCTCTGGATAGAGCTTGCGCTTGTACAAGATTGAATTGATGTATATTTCCATCATCTCAATGATGACGTCGATCTCTAGAGAAGAAAAATGGTTAATTAACTTGCGTTTGTTTAGAGCATTTAATAGAAACGTAGAATTTACCTCGTTTTTCGGTAGCGGACGACATTTTGGCGCTGTAATTGTTGTTATGATGCCGACGCTTCGAATGACGTTTAGTGCCGTTGGTGGTGGGCGCGCGGAAAGCATATGCGCGATTATGCTACACAGAAATAAACAAGCTCATTTACAACAGGTTATTTACAAATGCTTAACACTTGCCCTGCCGGACCGGTCATTTTGGCTGGTGCGTTTTATTTTGGGTACATTTTTACCGTAGTTGATGGATGGCTTTTACTTACCCCATTCTTTAGTATAAACTTTTAAACAAATTTGAAACATAATGCAGTTTTTCGGTATAAAGTAACCGTCTATAAACGGTAGCTTGGAAAAGATTTAGAATTTAAAGCGCCTTTCAGATAATTTCATCGAAAAATTAAAAAATACATCCCGTTTTTTGTTAATAGTTGTACCTATATCGCATAGCAAATCGTATTTCTAAAAAATTGCATGCAGTTTGAATTTTATTCCATCAATTTTTAAATTCAACGAATCTCGCCCAACACATTCACGTTCTTCACCTTTATGCGGTACGACCCACCCCAAAATTGGCCCATCATCGTTTTATACGGTCGCTGATTGATTTGTGTTGGAATTGACATCATAAAGCATACATCTTGCTCTCGTTTGAATGTGCACGTAAGGAACATCGATGTAAAGAGAGAGATATATTCAAGCGGCAAAGCTTTGACGCGAATGATGGGTGTATGTGGCACTAATCCCTATTCCTATCATGGTATCCCACTAATTATTGTTCTCCGGGTGCAGGTTTTGGTATATTTCTTCTCTTCATGTCCATTTGGTCACTACTCCATGCAATCACTCCATGAAGGACAGATGGATACGTTTATGACCATCGTTACTAACGAACGAAGAAATAAATCGAAGATCGAGAGGCATTCGACGGTACGATAAGTGTATCAAATGTTTTAGAATTTCGATTATAATCCATTCATCCCGTATTTCTATCCTAGCGTGTCCATCCGTCCTGGCCAAATAAGGAAAGGAGGAAGGTTAGATTGTGTTAATAGTGCCGAATCTGGACTATTTATGTTTGTGTGAGTGTGTACTGTGTCCTAATTGATAATTATTATCGAGAGATTGAGAGTAAAAGGTACAACCATTGAATTATTGAACCATACACATTATTGCTATGAGTTGTGAGAAAACAGTGCGAAGAGCCGGTGAAGGCGTGCTGGCGGTTTATGACGATACGATTCGACGGGGTTTACAGCTTGATCTTGTCAGCCAGCGAACACGATAGACCGGTACCGTCCGGCTCGACGTTGAGCGACTTAACCACGCCATCCTCCAGCACCATCGAGTAGCGTTTCGATCGTAGCCCACCCAGCGGTGGCAGATCGGCACCGAGCTCGAGCGCCTTCGTGAATGCCGCTGCCGGGTCGGCCAGCATGCGTACCTTGCCGCTGGCGTTGTGCTGTTTGCCCCAGGCCGACATCACGAACGGATCATTCACCGATACACACACGATCTCGGTCGCACCGGATGATTTTAGATCTCCCGCTTTGTCGACATATCCGGGCAGGTGAGTCTTGGAGCAGCCGGGCGTGAAGGCTCCAGGGACGGCAAACAGGATCACCTTCTTGCCTGAGCACAGGTCCGCAATGTTTACCTTGTTGGCGGGCGAATCCTCAAACAGATCGATTGAAGGTATCTTGTCCCCTTCCTGATGGTGCGCTCATCGTCATCGTTTGCACAAGTTGATGGTGCATGAAAGAAGAAAGAGAACACAAGCGTAAGTTAAAAGCCGTCGGTAACACACACAGACTAAAATCATCGCAAATACAAGAAAATAAACCACGACGGAGGAAGAGAGGTCGGAATATCGATTTATTATGGACCATTTACCCCAGTGCCATTATATCATTTCACCACAAAAAGGAACGTGCTGGGGAAATCGTGCCTATGAAATATAGATTGCTGTCCTCTGCACTGCACACAATAAGCCATGGTGCTCACCATGTTAACCAGCTCGGGATAATCTTCCGTATCCTTACTTCAGGTCACCAAACAAGCCCGAAGAACGCAAATGAGGGTAATACATATTTCATGCGGACCAGATCTTCGCGTTCACCCAATTTAACGTCACTACAGAATGTTTCCCTTTCTCGTTACGCATCGAAAGATTTTTTTTCTGAATTATTTTGTGAGTTCGGCTTGTTACATCGATTATGCCTTCATATAACCTATTGCATATTCAAGGACGGGTAATGTCCTCGCTCTCCCCAAAAAAAAAAGGATCCAATCGAATCGCTATCAATTCCCCACGAGTCCATTCGAAATTACTAATCTAATCAATCTATTGCTTTCGTTCGTTGATTCGTTGCTATGGTAACACCGTTACACACAGCCTATTGGGTACAGAGGTTACACTTAAAACCAAGGTGAATAATTAATTTAACGATTTAAGGTTTCCCTTTCGGACCGAGTATTAAACTTCATGATCAATTTAATGTCTCATATAACTTTTTTTTCCTTTTTGGCACTCTTCTCGAGGGTCCTGTTCTCCGGCCTACCTTTTGCTAAACCACTTCAACGATGGTTGAAGTGAAACTTTTGGCAAAGCTATTCAATAACCGATGAGAAGACACTTTACCTTCTTCCTACATTCTGCAAGTCACCACTTTTATTGAAGAATGTGATTACGTGAAGGTGTTTTCTTCTGGTACGCAGTTTACGCAACACCTTTACCTTCCCATCGCAAGAAGTGTGTATTGTCAGATAAAAAAGTCCCATCTTCAAATATTTCGGTACAAAAATGCTCGCAACATGAAAGTATCTTTCTGCTACGTAATTCATCGAAGCATGCACAGAATACCGTCAATATCATCCTTAACTTGCGTATCTGTGCATCGACTCCTGCGTTCATCCAGAACTCAATTAAAAGCCATTCGACGAAATATACATTCCACTGTGGTTGTTCGGTGAAAGGTAAAGTTATATGCCTAGACAAGTTAGCGTTAGGATCAACCCTTACTAGCCAAAATCCTTCCCACACCGTTGCCTACACACTAGCACGCCCTGAATCAACAAATAGCGTCCCAAAGTTTGAAGTTCAACAAGAACTTTCGTTCTACGGACGGTTGGGGCGGAACATTGGAGTGGCCCATCAGGGAGACATAAAAAGAACACAACGTAGATTCTATTTACCGATTCAACAACCGGAATGAAGGTTAAATAACCGAAAACTCGAACAGATGTACGAGAGGGGGGAGGTAGGATGGGTATTCTGTTGGCTTAAGATAATATTCATCCATTTCGTATAAACTTTCGGTTTGGGAGATTTTGTACAAATTGAGCCAGAGACTAGGTGCAAGGCGTGGGAGTGAAAACATAAAAACCAAAGCATACAATATTCAACCTCAAAGGATACGTAGCATAACTTTATCCAAGCGCGCGACCACCCACCCATTGCTCGCAAGGCTCGGTGGAAATTTCCCATCATCACAACTAGGTTCAACGTAGTAGAAAATTGAGCCGCGAGTGTATTATATGCTGTGGTTTGCTGCTTACAAGTGGTTCCCAATGGTACTTCGCGCTTGAACCATCTGCACAACAATAACATAAGACCGTACAACAAACACGTACAAATTGCACAAATTGCACGAAAAACAGCTTGAATTTGACGAAGGATGGTCCTAGTAGCCTGATCCTTTTTATACGTGCTATCAGCGTGTGCGGCAACGGACGGCGACATGGCCCAAAGCGTGTTCACAACATGTTGCCACACAGCTAAACACAGCGAGTCATCATAAATAACGACAAAAAACGATACTCACGCGGTGCCTGCTCGTTAGTATCGATCGCAGGCGTACGTGCGAATCATACGGGACCATCCTGGTTAGTAGGACACCTTCTGTTCGTCTTTCGCATCCCTACCATGAGCATACACTCAGTTGGAAAATGAAGAGTGCATAAAAAAACACCCATCCCTGCTGCCAGAAGGCATATTTGCATCTACCTAATGGCACTGCAAACAGTAAATAAGCTCGTATGCATCAGAGAGCATAAATGTAAATGCACTCATGGAACGATTTTTAGAACGGTGTTGTTTAAAGCTAAATTTGGCTACTTCAATGGAACAGTTTATATGCAGTCGTAATAAAATATAAATGTGGCCTTTTGTTGCCATTAAAATTTCACCTTATCTATCGTTTTCTCAAAACACTAACAGCAGTACAGATTTGAATTTTGCGTTCAAATGAGAAAGAATTCATGGACGCTCGAAATCAAGTTCACGGTCAGCTTAACCTCACATTTCGCCACCAATTCACGCATTTAACTCGATTCCGTGCCGACTATTGCTTTACCGGTTTTTGCGTGGCATTATTCAATCGCTTGAAATCCTTCCCACCGACAATTACACATGACAGTGGCTTGACGCGGGTTTATCTCGCGATCTCAAACATTCTATGACGCTCGTGCCATCGTCACTGCAGAGGAAATGCCAATCAGGAGTCGATCGAGCGTCTGAAAGCGTTATGTAATTTATGTTCGCCTATAAACACACCATGACCAAGGACCACACAAAACCGTACCCCGTTCTTACACCGGGTTTTGCATACCTTAATTTGCACCATCTTCGACGTGTGGAATGTAGCAGCAGCGTTCAGCAACACGGGACGTCCGCACTGGTTCAGCACAAAGGAATTTTTGACGACGGCACACGACGAACGCACGAACGAATGCATCGAGTTATCGCGCGCGCACACACACCCGCAAGCAGAAGCAACAAACCGGAACCGGAGAAGCGTGGAACGGTGACGAGGATGAGATAGCACGTGCTGGAAAAGGCAACGCGTTGGGTCCTTATCTGCGTGCCAAACAACACACCTGCAGGTTCGGTTCTGTAGCGAAGGAAACGAAGGATATTCATGTAGCGAACATTTATATGCTTCCACCCTAATGGTGGGTACGTGTGTATGCGTAGCGTAAAGTTGTTTTTTTTTTTTGGTTGGATTCTAATCAATGTTTAATCAACGGAGCTGTTGTAAATCGGCCATGAAACGGCTGATCATTGGAAGGGATAGCCCGTAACGGGAGCACCACTTTTCCGTTTCAATGATCATTATTTACAGCTGTTCAAAATGAGAGATCTTTTCGTGAAAACACACCGCAGCTCGCCGTAAACGAATAGCGAAAAGCTACATTAACTAGGGGTGATGAATATTTCCCGGAGCAGACGGAAGTGAAGAATTATAGCGCTTTCGATTCCACTCCTGCTGTACTACAGGGAACGTAAAATAAAGCAACTAAGAAAAATGAAAAAGGAAATTCACCTGTTTTTACACCGATTGATTGTGTTTTCCACTATTGTTGCACAACACCTGCACAATGTTATTCACGGCAAAACGATGCTTGACAGTTGAGAACAGTGAGCCGATTGATGGAATGGTCAAAACATTTATTCAAACGATTGTTGAAAAAACTTTTTCGTGAGTAGCAATTGAGCGGCGGGAACTTGTTGGGAACAGGATTATTCGACGAGTGCTTGGTATGTATATTTCTAATTTAATTTTCTAGCAAATAAATGAACGAATTCTTTTTGGATTTCAATAAAAACCATTACTTTTTCCAGCTGTCAGTAGTTCTGACCGATAGGTTCCGTCTGTGCTGCTAAAGTAAACATAGTCCAACAAAACAGCCGGTATAGCTCAACTGTCAACGCATTGTTTTCCTTTTTCTGGATCGCTCTCACACATTCTAGAATTTACAGGAAAAACACCGAATACCACGACTGGAATAGTTCCTGAACTAATGCCATTTGGTTGGCGTGATATTACATACGGTAAGTTAAAAACAGACCAGCATTTCTCTACCGAATGTGCCAGTTATTGCTTTATCATCTGTTTCCTCTACCAGATGGATGACACAGAAATACAACTGTGCCCGCGCATCACCACGGTGTCGAAAGATGGCCATGCGGAAGACCCGGGCCAGCAAGTAAAATCGAACGCAATCGTACGATTCTCGATTGTACAGAGTACGGTACCGTTTGGTCGTTTAAAGTGCAACACCAACCTGAATATGCCTCCCTCGAACTGGCTAAACAATTCGGCAAACTCATACGGATTGGGACAATTTCTATCTCACCAGGCTGGTTTCAGCAGCTTCCGTATGGCCAACATGTTTCCCGATTGCGTTGGCGGAGTGGATGTGGTTTCAGACGCGGAGAATATAAAGCGATTGCTCAAACTGCCGTACTCACGCAAAAGCGTCATCTCAATGATCGTGCACCGCATCGAAAATACGTTGCTGATCGACGAGTTTGATGTAGCCAAGTATCTGTTGCTGCAGAGGGAAGCGGATTGGCATTGGTTGCGGTCGTTCATTTCCGAAAACATAGTGAAAAGCCTGAACGATGGCGAGCGGAAGTTGTTCCTGCATCCAACATCTCGAGAAGCTTTTCAGCAAAAGTATCTTACCTCGAAGTTTCTTTATCACAGTTTGCAGTCAGGCGAGCAGAACGAAGAACCCCATGATCCCGTGATTCTGAACGATTGCGCACCGTATACACCACTGCCACTTGCAGGGCCAGTGCTGCCGGAACCGACGAAGGAAGAACATTTTCCCGATGCACAGCAAACGAATCACACGTTCAATCGCAACGTGATTTGGACCTTCGAAGATATACGCATGTTAATTGGTACTGATATGCCGATTTTTGGTGGGGCAAATCGACCGTGCATCAGTTTACGGTTACGAGATGAATCTAAACCGATCAACGTACTGACGGGTATCGATTACTGGCTGGATAATTTGATGTCCAATGTACCGGAGGTGGTTATGTGTTACCATCTAGATGGAATCGTGCAGCGCTACGAACTGATTAAAACGGAAGATCTACCCCGGCTGGAGAACTCTGAGTTTTCTCCACAGCTTATACGCAATGTAGCACAAAACATTCTAGCCTTTCTGAAGGCAAACGTTACGAAGGCCGGACACACGTATTGGTTGTTTAAAGCTCGTAATGACGATGTTGTAAAGCTGTACGATTTAACCACGCTATGCAAAGCTCATGGGGGAGATTCCGCGACAGAAGATGAAACTGATGCACATTCTAAGGAGAAGCTACCTCCAAAGGAATCAGGACAATCGGGAGATGAGGCAGGGGAAGAAAATTGTCCCACCAGTAGACCGTCGGGTGGTCAGAATCCTTTTACCGTGCCAGTAGCGATGTTGCTTTACACCGTAGCAAGAAACATGAAAAATTCCGTTGAAAGTGGTAATTTATCGGCATCGAAGGCGGGAGCCATTCGGACACTGCTAAACAATTGCATCAAACTACTGCCCAAAGAAAAGTATCCACAAATTGTTACGTCGTCGCATTACATTCTATCCGATTTGCATATTCCGGCCGACACAGATCCAGGTAAGATGAAAATTGTGGCACTTTTCCGTACGTTATCCGACATACACCGTTCTCTCGTTTTTACAGGTTCACCCAAATTCAACACTACACTCGAGGAAGAGGATGATGAAGCGGGATATTTGTGTGGAGAACGTAATTCCACCCCGTCAGAAAACGGTTTGGATGAGACGGAAGACGAGGCACCCACTGCTGACGAGCAGGAAGAGCAAAAAGCACAGACAGGGAATGAAGCAAAACTGGAGGCAGCAATCAAAAGCATCAAAGATACGCTAAAAGAGTACAAGGTGGAGGAGCGATTGGGCAAACATCACAACTCTCACCCTGCTCCATTGCTGTGCGAAACCACGGAACGATGCATCACTGCATTGCAGCATATTGTCGACGGGCTACAGTGCTTGCAGTATTTCGACAACTATGAGGAGCAAAAGCAACGTGAGAAGGAAAAGGAAGCCGAACGGCAGAAGATCGTACACGAGGAATCACATCCGAACATGGCGAAATCGGATAATCCCATCCCGCTGCCATATCAGCCGCTCCGACCCGAAGCACGCCCAGTCGACCCAGAGAAGGTAATCCCGATGGGTTGGAAACCAACTGGAGAGGAAAATGCACGGGAAGGGAAAGACTCCGATGCTAGAAAGGTTGGCAAAAAGCGTTCGAAAGGCAAACACGCGGAAAAGCAACAGAAACCAGCGAACAGTAAGCAAGACGACGGAGTAGATCGCGCACAAGAAGTTGACCCACGGGCACTATTACTTAAGGGACAGATAGGTGTGATAAAATCGTGGAACGTTCACTTGAAGATTTTGCTGTTCGAGAAAGCGTGCCTAGTGTACGCTACCATGGCCGAGCAGGATTACGCACAGCAACGGTACGGTGCCACCCTTCGGTATCTATACTCGGCCATCCGCTGCCAGCAGGTCGTGACGAAGTACATCTCGTGCGTATCCTCACAACGCAGTTTGCTGTTGGGTCGGGCGGGCGATTGTTTTTTTCAGCTGGTTAAAGATTGGAACCGAATCGGTGAGCATCTGGCACAATTCTCCGACCCACATCATCTCGACCAGTTGATTATGGAGGAGCTTGTGAAGGATATTGGTAGCGAGGTGGAAAACACTCTTCCAGTTCCGACGGAAAATATCGAACAGCTGATGATTACTAGCTGCAGCTGCTATGAGACGGCCATCGACGGAGCGGCAAAGGACTCGCAGGACGAGTTACGGCGACGGTTGGGAAGCGTCCGGAACGAACTTGGCGTAAAGTATATGCACTGGGCACAGGAGGAGTATCAAAAGTATTGGGATGTGGAACGACCGAAAGATGAAGCAACCGATTCGGCGGAACCGTTGTACCAACTGTTAACGAAAAAATCCTACGATTCGTTGAAGAAAGGTGTCGCTTTGTTCGAGGCAGTTAACGACACGACAAATCTTGCATTTCTGCTTTGCAACATGGGACGATTTATGCGCTTCCGGGCACACATCCATCTCGTCGGCGAACGGTAAGATTGGGGCGTACCACAAGACCCTGAATCATTAGGGTTGTTTTTTTTTTTAATTTAATTCATTTGTTATCCTTTGTATTTGTAGACCGAACAATGTGAATGTCCAGAAAAAATTCTACCACGAAGCCTTCGGTTACTATCAGCACGCTCTAAGCACACTCGGCACGCGTAAGGAAAATCCGGAATTGTGGTCACTGGTAACGTGGGAGCTATCGACCGCCACGTTTAACTTGGCAAAGCAACTCCAAGATCACAACGTGATTTCAGTCGACGGACAAGGAGGACAAACACAGTCACAGGAAGAAATCGAACAGGAGGTGGTCGATATGCTTCAGCGGGCGCTCAAATTGTGTGATCAAGACAACAGCGGACCGAAACAGGTGTTGTACTCCTTCCGAGCTGGTCTCATACACCACAGGTAGGTGTGGCACGATCCATTCGGCCTTGTATGGAAATTCATTCATGGCATTGCTCTCTTTCCGCCTACAGGATTGCATCGTATCACCACATGTCTTACCGCTACACGGTTGACGAGCATCGTCGCAAAACGTGCCTGCGGCTCACAAAACTCCACTACGAAAAAGCGGCGAGTATTTTCGAAAACCTCTCGGAACCGCAAGAATTTCTACAGATCCAGATGGAACGCATCGCACTGCAAGAGTACCAGTGCGAGCAGGCTTCCGCATCGACCGCTAAAACGCACCATCTGCTGGTTGCGCTGACACTCTGCAAGCAGGCATATCCGCTCATACAACATATCGCCAATGTGAAGCCGCATGCTACTGATGATTCGCCGGGCGGCACAACATCGGTCGCTGGAAGCGGTGACGGTGTTGGTGGCTACGATGAACTCCAGAAACTGTTAGAATTATTTGAAAAACGGCTTCAAGTGATACTGCTAACGCTCACAAAGCTTTCGCTGCAAGGTGCAGGGAACCTTAAGGAACAAACGGCCAACCATTATAAGGCTTTATACGCGTTAGCATTGCAGAAACGTCCAATCATGCAAACGGAAGATGCTCCGAAACTAAAGGCTGATGAAACCGGTACACTGATTAAAGAGTATGCCTTGCATCTGTCCAACATTTTGCGTCAAGTATGTGATCTGGATCGCCAACATGAGGCAGCGTCATCGCGATAAACCTCTTTGGAGGAGTATAGTTAAATTGTTGTAAATGAAACGCTTTTATCTTCGTCGCATGTGGAAGTACGATATAGGTTTGTCGTTTTGCTTTCTCTAACATAGAAATAAACTCTTGATTATCCCGTTAAACAAACAACCGCAATCGTAAACAACGTCATGAAATCGTCCTTGGTGACCCACATTTGTTGTGGTTTGCCTGTCTTCATGTACTCTATCGCTACACTACTGAAAACGATTTCTAATAAACGTGGACAAAAATAGGTACATGGCTCGTGCGAATGGGAACCAAATTAAACACGACAACAAATCGTTTATCATCCCGTATGCCTAGATCGCTCGAATAGGAATCTGTCGCCCCGACAAGCATATTTTTCATTTTGGCGCATTGTCTGTTTCTAACGAGCCGTACTCAACAATATCGTTTCGTTTTTCGTGACAAATTTCGCGTTTTCACTAGGAAAACAAACACGTACTTTTAGTTTGATTGCCATTATTCACAAGGTTGTATTCGATGGGGGTTTTTGGTCAACTATTATTAGCATATGACGCTTTTTCCCGAGAAAGCTATAATTTCACTGGGTTTATCAACTAATGTACTGATATTTTTGTTTTGTACTGCTGTTGTATCGTGTTAAGTATAAGAAAAAAAAAATACATAAATTTTTAGGAAAAAAAAATGCACACAATTATTACAATAACCGACAAAGGATTTTCTAATGTGGTGAAATTAGGATCGCTTTCGTTTCATACACTAATCGTTAGCTGAATGTTTTAATGTTAAATAGTGGCGTCTAGTCTGTGTGCTAAGATGCTTCCTCTAGCTAGTCTCACAAGGTCATTCCGTTAGCCTTTAGCGCGGTTAATGGCCTTTGGCAATGGTCCCAAAGTGAAGCACCTTTTGTCTTACTGACTGCTTCACTTGTAGACAAATTTTCAAGTTCAAGACCGTGTTCTAGGCTACCTTGCGACCGTATACACACACGGGACATCTCAATGTCGAACGCGTCACTATTTTTGAATTCCTTCAATGAAAGGGAACCAACCACTGTCGTTGTAACCGAAACAGGGATAATGTTGAATGGGTAAGCTGCTGGCTTGGAAGAGGAAAGACACGGGATTAAGATAATCTACCGTACTCTGACTGGGCTGCTATTTTTACTTGAAAACCAATGTTGATGGTCAATCCATTAAGAATAGCGTCGGGTTTTACGCGAGGGATGACGACTTGAAATTATTTGGTAGAATTGCTCTTCATCCCCTCCACAAAACGTTCAGTGCAGTTGGTGGCCCGCTTATGGCCAGAACGCTTTCCATTGCACAGTTTCACCGGATCCTTCATCGAGTACACATCGTAAAAAGCGACCACAAACGCAACCCCGTAAACACTGTTACTGTGGGCATTGTAGTGAACACTTCTTCCGGTTAGTGGCATCTTCTTGATATGGGTAAAGGTAAAGGTGGCGGTTCCGGTGGTGGCGGTGGCCAGAGTGCTGGTGGTGGTGTAAGTAGAGATTACAGCAGATAATCGTTCAGCAACAGCAGCTCTTGGCAGATTCGCGGATTCTCTAGTTCGGACATTGTTTCAGAAAAAAGGCCCTGCAGGTGGCGGTCCCGCCAAAGGTGGAAATGACGCTAAAAGTGGTGCTGGCGGTGGCAAGGCAGGAGACAAAGGAGGAAAGAAGGGTGGTAAAAAGTGATGGATCGTTCGATCCATTCCTCGGACAACCGATCACCCCGACCTACTTCCGGAAGCGATAGCAGCGGCGGATTTGGCCATCCAGCGAAAGGGAGCCCAAAGAATTCGAATGTGATTTGGACTGTGACTATTTCAGCGTTTACTGATGTATTTATTGTTGGCTTTTCCTACATTATTTAAGACATACCCGTACCGGCGGGATGTGTCTTCAAACCGAATCAAATGGCAAAAAGCAATTAAGAAAACTGTTCAAAAACTACCATACCGTATATGTAATAGAAACATAACCAATCCGCTGCTGTAGTATTTTCCATCTCTTTCGCCACTCAACCCCACATACTCCATTCGTTACACTGTTTTTCCACCTCATCATTTAGTACACACCCTCTGTTTATCTGTAAGATTGTTTTATATTGTTTTCCTTGCGATTGAATGCACATTTAAACTTTCAACGGAAATAAAATAAACAAGCAATTAAAATAACTATTATGTTGGAACAGTAGCGTTTTTTTTTTAAATACATCTTACCTATAGCAAGTTCTACCACATCGTCACATACGACGACGTTCATCGGAACCAATCCTTATCCAAGCCGAAGAAAGCGGCAGCACCTTTGGCGTATTGTTGCGCTGTACCTGCTGATGTCGTCTCTTTACTGGTAGACTGTTTTATAGCGCCACTTGCACCACCGAAAGCACCCTTTCCCGTTTCACCATCACCGGCGGTTGTATGTTTCTGAACCTGTAACAAGAAATAAGTTGCATAAGTTTGATGTGTTTGCTCTTTCAATCACATTTGTTTATATATAGAAGCATTCCTTCATGCACGTTAGCGAACGAGTTTGTCATTGAGCCAACACAGGAGAATTAAACTAACGCGGCAATTTCATTGTTATTCGGAGAAGCTTTGTAAAACCACGGGTATGGTCGCAGTGTGGTAAGGTTAGTCAAAATGCGCTGTTGATAAAGCACACCAAATATGCAACGTAGTGCAATAAAACAACAACTTTCACACAATAGCTAAACACCTTAACCTTTGGGTAAGTGACCTTGGAACGAGATGACCTAAGCGTACTAAGAGGAAATAGTAATATTCTGAAATAAAAATAATCATCTTAAGGGTACCGGTGGAGAATTCTTTCCACCATGATTAAATGGAACGATTTAAAGCAGATGCATACCTTAGCAGTGTAGTTTTCACTTCGCAATGAAGAACTTAACCCGAGCGAGTCCACCGTTGATGCGGCAGTGTCCTTACTCACGACCGGAAGTAGCGGAAACCACACCATGTTTAAACTGTTAGAGCTGAGTGCAAGGATGTTGGGGTTTTTGTCCGATGCCATAGAACTGGATAAGTCTACCTCCGGTCCACTGCCCACGATCGTGGCCAGTTGCTCACTGTGGCATATGAGTGCGCCAAGGAAGTGTTGTAATTTTAATGCGGACCGCTTAACATTCGCATTCAGGTGCGCATAAAACACGTCAAAATCGAATGGATCGATGCAGGATTTAAAGCGACCGATTAGTTCATTGAAACTCTCATTTAGCTGCTTCTGCTCGCGTCCGATCAGCATAAGCTGCAGGAACCGTAGATCTAGATAAAACTGTAAGGCCACGGTTTGATTCTGCTTGACGAACTCATCCTCGGCCAGGGCAGCATAATGTTTCAGCAGTAAACCTGCAAGCCGTTCTACTATGTGCAGCATAATCGGACGTGGAATGGTTTGCGGAATGGTTTCGTTTAGCAGTTCGTGCACGTGATGCAGACATTTTTGTACCGGAAAGCTTGGTTGCGACGGCACACGGATTGTAGATTGGATCGGTTGATTATTTTCATCATTCTCTTCGATCGTAACCGTCTCCCAGACGGGGAAATCGTTCAACAGCGTACCATACCCAACGGCAGCCGGTAGCAATGGCCAGAGTTGCTGGAACCGTTCCACCCATAGTGTCCAGCAGTTCAGGCTTTCTTCCTCGAGTAATCCGGCTACTTTTGTCCACCGTTCTGAATCCTCCTGTGACACTGCCATGGTGGACGATGATTTTCTTCCTGATTGCCAGCTCTCAGCTAGCCCTATTGTCGTTGGTATAAAGCATTCTCGCAGCGCAGGACACAGTTCACGCACAGCCGAAAGAAACCTGGCCATCAGTGCATACCGTTCAACGGTGGGTTCAAACGCGGCCGATTTTATGACAGTGATCAGCTCAGCCACACCTTCCACGCAGCATTGTCGAAAGTATGCCAGCATTTCGCCAACCTCGGAAAGACTGGAGGACGAAAGGAACGATTCAACGTCACTCGTTAACGATTGTAATCGTCCATTCAGTGAACCACTTAGTGCGACTAACGCTGGCGTGTATCCTCTGGCCTTCATGAGCAGTTTGCGGTTAGATGGCACGGATCGATCCAGCGCAGCCTTCAAATTCATCGGAACATCATCGAGCGATTCTTTCCAAACAAATGCCTTCAAGTCAGCCGGTTTTTGGAGCAATAAATGCAATACGTCCACACGTGTTTGCTGTACTGTTTCGCTCCATGCTGATTTGATTATGCTTTGCATACGATCGTTTATGAGCCGTTGGTAAAATGTTGCATAAAAATCCGTTCCTTCTGGTAGTCCTAACCTCCCGGTAATGATTCCCCAATGGGAAGGTTTTTCCAAAGCGATTGCTTGCATCTTAATGTCGTGTAACGTTTTAATGGACGGTACCAAACTGACCAACCGTTTCAAACGACCCACAACCGCTGTTTCGATGTTTGCTAGAAATGTACCAACGGCCACACGAACTTGCTCCTCTTCCAGGGTGATCCGTTCCAGACGGGGACGAAACTTTGCAATCATTTCTGGTATCATTTGCATGATCATAGGATCTTCCGACCGTATCAGCCCTATGGTTGAAGCTGCCTTATCTCCGGTAATGTGCTGCAGCTCTCGTTGAAAGCCGCCAACGCCATCGTCCGCCGTTCCATCGTCCACGAAACACTCATAAAACAATCGCACCGTACCGTTCAGTACCTTCAGGCTTGCTAGCAATTTATCCTTTACCTTCTCATATACAGTTTCGTTTTCATCCAACACGTCAAGGTAAGCTTTCGAGCGTCGTTCCGTGAACATGGCAAGCGTTTGCTCCACTGGACACGATTCCAACAGCAGCCAACTCGCCAAACTTTTCGAAGCCACAGCAACAGAAAGTTCCTCACGGCCCAGCGATTCGCGACAAGCGGACTCAATTGTGAAGAAGAACTGGCTCAGCACTTGCCACTGTTTGGCGGCTACAGGAAATTTGCGCATGGTTTCCCGTTCCGTGTCCAAGCTGAGCCCCGTCGAGATGTGCCGTGCAAAGATGAACAGTTGCGTGGCCACAAAGTAATCCTCTCTATCGATGCGGCTCCAAATCATCTCAGGCAAACTGGTCAGTAGTTTAATCTGTACGATTACACCATGGAAGTTATGGTCACGGTTTTTCTTCTGCAAGCGCTTGTAGTCGATTCCGGTGCGAAATCCAATCAAATTGTGATCGTTCAGCTGCTGACAGCGAGCCGTGATGCGATCAATATTGCCGATTATTGAACCAGCCGTGTCCTTCATATCACCGATGGTATCGGCAGCCTTTAGCAGATCACGATAGCGTTCACTGGAAGATGGAAAGATACCGTAATTAGGAAAATAACACTGTATTGTACATTTTCTTGACGACCGACTTACCCGACCATCGTTCGTAGTTCTTCGCGCTTTAGCTCAATTTCATTTAGCAACCGCTTATGCACCAGATCAATTTCGGCTACATTGTGCTGCTTAAACAGTAGATCCACGTCAATATTCAATAAATCAACAGTTTTCGCCATTTTTGTGTAATTCTACAAAGATAATCCGATCGCTGCTCGATTGGAAGTCTTTGCTACTGCCAACTGGTCACTACTAGGTGTTACGAATAGCATAATCACAACAAACAGACCGCTGTCATTGGCCGTTTTAGAACCAAGGTTGGTAGGGTGCTGGAAAACATTTTAAAGTTTGATTTTTGATACCGTTGTTGTATTCATCACCGTTATCACATGATATTAATATGATATGATGTTAATATATATTAATATGCAAAATAATAAGACGCGAGAGTTTGTAGAATACAGTAGGTCTGGACCCAAGGTGTATTAATTTTGAAGGTGAAGGTGGTTTATTTTCAGTGCCGTGATGCTGTGATTTTCAGTGCGTATGTTGAGCTGTCATTATGTCAGCTGTCAAGGCCTATATACATAAGGTGGATAAAGTGGTCAAGGTTTATAATTTTAAACCGTCCACAACTCGGCCAACCTGACAAATGAATTGACCTCAATTCTCTTAATTTATATTACGGCCTGAATTTGTAACGGCAACGTGTTGCCTGGAGAGTTTTCGATATTTTGAAACGCGTTTGGTTGCACCCAGTGTTTTAATTTGTCTGATTCTAAGACTCCGTCGAATGGTAATTGGGTTACTTGATAACCGTCAATATCACGTACTACATAGCGATCATTTGGTAGGATTTTGCGGATAATATACGGACGGATGTTGTATACTGGTGCGGGATTATTTTTCTTAAGAAATTGTAGTTCGTTTGTTTTTTTAGATTTAACGATGTTTTCAGAAGCTTGACGACGTATGGTATCAAAGTCTCTAGAATGTGTATCATTTTTCATTTCCAAAAATTCAGTCAGTTGATCGACTATAGGACCACGTTGATCGACTCCGAAAAGCATAACTGAAGGTGTAAATTCAGTTGGCGCATGAACTTTATAATTCAGGGATACTCTGCTTTGGTTTATTGAAAGCTCCAATTTCCGTGGTCTATGGAGTTGGAAAGTTTACTTAAAATTGGTCGTAAAACCCCATTAACTCGCCTTACTTGCCCATTTGCTTATGGCGAACTAGTTGCATTTAGAACATGACAAATTCCTCGTTCATTTAAAAACTTTTCAAATATTGCAGATGTGAAACACGTGGCTCGATCGCTAATAACATGACTAGGTCGACTATAATAAGCCATATATTGTGAAAGCGCATTGCAAACTTCATTCGGCCAGGCCGTTCTAACGAAAAAAAAAATATACAATTTTTTTCTTTGCCTGAATTCATGATAGGGGGCCCAAGTGGTCAATGTGTATTGTATCAAATGAAGTTGCTATTTTGATGATGTTATGTAGATTTCGATTATTGTTCCACACAGATAAAGTGGTTCTAGCTAGCTCTAGCTCTTTTATTATATTCACAGAAAATGAATGACTTAGAGCATCCACATGGCACATTGCAGTTCCCGGACGATGTTGCCTAGTGTAATTATAATTTTCAAGGAAGAGAGACCAACGTGCTATTTTTGCGGAAGCATTACGATTTTTCTAAGTTTCTACGAGAGAATTTCAATCAGTGTTTATTTTTTCGGAATACCATGAACATAACTGTGGAATCGTTTGAGAGCATATATAACAAGATATAACTAGTAGTTATATTACTACTAATTTAGTACACGGTTACTAAAATAGTATATGAATAACATCCTTATCGGGCTGCCCGAAAACAGTCCGAAAAACACCCAATAACAGTCCCAATAACATCCTTATCGGGCCACCAAATACAGGGTTTTACACTTTAGTTTTGACTAGCAGCACACATTTTTTGACGCGCCGCACTCAATTTCTTGTCGCCGGCGCATATTTTTGATTACAAGCACCGAATTTTTGAACGGGAGCATTTAATTTTATCAGCCCGATTCTTGAAAGCTTTTAGGCCGCATGTTTATAACCCCCTTGTGAAAGATTGGTTTGAGTTTGAAGCACTTGTTTATATGCGAAATTGTTTGTTTTTTTCGTTACTTGATAATTTTTTGGGCAAAATATATTTAATAAATTATGAGAAAATTTATAAAACATATATTGGGTTACGTATTTGAAGTATTATGCCCAAATCCCTCAAATTGTATGTATGCAACAGATTTGTTTAAATGTGCAGTGGTGGATCCTTGGAGATAAACCTATGTCAATGGGATTGGTTCAACCTAGCTGCCAAATTGTGCTAACCGACAGAATCGCGGCAGATTTATAATCTTCTCGAGAGTTATTCACGGACAACGGTGTAAAAATTTCGCAAAACTGAATATATTCACACATAATACTGCTGCTGCTAACAATAGTGTTGTGTGTAATTAGACAGGTACGTAATTGTTCGTTCGAAACTTAGAGAATCGGTTCACCCACGATCTTGTTTACAGGTATCACACAGGTATCAAAACGTGTTACACTTTTGCAACACATGAAGCTACGCATTCAAAAGAGGTACTGTATATTTTATCCTTGCAATACAACAAGGAAATAATTCTGTTTACATGATAATCCTACAGCAAACATGGATACATCGGAGGCTGTACCTCGACGCCGTAACAAAACTACGTCTGACGTAGATAGAAACCGTGTTGTTACAGCGTACGAGAATGGTGCATCTGGCAAAGAAATAGCAGAAATACTCAATATTAATCGAGGAACAGTGTACCATATTATAAAGAAGTACCAAAAGACTTGGGAGGTTGCAGCTGCAAAACGTGGAGGTAAACGTCCTAAGCTCTTGCCAGATGATGCAGTAAATAGCATTCGCTTGTGGATAGATAACGACTGCACATTAACATTGAAAGTGTTGGCGGACATGGTGTTTAACCAATACGGCGTGCGTGTCAGTACGACAACAATTGCACGACAAATACAAAACAAATAGAACAAAGCATAAAATAAATATTGTAATGATTGAAAATAAACCAAACATATTAATTGGAAGCACACAGTCCCAATAACATCCTTATCGGGCTGCCCAATAACAGTCCGAATAACACTCTTATTGGGCCACCCAATAACAGTCCCAATAAAAGTCTTATTGGGCCAACTAATAACAGTCCCAATAACACTCTTATTGGGCCACCCAATAACAGTCCCAATAACACCCTTATTGGGCCACCCAATAACATTCCCAATAACATCCTTATCGAGCTGCCCAATAACAGTCCCAATAACACCCTTATTGGGCCACCCAATAACAGTCCCAATAACAACCTTTTTGGGCCACCCAATAACAGTTCCAATAACACTCTTATTGGGCCTCCGAATAACAGTCCCAATAACACTCTTATTGGGCCACCCAATAACAGTCCCAATAACACCCTTATTGGGCCACCCAATAACAGTCCCAATAACATCCTTATCGGGCTGCCCAATAACAGTCCGAATAACACTCTTATTGGGCCACCCAATAACAGTCCCAATAACACTCTTATTGGGCTGCCCAATAACAGTCCGAATAACATCCTTATTGGGCCACCTAATAACAGTCCCAATAACACTCTTATTGGGCCACCCAATAACAGTCCCAATAACATCCTTATTGGGCTGCCCAATAACAGTCCCAATAACACCCTTATTGGGCCACCCAATAACAGTCCCAATAACATCCTTATCGAGCTGCCCAATAAAATCCTTATTGGGCTAACCAATAACAGTCCGAATAACACCCTAATTTTGCCACCCAATAACAGTCTGAATAACACTCTTATTAGGCCACCCAATAACAGTCCCAATAACACTCTTATTGGGCCTCCGAATAACAGTCCCAATAACACTCTTATTGGGCCACCCAATAACAGTCCCAATAACACCCTTATTGGGCCACCCAATAACAGTCCCAATAACATCCTTATTGGGCTAACCAATAACAGTCCGAATAACACTCTTATTGGGCTGCCCAATAACAGTCCGAATAACACTCTTATTGGGCTGCCCAATAACAGTCCGAATAACATCCTTATTGGGCCACCTAATAACAGTCCCAATAACACTCTTATTGGGCCACCCAATAACAGTCCCAATAACATCCTTATCGAGCTGCCCAATAAAATCCTTATTGGGCTGCCCAATAACAGTCCGAATAACACCCTAATTGGGCCACCCAATAACAGTCTGAATAACACTCTTATTGGGCCACCCAATAACAGTCCCAATAACACTCTTATTGGGCCACCCAATAACAGTCCCAATAACACCCTTATTGAGCCACCCAATAACAGTCCCAATAACAACCTTTTTGGGCCACCCAATAACAGTCCCAATAACACCCTTATTGGGCCACCCAATAACAGTCCCACTAACATCCTTATTGGTCTGCCCAATAATATTCCGAATAACACCCTTATTGGGCCACCCAATAACAGTCCCAATAACAGTCCCAATAACATCCTTATCGGGCTGCCCAATAACAGTCCGAATAACACCCTTATTGGGCCACCCAATAACAGTCCCAATAACACTTTTATTGGGCTGCCCAATAACATCCTTATTGGGCCACCCAATAACAGTCCGAATAACACTCTTATTGGGCCACCCAATAACAGTCCCAATAAAACTCTTATTGGGCCACCTAATAACAGTCCCAATAACACCCTTATTGGGCCACCCAATAACAGTCCCAATAACAACCTTATTGGGCCACCCAATAACAGTCCCAATAACATCCTTTTCGGGCTGCCCAATAACAGTCCCAATAACACCCTTATTGGGCCACCCAATAACATTCCCAATAACATCCTTATCGGGCTGCCCAATAACTGTCCGAATAACACCCTTATTGGGCCACCCAATAACAGTCCCAATAACACTCTTATCGGGCTGCAAAATAACATCCTTATTGAGCTGCCCAATAACAGTCCGAATAACACTCTTATTGGGCCACCTAATAACAGTCCCAATAACACTTTTATTGGGCTGCCCAATAACACTCTTATTGGGCCACCCAATAACAGTCCGAATAACACTCTTATTGGGCCACCCAATAACAGTCCCTATAACACTCTTATTGGGCCACCCAATAACACTCTTATTGCGCCACCCAGTAACAGTCCCAATAACATCCTTATCGGGCTGCCCAATAACAGTCCGAATAACACCCTTATTGGGCCACCCAATAACAGTCCCAATAACACTTTTATTGGGCTGCCAAATAACATCCTTATTAGGCTGCCCAATAACAGTCCGAATAACACTCTTATTGGGCCACCCAATAACAGTCCCAATAAAACTCTTATTGGGCCAACTAATAACAGTCCCAATCACACTCATATTGGGCCACCCAATAACAGTCCCAATAACACCCTTATTGGGCCACCCAATAACAGTCCCAATAACAACCTTTTTGGGCTACCCAATAACAGTCTGAATAACATCCTTATTGGGCCACCTAATAACAGTCCCAATAAAACCCTTATCGGGCCACCCAATAACAGTCCCAATAACATCCTTATTGGGCTGCCCAATAACAGTCCCAATAACACCCTTATTGGGCCACCCAATAACAGTCCCAATAACATCCTTATCGAGCTGCCCAATAACAGTCCGAATAACACCCCTATTGGGCCACCCAATAACAGTCCCAATAACATCCTTATCGGGCTGCCCAATAACAGTCCGAATAACACCCTTATTGGGCCACCCAATAACAGTCCGAATAACACTTTTATTGGGCTGCCCAATAACAGTCCGAATAACACTCTTATTGGGCTGCCCAATAACAGTCCGAATAACACTCTTATTGGGCTGCCCAATAACAGTCCGAATAACACTCTTATTGGGCTGCCCAATAACAGTCCCAATAACATCCTTTTCGGGCTGCCCAATAACAGTCCGAATAACACCCTTATTGGGCCATCCAATAACAGTCCCAATAACATCCTTATCGGGCTGCCCAATAACAGTCCGAATAACACCCTTATTGGGCCACCCAATAACATCCTTATTGGGCTGCCCAATAACAGTCCGAATAACACCCTTATTGAGCCACCCAATAACAGTCCCAATAACACTCTTATTGGGCCACCCAATAACAGTCCCAATAACATCCTTTTGGGATGCCCAATAACAGTCCGAATAACACCCTTATTGGGCCACCCAATAACAGTCCCAATAACACTCTTATTGGGCTGCCCAATAACATCCTTATTGGGCTGCCCAATAACAGTCCCAATAACACTCTTATTGGGCCACCCAATAACAGTCCCAATAACATCCTTATTGGGCTGCCCAATAACAGTCCCAATAACACCCTTATTGGGCCACCCAATAACAGTCCCAATAACATACTTATCGAGCTGCCCAATAAAATTCTTATTGGGCTGCCCAATAACAGTCCGAATAACACCCTAATTTTGCCACCCAATAACAGTCTGAATAACACTCTTATTAGGCCACCCAATAACAGTCCCAATAACACTCTTATTGGGCCTCCGAATAACAGTCCCAATAACACTCTTATTGGGCCACCCAATAACAGTCCCAATAACACCCTTATTGGGCCACCCAATAACAGTCCCAATAACATCCTTATTGGGCTAACCAACAACAGTCCGAATAACACTCTTATTGGGCTGCCCAATAACAGTCCGAATAACACTCTTATCGGGCTGCCCAATAACAGTCCGAATAAAATCCTTATTGGGCCACCTAATAACAGTCAAAATAACACTCTTATTGGGCCACAAAATAACAGTCCCAATAACATCCTTATCGAGCTGCCCAATAAAATCCTTATTGGGCTGCCCAATAACAGTCCGAATAACACCCTAATTGGGCCACCCAATAACAGTCTGAATAACACTCTTATTGGGCCACCCAATAACAGTCCCAATAACACTCTTATTGGGCCACCCAATAACAGTCCCAATAACACCCTTATTGGGCCACCCAATAACAGTCCCAATAACAACCTTTTTGGGCCACCCAATAACAGTCCCAATAACACCCTTATTGGGCCACCCAATAACAGTCCCACTAACATCCTTATTGGTCTGCCCAATAATAGTCCGAATAACACCCTTATTGGGCCACCCAATAACAGTCCCAATAACAGTCCCAATAACATCCTTATTGGGCTGCCCAATAACAGTCCGAATAACACCCTTATTGGGCCACCCAATAACAGTCCCAATAACACTTTTATTGGGCTGCCCAATAACATCCTTATTGGGCCACCCAATAACAGTCCGAATAACTCTCTTATTGGGCCACCCAATAACAGTCCCAATAAAACTCTTATTGGGCCACCTAATGACAGACCCAATAACACCCTTATTGGGCCACCCAATAACAGTCCCAATAACAACCTTATTGGGCCACCCAATAACAGTCCCAATAACATCCTTTTCGGGCTGCCCAATAACAGTCCGAATAACACTCTTATTGGGCCACCCAATAACATTCTAAATAACATCCTTATCGGGCTGCCCAATAATAGTCCCAATAACACCCTTATTGGGCCACCCAATAACAGTCCCAATAACACTCTTATCAGGCTGCAAAATAACATCCTTATTGAGCTGCCCAATAACAGTCCGAATAACACTCTTATTGGGCCACCTAATAACAGTCCCAATAACACTTTTATTGGGCTGCCAAATAACACTCTTATTGGGCCACCCAATAACAGTCCGAATAACACTCTTATTGGGCCACCCAATAACAGTCCCTATAACACTCTTATTGGGCCACCCAATAACAGTCCCAATAACACTCTTATTGGGCCACCCAGTAACAGTCCCAATAACATCCTTATCGGGCTGCCCAATAACAGTCCGAATAACACCCTTATTGGGCCACCCAATAACAGTCCCAATAACACATTTATTGGGCTGCCAAATAACATCCTTATTGGGCTGCCCAATAACAGTCCGAATAACACTCTTATTGGGCCACCCAATAACAGTCCCAATAAAACTCTTATTGGGCCAACTAATAACAGTCCCAATAACACTCTTATTGGGCCACCCAATAACAGTCCCAATAACACCCTTATTGGGCCACCCAATAACAGTCAAAATAACAACCTTTTTGGGCTGCCCAATAACAGTCTGAATAACATCCTTATTGGGCCACCTAATAACAGTCCCAATAAAACCCTTATTGGGCCACCCAATAACAGTCCCAATAACATCCTTATTGGGCTGCCCAATAACAGTCCCAATAACACCCTTATTGGGCCACCCAATAACAGTCCCAATAACATCCTTATCGAGCTGCCCAATAACAGTCCGAATAACACCCTTATTAGGCCACCCAATAACAGTCCCAATAACATCCTTATCGGGCTGCCCAATAACAGTCCGAATAACACCCTTATTGGGCCACCCAATAACAGTCCGAATAACACTTTTATTGGGCTGCCCAATAACAGTCCGAATAACACTCTTATTGGGCTGCCCAATAACAGTCCGAATAACACTCTTATTGGGCTGCCTAATAACAGTCCGAATAACACTCTTATTGGGCTGCCCAATAACAGTCCCAATAACATCCTTATCGGGCTGCCCAATAACAGTCCGAATAACACCCTTATTGGGCCATCTAATAACAGTCCCAATAACATCCTTATCGGGTTGCCCAATAACAGTCCGAATAACACCCTTATTGGGCCACCCAATAACATCCTTATTCGGCTGCCCAATAACAGTCCGAATAACACCCTTATTGAGCCACCCAATAACAGTCCCAATAACACTCTTATTGGGCCACTCAATAACAGTCCCAATAACACTCTTATTGGGCCACCCAATAACAGTCCCAATAACATCCTTTTGGGATGCACAATAACAGTCCGAATAACACCCTTATTGGGCCACCCAATAACAGTCCCAATAACACTCTTATTGGGCTGCCCAATAACATCCTTATTGGGCTGCCCAATAACAGTCCCAATAACACTCTTATTGGGCCACCCAATAACAGTCCCAATAACATCCTTATCGGTCTGCCCAATAACAGTCAAAATAACACCCTTTTCGGGCTGCCCAATAACAGTCCGAATAACACCCTTATTGGGCCACCCAATAACAGTCCGAATAACACTTTTATTGGGCTGCCCAATAACAGTCCGAATAACTTTCTTATTGGGCTGCCAAATAACAGTCCGAATAACACTCTTATTGGGCTGCCCAATAACAGTCCGAATAACACTCTTATTGGGCTGCCCAATAACAGTCCGAATAACACTCTTATAGGGCTGCCCAATAACAGTCCGAATAACATCCTTATTGGGCCACCTAATAACGGTCCAAATAACACCCTCATTGGGCCACCCAATAACAGTCCGAATAACACCCTTATTGGGCCACCCAATAACATTCCAAATAACATTCTTATAGGGCTGCCCAATAACAGTCCGAATAACACTCTTATTGGGCCACCCAATAACAGTCCCAATAACATACTTATCGGGCTGCCCAATAAAAGTCCGAATAACTTTCTTATTGGGCTGCCCAATAACAGTCCGAATAACACCCTTATTGGGCCACCCAATAACAGTCCGAATAACACCCTTATTGGGCTGCCCAATAACAGTCCGAATAACACTCTTATTGGGCTGCCCAATAACAGTCCGAATAACACCCTTATTGGGCCACCCAATAACAGTCCGAATAACACTTTTATTGGGCTGCCCAATAACAGTCCGAATAACACTCTTATTGGGCTGCCCAATAACAGTCCGAATAACACTCTTATTGGGCTGCCCAATAACAGTCCGAATAACACTCTTATTGGGCTGACCAATAACAGTCCGAATAACATCCTAATTGGGCCACCTAATAACAGTCCCAATAACACCCTTATTGGGCCACCCAATAACAGTCCGAATAACACCCTTATTGGGCCACCCAATAACAGTCCGAATAACATCCTTATTGGGCTGCCCAATAACAGTCCGAATAACACCCTTATCGGGCTGCCCAATAACAGTCCGAATAACACCCTTATTGGGCCACCCAATAACAGTCCGAATAACACTTTTATTGGGCTGCCCAATAACAGTCCGAATAACACCCTTATTGGGCCACCCAATAACAGTCCGAATAACACTCTTATTGGGCTGCCCAATAACAGTCCGAATAACACTCTTATTGGGCTGCCCAATAACAGTCCGAATAACACTCTTATTGGGCTGCCCAATAACAGTCCGAATAACATCCTTATTTGGCCACCTAATAACAGTCCCAATAACACCCTTATTGGGCCACCCAATAACAGTCTGAATAACACCCTTATTGGGCCACCCAATAACAGTCAAAATAACAACCTTATCGGGCTGCCCAATAACAGTCCGAATAACACCCTTATTGGGCCACCCAATAACAGTCCCAATAACACTTTTATTGGGCTGCCCAATAACATCCTTATTGGGCTGCCCAATAACAGTCCGAATAACACTCTTATTGGGCCACCCAATAACAGTCCGAATAACATCCTTATTGGGCCACCCAATAACAGTCCGAATAACACTCTTATTGGGCTGCCCAATAACAGTCCGAATAACACTTTTATTGGGCTGCCCAATAACAGTCCGAATAACACCCTTATTGGGCCACCCAATAACAGTCCGAATAACACTCTTATTGGGCTGCCCAATAAAAGTCCCAATAACACTCTTATTGGGCTGCCCAATAACAGTCCGAATAACACTCTTATTGGGCTGCCCAATAACAGTCCGAATAACATCCTTATTGGGCCACCTAATAACAGTCCCAATAACACTCTTATTGGGCCACCCAATAACAGTCCCAATAACACTCTTATTGGGCCACCCAGTAACAGTCCCAATAACATCCTTATCGGGCTGCCCAATAACAGTCCGAATAACACCCTTATTGGGCCACCCAATAACAGTCCCAATAACACTTTTATTGGGCTGCCAAATAACATCCTTATTGGGCTGCCCAATAACAGTCCGAATAACACTCTTATTGGGCCACCCAATAACAGTCCCAATAAAACTCTCATTGGGCCAACTAATAACAGTCCCAATAACACTCTTATTGGGCCACCCAATAACAGTCCCAATAACACCCTTATTGGGCCACCCAATAACAGTCAAAATAACAACCTTTTTGGGCTGCCCAATAACAGTCTGAATAACATCCTTATTGGGCCACCTAATAACAGTCCCAATAAAACCCTTATTGGGCCACCCAATAACAGTCCCAATAACATCCTTATTGGGCTGCCCAATAACAGTCCCAATAACACCCTTATTGGGCCACCCAATAACAGTCCCAATAACATCCTTATCGAGCTGCCCAATAACAGTCCGAATAACACCCTTATTGGGCCACCCAATAACAGTCCCAATAACATCCTTATCGGGCTGCCCAATAACAGTCCGAATAACACCCTTATTGGGCCACCCAATAACAGTCCGAATAACACTTTTATTGGGCTGCCCAATAACAGTCCGAATAACACTCTTATTGGGCTGCCCAATAACAGTACGAATAACACTCTTATTGGACTGCCTAATAACAGTCCGAATAACACTCTTATTGGGCTGCCCAATAACAGTCCCAATAACATCCTTATCGGGCTGCCCAATAACAGTCCGAATAACACCCTTATTGGGCCATCTAATAACAGTCCCAATAACATCCTTATCGGGTTGCCCAATAACAGTCCGAATAACACCCTTATTGGGCCACCCAATAACATCCTTATTCGGCTGCCCAATAACAGTCCGAATAACACCCTTATTGAGCCACCCAATAACAGTCCCAATAACACTCTTATTGGGCCACCCAATAACAGTCCCAATAACACCCTTATTGGGCCACCCAATAACAGTCCCAATAACATCCTTTTGGGATGCCCAATAACAGTCCGAATAACACCCTTATTGGGCCACCCAATAACAGTCCCAATAACACTCTTATTGGGCTGCCCAATAACATCCTTATTGGGCTGCCCAATAACAGTCCCAATAACACTCTTATTGGGCCACCCAATAACAGTCCCAATAACATCCTTATCGGTCTGCCCAATAACAGTCCAAATAACACCCTTATCGGGCTGCCCAATAACAGTCCGAATAACACCCTTATTGGGCCACCCAATAACAGTCCGAATAACACTTTTATTGGGCTGCCCAATAACAGTCCGAATAACTTTCTTATTGGGCTGCCCAATAACAGTCCGAATAACACTCTTATTGGGCTGCCCAATAACAGTCCGAATAACACTCTTATTGGGCTGCCCAATAACAGTCCGAATAACACTCTTATTGGGCTGCCCAATAACAGTCCGAATAACATCCTTATTGGGCCACCTAATAACGGTCCAAATAACACTCTTATTGGGCCACCCAATAACAGTCCGAATAACACCCTTATTGGGCCACCCAATAACATTCCAAATAACATTCTTATAGGGCTGCCCAATAACAGTCCGAATAACACTCTTATTGGGCCACCCAATAACAGTCCCAATAACATCCTTATCGGGCTGCCCAATAACAGTCCGAATAACTTTCTTATTGGGCTGCCCAATAACAGTCCGAATAACACCCTTATTGGGCCACCCAATAACAGTCCCAATAACACTTTTATTGGGCTGCCAAATAACATCCTTATTGGGCTGCCCAATAACAGTCCGAATAACACTCTTATTGGGCTGCCCAATAACAGTCCCAATAACATCCTTTTCGGGCTGCCCAATAACAGTCCGAATAACACCCTTATTGGGCCATCCAATAACAGTCCCAATAACATCCTTATCGGGCTGCCCAATAACAGTCCGAATAACACCCTTATTGGGCCACCCAATAACATCCTTATTGGGCTGCCCAATAACAGTCCGAATAACACCCTTATTGAGCCACCCAATAACAGTCCCAATAACACTCTTATTGGGCCACCCAATAACAGTCCCAATAACATCCTTTTGGGATGCCCAATAACAGTCCGAATAACACCCTTATTGGGCCACCCAATAACAGTCCCAATAACACTCTTATTGGGCTGCCCAATAACATCCTTATTGGGCTGCCCAATAACAGTCCCAATAACACTCTTATTGGGCCACCCAATAACAGTCCCAATAACATCCTTATTGGGCTGCCCAATAACAGTCCCAATAACACCCTTATTGGGCCACCCAATTACAGTCCCAATAACTTACTTATCGAGCTGCCCAATAAAATTCTTATTGGGCTGCCCAATAACAGTCCGAATAACACCCTAATTTTGCCACCCAATAACAGTCTGAATAACACTCTTATTAGGCCACCCAATAACAGTCCCAATAACACTCTTATTGGGCCTCCGAATAACAGTCCCAATAACACTCTTATTGGGCCACCCAATAACAGTCCCAATAACACCCTTATTGGGCCACCCAATAACAGTCCCAATAACATCCTTATTGGGCTAACCAATAACAGTCCGAATAACACTCTTATTGGGCTGCCCAATAACAGTCCGAATAACACTCTTATCGGGCTGCCCAATAACAGTCCGAATAACATCCTTATTGGGCCACCTAATAACAGTCAAAATAACACTCTTATTGGGCCACAAAATAACAGTCCCAATAACATCCTTATCGAGCTGCCCAATAAAATCCTTATTGGGCTGCCCAATAACAGTCCGAATAGCACCCTAATTGGGCCACCCAATAACAGTCTGAATAACACTCTTATTGGGCCACCCAATAACAGTCCCAATAACACTCTTATTGGGCCACCCAATAACAGTCCCAATAACACCCTTATTGGGCCACCCAATAACAGTCCCAATAACAACCTTTTCGGGCCACCCAATAACAGTCCCAATAACACCCTTATTGGGCCACCCAATAACAGTCCCACTAACATCCTTATTGGTCTGCCCAATAATAGTCCGAATAACACCCTTATTGGGCCACCCAATAACAGTCCCAATAACAGTCCCAATAACATCCTTATTGGGCTGCCCAATAACAGTCCGAATAACACCCTTATTGGGCCACCCAATAACAGTCCCAATAACACTTTTATTGGGCTGCCCAATAACATCCTTATTGGGCCACCCAATAACAGTCCGAATAACACTCTTATTGGGCCACCCAATAACAGTCCCAATAAAACTCTTATTGGGCCACCTAATGACAGACCCAATAACACCCTTATTGGGCCACCCAATAACAGTCCCAATAACAACCTTATTGGGCCACCCAATAACAGTCCCAATAACATCCTTTTCGGGCTGCCCAATAACAGTCCGAATAACACTCTTATTGGGCCACCCAATAACATTCCCAATAACATCCTTATCGGGCTGCCCAATAATAGTCCCAATAACACCCTTATTGGGCCACCCAATAACACTCTTATCAGGCTGCAAAATAACATCCTTATTGAGCTGCCCAATAACAGTCCGAATAACACTCTTATTGGGCCACCTAATAACAGTCCCAATAACACTTTTATTGGGCTGCCAAATAACACTCTTATTGGGCCACCCAATAACAGTCCGAATAACACTCTTATTGGGCCACCCAATAACAGTCCCTATAACACTCTTATTGGGCCACCCAATAACAGTCCCAATAACACTCTTATTGGGCCACCCAGTAACAGTCCCAATAACATCCTTATCGGGCTGCCCAATAACAGTCCGAATAACACCCTTATTGGGCCACCCAATAACAGTCCCAATAACACTTTTATTGGGCTGCCAAATAACATCCTTATTGGGCTGCCCAATAACAGTCCGAATAACACTCTTATTGGGCCACCCAATAACAGTCCCAATAAAACTCTTATTGGGCCAACTAATAACAGTCCCAATAACACTCTTATTGGGCCACCAAATAACAGTCCCAATAACACCCTTATTGGGCCACCCAATAACAGTCAAAATAACAACCTTTTTGGGCTGCCCAATAACAGTCTGAATAACATCCTTATTGGGCCACCTAATAACAGTCCCAATAAAACCCTTATTGGGCCACCCAATAACAGTCCCAATAACATCCTTATTGGGCCACCCAATAACAGTCCCAATAACACCCTTATTGGGCCACCCAATAACAGTCCCAATAACATCCTTATCGAGCTGCCCAATAACAGTCCGAATAACACCCTTATTGGGCCACCCAATAACAGTCCCAATAACATCCTTATCGGGCTGCCCAATAACAGTCCGAATAACACCCTTATTGGGCCACCCAATAACAGTCCGAATAACACTTTTATTGGGCTGCCCAATAACAGTCCGAATAACACTCTTATTGGGCTGCCCAATAACAGTCCCAATAACATCCTTTTCGGGCTGCCCAATAACAGTCCGAATAACACCCTTATTGGGCCATCCAATAACAGTCCCAATAACATCCTTATCGGGCTGCCCAATAACAGTCCGAATAACACCCTTATTGGGCCACCCAATAACATCCTTATTGGGCTGCCCAATAACAGTCCGAATAACACCCTTATTGAGCCACCCAATAACAGTCCCAATAACACTCTTATTGGGCCACCCAATAACAGTCCCAATAACATCCTTTTGGGATGCCCAATAACAGTCCGAATAACACCCTTATTGGGCCACCCAATAACAGTCCCAATAACACTCTTATTGGGCTGCCCAATAACATCCTTATTGGGCTGCCCAATAACAGTCCCAATAACACTCTTATTGGGCCACCCAATAACAGTCCCAATAACATCCTTATTGGGCTGCCCAATAACAGTCCCAATAACACCCTTATTGGGCCACCCAATAACAGTCCCAATAACATACTTATCGAGCTGCCCAATAAAATTCTTATTGGGCTGCCCAATAACAGTCCGAATAACACCCTAATTTTGCCACCCAATAACAGTCTGAATAACACTCTTATTAGGCCACCCAATAACAGTCCCAATAACACTCTTATTGGGCCTCCGAATAACAGTCCCAATAACACTCTTATTGGGCCACCCAATAACAGTCCCAATAACACCCTTATTGGGCCACCCAATAACAGTCCCAATAACATCCTTATTGGGCTAACCAATAACAGTCCGAATAACACTCTTATTGGGCTGCCCAATAACAGTCCGAATAACACTCTTATCGGGCTGCCCAATAACAGTCCGAATAACATCCTTATTGGGCCACCTAATAACAGTCAAAATAACACTCTTATTGGGCCACAAAATAACAGTTCCAATAACATCCTTATCGAGCTGCCCAATAAAATCCTTATTGGGCTGCCCAATAACAGTCCGAATAACACCCTAATTGGGCCACCCAATAACAGTCTGAATAACACTCTTATTGGGCCACCCAATAACAGTCCCAATAACACTCTTATTGGGCCACCCAATAACAGTCCCAATAACACCCTTATTGGGCCACCCAATAACAGTCCCAATAACAACCTTTTTGGGCCACCCAATAACAGTCCCAATAACACCCTTATTGGGCCACCCAATAACAGTCCCACTAACATCCTTATTGGTCTGCCCAATAATAGTCCGAATAACACCCTTATTGGGCCACCCAATAACAGTCCCAATAACAGTCCCAATAACATCCTTATTGGGCTGCCCAATAACAGTCCGAATAACACCCTTATTGGGCCACCCAATAACAGTCCCAATAACACTTTTATTGGGCTGCCCAATAACATCCTTATTGGGCCACCCAATAACAGTCCGAATAACTCTCTTATTGGGCCACCCAATAACAGTCCCAATAAAACTCTTATTGGGCCACCTAATGACAGACCCAATAACACCCTTATTGGGCCACCCAATAACAGTCCCAATAACAACCTTATTGGGCCACCCAATAACAGTCCCAATAACATCCTTTTCGGGCTGCCCAATAACAGTCCAAATAACACTCTTATTGGGCCACCCAATAACATTCCCAATAACATCCTTATCGGGCTGCCCAATAATAGTCCCAATAACACCCTTATTGGGCCACCCAATAACAGTCCCAATAACACTCTTATCAGGCTGCAAAATAACATCCTTATTGAGCTGCCCAATAACAGTCCGAATAACACTCTTATTGGGCCACCTAATAACAGTCCCAATAACACTTTTATTGGGCTGCCAAATAACACTCTAATTGGGCCACCCAATAACAGTCCGAATAACACTCTTATTGGGCCACCCAATAACAGTCCCTATAACACTCTTATTGGGCCACCCAATAACAGTCCCAATAACACTCTTATTGGGCCACCCAGTAACAGTCCCAATAACATCCTTATCGGGCTGCCCAATAACAGTCCGAATAACACCCTTATTGGGCCACCCAATAACAGTCCCAATAACACATTTATTGGGCTGCCAAATAACATCCTTATTGGGCTGCCCAATAACAGTCCGAATAACACTCTTATTGGGCCACCCAATAACAGTCCCAATAACACTCTTATTGGGCCAACTAATAACAGTCCCAATAACACTCTTATTGGGCCACCCAATAACAGTCCCAATAACACCCTTATTGGGCCACCCAATAACAGTCAAAATAACAACCTTTTTGGGCTGCCCAATAACAGTCTGAATAACATCCTTATTGGGCCACCTAATAACAGTCCCAATAAAACCCTTATTGGGCCACCCAATAACAGTCCCAATAACATCCTTATTGGGCTGCCCAATAACAGTCCCAATAACACTCTTATTGGGCCACCCAATAACAGTCCCAATAACATCCTTATCGAGCTGCCCAATAACAGTCCGAATAACACCCTTATTGGGCCACCCAATAACAGTCCCAATAACATCCTTATCGGGCTGCCCAATAACAGTCCGAATAACACCCTTATTGGGCCACCCAATAACAGTCCGAATAACACTTTTATTGGGCTGCCCAATAACAGTCCGAATAACACTCTTATTGGGCTGCCCAATAACAGTACGAATAACACTCTTATTGGGCTGCCTAATAACAGTCCGAATAACACTCTTATTGGGCTGCCCAATAACAGTCCCAATAACATCCTTATCGGGCTGCCCAATAACAGTCCGAATAACACCCTTATTGGGCCATCTAATAACAGTCCCAATAACATCCTTATCGGGTTGCCCAATAACAGTCCGAATAACACCCTTATTGGGCCACCCAATAACATCCTTATTCGGCTGCCCAATAACAGTCCGAATAACACCCTTATTGAGCCACCCAATAACAGTCCCAATAACACTCTTATTGGGCCACTCAATAACAGTCCCAATAACACTCTTATTGGGCCACCCAATAACAGTCCCAATAACATCCTTTTGGGATGCCCAATAACAGTCCGAATAACACCCTTATTGGGCCACCCAATAACAGTCCCAATAACACTCTTATTGGGCTGCCCAATAACATCCTTATTGGGCTGCCCAATAACAGTCCCAATAACACTCTTATTGGGCCACCCAATAACAGTCCCAATAACATCCTTATCGGTCTGCCCAATAACAGTCAAAATAACACCCTTTTCGGGCTGCCCAATAACAGTCCGAATAACACCCTTATTGGGCCACCCAATAACAGTCCGAATAACACTTTTATTGGGCTGCCCAATAACAGTCCGAATAACTTTCTTATTGGGCTGCCCAATAACAGTCCGAATAACACTCTTATTGGGCTGCCCAATAACAGTCCGAATAACACTCTTATTGGGCTGCCCAATAACAGTCCGAATAACACTCTTATAGGGCTGCCCAATAACAGTCCGAATAACATCCTTATTGGGCCACCTAATAACGGTCCAAATAACACCCTCATTGGGCCACCCAATAACAGTCCGAATAACACCCTTATTGGGCCACCCAATAACATTCCAAATAACATTCTTATAGGGCTGCCCAATAACAGTCCGAATAACACTCTTATTGGGCCACCCAATAACAGTCCCAATAACATCCTTATCGGGCTGCCCAATAAAAGTCCGAATAACTTTCTTATTGGGCTGCCCAATAACAGTCCGAATAACACCCTTATTGGGCCACCCAATAACAGTCCGAATAACACCCTTATTGGGCTGCCCAATAACAGTCCGAATAACACTCTTATTGGGCTGCCCAATAACAGTCCGAATAACACCCTTATTGGGCCACCCAATAACAGTCCGAATAACACTTTTATTGGGCTGCCCAATAACAGTCCGAATAACACTCTTATTGGGCTGCCCAATAACAGTCCGAATAACACTCTTATTGGGCTGCCCAATAACAGTCCGAATAACACTCTTATTGGGCTGACCAATAACAGTCCGAATAACATCCTTATTGGGCCACCTAATAACAGTCCCAATAACACCCTTATTGGGCCACCCAATAACAGTCCGAATAACACCCTTATTGGGCCACCCAATAACAGTCCGAATAACATCCTTATTGGGCTGCCCAATAACAGTCCGAATAACACCCTTATCGGGCTGCCCAATAACAGTCCGAATAACACCCTTATTGGGCCACCCAATAACAGTCCGAATAACACTTTTATTGGGCTGCCCAATAACAGTCCGAATAACACCCTTATTGGGCCACCCAATAACAGTCCGAATAACACTCTTATTGGGCTGCCCAATAACAGTCCGAATAACACTCTTATTGGGCTGCCCAATAACAGTCCGAATAACACTCTTATTGGGCTGCCCAATAACAGTCCGAATAACATCCTTATTTGGCCACCTAATAACAGTCCCAATAACACCCTTATTGGGCCACCCAATAACAGTCTGAATAACACCCTTATTGGGCCACCCAATAACAGTCAAAATAACAACCTTATCGGGCTGCCCAATAACAGTCCGAATAACACCCTTATTGGGCCACCCAATAACAGTCCCAATAACACTTTTATTGGGCTGCCCAATAACATCCTTATTGGGCTGCCCAATAACAGTCCGAATAACACTCTTATTGGGCCACCCAATAACAGTCCGAATAACATCCTTATTGGGCCACCCAATAACAGTCCGAATAACACTCTTATTGGGCTGCCCAATAACAGTCCGAATAACACTTTTATTGGGCTGCCCAATAACAGTCCGAATAACACCCTTATTGGGTCACCCAATAACAGTCCGAATAACACTCTTATTGGGCTGCCCAATAAAAGTCCGAATAACACTCTTATTGGGCTGCCCAATAACAGTCCGAATAACACTCTTATTGGGCTGCCCAATAACAGTCCGAATAACATCCTTATTGGGCCACCTAATAACAGTCCCAATAACACTCTTATTGGGCCACCCAATAACAGTCCCAATAACACTCTTATTGGGCCACCCAGTAACAGTCCCAATAACATCCTTATCGGGCTGCCCAATAACAGTCCGAATAACACCCTTATTGGGCCACCCAATAACAGTCCCAATAACACTTTTATTGGGCTGCCAAATAACATCCTTATTGGGCTGCCCAATAACAGTCCGAATAACACTCTTATTGGGCCACCCAATAACAGTCCCAATAAAACTCTCATTGGGCCAACTAATAACAGTCCCAATAACACTCTTATTGGGCCACCCAATAACAGTCCCAATAACACCCTTATTGGGCCACCCAATAACAGTCAAAATAACAACCTTTTTGGGCTGCCCAATAACAGTCTGAATAACATCCTTATTGGGCCACCTAATAACAGTCCCAATAAAACCCTTATTGGGCCACCCAATAACAGTCCCAATAACATCCTTATTGGGCTGCCCAATAACAGTCCCAATAACACCCTTATTGAGCCACCCAATAACAGTCCCAATAACATCCTTATCGAGCTGCCCAATAACAGTCCGAATAACACCCTTATTGGGCCACCCAATAACAGTCCCAATAACATCCTTATCGGGCTGCCCAATAACAGTCCGAATAACACCCTTATTGGGCCACCCAATAACAGTCCGAATAACACTTTTATTGGGCTGCCCAATAACAGTCCGAATAACACTCTTATTGGGCTGCCCAATAACAGTACGAATAACACTCTTATTGGACTGCCTAATAACAGTCCGAATAACACTCTTATTGGGCTGCCCAATAACAGTCCCAATAACATCCTTATCGGGCTGCCCAATAACAGTCCGAATAACACCCTTATTGGGCCATCTAATAACAGTCCCAATAACATCCTTATCGGGTTGCCCAATAACAGTCCGAATAACACCCTTATTGGGCCACCCAATAACATCCTTATTCGGCTGCCCAATAACAGTCCGAATAACACCCTTATTGAGCCACCCAATAACAGTCCCAATAACACTCTTATTGGGCCACCCAATAACAGTCCCAATAACACCCTTATTGGGCCACCCAATAACAGTCCCAATAACATCCTTTTGGGATGCCCAATAACAGTCCGAATAACACCCTTATTGGGCCACCCAATAACAGTCCCAATAACACTCTTATTGGGCTGCCCAATAACATCCTTATTGGGCTGCCCAATAACAGTCCCAATAACACTCTTATTGGGCCACCCAATAACAGTCCCAATAACATCCTTATCGGTCTGCCCAATAACAGTCCAAATAACACCCTTATCGGGCTGCCCAATAACAGTCCGAATAACACCCTTATTGGGCCACCCAATAACAGTCCGAATAACACTTTTATTGGGCTGCCCAATAACAGTCCGAATAACTTTCTTATTGGGCTGCCCAATAACAGTCCGAATAACACTCTTATTGGGCTGCCCAATAACAGTCCGAATAACACTCTTATTGGGCTGCCCAATAACAGTCCGAATAACACTCTTATTGGGCTGCCCAATAACAGTCCGAATAACATCCTTATTGGGCCACCTAATAACGGTCCAAATAACACTCTTATTGGGCCACCCAATAACAGTCCGAATAACACCCTTATTGGGCCACCCAATAACATTCCAACCAACATTCTTATAGGGCTGCCCAATAACAGTCCGAATAACACTCTTATTGGGCCACCCAATAACAGTCCCAATAACATCCTTATCGGGCTGCCCAATAACAGTCCGAATAACTTTCTTATTGGGCTGCCCAATAACAGTCCGAATAACACCCTTATTGGGCCACCCAATAACAGTCCCAATAACACTTTTATTGGGCTGCCAAATAACATCCTTATTGGGCTGCCCAATAACAGTCCGAATAACACTCTTATTGGGCTGCCCAATAACAGTCCCAATAACATCCTTTTCGGGCTGCCCAATAACAGTCCGAATAACACCCTTATTGGGCCATCCAATAACAGTCCCAATAACATCCTTATCGGGCTGCCCAATAACAGTCCGAATAACACCCTTATTGGGCTTCCCAATAACATCTTTATTGGGCTGCCCAATAACAGTCCGAATAACACCCTTATTGAGCCACCCAATAACAGTCCCAATAACACTCTTATTGGGCCACCCAATAACAGTCCCAATAACATCCTTTTGGGATGCCCAATAACAGTCCGAATAACACCCTTATTGGGCCACCCAATAACAGTCCCAATAACACTCTTATTGGGCTGCCCAATAACATCCTTATTGGGCTGCCCAATAACAGTCCCAATAACACTCTTATTGGGCCACCCAATAACAGTCCCAATAACATCCTTATTGGAATGCCCAATAACAGTCCCAATAACACCCTTATTGGGCCACCCAATTACAGTCCCAATAACATACTTATCGAGCTGCCCAATAAAATTCTTATTGGGCTGCCCAATAACAGTCCGAATAACACCCTAATTTTGCCACCCAATAACAGTCTGAATAACACTCTTATTAGGCCACCCAATAACAGTCCCAATAACACTCTTATTGGGCCTCCGAATAACAGTCCCAATAACACTCTTATTGGGCCACCCAATAACAGTCCCAATAACACCCTTATTGGGCCACCCAATAACAGTCCCAATAACATCCTTATTGGGCTAACCAATAACAGTCCGAATAACACTCTTATTGGGCTGCCCAATAACAGTCCGAATAACACTCTTATCGGGCTGCCCAATAACAGTCCGAATAACATCCTTATTGGGCCACCTAATAACAGTCAAAATAACACTCTTATTGGGCCACAAAATAACAGTCCCAATAACATCCTTATCGAGCTGCCCAATAAAATCCTTATTGGGCTGCCCAACAACAGTCCGAATAGCACCCTAATTGGGCCACCCAATAACAGTCTGAATAACACTCTTATTGGGCCACCCAATAACAGTCCCAATAACACTCTTATTGGGCCACCCAATAACAGTCCCAATAACACCCTTATTGGGCCACCCAATAACAGTCCCAATAACAACCTTTTTGGGCCACCCAATAACAGTCCCAATAACACCCTTATTGGGCCACCCAATAACAGTCCCACTAACATCCTTATTGGTCTGCCCAATAATAGTCCGAATAACACCCTTATTGGGCCACCCAATAACAGTCCCAATAACAGTCCCAATAACATCCTTATTGGGCTGCCCAATAACAGTCCGAATAACACCCTTATTGGGCCACCCAATAACAGTCCCAATAACACTTTTATTGGGCTGCCCAATAACATCCTTATTGGGCCACCCAATAACAGTCCGAATAACACTCTTATTGGGCCACCCAATAACAGTCCCAATAAAACTCTTATTGGGCCACCTAATGACAGACCCAATAACACCCTTATTGGGCCACCCAATAACAGTCCCAATAACAACCTTATTGGGCCACCCAATAACAGTCCCAATAACATCCTTTTCGGGCTGCCCAATAACAGTCCGAATAACACTCTTATTGGGCCACCCAATAACATTCCCAATAACATCCTTATCGGGCTGCCCAATAATAGTCCCAATAACACCCTTATTGGGCCACCCAATAACACTCTTATCAGGCTGCAAAATAACATCCTTATTGAGCTGCCCAATAACAGTCCGAATAACACTCTTATTGGGCCACCTAATAACAGTCCCAATAACACTTTTATTGGGCTGCCAAATAACACTCTTATTGGGCCACCCAATAACAGTCCGAATAACACTCTTATTGGGCCACCCAATAACAGTCCCTATAACACTCTTATTGGGCCACCCAATAACAGTCCCAATAACACTCTTATTGGGCCACCCAGTAACAGTCCCAATAACATCCTTATCGGGCTGCCCAATAACAGTCCGAATAACACCCTTATTGGGCCACCCAATAACAGTCCCAATAACACTTTTATTGGGCTGCCAAATAACATTTATATTGGGCTGCCCAATAACAGTCCGAATAACACTCTTATTGGGCCACCCAATAACAGTCCCAATAAAACTCTTATTGGGCCAACTAATAACAGTCCCAATAACACTCTTATTGGGCCACCCAGTAACAGTCCCAATAACACCCTTATTGGGCCACCCAATAACAGTCAAAATAACAACCTTTTTGGGCTGCCCAATAACAGTCTGAATAACATCCTTATTGGGCCACCTAATAACAGTCCCAATAAAACCCTTATTGGGCCACCCAATAACAGTCCCAATAACATCCTTATTGGGCTGCCCAATAACAGTCCCAATAACACCCTTATTGGGCCACCCAATAACAGTCCCAATAACATCCTTATCGAGCTGCCCAATAACAGTCCGAATAACACCCTTATTGGGCCACCCAATAACAGTCCCAATAACATCCTTATCGGGCTGCCCAATAACAGTCCGAATAACACCCTTATTGGGCCACCCAATAACAGTCCGAATAACACTTTTATTGGGCTGCCCAATAACAGTCCGAATAAATCTCTTATTGGGCTGCCCAATAACAGTCCGAATAACACTCTTATTGGGCTGCCTAATAACAGTCCGAATAACACTCTTATTGGGCTGCCCAATAACAGTCCCAATAACATCCTTATCGAGCTGCCCAATAACAGTCCGAATAACACCCTTATTGGGCCATCTAATAACAGTCCCATTAACATCCTTATCGGGTTGCCCAATAACAGTCCGAATAACACCCTTATTGGGCCACCCAATAACATCCTTATTCGGCTGCCCAATAACAGTCCGAATAACACCCTTATTGAGCCACCCAATAACAGTCCCAATAACACTCTTATTGGGCCACCCAATAACAGTCCCAATAACACTCTTATTGGGCCACCCAATAACAGTCCCAATAACATCCTTTTGGGATGCCCAATAACAGTCCGAATAACACCCTTATTGGGCCACCCAATAACAGTCCCAATAACACTCTTATTGGGCTGCCCAATAACAGTCCAAATAACACCCTTTTCGGGCTGCCCAATAACAGTCCGAATAACACCCTTATTGGGCCACCCAATAACAGTCCGAATAACACTTTTATTGGGCTGCCCAATAACAGTCCGAATAACTTTCTTATTGGGCTGCCCAATAACAGTCCGAATAACACTCTTATTGGGCTGCCCAATAACAGTCCGAATAACACTCTTATTGGGCTGCCCAATAACAGTCCGAATAACACTCTTATTGGGCTGCCCAATAACAGTCCGAATAACATCCTTATTGGGCCACCTAATAACGGTCCAAATAACACCCTCATTGGGCCACCCAATAACAGTCCGAATAACACCCTTATTGGGCCACCCAATAACATTCCAAATAACATTCTTATAGGGCTGCCCAATAACAGTCCGAATAACACTCTTATTGGGCCACCCAATAACAGTCCCAATAACATCCTTATCGGGCTGCCCAATAAAAGTCCGAATAACTTTCTTATTGGGCTGCCCAATAACAGTCCGAATAACACCCTTATTGGGCCACCCAATAACAGTCCGAATAACACCCTTATTGGGCTGCCCAATAACAGTCCGAATAACACTCTTATTGGGCTGCCCAATAACAGTCCGAATAACACCCTTATTGGGCCACCCAATAACAGTCCGAATAACACTTTTATTGGGCTGCCCAATAACAGTCCGAATAACACTCTTATTGGGCTGCCCAATAACAGTCCGAATAACACTCTTATTGGGCTGCCCAATAACAGTCCGAATAACACTCTTATTGGGCTGACCAATAACAGTCCGAATAACATCCTTATTGGGCCACCTAATAACAGTCCCAATAACACCCTTATTGGGCCACCCAATAACAGTCCGAATAACACCCTTATTGGGCCACCCAATAACAGTCCGAATAACATCCTTATTTGGCTGCCCAATAACAGTCCGAATAACACCCTTATCGGGCTGCCCAATAACAGTCCGAATAACACCCTTATTGGGCCACCCAATAACAGTCCGAATAACACTTTTATTGGGCTGCCCAATAACAGTCCGAATAACACCCTTATTGGGCCACCCAATAACAGTCCGAATAACACTCTTATTGGGCTGCCCAATAACAGTCCGAATAACACTCTTATTGGGCTGCCCAATAACAGTCCGAATAACACTCTTATTGGGCTGCCCAATAACAGTCCGAATAACATCCTTATTGGAAACCTAATAACAGTCCCAATAACACCCTTATTGGGCCACCCAATAACAGTCTGAATAACACCCTTATTGGGCCACCCAATAACAGTCAAAATAACAACCTTATCGGGCTGCCCAATAACAGTCCGAATAACACCCTTATTGGGCCACCCAATAACAGTCCCAATAACACTTTTATTGGGCTGCCCAATAACATCCTTATTGGGCTGCCCAATAACAGTCCGAATAACACTCTTATTGGGCCACCCAATAACAGTCCGAATAACATCCTTATTGGGCCACCCAATAACAGTCCGAATAACACTCTTATTGGGCTGCCCAATAACAGTCCGAATAACACTTTTATTGGGCTGCCCAATAACAGTCCGAATAACACCCTTATTGGGCCACCCAATAACAGTCCGAATAACACTCTTATTGGGCTGCCCAATAACAGTCCGAATAACACTCTTATTGGGCTGCCCAATAACAGTCCGAATAACACTCTTATTGGGCTGCCCAATAACAGTCCGAATAACATCCTAATTTGGCCACCTAATAACAGTCCCAATAACACTCTTATTGGGCCACCCAATAACAGTCCCAATAACATCCTTATCGGTCTGCCCAATAACAGTCCAAATAACACCCTTATCGGGCTGCCCAATAACAGTCCGAATAACACCCTTATTGGGCCACCCAATAACAGTCCGAATAACACTTTTATTGGGCTGCCCAATAACAGTCCGAATAACTTTCTTATTGGGCTGCCCAATAACAGTCCGAATAACACTCTTATTGGGCTGCCCAATAACAGTCCGAATAACATCCTTATTGGGCTGCCCAATAACAGTCCGAATAACACTCTTATTGGGCTGCCCAATAACAGTCCGAATAACATCCTTATTGGGCCACCTTATAACGGTCCAAATAACACTCTTATTGGGCCACCCAATAACAGTCCGAATAACACCCTTATTGGGCCACCCAATAACATTCCAAATAACATTCTTATAGGGCTGCCCAATAACAGTCCGAATAACACTCTTATTGGGCCACCCAATAACAGTCCCAATAACATCCTTATCGGGCTGCCCAATAACAGTCCGAATAACTTTCTTATTGGGCTGCCCAATAACAGTCCGAATAACACCCTTATTGGGCCACCCAATAAAAGTCCGAATAACTTTCTTATTGGGCTGCCCAATAACAGTCCGAATAACACTCTTATTGAGCTGCCCAATAACAGTCCGAATAACACTCTTATTGGGCCACCTAATAACAGTCCCAATAACACTTTTATTGGGCTGCCAAATAACACTCTTATTGGGCCACCCAATAACAGTCCGAATAACACTCTTATTGGGCCACCCAATAACAGTCCCTATAACACTCTTATTGGGCCACCCAATAACAGTCCCAATAACACTCTTATTGGGCCACCCAGTAACAGTCCCAATAACATCCTTATCGGGCTGCCCAATAACAGTCCGAATAACACCCTTATTGGGCCACCCAATAACAGTCCCAATAACACTTTTATTGGGCTGCCAAATAACATCCTTATTGGGCTGCCCAATAACAGTCCGAATAACACTCTTATTGGGCCACCCAATAACAGTCCCAATAAAACTCTTATTGGGCCAACTAATAACAGTCCCAATAACACTCTTATTGGGCCACCCAGTAACAGTCCCAATAACACCCTTATTGGGCCACCCAATAACAGTCAAAATAACAACCTTTTTGGGCTGCCCAATAACAGTCTGAATAACATCCTTATTGGGCCACCTAATAACAGTCCCAATAAAACCCTTATTGGGCCACCCAATAACAGTCCCAATAACATCCTTATTGGGCTGCCCAATAACAGTCCCAATAACACCCTTATTGGGCCACCCAATAACAGTCCCAATAACATCCTTATCGAGCTGCCCAATAACAGTCCGAATAACACCCTTATTGGGCCACCCAATAACAGTCCCAATAACATCCTTATCGGGCTGCCCAATAACAGTCCGAATAACACCCTTATTGGGCCACCCAATAACAGTCCGAATAACACTTTTATTGGGCTGCCCAATAACAGTCCGAATAAATCTCTTATTGGGCTGCCCAATAACAGTCCGAATAACACTCTTATTGGGCTGCCTAATAACAGTCCGAATAACACTCTTATTGGGCTGCCCAATAACAGTCCCAATAACATCCTTATCGGGCTGCCCAATAACAGTCCGAATAACACCCTTATTGGGCCATCTAATAACAGTCCCAATAACATCCTTATCGGGTTGCCCAATAACAGTCCGAATAACACCCTTATTGGGCCACCCAATAACATCCTTATTCGGCTGCCCAATAACAGTCCGAATAACACCCTTATTGAGCCACCCAATAACAGTCCCAATAACACTCTTATTGGGCCACCCAATAACAGTCCCAATAACACTCTTATTGGGCCACCCAATAACAGTCCCAATAACATCCTTTTGGGATGCCCAATAACAGTCCGAATAACACCCTTATTGGGCCACCCAATAACAGTCCCAATAACACTCTTATTGGGCTGCCCAATAACAGTCCAAATAACACCCTTTTCGGGCTGCCCAATAACAGTCCGAATAACACCCTTATTGGGCCACCCAATAACAGTCCGAATAACACTTTTATTGGGCTGCCCAATAACAGTCCGAATAACTTTCTTATTGGGCTGCCCAATAACAGTCCGAATAACACTCTTATTGGGCTGCCCAATAACAGTCCGAATAACACTCTTATTGGGCTGCCCAATAACAGTCCGAATAACACTCTTATTGGGCTGCCCAATAACAGTCCGAATAACATCCTTATTGGGCCACCTAATAACGGTCCAAATAACACCCTCATTGGGCCACCCAATAACAGTCCGAATAACACCCTTATTGGGCCACCCAATAACATTCCAAATAACATTCTTATAGGGCTGCCCAATAACAGTCCGAATAACACTCTTATTGGGCCACCCAATAACAGTCCCAATAACATCCTTATCGGGCTGCCCAATAAAAGTCCGAATAACTTTCTTATTGGGCTGCCCAATAACAGTCCGAATAACACCCTTATTGGGCCACCCAATAACAGTCCGAATAACACCCTTATTGGGCTGCCCAATAACAGTCCGAATAACACTCTTATTGGGCTGCCCAATAACAGTCCGAATAACACCCTTATTGGGCCACCCAATAACAGTCCGAATAACACTTTTATTGGGCTGCCCAATAACAGTCCGAATAACACTCTTATTGGGCTGCCCAATAACAGTCCGAATAACACTCTTATTGGGCTGCCCAATAACAGTCCGAATAACACTCTTATTGGGCTGACCAATAACAGTCCGAATAACATCCTTATTGGGCCACCTAATAACAGTCCCAATAACACCCTTATTGGGCCACCCAATAACAGTCCGAATAACACCCTTATTGGGCCACCCAATAACAGTCAAAATAACAACCTTATCGGGCTGCCCAATAACAGTCCGAATAACACCCTTATTGGGCCACCCAATAACAGTCCCAATAACACTTTTATTGGGCTGCCCAATAACATCCTTATTGGGCTGCCCAATAACAGTCCGAATAACACTCTTATTGGGCCACCCAATAACAGTCCGAATAACATCCTTATTGGGCCACCCAATAACAGTCCGAATAACACTCTTATTGGGCTGCCCAATAACAGTCCGAATAACACTTTTATTGGGCTGCCCAATAACAGTCCGAATAACACCCTTATTGGGCCACCCAATAACAGTCCGAATAACACTCTTATTGGGCTGCCCAATAACAGTCCGAATAACACTCTTATTGGGCTGCCCAATAACAGTCCGAATAACACTCTTATTGGGCTGCCCAATAACAGTCCGAATAACATCCTTATTGGGCCACCTAATAACAGTCCCAATAACACTCTTATTGGGCCACCCAATAACAGTCCCAATAACATCCTTATCGGTCTGCCCAATAACAGTCCAAATAACACCCTTATCGGGCTGCCCAATAACAGTCCGAATAACACCCTTATTGGGCCACCCAATAACAGTCCGAATAACACTTTTATTGGGCTGCCCAATAACAGTCCGAATAACTTTCTTATTGGGCTGCCCAATAACAGTCCGAATAACACTCTTATTGGGCTGCCCAATAACAGTCCGAATAACATCCTTATTGGGCTGCCCAATAACAGTCCGAATAACACTCTTATTGGGCTGCCCAATAACAGTCCGAATAACATCCTTATTGGGCCACCTTATAACGGTCCAAATAACACTCTTATTGGGCCACCCAATAACAGTCCGAATAACACCCTTATTGGGCCACCCAATAACATTCCAAATAACATTCTTATAGGGCTGCCCAATAACAGTCCGAATAACACTCTTATTGGGCCACCCAATAACAGTCCCAATAACATCCTTATCGGGCTGCCCAATAACAGTCCGAATAACTTTCTTATTGGGCTGCCCAATAACAGTCCGAATAACACCCTTATTGGGCCACCCAATAAAAGTCCGAATAACTTTCTTATTGGGCTGCCCAATAACAGTCCGAATAACACTCTTATTGGGCTGCCCAATAACAGTCCGAATAACACCCTTATTGGGCCACCCAATAACAGTCCGAATAACACTTTTATTGGGCTGCCCAATAACAGTCCGAATAACACTCTTATTGGGCTGCCCAATAACAGTACGAATAACACTCTTATTGGGCTGCCCAATAACAGTCCGAATAACACTCTTATTGGGCTGACCAATAACAGTCCGAATAACATCCTTATTGGGCCACCTAATAAAAGTCCCAATAACACCCTTATTGGGCCACCCAATAACAGTCCGAATAACACCCTTATTGGGCCATCCAATAACAGTCCGAATAACATCCTTATTGGGCTGCCCAATAACAGTCCGAATAACACCCTTATCGGGCTGCCCAATAACAGTCCGAATAACACCCTTATTGGGCCACCCAATAACAGTCCGAATAACACTTTTATTGGGCTGCCCAATAACAGTCCGAATAACACCCTTATTGGGCCACCCAATAACAGTCCGAATAACACTCTTATTGGGCTGCCCAATAACAGTCCGAATAACACTCTTATTGGGCTGCCCAATAACAGTCCGAATAACACTCTTATTGGGCTGCCCAATAACAGTCCGAATAACATCCTTATTGGGCCACCTAATAACAGTCCCAATAACACCCTTATTGGGCCACCCAATAACAGTCTGAATAACACCCTTATTGGGCCACCCAATAACAATCCCTATAACATCCTTATTGGGCTGCCCAACAACAGTCCGAATAACACTCTTATTGGGCCACCCAATAACAGTCCCAGTAACATCCTTATCGGGCCACCCAATAACAGTCCGAATAACATTCTTATTGGGCCACCCAATATCAGTCCCAATAACATCCTTATTGGGTTGCCCAATAATAGTCCGAATAACACCCTTAATGGGCCACCAATAAGAAAGTTATTCGGACTGTTATTGGGCAGCCCTATAAGGATGTTATTGGGACTGTTATTGGGTGGCCCAATAAGGGTGTTATTCGGACTGTTATTGGGTGGCCCAATAAGGGTGTTATTTGGACCGTTATTAGGTGGCCCAATAAGGATGTTATTCGGACTGTTATTGGGCAGCCCAATAAGAGTGTTATTCGGACTGTTATTGGGCAGCCCAATAAGAGTGTTATTCGGACTGTTATTGGGCAGCCCAATAAGAAAGTTATTCGGACTGTTATTGGGCAGCCCAATAAAAGTGTTATTCGGACTGTTATTGGGTGGCCCAATAAGGGTGTTATTCGGACTGTTATTGGGCAGCCCGATAAGGGTGTTATTCGGACTGTTATTGGGTAGCCCGATAAGGATGTTATTGGGACTGTTATTGGGTGGCCCAATAAGAGTGTTATTGGGACTGTTATTGGGCAGCCCAATAAGGATGTTATTGGGCAGCCCAATAAGAGTGTTATTGGGACTGTTATTGGGTGGCCCAATAAGGGTGTTATTCGGACTGTTATTGGGCAGCCCAATAAGAGTGTTATTCGGACTGTTATTGGGCAGCCCAATAAGAGTGTTATTCGGACTGTTATTGGGCAGCCCAATAAGAGTGTTATTCGGACTGTTATTTAGCAGCAAAATAAAAGTGTTATTCGGACTGTAATTGGGTGGCCCAATAAGGGTGTTATTCGGACTGTTATTGGGCAGCCCGATAAGGGTGTTATTCGGACTGTTATTGGGCAGCCCGATAAGGATGTGATTGGGACTGTTATTGGGTGGCCCAATAAGAGTGTTATTGGGACTGTTATTGGGCAGCCCAATAAGGATGTTATTGGGCAGCCCAATAAGAGTGTTATTGGGACTGTTATTGGGTGGCCCAATAAGGGTGTTATTCGGACTGTTATTGGGCAGCCCAAAAGGATGTTATTGGGACTGTTATTGGGTGGCCCAATAAGAGTGTTATTGGGACTGTTATTGGGTGGCCCAATAAGAGTGTTATTGGGACTGTTATTGGGTGGCTCAATAAGGGTGTTATTCGGACTGTTATTGGATGGCCCAATAAGGGTGTTATTCGGACTGTTATTGGGCAGCCCGATAAGGATGTTATTGGGACTGTTATTAGGCAGCCCAATAAGAGTGTTATTCGGACTGTTATTGGGCAGCCCAATAGGAGTGTTATTCGGACTGTTATTGGGCAGCCCAATAAGAGTGTTATTCGGACTGTTATTGGGCAGCCCAATAAAAGTGTTATTCGGACTGTTATTGGGTGGCCCAATAAGGGTGTTATTCGGACTGTTATTGGGCAGCCCGATAAGGATGTTATTGGGACTGTTATTGGGTGGCCCAATAAGGGTGTTATTGGGACTGTTATTGTGCAGCCCAATAAGGGTGTTATTGGGACTGTTATTGGGTGGCCCAATAAGAGTGTTATTCGGACTGTTATTGGGTGGCCCAATAAGGATGTTATTGGGCAGCCCAATAAGAGTGGTATTGGGACTGTTATTGGGTGGCCCAATAAGGGTGTTATTCGGACTGTTATTGGGTGGCCCAATAAGGGTGTTATTCGGACTGTTATTGGGCAGCCCGATAAGGATGTTATTGGGATTGTTATTGGGTGGCCCAATAAGAGTGTTATTGGGACTGTTATTGGGTGGCCCAATAAGGGTGTTATTCGGACTGTTATTGGGCAGCCCGATAAGGATGTTATTGGGACTGTTATTGGGTGGCCCAATAAGAGTGTTATTCGGACTGTTATTGGGTGGCCCAATAAGGATGTTATTGGGCAGCCCAATAAGAGTGGTATTGGGACTGTTATTGGGTGGCCCAATAAGGGTGTTATTCGGACTGTTATTGGGCATCCCAATAAGGATGTTATTGGGTTTGTTATTGGGTGGCCCAATAAGAGTGTTATTCGGACTGTTATTGGGTGGCCCAATAAGGATGTTATTGGGCAGCCCAATAAGAGTGGAATTGGGACTGTTATTGGGTGGCCCAATAAGGGTGTTATTCGGACTGTTATTGGGCAGCCTGATAAGGATGTTATTGGGACTGTTATTAATTGGCCAAATAAGAGTGTTATTCGGACTGTTATTGGGTGGCCCAATAAGAGTGTTATTGCGACTGTTATTGGGTGGCCCAATAAGAGTGTTATTGGGACTGTTATTGGGTGGTTCAATAAAGGTGTTATTGGGATTGGTATTGGGCAGCCCGATAAGGATGTTATTGGGACTGTTATTGGGTGGCCCAATAAGAGTGTTATTGGGACTGTTGTTTTGCAGCCCAATAAGGATGTTATTGGGTAGCCCAATAAGAGTGTTATTGGGACTGTTATTGGGCAGCCCAATAAGGTTGTTATTGGGACTTCTATTGGGCAGCCCGATAAGGATGGTATTGGGACTGTTATTGGGTGGCCCAATAAGGGTGTTATACGGACTGTTATTGGGCAGCCCGATAAGGATGTTATTGGGACTGTTATTGGGTGGCTCCATAAGGGTGTTATTGGGACTGTTATTGGGTGGCCCAATAAGGGTGTTATTCGGACTGTTATTGGGCAGCCCGATAAGGATGTTATTGGGACTGTTATTAGGTGGCCCAATAAGAGTGTTATTGGGACTGTTATTGGGTGGCCCAAAAAGGTTGTTATTGGGACTGTTATTGGGTGGCCCAATAAGGGTGTTATTGGGACTGTTATTGGGTGGCCTAATAAGGATGTTATTGGGACTGTTATTGGGCACCCCAAAAGGCTGTTATTGGGACTGTTATTGGGTGGCCCAATAAGAGTGTTATTGGGACTGTTATTGGGTGGCCCAATAAGAGTGTTATTGGGACTGTTATTGGGTGGCTCAATAAGGGTGTTATTCGGACTGTTATTGGGCAGCCCAATAAGGATGTTATTGGGCAGCTCGATAAGGATGTTTTTGGGACTGTTATTGGGTGGCAAAATAAGGATGTTATTATGACTGTTATTGGGCAGCCCGATAAGGATGTTATTGGGAATGTTATTGGGTGGCCCAATAAGGGTGTTATTCGGACTGTTATTGGGCAGCCCGATAAGGATGTTATTGGGACTGTTATTGGGTGGCCCAATAAGAGTGTTATTGGGACTGTTATTGGGTGGCCCAATAAGAGTGTTATTGGGACTGTTATTGGGTGGCCCAATAAGAGTGTTATTGGGACTGTTGTTGGGTGGCCCAATAAGGATGTTATTGGTTAGCCCGATAAAGTTGTTATTGGGACTGTTATTTTGTGGCCCAATAAGCGTGTTATTGGGACTGTTATTGGGCAGCCCGATAAGGATGTTATTGGGACTGTTATTGGGTTTCCCAATAGGGATGTTATTGGGAATGTTATTGGGCAGCCCGATAAGGATGTTATTGGATGGCCCAATAAGAGTGTTATTGGGACTGTTATTGGGTGGCCCAATAAGGGTGTTATTGGGACTGTTATTGGGCAGCCCGATAAGGATGTTATTGGGACTGTTATTGGGTGGCCCAATAAGAGTGTTATTCGGACTGTTATTGGGCAGGCCAAAAAGGATGTTATTGGGACTGTTATTGGGTGGCAAAATAAGAGTGTTATTGGGACTGTTGTTGGGTGGCCCAATAAGGATGTTATTGGGCAGCCCGATAAAGTTGTTATTGGGACTGTTATTGGGTGGCCCAATAAGGGTGTTATTGGGACTGTTATTGGGCAGCCCGATAAGGATGTTATTGGGACTGTTATTGGGTGGCCCAATAAGAGTGTTATTGGGACTATCATTCGATGGCCCAATAAGAGTGTTATTGGGACTGTTATTGGGCAGCCCAATAAGAGTGTTATTCGGACTGTTATTGGGTGGCCCAATAAGGGTGTTATTCGGACTGTTATTGGGCAGCCCGATAAGGATGTTATTGGGACTGTTATTGGGTGGCCCAATAAGAGTGTTATTCGGACTGTTATTTGGCAGGCCAATAAGGATGTTATTGGGACTGTTATTGGGTGGCCCAATAAGAGTGTTATTGGGACTGTTATTGGGTGGCCCAATAAGGATGTTATTGGGCAGTCTGATAAGGATGTTATTGGGACTGTTATTGGGTGGCCCAATAAGGGTGTTATTGGGACTGTTATTGGGTGGCCCAATAAGAGTGTTATTGCGACTGTTATTGGGTGGCCCAATAAGAGTGTTATTGGGACTGTCATTCGGTGGCCCAATAAGAGTGTTATTGGGACTGTTATTGGGCAGCCCAATAAGAGTGTTATTCGGACTGTTATTGGGCAGCCCAATAAGAAAGTTATTCGGACTGTTATTGGGCAGCCCAATAAAAGTGTTATTCGGACTGTTATTGGGTGGCCCAATAAGGGTGTTATTCGGACTGTTATTGGGCAGCCCGATAAGGGTGTTATTCGGACTGTTATTGGGCAGCCCGATAAGGATGTTATTGGGACTGTTATTGGGTGGCCCAATAAGAGTGTTATTGGGACTGCTATTGGGCAGCCCAATAAGGATGTTATTGGGCAGCCTAATAAGAGTGTTATTGGGACTGTTATTGGGCAGCCCAATAAGGGTGTTATTCGGACTGTTATTGGGCAGCCCAATAAGAGTGTTATTCGGACTGTTATTGGGCAGCCCAATAAGAGTGTTATTCGGACTGTTATTGGGCAGCCCAATAAGAGTGTTATTCGGACTGTTATTGGGCAGCCCAATAAGGGTGTTATTCGGACTGTTATTGGGCAGCCCGATAAGGATGTTATTGGGATTGTTATTGGGTGGCCCAATAAGAGTGTTATTCGGACTGTTATTGGGTGTCCCAATAAGGGTGTTATTCGGACTGTTATTGGGCAGCCCGATAAGGATGTTATTGGGACTGTTATTGGGTGGCCCAATAAGAGTGTTATTCGGACTGTTATTGGGTGGCCTAATAAGGATGTTATTGGGCAGCCCAATAAGAGTGGTATTGGGACTGTTATTGGGTGGCCCAATAAGGGTGTTATTCGGACTGTAATTGGGCAGCCCAATAAGGATGTTATTGGGACTGTTATTGGGTGGCCCAATAAGAGTGTTATTCGGACTGTTATTGGGTGGCCCAAAAAGGGTGTTATTCGGACTGTTATTGGGCAGCCCGATAAGGATGTTAGTGGGACTGTTATTGGGTGGCCCAATAAGAGTGTTATTCGGACTGTTATTGGGTGGCCCAATAAGGATGTTATTGGGCAGCCCAATAAGAGTGGAATTGGGACTGTTATGGGTGGCCCAATAAGGGTGTTATTCGGACTGTTATTGGGCAGCCTGATTAGGATGTGATTGGGACTGTTATTAAGTGGCCAAATAAGAGTGTTATTCGGACTGTTATTGGGTTGCCCAATAAGAGTGTTATTGCGACTGTTATTGGGTGGCCCAATAAGAGTGTTATTGGGACTGTCATTCGGTGGCCCAATAAGAGTGTTATTTGGACTGTTATTGGGTGGCCCAATAAGAGTGTTATTGGGACTGTTGTTTTGCAGCCCAATAAGGATGTTATTGGGTTGCCCAATAAGAGTGTTATTGGGACTGTTATTGGGCAGCCCAATAAAATTGTTATTGGGACTGTTATTGGGCAGCCCGATAAGGATGGTATTGGGACTGTTATTGGGTGGCCCAATAAGGGTGTTATACGGACTGTTATTGGGCAGCCCGATAAGGATGTTATTGGGACTGTTATTGGGTGGCTCCATAAGGGTGTTATTGGGACTGTTATTGGGTGGCCCAATAAGGGTGTTATTCGGACTGTTATTGGGCAGCCTGATAAGGATGTTATTGGGACTGTTATTAGGTGGCCCAATAAGAGTGTTATTGGGACTGTTATTGGGCAGCCCAATAAGGATGTTATTGGGCAGCCCAATAAGAGTGTTATTGGGACTGTTATTGGGTGGCCCAATAAGGATGTTATTGGGACTGTTATTGGGCACCCCAAAAGGCTGTTATTGGGACTGTTATTGGGTGGCCCAATAAGAGTGTTATTGGGACTGTTATTGGGTGGCCCAATAAGAGTGTTATTGGGACTGTTATTGGGTGGCTCAATAAGGGTGTTATTCGGACTGTTATTGGGCAGCCCAATAAGGATGTTATTGGGCAGCTCGATAAGGATGTTTTTGGGACTGTTATTGGGTGGCAAAATAAGGATGTTATTATGACTGTTATTGGGCAGCCCGATAAGGATGTTATTGGGAATGTTATTGGGTGGCCCAATAAGGGTGTTATTCGGACTGTTATTGGGCAGCCCGATAAGGATGTTATTGGGACTGTTATTGGGTGGCCCAATTAGAGTGTTATTGGGACTGTTATTGGGTGGCCCAATAAGAGTGTTATTGGGACTGTTATTGGGTGGCCCAATAAGAGTGTTATTGGGACTGTTGTTGGGTGGCCCAATAAGGATGTTATTGGGCAGCCCGATAAAGTTGTTATTGGGACTGTTATTGGGTGGCCCAATAAGGGTGTTATTGGGACTGTTATTGGGCAGCCCGATAAGGATGTTATTGGGACTGTTATTGGGTTTCCCAATAGGGATGTTATTGGGAATGTTATTGGGCAGCCCGATAAGGATGTTATTGGATGGCCCAATAAGAGTGTTATTGGGACTTTTATTCGATGGCACAATAAGGGTGTTATTGCGACTGTTATTGGGCAACCCGATAAGGATGTTATTGGGACTGTTATTGGGTGGCCCAATAAGAGTGTTATTCGGACTGTTATTGGGCAGGCCAATAAGGATGTTATTGGGACTGTTATTGGGTGGCCCAATAAGAGTGTTATTCGGACTGTTATTGGGTGGCCCAATAAGGATGTTATTGGGCAGCCCAATAAGAGTGGTATTGGGACTGTTATTGGGTGGCCCAATAAGGGTGTTATTGGGACTGTTATTGGGTGGCCCAATAAGAGTGTTATTGCGACTGTTATTGGGTGGCCCAATAAGAGTGATATTGGGACTGTCATTCGGTGGCCCAATAAGAGTGTTATTGGGACTGTTATTGGGTGGCCCAATAAGAGTGTTATTCGGACTGTTATTGGGTGGCCCAATAAGGGTGTTATTCGGACTGTTATTGGGCAGCCCGATAAGGATGTTATTGGGACTGTTATTGGGTGGCCCAATAAGAGTGTTATTCGGACTGTTATTGGGTGGCCCAATAAGGATGTTATTGGGCAGCCCAATAAGAGTGGTATTGGGACTGTTATTGGGTGGCCCAATAAGGGTGTTATTCGGACTGTTATTGGGCAGCCCAATAAGGATGTTATTGGGACTGTTATTGGGTGGCCCAATAAGAGTGTTATTCGGACTGTTATTGGGTGGCCCAATTAGGGTGTTATTCGGACTGTTATTGGGCAGCCCGATAAGGATGTTAGTGGGACTGTTATTGGGTGGCCCAATAAGAGTGTTATTCGGACTGTTATTGGGTAGCCCAATATGGATGTTATTGGGCAGCCCAATAAGAGTGGAATTGGGACTGTTATTGGGTGGCCCAATAAGGGTGTTATTCGGACTGTTATTGGGCAGCCTGATAAGGATGTTATTGGGTGGCCAAATAAGTGTGTTATTCGGACTGTTATTGGGTGGCCCAATAAGAGTGTTATTGCGACTGTTATTTGGTGGCCCAATAAGAGTGTTATTGGGACTGTCATTCGGTGGCCCAATAAGAGTGTTATTGGGACTGTTATTGGGTGGCCCAATAAGAGTGTTATTTGGACTGTTATTGGGTGGCCCAATAAGAGTGTTATTGGGACTGTTGTTTTGCAGCCCAAATTGGGTAGCCCAATAAGAGTGTTATTGGGACTGTTATTGGGCAGCCCAATAAGGTTGTTATTGGGACTTCTATTGGGCAGCCCGATAAGGATGGTATTGGGACTGTTATTGGGTGGCCCAATAAGGGTGTTATACGGACTGTTATTGGGCAGCCCGATAAGGATGTTATTGGGACTGTTATTGGGTGGCTCCATAAGAGTGTTATTGGGACTGTTATTGGGTGGCCCAATAAGGGTGTTATTCGGACTGTTATTGGGCAGCCCGATAAGGATGTTATTGGGACTGTTATTGGGTGGCCCAATAAGAGTATTATTGGGACTGTTATTGGGCAGCCCAATAAGGATGTTATTGGGCAGCCCAATAAGAGTGTTATTGGGACTGTTATTGGGTGGCCCAATAAGGATGTTATTGGGACTGTTATTGGGCACCCCAAAAGGCTGTTATTGGGACTGTTATTGGGTGGCCCAATAAGAGTGTTATTGGGGCTGTTATTGGGTGGCCCAATAAGAGTGTTATTGGGACTGTTATTGGGTGGCTCAATAAGGGTGTTATTCGGACTGTTATTGGGCAGCCCAATAAGGATGTTATTGGGCAGCTCGATAAGGATGTTTTTGGGACTGTTATTGGGTGGCAAAATAAGGATGTTATTATGACTGTTATTGAGCATCCCGATAAGGATGTTATTGGGAATGTTATTGGGTGGCCCAATAAGGGTGTTATTCGGACTGTTATTGGGCAGCCCGATAAGGATGTTATTGGGACTGTTATTGGGTGGCCCAATTAGAGTGTTATTGGGACTGTTATTGGGTGGCCCAATAAGAGTGTTATTGGGACTGTTATTGGGTGGCCCAATAAGAGTGTTATTGGGACTGTTGTTGGGTGGCCCAATAAGGATGTTATTGGGCAGCCCGATAAAGTTGTTATTGGGACTGTTATTGGGTGGCCCAATAAGGGTGTTATTGGGACTGTTATTGGGCAGCCCGATAAGGATGTTATTGGGACTGTTATTGGGTTTCCCAATAGGGATGTTATTGGGAATTTTATTGGGCAGCCCGATAAGGATGTTATTGGATGGCACAATAAGAGTGTTATTGGGACTGTTATTGGGTGGCCCAATAAGGGTGTTATTCGGACTGTTATTGGGCAGCCCGATAAGGATGTTATTGGGACTGTTATTGGGTGGCCCAATAAGAGTGTTATTCGGACTGTTATTGGGCAGGCCAATAACGATGTTATTGGGACTGTTATTGGGTGGCCCAATAAGAGTGTTATTGGGACTGTTATTGGGTGGCCCAATAAGGATGTTATTGGGCAGTCTGATAAGGATGTTATTGGGACTGTTATTGGGTGGCCCAATAAGGGTGTTATTGGGACTGTTATTGGGCAGCCCAATAAGGATGTTATTGGCCAGCCCAATAAGAGTGTTATTGGGACTGTTATTGGGTGGCGCAATAAGGGTGTTATTCGGACTGTTATTGGGCAGCTCGATAAGGATGTTATTGGGACTGTTATTGGGTGGCCCAATAAGAGTGTTATTGGGACTGTTATTGGGTGGCCCAAAAAGAGTGTTATTGGGACTGTTATTGGGCAGCCCGATAAGGATGTTATTGGGACTGTTATTGGGTGGCCCAATAAGGGTGTTATTGGGACTGTTACTGGGTGGCGAAATAAGGGTGTTATTGGGACTGTTATTCGGTGGCCCAATAAGAGTGTTATTGGGACTGTTATTTGGGGGCCCAATAAGAGTGTTATTCGGACTGTTATTGGGTGGCCCAATAAGGGTGTTATTCGGACTGTTATTGGGTGGCCCAATAAGAGTGTTATTGGGACTGTTATTGGGTGGCCCAATAAGGGTGTTATTGGGACTGTTATTGAGTGGCCCAATAAGGATGTTTTTGGGACTGTTATTGGGTGGCTCAATAAGGGTGTTATTCGGACTGTTATTGGGCAGTCCGATAAGGATGTTATTGGGACTGTTATTCGGTGGCACAATTAGAGTGTTATTGGGACTGTTAATGGGCAGCCCAATAAGGATGTTATTGGGCAGCCCGATAAAGATGTTATTGGGACTGTTATTGGGTGGCCCAATTAGGGTGTTATTGGGACTGTTATTGGGCAGCCCGATAAGGATGGTATTTTGACTGTTATTGGGTGGCGAAATTTAGGGTGTTATTGGGAATGTAATTGGGCAGCCCGATAAGGATGTTATTGGGTGGCCCAATAAGGGTGTTATTGGGACTGTTATTGGGCAGCCCGATAAGGATGTTATTGGGACTGTTATTGGGTGGCCCAATAAGAGTGTTATTGGGACTGTTATTGGGCAGCCCGCTAAGGATGTTATTGGGACTGTTATTGGTTGGCCCAATAAGAGTGTTATTCGGACTGTTATTGGGCAGCCCGATAAGGATGTTATTGGGACTGTTATTGGGTGGCCCAATAAGGGTGTTATTGGGACTGTTATTGGGCAGCCCGATAAGGATGTTATTTGGACTGTTATTGGGTGGCCCAATAAGGGTGTTATTGGGACTGTTATTGGGTAGTCCGATAAGGATGTTATTGGGAATGTTATTGGGTGGCCCAATAAGAGTGTTATTCGGACTGTTATTGGGTGGCCCAATAAGAGAGTCATTGGGACTGTTATTGGGCAGCCCAATAAGGATGTTATTGGGATTGTTATGTAGTGGCCCAATAAGGGTGTTATATGGACTGTTATTGGGTGGCCCAATAAGAGTGTTATTGGGACTGTTATTGGGTGGTTCAATAAAGGTGTTATTGGGATTGGTATTGGGCAGCCCGATAAGGATGTTATTGGGACTGTTATTGGGTGGCCCAATAAGGGTGTTATTGGGACTGTTATTGGGTGGCCCAAAAAGGATGTTATTTGGCAGTCCGATAAGGATGTTATTGGGACTGTTATTGGGTGGCCCAATAAGGATGTTATTGGGACTGTTATTGGGTGGCGAAATAAGGGTGTTATTGGGACTGTTATTCGGTGGCCCACTAAGAGTGTTATTGGGACTGTTATTGGGTGGCCCAATAAGAGTGTTATTCGGACTGTTATTGGGCAGCCCAATAAGGATGTTATTTGGCAGCCCAATAAAAGTGTTATTGGGACTGTTATTGGGTGGCCCAATAATGGTGTTATTCGGACTTTTATTGGGCAGCCCGATAAGGATGTTATTGGGACTGTTACTGGGTGGCCCAATAAGAGTGTTATTGGGACTGTTATTGGGTGGCCCAATAAGAGTGTTATTGGGACTGTTATTGGGTGGCTCAATAAGGGTGTTATTCGGACTGTTATTGGGCAGCCCAATAAGGATGTTAATGGGCAGCTCGATAAGGATGTTTTTGAGACTGTTATTGGGTGGCCCAATAAGAGTGTTATTCGAACTGTTTTTGGGCAGCCCGATAAGGATGTTATTGGGACTGTTATTGGGTGGCCCAATAAGGATGTTATTGGGACTGGTTTTTCGTGGCCCAATAAGGGTGTTATTGGGACTGTTATTGGGCAGCCCAATAAGGATGTTATTAGGCAGCCCAATAAGGATGTTATTAGGCAGCCCAATTAGGATGTTATTGGGCAGCCCAATAAGAGTGTTATTGGGACTATTATTGGATGGCCCAATAAGGGTGTTATTCGGACTGTTATTGGGCAGCCCGATAAGGATGTTATTGGGACTGTTATTGGGTGGCCCAATAAGAGTGTTATTCGGACTGTTATTTTTCAGCCCGATAAGGATGTTATTGGGACTGTTATTGGGTGGCCCAATAAGAGTGAAATTCGAACTGTTATTGGGCAGCCCAATAAGGATGTTATTGGGCAGCCCAATAAGGATGTTATTGGGCAGCCCGATAAGGATGTTATTGGGGAGCCCGATAAGGATGTTATTGGGCAGCCCGATAAGGATGTTATTGGGACTGTTATTGGGTGGCCCAATAAGGATGTTATTGGGACTGGTTTTTCGTGGCCCAATAAGGGTGTTATTGGGACTGTTATTAGGCAGCCCGATAAGGATGTATTGGGACAGTTATTGGGCAACCCGATAAGGCTATTGCACTATTCTAGTAACTGTATACTATTTCATATTCCCTTGTATACTAGGTGTGTACTATTTTAATATCGTTATACTATTTTAGCAACCACATACTAATTTAGTATTCCCCCGTATACTAGATTAGTACTTATTTAGTATCCGTATACTATTTTAGTAACTATATGCTATTTTAGTAACCGTATTTAGTAATCGTAATTTTTATTTTAGTAACCGTAATTTAGTATCCGACTACTATTTTAGTAACCATATACTAATTTAGTATTACCCCGCACACTTGGTTAGCACTAATTAAGTATCTGTATACTAGTTTAGTATCCGTATACAAATTTAGTACACATATACTATTTTAGTATCCGTATACTAATTTAGTATGCATATACTTTTTTAGTATTCGTATACTATTTTAGTATCCGTATCCGTATCCGTAGCCCAATGAGCCACCCAATAACTTTTTTACTAACCCAATACTATGTTAGTATCCATATACTATTTTATTGGGACTGTTATTGTGTGGCCCAATAAGGGTGTTAATCGGACTATTATCGGGCAGCCCGATAAGGATGTTATTCGCACAGCAGCCCGATGAGTTATTGGGCAGCCCGATGAGAGTGTTATTGGGACTATTATCGGGCAGCCCGATAAGGATGTTATTGGGATTGTAATTGGGCAGCCCGATAAGACTATTGCACTATTCTAGTAACTGTATACTATTTCATATTCCCTCGTATACTAGGTTTGTATAATTTTTATACCCTTATACTATTTTAGCAACCATATACTAATTTAGTATTGCCCCACATACTAGGTTAGTACTAACTAAGTATCCGTATACTATTTTAGTAACCGTATACTTTTTAGTATGCATATACTATTTTACTATAAAAGTTACTGTTTACTATAAAAGTTTTTAAATGAACGTGGAATTTGTCATGTTCTAAATGCAACTAGTTCGCCATAAACAAATGGGCAAGTAAGGCGAGTTAATGGGGTTTTACGACCAATTTTAAGTAAACTTTCCAACTCCATAGACCACGGAAATTGGAGCTTTCAATAAACCAAAGCAGAGTATCCCTGAATTATAAAGTTCATGCGTCAACTGAATTTACACCTTCAGTTATGCTTTTCGGAGTCGAACAACGTGGTCCTATAGTCGATCAACTGACTGAATTTTTGGAAATGAAAAATGATACACATTCTAGAGACTTTGAAACCATACGTCGTCAAGCTTCTGAAACATCTATTCATTTGTCAGGTTGGCCGAGTTGTGGACGGTATAAAATTATAAACCTTGACCACTTTATCCACCTTATGTATATAGGCCTTGACAGCTGTCATAATGACAGCCCAACATACGCCTGAAATCACGGATCTCGATCTCGAGGATTCATGATTCTTTGAGGATTCATGAATGCTTAGAGAGTCGACTCCTGATTTGAATGACTCCTCGTTAAAGATTCATATGAATGACTCTTCGCAAAAGATTCATTAAGCACAACACTAGTTGAGAAGGATTGAGAAGGCAATGTATCGTGTAGTACAGGTAAAATTTTAACTCACGTGATTATCAATAGTGTCTATCGTTTCGCTAAATAAAAATTCCACACACGTAAAGCTTTCACATTTTATTTATTCTCAATAAGTTTTACTCATGCCGGGCTGTAGTATTCGCATTTCATGATGTCACTCTTACAAATTAAAAATAGCAATCACAAGGCAATACATATCAGTGGAAATATATTTTAAACTCCAAAACAAATCTTCTTCTCCGTTTTGCTGCGTACTGCTGATGCTGTCAAAAAGGGTTGCTCTGTGTGCTTTGGGTGGTTGTCAAGGGATTCACTATTTTTTACCAAAAGCTTTTAGTAGATGCTTTTCTAGCAAAGGAAATCCAACAACTCGAACCACCTTTTCTAAGTATCGGTTGAATTAACTGATCTTTTGTACCCATCCAATAACAAAGTAATCACGTGTCAACCTTTTAGCGTCATGTTTTTTTTGTGTTTGGGTAACTCATGATACTGATGAAGATCGGTCTGGATAAGTAGATATTTCACTCGCAATTGTACCTCTACCTCTTTATTATGATACTTCCTTTCTTATTTTAGCAGCATCTGTGTGAGTTTCAACCGAAGTCTGAGATTTTTGGGGAACTATTTCTTTTAATTTTTGTTGTGTAGCATTGTGTTTGTATGAACATCTCCAGAACCTTTTCGCATATGTACAAACATGTTGCATTCTGCAGCCTATAAATGTGCGTCTTGCTTCGCAAATACTAAAGTTTTGTGTTCTGTTTGTGTCCATTGTGTGTGTGTGTGGTTTCTTTTACGTTTTACAGTAGTATTGCCTATTTTATGCGAGCGAGATGAACGTTTGATGATATATACCTGATTGAGCACAAGCTGTCTCAAGAAATGGACAATTTTTGTTTCATCTTTGGAACGGACGGTGGTAGTTAAATCGTAGAGCGCTCCCTCTCTTTCTCTCTCTCTCTCAATCTCTCTCTCTCTCTCTCTTTCTCTCTCTTTTTATCTTTATCTCTCTGCCACTCTCTGTCTATCTCGCTCACCGTATATAAGACGAGCCAAATAACACGCAAATATTACGACAAAGCTCGGATTCCAATGGATAGTCACAAAGTTCACGAATAATAAAAACAACAAACCCCCGACCATGTAGCATCTCGCATACCTATCATCCATGTTTCTACATGTCGCTTTTTCATGCGCGTATGTGTTTTTGGTGAGGTGTGTATTTGTTTGTGCTTTTTGTTTTTGTTGTAACACAAGATTTACGTTGACATTCTCAAAATTAAAATCACCAATGAGTGTCATTTTTTTTTGCATTTGAGTATGAGCTATTTCTTATGAGCTTAGCGGAGAATTTTTGTATCATTTTTTAAACCTCTCTTGATGCAATCGTGGGTTCCCATTATCGTTAATAATATGAATAGTTATATTCTAGCCTTTGTTTTTGTTTTCTTTATAACTTGTGATCAAGCTTTTAAACTAGCAAAGCTTTTGAGATTTTAAACATCTTTAAGTGTTTTAATGCACCACCGAAGCACATCGTACTCCCCCATACTCCATCCATCTTTGTGCGTCGATGTCCCACTCGATCGCTGCTTTCACTCTTTAGCTCCCAGTAATTCGCTTCTTGTTTTGTTTTGTTTGTTCATTTGCTTGCTAAAATTTGGAAAATTTATAACTATTTTATGTGCTTTTTGTTGCTTAGTTTTGCTTTTGTTTGCGTTTTTTTTTTATTTGATTGATTTTCTTTCCTCTCTCTTATATTTCAGACATTTTTACAAGGATTTTTTTCATTTTAAAAGTGTAGCGTAAAAAGGGGGTCACAACAAAGACAAGAACGAGCAGGCGAATGCTTTGTAATGCAGCCGTTTTCAGGCAGTCAGTATTAGAGTTCGAACAAAAGAAAAATTAACATAGAAAATGGTTAACATATTCTTATTTTCGACTGCGTGAGAAATGATAAAACCGAATCCAAACAAAACCATACATAAACAGGCTGCTAGTTGTCACTATCATGGTTTTACGAATGGTTGGTCATAATATTTCTATATTACACTAGTTTCTTCTCTTAAGGGAGTAATACACTTAATGTTGAAAATAGTAGTTTAGTCGCGCAAGAAAAAGCTTTGAGTTGTTTATCGTAAACTTAACCCGACGTCTGTGAGACACTCCGCTCCAATGTTACAGAATGAGTAGCGAAGTATAGTTGCAGATTTTCAAAATGTTTCAAAATTCTCCAATTTGTCGTATAAATCCTTCGTGCGTAAATTATGTTAAAAAATATGAAAAAAAAATACTTTGTTTAAACGATAACGGTGTCGCATATCTATAATGTCCGATTAATACGTTGTTGTCAGAGGTGCAATGCTGCACCTGATTCTGTACCTGAATGTAGGCCAAAATATTAAGTTTTGCAACTGCAAAAAGGTAGATTTAACTAATATGTTTTATTTTTGCCATATATTTATAGTTATCAAAAACGAAATCCAAAAGTACCCTTTTTGTTAGGATGCTAGAGTATACTACTCCCTTAAAATCGTCACTGGAGGCGGTGGTTTAGCGCTTGGTGACAGCACCGGAACCAAATCCCATCCGGAAGTTCCCTTGCTAACCAGCCATGGGTAAACAAAATTAAAAAAAAAAACAAAAGCTAGCAATGATAGGCCAGAAAGATGTTTTAGTTTATAGCAGATCGCCCCTTTAAAGCTCTGACGTGAAATACGTCCAATGAAAATTCTGCGTCGCATAATTTAAATTTTGAATGGACCGGTATTTCTCCCGTCATAAAAGTGCAGATTTGTAAAAGCTTATAAAACATAAAACAGGACAAAAACTGACAGTGTAAAATGCTCTCTTACGCGTGCAAGAATTAACAGCGTTTTTAGTTCTCTATATAACGTTTTAAAAATTATGTACTGTTCTCCTAGTCTACGAAATGATTTAGATGCGCTTGGTTTGATAAATGCCATCCTCTTTCTCTCTCTATCTCTCGCTTAGTTTCTTTCTATATAAAACCTTCTTTAGCTACAGCATTTTTAGAGATAGTTTCAACGAAACGGCGCTTTGCAGGCTGGCGATTAGAACTATTATGCAATTTTTGCCCTCCAGTTTTTTTCCCTTTTCTGCCTTTCCTTCCCACCGTTTACTTTATGCGCACTACAAATTTTTGCTAATAGGTCTATTCTACATCAGTGTCGGTGTGTTTTGCTATTGTTTTCCATTGTTCTCTCTCTTTACCGTACTGTTGCTGATGGGCTTATTCGTTCTAAGTATCTAGTTCGGTAAAAATCTATCAACAGTTCAATGCTTGCTTCACTACCATCATAATGTTACCAACCGTCGGGTTTGCAATAAAATTTTGCACAATTATAGTTAGTCGTCCTGAAACGCTTGATACCATCTTTTTGTGTTTATGTACGTGTACGACCCGTCTCCGTCCGTCCTCTCATTCTGTTCATCCTATGGTCATCTTCACTACGAGGCAATAGAGTTGTGCATACAGCTCCGATCTTCGATCTACAACTAGATACCAGTTTGCGTTCACTAACTTCACAATCGAAGAAATGTGCAATCACTGATCGTGTTCCTGTCCGAAAAAAGGCAAATAAGATTAAGTTTTCTTTTCTTTTGTATCTTACTGACGTACATCATGCGTAAGTTGCGCACTGCAGATTTTAAACCATTTGCCATCAAACTAGACACTGCTAGGGAAAGGTAATAAAACATTCTTTGGCCCATTTCTTCCGTCTGTCGCACAAAAGCAAATGTTGCATGCAGTGTGCAGTGAATACGATTTTAGTTTGTATTTTTGTTACATCTAAATTAAAAAAAAAGCGAATACAGCGTAAACATTGCCGAATGCAACGCATCCTTGGTTAGGGGGTTTGCACTTAATCGTGCGCCGAATTGCGGTGATCATTAAGAATACAGTGTATGTTTTATCATTGCTTGCCTGCTTCACCCTTTCTCTTTGCAACTGGAACTCCCTTCTGCGCTACCTAACGCTGAGCTTGGCATGATTTGTTTCGAAATGGAGCTTAGTATGTGTGTGTCCATATATTAGCGCCCTTGTTTTGCTAGTTTTAGAAACAGCTTAAATATTAGTCCCAAACTATGGGAGCGTAGCGCTTTTGTTCTGGTGCAGGGTTTTTTGTGCAATTTTGGTTTCCTTTTTTGTTGTTGTTCTTTGTCATTTTCTTTGTCTTCATGCCCCCGGTCACAACGGTTGCTCTGCTGTCGGTTTTGTGCACGTTACACGTTTGCTTTGCATGCGTTTTATGGTCGTTTAGCTAGAATGCGCATGAACGGTATAATGGTTACGCTAGTTAGTGCGGGAATTAGTCGTTTGCAGCGTTTTGCAAAGGTCCGTGCCGGGCAAAGGTAATGGCCGGTCTCCTTACTAGAAGTATTTTGCTTCATTCGCACAGGCTCGCGCACTTTAACAATCATAAGATAAGCAGATTCTTACTTAGTAAATTTAAACTTAACGTCCTCCAGACCGTGCACTTGACGTTTCAGACTGCGGCTATCGGACCAGGCGGAGTCGAGATACTGGTCGTCATCGTCTTGCTCAAGTTTCTGTAAAAAAATAAAAGAGAAATTAGTTATTACGTTTCTAAAAGTCGTTTGAAAAATATAGTTGAAACAATAGTTAACCAACAACACATTACGAGAAAGGAAGTAAGAAGACAAAGAAAACAAATAAAGAAAAACACAATACACTCTGGCTGCCTGAAATAAGACGATTTCCGTTGTTCCGAGCCGTTGTTTTTGCGTTAACTATAAACGTAATACCCACATGTAATAAACATATTTATACTGCCAGAAACATCGTCAAATATAATTTTGGCCTACAATGAGTTACAAAGTGCCCCCTTTGATGGCAACCTGCGAAACGATGGACTTCGTAGAGGCCGGATCGTTGATAAAAAAAAACTATAATATTCCCTTAATGTCTAATAGGTTTCCAGTAAACGTGCCAAGTAGTTTGTGATTATATTGAATGAAAAAGAGAAATTAAAAATAGGTTTAAAAACTGCCAGACTACTAGAATTCGGATTGCATTCAAATCATATTTTGGTAACGCAAGCAATCAGATAATAATTTAACATCGATCCTTGTTATCGATCAAATTTCTGCAATAATGGAAAGAAAATCAAAACAATCCCCTTAATTAATCTTTTAAGAAGTGTCATTCAGATGAATCCTTAGCGTAAAGCCATTCCAGTATTGAGTACATTGGGCTGGAATCTTTTATCCCCAAGAATTTGTTCTTGTTGAGCTCGTCCTCATGGTAAAATATTGAAATAAATACTAAAAACTAAAAATTAAGAAAAAGACACGTTACTCCTGGATAATTGGATCGATAATCGAAAGATGATGAAGAATTCAAGCGCCACGATTTAACTGTCTAACCCTGGGAGATTCGTAGAGATTAGAGATTCTTTGGTAGGTTTGTTGAGCAAAGCAAATTACTAATGAGTCTTTGGAGATTTATAAATTTTCATAACTTAGATGCCGAGTCATTTGTTCGATTGCATTAAAGATTCATTCAGATTCATGCATCGAAATCTAATTCGCTCAAAATTAAAGCGAAATATCTAAAACAAAGGAGAAACAATGGCATTCACGTATTCAATGATTGGAAAAAATAATAAAATTTTGAAAATATTTACACAAATTCCACGTGACAAACCCTTCACAATAAACTCCAACCAACTTTATCGATGCTTTCACAAAGCCAACAAATATGCACGAAGATATGAGGGATATTTTTCAATTAAAACCTTTTGGCACTCACGATACAGCCAAATGTGATACACCGAACCTCGCTTTGCAAAAAAAAAGTCGAGAAAATTGCAAATGAAGCGCACCTTACACAATCGCGTGCCCACCCATATGGTGGTTGGCCGCGGTCCAATTCAATTGCATATTCTTGGCTAGGGACCGTCGAGTGCGGCGAATGATTACCGGCAGCGATGTCGCGCAGTATCGCAATAAGTCGATGGCACCGACGGCAACGATGACATGCAAATCAGGCAGGTCATTCGGGTTTCCAGAATGTTTTGGCGCCAAAAAATTGAATTAAAAATCTCGCACCAAATTGCATTCGTTGCGCTACGTCATAAACGTCGACATGCACACACACACACACACATGTCCCTTTCTGTTGCAATGCACCCAGCTTGTCCGTCGAAGCAGGGCTATCGTAAATGGGGGCACACAACGGATGTGGGACGTTAATTCTAGCCCGGCGCCACTAGAACGGGCACCAGTTGTGTGCAATCGATAATCGCTAAGCTAACCCATTGGCGACCGCTAATTTGGCCTCCATTGGCCTTTCGTTTTGCTTCCCTTTTGTCGATGGCGCGCGGCACGCAAAAACCCATTGCTTTGATCGATGACACATTCTGCACCATCACTGCTACTACTACTACCACTACCACTACTATCGTTACCGCTGTCTACTACCACCAATGTGGTACAAATTCCATCAGGCAGATCCGTTCGGCAAGAAACCGGAATACCGAGCGGAGAAATGAACGGAAGCCACGTCAAATGGCATCACATCGCAATTATGCACCATAAAACAGCTGGCTGTTAGCAGTGCCGTACGGGCTCCTGCAGCAGCGACACCTAGCAGCCTACAACCGTACCGGCCTATTAATGTAGAATGACGGGCGTGGAATTTACCCGTCCGCATCAACAGTATTGAAAAATTCCAAACCAATTCTGACAGTGCCGGTGGTTTCGTAACCAAATTCCACTCAGACTCGTGAAAGGGGCATTATTGGACTTAGTTTTAACGACCAAACCACCGTTGTTGTAGAACGTATTATTGGGAAAGAGGGCTTTGTTTGTAGTGCGGGACAAAAGTCGAAACATATTTTTGAGCAATAAAACAAAAGAAAACATAATCTTTGGACGAATCTGCCCACAAGTGGCGTACAAGGACATTCGAATGGCTGACACCGTACTAACCCTTGAAATGATGCCGAGTTCGAAAGCAAACCACCGTCGATGCTTTCGCGCGACATTTCGTCCGCCATCTTCACCTTCAGCTGATGGCCGAACGAGTTCAGGTCGGAGGTGGAGTTCGGCGTGATCGGTTTGGACGAACCGTTCGTGTTGGTGGTCGCCGTCGTGTTGGTGTTGTTGATCGAGTTGGCAGTACCGTTCGGTAGCGGTTGGATCGGTGTAGTGGTCGTCGTATGCACATCGTCCCCGTCCTGCTGCTGTTGCTTCTCGTTGATGTGGTTCGCCGTCACCTCCACCTCGTTCTCGTTGTTGATCTTGTTATCGTTACCCTCGTCCGTCTCCTGCAGATCGTCCTCCCCGGTATCATCCTCCCCATTCTTGTCCAGCAGTGCCGCCTCTTCATCCTCGTTGAAGATGACGAAGTACGCGAACGCGAGATAGATCACCGAGATGATAAACGACGGTATCGGGATCGCCATGGCGTACACCAGATTGAGCGTGTTCTGCCACATGTCCAGATCACTGATCACCAGCTCCGGATCGACGCGCGAATAGTAGCAGGTGAAGTTCGTCCCGATCGTCCAGTACTTTTTCGTCCAGATCGTGCAGTTCAGCATCGGCGGATAGCCACAACCCTTCACGTTCGGGTACAGCCGGGCGCCGGTAAAGTACCACTCGGAGTTGTTCCCCATCAGGCCGGTCATTTCCTCCGGGTACTCGATGAACGCGTTCTCGTCGTCGATGATCGAGCTGATGAATCCGTTCTTGGGGTCGCCGAACCCGTTCAACCCGTTGCTGTTCTCCACCATCGCCATGTCGCCATAATCGTAATCGGCCCGGATCGCACGCTCGAAGCGATTCAGCGCGCTACCGTACCTACTGTTGGCATTCGACCGGGACGATGATGACGCTCCGTCGGACGTGCTGATCGGCTGCTTGCTAGCCGGGTTGCCTACGCTATTGGTACTACTAGCTATACTATTATCTCTACTCTCCTCACGACTAATGCTACTATCACCAGTGGGTTTTGTTGAAGCGATTACCGCCGTCGATTGGGCCGGTGGGCCCGCGGCGGACGCCAGGTGCGATGGGGCCGTACCGTGCGTGTCACCGCCACCGGCGGCCTCCTTAGCTGCGGCCGCCGCTAGCTGCGCGGCCGTCTTATAATTGACGCGTATCTGCTGACACTCGTAGATGTCCTTGGTGCAGCCTTCGCGACACGACGCCCAGGAGCAGTTTTTCGCCCCGTACAGATGCTCATTGTAGGCGGTCACGCACAGGGCCGGTGACTCATCGAACTGCATGAAGATGGTCTGGAATGCGGGCTCGATCACGAACGGTACCAGAAACAGGAAAGCGAACAGGCTAAAGGTGCCAAGCAGGATAAAGAAGGCGGTAGTGTAGAACAGTGCCTTTTCGCGGAATGTACGTTCGACGATTTCCTCATCCATATCTACTGTCTGCAGAGGACCGACTACGCGGTTTGGTGGCTGATATACTGGCGCTTTATATACTCTGGTGCGTGCGTACCGTGTGCGTATTCAGTGACTCAGAGTAGCACGGTCTGCGTGTAAAAAGCCCGCCGCTAGATTAGTTCCGCCAACAACTCCTGTTGGGATGTTGGTGGTCTTGCCACAACGATCTGGTGTCGCACTCTTCTTTGCGCGCGAATAAAAAAAAACGACACTTGTTGCGGACCCTTTCGCAACACACCACTATCACTACGGGGTGCTGTTGATGATCAGGTTCACGTCTATGGAGGATCCATCATACATCCGTACGCAAGCGGGTACCGCAACGGTAAGGGTCAGCTCACCACCCGTCTTCCGTTCCGCCCTTCTTACCAATCGAAACAATTTCTTACGAAAACGAACCAACACTCCCGAGGGTTGTGCCGCACGTACATTTTCTCCGCACAGTCTCGCGTGGTGCCGCGTGTTTTTATTGCACCCACCTGCCCGGGGTGAGTGGGAGTGATTATTTCCAGGATGTCAAGCGTCAGATGGGCCCGTGCGTTTCGGGTCGTTCCGATCGTTGGTAAAGCGAAACGAACGCCTTTCGGTTGGCGTGTTGCGGATGAACAAACAGGGGCGAAAAAAAAAACTAAAGGAAAAACATAACGCAAAATGCCACCGAAACGGAAAAAAGAGTGGCCAGCAGTGGGAAAAGCAGCGAAAAAAAAAGGGCAAACAAAGAAAGACAACAACGGCAAAACAAAGCACGCGTGTGGTGTGCGAATTTTCTTCGCCTTCGGTTCACTTGGTGGACAAAACGGTGGTAAAAGCCCAGTAAAAGCCCCCGTCAACGGCGGGAAGGCACTGGGACAGGTGGTAGAGAAGCGCCGGGAGTGGGGAGGGAGGGGGGAGTTGGAAAAATGGTTGACGTTTACGATACTTCGCGGGCTCCAAGCTGCGACCCCGGCGACGATTCTTCGCTGGTGTTGTTGTTCTGTTGGGTTGTTTTTGCAGTTAATGTCTCTACTGCTCTACTGTTCGTTCTCGAGCGCCGGTCGCAGGATGGCTGGCACCACATCCATCCGTTCACACTATATTTATCTACACGCGCGCACACACAGAGGTCAATCCAACGGCAGTAGCAGTAGGAGAGCTAGTGCACGGTAGTATAACAACACTGCCTTCACGAGCGTACCCGACCGAACGAGCGTGAGCACTAACAGAGGTTGGACCACGCTGGACCACACTTAGGATTGGTTCACCATTTGGCCACTGTGTCTCGGTGTTCCTCGAATTTCCCCGCCGAGACTATCACCGCACCATTTATAAGAAGGACTCGATCCAAACGCCGAGGAACACCAAACCGCACACGCCGGAGATGCACAGCTACGAAGTCGCTCGGTGTGTGTGTGTGTCTTTGTGCTTTGCATGCTCCGGTACAGTGGAGTATATATTCCGTTACCACACTTCGGCCACCATTGGGGTGCTGGAACCGATCCTTGACTGGTGTACGTTTGTTTGCTTATTTTTGTTCTCCTCCTCACTTTTTCGACACTGTTTCACTCTTTATCCTTTACGATTTGCTGCTAGCTGGTGCTGGTGCTTCTGCTGCTGCTACTGCCGGCTCCATCCCGCACATTCTCTCCCTGCCGGCTTTACATAACACTATTGCATGTGTGCTTCACACTGTGATTTTGAATTATAAATTATTTTATTTATCTGTCGTATTCGCTTCGCTTTTCTGCTCTGTTTCCACCCCACAATTTTACCCCTTTTTTGCTCCTCCTGGCGGGGCACGTTCAAAGTCATAGTCCGAACCGTATCATTTTCATGTGTGCGTGTGTGTGTGTTTTGTTATTGATTTAAAGAAAAAGTGGCCAGAACTCTTTACACGGTTCCTTCACAGTCACACACACACGCAAAGACACACCAGTCGCACGCACGTGGCTTTTTGTACCGAATTGTGTAGCGATATTCATATTCCCTCCCGAGCTAATACTTGGGCCTCGATCGAAAGTCACAACCGGCGGAGGGGTTATGGGTGAAGGGTGGAGGAAAACAAGTGATGGTAACAAAAATCGAATCCCTTCGGCCTCCAAGTTTACACTTTAAATTATTAACAACCCCTCCCTTTTTTTCCCACCCCCAACACCCAACAACCTCGACCCGGAACTCCTCGGTTTAAACCCCACACATCGGAACGTATCCGTGACGTTTCGTGATAATCAACACACACACACACACGCAAAGGATTGTTACGTGAGTGAGTCCCACGTATATGTATCGGGCACGGACGATGCACGGCACCGTATCCTTTTCGTCCATTCAACGCCCTTCAACTACTCGGGCGGGGAACCTTCACCTTCTGCAGTGACGCATTCTACGCTTTGTGGGACAAATCAAGCCGATTCCAATTGCCCTGCCACACGGTGACGATGACATTTGAACCGATCCGCTAACCGTCCCCGGTGACTCCATCTCGATTGTCCTCGCACGGCACGGCTGTACGCTTGCCGTTGGTTTGCTCCACTGAATCCACTTGTTTCGTTTTTCGTGCGCAAAATAGCGTTTCGATCATTTTAAATTAGCTCTCGAACGACTTGAGATCCTCATGCGGATTTCAGCAAATTTCTAGCACACATCACTGCACTGCACTAATCACGAATCCCCGTAGAAGAAAAAACAACATCCGCGTACATTCTGCGTCACGCAAACCCGTGGCGGGTCAATTTGAACGTGCACCTTTCTAAACCCGTTTCCGTACAAGAATTCCACGCACCATTAACTCATTCTGGAGTAATTTGTACGTTGAAAAAAAAAAGAAACAACAACAACAAGTCTCCCGTCACCTTCAGTTCCGAGTAGCACCAGTCACCGTTCCGTTTGCCACCACCGCTAGGGACAAATTACGCTCAATCCCCGGGAGCGCTCGCCCACCATTGCCCCGATTGCGTGCTAAGCCAGCTAATGCAGATCGTTACCGAGCCGTTGTCGTTTTGCTAGTGATTGGTTTTTCTTTCCGCAAAACTTTAAAAAGCACGGTTTGTGAGTAAGGCTACGGTGGCCAGACCAAACCAACCGGGTGCCTACTCGGTAGAGCGCCGTGTGTCGCCCCGCAAACGGGAGTTTTGCATTACATCAAAATGACGTTTTAGCATGAAAAGGCAACTCTCCACCCGTGGACCCGAGTGACACAATCAAATACTGCTCCCCAATCCACCTGCGGCACACGAAGGAGCACAGGCCACCGTTACTCCTCCGGATTATTCGCCAGCGAAACCGGACGAAACCTTGGGGAGCAACAAACAAAAAAATACATTCACGTACAACCATATTTCCGAGACACCTTGTCTCGTGTGTCGTGGGTTTCGGGCATTTCGCAAAACTCCAGCGATGGAGAATCGACGCAAAGCAAGACAAAAAATTGATTTTTCACCAACACTTTGCATTGCTTCCGCGACATTGTGGTGTAGGGAGCCTCCTTTATCGGGGGAAGGTGGAAACCTTTCTAGAAATGAGCAGGATATAAACCAAGAGTCCTGTCACAGTGAGGTAACTCCATTTTTTTTTGCTTTATAAAATCTGCCCCTTCGATGCGGGGTGCTTTTACAGAAATAGACTACAAGTTAATGGTGGCTCTTGCTACCCACAAAGTGTGGTGGGCGACTCACGAACATGGCTGAAGATGCTCGGTTTCCTTTGCACGGCACTCTTCACACTAGCAGGCAAATAGTAACACATCAGAATGTTTCGATACACTAAAACAATGGAACGAAAAACAAAAGACCACAGTCTGCTGGAGAAACGTTCAAGGGGAAAATTCCAGGATCGCTGCACGGTTTCTTATAAATCCGTCCATCCGCCACGGGCCCTGTTTGTATGCGAACGAGCGTGTGTGTCGCTGTGCGTGTGCAAGGAGCAAACCGTCCCGTTTCGGGGCTTCGAGGGAGCCAAGATGCGGTACACGGTGCCAACCGAAACCAACCTCACACACCAAGCGCCATGGAGACGTTTTTTTTTTCTCCCGTACTCCCGCTCATCTGACGACCATTGTAGTACACTGTTCACCCCGTCTTGCAAATGCTGCACTATGTACAACTGATCAAACAAGAAAACTAAAGTTTTCCTAAACATAGAGCTTATGGATATTATCACATTTGAACGTGCTCACGTACTGAACAGCGACTGACCCCTGCTAGCTAGGGCTGGCAGTTCTATGCTCTGGAAAAAAAACGGCACCACCACCATATCGCTGCTCAGCCGTGCAGGGATATCGCGGGATCGGCTCTCCCGCAGTACGGTATCCTGAGCGAGCGTATAATGGCGGAGCAAACCGAGTCTCCGAAAGCTTCCTGTTGAGCGCGCTTTGACAGGACCAGCGACAAAAAGGATTCACGAACAACAACAAAGAGATTTTCGCTTCGTGAAGTTGACGCTTGTGCACAACCTTGCGTGCAAGTAGGAATGTTTCGAAGGTGTAAATAATTTAAAATAGTAGATATTCTTGCCCAGGTTCAGTACCTCTCTTGTAAGGACGTAGATATAAGAAAAAATCGGCTTGTTATAGTAATTATAACATATTAATAACAATATACCTTATCTATCCTTATTATACTATCAACATCTAAACATGTGATAAACAACCAGGCGTCTCCATTGAAAAAGGGTTGTCAAATTAAACAATTTATTGTAATATTTATCCAATATTGCTCTAAATTTCATACACATATCTCACTAAATCTGATTAATAATGCATCAAAAAATTTGTAATTTTTCCAATAAACAAATACCAAAAAACATTTCCCTTCAAGTGTTAGAGCCGAACACCCGAACCATCGCAGTAAATCCTAACTTCCGAACTATCAATCAAAGAGGAGTGTCGTCCTGCTGACGACAAACGACAACCGTAACGTTCGTGTGCAATGTGTGTGGAGGCGCGAGCTTTTTCGTCGTGAGCCTGCGCACTCCGCTTCGCCATCGGTCGCCGGAAGAACATTCGAGTGAGAAAATTTTGCTCCTTTTCCTTGGGCAGCAATTTCATTCATAGGGTAGATGACGAGATCGAAGCGTGTGCGGTAGGACTTCGTCATCGTTCCAGCAAGCGCAGTGTATTAATTAGAGGAAATAGATATTCACACCAAACTACCATGTAATTGCAAACTGCATTGCAACATTGAAAGCAATTCAAACGGCAAGTGCTGGAGTTGAGTGAGCTCGTGGCAGTACCAAACAATTGGCAAACTTGCGTTGAAAACTGCAGAGTTCTTCATAGATTCCGCAAGTCACTTGTTCACCATCGTGTCTGTGTGTATGTGTGCGTGCGTGTGTGTGTGTGGGCTTTAAGGACTAAGGAACCTCGTGCTAGGTAGGAAAGAAATTAGTGTATTTCGTGAAACTTATCCCTTCAATTTACCTGAAGCGCACAGGTTATAAATTGCGGCGATAGCATTGTACGGTGATTTGCTTCAAAGCTTAATATCGGGGAAGCTTTAATTGGGAAGGCAGGAAAATTGATTTTTCTCGTCCCTTTTAGCAGTGTACACCGCGGATCGATTGAAGGGATTTTTCCTTTACTACCAACTTTAACGTACAAAAGGTGGCAAAGTATTGCAAGAATTGTCCACAAGGCAAGGAAAACAGAAAACACCCGAATGTGATTGCCATCAACAAAGGAAAAGGAAGCATGTACAGGACACATAGTTGAGAGGCACATCGCGGAAAAGGTTCCCTTCGTTGGCGATGAAAATACCCGCATCGGCCAGCGAGGAACGGCGACGATTAAAGCGGTGTGAAAAAGCGAGCGATACGTTTTAATGAACTTTTGTTCTACTCATCGTGTGTGACACACAGGCAGTGAAAAAAAAAAGAAAATTCAACTGCCAGCAATAGCAGCGGAAGAGAGGTGTAATTGTGTGCTAGAGAAAGCGAGAGAGCAAGAGAGAGTACGCGCGAGAGGGAGTAAGAGTGGAACTCGAATCGTGAACCATCAGCACTAAACGAAGCATCAAAAGGGGAGGGGGAGGGACTGAACGAGCCCGAAAATACTGCAGTGGCTTCGCAAGTGCAGCAGTACCGACGATTAGTTTGCTTCCCGTGTGACACAGACGCTTTCCCCCGCCGTGGTGCGAAAAGCCGTACAAACTGCTGGTGCCGCTAGGCTGATACTCCGCCGCAGGTGGTCCGATGTCTGGGAAAAGATAGCACCACTGAGGACGGTCGGAACAAGGTAACGCATATTGCTTTTTAAAAAGGAAAGCGCTCTAAACACTCCACACGATTTCCAAACAGACCGATTTGGGTCAGGTCAACAATGTACGTCATTTTTTAATGGCAAAACAAAATGGAGCCATACGTTGTTTGCATCTTACAGTGGGGGTTACATTGTATATGATGAGAAAGATATGTTTTCTCTTGCAGTGAATGCATTTTTATAAATATCCTGCACGCGTAGAGAACGTACAAACGGACGGCAGAGCCAGTACCAACGTTGTACCAATAACATTAAACTTCATTTCTTCCTTCTCCATCGTGCATAGAATTTTGCTTTAGTGTAGGTAACAAAAAAAAAAGAAAAGCATTTGTCTTCTCCAGCCGTAGACAGTGTTGTATTGCTCAGGGTAAATTGGAAGGGCCCTCTGCGTGGCATCATCTACTGCACGACCCGAAGTGAGCTGAGCACCAGCAAGTCCAGCAAAGATGGGCAAGAAGAAACCAACGCCGGAGGAAGATCTGATCATACCGCCGCAGGATACTCGTATCTGCGGCGTCATCTGCGTCTGTCAGCTGACGTTCGTGCTGAGTACGGTCGCGATCGTGTACCTGACCGTCGCCATCTATATGCCGTCCTCGCGCGCATTCAAGAGTGGCATCGACGAAACGCCGGTCATGTGCACAACGACCCGGGCCCTAAACCAGGACGCCTGCGAGTGGGGTTCCTGCGGTGAGTGGTGCCTCAGCAAAACGTCCGGCGCGTGCATCCAGATCTACGTGCACCTGCGCATGAACGGCAGCAGCCTGCTGTTTACGAACTGTACCAACTCCGCGAACAAAACGTGCTACGGCATCGATCAGGAGAATGCGAAAAAGTCCCGGTGCATTGCGGACGAGTGTAAAAACCTGACCGGCACGTTTAACTGCAGCACCGGGATGTGCATCAACATTACCGATGCGTTCGAGTGCGTGTTCAAAAACACGGACCCACCGCTGAAGTGTTCCGGGCGCCGGGGCAAAATTACCTGCATCGACATAACCGGGCTGTTCTCGTGTAACCGGGGAACATGTCGAAAGATAAGAACTCCATATAATTGCGATCGTCGTTGCGTCGACATACCGACCAGAAACAAAAACATGATCTTATTAAGTGGAGATAAAGTTTATCTTTCGCAATGTTCGAGCGCGATAGACATGGAAACGAAGCAGGAGGTGTGGAACGAGGCGGAGGACAAGGTGATCATGTCCTCCTGCTACAACATCCAGAACACGTCGCTCGGTATCGAGGCGATCGACTGCGTGAATGGGTCGGTGCTGGAGAAAACGGAACTAACCGATCTGACCAACTTTACGTATCTCAGCTATCTGCACTACGCCGTGTCGAAACCGATCAAGGTGATTGCACCACAGGAGCAGGACCTCACGCTCTCCAACGAAAGCCGCCTGATGATCAATCTCGAAGGGTGCGTCAATACGCTGCAGGACGAGTGTAAGGAGTTTCTGAAGGAGTTCGGCAAGGACGGTACCGATCATAACGCGCGGGCACGGTTCCCGTGCTACTACTCCAAGAGCAAGATGCAGCAGGTGGTGGCACGGTTCGATCTGGAAACGACCTACAAACAGTTTATCGTCGGCTTCTTCGTGCCCACGATACTGTTTGCCGTCTCCTGCGTGACGCTCATCTTCTGCCAGCGCACCATCCAGGTCGGGGATGATGCGAAGATGCGGTTCATGGGTTGTGGCGATAAGAACCCGGTGGTGGCCAACGGGGGCGCCAAGAACCAGGACAAAGCCAACTCCGGTGACGGCGGTGGAGGTGGAGACTCCGTTATGGCTCTCTGAGATCCATCACGTAAGGCGTTGCGAATTCATACTTTCCTGCTACTACCCTCTCTTCCATCTTAGTATCTTTTCCGCAAGTTAAACGAAATCCCTTTTTTTTAAATCCGACCTCCGACGGTGTTTTAAACGCGCTATCTATCGTTTCCCAATCACTTCCAATCATTTCATTCGTTTTTTGTTTTTTTTTTCTGTTATACATAGTTTGTCTGCATTGTTTCGTAATCGTTATCGTCTTTTGTTGAGCGCAAAGCCTTTACCATCCGATGGAAATAAAGCAAAAGAAACAGCTGTGACTCAACCACTCTATGCTAAACCTTTAGCTAGTATAGTATTAAACGTTCCCGTAACCCAACTATTGCCACGGCCCCACCATTGGTCCAGTCAGCCAACGGAAAGAAGCACCTCCTCCACCTCCGTCAGCGGAAGTATGTGTTTTGTGCAACGTGCGGGAGAATTTGCTGCCAGCTTGTAGTACCATACAATGGTGTTGGAGTGTAGCGAAAGGTGTGACCAGCGTTCCTGCCACGTCCAGCGTTGAACTCACCGCTCGGCACACCGACCGAACACACGTCTGTGCGAGACGGGGTGGCCACAGACTGCCAGGACGCACGCTTAAGGCAGACAAATGTTATCACATTACGTCCACACACTTCAATTAGTCGAAAGTGCTGCTACAGTGCTGCACAGTAAACTCTCCCGTTCGTTACGTCACGTTACGTTATATCCCCCCGGAGGGCTGCTTTTCGTTCTGCTGGGTGGTGGTGATGTCATTTACGCTGTCATGATACGCCTCTTAGTTTGTATTCCAGTTTTACTTTTTTTTTGTCAATATTTCCATTCTGGTAGTAGAGTTCGTTAAAATTTTACCCAAACCATTTTTTTTTACGTTTGAGTCACACATTTTGCTTTACTGACCGAACTGATGTCCGTTTGTTTTCCTACTTTTCTCTCGTTCCAATATTGCAGGCATTCCTCTCCTGCAAGAAGATAGTCCAGTTCATCAATCGGGTGTGTTTTCTCTACACTAAAACCGTTTCCGGCCAGTGTGATAATCGGTATTCTTCAGTCTATCGTCGCCCTACCCTTGCCTGAGAGCCTATGTCTACTATCCCGTTGTTATTGTACACGTGTTATTTCATTAACCTGATCCTTTGCGATACGCACAAACACACACAGACACAGCTCATGCGTGAAGGAGTCCTGCATGAACAACAAAAAAACGGACAAAGCACAGCGCTCGCATTGTTTCGCAATTAAATCCGTTCAGGTGTGTGATATCCCTCTGCACTTTAGTATGCTTGCATGTATGCCGAGCTAAGTCACCGGAACGAGGTGCAAGGTTGGCACCATTGCAATACCTTGAGGGGAACTCTGAACTGTAACGCAAGCCAGTGCACAAAACGCCACAAACGCCGGTCGTCGGTTGTGCAAAGCTGATCTCAAGCACCACTAAAGAGGGCTCACCCTTGTGTTCCTTAGTGGCTCTCAACCACAAAACGTTTGATCGAACACAGCGCTATCAATGCACCAGCAATACACAACTCGTAACGATTGCCAGAGAGGTACTGGCTAGTTGGCACTCATCCGATCAAAAGAACCTGATTGCTTGGTGGTTACAATCGCATGGCATAACACGACACCGAAACTAGATAAGCGCTACACACGAATGGGCCAGTGGATGACCATACTAACCACCTTTCCTTCCCCACTACTCCGTCGGGTTACCCATTGTACTGTTAAGTAATATGTAATTTTATCAGCGTGACACATTTTGTTTAACAATATTGTTCATCTGTCGATGCAATCGATGCCTTGCGTTCGCACTTAGCAGAAATACGTTCGAATTTGTGACGAAGAGAGTACGAAAAAAAAGGGAAAGGCATCCGATCTAGCGAAAGGAAGTGCATCGAGATATGAGGCAAAAACTCCCCCCCGTTTAGTGATATTTTCATTGTCAACAAACAAACTCCCGTAAACTGATGACGAGCGAGATACCGGCCGGACGCACGGGCCACCAAACGGCGGACATCGAAGCGTAACACCGCACGGCTAAAAACACAAGCGTCCGGATATTGTGGCAAAGTGGCATAGAATATCGTGTCGAGTGTACTTTCGCCCCATTTCTGCTAGGCTGGAAATTTGCCACCACTGTTGCCGCACAATACAGTGGTTGGAGGAAACAGACGAAAAGAGAGAACCAAAACGCTGGATCATCGAACAGGAGCTGGAACCCGTCAGCGGGATCACTCCGCTACCAGAGACAGAGGAATGCGTGTACCGTAGAGCAAGAAGCGAACACAGATTGTAATGCTTCACCGAACGAATTAGAACAATATTTTAGTAACCGAACCGGAATAGAAGCAAGCTAATTAGCAAAACACTACAACTACTCTTACTACTACTGCTAGATCGAAATCGAACATTAAACGGTTCACCGTCGCTTAGCGCACTTGAGCGACTGCCCCAGAGCTCCAAGAAGAAGTTGTAAATGATACGAGCGGGTGTTGGAGAATTGGCGTTGGCGTGAAACAAGTACCACAACAAGCTGGCAAACCGTTGCCTGTTGTGCTGCCACAAGACACAAGGCAAGATTTTCGAACATTTTATATTCTTCAACCAGTCGCGGTAGGATCCCTACCGTTTAGTAGCCGTTAAGTCCACGTTACTACCAACACACAATATCTGCTTGAACAGTAAAAAAAAAGTTTAGGAAGAAACACAGAATCTAGGCTGCCAATGACAACTTAAAATCACGATAAGACGCTTCAGCCAGAGCAGATAATCCGCTGAAGAGGCATTAATAACGAGAGAGCGAGAGTGTGTGTGTCCGTACAGAGGACATCAGGGTGGCAGCTGGGTCGCGAACGACAATACCTTCGGTTTTTGCCGGAAAACTACTAGCACGGTCCCGCACGGTACTACCATGCGGTCCATCAACGATATCCGAGGGTCCTCGTCGACGCTGTCGGGGGCGCCGAGCTTAACGATGAGCAAACCCAGCTTGAACAACAGCAAGGCGAGCCTCACACACAGCAGACAGAGTATCAGCACTTCGAATCGGGAGGACAGACCACCAACCAGAGAGGAGCTCATTGCCGAGTTTCTGGATAAGGCAAAATTCTACACATCCCTCTGTCTAGGTAGGTTTCATTCGTGATTCAAACATCAACATTATCGAACTCACTGTTTGTGTACTTTGTAGGCACCACCGCCATCTTGTCTGTGTTTGCATTTCTCTTTCTGATACCGTTCGTGGTGGATCCCGCAATATCAACGATCGTGGCGGATTACGATCCCATACCGGTGACGTGCGTCGTGACGGATCATGTGTACGCGGAAGGGATGCGTAACTGTACGTGGAGTTCGTGCCGGGAAGGATGCACGACCGCCGCGATCCGGTGTCACCAGCTGCTGGTTAACTACACCAAGGTAGCATTTCACGAATGGCACAAACATCCGCGAGATCTGGACAGCATCGAGTGGGACGTCATGGATACGAAGTTTCTCGTCAACACCGAAGGTTGCGGGTATCCACCACGAGTGAACTGTTCGGAATTTGCTAAACAGTACGGGTAGGTAGATCTCCTTGAGTGAAGTGCTAGAGCTCTGGCGTTGTTGCTAGTAGCATCTAACGTTATGTTCTTCCGACACAGTTACTCGCACGTTGGAGAACCGTTTCCCTGCTACTACAGTCGTGCCTACCCAGAAATCGTAGTTGCTCGCTACTCCTGGGATGACAATCTGAAGCACCTGATACTATCGCTGATCATACCGAACGTGCTGTTCGCTGTGTCAATCGGTGTTCTGAGCTACTGGTATTGTCCTTGCTGTGATAAAGCCTGCCACAAGTCGCCTCGGGTCTACGCGGAGAAGTATCCTACGAAAGAGAAGTAAGTCCGGTAGACTGCACCGCATGGCTTCCTCGTTTGCTGGCGTACTCTCGAAGTACGCGAGTTCGCCCCACATCACCACTCCAAACTTAACACATCTTCATTGCCCCACATACACTCAACTACACACTAGCATCATGAAGTTGACACTCTCTGCTGCCTGGAGTTTGAATCACCACCTTAGGAACATTTAGGGGTACCGCCTTACTCACTGCCTACATCTTCACTAGCGCACCAGTCAATCGAAAACACCATTTTGTGCAGTTTTCATTCCTGCCTCGAAACTTGCTACGATCGGAACGTGATCCGTTCGTTCCGGGTGGCTAACGTGCACCGTCTATAACTTCACCACTCACCTATCTAAACGACGTTTCTTCTAACCTTTCGCCATAGCTCCCTCGATGTATGTGTGCGCAAGACGCGTTTGTGTGTTAATCAAATTAAGTATTTGTGTTATGATTTTCCCCGTTCTGCTCTGTACTTTATTTGTATTTCACGATTCGTATCCGATTCTTTTGCTCTCTTCCTATCGCCTTTACTATCTTACCACTAATGTACTACTATTTGCGATGTATCTTGTTGAACAACAAAAACCCAAAATTGAACACTGCACCACACTTCTTGTTATGCGAATTTTACTACCTGTCACGGCAAAGTTGATCGTTGACGTAACGGAGTTGTTGAACTAATTTTGTTTTTGATATGTTTAAATGTTTTGTATCATTAGATATCTCCTTAAATACGCACTTTCTTGCAAGGTGAGACTATCGTTTCGGCATTTGCAAGGAAGCAACTAAAACAAAATGTCCCTAAAGTGCTAGAGTATTGAAAAGAAGGACACAACATGTTAAACACGCACCCACACATAGACACAGAGATCCAGATCACCTGATCGTGATTTTTTTTCCTCCAAAACCCTGTTTCATGCAAGTTTGTTTAGAGTCCTATTTTTTGCAGAAAGTATTTACCATCTGTTTTGTTAACTACCACAATTACGCACATCTTACGCGTTGATGATGCTCATAAGTGCTTCTTCTTTTTCCCTGTATTTTATAGCAAACTTCTATGCCGTAGTGACGATGAGGAAGACGAACTAGACTACTGAAAAATAAAAATACACACACACCGTCTCTCTCTCTCACACACACATACACAAGTTTACACACCTTACAATGTTTCACCACAAAGCAGCGGATTTTTGCGTTTTTGTTTTGATAAAGTACACTTTCACACGGTATATTTTAAATGTTGGAATTGCAATAGCAAAACAATCGTCTATTTTGAGTTATTATCCATGTATTTATCTTTTTTTTTATACACATTCCTCCATGACTCCAGTGCTGTGGAGTGCGGGAGTTTTGCTAAGTTTTACTGTTCCTTTTGACTGATCGTATACATACCTTCGCGGCCAAGTCTCGGTGAGGAGGCACACGAGCCTATCAAGGCTATCCATCGACTAGTGATGGTATTGCATACATCAGCAAAACCAACAGGACAACGGATTCGTTAAAACCCAAAGCTAGTAAATAAGATACAATAGCCAAGTTATATCAACTACTTCCAAACTATTGCCTTCACCCTTCTTTTTATTCCATTCCATGTGCATGTACACCAACACACCCAGTTTATTGTCAGTCCGCTTGCTATACTTCGATCGTTACTGATGATAAATAGTATTTTGCATATAGCATAGTAAATATCTATACATATATATAAATAGCTTTACATCGCTTAGCGAGGCTGCACTCAACAGGGCTTACAATTCGGGACATTTTGCAATAATTTTGCCCAAATCAATGTATCATTGCATTCGCTTTGTGGGTCAACAACTGCGAGCTGCGTCTGCCGATTGCCGATCTTTTACCAGTCAGTCAGTCTTTAATAGCTGTTAATTACATGTGTAACAAATCTTGGAAACGAAATTCGGTAGATACTGTAAATAGTGTACAAAGTTGTGTACAAACGATAGAGCAGCTCGCAAGCTAACGCTGTTCTGAAGAGAAAAGAAAACACACGTGTACATACATTTTATGGCAATCGAATCGAGTCAGACGAACGCGATCATGCGCTGCTATTTCTTCCTGTTCATAAATGCCAAGTGAATAGCAAAACTGTTTTGTTGTGTTGAGCGTAGTCTATATAATTTAGTCTGTGATAACTAAGCATTGCGTCAACCGCATTCACCATAACCATGAACGAAACGAAATACCATCCAGAGGCACCAAAGAATTAGTTTTTGTTGTTTTTTTTGCCGTGGGGAATAGGAACACAACAGCAAGGCCTCAATAATACTGCAACCGCATTGAACGATTAGCTTGCGAACGGAAGCATTCCATTTGCAACCTTGCTTCTAACTCACAAATTCACAAGTTTTGCCGTTGTTCTATTTCTGCATCTTTTTAAAAAGCGCTTGCATAATTTATACCTTTCAATAGTTTCTGAATCTGATGTTCTAGAACCACCAAGCATACTCTACTCTAATACAGCGTACTCTACTCTAATACATACGTTTTGTTTTCCTTTCAATCACCACCGTAAAAAATAAACCCGAAACAACTCTTACTCCCGATATCTTCCCACGACACCCCATCCACCGTGGAACAACCGTATGTCCCCCGAAACCATACCAAAAAAAAACCAACAACCCTGTACTACACATAAACCCCTTTATACACGCATAATCTACTCTCCATCACTACAACAACATTACTGCAACGACAACGGCCGCCTGGCACCGGAAGGAAAGAGTCGTGGAAAATTGAATATCCACAATCCGAGTTCATCCAATAGCAAGTGAGAACGGTTAGAGCAGAATCATAACGGATAACGAGAGAGAATCTAGTTGTGTATGGGGATGGCATACGCGGACCTACTGGTCGTCCAAGCGCTACCTTCGCCGAAGGACAACAAATTGCGGAGCACACCACGCCATACACATCTCGGCCATCGCCGATCGCACGATCGGGCTTCAATGCATCATCATCATCCTGTTCATCATGTACAACCTGTGTACCAGTGTACACCATGCCGGGGATCAACAAGAATCAATCACGCATCGCCGTTTGTAGCATTGATAGCGTGCAATTGTTAAGTTTACATCACTATTTTCGATGGACAAAATAGAAAACAAAATCGAAACGAATCTCACAACTGTTGAACGTCATCTCTATAGTTAGATACACAGACAGAATAGAAAGATTTAACCAGATTAGCAGCGGATAGTATTTTACCGGCGAATGTTTTTTTCCTTCTATATTTCTGAAAAAAAAACACAACATGCACATACGAAACTACTTCCTCTCAAGGCAGTTTTTATCCTCCCTTCCCCTCCCTCCCCACGTTATTGTTATTTCGATACGGAACTGTTAAACCCAACACGCCTATAATAGGACTCTCAAACAGAATAAAAGGCACGTGTGGTGGAGTAAGACGAAGCTAATTTCGATATTTTTTTAGATAAAAAACAGCTTCAGAATCAAGGGATCGCGAAGAAAATGCAAGAAAACGATACAGTGGTTAAATCAACATTATCAACCAAAAAAAAAAAGAGAAATAACTTCAAAAGCTAAACCAGCTTAATCATTACAAAAGTATGTCAGACAACTCTTACGCAAACAAACAAAAAATGCCCGTGAGTTTGAAATGCTTTATCGATCAATCTTTGATATGAAACCTAGCACATCTAAAAACTTTGTACATTTTTGAATAAACCTAATATATTTATGAAATATAGAGCAATGCTTGAAAGACAGAATGGAAACAATCTACCACGTGCTTATTTCAATTTCGGTGATGACAGAGCATCGAGCCGAAAGGAGTCTGTTACACAAAGGTGTACTGTTTAAAACAGTAATTGGAATGAAAATAGAACCAATAGTAATTATAATGCTACATGCCTACGTACCTTTAACTGTTCCTGGCGACGATAGGCATGCATCATCATCTGCTTCTTCGCATCCTCCGAAATGACTGGTTCCCGACCCGGCGCACCCTCGTTCAGCTTGGCAAGCTTTACAATGATCTTGGTTTTCTCGTTCGCGCCTACGATTTCTCCGAGTCGTTTGTCGGTTTGCATCATTTTTCCGGCAAACCACAGCTGAACCTTGGACGGTTCGATCACCTCCAGCGATGCCTGAAGGTATACGAAACGGTATAAAATTAGACGACTGTAGGATAGCATGAGGCATGATGAAATTTACTTGCGTGCCACTTAAATCTTCCGTATTGCTAAACTCCATTCGAATGGGATCATGCGGTGGAAGTTGCATTGGATAGACAATCGTTACGGCGCCACGTAACAAATCCAGACCATCCTGCACAATGCGTTGCGTTAGGGGTTTGTTTTCGGTTGCTAGCTTCTTCGAAATCATAGCTTTTGCATCTTCGATTGCCTTTGACAGTACTTCACCCATCTTTAACTGCGGTTGTCTGCCGTTACGGCGACCGACGGGATCTCGATTATAGCGCCACCCTCCGGACGGTACGCACTTGTCGGCCCATTCGTCAACGAGATGCAACTCCTCGACCTGCTCATCAGTCAAGCCCAGCATATCGGGCGGTAACATGGTACCGTGTTTCGCCAGTTCTTCGATTTCTAAAATGAAAAACTTGGCCATTATTATCCATAATGAGTGACACAATCATTGGAATCATACACTTACCAGAGCATACGCGGCTAACTTTGAGACGCCCGTTGTAAATGGTTACCAATTCGTAGGCAAGTTGCTCGATTCCGATGCCGGTAGATGTTTCGTACAGAAACTGAGATTCATCGCCACGTTTCACATGAAGCAGGACCATTTTTACAAACTTTTAGCACACTGCTCGTACGAAACTTGCTTTCTGCTAGCTTACACTGTTCACACTCGCAAATGGGAGGCAGAAGACCGTATAGAAATTGTCAAACTTGGTGACCATAGCAACTATAAATAACATTATGGCGCAAGAAACCGTTGCTAAGCAATGGCTCTAATGACTCGAGTGATGTGTTTATTGTGTACTGGACGAATAAAATTTTAATGCAGATATTTTATATTCATAGACATGATAAGTGATCGTAGCCTTATATCGAATGAAAATCCGATCCTTATAATTGATGACACTAAACGGAACCTAAGCGCAGACCTGTTTCTTTCATGCAATTAAGAGCGTATTATTTCGATTCGTTAGCCCCAAACACTAGCTTTCTTTTGATATATTTACAAAACACTGATAAATATGATTGTACATCGATAATTTACATACATTTTAGTGAGGGCACGCACATCAAAACTGGTGGTATAAGTTAGTAGGAAACGTACGGAACGACCGTAATGTTGCACCTTAATGCAATTGTGCATGTATAAGTATCTAGAACAACTGTACAAATGCGTCTTTACTGCACTACACACGGTAAGTTCCATATTGATCTTCAAGATCGGTACACATATTGTACTCTCTGTTAGCTGTCGAGTACAGGTAGTTCATTAAACAAACAAACGAAAAACACACCAACCACACTTTAAAACGAAACAAAACAATGGATTGACGCTCCCAACTTTTAACAAGTACGCATCCAAAGCCTTATCATAAACGAACAAACCGGAAATCACTGAATTCGATTGGGATTAAAAGTCCAGTTTCATCACATGGTTGTTGCACCGGTACCGGGGGTGATAAGTCTTTTGCAGGGATAAAACGAGTTTCCACCTCGACACGCTCATCGCATTCGTTGTCGGAACTCTTCTAATTCGTGTATACTCGTCGAAAGCCTGAAAAAACGATCCGGAAATACGTTATTAATTATTTTTCTTTATGTAACTCCAAACAGTTGCTCGACACTTACCTTCCAAAGGCGTTGAATAACGCCACTATCTCACCACGTTTTAGCCTCAACGATGGAGACTGTTGTTTCAGCTTCGTGTCGAGCCCGGTACCGACCTTGTCGTCAAACTTGCCCGAGAAAAGAATTTTCAGCGCCGTTCCCATGCCCTGTACCTGCAGTTTACCCCACAGCCGGCATTTATCGCACCCGACGCAATCCATAATTTTGGAAATGTTCATAAACTTTTCCCGGAACTCATGCTTCAACTTAATCGCTGATGTGCCCCCGCTAAACATCGCAGTTTCGTTGAAATGTGCCGGAAAGCCTTCAATTACGGTTAGCAGATCCTTGACCGCTGTTTTCACTTCGCGATCGTCTCGCTCAAGGCCGGTGAAATATTCCTCGTTTCTTAAGTATGGTGCCGCTTTGGCTAAAGCGCGCATTTCCACCAGGTACGCAAAGTACAGATTTCTCAACCAGTGAGACCCTTCGTTGTCGGTCATGTGAGGACTGAAACGACGTTCGAACTCTTCCATGTTCGGTCCCCACACACCGGCCGGTGCGACGAACCCTAGTGAACCCTTCTCAGACAGCAGATAGTTGGCACAGAGATGAATGTTGATGCTGGAGTGTAGGCCGGATATCATACGATAAAATACTCGATGCTCCAGACACACCTCATTGCGGGCCATATCCTGGTAGGGAATCATGGCCGAATAGGCATTTTTCTTCTTCACAGAATGTGCTCTGCAAGGTACAATTTAAAAGAGCGATTAAATAAATATTCTAGTAGTAAAATACAGCATTACATTATTCTTCACTTACTGGAAACAGTTTTCCAAATAGATGCTGCTCCAGATACGACGCGCTGATTCACCCCGATACCCAGTATACCGTTCCGGGTTCAGCAATAGATCCACGTACTCGGCACCGGGTTCGTGATCGTCCAGGATGCAGAAATTATCTTGCGCTTCGTCATAGTCCGCCCATCTTTGGAACTCTTTGTGTGCTTTATCACTGATGCTTGTGTTGAGGTAGCCCAGTTCCACGTCCAAGTCTTCGTTGCAGTTCGTCAAAGTTTGCACCTCTTTTATGTACTGCATGGAAACACGTAAATGAAAAAAAATCAATTGTTATCGAAAACATAATGGTATTGCAAATCTCATAACTGGGTGTAACAATCACAAAAAAAACACCAGTCCACTCATTATAATTAACTGCACACGTAAGCCCAAAACCAAAACCGTTTACGTGTGCAAAACTTTCTTCCACCTTTAGAATGCAATCAGCGCGAAATGTAAAAACATGTGCTAATGGCAAACCATTGCCAAAGCCTCCGTTTATGCCACCGGTATGTTATAACATTATTGGCGCGTGTTCTTACCTCACGCCACTCACCTTATGATAAGACGACGCGTCACCCTTCAGCCCCGGTGGGATATCTTTCTCTTCGCAATGTTCCACATGGCAAAACCGCATCGCACACTTGCTGTCGTCGACCCAGAACGGGCACTCTTTGTTCAGGTGCACTTTGTAGTAGCGAAAGAAATCTTTTACCAGCAAACTTTTCAAGCGTGGATAGATTTTTATATTGTTGTAATAATCCACCGTATCCACACTGCAGCTGCAATCATCGATCGTTCCTTGAAGCTGTAATAAAAATTAAATACACACATACACATTGTAGGTCATGTAAGGTACTGAGAATGTTGTTCCACTTTCTAAAGCAAGCTTCCATCTAATGACAATCATTAGGGCGACACACAGGGGTATCCTTACCTGGCAGAAACAGAACCGATCATTACTTGCTTCTGCACTGCTATCGCTATAGAAATAGCCGCTAGAATTGTTCGCAAAGCTAAGCAGCACACCAAAACAAATGACGATCCACTGAAACTGTGCCCTAGCCTCCCGGCCGACGGAAAGTCTTCGCCACGGTGCCATTGACACTGATTCTGATGCTACTTGTTACGTTTAGGTGTTTTGGCTATTACCCCACTTTTTATGTGCCCAACGATCCGGCGCCCCGCATCAGCGGGTTGATGTTTACGATAGAGACGGACAAGGTTTCACTACAAATGGGCAATGTTTGTTGATTGTTTTGGCTTTTAGTTGTAGTAAATAAGGGCCGGAAATATGTGGCCAACGATAAACAAGACACGGTTCACGTTATTCAACTCGACTTCGCAGCTAGGCTGGACACAGTTCTATCTGCTTGGTGGGTCACACGCTTGATGACAAAACGATGCAAACAGCGCGGTGTAATTTTGCTTTCGAAGAATGGTGTAACTATCGATGGGATTGCTACTATACATTCCAAAACCCACTTGAAGCTGCGAAGTACGTGCAAATGTTCACGACGGTTTTGTTTTTTCAGCTGGGAAAGTTACCCCTTTCGACCCACCCACAAAACAACACGTCAACACACAGCGCATAGCTGTCAAACGGGTTTCACCCTTGCACTCTCTTACCGCCACCTACTTCCCCTTTCCTAACAAACAGCTGATAAACAAACCACTGTCATTTGCACTGTAGGCTCGCCCGTTGGTCACGCGTGTGACAGTTGGAGTTTTTATTTACTACAAAACTAATAAATTATTGATCATTTGTACGCCAAACTGATTAAAAATATTTCTGAAAAATTTTCAGTGATGAATTTCCATTCTGTCCATTCCCATTTCTTTGCGGGTTGGTATAACATTTTTCAACAAATCGAAACTATCTGCAGAAATGAAGCCGGCGCTGTAAACACCAGTTCAAATCGCCTCTACTTTTACGGGGCAGTTATTTGCATAGGAACACGTGTGTAGCATAAATTCTTGACGAAATTGTATAAATTTAACCAATAATTAGTTTCTTGTTCATCTTATTTTACATTCAGGTCGAAATTCATGCACTCTTACTTGCTCATTTGTTAAATGTTCCAAACAGCGAGCAGTTTTCTAGCAATTTTCATTTAACTTCCTTGCAATTTCGAAGTACAACAGATATTTAAATAAATTCAATACATTTTGCATGCCCATGTAGAGTTGGATTCTGTTTACTATAACTGCACTTTATACAATTCTTTATAAAAGAGTCTTCTATTCATTTGTAACTACTACCTTCGTTGGTTTTGTCTATATCTGCCAGGTGAAACCATCTGAATATTAGAACGGATTGAGTTATTGGAACAGTTCAAAATAATTCAATTTTAGGCAGAGTTGCAGGTATGATGCTAATGGCATTAATCTTAAGTACTGTAATGCATTATGAATCTCCATAGATTACATCACTTTAAGCATATTACTCACATGACAAGTGGCGCAGGCCTTTCCCGAATAGCGAGAAATGCAGGTCAACACTGATTCATTCAACCGGATCACCAGTGCAGACGGCATGAATGAAGAGAAACATTATCGTTTCCAACGGTAACCAGCTCCGGAGCGTAAGGTGAGATTTTCACATTCACACATCTCCTCCTGTGAACCCGTTGGTGCAGCCATCGGCATGTTTCTCGGTTTGTTGCTTTACGCCGGTGGTTCCAACGAAACGACCCAGCAACTCATCGTCCCCAGACGGGGTGGTCAGTTTGCAGGAACCATTCCGAAAGCGTAGACGTGCAGCGGTACTCTGTGAATGTGCGCTCCGTTCTCTGTGTGGCATTGAACACGGTGCACACGACAAACGACAAAGCCGCGTATTCGCGAACTCGCACTCGGTACAAGGTAATGATAAAGATCTGCTGGAGAAAGTCGGGAAAGAAATGTGATGAGAAATGGCAGAAACCAGATTTGCTTGTAGATGTGCAACAGTGTCGATCATATGATCATCTCATGTGAAGCAAAGTGTGTGATGCCGATGTCACGGAATCGTTCTCCTTACCACGCCGTTAAGATTTGCTAATTTCAAACTCGGGCTCACGGCGTAGAACCCGCTCGGTGTAGAAACAACCGTGGCAAGAAAATCAGGACAGACACCAGGCGAGAGTTAGGGCACCACAACGCGCTACGCTAAGTGAAGTCCCAGGAAAACTAGGTTAAATATTGAGTGATAAAAAAAAAACTTACATACACACACAGGCGCGCGCGAGCGCGCAAAGACTCTCCAGTACCGCTATGACCGTTTCCGCTAGATTGACTTGATACGCCGGGCACCGAATAGATCTGGACGTGAACGACTTGTTTGGGTTTTGCTCACGTGTTGCGTGCGCTACAAATGCTAGCGGCATGTTCTTATGCGCTTCGTTCGTGTGAAAGTATCGGCAAAGATCGCACGGTAAAACAAAAAATAAAACACCGAAGCATAAATCGACAAACAGCCATACGAGCGAACGACGGAGACCCATTCACTCCTTTTCACAGGCGTACTGGCCAGTTCTATGTTCGGGAAACGGTAAAAACGAATGATCGATTCAGCTACCACCAACGAATCGCCCGCTAGTTTCTTTAGAGGTTGGTGTGCAAATAAAGTGCTCACGACTTTAAATCCCGTACGGTGCGTTTTCGCCTTGTGCCAACGGTAGTGCATGGCGGCCAATGCAAATTACGGTGCGGTGTTTGAAAGCAGTCGGGGCGAAGCAGCAACGAAGCAGGGGAATGAAGTAATTCTAACGGTTCCAGGTGAAACCGCAGCCCCGTATGGACTACTTCGCGTACTAGGTAGTAGCATTGCCGCGTATCGATCGAGACATGAGTCGCCATTTTTATTTCACAACTTCAACGAACGTTTTTGGCACATCTTGGAATGCGTTCCAGCAAACCCTGCTGGAAACCCTGCTGGTGGATAAGAGAGATAAAAACGTTCAAGTGTGAAACGGATATAGAGATGGTAATTTGTTTTATTGTGCTGAAGACATTGACGCATCGTAAGGATTGTAAAACAATTAAACAAACGTGCTTTCCTTCCATTAGTACCATCAGAATGGAAATACCCCGCATCCCTTGAAGTTACCTCTCTTGGGCATCTTCATCACATTCCGATAAGATGTGTGAAGCTTATTGTACATTACTTTCTGCACATTGCAGTGGTTTATAGCAGCTCATAAAATGGAAAGTGTTGTTGCTGTTATTGGCTGCACAACTGCGTCTGGTGAAAACGGTGAACAGTTTTCCATCAATCAGTTAGACAGTAAGTTCAGACAAATGGCCAACCCCTGCAGAGGTGCTGAAGAGATGCTATGCGATACGTGAAGTTCACAAAGAGTTCGGCTGATGAAACCGTAAACATTAACCATGATCTATCGATTGACCGATTGCCGGAATTTGCCGGAATCGTTCTACTCGAAAGCTCCCGGTACGCCAGCACCCGGCTGTACCGAAGGGGACTCCATATAGTACACGGAAAGATTTGGTAAGCGGTAAGCGAGAAACCTCGCCCGCTACCAGACGAAAGGCAAACAACAAACAAGCGCAGAACGGAAAATCCAGCAAACCGAAAAGAGACCGGTCGATCGTACAAACGAGAAAGAAATGGAACGCAAGGTACACAGCACGGCGTCGAGCGTGGCCCGGCGTCCAGGCGTGGATCGGGAAAGGAATGCACGCGCCACGAACGCCGACGATCGATGGGAAGCGAAAGGTAACGAAATACCGGGTAAAGGCGTGCACGCTAGACAGAGACACCGTGCCGGCCGATGGAATGAGCAGCGGACAAAAGAAACTATGATGAGCCAGCGTCAGGGAGTCCGTCCGTGGCAGCGGCAGTATGAAAGTTTGTTAGAGAGAGTACAGTTTTCAAGCGCAATATTAAGTAACTTTACTATCGCCTCGGCTGGTACCGCATGCGGATCGCGTTTCGTTAGCTCGCCGAGCTCCTGCAGGGTTGCAGAGTGGTAAGACAATCGACGGTGACCCCATAAAACAAGGAGGCAGTCCATAGTTTGCTTCTTTAAGATCTAACCGATGGCACAGGCCTAATTTCTATCTAGACCGTATCTCCACGAATGATGCTGAACAGATTGAAAAGTGATAGTTTGTTGTGGTTGGAGTTTGCCAGGTGCCAATGGTAAATTCTTTGCCTAGACCCTGCTGGGAACGGTCAAAAGGGTACTGATTTTAGTTCTTGGACAGCAGTTAGGTGCAACACCGTAAAAGCTCGCCAGCTTGCAAATCGTCTGGAACTCTGACAGTGCGTTGTGATCTACGTGCCATTGTGTGTGCCATTTAGTGAGCTACTCCAGCACCGTATTATACCGGGGTGCTGACGTGGTGAAGATGTGCCGGTGAAGAAAGATCAGTGCCTGGTGTTATGAGCTGGAGCAAATAGTGTGCGATGCGGTTCTCCAAACGAACGTCACCGTACGTCAGCGTTCCGGACCGATCGTTGGGAGGGTATTTCTCTGCGATCGATGATGTTCCGCGTCCGTTGGCCGTGTCTGTGGCACCCAGAACCAGTTTGTGAATGCGTCCTGCAAGCGATAACTGTGAAAACGTGCATGATGAAGTGTGTTAAGTTACAGTTAGATTGTTAGCTTCCAAGATCATTTGCTCCGCCGGTAGCGCCTGAACAAGAACGCGTGCGATGGCGAGTGCTGATTGCTAAATCGCACTCATCATTAACGAGCTGTCAAGAGCAGACACGGCGGACGGTACCTCGATGTGCAGTGAGGCTTGAATGCCGACGAAGAACATCTTACCGAGCTATCTGTGTGCTTTTATAGCACTCCCAAACACTCCCCAATGCAGAAGTGGTACTTCGTCGAATTTCGCAATGTTAAGACATTACACGATATTATCCAATTTAAATTCACCAAAAACGAGCTATTTAGCCAACAGTCCAGAACTGATGTCCAAAGGTTTTAGCATCTTAATCGCCCTCGGTCACTGGTTTCACCAATCACAACCGTTGTCAGCATACCGTTCGCGATACGCGAACTGGCTGACTGATTTCTCCTCCACTCCGTTGGTTGGACGAACCAATTCACGTACGCGCAACCGTTGGCTACCGTTTTGGCTTACCGATCAAATTTTTCCTTCTGCCCTCGCTACCAGTAGCGAATTCCACACAGACACAATTTTCGTACATTCGCTTACGCTCTCATTTTCACCGGCGATGACGAAGACGACAACAATGACGATCGTCCAGTTGCCGGAAGCTTTCACCCCGAGGGGGGAGATGCGCGAGCTTTTTGACGCGCCCGATCGTACCGTGCTGTAGAGCGGCCGAACAGGAAGTGCATTACCGGATTGAAAGAGAAATGAAAATCCTCCGCCAGCACCGGGTGGCGAAAAGAAAACAGATAATAAAAAGGAAAGAGAGAAATTTTAGCAACGAAAAAAAAAACCCATCAGCAAAAATCGTCATACTGCAAGAAAGCTGCACGTATGGATGAAAGGAAAGTCTTGTCTATGTGTGTTAGCAAAAGGTCCCAAAAATCGATGTTACTGCACTAGCCACTGTTGCCCTTGCTGCATGCTGGTCCAATGTATATGCCGTCCCGGTGCCGGTGACATATTTTTTCTCTCCCCGGTCGTCTAAAGCGCCACTTAGGGGTGCGTCGTGCCGAACTCGTCTGCTTGGGAATGCGCACCCGGAAATGGGTCAACGTATTGTATCACTGCACAGGCGAAGCAACTGTCCAAACTCGTTGCCACCGGGTCCAGGTTTCCTTTCCGTAACCTTCATCCCGGTCGTCCCACAGTCCCTAGGGTTCCTCTCTCTCTCTCTCTCTCTCTCTCTCTCTCTCTCTCTCTCTCTCTCTCTCAACCCTCTCTTCCAAATGCCGACCGTGACCATGGCATAGCTTGGAGCTTTGGGCGAAGGCACACCGATACACCTGCAGCCCCGGACCGTAAACCAACACCAGCATATTATGATGCCCTTCGAATCACCCAGTCTACCGTCAAGCATTACACAGGAACGACAGAGAAAAAAAATCAAAACAACAAACCAGTCTGGTTGATGAAGATCTGGTCGATCGACGTAAGGCAGGGAACTGGAATGGGTGCCCAGAAGAAAGAATAATTTTTCAAATCTGTGTCAGAAGGGAAGCGGGATGAAAAACCGGGAGGAAGAAACAACAGTCAAGTTGTGTGTAGGTCGCCGTCCCGGGGACAGCGTGCTAGAATGGTGCATTAAACCGTCGGTGATCGTGTCTTGTAGCAGCTTTCACTAGCAAACATTCTTTTGCCGATGGTGAAATTTGTTGACCCGGTTGCCATAATGCCGATGCGAAGCGTTGGCCTTCAAAAAAAAAACGGAGCTGAAAACGACACCTCAAGCGCTGAGCTGCCCTGTGGGAACACGTGTTAGAAAAGTAGGGTAGGGGTTGGCCAAGTAACTGTCAGAACCGTTCGAACCGCAACCGCGAGAGTGGGTTGAATTCTTTGCCGCCAATTGGGGGTTTTAGAAAGTCGCAAAAACCTGTGGTGCCCTCAGAATGGTGTGTTGTTTAATTTATTACAAACCACAACTTTCACAACGTCTGATGCAATCGGATCACAACCGTATAGGTCGTAAAAAAAAATGGGGTTGTTAAAGCATCATCCATATGCAGGAATGGAGGAGGACAGTTTTATTTGACGCCATCACCCGACGGTTGCCGTCACCTGGTTGCTGGAATGTACTGCGGTGCGCTAATCGTGAAACCCGATGGGATCCGGATTCCGGTCCGGAAGAGTGTTGCACTGCTTGATAAACGCCACCGGTTGCTGTCGATGCACCAAGTCGCCTAAAGCGGGAGGTTTTTGGGGGAAAATAAAACCACAGTTAGTTTCGCTCCTACTGCGTTGCCGTTGGTAATTGGAACACATTTTCACTCGACCTAAACCGAATTTTTGTGTATGCATGGTGTGCTTATTAAATGGTACGCACCGATCGCACGGCGTACGCGATCCCGCGATCAATAATTCACACCAAACGGGCGGACGAAGCGGACGGTGAAGACGTTAAACTTTCTGTGATAGTTCACTTCCGGCCGAACGTTTCGAGGCCAGCGCGGAATTGTTTGGATACTTTTCTTTTTAACTTACATTTTTTTTGTGTGTGATGCAGCCGGTCTCCGGTGAATGTGGTGAACCATTTAATGAGTCATTTAGCGCAGTAAGAAACGTGTGATGGAGTTAAAAACGCTAAAGTTTTAAAAAAGACTGTAACAGTTGGGAATTTAGTTGGTTATGCATGTGTGATGTGATATTTTCAGTTATAAGAAAAAAAACCTATAACACAGTGATATAAAACAAGGCAAAATCAACAATTTGATGAAAATCAATGGATAAATTGTAAGGACTTGATTAAACTTCAGTAACAAAACTAATGATCTTCTCCGTACACTTTCGTTTTGCAGTGTTATTGATCATCGTTTACCGTCCTTATAGTTTGTGTTAAATACCGCAAGTTACGAAGTGTTTATGTGACAAAAAGAAAGCACGAGTGCTGCATAATGATTATCAAAGCTGCAGCTATACTACTGCTGCTCTTCACGAGTGCTGCAAGAAGCCAAGATGACTCATTAGCTGGCAGTTTCCTGTCAGGTAGGAACCTTCATCAACAGAGATTATCCTCGCACAGTTCGGCAATCAGACAGAACTATTGCTTTTCCTAATTGATTCCAGGGCTGTTGGACTCCATCACAAGCACAGAAGATGCGAAAGGATGTCCGGGCGTGTGCGTGCACACGCTGGCCACACTGATATGCTACGAAGTGCTGGACGACATTCCGTGTCCTTCGCCGAGCATGAAATGTTGCGTGGAAAGCAGCTCGGCTGCCGCCAACATTACCACAACGCCGCGGCCTAGAACCACCACCACAACGGCACGGCCCACAACGACCACCCCGAAACCCACGACGGAGGCTAAAATTAAGGAGAAGGATAACAAAAATAACTGTGAGTAGAAGCGTTTTGGATAAAGTACAACAATTCCCTGCTTATAATGGGTTTACTCCACTTAACTTTTTCTAGCATCCTGTCCGGGTGTGTGTGTTGCGGATCGCATTGCCGAATACTGTGAGGCTTATCTAACGACGGCCGGTCTATGCAAAAGTGGCTCGAAGTGTTGCGTGTCGCGCGATATCTACCCGGACAATCCGCCGGACGAGCTCTACATACCGACCGCACACTTTGATGCGAAAACCAACAAAACAACCACCCCGAAACCGTACGGCAAAACGACGGAACGGCCACACACAACCGAGGAACCGATCAAGTCGAAAACGAATCCCACCCAGAAGCCTACGCCGAAACCTACGAAACCAACACCATCCAAATTGAAAACCACTTCCGCCACATTGGCCAACAATGGACAGGGACCGGTGTTTAAGGAGTGCGAGGGAGAATGTGTAAACGGCTTGTTTGCGCTGTTCTGTGACGATCTCGACAGTGAAGCGTTCTGTCCTAACGAGGGCTCATGCTGCATAACGGGTGTGGCCGAAGACAATAAGCAACAGCTTGTGACTACCACCAGGCGACCAGCAACACCGGTAAGACTTTGGAGAGTCACGAGCGAAGTGTTTGGAGCTAAGTGTTCTTGGTCTTTTCTTATTGTAGCCACCACTACCACGCTGTCCCGGGTTCTGTCTGCTGAACATTATGGCCGCCTTCTGCGAACGTCCCTCGGTGCTTATCCCCAACACGGCCAACTGTAAGCGTGGTTCCGTGTGTTGTGACAATACGCGTGCTCCACCACCGAGACCACCGCAGCAGAAGCGTCCACCGCCGACTACGACCACAACTACACCGCCTCCGACAACTACTGCTGCTCCGGATCCACGGGAAGAGTGTCCCGGTTCTTGCATCGTCAGCCTGCTCAGCTTCACCTGTTTCCGCAATGCCGAGATGACGGATCTGTTCAAGTGTAAAAAGTCCGGCACTCAGTGCTGTGCACCGAAGTCTAAAATACAGGAAGTACAGCAAGCGGCTGCTAGCAAGACGAAGTACAACGACACGAACGGTTATCCGCCGCAGGCACTACCGCCCCCACCACAGATGATGCCACAGCAACCACCGATGGTGGGTCCGGGACAACCGTACCCGATGCCACCGGCAGCAATGCCACCGCTACAACCACAGTCCCCACTGGCACCACACCAACCGGGCTATGGTCCACCGGCGCCCAATCCTTACCCTGGACCTATCAGCAACAACATCTACGAGGTGCCACCGACCCAACAGCCTCCTTACGCACAGTCTCCGGTGTACGAACCACCGACGACAACCTCCCGCCCACAAGTCTACTCCAAGTACGTGTGCGGAGTGAAGGGCACTAGCCGGGCGGCCAAATCCATTCTCAGCCGTGAGGTGCTTCGGTTAGAGCAAGAACAGACCACGCTAGCGCGACACGCGCGTCACATAGACGTGGACAGTATCTACCGATCGAAGAGCTCGGAGCGGTTGGTGCTCGGCAGTAGTATCGTTCCGATACCGATCATCTATCACGATCACAACGATACCGTACCGGAGGATCTGTTACGCCATCCGAGTCTGAAGGAGAATGCTACACTAGCCAAATACTGGAACCATCATAGGAAGGGTCGTGTTGTTGGCGGAGAGGACGGTGAAAATGGCGAATGGTGTTGGCAGGTGGCATTAATCAACTCGCTCAACCAGTACCTCTGCGGAGCGGCTCTTATCGGCACGCAGTGGGTACTTACTGCGGCACATTGTGTGACGAAGTGAGTTCAGCGTTAGAATGGTAGTGGAAGGAGATCTTACTCATCTCTTGGTTTATATTTTTCAGCATTGTCCGATCGGGTGATGCCATCTACGTGCGTGTGGGTGACTATGACCTGACACGCAAATACGGAAGTCCTGGCGCGCAGACCCTGCGAGTAGCTACTACCTACATCCATCACAATCACAACAGTCAGACACTTGATAACGATATTGCCTTGTTGAAGTTGCACGGCCAGGCAGAACTTCGGGACGGTGTGTGTCTGGTAAGGATCTAAGGACACTGCAGGAGAGAGTGGCTGTAGTTCGTGGTTTATTCATCGCCTCTCTTTATTCCTCCTTTGTTCAGGTGTGTCTACCGGCACGTGGCGTCAGTCATGCCGCCGGTAAGCGCTGTACAGTGACGGGCTACGGGTATATGGGTGAGGCCGGTCCCATTCCGCTACGGGTGCGTGAAGCCGAAATACCGATCGTCAGCGATGCCGAGTGCATACGCAAGGTGAACGCAGTCACCGAGAAGATATTCATCCTGCCGGCATCTAGCTTCTGTGCCGGTGGTGAGGAAGGTAACGATGCCTGCCAGGGTGATGGTGGCGGTCCGCTAGTGTGCCAGGACGATGGATTCTTCGAGCTGGCCGGGTTGGTATCGTGGGGATTCGGTTGTGGCCGGGTCGATGTGCCCGGTGTGTACGTGAAGGTGTCCTCGTTTATCGGGTGGATCAACCAGATCATTAGCGTTAACAATCAGTAGTTGATAGTCCAAATACCAAACTGTCTTTCACTGTCTGTCCCTTCCCCCCGAACCGCACCTTATGCATTCTAGTAGTTTATATAGGTAGGATCAGTTTTAAGCTGTAAAGCAACAGAAAGGCGTAATGAATTGTGTTGTGCTGTTTGGGACGAGAATTTAAATTGTTCGATTTCTTCATTACTGCTAATTTCAAACAGGACACGAGAACAATCTAAGCTAGTTGTCTAAAAAAAAAAAGAGATAGTTGTAATAGATGTCACCCTAGGTTCATGCAGGTTGAACGGTGTGCGTTCTGCTAGGGAGTTTCGAATCGAAATCCATCGATTCGATGTTTATTGTATAGAAAAATCTCTGTGCTAATGTTAAGCAGTAGCAAAATACCCATCTTCTGCGCGATACAATCACCGGAATTCAACAATCGATGAATTAACAGTAAAGATTAAGCTAAACGCTTTCTAACTTATAGGACTTACCTTCATCTCATTAACGATATTTAAGCATGCGTGAGTATTTATTTATTCGTCTACTTGACTGATACGCTGTCTGTTTGTTGTTTTGTCTTTTAAACTACAACATGTGGAAAACAACGATCAAGCGCTGATAGTGGTTAAGCGAAAGTTGTCATACACATCTACATTTCTGAACCGAAACAATTGAGGCGCTCAATCTTGAAGTCGTGTTGCAATTGATAGCAATAGAAAACAGAACAAATAACCGCCGTTGTAGTGGTCGGATAACAATTTGATGAAATTGTTACATTGTGTACAATAAAGTAAAACGACTGGTTATACAGCTGCGTCTATGTATTTGACTATGGAATGAAAGTAAATTAAGGAAGCTTTTTTTTTTTGTATTTTAATGCACACTCAAAACTTCTTCTACTATCGGCTACAAAGATTTTTAATTTCTGCTTAACAATACTTTCCGTTACAGTTATGATTTCACAACGTATTTCCTAATAAGTTGTGATGTGTTGAAGGTAAAAAAAATAACTTTTATCTCTGCGTTGTCTCCCCTCGTAACGCTGCCAGAGGAAACATTTATGAAGAAATAAAATAAATATAAAATTAGTCCCCGCCGATGGTTTCCCTCCACAGCCGTTGCTTTCTCAATCCCATTTTTGCCAATTTAAAACAAAACGCTCCGTGCACATCAGCGGTTCAGCATGCAACAAAAAAAGAACTTGAGATGTTTCTTGTGTTCCATTCTATTCGAACACATTTTATGTTTTTTTTTTTTGCATATCTTGCCTCCAAATGTCTAAATCATCCAATCCATTTTCCGAACAAACTCATCGAAGCCTTGTAACTGAACCTTAAACAAACGGCACGAAGAGCCCGACAGTCGGACGTTCGAAAGGAAATTTTTGAGTTTTGATCTATGGCACTGCAAACGGTGCAAAAAAAAAAAAAGAATCCAAAACTCATCCCTCAAATGGATGCCATTCCAGCAGCCCGGAAAGAAAGATTCCTTCGAAAAAGTTCACAGATATATCCTTTCGCCCCGTTATCCCCCTTATGCACCCATCGTGAACGATAAAACATCCTCCCTCGCCAAAAAAAGGGTTACAACGGAAACATTTCTTATCATTTCGCTCGGCCGCTCTGTGCTACCAAGCAGGCAGGAAAGAAGGACAAACAGAATGCTGAGAAAAAAAACACGCTCGCAAGAAACAAAATAAAACGCGTCTATGCGTAGACACGCAACAGTGCTACACAATGCTATCACTTTCAAAGCCGCCTACTAAGTCGTTCGTCATTTTTTAATTATTTTTCTCCACAGCGCGCCAAAGAAAACGCAACCGCTCCGTACCGATTGGGCCAAGGCTTGTTCTTTCTTTCTTGCTTGCGCGAAATCGTTTAGCACACCGGCGTTCGGTCAAACGTCTATTTATCAACGCCTCAGTATCGGACCAATGGAATGCGGGTTCGCGATCCTTCGCGGGCGGCCTCGTGTCCTTGTGCTTGTGGTTGGAACATTGTAACAATTTCTTTTTTGGTATTTTCTGAGAGCTGCTTTTTTCCCTTTACAATCTACAAGCGGTTATCGTTTGTCTCTTTTTTTTACATTATCCGATTGTGAGACATGAAATACATAATGTATTTAGTAAACGAATTTTGATGTGTTTTTTTTTATACAACAAATCTGGACTGTTTTTTTTGTGTATATTTCGTTGGCAGTTAGTCTTAACTGGTTCTGCCAAGACAATCAAAAGGAATGGAAGAGTTCGAGATCGAATTGGGCCTGGAAACCTTTGATGATTGCCTTAGCTTAGAAAGTTTAATTAGAAGGCATTGGGTTAGGTTACGCCATGGTGGCTGTGAAAATGCGTGGTACCTTCGCAATAGTAATTATCATTGTCCAGTTCAGAAATGTTCTTTTTTACTTCGTTTACATGATTAACTGTCTCAAGTGGGGAGAAAATGTTGCTGGACTTGTCTGCGACTAATATGAATATCCAAGTTTACTATAAAGAGGTATCAGCAGAGATCTTCCTTGATGCTTAGCTTTATCCTAAGCTTAGGATCACTTCAGATCTAGAACAACAGGATTATTGCGAAGTAGCTAAATGTAACGTATGCATTCGAAAATATACTGATTACGAATTGCGATAAAACTTAAATGAATGCTTGAAAAAACTTAGTTGAAGGCTTCTAAAATGTTTCTGGACACCCTACCAGATTTCCTTACGCCGGTTGGCCGAAACTGTAGCAAAGGCCTTTCAAATAAAAAATGATAGCTTTTGTATCAATTGAATCGAAGCGATCGACTGAATTTCCGATATTAGCCTCAACATTGTTGTAATAAAAATGCATATTTTCTGTGAAGTAACTAAAATATTTACCCCTTTAAGTTCGTCATTGTTGTCATTGTTGTCGTCATTGACCCGTGCTTCGTCGGAAAGAAATTATTTAACCGTACCTTTAAGCGCTTCTGCTGGGTGATTCCTCGCTCAGAAGTGATAGACTTGGTTAACACCTCCAGATAACAAAGTCCAACTTGTCTAAGTAATGCATCACCGTTTAGCCTGTTGCTCTGAATTTTTGGTCATAAGTTGATGACACTTTACCCTCATACCTCATCTTTTGATTCTGTGGTACTTTATGGCAATGTCGACTGATAGAACTTCAAAGAACTTCTTTTTCATACCCTAACATTTCACCAGAAGTGAAAAGATATTTGCAATGCGAAATCGACCTTGCGACGTAGAACTTCTTCGATAAGTACCTTACAATACGAACCACCAGGGCAGTTTGTAGATTATTTTCAAAGCAGTTTTTGCAAATTAACCGATAAAGTTAACAAATCACGTGTGTGCGTAAAAGATTATCTGAAAAAGATAGTGAAAAGAATGATTTGTCACATTTATGCTTCAATTATTGCAGAGTTGTATACAAAATGTTTGTTTATCATGTAACGACATCAAGTACGATATGGCGAAAACGCCTTACGGACAGATTTGGTTCCTCAAAACGTCCAAAATTCCTCAGACTCTCATTTTTTGGTACGACTGGCTTACTTTTTTTTCTTGTATGTTGATTTTGCTTCAGGCTGTACCCATCGTGTCAATCACTATTTAGCTTGCTCACTGCACCAATGTCAATGGAAGATCAATCCCAGAGCACAAAGCTGCTACTGGTGGACGATCGTCGAAAACGATCAACCAGTACTGCAGGCAGGGTGATAACTTTGTCGGGAGCAAAAACCTAAATGCCTCAAATCCTGAACATTCCTTGAACGTTCGTAATGTGAAAGCTCTAAATCAAACAAAAATGGTACTTACCGATCACGATTGGTCGCATTTTTAGCGCATGATCGTCTCACCCGCAAGAACAACAGGCAGCGTTCTTCCTAGCGTCGGGGCAGGTTCGTCGAGGTTGGTCCCGTCCCGTCGAACCACGGACCGGTCGCGATCCTATCGGGCAATACTGTGCTGCAAGTGTACGGTGCAACATCCGCCGAGCGGGTCGTAGAAGCAGACAGGAGCAGGAGGTAGACAAAAAACACTAAATGTGCACCGTACCCACCCCATGAGCCGTCACTTGCAACACCGCTTTCCTTACCATTATCCGAGCTACTACTGCCGTCCCGATGGAATGCCGAGTCCGCCGAAAACCGGACGGTAGGTTTTGTGATTTTTGGGTAAGTTTTATTATTTTAATCACGTGATCGCTCGACCGAAGCTTGGAGTGATTTGTTTTTGCTCACCCGGTAAGATGGTTTTTCCGCGTCTGCACAGTATTATTGCAAGCTGCCGGCAATGTGTGTGCACTGGTGGAATGCGTTTTCGTATGAACCGCGATTTCGTGGCCCTTTTGGTGAAGTCCTGACTGTTTTTGTAGTTGTTGTTTTGTATGGTGTCCTGCACCAAAGCAACCAACAGTCGCAGAGACGTAGCCTACACAGCAAACACACACGCTGATTTTCTTTTCTATCGTCGTTTTTTTTTTTGTTTTGTGTTACACACGAACGATAATGTCCACGCATCGAAAATCGAAGCCGTCCTTTGGCCGTACGAGCGAATTGGTGCAGTGGCGTTTTTCACCACGCTCGATGACGATTGATCGATTTTAATTTAAAATTTCAACCATCGCCTTGACCGTTTGCGCCTTGTACGCTGTGTCATGGGAAAGATTTATGGGCAGCGCTAAGGACCACAACCAGTACCGTGGATTGGTGCACGCGTGGAAACAACACGGCATTGCCGTTTACAAGCAAATTGAGCAATGATCGCAGCGTCTTAGACTTATCGGACTTCACACGGCAAATGCTCGGCCGTTCAGACTGCGAAGGATGACGGCAGACGAACCCATTTTTGATTGGCGTTATGAGCCTGCATGTATTTTTTTCGACTGATTCGATGGTAAACATGGTGTCCGATTCGTGCAGATTGTTGAAACTATTCTTAGTGTCGCAGAGCACAGATATGAGGTTGTAATAATTATTACGGATTAATCACTGACGGTTTTTTTTAAACAATCAGATGAACAGTATCAAAATTGACAAAATTTGAAAACAATATGAAAATCAGTTATAAACGTTGAATGAAATGCTGTATAAATAATTAAGTTTTTAGTATCTAGACTAAATACAAGTAATGAATTAAATACAACTATCCATAATAAGAACTTTATACAGAACCAATGTTTTCATTGTTAGGGGCCCGGTGGTGTATTGTATTGTACACGACAGGACCAGTCCAAAATCTTGATAGTGGTGTAGCTGCTACTGTTGTTAGTCTTCACACGACAAGACCTACGCCAAATCGTAGGCTGCCCGCATTCCATTACGGTTGACCAAGATCACGATTTTTTGTGGTTGTAGAAAAGGTTACACAAAAAATCCTTCCTTAACAAATCCTTTGAATTGAACTCTCTGACTCTCTATCATATAGTAAACTTACGCCTACGTTGTTATGTTAATTTTTCGTAAAAAAATCTGAAATATTTCAGTTCATAACTCTTTTTGATATTGCAATTTTGAAGTTTTTTTTTATTTAAAAATCTTCTACTGTGCAAATACAAGAAATTAATGAACCATTTCGACAATAAAATTGATTTTATTTTAACTTTAACAATGCGGGCTCCATAATGTCTACTAAATTGCTGGTAATTGAGGTGTATACCCGAACATAACCGTATTTTTAGACAAAAAACGGTAGTAGAAACATATGTACTCCACCATTATCATACATTAAAAATTATCTTGAAAACGTTCCACGCCGTGTAACAATCGTTCAAGGCGATTTCCATAAGACATCACCCAAATTAGGGTGATGCGGCGCTGAACGTGTTAAGCACATCCCATAACATTGCCTTTTTTCAAGTTACCAAAGAGTGCTGCCCAATTAAAAAACCGTTTTAGCTCATAATCGTCATCAACGAAAAAAAAATAAATTAAACTAATTTAATAACGGTGTATCAATATCTTTGCCAAATACAGGGGTCTCCAAACTTATCAGCCCGCGGGCCACATTGGTTGAAACTATCATATCTGCTGACCATTCATGAAGTTCGAGATACATTTTGATCCGCATTTGGATATCCCTAGTCTTATACTATTCTAGTATGAGGAGTCGATTTTATACTAAAATTGATAACCTGCTTCAATGATTCTACATTTAAATACTTTCTAAATTACTGTAAATAAATCTATATCCAAGTGTTTTAAACCTGATAAAAGTATAATGATTTATTGCCTCTTTATAATAAATGTTACACTATATAGATTATGTTTACTAAACGGCTACCTGTACTAGATGCAAACAAAAAGAAAACGCGATTTCTAGGTGACCTTCAAAGCATACCGGAATTCAACCTTTAACAGAACGTTTGGTGAGTGCCCAGGCAGTTTGCGCGCCAAAGCATCCAACCGTCACCCGGTCACGTGCTTCACATTCCCGTGTGATCTTCGGGCAGAATCCCTCGGAGGACAGAACGAGCCAAGGAGAAGCTACACAAAAATTGATGCAAGCGAAATTTGGAGCGAAAGAGAACATCTTCAGACGGTGATGATAAAAATGATCAAAATGATATAAACGCCACCAACGGTCGTAGTGTCATTGATATGGTCCGCAGTTACTGCCAAAGCGGGAAAGCAATTGTTTGCTGTTTGGTGAAAATGTTTCCAAGGATCAAATCCCTGTGCCCAGCAACTCACGCACTGTGACGCGAGCTGTGCGTGAGTTAACGTGAAAAATTAGCATAGAAGCAACAACAACAAAAAAACGCAAAGGGCGGAGCCATGGTTGTTTGGGAATATACTTTTTTTTGTGCGTCATTTTCTTTCCAAAACCCTTCCAGTTCACCCTATACCATTTAACCCTTGGGGAAGATACAGCCAGCCGAAAATTACTTGATCATTTTCCCTCTCACGGCGGTCTTGGACTCGGTTCGTCTCGCTTGTGCCTTGGTTGCGCAAACCGTCCATTTTCCATCCCGCTTTATCGCGATCACAAAAAGACTTGCAGGGGTTTTGTGGATTTTGTGTGTGTGTTGTGTTGCTGCTTCGAAATGTTTTGGTTTTCAGCTCCGTTTTTCGGTCCCTCTCCAACCCAGTGGTACGAATTTTCCTTAACCCCTTTTCTTTCGCGAGCATACGGAATCTTCCTTGGTCGTGTTCGCTGATGACAGTGCGTACAACCCTTTTTTAGTTTTTTTTGGCTTTAGATTCGTAAGGCAAACACATACACCGATGTTTAACAGCATGAGAAACCAACGACGGAAAGCATGTCGATCTTCAAAGCCCAAGAAACAAGAAGTCCACACGATATCGATGATGATGATGATGGCATCAGGATATCCAGAGAACTCGAAAGAGAGGAGAAACCGAATATGTGTAAACGTGAGACGGCAGCGAACGAATACGATGCGGCGAGAACGAAACGAAAGAATCCCGAAAGTCGTTTAGATCGGGTTTTTCTCGGCATGCTGGCCACCGTTGGCCGGATCAGCAGCAACACAAAAAAAACGAAACGCTCTCCAAACAAAAAGGACCACGTTCCGTGTGCAACGTACGCTCGCCAGCTAAAGGAAAGTAAAGAAAGACAGAAAAAAAACTACAATCCCGGTTCCACATCGAAGACGGGCACGGAAGAAACTGAAACGGTCAGATGGTCCTGCCAGCACATCTACACATGCACAAAATCTACTGATGATGATGATGACGATGATGATAACGACGACCACCACAAACAAACGCGAACACCGGTAGCCGGGTTTGAAGTTTTCCTTGCCACCCGGAGGCTCGCTGGACTTTTCTTTCGCGCTGTGCGCTCAGATATTCTTTCGGCTTCGATCTGTACAGTTGACAGTCCAAGGAATATATTTATATATACACACACAACTGGCGAAGTTCCTTTGCTGTGTTGATTGTTTCGGATTTCAAAACATTCAGCGGGGGATGCCGTGATTGATTCTTTGAGACAAGCAAATAACCGGCTACCGTATATTAATGTAGAGATAGAGAGAGCTGTGTACTTAGAAGAGCTTGAGGAGTGTTATTTAAGTGCACTTTTTGTTTACTTACATCATATACTTTACGTGAGCTTTCGGTGAACGTGCAATCTCGCGAGCGCGACCAGAAGTGGAGTGAAGATTACAAACAGAGTGTATCGTGTTGCTATGGGGACCAGTCGGTGTAACTTCCTGCTAGCAGAGTAGTGGATGCATACGCGTTGTTACTGTTCGTTTATATGTTGAGTTCCACCATAGACAAACGTTTGGAACGATAAGGAACATTCGGACAGGAAGCTTCAAGTGAACCACCAGAAGTGACACGGGGGCGAAAGAACGTTAAAGAAGTTGTTTTGAATGAGGATAAGAATAGCGATTACAACGGATCCGTATAGTTTAATTAGATTAGGATACTTTTTGTTAGTTTGCATCACATATTATTGGTTACCGCTGGATATTACTGGTTGTTGTAAGTTAGTGGCTTAATATGCAATTTGAAAAACCAAGTCGTAACTCGCTGAGCGATCTAGTAGGCAAAATTTGGTAGTTTCCCGCATCCGTAAGAGCTTTTATTTCGGCTTTTAAGCTTGCCGCGCCTTTTATTACTTCCACTACACGAGTTGAACGAGTTTGCAATAGTGTAGGATCCTGCAAGGTTTCTTAGACGAAAGGGTTTCGGTGAGGTGTAGGTGTTTTTTTTTTTTATTTGGTGCCCTGCTCGGTAACAATTGTAATCCTGCACGCCGTATCGCCCAATTTGCAATGCTTTGAATGTGCGCTCCAACACCGTACCATACGCGTTTCCGTGTCTGCCCCGTACGTTTGGGCCCTTGGCGTCAACGGTAATGGAACTCAAGCCCCGACCCGGTTCACCAACAACGGTTACTGGTAGTGGTGTCATAGTGCAGAGTACGCTATCGGCCGGTTCACTGCCGGAACTCGTCGGAACGGAAAGCGCGGGTAACAGTAGTTTGATAGCCGGTGCCGGCAGTAGTAGTGTATCGCCCTTAGCTAGTACCGTAGTAGGTCCGGCCGGTACGCTTGCCGACCGCAAGTCGGAACTGTACGGTGCGACAGCGAATTCGTGCACGGGCACGGTCACGAAAGTTACGCCCTCGTCCTTATCGTCCGCCCACGGTGGTAAACGATCACCGTCGATCGCGACACCTGTGAAGGGTTCGAACGTGTCCGGTGGAAGTACGGCGACCGGGTCGACCTCCTGCATACCGAGCCCCATCCTAAGTCCACCGGGAAAACTCTTCGGACGCAACAACAACGGCATCAGTAAGTAGACATTATTAAAGAAGACGTTATTAGGAGTGGTACATTTAAATAAAAGTAGTTGTTTGAGACGCTGTTTTTAATGAGTGACTTCAACTGCGTGTACTTCGTGCTTCACATCAGCAATTGCTTACTTGGGGGCCCTAGTCGTAAAATTTCGAAATTATTGTCATCTATCCATTACTGGAGATGGAACATTAGAGATTTTTCGCCTTCTTTCTCTCCCATACATGATACACTTTTCCCGCCTCCTTCTTCCCAACCTCCTCAACCATCTGCAACGTTCAATTTCTTCTCCCGGTTGACGTTAAACGGATGCCAGCTTCTTAAGTGCATCTCGGCCGGAGCCGGGAACACACGGCCAAGCGTGAGCGTTCAAGGAATGCAATTTCTTCAGACACGTCCCCAACTCTGCCATCCAGTTGGGTCCATTCTGGTCCCGCAACTCAATGTACAATCCGTACGGCGAATATGGTGGCAAGCGGCAACGGTAGCAGTATTTTCTGCGATTCATTCGCCTGGAGATTTTCCTGTTTTAGTTTCGCCCTTTCTTTTTTTATTCGTTGTTGCTTTAGCTTTTCCCATGCCGTTTGTACTTCATGTGCAGTGTTCTAAATTGAACTTTCAGTAAGCGTGTTGTTTTTATTGTGTATGTCCCGTTCCTTGCGAACAACAGACGGTCAGGAGCCACCCCAGAGGAAAAGCATTTCTTGTGCCCTTCAAAATCATGTCCAGGCAAGCTTTCTCGCTTTCGTATGTTCGCTAAGAAACACGCTGTTTCGTTCCAGTGCTCGGGAAACCGTTTCTTGTCAGGTCCTGCAATAGCGCCATGTCCTTCTATCCATCCAAATGGTCTCCGTTTTTCCCCCCTGTTTGTTGGTTAGCGTTTTTTTTACTGTTTAGCTAGTTTCTTCATGGCTTTGCTGGGTCGCTTTCCTCATCGGCGTAGATCGTATTTTATGCTACGATATTTTATAGATTATACTCCACATCCCGGGAGCGGGCCACACGCCCCTGAAGCGCTGCTGTGCAACAAGCAACGCACGGAGAGTTCTTGCCGTGCATGTTCCAAACTCCAAGCTTGGTATCTTGCTTTTTCTCTAACACCTTCGTCTATTTGTTCGTATCTGGGTTTTTTTTACGGACCGTTGTTGTTTTTGTAGTCCTTGCACTATTACCTCACGATCGGGATACATGCATGTACGGATGCTTTTCCGTACGCCTCTTTTCTCCACATCTGCTTGTCTCCAGTTTTTGCATTGCAGTCTACTTTCCTTTGTGCATTTCCCTTCTCCATTTTTTTGCGTGTGTTCGCCGCTCGTGCACGGTTGCACTTTTCCAAGGTTTTTCTTCATGCTAGCCTCTAAGCTAGCGGTATCATATCACATACTAAAAAAAACGTCCTTTCGTATAGTACAGAATCATCAAGCGATGGTAGTATTAAAATGCGAAACGAAAACAAAAACTCCACCAGAGTTCGGTTGCCCTGAATTCTAACACGATTCAAGAATACTTTCTCATACCGGGTCTTAACGCCGTAGTAAGAAACGGAATGAATGGGAGCTTTTTTTTACATTTTCCTCAACCTTTTTCTTTTTACTTTAAAAAGCAAAGGAACGCAGTTTCAAACTCTTTGCATAAGGCTGTAGTAATTATCGAAAAGTGAACCCTTGGGGAAAGTGAAAATGGGTAGTCAGAAGATGTAACGTACACTGTTACGTCGAATTTCGCCTCCCCGATATGGCTACTCGCTGTTGTGATCTATTTGGTCGATCAGATTTCATCCACGATATTGCTTGACCCGGGTACCGGGACCGTAAAAAAGGACAACCATTCAATCGATTGAATGAATCGGTCTGTAGAAGTGCTGATCTTCCACCCGCTAGCCCTAATGTTGCTCCATCGGGTTTTGCTTTCAAACCTTAGGTTTGGGGTTTTTTTTTCCTATCACCTACCCCAGCTAGAACTCTCACTCTACACCCAGAATGTGCATGTTTTTGTGCGCCATGTTTTGCCTTTTTTTGTGTGCCTCCAATGGTTCTGAGTGCAATGGTTGGAACAGTATACGGACGCAGGAATCCTTGTACTACTGGTGCACCGGATGGAACGGGTGAATTGTTGGCCATTGCTGTCCGGTGATGTTTTTTTTCTCTGCTGCTCTCTTACTTTGCTGCTTGTGTTTTTCCTTATATGTTTATATTCTTTATGTTTTCTTTCTTTGCCTCTATCGGGAATGCATTCACTTGTACTACGGCAAGTGATTGGTATCTTGGCAATGGGAATAGGAAAAACCTGTATGGCGAGGAGTAAGGAAGAAAGGGATGGTAGGTGGTGAGGGGAAGGGGAGAGTTTGGAGCTTCTGTCTGCCCTTGTCCGAGTGGCATTCTGTGAGAGACTTTTTTTTCTTGTCAGACTGAACTCCTTTCCCCATTGCCCCACACGCTCATTTCCAGCGGTGTCCGACCCATATTCTTTGAAAGCTCTACGCCACTCTACGGTTGCACAATTTTCTTGCTGCGCTTAGAATGGAGCGGTATTTTCGTTTTTTTTGCACCCTCTGTCCCATTTATATATATATACAAGATTCGTCGTACTTTACCAGCTCACATGGTGTTTCTTTTTTAGTTTAACTATCGAATGTAATCTTCAGCATTTCGCTCAATGCATCAGCTTGTAATGCGCTATATTGTTGCACTTTCTTTACTATGTTGCATTATTTACCAAGCAGTTAACAATTTTGTTTTTCATATTGTTTTTTTTTTTTTCATTTGTTTTCATTAGTATTTGCACTAAGTCGTCTTATTTAGAACCATAAAATGGTAGGATGAGTTTTAGCAGTCAAATATTTGCACCTTACAGCAACTCTTATTTATACAACAGGTTTAGTTACTTAGCAAGATTCTCGTTAACCGTTTATTCATTTTTTCATTTAAAATTAAATCACTTCGCAGTAAGAAAAACTTAATAAAATCACGATCACAGGTTAGCAATAAAATTATAAAATTAAACAAACAAATCAAATTTCCATACTTTCTTAATAAACTCCAAAAGTAGAATTATAAGCTACCAACAAAGTAGTTTATTGACTAAGCAGCTGTAATTAATCTACAGAATAATAAATTTGTTTCAAACACATGAACATTTTTTCGACTGTTCATTTACTTTCCAATCTATTTCCCGCTTCTGCCGCGAGCTTTTGCTTTACAATGCGTATGTGCAATGCCACTGTGCGCTGGCCGTTAGTGACCATCAACGATTCAGTAATGTTATTCGATATGTCTTTGAAAATAGAACCGAAAAACAACCACCATAACGCTAAAAGGTTAGCAGTGATAGATGATTTTTTTTGCCGTTCTTAGTACTGCGATGGACTCGGGAAGTTAGTGTGATTTTTATCTTCGCTGTCTGATGAAATGATAATGCTGCCAACAATGAAAACAGCAATTCTTTTTTCTTAGCAAATTGATGAACGTCCAAAATAAAATAAGATATAAAGTTTTATTGTAACATGTAATAATCAAAGCTACACTTCACGATTATCTAGAATCTTTTAATTTTGTACAGTTAATACGACGACGTTTTCACGTTAATACGACAAGTACATAATGTTTTCATACAGCGTGAAATAGGGTCAAATGTCCCGTAACCCGTGGGTCGATCGGTGTCAGAGAAATAGAGCATCATCGCGGGACAGCTGGCCTATTTGATGACCTACTCACATTTTATCCATTCCAACCAGCAACATATTATTTTATCTTGCCGAGGACATGCACTGTTAATCCTGTCCCTTCTCCCTCTTTGAGGAAGAACTGATGAGAACGGTTGTCCAGGTTTGATTTGATTAATAAATTTAGACCCTGCCAAACGGTGAGGATGTGAGTAATCAAACGTAGGAACGGACAAAAAATCTTATTTTGTTAGACCATCAGAAAAAAACCGGCGGTCACAACGTCCACAGTGTTTTGTTCTGTTCAGACAAGCAGATGTGTTCAGAAGTGTTGCTTAACCGGATGCTGGAAGCAAAGCGCCAGGAAACGACATTCAATTTGAATACGGTCGGACAGTGAATGTGTAAGAGAAAAAAAAATACAGGATAAACCTATATACAGTACACCCGATCCGCGACCGCTGTCTGTAACGGTCACACAACCGAACCGAAAATCCCTTTGCGCAACCCAACTGGACCGGAGGGCTACAAAATCCTGACCTCAGCCCTGGGGAGAACAGCAGCGGGCCGACAGAGGTGTAAGGCTGAAATAGCTCAAACTACCGGTCGAGCTGGTTAATGGGTTGAGATTTTTAGTGTCGTACCTAATGCAACCAGGACGAAGGGTGACAGATCAGCCGGTTGGGTGTACACCAGGGTACAGACGGTTGTAAACGATGGCGCATCAGGATGTATGCAATCGGAATGAAACGACACGACAAAAAAAATATGTTACAGTCCGTCCGAATTACCGTTAGCGTCCTGTATCAAATTAATGCTAGCCAGAAGTCACAGCCGAATGGCGAGCAGGTTATAACCCTGTTTCAGGTTGGGGTCATCAATGTTCGTTGGCATTGTTTTCTAAGCGCTTTCCCTGTTCTCTTGAGGTCGAATGAGAGCACATTCATTGACCCTCGCACAGTAGCAGATGCTGCGGCATGGAACTGACAGTTTGGGAACTCTTTGGAATATATATGTGTGAGGTTTACCACGATAGACGCTATATTTAAACAACCCAAGATATTATTAAACGGCAATATTTGTAATGATCTTACTTCCAATTGAAAATATTTGCAAGTTATTCTAGTTTAGCCTGTTGTTCCTGTTTTAGTTTAGAGCAATTACGATGGGTCTTGCTCAGATCAGTGTATAGAGTTCATGTTACAGAATTTAGCTCAAGTATTGAAGATATCAGTAAAGATATATATCTCTTAAGCAGCACAAAGTCCTTAAAATTCCTAATCATACTAGACTTGTTATCTTGAATTGGTTGCTAATACTAGCGTATAAAATGTCACAAATAATAGGAGTGCCAGATTGCTTCGCGCTGGTACACCAACGATTATTGTCTAAATTGGAGATTGTTACACATTATCTTCTCTTGGACAAATATGATGTCAGCCCAAAAATAAGAAGGACGAGTGGGCCAAGATGTTCAAATGTGGGTAGAATCAATTTATCGCTTACACCATCAAACGCATCTTTGAAGTTTATACAGACGACTCCAGTCTGTTGAACATATTATTAATTACTCAAGCATTCATAGGTTGGACTGTTTCATATATAATTAAAGTCATGTTTGTTGTTGTTTGAAGATCACTTTAGAAAGATATTTTATTCTTAAAAGGAAATCTGATCATGATCGCGAAGAGCTTGGATAGATGGAGTAACATGAGCGTTCTTTGTTTTTTTTTTTAGACAGCCACATCAAAGATGTCTTTAAAAAAAATTACCCCGCCGGATAGATTTTTGTTTCTGATCAAAGCGACGCTCTTGAAAGGAATCTTAAGGCCATCATATCGTTCGCTCTGGCTGTGCTGTGCAATGTACAAATCAAACATTTATTTTACACGCACGAAAACCGCAAAAAAGCTCATATTTTTAATCTTAAATCAAAGCTAAGTTCTTCTTGAGTCGGTTTGTTTTCGGTTTCCCTTTCCTTGCCATGCTGTTGACTGTTTGCTTGCCGACATTCATTGTGTGGCGCGGTCTTAATCGCTGTTGTCGCACCCGCCATCCGTCAATGCGTCAACTGCTGGCAATCGGGGGCCCGGCTGCTTTATTAGCTGCCAGCGCGGTTTCTCCTTTGTCGGGGTCCCTATTTTAGTTGCAGGTATGTTTCGTTGCTCTAAAAAAACAGAATGTTTTTTGCCGATCATGTGCGTATGCCTACATCTTGCACCGTAGTGTCTGCCAACTGCCAAGATTCGGAACTATTTTCACCTTGTTCGTGTTTGTGAGTTTTGCCGCAATAGTTTTTCGGCGCACGCGGTTGTCTGAGGTTGTATTTGATTTGTCATCTAATTGTGCCTAAAATCCCGACCTCACGGATGAAAAACTGATCAAAAGCCGCACACAACCAGTGCGCGTTCGGTGATCAGGTTGACATGAGTCGTAGCACACATGTCCCTCCGAAAAAAAAACTAAAAATGAAATCAAATGGCAATAAATATTTCGATTGATCTGTTTTTGTGTGTTGGCACAAATGTGCTTGCATTACTGGTGCCGGTTTTCTACAACTTCAAAAACATAACCGCGACAGTGTTACAGCACAAGTGGTAACGGTGGGTTAAGGAAAATGGAATGTTCGGTTGATGTTTTTTACGCCGTTTTTAAGCGTCTTCAACTCGGTGGTGATTGTTGCTCCCCTAATTCCAGTAGAAGGTGGGGTAATTATAGAATCATTTCGAATTTTAACAAAAAAAAGGACTGTTAGGATATTTCTCTCTTACATTTTCGTCAATCAGTAAAATACATATAACATGGTTTTTTCGCATACAAAAGAACGTTTTGATCTTTCAAGCCTTAGCTCCAAACAGTATCACAAGAGTAAAGCGATGAATATCGCAAAACCACACAAGTACGATTTTTTTTAATATTAAGGAAATTACAAAAAAACCCAGCTAAAAACTGCCCACTTACCCAAGCCACGGCTGTACAGATGTCCTTTCGGGACCTTTGATTCCCGTTCGTGCAATGCTCTCTGAATCACGGGACACCGTGGGTTATGGAACGCAAGCACAAAGCGTGATTTTTTTCTCCTTCTCAAAACTGGCCATTCCACCAGAACAAGACCCGGTGCTACCTTATCAAGCAAGGGTCTTAACCCTTTTTTTCGCAGCAGATGAAGTTGGCATGCAAACACACACACACATACTCGCCTTGCTTGTATTTTGTAAAGCAAATTTGCCTGCTCGCATAGTTGTAGCATACGGCGCAAAGTCCAGCCAAGAGACGAATTTTCTTCGATCGAAACGATTTGAAGGAATATGTACTAACGAACGAACAAAAAAAATTGAATGCACAAAAAAATAATCTAAACGAATGGTTCTTGGGTTGCTTCCCTTTTACCGACCGGTATTGTAAAGGGTTGTCCGTGATGTGCGCACGGTGCTGACGGTTTATTGTGCCATGGCGAGCGTGTGGTTCTTTCAATTTCTTCCTCACTGGTCTGGGCCCGGTTCTAGGGGTTGTGTCTTTTGCCGTCTTACCCCTCCCCCAACAGTTCCCGGCACATCGATGGCCCTCAATTGCAGTAACATTAATGGAATAAAAAAAAACTTGTCCAGATGGTCACAGATGAGGATCAAAGGTAAAGGTGTTCTTGGATGCAGTTAGAATCTTGATTATGTTTTGTTTTTTTTTTTTTTCGTTCCCGATTGTGTGTACATCTTAAGACATCGAGTCCAACGAGTTTATGGGGCATTTTTTATGCAATGAGTTGTTAAACAAACCATGATTTTGAATAAACGACCTCAACAGCGATCCTATGTTATTTGAACGAGATCATAGGGAAGATCCTAACGGTCGGGTTGTGGTGTGGATGGCAAACATTTGAACTGTTATGCTCCAACCATAACATACTCTAGAACACTTCTTCTAGGTCTTTCTGGGTCTCGACTTTTGTATCAAACTGACGCACTGTCCATCCTTTGCAATACTAGTTCACCAACAAGCCACTGTTGATATTGAGAGTTGGGGAGTCGTGATGTTTTTGCAGACCCATCGCTAGTTTACTGAAGATGGCTTCGAGGACCCTTTGACTTTCTGCAATCCTTTAATCCTGATCAAACGAAAGGTTTAGTGTGGCAAAGGTGAAGTTATCAAAGTCTCAAATGCAGGATCACCTGTAACGGAATAGATCTGCGAGAATAATCAGGGTTTCGACTTTGGACCGAGAGCTTAGACGATTATCATTACAATTTCAACTACAAAACGAGTTGGATGTGATAAAACATGTGTAAAACTCTACATTTGAAGCCTTTATAAAACATCACAAAACATCGTTCTCAAGTGAGGATACGTTATAATGATACGATAAATATCTCAAAACGACACAATTACGATTATTTTACAATATTAAGGAAATTACAAAAAAAAACCCTGCTTAAAACTGCCCACTTACCCTTAATTCATTCGGACGGCATTTTATATCGCATGACTTCAAATATGTACAAAATATAGTTAGCAAAACTAAATTTGGATATATGTTAATTTCTAGTACTATAGTTGTTTAGTGTATTAATTCGTATAAATTGAAGTGAAAACAGTACAAATAAGTTGAGTTTTCTTCCTTATTTTTTACGGCCAAATAAAGTAAATATGTTCATAAAATTGATCCTGCGAAAACACCTTTAACAGCGTATACCTTATATTAAAAAAAAACTCACACTTTGCTTTCTGTCGAAAAAGCGCATGTACATCTTTAATAATCAGCTTGAAATAATTATCACTGATAAGAGTAGGTTCTTGTATCCCGAAAACCTAGAACCGACACACCGGACCGCGCGGCACATTTTCGCCGGCTCATTACGTATGCAGCTGACAATCCACGTGCTGATGGGCGCGAGTGCGCGCATTCTTCCGCGTTCCAAAAAACGCACGATAATAGCGCGCGATGATGCAAGCCTTAACCTTAAACTTCATCACCAACCAACCGTCTCGATTTCAATACCGCAGCTTCAACAGATCACATAACGGGTTACGATACGGCGGGGCAAAATTACGCGAAACACTGTCACAATGCTTGCGCAACATAATGCGGTAGCATGAATTGGTTGGTAATAATCGGTACCAGGCAATGCACCGTTATGCACTGCCGACCAGATGGTTCGGTTGGTCGCAAATGAAGGGTTCCGATCACCGATCAACTCGCCGTACCGTACGATCGTATGCATCCGGTCCACCCCAAAACGGTTGTTCCAGAACGAGCAGGTTCTGACGATCGCGACATCCCGAGATGGAAAGTGGACCGCAGGCCACGCGACCGGGTGTACGGGCCGGGCCGGGACCACTCCACACCAGTTGCTGATAAAACGATCATAATTGATTGTTGGGCTCGCGCGTCAGAATGAAAAAGGGTCCGTTGGAAAACGGGAAGGGATGGGTCACGGGTCGCCCATAAAGGACCTACCTGAATTTTGGGATAGAGCAGTCTACCTGGTCGCGTTCCGGTCGTGTGTCCTTCGTGACCTAGTTGCGTATACCCAACGGAACCGAACGGAACGGGCCAAGGCAGGGTCGCATCTTTTGCCACATCCTTACGCTACCTGTTTGTGATGTCACTCGGTTTCGGGGTACGCCGATGCGTACTGATAATAACGATAATAAGGGTACGTACATTTAATGCTTTGCACATTGATCGTACACAGTACAGTTCGCGAAAAAAGGGGTCACCGTTACTTGCTGTACAAATGCTACAAACCGTTTACACATTGTTGCAAATGCAAACTGAGAAGATAGGTACGGACGGTGAATTAGGCAATCGATGGATGACTATATTTCGGCCAAATATTTACCCTGACGTTCCTTTTGCTTCACCTTGATCGGGCACGTGAGGTGCGAGAACATTAAAACATCTTTCATCGCCTCGTTTGCGGAACGGACAAGGTACCATGTGCGCTCGGCTATGCCACAAGGTGCCACCGGCACGTGTTTGCGTGTACCACAAGGGGACGGTTAGTGTGTACGGGAAAGAAGCGCGAGAAACGGGGCACGTGTATTATTGCCAAATATTTGCGATTCTTTGCCATTCCACACCGGTAGCGTCCCGTCCTGGGCAGTACCAGCTGGATTGGCTCTAGGGTCAAGGGTGTAATTTCCGTGTAATGTTCTTTCGATTAATTGTGCAACGGTGGACGCTGATGATTACTACGACCGTGTGTTGTATCCGGCAGAACCTCAGCTGGAACGGTCAGCTGGACGGTCGACAATCATGCCACAGTTGACATACTTTTTTGTTAGCTGTGCCGAAATTATGCCATATGCAAATGTGGATGCGGATGGTGAATAATTTGAACACGATTGGATGTTATGTGTGTTCTGAAGCATGAAACATGACCAGTGTAAATATGTGTGATCGCAACGAAGATGTTCGGTGAGTATTGTACCAAATGAAGGTATAGAATGAATTTATAAATGGGTTATTCATTTTGCAATGTTTTGTGACATAACGTATGCGTTAAACAAATATATTGATTTTACTGCCTTTTTTAAGAGTTCGCTTGCCACTTAGTGCCGAAACATGCTTAATGTTTTGAAGTTATTCTATAGTACACTTAGGTACAAATTGACATTATCAGGTTATTTGTAATTGCTACTATAAAAACGGAACGGAACCGCATTCGAAATTTTAATCGATCTGCAATCAAGGTGAACTAATTTTACATTATGTGACACTTTCCAATCGCCGGATATTTCCAATATGGCATTTATAATATGTTCTCCGTTCTAGCGAATAACTTTATTCTGGCTAAAGATGATGGCCAAAGCAAAGTGATCGGATTGTTCCTCTAGGAGCAACTGGATGTACGGTGAAGGAATACTTTGTCTAGAGGAACATTCTTATTTGAAAGAATAAATCGAAGTCATCCGTATTTGAGCAGCAGGTCTTCATCCACAAGCAGCTACTAATTATGCTGGCGTAATATTTCTTTCCTGAGAAGTACATCTTTGACATTGCAAATTAACGACCCCCCATGAGGTCTTCCACCATGATAATAAACATTAGTGATTCTCACATCAGCCGTGGCCCAGTGGTGTATAGATAGCGACGCCGGCCTTCACACGATAGGACCAGTCCAAAATCCCATCCGACCTGTCCCATTAGCCTGTGCGCAGGACTTACTTTCCGACTATACGGTTAAAGTCAAAGAAAGTCTTAAATGGCATTCCCTTGACCTCATGAGGTTGTTGTGCCGATAAAGAAAGTTGAAGAAAAACTATCACAACTCGTTCTGAAGATGGTCTTTCTGTAGTTAACTTTTGATTTGATCATGTAATGCCTTCTGATGGAGCGAAAGAGTTGGCGATCGTTTGCTTCGTTCATCATATCTAGAAATTGGAAGAAATGGGCTTCTTAATAATAAACGGTGATCAGAACTTGAGTGGCAATCGATCACTGGGGCCACGAAAAAGTCGAATCAACTGTTAAAATTTATTTTAAAGAGACCTTAAGAGTAAACTTTCAGAAACAAAAATATATTTTTTCGTTGCATTTTCTACATGAGCGTTTTTTTCCTTATTCGAAATCTTTGCTTTTCTAATGCATTCGTTGTCGTAAAATATTGCAGTAGTTGGTAATTCTTCTACACAATAATGCAGAATATTCGCTGCACAATAAAAGGCGAAACCAAATGCTAAATAATTCATTGTAATCTGTACATAAAAAAGAAACACAATCTTAAGTGAGCTAATGCATCAGAAAACATGATGAGAAACAAAAAAAGCAAAAACATGGTTCAAAATTTTTGACACTTCCTTCTATTCCGTTTATCCTATTAAGACGTTCACCCATCCATCAAATACACCCGATCCGTACACGCACGCACAGCGGTTCCCAAAGGAAATTGACTCCATTAAACAATTTTCCCTTTTTTCGCGTAATTAATGCGGTTGTTTGCTCAGCGTAATGGGCAGCAAGATCCTTCAAATGAAACTAATTTTCCACAGCACCACGGGGGGTGTTACACTATGCTTTTTGCACAAGAAATAAGGGAAGTTAAATACTGCTCCATTCGGCGCCCAGTACTGATAGCGACCCATCCGGTCCCGGATCCGTTTCATTTTGTGAAATGGATTCTAATAATTCAAAAATTTTGTCACATGTTCTGTACGACCTTTTGTTTTAGTTTTTTTTTTTTGTTTCTTTTCATTTCACAATCTTAAGAAAAGCCGATGGTGCGAGAATTTTTATTCAATCATGACTGTATTGAATTTGGGATCGGTGGTTGCCACTTCCGATGTTGCCTTTGGGGGACATCTTCTTTACCGGTGCTGTCCCTTTTTACGGGATGTCACTTTCACTTTCTCCATTGCTTCGAAGTTCAAGCGTATTGTTCTGTACGCACGCACCCACCGCACCCACCCGACATTCGAACCCGGTTTGACTGACCAATCACAATGATTTTCCATAATTTTTGCTCTAACCACCCGAAAGAGGGTGTTTTTTTTGTCCACCCTTCCGGTTACTTTCGTTGAACCGGAAAACTCACCCCTGCACGCCGAGATGTACCCTCTCAGTTGTCCGATTTGGGATTTCGGCGCGGTAAAAACGTTGGCGGTCACCACCATCCCGTTTCAACCGCATACAGTGTGAACGGATGGAAACGCATCTTGCCGCGGCTGAAGGCCGAAGCGAGATAGATGGTGAGACCGGCACTGGAAAAGGGAAAAATAATTAAAATTGATAAAAATTTGTAATTAAGGGAGGACACTCCGCGCTACGTTGCGTGTTTGCAGCCGCTTCGATTCGGAAGTGTGTTTGTATGCGGATTTTTTTGTTCATCCCTCTGCGCCACTTATCATTTTTAACCCTCTGCACTGTCTTGCGGAAAACTTTCTTTCCATGGTTTGGTATTGTATCCTTTCAATCGGCCGGGAGAGTGTTAGAAGCGCGTTGGAAAATCTTGTTCCCCCGCTTCTCGATTTATTTTTGTTTTTTGTTCGCTGCAAATGATTTCCTCCAGTATGGAAAGCATAAAATGGTTACCAATCAGCAGTATATGCTTTTTGGGCAAGCATAAATTTAGGATTTTTAACCCTGCTCAAGATTGCATGATTTCTACCATTTTGTAATGCGTTTGTGAAGTAAAATCGATGAGATCCTAACTAAAGACATATGAAATGGAAATATAAAATGCTCATATCGATTGAAACTACGAAAAAGTTGATCGATTTCATAATATTTCGTGCTAGTACAGCTCATAAAATAATAATCATAAGGCTAGTCGCTATTTAAGAAGGCAGTATAAAATTGAAGAGACAGATGAAATGAAGCCTTACAAAGTAATGGAAAATAAAAATCTAATTTTTGATCCAATCTAACACATATGAATAACACATATAAATCTACACAAAATATGAGATGTTATGTTTTTTATTGATTCTATAATAAGTATGTAACCAACATTATTTTATATTCTAGTTATATTAATTAAATTCTAGTTCTTAAAATGAGAAAAATTTATTGAAAAAACCTAAAACATTTTTTTTTCTCTGCATATATGTTTTTCGTACCATTTTATAAAGAACTGTAATTATCTGAACATGTTAATACCACGTCAAGCTGCTATAGCAGCCAGATTTTACCATGTTGCCAACCAAAAAACACAGCATACTTATAGAAGAACATTTTCCACGCACCACCACGAAAGCTTGCGTGCATAGAACTAACTGTTTTATGCACATCAAAATCTTTCACTATAATTAACGCAATTACATGGGAAGGATGTTCGGTAGCATCGGATGCTTTCTTTTCCCAGGAATTGGGCGCAGGAAATCAACGAAAGACATCAACAAAAACCTGGTACCATTAATTTCCGCATTTCGATAAACGTTTGCTAACCGAAACATATTGGTATGCCAACCTCCTCGGTGCTGTTGTGTGAGAAAATTCTACATTTGGAAACTAAACCAAAGAAAAAAATCATAATTTTCAGTCGACTGTTTTTTTGTTTGTCTTACTTACACATTTCAAACGCTAGCAGCACACATTGTGAATGATAAGCAACGACAAAAAACTGCTTAAATATTCCTGTTCGGGTGGCTTGATCCTGTTGGGTGCACCGATTCCTCCGTCTTTGCATCTTTACAGGAGGTTGGGTGTTTTTTTTTTGGAGTTTGTTCTAAACAATTCCCAGCATCTTTCGTGCCATCACGATAGCATTTAGCTGCCGCCAGCTGCTTGCGCCGATGGTGAAGGAGAAAAAAATGCACCTTCCGCAGAGCCCATTCCATACCTTCCATATCAGCGTCTGGTGCGTTGATCCAAGCCCAAAACCAATCCAACGGGACTTCTTTCACCGCGTTTGTGCCCAGGGAAAGTAAAATGAAGCGAAGATTGCAGTAACTTTAGTGAAGATACAGAAAAAAAACCTGTCCGTCTGGAGAATCTTAAAAATAAAACAAAAAAATAACACACCTAAACCCAATAGAAGGAAACCAATGCTCTGTGTGCATAAATTATCTCCAGTGTCCTAATGATTAGCTCGTAACCTCGGAAGCAACCGGGAGCTCCCTGTAATTCACGGCCCAAAACGGTGGCCCCCTTGCTGTTGATACGCTCTTTCTCACCGAACCCATGCGATAAATGCTTCCCGGTAGGGGCAAGGGCAGCTGAGTTTCGGGCAGTGTATGCAAAAGGACGAGTTGATGAGTGGTCCTGGCATCTTGAACCGGTGACTGGATAAGACAGGGCCAACCCAACGCACGGCAGGCCAGAAAAAAAACAGGACACAACACCACCCAAAAGTATCTACCGCGAACGATTATTCAAATTTCTGTAACCATCCTTGCGACCCACCGGCAAGGCGCCTTTCGCTCTACCCTCACGGGCACGTACAAGAAAAGGGGTGAGAAAATCCGTACGAGATGAGTTGACCCCGGGGGTTTGGGCATTCCGCAGCGTCTTCGGGCCGAGGGCAACGAGAGACCGGGGGAAGGGTTAGGATGATGATGATGATGATGATCGAAAGTGAGCTTTTTTTGAGCTAGTTTGGCCGTCCATTATTCCGTTCAGCTGCGAACACCTTGAACGCGGGTCGCACCGAAAGCGCACGGTAAACACCTTTAGTCTAAGACCGGGGGAATGTTCGTCTAATGCCGCTCATCGTATGCATGCATTGTGCGGCGCATCTTTAACGTAATGCGTGCGTAAGCCTTTTTCTTCGGGGAGGACGTGGAAGTTTTTTTTTTGTTTTACGCATTTTTTTTTAAGTATTTGTCTTATTTTTTTCCTCGGTAGTTTCATTTGTCTTTTGGTGCTACAGCAATCATTTCACATGAGCGTATATGCTTGATCGCCAGGCGTATGGTAATGAGATGCTGTGGGAATGTGATTTTAGCGTGTTCCGAAAGTTTTTTTTGTTAACTAAATTTCTATTTTTTTGTATTTCTGTGCTGAAGACGCTGTACCTACCGAGTGACAACAAAATTTGAATAAATTGAGGAAGTCCAATGAAGTTGGTGGGAAATAATGTTCGAATTTTTTTGAACGAATTTTATGAGATTAATCCTTATGTTGTGTTTGGTGTTTTTTTTTTCTTGAGTCATAGGAACTGATACATTTGAATGTCATTTTTTATCTACTTCAGAACGGCAAGGCTGTATATCTCAACATTTAGATATATCATTTGGCGTCAATACTTCGATGCACACGATGTTCAATTGTATTTTAGTTCCGATCTCTCGGGTTTAATATCTAAGTACGTGATCAAATGTAAATCTTCTTCATATTGCGCTATAATGTTTGAAAAGGTGTAAGTAATCTCAGTCGGTAATAAAGTAAGTCTAGTAATAATTGTCCAATTTGGTTTATGGTAATATTTAGATTTAAATATTTTAAATATTTTCTGGCGGCCATGGCTTGTGTATTGGTATCGGCGCTGGTCTTCAAACGACAGGAACGATCCAAAATTCCATCTGGACCAATCCTCCGTACGCAGGACTAACTATCCGGCTACGGGTAAAGAAATTCAAATAAAGTCAAAAATGGCAGACCTAGACCTCTCGTGGTTGCTGTCCTGGTAAAGAAGAAGAATGTATAATTTTCTTTTGTTTGAAAAATGTCTATACATGAATACATTGATAACAATACCCCAGAGACACTATTTCAAACAAATACATATTGAAGTGTCAACCAAACATAATCTGTTGTACATTTCATTTACTCATCGCTGAACTCACATTAAATGTACATATACGCAGAAATGTGTAGCTATGTCGTGACTTATCGATAATACAACTTCACCACAATCTTGCAATAAATGCTTAAAAATATCCTTCCCCAAGTGAAGCTCACTCGTAGCTCAGCAATCTCACGAACCATTGCCGAAGGGTGAACGATCATGAAACAAATGATGAGTTCCCAAAAAAAACTATAAGAAACTACCATCATGCAAATAACTTTTTTACGCATGTTTCAAAACGCATCCTCGTAACCGATCAACCGTGCGAATGAAATCGAAAGCAAAATTCCACCACGGTGATCATAGTCCGCGCTGAACAGAAAAAAAAAACTAGCCAGAACGTCAGATTGACTAAGCACGGCCGTTCTCACGGTGCCTACCTTAAACAATCATCCGCTCGGACTGTCCTCCCAGGATAAACACTCAAATTTCTATCATTACTCAAAGGTAAGGTAAGACAGGGATGTGTACACACAAAAAAATGCTTTAGATCACCAAACTAAACCAAACAGCAAAAAAAAAACATCCATTCCCAGTTCAAATGCCTCAATTGACCAAAAAAAAATAATACACACACAGGACCAGTCATGCAACCGAACAAAAGCGTCATCCTCGGTACAGGCAAACGAGAGCGAAAGTGAAGAATTCCCAAACAACACGTACACCGTGACAGTGGACCCGAGAAATGCCTTGAGAATCGTCCAATGACAACTATAGAAGACGAAAAAAAGGGACAACCCAAACACCGTGCTATTCTTGCCACTAGCCGGATCGGTCTCGATATGCAAATAAGGTCTACCCTTTAGACACGGAAGACCCCATGCGCCAGGAGTTCATCCATGCCGGGTCAGGATCAGGATGTGATGGAAAGGTTCTAAGACGGTACGGTAACACCGTGTGCAGGTTTTCGTGGCACAGACGCGAAACGAGTTCCTGTGGTACAAAAGGATTGTTTGACAAAAAAAACCTGCCACTTCTACCTGCCGGTTCATACAAAAAAAAAACACCTCATCCTGTAAAACCCATCGCGAATTCATCGGATGTGGGATTTTGGTGGAAAGGAAATCGAGGATCCTTTCGCCATTATTTGAGTGTCCTTTTGAACCGAAAAAGGGCCTTTTAGCTCATTTCAAATGTCCGCAAATAGGCATAGAATTGGAAATTAATTTGCACGGATTTGCCAGCACCTATGCGTGGGGTTAATCGGACCATGGCGACACTCGGTTCAACCCCAGCGGACATACTTTGTTGCGCAATGAAAAATGGAATAGAATGGTGGCGCAAAACAAATAACCTTAGCAAAAAAACTGAGCCGCACTTCATTGTATTTGCACCTACTCTTGACAGCTCGACCGAACCGGTGCCCTTTTTGGTGCCGCTACAAAAGGGTGAGTTAATTGTTAGTTAACCGATTAGCTCATCGGTTTTGAAGTGATTGTGCAAAAAAAAAATACAGCTTCATTCTCATCACGCTTTTAGCCCACCGTTCACGACAAATAGAACCGAACAAATTGTTGAAGAGGATTGATCTTTTTTTTTCCTATAACTCCGAACTCGTTTTAACGCGATCATGATTATACTTCAGGCACACAGGCCCACTTGCGGCGAGACTTGCCGCACAGAAGTCATCATAATTTTTCCCCATACAAATTTACCTTCCGCTTAACACATCACGCACCGTGTAGTGATTCGTTGATCGCATACAGCAGATCACACCAAAGCGTAGGCAATTTTTTACACCCGCAGTATGCAAATTCCAAACCAAGCGAACCGAACTGGAGGAGGGTCCTACCGTTTAAGCGTATAAAGTGTTTTGTTGTCGAAGCGAAAACCGCCAAAAAAAAGTTTCCAAAATTGACTTCTTCACCAAAACCAACTTTCCGACAAACTACATGCAACAATTAAATCATTTCGTTAAGTTATAAGGTTTTTTTTTCGGCTGTTTGGATTTGTATTAAAATTTCCCTTTCCCAACAGTTCTCATGGTCGCGACCGGGGGTTCAAGTGCCGGGTTAGACCGAAGATCCACTATCAGGGGTGCAATATAGTTTTTTTTTGTTGCTATCTCTAAACCACCTTCAGCCCACCGAAATTGTTACCCCTTTCGTTTTGTTCTGGCAAACCGAAACGGGGCCAGATCACTTCCCATGGGGTGAGAATGGATGTAACGACCGCATCGTTTGTCGTCATAAAACCCGGTGTGTGAGGGTAGCATATCACCGCTGCCCAATTTACACTACGCTGCACGATGAAAGGATTACAGCTAACAGGGCGAACATTGATGGCAGAAGTAGCAATTGCTACGGAGCATGGCAATTTAATTTAGTGTCAAAGATTATATTCAAGTGCAAAAAGTTTCTGGATTTAATTAAAAGGATTGTTCTCAAGTTTTAATCTATTTTTCGTTAATGTTTTAGAAATAGAGAAAGAAATAGAGAAAGAATTATTCTGTGATTTTGGGTATTTTACTGCAAGACTATCTTTCATCGATTCCATTGATAAATGAAAAAATTAATAAAATAAACAATTGCGTTAAGATGAAAATTTTTAACATTTGCTTAGAAAAATGCTTTACAAATTCTCAGAGTTAGTCCAGAATCTAACAAGACATTAACAAAAACAGCGAAATTGCAGAACTGCTATGTTGCCAAATTTGTACGACACACAATGCTGGTTTAGTTGCCAAATGTAAAATTAGATTAAGATCGATTTTTGCTCCTAACAGATGGTAAATCTTACATTCTTAAGAATTATTTTTATAAGCCGTGTCCACCAGCAAAAATCACTAAAACGCATAAGTTAGGGATGGCAAAGCAGAAACCCTACTCATACGTCTTATTGCTGTACATAACGACAGAATAAGATTCGTTAGTTATTATTTAATCGGATATTATCAGTTCTAGCTTCTAAAACAGCTCCAGGGAATAAGATTTGATCCATGATCTTTGCTGTATTAGATCGTGTATCAAAAGAAGGGGATCATTGGTTAATTTTGTCCCCTGTATGTTAAATAATCTTTTCATCAATAGAGACATTAGTATTAGAGAGTATTAGTATTCTATAATGGTTCAACCTTGGATCTGAGCTATTTAAATTGCTTACATGACTAAAATTTCCCATAAATTTCATGCTACGAACTACTGTCCAATTCATCACTGTAGCTATAGTTTAAAATACTTTGCACAAATATAATATTAATTGAACCAATCATGTCGCACGGAACAAATGTTACACACATTCCACTACTCCGAAGGAAGGAAAAAGAAAATCAGCAAGAAAAATCGAAACGAAAATTCCATATCCAAATTTGGGAGTCATCACGAATAGCAATTAAACATTAATTACTTGTTTGTCCTAAAACTTGCTTACCCAAACGACCACAATTGTCGTTGGTGTCCTGTGCACTTTGCTCAAGCAGAGTAGCTAAAAAATAAAACAAAACCGAAGAACATTCCTCCACACATCAATTTACATCAGTTTCACTCTCGTACGAACCGTTGGCGTGCAAATATTTGGCAAGGTTCGCATGACGCGAGCCCAAAATCGACGCATATTTTACACTCCTTCACACGCACCGCATCGCATCACGTGTCCGAATACGATCGTTTTGGAGCACATTCCTACGGCATGTTCGTTTGCCTGCGCCGTGTGTGATGATTGACAAGATTTTTCAGTGTTTTTAGTGTTTCTTGCGGAAACCAGTCGAGTTCTTCCAGTTTTCGGGTTTCTATTGAAGGCTACCGTGCATGCTCCTGTCCCGGGAGGGTGTGGTTTGCGACCCACAGAGGATGTGTTTTTTTTTCCTTCTCCTGGATGAAACTACATCCCGGACCCTGTTCCTGTGATCCTTTTTCGGTTGCCCGGGCCCGGGCGCTGATTGGGCCGTTTCCTGGGTCGGGACGGTTAGTCGTCGGGGTTAATGCTGTGGGTTGTCCCACGGTAAGTTTGCGCATCGTGCTCACTCACTCTTCCCACCATTCAGCTATCCTTAAGATCCTTACTTCCGATTCTTTCCCTTGAAACGACGTGCGAAGGTTGGCATTCCCTAAATCCCTCCATTTTCTGGTTTGGATGGGAGTAGTTTTTTTTTTGTTTTTGGTTTTCTTGGTGTATTCTAAACAGGCGAGGGAAAACGACCGTCATTTTCTCGTTTATCTGCTACCCTTGTAAATGCTTGCTGAAAGGGGTCGAAATCTTAGGAAAGGAGGCCCGGAATGATCTGCAGAGACTAGTTTTTTGTTTCTTCTGTAAGAATTTGCATACTACGAAATGCTTGAAGGTTCCCAATCGGTCTAAGTTATGACATAAAGCCCTGTTATGCGTGGCAACATCATAAAAAACTTGTCATCACAGCGCATTTCCCCAGCGGAAAAAGTGTCCTTGGGATCTTTGGAAACCAATTCGTTTTTTTTTTTTTTTGGCGCATAATCTGGCAGGAAAAAGTTGTAACGGCTTTTTCCCGTCCTGTTTGCTTCCAAAGCTTACAAGTCGCTAATTCACTGATATAACCGTTAACCCCGAATCGAAGCCATTCACCAGCGACCGTTGAGTTTTTTTTTGTCTAAACGATAGCTGACACTGTGAAAGATTCTCAATGAAGAAGAAACTAAAAGTGGAACGATTTGCAGCAAAGGGCACATTTTCGTCGCAAAAACCAGCGGTAGAAGCAATAATGATTTAGAAGACCACGCACACGTTCGTGTAGAAAAAAGAGCGAAAGATTTCAATGCGAGTGAGCGGTAAAAACCTAACTGGAATAACTGTGAATGATAAAAGCATAAATTATGAACTACCAAGATGAGATCCAGACAAGGAAACATCCTTTTTTTTAGCAGTTTTGCCACCAAAAAGCCTTTGCAATACACTCCTAAAGCCGGTTGGTGGGTTCCAGTTTTAACGGTTTTTGGCGGGAAATTGTTTTTGGTATTTTTTTTTTCCTGAGTTCGTTGTCTATGTCCAACAGAAAGTGAATTATTTTGCATGTCTTTCTATTTTGCAGTGGTTGTCACATCGACCCCATCCAACGAAGCCGAACTTCAGCTGTATCGGGTGCTGCAGAGAGCAAGTTTGTTGAATTATTATGACACGCTGTTGGAGATGGGTAAGCCAAATACGAACCAGAGAATAGAACATTTAAAAAATAGACTTCCGCATAATGTTGCTTTTGTTGTTTCGCACTGTAGGAGGTGATGACGTGCAGCAGTTGTGTGATGCGGGCGAGGAAGAGTTCCTGGAGATAATGGCCCTGGTTGGGATGGCTTCGAAACCGCTGCACGTTCGCCGTCTCCAGAAGGCATTGCACGAATGGATGACCAATCCATCCGCCTTCCAGAGTCCGCTTACGAACGTGGACATACCGTCGCGGATCCCGTACAGTCCAGAGCCGGGCTCGATAGCGCGCAGCGTTACGACTGCTGGCACCGGACCGTACGGTGGTCCATCGACCGTGGCCGGCAGCTTCTCGAACCTGACGGCCAATGCCACATCCAGTACAAACCTTCCACTAACGCCACCCACCCCCATTCCGGCTGCTCCCGCTTCCTCTTCTTCAGCAGTTGCAGCTGCAGCAGCCGCTTCGGCTGCGTCCTCCACCCTCGCCCATCTCGGCACGGGTGTGGGTTCACTCGGTCACCATCATCTGCTGCATCACCACCATCACCATCATCCGCTGAGCAGTAGCAATCTGAGCAGCACGATCGGCAACCAGATCGGTTCGACCACGAGTGGTTCGGTTCAGCTGACACCTTCACTCACCGAAGATCAGGTGGCGAAGATAGTGCAGGCAGCGGAACGTTTGTCCCGCACACTGCCCCGGCTGGAACCACGCCAGCAGAGCATAAAGAAACGATCGGCACGCGACCTGGAAGCTGTGATCGCGATGAGCGAAAGTGATCCCCGGCGGATGGAGGAGATACGCAAGTATTCGGCCATCTACGGGCGGTTCGACTGCAAGCGTCGGCCCGAGAAGCCGCTGACGCTGCACGAAGTGTGCGTCAATGAGGCAGCGGCCCAGATCTGCAAATACATCCCGGCACTGTTGACGAGGCGCGATGAGCTGTTCCCACTTGCCCGGCAGGTCGTTCGTGACTGTGGCTTCGGCCATTCCGCCAGCATACGATTGACAGGTTTGAGGTAAAGTAGAATAAGGGTAGTAGCCACCCTGTTATTAAGCGTACGATCACTGATCAATTACGTTTCGACTCTCTCTCTCTCTCTTTTTAGTCAAACTCAGCAAAATCGTGGAGATGAACTAGACACGGTGCAGCAACTGAAACGAGCGCGTCTCTCAAGCGACACCAGCTCCGATATGGGCAAGGTAGGACTAGAACAACTGTAACATAAATGCAAATGATGATTGTTTCCGCTTCCGCTCTTGCTACACCAGAACTATTTACATCCCAAACGCTTTATCGCACATCTAATGCTGTAGCTTAATGGTACAACTGGTGCATCATAATGTCCATCGATACGCCTTTCAACTATACAAACACTTTACCATTGTTTGCCCGCTTTGCATATGTGTGTTCGTGTGTAATTGGGTTTTTTTGTAATTTTAATCAGTCCAATTGCGTTTCCCACCACGCTAGAAGCAATTTCACGCTTATACGCTTTTTATTTCTTAACTTTTGCTTTTCTTTTGCTATGTTTTTGTTTCTTTTGTTGTACTAATTCCTTACTTTATTTGCAGCCTACCCCAACTACGCAGTATACGTGCTTATGAGCTTGCTCGTGCAATTGTAGTCGATCGGTCGATCTGCAGGCTCGTGCCCGAGCTGCGGAAGACTGCACTGCCTACTGTCTGCCTTGACATCTCGCTTGGGCCATGCTTCCGGGTCGCTTTGCTTACCACTTGCTTTCTAATGCTTCCGCCTAGCTTTATCGCTTTTTTGTTTTCTGTTGAGCATTTAAGTATCCTTTTTATATTTACTTATTTATTATTGGTTTAAGTTTAAGTATGCTCTATATTTTTATTAGCTCACTGGTAGGATAACAAATGTTACAACCTATTTGCCTTACAGTGGAAAGTAAAAAACCGATCTTTCACAATAATATTGAGATTCTTTTCTACTTTCCACTTAACCACCATACAACAGGTGACATTTTTGCTTTAAAATGTTTGCTTTAAAAAAATATTTATTAGCAAAAATGACACCGTTCGTTGTACTTAAATTTATAATAATATTGCACCACTTAGGTGCAATTTTGCAGCATCTACTATTAAAATTATTTGCTTTAAGTGTAAGAGTGCTTAGTAAAGAATATTCCGTGTGCCTTTTAGATTTTGCTAGTCAACGCTTTGTCCTACCTATATTTTGCCTTTATTGCTGTATTTATTTTGGATGATTATTATTTTTTATGGTAGACAGTAGTTAGCATTTGATATCGTATTTTCGTTTGTTTCTAATTTGTCTTTCAACGTTTTTTTCTATTTTAAGTTTTCAGTTTCCTTTTTTGTTTAATGTGTTGATTCTGTTCCTTTTTCTAAGTTTCGCTTGTGTGTAATAGAATGCATGATCGCTTCGCTACGCTACGCATTTGACGGTTGTACGTGCAAATGTATTTTCATTTTTTTTTCAATTCTGTTATTCAATCCAGTTATTTCGTGTTTATTCGGAATTCGTGCATCTCTAGACAAAAAACAATTATAATAAAATAAAGACATTCTCTTAGATTCATCTCATGCTGCAGCCATGTCCCTACTATTGATTAATAGTCACGAATGTTTCACCCTACTTGAAATATTCACACAGTCAACCCTTTTAAAACGAGTTTAATACGTTCCAAACCGAAATAATGCTCATTTGAAGACAAAGATAAGCTGAAGATAAGATTGTGAAAACATTCAATCTTTATGCATTCATGATTTTTTTAGGCAGTTGTTTTATGTCATTGTGTTGATAACATATAAACCACAAATGAGAAACAATTTGTATGTGGCATACATGCAAACCATTCCACTGTAGAGCCACCATATTTACATCCCATGCTGTCATCATCTTCCGAATGTCTTCGATTGATTGAGGATTTGTTTTATCTTCTGTTGTAGAAATATCAGTCCATAAGCTCAATAACTCTCTAGAACCCCCTAGAATTGCCAACGTCACGAGTTCTGAGGCGTATATTCTGAGTATTCTACGTTAGGCCACAGTTTCTTCGATGTTCCAATTCAGTCGTCGTGCAGATCCTAAAGCACATTACGCGAGATTTAGCTCAAGTGTGAGGTAGTGAAGAAGCATTTGGATTTGCTCATTATGCAAAAAATTTGTTACGCGATTCGGCACGCGAGTTGTGAGAATTGATTGTATTAGAGTGTGTTAATGAAGAACAGTGTGCTAAATTTCGCATAAAACACTAGAAACATTTCAAAACCATCATCATATTTGCACGTACAACTTGAATGGCACTCTGTACAATAAAGTACGATCTTTGCTTCAAAAGTGCATTGTATTCGACCATTGCAGGGTGCTAGATCTGCTTCACTGCTTACGCTTCTGCTGTAGTTTGTGAATTGGCTTCATTCTGTATGCTTTTATTTATTATTTATTTATTTCTTATTTTATTTCTTATCAAATCGCTTTAGTCCTTATGCTTAACCCTATGTTTGTCGTACACTAACTACGCTTATACGCTTCTAGCGCACGAACAAAACTTATCCAATAATGATGATGAAGTGAATATCGGGTGATACTAATTCCCCACCGGTTTTGTACACTTTCCCAGGAAAACTCCGATGACAATCGTGACATTTCGAGCGGCTCCATTTACCAGCAGATCAGTGACAAACCCTTCGATTTAACTGATTCAAGTAAATTTTCGTGAGTATTTTTTCTGTAGCAGAAAGAGAAAACAACCCGCATCCGTTACAAACCGTGGGTTGTTTGATCTTGGAGAATCTGAAGCTAAATGTGTAGATTAGTGCGTATGAATTGTGCGAGAGTTGTTTTAATTCTACTAATGTGATTTTTTTTAACTCTCTCCAACAGATACACTAGATCCGAATTTGATGACACAGATTCTCGATTTAGTTTTAGCAATTCAAGTTCGTCACCAGTTCAAGTAAGTGCAACACAAGCAAATGTACCGAAGTGATCGGTAGAACAGTTTCATTCTATCTTTCCCTGCACACACAGGCTGGAAATGGAGCCGACCGAGATTTAAGCGATCCCGACTTTGGCGAGCTCCGTGCGCACACACCCCGTGCGCTGGATCCAATCGGGGGTGCGTTGGGCGTACAAGTCATCTCTTCCTCCGGTGGTCACATCATCGCAGTTGCCAACCCGGCCCTAGCACTCAGTCCAGCGCTCAGCGAAGCGATCTCCATCAAGCGGGAAACCATCTCGCCGGATCTCTGAACTCATCACACGATCTCATCACACGTTGCACACCAACACCAGACTACCGCTGGCGCACTGTATCATAATGCCGTAGGAATAGGTTAGGTTTTTTTTTTTGTTAGTTCGTTTTGTTTCTATTTGGTGAAGGATATGGCAAAATTTTCGTAGGTCAAGGCATCGCAAGGGTTAGTTTGTACTAGTCGCTTAACTTTTTAAAAGTTCGTTTTATAAATTGCATACCCGCATACCGGCAACGAATGGATGAAACAAAAGCATCGTAAAACGTACTCGGGAACCTGTAGTGCAACATGCCGTTTAAGACTGTTATCGGGCTAGAATCAATAGCAGCAGCATTATAGAAATGCATAGAAAAAGGCAATCATAAATCTTTTCTTTGGCAATGTTTTAAATCAAGAAAAATCATAGTTTTTGTTAGTTTCTTTTTAATCATTTTGTTAAATTTGTTGTCTTTTGTAAGAAATAAAACCATTTTCTCCAGTGCAAATTCCAATTCCGCCCAAAAGACTGTCTAATGAAGCAAAACTATAGAACCGCTTATTTATAATGTAGGTATTTGTTTTTCGTCAGTTATTCTCGTCTATTATTTTTTGTTTTACTAAATTCAGAAAGTTATGCTTAGTTTGTTATAGTGCAGAAATGAAGCAAACGATAAACGAGCGAATGCGGTAGAATAAATTACTGAAAAGACTCACTATAGTTTCTTGTTTAGTATAATTTATAATCATTTTCCCATGTTCTGCTTGGTAGTAAGAGAACCAACACTGAAATTAATGGAATACTGAAGAGTTATGCGTTACAAATGTGGGATTTTAATTCAATTGCAATAACAACAAACGAAAAACTGACTTATTTACTTCAATAATAAAACTATATTAGGCATGGCGCAATTTTAAAGCAAGAGAATCCACATAGTAGTACTAAATGTCAAAAGATTTACTATTCCCTTACGCACCGAAAATAAAATATTTAAAGCAAATGGTAGTTGTTCTTGCAAAACAGTGCATACAAATGTGGTACAAAAGTAAATGATAAAGAAAACGTCGTCTGCTATCGTTCGTCTGTGTAAAAGGGTGTACAAACGCTGTATCTGATAGAATAAAGCGCATATAAGCATAACAAGCTTTAGTTGAATTTGTACTCAAAACACACTAATAATACCATTTATTGCAAAAGTCTGAGAATACCACAAACAATCCGTCTCCAGCTGTTGGCACACGCAGCCAACAAGTGGTCTACAGCGGTTCCGCCACCTTCTGCTGGATCCAATCGACGAAGCTGGCCACGCGCGTGTACACACCGGGTACTTCGGCCCGTGCGCACCCAATACCGTACGACACGATGCCGACCTGGAAGTAGTAGAACTCGGTACCGAAACGCTGCGGCAACATCAGCGGACCACCGCTATCGCCCTGGCACGAATCCTTGCCGCCCTCGAGCACACCGGCACACATGACCGCATTGTCGAACTGCTTCTGCGAGAACACTTTGCCGATCTTGTCGTACAGCGTGCGGCACTCGTCGTTCGCGATGATCGGAATCTGTAGCTCCTGCAGCACGTTGGCCGACTTGCCACCTTCCTGTGTGCGACCCCAACCCGCCACGAACGGTGTGTAGCCGATAAAGTTCTTGCTGCGGATCGTATCACTCAACGGCAAGCAGATCGGTTTGATCGCCTCTGTATTGTAGGGTGAAAGGAAGGCAACGTGAGTATCAAGGGCACAACATCTCAGGGCCGTAGGCACACGCATCCTTACCGTTGAATTGCACCTCGTACTCCATGTACAGTACCGCCAAATCGGTGTGTCCGTCCTTCTTGTCGTAGGATGGATGAGTTTCGTACTGCGAAAAACCAAAAGACATTGGAAGGGAATAGCTCACTACCAATCTAGGTTCCTTTCACCGATCCCGACCTTCGGGAATTACTCACCCGAACAATTGGTACGTCGACGTGTTTCGTTTCTACATCGGTGGCCGTATCGTGCTCACCCAACCGGACCGATGATCTGACGGAAGAGATTGAATAGAATATTGTGTGTTTCATACGTTTAATGTTCAGTACGATGCTACGCTTAACGAATCTTTCAAGAAGAGTCATTCAATTCTTCAGTGAAGAATCATTCAAATTATTAGTCGACTCTGAACTTATTCGTGACTCTTGCAAGATTCATGAATGCTCAAAAAATTGCATCTAAGATTTATGAACTCTTTAAGAATTATTAATTTTAATGACGATTCTTGAATCATGAAGAAGTTATAAATCTTCAGATTATAAATTCATTCGGATTCTTCAATCTGAATCAATTTCACCCAACACTAGGCACGGTGCGCTCTACTTACAGATCGCGACGGATGCAGTGAGCCGCCGACAGTACGTGTCGTTTCGTGATGAGCGAACCGCCACACTTGAACGACACCTCGCCGAGAGCATTCTTGTATCCGACCAGCGCCATCCAGGGCCATCCGTGCAGCTCGGCCGGGACGCCACCAACGACTCGGTTGTGCTGCACGGTGCTGTATCCGCATCCAGTTTCGGGCGTAAGCAGCTGGGCAGGACCCACTGCATTTGGGGTCGGTGATGGTGGTGGTGGTGGCGGAGGTGCCTCGGTGACCGGTGCTGGGGGTGCTGTTGGGGGTGGTGGCGGCGGTGCAGTTGGTGGTGCCGGTGGAGTTGCTCGCTGCAGCAGACAGCATACGTTCGGCTGGATGTAGTTGCAGACCGCATTCGATTGCCGTACGTACTGCACATACTGGGGATCTCTCTGGCGCTGAACAAACTCATTCAGCACATCGGGACAGCTACGAATACCTGCGGGAGTAACAGCAAAACCCACGATGGTCAGAGCCTCCGCTTTGGCGAACAAGTACGACACACATACTTATGCAGTATCCTTCGCGGTTGTCCGGCCCGACGCAGTCGGCCGTACGTAGTGGAGCCACCGCCGTTGGAGCCGTAGTTACCTCTACAAAAGGAGATGAAGTTGTAGTGGGATCGTACTGCACACCGTCACTGCAGCAAAGGACCGGGCTGCCATTATAGTTCCGATTGCCACAGCTGCGCTGGGACGCGAGCAGGAAGTTTACCGTCTCCTGGTTCTTATTGTACTGGTACAGCCGTATCAGGGATGAGCAGTACTGGAACACCTGACACACGCCTATCTGTCTGTTCGGGGTATAGCACGAAGTGCCAGCTGAAAGAGGCGTACTGTATGGTGAGCGAACAAAACCGCAAAACCAAAACGGGCGGACCAACACCACGAGCGAATGAACCGTGTGAGCCGGATGGTTGGGGTGTGTGTCGATGTAGGTGACGGTTTTGTGCATGTTAGTGTCACGCATGTTTTGATAGCAATGCGAACGCTTCGCATGATCGGAAGATAACGTACAATTGTGCATTTAGCGAAATAATGCACCCGGGACCGGGTGGGTTAATAACATACTTGCGGTAAGTATACGACAAGTAGGGCAAATGTTGTCCAAGTCCATTCAACAAACATTTAATTGTTGTTCACATCCTATTCTCGATTGATTGTTTCGTATCGTCCAGCGCCTAGAACTCGCGCTAATAGCAAGCATTCACTCTTTGACGTAACGTTTCAACAATCGTTGGACGCTCCTTCGATCAACAAGCTCGGCGTATATTCCAGCAGAACCACTACCACCATCTCGAACTACAGTTGAGATTGTTTGACAAGTACCTGACCATCATCATCATTACCATGCTGGCGATCATGAGCGTCATTCGCTACCGATCGGGTGAGTGTTATCGATTAACACCATCAAGTTCGACGCATGCTTTGCGCAAACCGATTGACGGCAAACGGCACACCGTTGGCCATGACTGCGACGTTTGAATATCAGTCGAGGCGAACCACCTACTCGCTAACTAAAATTTGAAGCACATCACCGTACGAAAATATGATACGCTTCACCGATGGAATGAATCGTCTTCGGTACCGTCGCCTGCCAACCAAACCGATGACGGAAGACAGCAACAAGCGATAAAGCAGTGAACCGACTAATTTCACCAACTCTTGCAAACAAACAAAAACCGGACTTAAACCCCTGAAAAAACCGAAAAAACACGAATGGAAGTAGCGTTTCGTGCACATGAACTGAGGCGAAGTTTAATGCGCTGGCCGGTAGACGGTTCGAGCGATTGTTTCTTGAAGGAGGTACGACCTTGGCACTGGTTTTCCCTCAGGGTCACCGATTAGCTCTCCGATGCGTAGGGTCTGTGTGTGTGTGGGATGTGTTGGTTGCTTTTCGAAATGAAGTAGTGTAAAACGGCACACCAATGTTACACCGTGACCGGGGACACAGAAACAAACAAAAAAAATACATCCTTGACGATCGTACCCTGCGGCTGCACGTTGTTTATCACCAGACAGGAAAGTATAACCACCGTAAACTTCCACATTGTGCTCGCGTAAGTTGCTGCTTATGTAACCGCCGCAGATGATCTTGATCTTCGCGTCTCTCGCTATCACGACACCAGGGAACTGAAGCACTCGTGCAGGTTCAGCACGATTTCTGCCACGCGGCAGGACGGTAGACCTCCTTCTCGATCAACCGTAGCGTCAACACTAAACTTAACCCGTTTCTTCGGTAAAGATTTTAAGCACGCAGCCTGACGCAGAGAATCGCGAATCAGAAGTCGGAAGTCGGCGACCGTAAACACTACCACCACCACTATCAAGCTGTCCTACTGCTGGGGCTTAGGTGGGTAAATGGGTGGGCAGGGAGGAGGGACCAACGCCATTCGCACACAATCGTACGGTTCCGCGCGATTCTCGGAGGACCCCCGGTTCTCCAAAAACGGTTCGTCGTGTGTTTTGCTTCTGCGTGTGAGCCGCCAAACCTTTTGCTGCGTTGCGCGTTCGCCTGTAGAGTGAGTGATCGGTGGACCGATCGGTACACTCACGGTTGAGGCCGAGCGTCTGGGAATCCCCGCTGCGGGAAGGCAAGATCAATTAGGTTTCGCTGGATGAGGAATTAGACAGTGGAAAACAAACAGTCCGTCCATGCTTCAACCCCACTGCCAGCATTTGCGCTGTATTACTCATTTGCTTGGGAAATTACTTTGCTTTCTTTATTGAATTCCATAAAAAAATATAATATTTCCCTGCAATGTTATTAAACATATTGATCATTTAATTTCTTTCACACCTGTAGAGTAAAACGTGTTGCTCGGCCACGTAATGATCATCATCAGTGTTCATGCATATGGAACGAAAGTCTAGCAATGGCTTTAATCGATCATTAATGCATGCGAGGGCCGATAAAATCTCGCAGGGTAGCTTAGCAGTCGCAATGTAAAAAGGCCTTACCGTCAAAACGTGTAGTTAACATGCCGATCGTGTCGGGAGAATTACCGATTCTGCTATAATCTGATGCTATACATCTTACTTAACTGATCGCTTCTGTGCATGTGTCTCATGATATCAAGAGAAACTGAGGATCTTCAACTTTTGTGTGTTTTGCATGTTGTGTAAACAATAAAGTGCGTTTCTTTCTTTTGATGATGTTGTCTATACAGTAAAGAATTGATCGTTTGTTTGCTTAACCGTAAACTTTCCACACTTTCCAGCGAAAATTAATATATTTTCATTGTAAGCGAAATAATGTACTACCTATTAGTTGCAATTATCCAACACATTCGACATGCCTATTTTACATTTTAACAAATGATAATACTGACTGACTTTACAAGGAAAGGCATCCTACGCTCCAAGGTTCTCATTTAAACGATTTAAAGATACTATGTATGTCAAGTACGGTGCAATTTATTAAGTTTGCCTCTTAATGCCATCCCGAGCTAATCGTCTGGAGTAGCCATTTTGGCTGAAAGGATTCACCATAAGTTCTTATAATGCGTTCGCAATTTTCTGCGATGTTTATGGTAATAGGAGAAGTAAAACAGATTTCTGCCTAACCTTTTGACCGATGTTACTGGGCATTAGAATAAACAAAAAAGAACGAAACAAACAGATCTTCACGTTTGCACAGTTCTGCCATCGCTTTAAGTTGTTTGTATTGACCCAAATCACTAAAGAAGTCAACTTTATTATCACAAGCACTTATCCATGCCTCGATAGCACAGTCGGTGCAGTGTAGCAAAAACAAAAACACACAAACGAACGCAAGCTCTGAAAAAAAAGGTAAAATAAAGATTGTCAACCTCTCCTCACCATCCGTTCAAGGGCCATTGGGGAACCGGCTTTGGTGAATCGCCTTAAACTTGAATTTACATTTTATTCGGCAGCAGAAATTGAAGGAAGGTAAACAGACGAGCCAGCCACAAAACTGGTCCTCTCATTAGCAACCGGTTCCTGGGTCGCACCATCGCGACGGCGATCGCGCACGGTGTGTGACTTTTGCAACCGTCTTCGTGGGGTTGTGCGATTTTGTTCGCATCAGCAAAGCCCGGTTAAATAATGAAAAAAACAAACCGGACGATCGCATACAACCGAAACTCGATGAAATTGTGAAGATGATACAGTTCTTCCATAGTAAAAAAAAACTCTAAGAATAGCGAATGCACTGTGTAGTAGTAAGAAGGCGATCGTGATCATGCTCATGGACGTATGCTTCACGAGATGACGTAAGCTTAACAATCGGGTGGCTTTGTTTAGATAATGCAGCTAATTAATCATACAGCGCCATCATTGGCATAACGCTCAAAAGTTGATGTTCGATTCGATCCAGGGAAGATATGCCGTGACTTTCACGTAGACACCCGGAAAGCCGGCACGTGCACATTCGTAGCCGTACGAGACGAGCCCGATCAGGGTGTAGTAATAGTACTGACTGTTTGTTGCAAGCTGCAAGAGAAGCGAGAAAAGCATCATTGAATTATAGCAGCAAATGCATGATTCAATTCGGTTGAGTGCGTTTAGAATGCTACATCACCTCACCAACGTCCTTGATGGGAGGTGCAAAAACTTAGCACTTGGCAATGTGTTAGCGCGAATTGGATATTAATCACTGTCCAACACGCGGTGACGCATAACGCGTACTGACAATCATCGCGAACCTAGATAAACTGCTTCTATACTAACCTCGGGTAACATCAGCGGACCGCCACTATCGCCTTGGCAGGAGTCTTTGCCCCCTTGGGGGAACCCAGCACACAGGACGGTGTCGTCAAAGATCTGGCCGGGAAAATACAGCTTGTAGTTGAAGGCACACTGGTCAACCGGAAGTACCACAACCTGCGCCTCCTGCAGCTTGGTGGCGGACGGACCATTGAACGAGACCGCACCCCATCCGGCTATAAACGGTGCGTAATACGTTATATCTTTGGTACGCTGTTTCGTGTCCAGTGGCAAACAGATGGGTCTAATTGCCTCGGTAATGGTGACGGTTTTCTGCAGCAGCACTAGCGCAATATCGTTGTGGATCGTTTTCGCATCGTACCGCTCGTGTACCAGCCAACGCTGGACGTAGACGTCAATCGGGTTGGCACCGTCCTGATCGGATGTGATATCATACTCGCCGAGCCGCACATAGTACAGCCCCGTCTGTATGCAGTGCGCGACGGTAAGCACGTGTGCCGTGGTTATCAGCGTACCACCACACAGAAAGCGGGGTCCACTGTTCAGCTCGAAGGATGACGACCGGTAGCCCAACGCGGCCATCCACGGCCAGGCATTGAGCTGTGCATCTACACCACCGACGACACGCGTATGTGTTGCATTAGACATGCCACAGCGATCGGCATCGTTGGTGGGAAGTTTGGGTGTGCTACTGCTTGGTGCGACGTTACCGGAACCGGGCGTTAATGATCCTCCGGAGATGCTTGCGAAAAAGAATGACCCGGGTGCTGTTGTAACGGGTGGGGCGGTGGTATAGCTACTGGTCGTATTTGTGCCTTGATGTGCGAACCTTAGCGTTGGACAACAAACCTGAACGAGGCAGTAGAGCACAGAGGAATCTTTTAAACCTCCTGTAGATGTATCTCCAGATCAGATCTCCTATAGATGGAGATGTACTTGTTCTATTTACCATGGGTGTTACATCACTATAACCACAAAGCGATTGGGCCACATAGCTCTCAATCGTTGGGTCACGTAGATTAGCATTACGGATCAGCAGCTGCAGTATGAAATCACAGTTTACGTACACGATGCATATACCATTCTGGGCATTTGGTGTTAGGCAGCTGTCATCTGAAAGCAAAGAACTCCACCCGATAAGCACTTTCGGTTTAAGTGATCACGAAATTCTTAGAGACATTGTCATACTTTCTGCGAATGTTTAACTTCTAGCAGTAGTCACCGGTATCGCTCTCGGATCAAAACACGGACATCCGTTGAAGGTTTGTCTGGGATCGATGTTGGGCCTTGGATCAAAGCCAGAAAACGTTGTGGAAGTTAGGACAGACGGTGGACAGGTGGGTGGAATCGGTGGGCAGGAAACGGTAGTTAGGCTGATAGTAGTAGGAACCGTACTTGTTAGAATCGGTGGATTGATCGTCGTAAGGAAGGTTGGGAACGTGGGCAAAGGTGATATACCCGTCACGGGAGTAATGGGTGACAGTGTGGAAGTTAGTACAGCACCAGGGATTGTACTTCCCGTTGGTGGATTGGTAAAAGTAACCGTGGGGAACAGTGGTGTGCTTGGAGTGGACGTTAGACCAGAAATCGGGATTGTGTTTGTTGACAGCGTAGGCCCAGCTCCAGTAGACGTGGATGCCTGAGTATTGAATGTTGTCGAGGTAAATATAGGCACGGGAACTGTTGCCGTTATGGGGGGTGTGTTAAAGGTTAGCGGTGCGGTTGGGCTTGTGGTTGGAAAGGTGGTTGAGGTAAACGGTGGACCCGTTGGAGGTGTCCCCGTGCTGAATATCAGCGAAGAACTTGTCAGCGGTGTGAACGGAATCGTAGCGGACACAGTTGACGCTGGAAACGTAGTATTCGGTGGTAGCGTAATGAACGGGAATGGTGTCGTTGTACGCAGATGATTCAAACAGATTCCCTTCCAGTGCGCTAATTTCACCAGCCAGGGAAACATCAGCAGTTTCCAGCAGATTTCGTCCAACGACATAACCTTCTCAACCACACGACAGCTTCACCTGGATACTAAACATACACTACTAACACTTTGGCGGGTAATTTTTCTGCTTTTAAGTCGTGAGGGCAATGCTCACAAAAACAGGAACAATAGCGTCACATGGGCGTTGGACAAAAACCTTCAATGTCATCGTTAATGCTCTATGCCCACCTGCATCACCAGAATGTGTCACACTTTACGCGGCCAGGTAACGTATGACCAATAGAATACTACAAAAATGGTAGCCCCATGGAGAGAAACAAGGTTTGAAAAAGCCACCACATTACCTCACGCACTTGACACTATGAACCGACGGGTAATATGTTCTACCATCGACAGATTTACTAGAGCATGGCATTTTAGCTCCGGGTTGGTGCTAGTTTTACCGCCCTTGTGATGATGTACGTGAATAGTGAGGTTTCCCACTTATTAGTGAGATTTCATTATAAAATCACCATAATTATTCACCATATCTGAAGTATGTTGCTGCACATGGCGTACTAAGCCTAACAGATGAGCTGAATTTATGTTGCACTCTCTGCATACAATATACCGCAATTGCCCTATGCTTTAATATGCATTGTTTTATAATTAATAGCTCCTAGTAACTAGTTGTTGTACTTACTTTGTCCGAATATGAGAGGAACCCACAGGAAACTTACAAGAGATATAAACATAAAAATCATTTTGATTTGAAATACGTGGCAAGACGAGTGCGAATAAGTTCGAGATCTATTTGCCGCAATAGTTAAACTTCAACTGGACAAATCTCTGCCCATCGCAAAATCGTTCGTTTGCTGATTATTTGAGCAAGTATTAATGGCTGAATTGTTCGGGTGATTTTTTTTTGTTGATTCGTTTTTCTATACGTACATTTTGGTGCGAAACACTTTCGACATTGTGTAGGGCATGGAATGGTGTGGAAACATTGGCAAAAAATTGTTCATGTGACGATGGCAGGATGATAATTTATGTCAGGGATCTACATACTACGCCCTGCGGACACCAATACTGCACACTACCACAAAAACACTAGCATAATGTGCTGTGATGGTATGTTAATAGCTAATATGATCCATTCTGTTGTTTTTTGCAATGCTATGCGGCCCTTCAAATGAAAGTGAAACTGAAAATTAGAATAGGACATAATAGCTTTAAAAAATGGACGATGGATGTTATAATACGGGTAGAAAATACCGAAACATTGATTGTTTTGCTTGAATTTCATCGTTTTTCATTTCGTATTTCAACACGTGCAGTACATATTTATTTAAATTTGTGTTAGAAACTTGCTGTGCAGCAATTTATTGCAGACGGTAGCTGAATTCGAAAAGTTTTCGCCAGCATTCATGCAATGGCGAAAAAGATCAAATTTAATTTTATTAAAATGCCTCTAAAAAACAATTGAAGTACCACTTAGTTTTTTAAGCTCTGTGTTAAGGAATAGCATAAATAAATAATTTAGCATCAATCAAATTATTAAAGTAAAAATTTTGATCAGAATTTTTATGCAGGTCACTGTAAATTTTGTTCAACGCTTGTACGCAAGAATGTTGTGTACAACTGTACACACAGGCAAAAATGTAAAAATAATAAGGTTAACCTCCCTGGGATCTCTAACTCCACAAATCAGTTAATTGATAGTTTAAGTGTAAAATTTAGCAGAACAACAGTTACATTAGTTTTGCACATTTTGGTTCTATATTTCGTATTTAGCTTCCAAAACCAAACACGATCTTATAAACACATGGGGGTCATATAAACACATGAAGATACGAACGTCAGACGACTGATTCGGATTATCCGTGCTCGCTTACGAACGAAAGAAGTTGCACCGTATTTTGTTTCCGTTTTGTTGTTAGTAAACGCACCGTCGGTTATTGGTTTGATTTCGATTGTTTTACCCAGTGCACCTGTGTATTTCCCCTCCCATAACCCGCGTTTCGTGATTGTGCGCACCAAGTGTGCATGTAAACCAGTGTCGTACTGTAGTCGCGATCGCGCTCCGCACAAATTCCATTCCACCACCCGATCGGGCAGGGCTGTTCCAGAATGTCCCGTTACAACCAAACGCATGCAGGCTACGCACAGACCTTTAAGCTGGTCGTAGTGGGTGGAGGCGGTGTTGGCAAATCCGCTATCACCATCCAATTCATTCAGGTATTTTTAGCATTAAGCTAAACATTGCGCCTATCGCAGCGGTTCCACCCACCAACAGTCCCGTAAACAGTGCACCAACAGTGGCAACAGTGGCAGCATCTTTTGCGCAAGTTTATCGGAAACAAGCAGCATCTGTTTTGTTGCATCCGAAAGATAAGATCCACCTTGGATCATAAGGCACGGAAGGAATAGGTCGGCTGCGAACGAGCGCATTTCGCTATCGCCGATTTGCTCACCGTGCCACACTTGAAAGGAAATCGGTTTCCTCGGTTCCCTCGATTTACCCCACCTACTCTCGGACCGGGCGAACAATCTTCGCCCGCGTAATCTTGTTACCGTAGCGCGTGATCGCGCGAAAGAGACAGTACATGCAAATACATTTCACGCGAACCAATCATAAGCTGTAATTCACCGCATAAGTTAAGACGACGTCATCCAGCAACCGTGCGAACGGACCGCGCTGGCTGAGGGGTTGGGCCCCCATCGCATACCCTTCGCTAGCCGCCCACATATTTTTTGTCCAATTTCGTCACTCTTCGCGATCGACACACGTCGATGGCCAAACCAAACGCAGATCAGCAATACGATTCGAGTAACCATTGATACTACCAGCGGTTGCTTTGCTTTCATCGCTATTGGGTTGGGGGTTTGTACGTGTGCAACCGAAAGCGAAACATTCTAAACGCGACCGTTGCGCTCGATCATGTCACACCTCGAAAAGTGGCACGCGAAAAGAAATATGGGAAAATGATGATGCTGTCCACCCTGACCATGAACAGCTAGGGGGCGATAAAAACGGTGCGCTTGACACGAAACGGATGGTGCTGCAAGCGTGTACGAAACCAACGGGGGACCAACGGATCGCAAGACCTTGTGCAGCCAAAAAAGCCATCTCCTTGTGCACACACACTCGTATGAAACCTTGAAAAACAGATGCTAATGAATAGTTTTATGTAAAGGTTCACGGTAAAACCACATACACTGTGCAACAAGTTGTATCTATTCTTAGTGATGCACCCGTCATATGGTCATAATATGTGGATGTGCTATTCGTTTCTCTGTCCCATTAACTTAACCTTTCAGAGCATGTCCCTTTAGAACTATATTGAGATATTGCTAAACTCCCATTGTCCACCAGAAAGGAGCTGATAATCTTGACCTACAAATAGCGTTCTACGGTACACAAATTCGGGGTTTACCTTTCAACAGTTGTACAAACATGAGTTGAACAACTCATTACACGCACCCCGTCGATGAGTAATGCAAATGAAAGTGAACAACCGTTCTATAAATATTTGCAATAATTGTTCATAAACGCTATAAATAGGTACGCCGTTTGGTGTGAGAACTCCGGCACTTCACGGCATGGGGTAGCATGGGTAATGGAATGTGTGGCTGTGTAAAATGCGAACCTAGCATGAATTATGTTTCAATTTTCACGAAGAGATCTGCGATTCTGCTGCGGGAATGGATGGGCTGGGAACCGAAACGATTCAAAATATAAATAAGATATCAAATACACAAAGCAGTTCCGTATTGCGGAATAGTTAGAATAGAATAGAATAGAATAGAATTCTGTCTTCCATGAAATGCTTTCCTTGTGGTTCAACTTTTTATTAGTTTAAAGACTTTGATTTGCAATAGTTTAATGTTTTAATTTAAAAGTGATCCTTTCCACCTCATATGTTTTACACATTTCATTGAATCTCTTCCTTTTCCTTTAGAGCTACTTTGTGACTGACTATGACCCTACGATCGAGGATTCCTATACCAAACAATGCGTCATCGACGATGTACCTGCAAAGCTCGATAGTAAGTTTGATAGATCGTTTAATGTGTAATTTGCATTCAACATGCTCGAACAAATACGATGTTATTTGTTCCATGGTTTGAGGTTTCAGGAATAATTGGTAACTAAAACCGAATCAATACTCCGACAAATAGCGAAGGTTCTCTGGCCTGTAAAATCGTCAATGATAGTGTTTTTGCGACCTTCAATATAATTACTCCCTCTCGGATATTTCAATTGGTTTTTCATTGAAAAAATATTTTAAATGTATTTATTTACGAGCGTTTAAATGCATATTACCCCTTTAAACCTCATAAAAATCCTTCCCAAAAACACATCAACCCTAATGTATTAAATTCTCTCCCATCAGTTCTCGATACGGCCGGTCAGGAAGAGTTTAGTGCGATGCGCGAACAATACATGCGTTCCGGGGAAGGATTCCTGTTGGTGTTTGCCGTAACCGATCACGCCAGCTTTGACGAGATATACAAATTCCACAAGCAAATACTACGGGTGAAAGATCGTGACGAGTTCCCAATGCTGATGGTGGGCAACAAGTCGGATCTCGATCACCAGCGTGTCGTATCGCTGGAGGAGGCACAACAATTAAGCCGGCAGCTAAAAATCCCATACATCGAGTGTAGCGCGAAGCTGCGCATTAACGTCGACCAAGCGTTTCACGAGCTCGTGCGCGTTGTGCGAAAGTTCCAACTGTCCGAGCGGCCGCTTGTGGACGAGAAGGGCAAGCGAAAGAACAGGAAAAAGTGTTGCCTGCTGTAATGTAGCGTGAATTCCTGTCCCATCTGTTCTTACCACCACCACCGTTTCCTCATCACTGTACTAGCTGACTCACCAGCTCCTGGCCTAGAACCGTAATGAATGCAGTTGATGCATTTTTCGTGGCCACTACGTTTCAATAATGTGCGTACGAGAACTTCGCGCAGATCAAACAAACTCGTACTAAATGCTAAACAGTCGAAAAACAAAATCCCCTCACTAATCCATGTTTTTTTAACGTGTAAGCTACTAAATCGTTACAGTGCATGTTCACGAATAGGGATGTTTTAAGTGCCAAAGTGCCCCACATTCTGCTGTAAGCAGGAGCGCAATATATTGATTGTTCGTTACGGATGGCATAAGCGGAAGCAAAGCGAATTTGATCTACACACTTAAGCCGTATATTAACTGCCACCTCAATGTCTGGTATTTGTTGGATATGCAGCTACACTCAATGTTTATTTAATGCTTAATTTTTTTTGCGTGTCTCAAAGCACGGATATTATATCCATTTTCATATTAATTTAAAAAATAATTTTATAATAACAGCAATTGGAACGTTCTTAACGCAAACAAAACCAGTCACCATCGGACGTTGTGCCATAAAAGAGCAATAATCTGAAGATGAAATTATTTAATGTAACGTACAACGTTTTGCACAAATTTACACAAAGCAACACAAGAGATATATTTGCAATTTCATATGATTTTAATTTATTACACCGTTGATAAGGTTTGCAATTTAAATTTCAATTATGAAATTATGAAAACAAACACAGATTTCAAATTTCCTTTCTTTGTACTTGATCTGTTTTGAACGAAGGATGAATATTGTTTAATTGAGTTTTGGAGGAAGAAAGAAATCGTAGCGCGAATAATTTGAACGAATAGTAATACTAGTGATTTCATGTTTTAATAATGTGAGTGTTTTTTACAGCACTAACTCTAATGCAAATGGAAAAGAGAGAGAGAATCAAAAGAAACAAAACAGATATCAATGGCAAATCCGCATATATCATCTACGAATTTGAAGGCGTAAATGCGTCACCTATATTTAAACGTATCGAAAGACTTATTCGTAGTTCACTAAATGTTGAACATTTTGCGAACAGAACGTGGTCGTGGACGAGCTTCTCATCTAGGCAGTTAGAACATGAACGACGGTGAAACATGTTTTAGTGTAGAATAGTAAGCGTAACCAAGTGTTAAGCGGTACAAAAACAAAGGGAACACTAAAATCAGTACTGCAGTAAAGCATTCTGCCCTGGTCGGTGCTGCTGCTCCCTTCTGTTTGTAGCATCGCAGTTGTAACAACTGGCAGAAGGAAAATGATAACAATCGTGTAACATTCGCGTAACTGCAGCCAACAGAAACAAGTGTCTAATTAACCAAAATAATAACGAAAACGTTAATGATTAGCTTTATGTGTGCTTCGACAAATGTTGCGACAGATGAAACCCTTGGTGAACCAAGAGAGCGTGCGAGGAGGCAAAAAACAAAACAGTACGATCATATTTTATTCACAGTACGATCACACGGGTATTGTTTTGCATCGTAATGTTTTTACTGGTTAATATAACCTATTATTTAGCTAGAAGAGAAGACAACAAAACAAATCAAAACGGTTCGGTGCTATATTTCCTTCTGTTAAACACTATAGTTTCCTCGTAAAAGAATTTCTACGGACCCAGTGATCAGGGTTTAATGCGAACTTTTTATTTTACTTTGTAACGTTTCGGCTTTTTTGTTTTAGTGTATCATTTGCCGAACTCTTTGTTAATCAAATATATTTACCGGATTTTAATATACTAATGTTATACGCATTCGGTGTTCAAGGGTTTTCAATTCTTCATTCACATCCAAACGTATGGTGGAATAGTGCTTAATTCTTCCTCGTCTGTTCCACGATCCAATCTACAAATGTGACCACCCGCGTGTACACTCCGGGTAGGTCGGCCCGAGCACACCCGATACCGTACGACACGATGCCGATTTGGAAGTAGTGGAACTTCTTGTTGACAAGATACGGCAACATCAGCGGACCGCCACTATCGCCCTGGCACGAATCCTTACCACCCTCCAGAAACCCGGCACACAGGACAGCATCGTTGAACTGCTTCTTGGAGAACAGCTTCCTTACCTTCTTGTACAACTGGCTGCAGTCTTCATTCACCAGTATGGGGATCTGTAGCTCCTGGAGCACCTGCGATTCGAATCCCGTTTCCTTGGTGCGGCCCCAACCGGCTATGAATGGGTTGTAGCCGGTAAAATCTGTACTGCGCACCGGTTCGGCCATAGGCAGACAAATGGGTTTGATTTGTTCTGCGGAAAGAGACGGAACTTACTGAAGGGGCAAGTGACGGGTATAATCGCATCATTGTAACTACCAGTGAACTCCACCGTATGTGTGAGGTACAATATCGCTAGATCCGAATGGCCATCAAACGTATCGTAAGACGGATGGGAAATGTACTGCAAAGCAGAGATCGTTTTTTTAATAATTGAAACTGCAAATTGCTCCCTGCATGATCGCACACCGTACCTTGTACACCGCTACATCAACGTGTGCTGACTCTGTTTGATTGCTCGTATCGTGTTCTCCTAATCGCACCAGGGATCTGCAAGTAGTGCGTACATCAATTGTTTGCCATTATATTCAAATCAAATCGTTTATCGCGACTTACAGTGTGGGCAAAATGCAGTGAGCCGCAGTAAGAACATGCCGATCGGTAATAAGCGATCCTCCACAAGCGAAATCAATATCTCCGAATGTTCCCTTGTAACCGACTAAAGCCATCCAGGGCCATCCGTTCAGTGCGGCCGGTACACCACCGACAACTCGATTGTGCTCAACATCGCTCACACCGCAACCCTGCTCTGGGGTAGGCAGAACCACCGGGCTGTCGAACGTTGGGGCGCTTGCCAAACGGTTTTGAAGCACAACCGGTGTCGTGGTGCGAATCGTTGCCGAACGGCTCGTGGTTGAAACGGTGGGCTCTGGCTGCAAAAGAACTCGCATTGTGGATCAAATGCGTCTCAGTCAACTTCCGCAATACATACCGTGGAGGGACTGCTAGCCTCAGTACCGCCGGTTTGGTACGTTTGTGCAGTAGTTGGTGCGACTGCTGGCGGTACAGTACTGCTGGAGAAAGCTGCTGCCGAGCAGCAGTAATTGACAAACCCGAAGAAACTCTGACATCCTTGTCCAGCGCCACCGAAAAATCCGAACGGATTAATGTTCAGTTGGTAAGGGATGGGACAGGATGATACGCATACACCTGCAGCACCCGAAGCAGTATAGCACGGTTGACCACCTGGAATACACAAAAAAAAACAACACAAACACGACTCATTGTTTAGTTTCTGAACAATTGCACTTTGATCGTATCACCTTGAGCGATCGTTTGCTGTATGGCCAAGAGCAGGATCACGCAGAATTTCACAAACCCTGCCATTTTCGGCACCAAAGCGCGTAACGTTTGCCAATGGAATAACAAGTTGAATCGTTTAGATCTCAACAGCGACTGGCAAACCAGCGAAACACACCGGGTCATTCTGTCCCCCACGAATCAAGACTACACACACTGATAATCCAACGATCAAGAAGATCAGCACAGGTTCTCCGGAGCTGTAGGACCAGTTTTTACTCAGCATACCTCAAATCATAGCCGTTTTTTTTCTTCACCTCAACACGTTTCGTGCTCATCACTATCGTTAATCGCCTCCCGGCTTTGGGGGGATTAATGTTCGCGTTTTGTAGAGCCGGGTAAGTGCCATTACGATCGTGCTTCAGAAGAATGATTCACCATCAATTTCGTTGCGATTTTTATTGAGCTTTCTTAAAAGCCCCGAAAGTAACCAATGAGCTTACCTGCCGTGACTTATAGGCATTGGCATTCTATATTGGATGTTTGAAATAACCACATTAATATAATAAATTGTTATTGAATCCTGCTATTAACGTTTAAATTTCCAGACTACGTATAAACACTTGAAATATGGCTTTTGTCGCTTGCTTGTGATTGTTTGTTGCTGGCAAAAAGTGGAAATGTCGTAGGGTCAAATCGGGGATTAACTTATCATACTCAAGGACAGGTTATGCCATTGAAATTTTGGCAATCGCTCAATGTGGTGGTGGATTGGTATCTGAAGTTTATCGCCTTACATAACTTTGTCGTTTAAACTGTTTGAAGATTGGATCTTGAGTTCATCGGCTCGTCAGAAGATTATTAGGGACAAAAGTGTGCGGGTCAACATGCGCACTTGAAAATCTAAATCGTCAGTCCTGCGTGTAGGACGCAGTAACAATGTGCTTCCTGGCTCACTCACAGTTCAGCACATCGTACTGACACGGCCAGGTCATCACTCCGTTGCCCGGAAACTCGATCCAGGCCTACACTCCTTCATTATCAGCTGCATAAAATCTCCGACAGGTTTAGCTTCACTTGATTCAGTCAACCAAGTCACTGGACTCCCGCCTCGTTCCAATATGGTCGTTGATGAGCACTTTCCTGATGCGTCCGGCTTCTTCAACATGTGCTCCAACCACTGTAACGTTCTGTGCGCAGTGATCCTCAATCCATACCTTACCGACGATCTACACGACGCGGTTTTGCAGCGCATCACTTTCTGATTCAACTGCACAATGCATCAATGTGCAACAGTATAGTCAGAATGAGTTTTTGAAATATTACAATAGAATTGAAACGGTTGTAAATGTTATTTAAACTTAGATTATATTCAATTACTAATTTATACAAAGGTTTATTCTTTCCATATTTCTTATGAATTGCCTTCTATCATAGGATTTTCTCAATATTGTAGTATAATCGTTGAAATAAATTGTAACCGTTAACCATCATGATCCATTCTCCTTGTGTTAAAACAACTGTTAAAATAAAAGTGTCAAAACCGTCTGGAAGCGCATCGTATAGATCGTCGGTCACTAAAAAGAACATTGCAAAAATATTTCGTATAAGTTTTGCTGAACCATAGTGAACCGCGCTATGAACATTGCATACTTTCCGGGGTAGTCTAGTTAGAAACGCTTCACGATTCTGTTGCATGCGTGTGTGTGCGTGCTGGTGCAACTGCGTACGAACGCTTCGCATGTAGCATAGAAAATACTTTCCATCTCTTACACACCTCACCCGCAGCCAGAAAGAGACGCATAGCAGACGCAAAGCATGCGAGAAAACATAAACATTCGTAGCTTTTCTGCAACAAACAAAACCAAAAACCAGCTGAAAAGCTTTCAGCGGCCGCGGATTTGTAGCCAGAAAAGTGTGCAATCTATTCGACTTGTTGTGCTATGCTAAAATTTGGTAAGCTTCGCCGCGATGGATTTGATAAAACTGAACGGAGCAACCGGACCAGGAAGCAGATAACTTGTTTCGTGGTCTAAACGACGTGGAACTCGCTTCCCTACTTTCACATTGCAACGTGTGCGACTGCACACGGGTAGCATACACCGAAACGAGAGAAAAAAAAGTACGAACGAAAGTAAAAGTTTCTATCCTTCGTTTTCGAGCGCGGCTCCGCTTTAAAACGTTCGATGGCCAAACCCGCCAAGTTCTTGCGTAATGTTCCACGCTGGTCGACGCTGTTTCCGGTGGTGCTGTATGTGCTGTTTATCCTGTGCATCCTAGTGTTGGCGTTTTCCTCCCGAGGGCAAAGTGATGGAAAGTTCCGAAAAGGTGAACATGGGTCCATCAATGGTGTGTCAAACAACAGTCCAAACGTGCCCGCCGCCCCGCTCGTGTACCGTAAGCTGGAGGAGAGTGTTGTCAAAGAGTTGTCCGCGGCATTCGCTAAGTACGAAAATCTTCTTGTTTAGCTCTTGCTTACCTCTGTTATTAAGCTTTTGTGTGCCTTTTTCTTTCCAGAGCCGATACGAATGGTGACAAGCATCTGACCGTGCAAGAGTTGGCAAAGTTTATAAATTTCAAAATTCGCGAACACATCGACGAAGCCATTCGCACCAATCCAATCATGTTTGTCGAGATTGACCATAAGCCGCGCGATGGTCTTGTAAGCTGGGACGAGTACCAAAGCTATTGGTTGCGGACGAAAGGCATCCAAGGGGACAGCCACATGAAGAAAGCCATGTTTGATAAGCTGGACCGCAAGATAAAGGAATCGATTGCACGGGACAAGGCACACTGGATGGAAGCGGCCCGTACCGATCCGCTCAGCTTGACACTGGATGAGTTCCTATCCTTCCGGCATCCGGAATCGAGCACGGTTAATTTGCTGAACCTGGTTGACGATATACTGCGCCAGTTCGATGTGGACGGTGATGATCTGTTGACGGTGGAGGAATTTTCCGACGTTCAAACGACGGATCTGGGCGAGGGCAAAAAGTTCATCCTTTCGCAGAACGTACGCGAACGGAGGGAAGAGTTCGCGAAGGTAATTGACAAAAACCGTGACGGCAAAGCGGACCGGGGGGAACTGCTTTCGTACGTTGATCCACGGCATCCACGTTACGCCATTCAGGAAGCTTCGACGTTATTCTCTCTAGCAGACGCAAACAGTGATAAGAAACTCGTAATGCACGAGGTAAAAGGAAGCATTGGCATTTGTTAGCTGTCTGTATGCATTTATAGCAATGTTTTGTTTTTTTTTCTTTTCTGTTGTAGGTGCTGGCCAGCTCGGCAATATTCATATCCTCGAAGATGATCCATACGGCAGAAAGTTTTCACGATGAATTTTAGACTTTAAATACTATCGTTGACCGCAGCTTACGGTCAATGGTTTCCATCTTCCGACAGTGATGCCTATCTGTGAAATAAATGTGTTATGTTTGTTTTATTTAAGCTGTGGTTGAACTATTTAATGTGTCTCCTCGTCGATAGGTTTATTAACAGCATTAACACGTTAAAGGTAGCATTTCTCCGATGACTGACTTTATATTAATTTTAAAAAAACGGAATCTCTAGAAATTGACCCAAATTATGAATTTGGAAAATCAATTCCTACCCCTTTCAAACGAAAGTACTTTTCAAAACCAGTTGTCAAAATCAGCTGTCTATGTGTGTGCGTTATTGTTTATCCTTGCCGGCAACAAACGGCGGCACTTTCCTTGCAGTATTGTCATGGAAACAAGAAAACTCGCATTAGAAGAATTAAAATCATTTATTAGCGAATCAGAGCGTAGAATCAAGAGCCTACTAGATAGTCTTGGATGGAGTAAAGCAAGTGTTCAGCATACGGTAAGCTATTTTCCTCGCCTATGGAAACAGCAGTATGAGCATCTTTCTTTTACAGAATGGCGTTGAAGGTGCGAAAGCTCAATTGAACTTGCACGAAACATTTCCTGCATCCTTTCAAGCTACCAACAGTTCCTGTACTATTCGATTAGGTAAATGAATCTCTATATTTTGAAGTGTAATTTCAATTGATTCTCATGTTTGCTTTGCAGATAACATTAAACAAGCCGAAGCAATATTGGAAGATGTGTATCAAAATTCCTCATATGAATTAGGCGTTCCGTTAGAAGAGCTTGTGAACCGTAACCCACCGTCAAACCTGGAAGATTTGCATGTGAATTTTACGCGAGATGAGCGATTGTCTTTGTATCAGCATGTGCTGAAAAACACTACCAAACCACCCGATGTGCCGGAAATCAAGATAAGGTTACAATAGAATAAGTCTTTAGCCGTTACTGTTGAATATTCGATCCTTCTCTATACGTTACTCGCCCCGTAGGTTTAAGCGTGATGGGCAATCTGAGGAAAAGGTCGCTTCTCTTACCGAAATAGCAGCAATGGAACGTGATGCGCGAAGACGGAACCCGAAACATAGAGTGTCCAAAAAACCGCTAACGTACAAGGAAGAAGTGAGACATCTGATACAGGTGCAAACCGATGCATTGGCCAATCATTTCCGCCATTCTTCACACTCCACACAAGCAAGCGATAAGAGCTATAGCAAAAAATCTAAAAGCTCCCGGAAATCTCGTTCGAACACACCCGACCCAGAACGTAGCCACAAGAAGAAAAAACGTCACCGAAGTCGATCCCGTGAGCGTTCACAATCGCGTGAACGGAAACGGCATAAATCACACAAAAAACATAAGAAAAAACACAATAGATAGGAGACATTTTATTCGCCATACTCACCAATACAGAGACAAGCATTAGTGCCACCAAAACCGAACGAGTTTTTCAACGCGATACGACGACGATTACCTTCCCATGGTTCGGATCGGTTGGCCACATAATGCAAACCTGCCATATCATCCGTTACCTTCTCCAAGTTAACCGTGGGAGGAAGCACACCGTGTCTGCAGGCCATCACTACGAACAACGCTTCCAAATTACCTGCCGCACCCAACAGATGTCCATGGGCTCCTTTAGTGGATGAGACTGTCACGGACCCGACATGCTCGCCGAAAAGTGTTCTTATTGAACGTGCCTCTATTGCGTCCCCGATCGGAGTGGACGTGGCATGCGCGTTGATGTACCCAATGTCTGCAACCGTTCGGCCCGCATCGGCAATCGCTCGTCTCATGGCCAGAAGTGCTCCCGTACCGTCTTCCCGTGGTGCGGTCAGATGAGATGCATCTCCAGACAATCCGTAGCCGAGTATCTCGGCATAAATTTGAGCTCCCCGTCGTTTGGCATGTTCCAGTTCTTCGAGCACAAATATGGCTGATCCTTCACCCATGACAAACCCATCGCGACGCTCATCGAACGGTCTGGACGATGCCGTTGGTTCATCGTTAAACGCGGTGCTTAGAGCCCGTAATCGGCAGAACCCAGCAATGCCCAACGGACTGATGCATGATTCCGCACCGCCACACACCATCACGTCCGCATCGTCGTGCTGTATGAAGCGAAACGCATCGCCGATTGCATGCGCACCTGTCGCACATGCCGTCGAAACGGCATGGTTGGGTCCACGAAACCCATACCGTATGCTAAGCTGACCGGCCGGCATGTTGGGTAAGATGCGTGGAATGAAAAAGGGACTGACTCTATTGTACCCTTTCTTCAGCGCCTCGTTTGTTTCGCATATATCCATCAGATCCACCATACCCATGCCGATAGCCACACCTGTCCGCTGGCAGGATTCTTCATCGTCAATGGCCGGTGTCCATGCTGCCATTGCAAGTGATTCTTTGGCGGCGATCAGTGCAAATGCGGTAGCTCGTGCCATAGTTTTTAACTCCGTTTTGGAGAAATATTTCTCCACATCGATATGGTCCTTGTCGATCGTACCCGCTACGCGGCACGGAAGCTTTTCGAATTGCTCTCCAACCAATCGGCCTATTTTGGATTGACCTGACAGAATCGTTTGCCAAGCCGTTTCCACACTGCAGCCAACCGGCGATACAACTCCAAGCCCGGTTACTACCACACGACGTCTGGTCGGCCCGCTGGTTGTGGAGTACTTTGCAGAAGATATTGGATGTTCCTGGTTCCGTAGCAGCAGGAAAAGGCTTTTACGAGCTCGTTGAAAGCAGTAGCTATGACCATTTGTACCCATCATCATTGTAGGGGACCTATAAAAACAGTCTCGAGAGAGTATACGCGTTAATCAACAGCCGATAGTCTTGGAATTGGGTAATGTCAGCCATATATACAATTTTTGGGTGCAGTGTGTACAATTTTACTAATTTTTTTGCTGATTTTCCCAATTTTTGAAGAAACGAACGAAAATGACCGAAATCAGGCCGTTTTGTAAATAAACACAATCCGCTGTCAAAACGCTGTCTGATCTGACAGCTTCATTTAGCAGTTGGCTGTTTACAAAATCCGCGTGTTTTCTGTTGTTTACTGCGATTTACAACGTTGTTCGCAGGAATCGAGTACGAAAGCATTTCTTGTACGGTGTGTGGTGTTAAACAAAAATGGGAAAGAGACGTTCTGCTGCTGGAGGTTCGGAGGCACATGATGGAGAGTACGATTTGCCAGCAAAACACATGAACACCAGCCACATCCGTGCGAACGAACGAAGGTTAATCATCGTTCTCGAGGGCGCACAGCTTGAGTCGGTTAAGGTAAGAGTTGCGAAGCTGCGACCACTTTAAAAAGATACAAGTCTTTTTTTTGCTTTTGAAGGTAGGACCAGCGTTTGAACTGCTCAACTGTGACGATCATATCAATATATTGAAGAAAAATAATCGTGATCCGGGAAGCTGCCGGCCAGACATTACGCACCAATCACTGTTGATGCTGATGGATTCACCCTTGAACAGGGCCGGATTGCTGCAAGTCTTCATAAAAACGGAGAAGAATGTGTTAATCGAAATAGATCCACAAACTAGAATACCACGAACATTCAAGCGATTCGCTGGCCTGATGGGTAAGCATTATGGATGCGGGCAAACTGTGAGATCACTCTAACTAACTGCGTTTGCTTTGCTATACTTCCAGTGCAACTGCTTCATAAATTTTCGGTAAAAGCCGCAGATTCGCAGAAGAAGTTGATAAGAATTATTAAGAATCCAATCACCAACCATCTGCCGGTCGGGTGCCGTAAACTCGCGATGTCATACAGCGCTAATCAGGTGAAAAACGCCAAGGAACTGGTGCCGGAGAAAGACGAACCGATAACGTTGGTCATTGGTGCGTTTGCCCATGGTAATTTGAACCTAGACTACACCGAAGGCGCCTTTTCGATCAGCAACTATCCCTTATCGGCCGCATTAACCTGTACTAAAGTATGTTCCGCATTCGAGGAAGTGTGGGGTATAATATAGAAACAATAAAGCGCGGGACTACAATTGTTATCGGGTGTTGCCGGAGTTGAATTCAAATGTTTCATCAAGCAGACTTGTGTGTTACAGTTTATCGTTCAAAGCAGAATCTGTGTAAAAGCGCAATAATCTTAAACCATCGGCTGGAATCTTGTACCTGACCACAATAGATTTTCCGCTTATTCTTTAAGTTTTTAACGGACAGGAAGCTACGCGTGATGAACAATTCTTTCTGTTGAAAAAAAGTTGCGACATGTTCTGTTTCCACCACTGGTAGGGTACGAATGGTTTTATTTGGAACACTCGTTCATTACTAAGATATTTATTTATCTCATTCGTTCGCTTTCTGTTCTTTTATTCAGAGTGTAACAAGTTATTCGAGTCCTCTATGTTTTGTTTTCTTCTTTGTTAGAACAACGCTTATAAATATGTACCTCCACAACTACAATCTGTACCTACACCTGCATCGTCCTTTCGTCTAGTTGCATCCGTTCATGGTTGGTGTTTGCTTATTGTTGGTATCGGATGCAAACCTTCCATTGGGAAGGAATATCATGGTCAAACATCCTGCACACCAACTGGATCCTTTTTACTCGGGTACACCCTTCTTGCCGATCAGTGATTTATGGATATGCGGAATAACACCACCGCCGGCAATCGTCGCCTTAATCAACCCATCCAGTTCTTCGTCACCACGAATAGCCAACTGCAGATGTCTCGGCGTAATACGCTTCACTTTGAGATCTTTCGAAGCGTTACCAGCCAGCTCTAGTACCTCGGCCGTGAGGTATTCCAGGATGGCGGCCGAGTATACGGCAGCGGTAGCACCAACGCGTCCGTGGCTTGTCGTTCGGGTTTTCAAATGGCGATGTATGCGCCCGACAGGGAATTGCAATCCCGCTCGGGCGGAACGCGACACCGCCTTGAGCTTCACTTTGCCAGAAGCCTTGCCAGCCTTGCCAGCTGCCATTGTGTAGTTTAGATGTTGCAGAAGTTTTGTCCTCGTACTATTCCGAATGCTCGCAAGACGATGCGCTCTCGTCTTTGGATAACTTTTGGCGGCAACTACACCGATCTGCTACGCTGCAACTGTGCTTCGATACGACTTTTCGAAGAAACTGAACTGACAATTTCATTTTCAAAGCTGCACTATGGGCCTGTCTGCGGCTTGTATGGTTCGAAATTCCACAACGCGCAGTGACAGCTGTCACATTTCACCAACTGTCAATGAACTACACACACCCATTATATAGCAATTTCCGTCTCTGGATCGTGACTAACTTTTTGCATCGCAGAAAAGACTGGTGAAACTTTCGATGTCTCTTTAACGGCACGCAGATAATCCGAAGAGCGGTGAATATCTTTCGTGGCTGAATTTGTATGCAAATGGGGGATATAGAGATATGCAGCGTGAACTAGCATAGACAGCCTCTCGGTGGGATGTGTGTGCTGGTTTCTGTTAGAAAAGTACCAAAAAGAAGAAACCTCCCCGAAAAAAAAACCTTGAAAAGACGCAAGTGCTAATGAATTTCTCGATAGCTCATGGTTTTATCCCGTCGCTAACCTATTAGATCGTCTACTTCTGGACGAAGTGATTTCCCATGTTGTGTGCAATAGTGCTACTTGATTTAGCGTATGATTGAATAAAAAATAGTTTCATTAATCTTGCAAGAGATTGGAGTTGGAGCAAAAAAAATGGGGTTTTGCGTTTGTGTTGTCTTCTTCTCTTGAACGTAATCGCTAAAAGCCATTACCAGTGCAAGTACTACAGAGCAGGGACATCGAAGAAGCAGGAAGTGGTAGAGAGAATAACCACCCGATAGGAAGTGGGTGCTTATTTCCGCTTTCTAAAAAACCCCTCGAACGAAGCAACCTCTGCTATGTGTGCGTGTGTGCGCATTTGATACGTGGTGTACATGTGTGTGCGTGCTGTCGGGTCGGCTGGGAACAAAACGGATGAAAAATGCTTGATTTCGACGAATAGGCAGCCATTTTGTTTTCCAAGTTGATGTGCACCACTGGCGCGAAAGAGTTGAATAGATACATGGCAGTATAGAAGTAAAAACGCTAATTCCAACTAAAAAGTCAATCAACCGCTGCGGTCAAATGCGAAAAGGAGGGTCCGACTGCCGTGTAGTAGAAGCATCTTAAAGAAACTCTGGAGAAATAAATATCCAGGCGGCGGCAACACGCTGGACGAAACGAATATCAAGGCGAAGACAACTAACACCCGCGAATTGCTTCGAGGTTAAAGCGGCATGGTTTTGGGTACGGTAACGCAGTAACATTTTTCCCGTGAGCCTAAAAGTCGTCGACGTCTGTTGGATGCACGGGCAAGTGACTTTTTTTCGCAGTCCTGCTCTTCGAAATTAAGCGGCTGGAATTTTTCCGCTGACTTGCAAACATTAATGTGCGCTGCGCTCCACTAACACTAACCGAACGCGGATCTTGCTTTCGCTCTTGCTCACGGAGCCACGGGGAGTTCATGAGAGGCAGCCACATCGCCGAGCGCCGAGTGCGAAAGAGCCCACCGGCTGCGGTGCGCGTGACGTGAAAGCGAGACCACCCGAAGCGTACAGCGGTCATACAGTGAAGTTTTCTCATCGCCTCAGCAGTGGCTTGTGTTCGGCTCGGATCGCAATTTTCATCCAGAATTTATGCAGAAAATTGCATTGCACGCACAGGTAAATGGGCACAATCACGCCGTGAGCATTGGCTGTGGTCCAGTTCGATGCAGTACGGTACGATAATAGCCGGTGAGGTTGTGAAAAATCGATTTAAAGTTTCGCCCTCCGTACACCTTGGTGCAGTCAGAGGCGCCCTACTGTATAGAGGGAGAGAGTTGCCCTGGTGGTGTGTTGGTAAAGCGCGTATGCGCCGCCCGCCATATTTGCTTTGGGAAGAGAGAGAGCGAAAGAATCATGCACTCTCTCTCGCCACGGGTTCCGTGATAAAATCGTGCCCATTTGGTGTGTGAAAAAAAATGCGTTTTGAAAATTCAATTGTGTTCCCCGGGAAAAAAAACATACGCGAAATGAGAAAATGAGCGTTGTGTTCGAAATGCGCACGGTTGTGTGGGTTGCTGACCAAGCCGACCATTCCATATCAACCGCAAACGCGCTGCTGAGGCAGCAGCAGTAGATGACATATTCCTGTGGCGGCTTTCTTTCTCTTCATCGTTTTGCATCGAGGCGTGTGCTCATGTGTGCGTGCGGGAGTAGTGTGAACGAGGGAACGCAAGTGTGTGCAAGCCAATGTGCGCGCGCGCGCTCGAGCACTTGATGGGAGCGTTCCGGAGTGTGTATGAGTGTGTGTTTAATTGAAAGAAGACAGAGAGAAAAAATGATGAAAACCTACGTGATTTCGAATCGATGGAAAATGCTTGTGTGTGTGAGTGTGTGGGTTGAAGGTTGGCTTCCATCAGTAGTGTAGTCTCCGACCTGTTTGTAGCTGGTAGTATGCTAGTGTGTTTCACTTCCGATTTCGCCCGGTTTTTTTTTCTCCGTCTCTTTTCTGTACGAAATGCGGGAGAATGAGTGCGTCCGTGTGTGTGTTAATGATGAAAATCCACATTCACCCGGTGGTGGTGTGCGCGACCCGGAGCGTTAGAGATGAGATGGGGTTGGCTTTTTCGAACGGAAAAAGGGCAATGGAACATTCTAGATGCGTACAGGAACCACAGTTCTCTCGTACGGATATGCTCGGGAGTCTCGGCATTAATGGGGTTCTTTAAAGCGGACACAACGGACGATGTACCCGTATGTTGTGTGTTTGTCCGGGGAGATTGAAATAACGGAGATGTTCGCACTATTCGAGGTGGTGTCGTTATATAAGATTATCACGGACTCTCGAGACGTAGCAACAACCGTAACAAACGAGTTTCGTTTTCACACGAGGACACACAGCAGGCTGTCCTGCTAGCGTAATTGCGAATATAGTTAAGACATATGGTTAGGACGTTCTCATGGGAGTAGAACATCCAACATGCACAGTAGAACGGATCAATCGTAGATAATTAATAATATGATGATTAATCTCACAGAAGGATATCTGTGTTGCTGAATTTGTTTGATAGTGTCATCAAGGCCGTTGAGTTATTAGAGCCAAGACGCCCAACGGAGGGAGGGGCTTGGAGCTATTACAGACAGCTTCTTCAGATCTGTCAACCATGAGAGTATACAAACTGTCTCAGCAATATCTCTGGAATATATGGTCCTTGAAACTAAGAATAATGTTTTTCTTTTGTTATTTTTTGTACATAACTTGAAGGGCTTATAATGGGCATTGTGTTTTATTACACGTAGATGATAATTACTTTGACATTTAATGATAAAAGTACAGTGAAAGAGGTGAAAGTTGTCAAAGTAGTATCTCCCTTTCAGTTACATGCCTACAATACATACATGTTTTGTTTACCAATCTATCATCACCGCGTGTTTTCTACTGTAACATCTTAAAATGAATGTATAGTTTATAATGCATAGTTTTCGTATCTATCTACAGGTTTCTGCAGAACTGTGAGGTGTTTGTGATGGTACACAGCTGACTGGACAGCAATCCTTGAAACCTTAAACGGTACGTATATGAGGTAAACATGTAAACGCAACTTCGCGGTGATGATGGATATATCCAACACAACACATTTTTCTACAACAAACAAGCTCGATACTGAGAGATAGAAATATGGAGGTGATATAATGTAGACAAAGTATTATCCGATAAGAATTTATATCTGGGGAAATGGACAGGTTAAACTGTGAGATGATTGTTGTAACACAGCGAAAGCGAAACAGTATGCGAAAGTATATGACACCGATGCTGGTACACTTGATCCAGGATATGTGCACTTGTGGAAATAAAGCAACATGCGTTGACTCACCATTTGCGCTTATACACATCCTGCTGTAAATGAGGCTTGTCCAGCCACAGCCGCCACTCCACAAACCGATTACCGGCGCGGCGAGTGTGTGTGTGTGTGTGCCGTTACAGACAGAAAGTACGAGACGAGTAGACATGGACGGCAGGGGTCGTCGCGAATGGCTAGACACATGGACAAGGAGGACGGTGTGTCTGTGTTCGCCGCGCAGCAATTGCGGTGCCAACGGTATTCTGTCTCGCGTGTACAGAAGAACGCACACACAGATCACATAGGAGGAAAGAGCGAGCAAGAGAGTGAGAAAAGGCTGCGCGATGCTGGCGCCGCCGCCTGTGAGCCGCATAGAAAAGGGAGATGCCAACAGTTTGTTCACGCTGTGTTGCGCGCGTGTGTGCGGGAGCGAGACCAAAGCCGTGAATGAAGAGCGCGATTGAAGTAGCTTGGTTTTTCGCTAGATGGTGACACCAAACACACAGCCAGGGAGCAACGAAAGTACGCGAACGACATCTCGAGCAAAAGTAAAACAGGGGATGACGTAAATATGACGTATCCGTGCTGAGGAGTCGCGGTTATTAGAGGTAGTGCGTGCGTGCACGTGTGTGTGTTAGTGTGGCCCGCCTGGAGCGTTTGCAGTACGCGAACATAATGGCCCACGGTAGTAGTAGTGGTGACGGCGGTAACGTTCGAGACTGCACCGATGAGTAAAATGTGTGTGTGTGTTGGTTTGATTCCCTTTCGAACGCGCATTTACACGGGACAGCGCATAGCGTAAATAAATGTGTGTGCGTGTGAGCAGCGAGAACTGTTCAAGAAAAAGACGCTACAACGCCTGCTCTGCTGCTGCCGCCTTTGCTTGTGGTTGCACGCGGACGGACGGGCAATGTGTGTTGGCGTGTAAAAATGTGATATTTTTGTGGTTAAAGTAGCTTGTTGGATGTTGAAACGGTGTGTACAGTGTTGCTCGTGCCCGTGGTGACCCGTGTAATGTGAAGTAAATCCGGTTCGAAGCGCTAAATGATGGTTAAATTGGAAATATTTGTTTAGATCTTGACCTTGAGTGTACATTGATCTTTCACGTTTCGCGAGCGCGCCTTGCTTTGTAGGAAGTGTGTGCGCGGTACTTCCTTCACCATGGGTCGCCCATTTCCCCCTCGGGTGTGCCACCCCCTCGTGCTCTTTTGTGTCTCGTTCGCGACGTAGTAAGAATGATCCGTTGAATGAGACATTTTTAACCCTGTGTGTGAGTAGTGTGTGTGTGTGTGTGCGTTCACAGTGCGTTCCGTGTGACGGTGTGTGGCCGCAGCTGCTAAATTGCGCGCTCGTTTGCCCGATTCCATTTTCACCGCATCACGTTGGATCTTTTTCGTGACTTCGCGTACCGTCAAGAGACAAAAGGGGGCAAAGTGTCGTTAAATTGTTTCGACGGGAAGAGAGAACTAACATTCAGTGGGGCGATGGTGTGAATGTGTGTCGTATGACGCCATGGTGTGATGAGGTGAGAACATACAGCAGGCTCTGATGTACCTGCGGTTGGTGATGATTGCTGGTTGATTCGTTTCGGACTTTGAGAGAAAGAGAGAGAATCTTTAAAAAGGTGTACCCAAAGTATGTAATGACATTGTTGCATGTGTGTGTATATGTGTACGTACGTATAAGCATTTTGCGGAAGTAAAAAGTTCGGAAGCGAATGAAAATTCACAATAATTCGTTTCGCTTCTTGTGTTAGCGATTCGTTATGTATTTGCTAAAACCACCCTAGGGAACTTAAAGCTACACAAAATGTATAACATGTTGAGGTTACTTACCCCAAATATATTGAGCCTTCGAAAGTTTGCATAGCACTGAGTGTATATAAGCTAAAACATTACTATCCAACATCACAGTCAATCTTCTTCACAAAGAGATGAAAGAGATATGAAATCATCACACGTCGTTCACCGCGCTTGTTCGTATGATTTCAACAATCAAGAGTTATAGAAAGCTGTTAGTATGCGTAAACCTCCGGCACAGTATTCCCCTAGTTTGTTATGAAAAATGTGGAGTGAAAACTACTATGATCTATGCGCTAACGAGGAATTCGGTTTCAGGCTTAGTCCAGATACTATGCAGCAAGGATCAGGATCGACAACGCCTATAGCGGCACCGGTAAGTACCATTAGTTACCATTAGCCCCAATCAACGTTGATTCCCAATGTGTTGGACCCCATGAAGATGAAACTCTATCTAACTATGTCTGTGTATTTTGCTTACCTCTGCAACCCTCTGCAGGCAAGTGTGCCCCCAGCGCCGGCATCAATCGACAGTATGGACGATCCACCGCCAAGGAACGAGCCCGTCGTCGAACCGGTAAATGGGATTGTGCAGCCGCCCGTAATGCCACCACCAGAGCGTCCGGGCAGGTTAACGAATCAGCTGCACTTCTTGCTGCGCACCGTAATGAAGGCGGTATGGAAGCATCAATTTAGCTGGCCATTCCAGCAACCGGTCGATGCGAAGAAGCTCAACCTACCAGACTACCATAAGATCATCAAGCAACCGATGGACCTGGGCACGGTCAAGAAGCGGCTGGAAAACAATTACTATTGGACGAGCAAAGAATGTATACAGGACTTCAACACAATGTTCACCAATTGCTACGTGTATAACAAACCGGGAGAGGATGTGGTAGTAATGGCGCAGACGCTGGAGAAGCTGTTCCTAACGAAAGTATCCCTCATGCCGAAGGACGAAACAGAGATGGAAGTACAGCAGCCGAAAGGTGGCAAAAAGAAGCCCCGATCGTTGGCACCACCGGGCACGTTGGTGGGTAATACATCCGTAACGGGTGCGGCGGCAGCAGCCGGCGTCGCACCGAATGCGGCCATCGTGGCCGGTGCGAATGCGGTTGCAGTGGCGGCAGCGGCAGCTGCTGCCGCCCGAGCACGGCCCGGTTCGGCACTTGGGGCGGCCGTATCGTCCAGCGTTCCTCCACTTAGTGCGGTGCCACCGGGGGTGGTAGGTGCCGCATCGTCGGTGGTCGTACCGAGCGTACCTCCGATTGGTACCCTGCCACCCCAGACTGTGCCTGGTAGCACTAACACCACCACAACGGCCGGACCCAACGCGGCAGTTGCGGCGCTGACGGCGGCAGCCGCAGCTGCTGCGGCCGCTAGCGCTCCGCACAATCCCATGAGCAGCAATCCGATCGGTGCACCTGTAGTCAACAAACCGAGCGCACCAGCAAACCCGCCGTACATGGTAAATAGTTCACAGGGCGGTATGGAAACCGTTTTACCTCCCCAGCAACCAGCGAAGGTTAAAAAGGGTGTTAAGAGAAAGGCAGACACCACAACGCCGACAGCAACCGTATTCGATCCGCACTATGGCACACCGATGGACTCGAACGCTGCCAAAATTGCCACCCGAAGGGAATCTGGGCGTCAGGTAAGAATCAATAGAAATTCAATCGTATTAACATATTGTATTCTATTATAGTTTGAATGGCATATAGGTATGCTTCGTTGTCCTTTTTTTTTTTAATCTTATTCATTACAATATTGCAGGACATTGTACCCTATCAAACTTCGACCTACCCCATGTCTCCGATGGCGCACCAAGGGACGACCTCGTCACAATATCCGCCGAAGAACAAGGAGAAATTGTCCGACGCACTGAAGTCATGTAACGAAATACTGAAGGAGCTGTTCTCCAAAAAGCACTCCGGATACGCCTGGCCATTCTATAAACCTGTCGATGCGGAGTTGCTCGGACTGCACGACTACCACGACATAATCAAAAAGCCGATGGATCTCGGTACGGTGAAACGGAAAATGGATAACCGAGAGTATAAGTCAGCGCCAGAGTTTGCCGCGGATGTTAGGTTAATATTCACCAATTGTTATAAGTACAACCCGCCAGATCACGACGTGGTCGCAATGGGCCGGAAGCTACAGGACGTGTTCGAGATGCGGCTAGCGAATATACCGGACGAACCGGTAAACAATGTGGCGCCGCATCATCAGTGCAAGGAAAGCGAACCATCGTCTTCGAGCGATTCCAATGACAGCGATGATGAGAGCGAGTCGGACGAAGAATGCGCACAGAAATTGAAGCTACTCGAGAAGCAGCTGTTCGAGATGCAGGAACGAATGCGGAAACTGACCGAGGAGGCACTGCAGAAAAAGAAACAGAAGAAGAAAACGAAGGACAAAAAGAAACCATCAGTGGCAGGGCCGGGCAGTGGTGCAAGTGGTGGTGCAAGTGATATTAAGGGGATTATGGATCCTCATGCCGGACTCGGTATGCCACATGGCCCCGGCAAAGCAATGCATCAGATGGCAGGTGCAATGGGTCAACCACCGATGGGTGGACCGGGAGCGGTACCCGTGATGCCAGCACCTGGGACCAAAGCAAAGGCGAAGGGACAGAGAGCGCCAAAGGCGGGTGGTGTCGCTGGTGGTGCTGCGCTCAACGCACCTGCGAAACGCACTAAAAATGCGGGTGCCGCTGGAACCAGTGCACCGCGTGCGCCGAACAAGAAGAAAGCATCGCAGAATGTGTCCAACTTCGATTCCGAGGAGGAAGACACGGCCAAACCGATGTCGTACGACGAAAAAAGACAGCTGTCGTTGGACATTAACAAACTACCGGGTAAGTTGAAAGTTTAAGCTAAGGAATAATATCTCCTGTAATCATACGAACGTGCCAGACAAACACGACATCGAACAAGATCGTTTGAGTCTGTCTCATATGTCTGGGATTCACCCTGAAATTGTGTATGCCTTGGAGAGCAGTTCCAAGCGATTGCCATAGCGATTGATTGAGCATAATTTTTAAATTATGTTTTCCTCAACAGGCGATAAGCTGGGCAGAGTTGTACATATAATACAAAGTCGGGAGCCATCATTACGCGATTCCAATCCGGACGAGATCGAGATTGATTTCGAAACGCTGAAGCCATCAACGCTACGAGAGCTGGAAAGCTACGTAGCATCCTGCCTGCGCAAGAAAACTCGTAAGCCTTACTGTAAGTTTCCAACTTAACAAACACTGCTACTGAGAAGAGATACCGATCACATACACATGACTGTTTATTTACATTACACACCTATTATGGATTCCTTATGTTTTATTTTATCTCATTCACTATATTCTTGGCCACGCGTGTTTAAAATCCTTGTCGCATAATGCGTAGCAATATATAAACATGATCTTCACCATGCTATGGGCAATCTTGCATTGGTTGTCGTTCTGTTGTTTGCCTGGCTATAAGCGATGCATTGGATTATTATACTAGTTTCGCACTTTTACATTCCTTTATATCGTTCTTCTTTTTTATCTTCAACACATCTCACTATATGTTAGTAGTAAAATCGCAAAGAGCATCGCAAAATTTTATCTGTAAAATTTGAATGTTCCATTTATTTGCCCTTGAAATCGCACTTACCGGGTTTAGAAATATCTAAAAATTCTACTGCCGCGGGTGGTTTTATTTTACATCCAAAGATATGTCTGTGAATGGTTCACGAAACATTGTTTTCCAATATTTGCTATCAGTAGTGTCTGTTAATTGGAAGTTATACCCATTTACTACTACTTCTACTTGACTTCGTACTCTTACATTATTAGTAGTTCTTTTGCTTAGTTTAACTTCACAGGTTGCATGTGTGCCGCAAGGTGTTAATGATAATACTGTGCCCAAACGAGATGCGATGAATGATGTGCCTTTTTGGGCATACGTCCATCCCGTTTATTGTAACAGTTTTTTGTCATTGATGTTGCCACACATATTTATTTAACAAGATTATTAATGTATGTAGATTTGATGAATAGTTAGCGCTCTCTATCTATGTATTTCATATTTTTTGCTACATCTGCTGTAGCTTTTAAGCTAGTAGAATATGATATACTTTTCCTTAGTTTCTTTCTTAAATAACCACCATTAACCAATTCGAGACATTCATTCCAAAATCGGCTACAATGTATCACAATGTTTTCCCTTACATTTCATAGACAAAAAAGTATCTGGTAAATCCAAGGAGGAACAGATGACGGAGAAGAAACAAGAGCTGGAAAAACGGCTCCAGGATGTGACGGGTCAGCTTGGCACAGGGAAAAAGAACGCGAAGAAGGGTAAACTCATTTTACTTTGTCATTTGCAAATTATTTCTGTGTAGCTGTGTTAATTATTCTTAATTTGTCAACTCGAACTGGAACGAAAAGAAGGCGGATGGTGGTCGATTGTTTGCTAATACCAAGCGTATGCTTTTTTCCCTATATTTTCTCTATTTTGTTCCCTCTGTCATATTTATGCGTTCGCGGATATCGGAATACAGACGAAGCCAACAAACAGGACGTTGCTCCTTCCGGAGGCAATATGTCCTCCAGCAGTAGCTCCAGTGATTCCTCGTCGTCGAGTTCAAGCGATTCCAGTTCTAGTGATTCCAGCGACAGTGAAGCAGGTTAGGCCAAATCTTCTTTGTTCTAAAACAAAAAAAAAAAACAAACAAAATGAATCACAATTCTGTAGTGTTAAATGATATAAAAGGAAAAAAGGAGAATCAGTGACAGCAAATAATAACTTAATTTTAGCACTTATCGTTGTTCTCAACTCAGCTTAAAATTTCAAACAGTGGGAATATTGGGGGAATATAAGGAATTGTAGAAGGAAAAAAAAACAATTAAAGTACAGAATCACTCTCGCCCTCTCCATGGCAGGATCGATTAGTAGATCGAGTAGATTTGTTTCCGTCTGTTTTTTTTTTAATCGGGAGTATTTAAGATTGGTTATTCTACACGGAGGTATTTATATACGTATCTAAAACAAATGGATTTTTCCAAGGATCCTTAAAAACGTTCATCCGGAGCTAAAGTTCAAACCTTTTTGGTTGTTAGCTTATGTAGGCAGTGAGAAGAGTAATAGTGTGAGAGAAACTTTTATTTCCATTTGAGCTAAATAAGTTTTGTTTGTTCTGCTGATCTAACGCCATTTTATGCATACAAAAAAGAAAAAGTTGAAATTGTGTATGTCTGCCGTGGAGACGACGCTCTAATTCTTAATTTAGCTTCACAGAAATGTGGTGTAGCACCGGCGTATGGATATTGGAAGGATTGATAGGGATCTATTCATTGGACATAACTGAATGAGATGACACGTTTGTCGGGAGACACTTTTGCGTATTTTAATTGTCGACACTTTTATATAACGGTCAAAATACGATCACGTAAACATGTTTGTAGTAGGATTATAGGAAGATATTGTATGGTGCCATTCGGGTGGCGGCAAATAATGCATAGGTAGGCAATACATAAAAATACATATGTATTAATCTTTTATCCGTACAAAACCTGTAGCTGTCAACTTTACCATCAGTCTTATTTGTCTCTACAACCACTGTAGATCCTGTTCATTACTAGCTATGTCATATGTTTGACCATCTGTTACTTGAATGACCCATAGTTAACCACAACAGTAAACATTGTATGAGCGCTTCATATTTTTTTTGTATTTGCAATATATCTGCTGGCTGGTTTACATTTGTCTTGCCCGTTTGTTGGTGGTGATAGAGGACCCTTCATGTACTTGATTCAATATCGTCGTTCATATGACGGGACCAGTACCAAATTCCATCCGGATTGTTCCTCTATAGCAACTATATCCGGCTGTACGGTAAAATTTAGTAAGCCATTTATGGCAGGCATGGCCTAGAAGATCCTTACGCCGAGAAGAAGATACGGTTAAAGCATGAAAAATCTATTCCAAGTAACTAAATTTTCATCTATTGTTCTTCTGCTACTACGGTTGTACTGTTGCGGAACCGGTCAAGATAACAGTGTGTCAAAGAAACTGCAACTCGATTTTTATGTTTCTCGACAAAACATTTCCTGGCATTTTGATGCAATGGAAACATCTTGCACGGATGTATGATGCACACTGCGTTAGTCAATAGATAGGTATATCATGAAGGTGATAAAGAGAAGTTTTCCTTTTGCTTGATCTGTACTCCATCGAACTTCATTTATACATAACAACACAAAAAACTGTTCAAATTAAATAAATTTAAGCACGCATGTGGTAATATATTGGTTTTAGTTTGGTTGGGTACTTTGAGCATATTCCTTTTAACACTCAACAATTCCAAGAAACGTGCTAGTGCTTGGACTGGGACACTAAATGTTGAAAGCATTGAATGGCCCTTGCTACTTTCAAAATTAAACTAAATAATTAAGTTTTTTTTTATTAGCGGAAAGGCAAGCATTTCATTGAGTCAGCAGGATTTTGCTTTAAGTATTCTTATGTTATGGACAAAAGAAATCGGTGGATATGTGTATTGCCTGCACACGTTTCAACTTGATGGTAGCAAATGACATTTGATTAAATCATTTTCGCTTCATATTGTGGCAAAATGGATATAACATTAGAAAGCCAAGCTGATCTTTTTATCGAAAAACAAGGAACCGCTTATAATCGTGCAATAATTGAAATGACTCTGTTATGAGCATCTGCGTTTGGTTTTAGACTGAGTAAATGATAGCATAACTTTCAACATGATTTTCACTCAAATACAAAATTGATCGATTCCGTGTGCGTGCGCACATGGTCCACCCAACTATGCTAATTGCCGTTAGACTTAGGTTATAGGATGACAACTACGACGGTTTGTTTTGTTTTGCAACTGGTGTGAAATCTGTATCAACTCTTTTGATACATTCTTCACACATGTATTATTCCGTTACATTTTATGATGATCCACATCACCTCGGTCGGACTAAGCCTTTCGACCACGTTCCACGCACTCCAAACGGTGGCAGGAAAGAGGTGAAATTCATAATGAGAGAGCAGCAAGATGCGTGTGAAAGAAAAACATAATTAGGCAAAATACACAAAATCAGTCATGGTTCATTTCATCGTAACTTTTTATTTAAGGCGTAAATTGAGAGACAGAGGATCAACAGTTGATAATAGGTAGTTGGCCTAAAACAGAAGGATGAGCATGTTTGCGAAAGCACTCAGTTTCCGTTACGGCCTTGCACACTGAAACAGACGGCGATTCCACATTGGTGGTGTAGTAAAGGGCAGCTAATTGATGAAGCGTAGAAAAGCATTATGCACACAGACATTAAGTAGCTTAACGAATTTATTTTCCTTTCGAACTTCTCCTAACCCCTGGCACAAGTGTGTGTTGGTTATACTAACAACAGAGTTGCAGAACAGTTATTTTAGCTGGTTTAAGTTCGGCCGCGTTTTTTTTTTATATGTTCTAGTTCTAATAATATTTTGTCACATCAACGAAACCCTCCAATAGTGTTATAGTTAACGGTAAACCACTGAATGATATAAGAAGGGTGTATTTTTGAATATAATAGTATTGTGCGTTCTGGCGTCATATGTACCCGCTTCTCGGATCTATTGCGTATATGATGCACAATGCGCATATATATATATATATATGTATATGTATATCATAACATCTTTATGTCATTGTATTCTCCTTTATGTTACCTTTTATTTTGCTTTTCTACAAATCTTCAACAAATTTCTCGTGTTATAAATGTGTAATGTGGTGGGGGCAGCCAACAACAGAAATCGTGTCACAATTCTATCGGTTTTCCTTCGCAATCGCGCGCTACCCGGCAGTGTTTTCGTATATTCGCTCGTGTTTTTTTTTCAAATCGTTCAAATGCACAAAACAGCTCACAAAAACAATAGAGATACAGAGAACCAAAAGAGGAAAAGTTCCGCGGGGTCGCGCATGTTTACAACCTGTTTTTACACACTAAATTGAACTCTACCGTGCCTACACCAGAACTTCCAATTGCGTAGAAGGTATGTGTTTATTGTAAATTCTTTTTACCACACCACTCCTTATAAATCAGTATGCGTTTATGTTATGTAGCAACATGAAGAAGAAGGTGAAGAAGGTGAATATCTGGTCAGTTATTATCTTTAATAGCCCATCAAGGACGATTAGAGCGAACATAGAGCCAGGACAATAGAGAAATAATGCTTAGCAAAACTGAATAAACAACAGATGAAATGTATGTATAGTTCTTTGTGCGCAAAACCCTTTACATCTATCCTATATCCTGTTCATGATAGCAGTTTTCGGTGTTTACCAGCTTTTTTCTGCTTTCTATTGCTATTAACACTTCTCATCATTAGGACGTGTTGATAAGTGGGACCTTTACGAATAGCTTAGCAAAAGCTGGACAAAAGTTTACCACGATTTTTTCACGATCGTGAGCTGATGATCATTTGATGGCTTTGACATTCGCAGGAATATTGTAAGGGGATCGCTTTACAATTGATCAGTTGGTGTGTATTGTTCAGTTCATTAACAGCACACAGCACACTCTCAATGATTGCAATGTTCGATGCTATAGAAAAGCATGAGCATCTTTGGTGTATATTAAACTGTTTTAGAAAACTGAAACCAATATTACGTACCTCTAGGAATGTATGCAAATAAGTTGTTTTTTGAGAAAATTTGGCGCAGCGTTTGTTGATATTTTGCGTGTGTTTGTTAGTGAAATGGGGAAATACAAAAAAAAAGAAAAGCAATATTGCGGTTCAAAGGACAATTGAAAAAAACAAACCCATCAGTTTCGAGCGAGTGAATAAGATAAGCAGCAGCAACAGAAAAAATAAAAGGATCAGGTTTACAGCGCAGACAATGTGTAACATGTGTAGAATGAAGCGATGCTGTGTGGACAAGCGCATGTTTAGAATTTGTTTAATATATTAATGTAACATAATAGAGATGAACTAAATTATCACGCTAAAATAAGGGATCAAATTGCTGTTTATCTCTTGCTTTGTTGCGATCACTCCCGAGATCGGATTAGGTTCAAGATCCAAGGTGTTCGGTCCCCTACCAAGTACATTCAGATGAAAAAGTCATTCACTACCCGGCATTTGTTTGAAGAAGAAACAATTAAAGACATGGTGATAATGGATTACGCTAATTTTACACAGTTTCTATACGTTCGATTTGTTTTTTTTTTTCCTTTTAAATGCTTACTCCGTTGCTCTTTTACGATACATGAGCTATAATTGTTCAATTGCGGCGTATTGTGGTCATGAGGGATTTTTCACAATAGTTTTGATGAACAAGCTTTTCGGTTCGGTTCTTAGGTAACATTAGGTAAGCTATGCCCCCGCTGGATAACAGAATAGAAAACATGTTGTGTAGAAACATGAAAAACTTATGTTTCGCTAATAGAATTGTATCTTGTTAAAAGAAGCGACGATTCGGCTGTCGGCAATGCCAACAAAACCCCATTACACATTGTTTGCACGTGAAAGAGCTAATATGTTGTTGAAAAAAACGAACAAACAACAGCAAAAAACGCTATCATTAATATGTTCTTATATCCATTGGAAAAGAGATGTGTTTTTACTTCGTAAATTTTAAGTTTCGCTTGCGGTTTTACGCTACTTACGAAGTTACTTTCTGTTTTTTTTTCTGTGTTTTGGTATAAGGAAGTAAGTAGCGCCCGTTGTAATATATTTAAACTTAATGGCTCGCAGGCAGTAGCGCAGGGAAAATAACGGCGAATTTGTTGATTAGTTGCTCCAGATTGTTTTTTTTTCTTTATATTGTTCCTCTTTCTCTCTCTCACTTTCTCTCTCACTCTCACTCTCTGTCTCTTGCTTTACGTTATCATTTCCTACGGGGGCTGTCAGTTTTTTTTATTGGTGTAAAACGGATGAATAATGTGCTGTCAGAGCATGATTGTTTTAGCTCTGCTGTGTTTTTTGGGATTGTTTTTGTTACTGTACTAACTTATGCTTTTACACCACAACATTGTTTTCTACTTTATATGCATCCTGCCCCCATTTAAAAAGTGTTAGCGATGGCTTTGATATGCTACATTCGCTTGCGACATGTGACATATAATGGAGTATTGATATGAAACATACGCAAGCATAATGAAATAAACACGAGCACAACAGAAAGATAGATTACATGAGAAGCGATTTGGTTCCAGCCGTAGATAGAACAAAGAAATTGATTTTAATTTCTTTCCGTGAAGATTTCTTCCATTTTACAAAAAAAAAACAGTTTGCGCAAATTGTAGGGGAAGACTCTTATTTTCACTAACGCCAAACACTCTCGGTATTTCATTAAAAGGCGTTGCCAGCGTAGCAAAAACAAAAGGTAGTGTGATGCAGGGTTGCAAATAGTTCTGCCAGACAAATCCATTCACGAACGATAGACAAAACTTAGTAGAAGTTGAAGCGGTGGTGAGCATAGCATACATATATTGCCTAGGAGTGAAAATAAGAGTTAGCATATATACATTTTATTTACCCGTGTAGCCACTACGGCCACCGTTTCGTATGTGTGTTGTAAAATGGTGTAAATTTTTTGTTCATCTCTTGTAAAACCATACTTTGGTTATGGTATATTGCGTGGGTAGGTTCTTTTTTTTAGTAAAAGGTACATGACCAACCGACCCCCGACACGCGTCTGTTCATTGTTGATAAAAAAATAGTAAGATGCAGTAAAAATAGTAAGAGTAAGATGAGATGTGTGTGTGTGTGTGTAGGACGATCGTCTAATGGATAAAGAACACATTCTTTTGAACTATTCCGTAATGAATTGTAGAAAAGCGAAACAGAAAAAAATGTGTAATTTAAGGAGTTGTTTTGCCATGGCCGAACAAAGCAATTTGAGATGTGTGTTGTAAGATAAGGTGTGTAGCGCAACAATGGAAGAAGGAATAGGATGTACCAAGCATGTTGTGGTGTTGTGAGACACATATGCGCAATGTGTAGCGCGCGAGTGGTGCTCATCAACGCTACGCAGCTTGGGGGTTCCATTTTGTGGGTGTGTGGTGTTGCTTTATAAGAGTACAGTCATAATACGAACATAAGGCAAATATAGAAATAATATACGCGGTACTATAAACAAAAAAAAAAATGCACTGCACTGTATGTTGAACATGCATGCAAAACTATGTTCTTCAGTTTTGAAAAATTGCGCTAAATTCAATAGCTGATGCAAAACAAAAAAAAAAAACAGCAACAATGTAAGCTGGAAATCCATCGAGAAACAAGCCTTTTCGCATTTATCTTGTATAATTTTCTGATTTTCCACAAATCGTAATCGGGCAGATAGGAGATTGCGAATATGAAGCTGATCAAATGCGTCGAGTGTCCGATTAGTGCAAAGCGAAAAGTATAGTTAAACAAGACTAGTGAAGTAAAGCAAATTTGAACCCATGTATGAAACAAATAATTTACCAACAAAAAACCACCCCCTATACACACTTGGTGTAATAAAACAGAGTGTAACAGTTAAGGCGCACGATCGTTCAATCTCTCGTACCAATAACGGTGGTCAGCTGTTTGGTGGAACTTGACTCAAAATTTTACAAAAAAAGGATGATTACTAGCAACTTTATTTTGTGATCCCCATTTGTTTTTCGACTCGATTCGAGCAGTACAGCATTATGCATGTCGCGCACTAGTGAAATGTAGGAATAAATTTTGTGAATTTTGATTCTTCAAGTCAAGTATTTTTCTCACTACGTCAACGATCGAGCATATTGATCAAGTGCCCGGTGGTATGGTTCCGTATGGGCACTCAAGTTATGGCTTGCAATGAAAGTATAACGTTACACACAACGCTGGGTAAACAGCGATGTAAAGACGATTGAACCTCCTCCCCCCCCCCCCCCCCCTCCCCGCCCAATACATAATAAGCGTAACTAAAATTGCAACAAAACAAAAAAATGCTACAAAAAAACACAAACACACACAATTAAATATAAATGGAAAATCAAGCATTATAATCGTAAAACTTGAACCTACTAAAAGAAAAAGAATATATATAAGTAATAAAAATCGAAACGTAAAATGCTACATGAGAATCGTTTTCACTGGCCGGTGGGATAAATGTCACACGAACGCATTAACAGGTTGCGATCATGGGACAACACAGTTGGATCAATTTGTTCGTTGGTTGTATTTGTTTTCCACTTTCCGTATCACTAAGAGTTGCCTTTTCTCAGTTTTGTATATAATGGAATTGTTAGTCGTATACGATTGTTTGTTGTTGGCTGCAGCAACTGGAGTACGCAAATTCGCGCGCTTGGTTATCATTCGTTTGATGAAGTATTGGTGTTTAACGACGTACGCCCCCTACACCGTCCCCACTATATTACACACGACATGAGAAATTTGTTGAAGAGAGAAAACCGTCCGGTTATAACGCCTGCGATGAGCGGGAAACCATAGAAAACAAACGTTGCTATCGGCACGGATGGCGATCGTTGCAGGTATTTATCGTCGGAATGCAAAGCATAAACGATTACAGAATTGTATCAGGATCGTTTAAAACTGTGTTCGCATCAACTATGGTGCATCCATAGACGAATACCCATCGTTAGGACAACATTAAACGTTCTTTTATTGCAGAAGCTGGAGGGCGACCACCGCGTAAGAAGAAGAAGGATTCCTCCTCTCCGATGGTGCCCGGTGGCAACAATTCCGCTAACACGGTAAGCAATGCTTATGTTGGTTTAGAGATTAAAAAAAAACTGTTTGATTCCCCGCTAGTTGATCAGTTGATTCCACACACCCCTCCAGTGTCAGATGGACGGCATACAAATGCCTGGCTTGATTCTTTTTTAACATTATGTGCTGCGATTCGTTTTGCAATGTGTGTTTTGTGTGTGCGTGTGTCGGTAAATTCTCAGAGCAGCAGAAGTAAGGAAACAAAACGTATTCTAACATCTTTCCATAAAGAAAAATATTTTGACATAAACCTTAACGATAACAAGTTCAGAACAAATTACTTGAAATTTATCTTCTGATTTCCTCTCCCTGGGTTGCTCCCTGGCAAATTCGCATATAGTTTCTAGTTAGTTAGTCACAAAACATGTTAAAACTTCAAGCAATAATTATTCATGTTAAATCAAGCAACTGTAGTTGAACCCCAATGATCAAAGAAAAAGTGATGAACTTTATGAACATCTTTTTTTGGTGTTGTTTCTATCCCTTACCAAAGTACAATGTCCCGGGACAACCCAGTATGGTTCGCTCGGGTCAGTTTACAAATGGTACATTGCCGCTCATAACCATGTAACTTCCCCCGTAGGGCCGCGCATGATGCATATTGACTCTCATTTGTTACCGACATATCCCATCTTCCAGTCCTCTGCTCCAGCCAACGCATCGACACTACCGGCAACGGCAGCGGTATCGCAGATGCTACCGAGTGCTGGTGCCGCCAGTAACACAAACACCACTTCCAACACCACTACTACCACGAACAACAACAATTCCAATACCATCACACCACTCCCGAACGCCGCCGCTCAGCAGCCACAGCAACATCCGGCAGGCGGTATCCTAAGCCAAACACCAGCCGTCGCTGGCCAGCAGCATCACTCACAAATGCACTTTACGCAACAGCAGCAGCAGCAGCAGCAACGGCAACCATCATCAAACCAGCAGCCTGTCATACCGCTACCACATTCATCTCACACTGCGTCCACGTTGGTATCATCAACTTCCTCCACTACCACCTCGTCCTCATCCTCCTCCACATCATCATCGGGTGCAGGAGGTGCCGTGTCGAGTATGAACGTTGCAAGTGCCGGTAGCAGCAGCATTAATGCCACTAACAATCCTCCATCAAGCATCGCCGCTAACAACAACGGTACGGTCGTGTCGTCCAGCTATGGTGCAACTGCCGGAATGATCGGTCTTTCACAAACGCTGGCCGCCGGGCCGACTGTGGGCGGATCGGTAGTTGACACTGTTCCAGGGCTGCTTCAGATACCTTCCCTGTCGCAGCAGCAAACTATGTCTAGTGCCGCCGGAGGGCTCAGCTCACAAACGCTAGCGAATTCTTTAATGATGTCGGTTGGCGGTGCCGTTGTAAATAGTAGTAGCATCGGCGGCGGCGGCGTCAGCGGAAGTAATAACAGCGGCAATCCCAACCCGATTGGTAGTAGTAACAGCAACCAAATCTCTCTACCACTTCCCATACCATCACCAAACACCACCACCTCTACTACCAGCACGATGCTACCTGTGAATAATAATAATGCTTTGACCACCACCAGTACTAGTAATAATCAGAGCAATAGTGCTATCTTGAATAATTCCATCACTGTTACGCAGCAGCACCAGCAGCAAACAGGCGGAGGTCACAGCACCAATGGAATCGTGTCGACAGTACCGGTCACAGCCCATCTACCATCGTCGTCCGGCAACACGAATGGCAGTGACGGTGGTGCATTGAGTACAAGCAACGGGTTGATTAACAGTATGCTCGGCTTGCCTGCGTCGTCTCAGCTTGCTTCCAGCCTGGCTGCCATGGCTTGTATGGCGGGAGGTTTGCCACAGTCCTTGCAGATGACGCAGAATCAACCGGTGGGTAAATCGCAACAACACGGTACAGTCCAGTCCCAACAACAGCAGCAACTTCAACACGCACAACAGCAGCTTAACCAACAGTTCCGACTTGGTGGCGGTGCTGGCAACGGGCACGGTGGTCTCGGTGGAGGCTTCATCGATCCGCTAGAGCACACGCTGAATTCATTTGAGCAGTCGATTAAGGCAGAGCCACTGGGATTGAATTTGTTGAACGATATGTCCGCAGCACTGAAGCAAGATCTAACGACCAGCATGTTAACGGCTAATGTGGATCTGTGCATGGCGCACTTGCAGAACCAATTACATTCGGGCAACAACGGTTTCGTGAGCGAGTTCAATGGCAATGGACCGTTGAACGGAGGTACTGGTGCTGGGATGGGTCTTGGTAGTGGTATGGGTCAGATGGTAATGAACAGTATGGCATCGACGGCCGCCGCCGCCAACACGGCGCTGATAGGTGGAGGCATGCCGTCGATATTCGAGCCGCTGCAAAACTTTATGCGATCCGGTGGCGGACCCGGCCCGTACCATCAGACGAATGCGGCCAGTGCGGGAGCCTCGGGAATGGCTGCACTGGTAACGGGTGCAAGTAATAACAGCAATGGTGCTGGGCTAGGTGGTAACAATGCTGCCGGTGTAATGCACGATCGATCGATCGATCTAACGCAGGCCGGTAGCGTGAACAACAACCAACTCGTTGGAGCAGGAGGAGCGGGTGTTGCGACCGGAATATTACCAGGCGGCAATGGTGGTAATTTGATGACAATTAAGAAGGAGGAACCCGGCGTTGGAGGTGGCAAGTTTATGCTAACACCGAAACCGATCGAAGATTTACTGATCAATCCAAACGAAAAGAAGATGGGCAGTACGCCACCGCCGGCGGATGCGAAGGGAAACATGGCGAACACGTTTAATAAGGGTCAGGATTCGAAGAGCGTTTGGTCGTCGCTGGCCGCAGCCGTTTCGCCCCAAAATACGCCAACGTCGAACAAACCGAAGCCCGCGATGGACTCATTCCAAGCGTTCCGTAACAAGGCGAAGGAAAAATTCGATCGTTTGCAGCAGCAAGAGTTGAAACGTTCGCAGAAGGAGCAGGCGGAGAAGGAATTAAAACGTCAGCAGGAGCAGCAAAAAATAAAGCAGGAAGAGATCAACAACGGACGGTAAGTACATCTAGCCGGGCACAATACTGTACAAAATACGGGCATTTGAACATTAGCTAGGTTTTCAGCTGTTACAGAGTGAAAAATACACATTACGGAGTACATTTGAATATAACGATCAATAAATGACAGCTTGTCACTGGTTCGTACTAATTACGCCTAGTAAGTTGAGCAATCTTTAGATGAGCCTACCGTATGGAGAGAGCCAAACTTCAGATGATGATCAATGATCCGCTCAATGCAGATTCTCAAATGCCAAGTTCTTAACTCTTCAAGTAGAGCTCTATGCGTTTTTACTTCCATGTATGTGAATGTATTTGTGTAACTCATCCTTGGCTCAACAATTACATTAAAATGCTCTCCTTTTGCTGCATAATTCGATTGTGATTTCGGAAGCAGTAGCTAAAATCTTGTTGTAACTGGATAAACCGAATCCGGATAGTCAGTCGTGCGTATGGTGGTTTGGTACGGGAAGGAGTTTGGACCGGTCCTGTCGTGTAAAGACCGGCGCCGCTACTAATACAGCGCCCGCCCCACCCCAGAAATTGATCATATACAGTAGCAATAAGTCTTTCAACCAAACAAGGGTTACCCAGCACTGTTTTTCTATTTGTTTCAAAATGAATCAAATAATTGATTTCCATACCGTTTCCGATTAATGCTTTCAGAAAATTGCCAATCGAACCCGTCCAGCCACGAGTAGTGGAAGAAATCAAAACGTCACCCCAAGGCAGTCCGTCGCCGGGCACACCCACCACACCGCACGCACTTGATCGTTCGGCAGCAAAACGGGCAGAGCTGCGCCGCCTGGAACAGGAACGCCGAAGGAAGGAAGCGGTAAGTGATCGGCTCTCATGCTGTAAAACATTACCAGTATCCTAAATTTCTGTTATCTTTCCTTTCGGCATAATCTTTTAGATGGCTGGTCAGATCGACATGAACATGCAAAGCGACTTGATGGCTGCGTTCGAAGAGTCCCTTTAATGTGTCTCACTGTGATGATGCGTTCTGTGTGTATAGGAAGAGAAGAAGGGTTTCTTCCGCATTCGGGTTTCGTGTGACGAAGAAATCGATACTACTTCTGAGCAATGGAAATGCGAATGTTGGGGGGACGTTTCGATTGTCGATTGTCATCACTGCAGCTTAGTGGATCCATCCGGCCTTTGGTGTATTACGTGTACGAAACGATATCTTACACCAAGCTTATGAAGAGATGTGTTAAACATCCGACGATAGCTTCCTAGAAGAGTGTAATATTCAAATATTAGCGTTTGTTACCAAAAAAAAAAAAGGGTAAAGGATAAAGCGTAACGCACACGCGCAAAACCACCGAATCGTAGGAATACTTGTTGTGAAGATAAATCGAAACCAGAATTTGGAGAGATCCTTGCTAGAGCAATAACGCTATCCTGATCCTGATCGATACACGAAAAGCCATTAACTGATGAACGATCCTTAAGTTGGGTCGATAATTTCCCTTCCTTTTCCTCGTGTCATTGTAACGATTGGCACTAGGTTGTCTCAAAACGGTCTCACTGAATGGTCGTCTCATTGTCATGTTGTATAATAGTTGTCATGGCGTAAAAAAAAAACCTATACGACGGTGAAAAGTCGACGAGAGAAAGCGAGTTTGTCTTTCGAATGATTTACAGTGCTAAGTATCAGTACTGGGCTTCGGTTTGGAGCTAGGATTTGAAACGTTGGACACGCGAATGTGTTGCGGTACCTAGTGTGTAACTGATAACGCAGCATCCGTATATATTATACCCCCTAGACATATTCTATAGAAACAATCAAATGATCCAAACGAGACGAGCATTGGACATGGATTAGGTAATTAAGAAGAGGAAAAAAGGAAACAAAAAGAAACAAAAAAAAATCCCCCCGTAGCTGAGATACAGATAGAAATGAACCGCCAAACTCCCGGCGGTGAGTAGATATAGACATAACGGATCAAATGGTGTTTAACAGTAAGATGGGTGGCGTACTGCAGAAAGGAGCAGCAATGTGTGCATACTGTACTAATGTATAGAGATACTTTATCAGTTGTGATATATAAATTAAAAAGAAGGAAAAAACAGTAACACATAACATATTCTTCGCGGATGAACGCATCCAAAAACCCTAACGTGTATGCAATAGAAGGTGTCAAAGAATAATGGACAAACTATACACACACACGCGCACGGTACGCAATATACGTCTGTACATTGTGAGTTGTGTGAGTCATGAAGCGGGAAACACGAGAATCGGTAGGCAGCAAGTGTAGATATAATTTTATCCAGAAGTAGAAGAAAATAAGTAGGAGAAGAAAATACTGAATAAAACGGAATGGTCGTTTTATGTAGGGCAAGGGAGCGCGCGCGCGGGAATCATTTTCCGAATACAAATCATCATTTGCAAGATACAAACCATTGACTGCATCTCGGCATCGTCAAGATGATCGTTCACGAATGTAATATATTTATGTAAAATATACTCACAATTTTGACCACGTACACATAATACCATACATTCTCCTTCCGCTGTATGTTCTTTTTCAGGTCGAAACTCACCTATGATGAAATGCAGTGTGTATCGTTTGTGGGGGGAGGAAGCGATTCAAGAGTTTCGCCACGGTTTAACGAAAGGCAGCGAGCAAGCGAACGAAATGTAAAAAAAGGAAAGGAATTATGGCATTAGTCTGATCGGCAATTGAAACATTGCAACAAAAAAAGCCAATAAGGTGAAATGAATGGTGTGTATGATCAACTTTCCTAGTAGATCGTTGTTTTGTGTATTGTCATTTGCCTAAACATGGTCATTCGTATTACCATCCTTAGATTAAGTAACATTCACAATCCTACACGCACCAAAATGGAAGAAATAAAGCTTGGAGAGAATGAGTGTGCGCCTGCCAGTTTCTTCGACTCTGTCGTAAAGAAAGTGATGTACATATAGAAACATTTTGCCACCAAAATTTAACAAAAAAAAAAACGGAATGATGGTAGAGCGTGTACGATGGAATAAAACAATCTTTTTCGCAGGCAATATCGGTCAATTGAAGGGTAAGCGTATAGAAAGGCATATATAGGTAAGCGTATTTAGCACAACAAAACAAATTAAGACAAAACAAAATCAACCGAAAGGCTCGCCAGCCGTAGCAAGTGCGAGGAAAAGTACGTTGGGTAATAAACACTTCTTTTACGGTTTTCTTTTCCTTGTCGCGAGTTTACTATGTTATGTTTTTTGTTTGATCGTTCCCAATTTATTCCGCTCGCTTCCGTTTACCAGTAGTAGTTAGCGCAATATTATATAGCCACTGTTTTACTTGTGTCCCACGTGGGAGGTTTCGGTCTTTATCGCATGCCGTCAAAAGGGACAAGGATGCTAGTAAGTGCGTCACTCAATACAGTGTTCTAACAGCGGAGCATGAAGAGCTGTAAACTGCGTTTAGTTGTGTTGTCGTAGTTCTTATCTTAACGACGATTTGATTTGTGTGACCATTCGCACATGTATGGATAACGATCGTCATAGAATTTCTGCTTTGGTTTAGCAGTTTGCTACAAAGCTAAGGAAATTAATAATAATTACAAGGCGAGATTGTATGACGTTTTGCACCAGAAACCAAACAAAAACCACACACAAAAATTAACCATAAATGTTTAATTAGTAACCTCTAATAAACTAAGCGAGTGCGAATGGGAATTGCGATAAGAGATTAAATTATTCTCATCGGAACGGAGAATGTTAATAGAACGTAAATATAATTTTCGCAGCATTATGATAAAGAACAGGCGTAAAAACAAAGGTAAAAACGTGTTCAGTTTAGAACGGTCGTAAATCATATGGCGATAGTAGTGTGAACTATTATCACCCTTTTCTTGAACAGCAGCTCAGTAGGAGGAAGCGCAAACATCTTGGTGACTCTAAAATCGTCCGAGCAATATGTGTATGTAAAACCTAACTTTGATCCACTAAAGATGATCCACTTGTCGATCAGTGATCAGTGTACAGTAGCGTTATTTTAGTTTTGTTTTAATCGATTTTTTGTTTTTTTTCTAATTTGCAAAGATTTATTTTCATTTTTCTTAATTACACCGCTTATACCAACTACAATCAACAACTTGAGTGTTACTAGCCGTGGAGAAATGGTGCCCGTAATATGTAGTGTCAAAAAGAGTATTAATAGTTGCATAAGTTAAGTTAAAAGTTGAACAGCCTGGCCGGACTCTAGCGGGCCCGATTTGGAAAGCGGAAAATATGGAATTGCAAATGAGCGAATTGTACAATGGGTGGTGGGCAACAGCAAGATGTAATTCGAACGAAAGGTGTAACTACCGTTGTAGTGTATCGATAGAAATTAGTCATTTAAGGATGGCGTACCGTTTGCAAAACAGTAATATAAAATTTTTGCGCAACCAAAACGCGCGCGTGCTGACACACGGTCCACAACGACGAGTTGGTGCGTTTGATGGAGACGAATAAAGTAAGGAAATAGAAAAATGAGCGCATAACGAAAAAGATAACCAAACAGCCAATATGTTTTTTTTTCTATTGCAATTTGGGTGGTTAACGGAGCGTGTGTGTATGTTTCATGGCAGAGAAATATGTATCGAGGTATCGACGTCCCTCTTTTTGGCAGTAGCATATATATATATATATATATCGACAGAGTCGAGCGAAGAAACAACACTAAACTCTAGCACTAGATGTAAGAAGTTATAATGTGAATAAGTATAAGCTCTGTACACGGCAACCCTGTCCTTTGAAATACATCAGAAAGTCAATAAATTTAAAACTGTGTTTCATTTTCTTCGTTATCGTGTTTGGAATCGTTATTTCAAATGAAGCACACTGTTTGCGCGTTTGCTTCTGCTGGTCAGGGTTTGTAAACCACACCATGCGGTCAAACGCAGTGGTAAATGTGAGAAAGAATTGAATCCAGCAAGATAAACGAGATTTGTTTATATTCTCGCACAGTTCCTCGCACGCACAGTAGCCTACGAAAGCCGGCTTGTTTGGGTTTGCTTTTCAAGTGATGCAGAATAAATGTAAGTTTCATTCGCAACATGGACGAAACGGTACAGTCGAGCAGCCTGCAAAACAATGAACTGGATATGGAGCTCGCTTGCTCCGCGGAACAGGCCGAACAGGATGAGAAAGCCGCACAAGAAGCCAAGGAAGATGAAGCCTTAACGGAGCTGGTGAATGCAGAGGAGTTTCTGGCGTCGGAAGGTGTCCCGCTGCTCGACTACGAAAAGCAGATGTTTTTCGACCTTTTGCATACGGATGCGTTGGTCGTTTGTGCGAAGTAAGTGCAGTTTGTTAGCTGATCGAAATGTAGATTTTACTTTGGAAGTAGTAAACACTCCGGTTCCCCGGTTCTTTCACTTACAGGGGCATCTCCTATGAACGGGCGATGCTGAATCTGTTGAAAATCTTCTGCGACACCTCCACGCTTGTGTTGGTCGTGAATTGTTCGGAAGCGGAGGAACAGTACTACCGTACGAATCTGGAGCATGCGGAGCACATTCACGAGTCGGCAAAAACGGCAGCGGAACGGGAACGGACGTATCTGCAGGGTGGAATTCAGTTCATAAGCACTCGCATTTTGGTGGTCGATTTGCTAAAAAACCGCATCCCAATCGAGCTGATAACGGGCATGTTTGTTGTGCGCGCACATGAAATAGTTGAATCGTGCCAGGAAGCGTTTGCGCTCCGTTTGTATCGGCAGCGTAACAAGGTGGGCTTTATTAAGGCGTTCTCTCGCAACGTGGAAGCATTCACGTACGGGTATGGGCACGTGGAGAAGGTGATGCGCAATCTGTTCGTGAAGGAGCTGTTTATTTGGCCCCGGTTTCACATGACCATCCAGCGGTCGCTGAAACCGTTCGAACCGGCCGTGGTCGAACTGCAGATACCGATGACACAGAACATGATTCTGCTGCAAACGAATTTGCTCGATCTGATGAACTATCTCGTGAAGAGCATTAAGAATTTGAACCGATTCGTGGAACTGCAGGAGGTGACGGTGGAGAACTGCGTTACGAAGAAGTTCCACAAGATACTGCAGGCTCAGCTGGACACGATCTGGCATCAGTTAAGCTCGCAAACAAAGTTGATTGTGGCCGATTTGAAGGTGTTACGCAGTTTGATGATGTACGTATGGTTCGCCCTATGATTTGACGTGGGGTGTTTTTTAAAGCTAATCTGTTCTGTTTGTGTTGCTAATTTCAGCTCCTGTCTCTATGGCGATGCCGTATCGTTCTACGCGCTTCTTAAGCGGTATAGAACGACCGAATACGCGTTAAACAATTCCGGTTGGACCATACTGGAAGCAGCGGAAAAGGTGTTTACCATAGCAAAGGAACGTGTATTTAATCGGGAGAATGGTTTGTGGTTACAAAATTCGGAAATTGGTTTATTCTTCTTTACTTACATTACACGTTCATTCACATTAACAGAGTTTGAACCGGAACTTTGCCCAAAATGGAAAGCTCTTTCCGACGTGCTGCGAGTCGACATACCGAACGACATCAAGGAAATAGCACGCAAAATGCGCAAACAGGAAGAACGACAAAAGTTTATGCAGCAACAGGTGAAAATATTGATACTCTGTCAGGATTCGCGGGCCTGCTATCAGCTGAACCAATTCCTCACGCAAGGCCCCGAGCGTTACCTGTTCTTTCAAGCGATGAAGAACGACATATCCGTTACGAAGCTGGCGGAACAGTTTAAACACATCTCAACCGAAACGGACGGTGCAGCTTTTCGGATACAAGAGTTTGAACCGGTCGCAAGACCGAAACCAACCACTGCGAATGTATCAGGCGTACAAAAACAATCCTCCAGCAAGGAACCGGAATCGGGAAAGGGTGGATTTTTACGTGAGCGGATTGCTAAAAAGCGTCGTGAAGCAGCCGAAGAAGAGGAAGCTCGCAAGCGGAAGGAAATAGAGGAAGAGGAAGCAAAGGAACGGGGTGAAGGTGATGAGAGTGGTGTTAAAAAATCGGACATGGAACGAGATTTGGCCGCGGTGCGTACGGATGAACAGGACCATCAGCAATACTTCCGCGACTCGTATGTACTGACAATGTCCCAGCGTCCTCTTGTGGCGGACGAGCCGGACAGCGATCAGTCACAGTTCGACGTCACCATGCTGGAGAGTGGGGTGTTTGAATCGTTTGTCGAGATGGAACAGATGGACATAACGAGCGTGGTGAAGGAATCGAACCGCCCGCTGGTGTTTATACAGACGTTTAAAAGCGAAACGAGCGGGCTGGGATCGTTGGATCGTACGCTGGAACAGATACGGCCACGCTATATTGTGATGTATCACACGAACGTTACCGCCATCCGGCAGATTGAGGTGTACGAGGCGCGGCAACAGCGGCAGCTGATGGCCCGCGTGAGGGTGTTTGCTATCATTTACTCGAAAACGGTCGAAGAACAATCGTATCTGACCTCGTTACGGCGCGAGAAGCAAGCGTTCGAACTGCTGATCGAAACGAAACGGGTAAGTAGCTTTTGAATCGTTTTATTGGACAGTTTTTTCACCACATTTTTTGTCTCCCAGACAATGGTTGTTCCGGAGTATCAGGATGGCAAATCGGAGGACACGATCATGATGTTGCAGAAGAAGCAGGAAATCTCTAGCCGACAGGCCGGTGGTCAGGAGGTTAAAGATCCGGCAGAAATTGTAACACCGCGCGTGATCGTAGACATGCGTGAGTTCCGATCGGATTTGCCCTGTTTGATTCATAGGAGAGGCATCGATGTTGTGCCACTGACCATCACGGTAATTGCCAAAATTACACACTGGCGATTCTTTGCACTCATTTATGCATTATTCGTTTCCCTTTTTGCAGATTGGAGATTACATCATCACACCGGAAATTTGCGTGGAACGTAAATCAATTTCCGATCTGATCGGTTCACTCAACTCGGGCCGGCTCTACAATCAGTGTGTGCAGATGACACGTTACTACGCGAAACCGATTCTGCTGATCGAGTTCGATCAAAACAAACCGTTCCACTTTCAGCGCTACTTTATGGTATCGAACGCTAGCGGTGCGGGAACGTCATCCGGTGGTGGTTCTTCCTCCAACGAGGACATTATGGCTAAGCTGCAACTGCTTACCATACACTTTCCCAAACTGCGGCTCGTTTGGTCACCGAGCCCCTACTCGACCGCGCAACTGTTCGAGGAGCTAAAGCAGGGCAAAGCGGAACCCGATCCGGATGTTGCCGTCAAGGTCGGTTCGGACGAGGCGGCAAACAACGATGAGTACGAAACGCTGGACGGGTTGGCGAATGTGGAGGTGCAAGAATTTTTGTTAAAATTGCCCGGCATCACGGCCCGGAACGTGCGTCGTGTTATGCGCCAGTGCACGAGCTTGCGCGATTTGACGCAGAAGACTGAGGCTGAGCTGGAGGAGCTGTTGGGTGGGCAGGCGTTGGGGAAGCAGCTGTGGGAGATACTGCACGTGGTGCACAAACCGGCCAAGCCGGATTCAAATGATAAACCGTATGGAGGGAAGTTTAAGCGTGGCGGGAAGCGGTTTTGATGGTTTGGCACTTTTTTGTAATGTAAATAAACCATCACAGGTTGTTGTGGTCGTATTGTTTGCTTAATTTTATTTCTTTTTAATTATTGTATAATTATGTCAAAAATAAAACTACTGTTACGATAAAGCATTTTAGGCTATTTTTTTTGGGTAATTATAGTAGTTGTTGCTCACTCTTGCAGAGTTAAAAAAAAGTGTTGAATAGTTATGTAACTCACTGAGGTCATAAAATGATAGGAATGAGATGTGATGTGTTTTTCAGTAGTCGAAATTGCTCAGCAGGCTGTTTTTGAGTTGAATTTTTTCAACAACCTAACGGGGATTTCAATGAATGGAAAGAGATGAAGAATAATTTTCGCTCTGTCCGATCAAATTCAAGTTATAAGAAAAATATATTTTTTTTATTCTACAAGAACAGTCAGGCCGTATTGCTTACTACTAAAGGTATCTTAATCTAAGATACAATTCACATTCGTTTGTAGACATTTCCTTCTCCAAACAGTGAAAGGTCACCTTATCCCGCGTGTATTCGGCCGTAAAAGAAAAATATATTTTCTACTAAATTTTATAGGATAAACAAAAAATCATAACCGAACTGAAATGTTTCTCCGAGGTGTAGCTCGCTACTTGAGAGCTACAGCTCGTGAGCTTTCTTCCGCTCTTTATTATCTCCCAGAGCCAAAACCACCCTCGCTTTTAAAACAAAACGTCCTCCTCGGCGTTGGAAGAGTTATTGATTCCTCCGCATGATGCTCTGGAGCCAGAGAATCAGCCTTTTCCGGCGAAAGGAAAAAAAGGATAAAAGAAAACAAAAAAAAACACACTCGACAGGAAATAGGAAAATTGAACCAAATTGTATATTCCTCCACTCCGCACCGCCACATCGAATCCCATGTGCCAAACGGTGCCACCATTCATCGCGGTAAGCCGGAAATCAGAACAAGGGAACGGACAAGCGGAAAGTTGGCGGAGGATGCTGTCGTCCCTCGGTCGCTACTGCTCTGACATCCAAGTTAGGAGCACAAAATGAGGTGAAATTGTCTACCCAGTGTTCATCTACCGCAATGCATCGCTAGGGAAATGAAACTCCGATCTCCGGGTACTCAGCAGCACACGGATGATACACGGATTAATTTTCACACCACGCGGGACGTTTCCGGAGCCTTCTCCTAGTCTTCGTCTCGTAGTCGACGCCATAGGGAGAGAGAGAGAGAGTACTGAATTTGTTTATCCAAAAACAATTCACATATGATTATCGAGCCGTTCCACCCTAGCCTTGGGGGGGTCAGATACACTTATGCTGGTTCGGTGCTTCTTCACCCATTCCCGTTCGGTGGCCAGGTCAAAGCCCTTTCAACAAGGCAAGCCTGTGCAGAGTTTCCCCCCAGAACAGGGATGCTGAACGTCCTGGGGTGTCGTATAAAAATTTGATTATTTACATTTTTATTTATATGTGCCGTTCGGGTCCCCCACCGGAAGTTCCCGGTGGAGTGGATGTTCTGTGCAGACAAAGAATTAAGGGTGGAAAATTTGTGCAGACCATATAGCTTTATGACAGAACGGTAGTGCTCACCCATTACCGCAAGGAATGGGTGAATGTAACCGGAACCTGGCAAATTCCACAAAAACGCCAACAATGGCAACTGCTGCAACGGTACGCCACAGAGCTCGCGGTTTCTTTCTGTGTAGGCTTTTTTTGGCCCACCCGACCCAAATGTTTGCTGTGCGTTTTGTTTGCGGTGGTTGGTGGAAGGCATCTGCCAAGCTCGAACCGATCGACCGGAACTGTGATTTTGTGTCTGTGTGGTGAAGGATGGTTCCTTCGCCTATAGGGATCTTAGACACACGAACCAAACCAACGTGATAGATGATCAGTGATGCGTACAGTAAATGGGAACAGGGGTGTAAGGCGGCAATTGGAGCGGGAAGTAGGGAAAGGAATCTTTCAAACAACACCCCAACATCTTCGCTGCTTTCTCCGGATGTGTGTAACTTCCCTATAACTCTCCCCGTTCCAACTGCACGACGCGTGTATGCGCCAGTCCTGTTGCTGTACCAGGATGTACTGAGGAATAGTTTTTCCAACCCCCGGGGGTTGGGTGAAATTGGGAGGCGGATCCCGACCCCACTGGGTGAAATATTGGTGTATATTGTTGTTTTATTGTGTTCCGGTTCTTCGCGCTCGTAAAGGTTCGTACGGTTCAGTTCCCGCTTTGCAGGGCATACGGCAATCTCTGCCGTCTGAGTGCGTGCCTGTATCTCGTACACGGTCATGACGATGACTCATAACTATGGTAGACAGATTCGTACTGTGTCAACATGTGTGTGTGTGTGGGAGTAGCATGTATGTTTCTTAAGGAATGTGTGTCGGGAATTGGTTGTTCGCGTGCCAAATGGTCGATTATGGGGAATGTCCACCAATCAGATTGATGACGCCATTTGTTGCGTGTGCAGCTGTTAAGATAAAGGCGCTAAGTACGGTAAATGTATATATTGTTTAAATTTATTTTTTACCTTTGGTAAGATTGTAGATTCGAAGTAGATTTAACCGAGCGGGAACCTCGTTCCAAATGTGTGTAAGGATTCGGGTTTTTTTTTCAAATAGAACACTGTTTTGAACCGTCTAAATAATATGTTGTAACTATACTAGTGCTTTATTTTGAAACACGAACACGATTAACGATCCCTTCCCATAAATCAGTTATATTTGTTTCGTCTATTTATTTTGAAATTAGCTCAAAAATAAATGATGATTTAAGAAACCTTGAATTATATAATTCTAATTGCAGTAGCACATCGATTATCCGGAGCCTAATGAACTGGCGGATTATCCGTGACCTTAGAAATGACACTTAGACTTTGTCACTTTGACTTTTTCCACCGTTTAGTTCAAAAGGAATTGGAGGCTTTTAAATAAAAAGGTTATCAAGTTAAACTCTCTGGAAAATGTTCCATATTGTCAATAAACAATTTCTTTAGACCTTAAGGCGAAGGGTCTGTGAAGGTGAAGTGTCTGGTCCGTGGAAATCGATTAACCGGCATGCCGCAGTTGCCCGGATAATTGATGTTCTATTGTAATTTACTTAATACTTTTAATTTACTTAATCCTAATAGTGATCTCTGCCATTGGATTATTTTCATCACGGGTTTGGGCGTTTGTTTTTAATGAGAAAATACTGAATATACTTTGCCGGTGTAATACTGTACAAAAACAAACATTTTTTCGCAAATAGCCAATCAATAATACAACTTGAAGCAATGCGATACAAGCAAACTGCTTGAGTCATATGGTGTGTAAAAAACTGAATATTTCATATAAAAAATTTTGTTTTCTATAAACAACATTTTCAGTAATCTTCATGACCTAAACGCTAAAGTAGTAGACGACAAGTGAAGTGTGTAGACATTGGACATAAATGTAATCAATTAATAAACAAGCTTGTTTAAATGTGGAAACATTAAATTATGGACGATAAGGAACCAAAGTGTATTTAATACACTACTGCAAGGAATTGAAGAAGCTTCCCTACCAACGCGTCTGCAGGAAGTCTTTTTCAGACCTCACCAGACCAGACACCTCCGACGGGGGCTGGCCTCCGTCCGCCGATACCGATTAGTCACTCTGTAAGCAATTTGTTTTAATTTATGCACGAACCCTACTCGGTATTAATCAAATTAACGCCCATTTTGAAGAGCTGCTAATGTTCGGACACACTGTCCCGGATGCTGTGCTATCCGACTCGCATAATGGTTTAATTTGTTTCCCTGTCTTATCCTACGGATACGGATGGATGGATGGAGATGGTTTCGATCGACAAAAAAATAAAGTGAGACGCCTTTGTGCCGTTGGTCGTTTCGAGAATCGACCGACTTCATTTCTGATAGATTTATCGTGGATTTGGAGCTTGAGCCTGGGCATTGGGGGGGCTGGCGAGATGTGAGGCATCCTTTGCAACTTTAAGATCTGGTGTCCTGGTGCAGAATTTAAAACATAAATGCAGGAGATAGTGGTGTCCCTATTGCTCGCGTACCCAAAGTACAGTACAGTGATTTAGGTGTGTTTGAAGGGAGCAATAAAATTGTTTTTCTTCCGCTGCATTAGCCATTAAGCGAAGTCAGCAGCAGTTGTTCGTGCAGGATGCTGTGTGACTTGGTATCTTGGTACTTGGTTTTTTTTTGTTGGTATCCCGTCCGCATCCAACCGTGTCTCGTGACGTTTTCGGTGTTGCCAGGATGGATGCTGCAGCCCCAATGAATGTCTGGCCATGAATATTAAAACGATTTTCACCGAGGCTAATTCTTATCGAAAGCGATGGCGATGGGTTGGAATAGGCTGTAATTAACCCAGATCGGGGTCCACCGACACCCATTGTCCGGTGTGTTTGCTGGCGCCTTGTGTTTCGCGCTTATCTGCTGTGTTCTGGATGCTGGGCACATCCCTGCCCGGCAACTGCAAGCTGTTTTCTGCTACAAGCTTTTTTTATATTTGTTTTAATTTTTTTCGCAGCGAGCGTGCAATTAAATTCCATTTAATTAAACGTAAATTTCTCCCCTCGGTACGGTTCCGTCGGTTTCCGTTTCGGGTGTGTTTTGGTAGGTGTAAAAGATGCTTCCGGAGTAGTTAGAATCAATATGGTAATGGGGATAGGAATTTCAAGCAGCAGTGTTTCTTACTGATTCAGCAGTTGGAGAAAGTGAAGATATTTACAGTTATATTTACAGGTTCGTAATTTGGGTTTCTTTTTAGTTGTAATAAAATTACTTATATATGTGTTTCGAGGTATGATAAGCGAATGAATCAATAATACATAATGATTGATTAGAAATAATTAATCGTTTTTTGTGTAAACAATCACCTTGTGAAGTTTAGACATGAATTTTCTATAGTCTTCAATTCCTACATCCTACGCCAAATTTTGTATTTTTTAACGAAATGAAACGATGAACTGAAAAAAAAAAATTAAATGAACATGAAATATAATGTTTATCGAATAATGCTTACCAGTTTTCCTATATTAGTCTTGCATAAGTTTATGTTCTGACTATGATAGTTTATTACAGTATGTAAGGCAAGAACTAAGCAAATCTAAGAGATTTTAGAAAACGATACCCAAACAATTTGTTTATTAATAATAAAAATTAATCTACAATCATAGAAATTGAAAAAGTTAAATTGGCATTGGATTAAAAAAATAAGAATTCTAAAAAGAATCTAGGGATAATAAGAACAAATATACAATTATGAGAAAGTAAGACCAAAGTATAATGCTTCCTTACCGGTTCAACAACTTCAAAAGGCCTGCTATTTCAGGCTTTCTTTGACTTAATTTACCAGTAGCAGTCCTGTCGTGTGAAGACCGTCTCCACTACCAAATACACCACCGGACCGCTCTCAAAGTATAATATTAAAAAAGAATACAAATACAAATACAAACAATACAAATGCATTTTCAGAACCATAAGAGGGATAAAAAGTAAAAAAGGATGAGAAAACAGAGTAAAATAATAAAAAAGGGAAAAAATACAAGAAAAACAAAGTAAAAAGAACACGTACGAACAGCATCAATAAGTTGGAAACAAGATACGAGCAAACATTTTCCGATTTCGAGAAGCAGCAAGGAAAACGTAACATCATTTGAGAGCCACTGACGTAATTATGCAGGAAGCGCATAATTTGAAAGTGCAAAAAAGAAAAACGGAAAGCACGTGAACTTACACATACATTTAAACGCCGTTTCTCTAGCGAGTGCGTTCGTTAATAATTCTTACTAATTATTTTACTTGGCAGCACGGTGTAGGACGGTAATTCGTCGTATCGGTTCAATACGCAGGACCAAAGGAAAGTAAATTGGTTTTAGGCAGGATCTTTTCTACCTTCCGTAAGACCAATAAAGTATGTGGCCATAGGAACATGTATTTCGATGCAAGTATTTATTCTGTTTCAAAGGAGTGTGTGTTTGTGTATGTGCAAGAAGGCCGGCTCCAGATCTCAACGTTGTTGTGAAGCACTCCCACTGATTGTGTGGATCGTAAGATCAACGAAGGACAACAGATGTACTGGAACGAAATGCAAACAATTCATCCCAGTGTTCGTGTTCGCAAACATTCCTCTCGATAAGACTGCATGTACGAATAACTGCAACCTGAAACCCAGCACCTGCAACCATACAAATTGCCCTTTTCAAGTTCCGTGCTGGGGGAGCTTTCACGCCCCACCCTACCATATCGTCCCCCTGGCTGACAGGTCTCTTTATCAAACAGGAATGCACAGCACAACTGGTTTCATCTGCATTTCGACTTACAGCTCGGAATTCTGTCCGCTTCTGCTGACTCGCCAGGAGTTAACACAATCAAATTTGCATGTCATTTCTCTTACACGGCACTCGCATGAGAGGCATGGGACCCACGGGCTACACGGGGATCCCGGTGGAAATTCAGATCCGGGGCAGCGGGGCATTACAGATAGTATCGTTAAAGAACGCAGGAGAAAAAAAAAATAAACGAAGAATGGCTCGGGCAACACTGTAATGCGTGTGATGGTTTATTTTCTTTTAAGTTGCTCCTCGTGGGTGGTTAAAGGTTCGTAACGAGGAACGTACGGAAGTGTAAATGGGTTCCCATTTCATCGTGCGTTTGTCCTCGCTTTTTTTTTTCTCTGTCTTCCTGACTCTCCGTTCTGTTAGCTCGTGATCATTTTCACACCCAAAACCCCCATTGGATGGTGGTGGTGGAATATGTGCAAAATTTGCATACAAACGTACTACTACTGCTGCTACCACGCTACGCAGCTTCCGCACATACTTCCATCCGCTATGGGTAGTGGGAAATTCCAGAACCCTCTGTACGTGTGTTTGCTTTCGAAGCATGTCTCAGGGCATGGCTCCGGCACGGATGTGCGGACAGGCGATGGAAATCTAGTTACGAACCATCTGGAGCATCTACGAGCCGAAGTAGCTGATGATGGACGACTTCTTAGCGATGGGTGTCCCCGGTTCCGTGCGGATCATCTGCAACGGGGGACATAAAGTTATTTTATATTCTTCCGTGTCGTCGACCAGACAAGGTAAGTTTGCACCAAGAATGACGAGCTGACGAGGCTTTTACGACGTTAAAGGCATTGCTTATGCTGTTAAATGATGTTTGGCACGCATGAGGGCCAATCTCTTGCAACGAGCTCCACAACGCCATAACAGAAGCTGTGGTAAAACCAGCTATTGGGCTAAGACTTATTCCGAGTTGGAACTATGAATTAAACAATGTCTTATACTTTGCAAATTCCAGTTTTTTTTTTTATACATAATGAAATCATCTCCTCACGCCTTATACTTGCCTATTTTGTTGTATTCCCGAATACCGGAATACACAGCGCAAGGGCTTAGCGTAAACTCAAGCAGTCTTCTCACGTGTACTCCCAGGAAGAAGCCAGCTGAAGCTGAAGGTGGAGTTGTTACCAATCTTTCCTGCTGTTGACAGCAGGACGGTACCAGAAATCGATATCAGGGCTTGGATGAATATAAATGATAATTTCATTTCCGTTTGCCCTCCGATGTTCCCGAACCACCCAGAGATGATCTTGCCAACGGGGGGGCAGCAAACATTCCACCTTTTGCTAGCCAGACTAAAGGGAATTAAGAAATTCCTGGACGCCTGGCTAGTGATTTTGCAAACAAACAAAAAAGAAGGTGTAAACACGCTTGAAACAACGGTGCTGGGTTGCGTTTCTCCCAAGCCCATCTTGGATTCCTGCATCGGGAAAACTCTTCGAGCTGAAATTTTCCTATTAATTTTGATGCTGCCAACCCTAGCCGTGCGGATGGAATTTGTGAGTAGGTATCCGTCGTGCGAGTGGAAGTTCTGAGGCTATAAGGCGGAGTAACTTTGACAAAAGGGCTCAAGATTGACTGGTGACGCGTTGATCATCAATATTCTTTAAAGATATTGAAATTATTCTCCAACCTGCGATTGATTGAGTCTGAGTTATGTACCGTTAACGTTGTTGTGTTTAATTGTTCTGCAAAACTAAGCTCTTATTCCAATTTAAATCTTCCTCTCCTTAATGGCTTACAAAACTAATAGATCCACGAAGATCGTGATGCTAGTTCTATTGTTACTTAATGTATCTAAACTTTAGTAGTTAGTTTTTATATATTATTGCTATGTTTGTTTTTTTTTTCTTTACTGGCACAACCAACTTCAAGAGGGCCAGAGGCCTGCTATGTCTGGCCTTTGTTGACTCTGGCTAACCGTAGCCGAATAGTCAGTCCTGTGAGCGAGATCCGGATGGGGTTTTGTGCTAGTCCTGCCGTGTGGAACCGGTGACGCTATTAAATAGACCACTAGGTCGCCCTAAAAGCTTTTCTTTACAAATGAATCTTATATATCATAAATTCTTATTAGGAATCACCATATAAGATGAGTCTAAACTAAACAGGGTGTCCGCAAGAGCATAGTTTTAGGCGCTAGCAATATTCAAGGTAATCGTAATCATCATAATCGTCACACAACAAACCCAAAACCAAATCTCTATTAGATTATTTCTCTATTCCGTTAATTTTTGGTTTACTAGTCTTGGTAAAGATGACAAGATCTAGATGGTCGTTAAGCCCAGAAGAAGTAAATTAATGCTAAGAAACAGCTATTTCCGCTACTAATAGTCTCAAGCTACTAACTATCAAGTATCTCAGCGAAATTCATTAATGTAATCCTCAATAAATTAAAAAAAAAGTCAATAAAAAGGCGCGGCCACGGCCACACATGACAGAACCGATACAAATTCCCATCTGGACCGTCGAACCGTAGCAGGAACTAACTGGTCGTTCTAACGTAAAGAATGAAAAGTTAGTAAACTAATAAGGCCCTATTGCTCATTTCTTCAACGAAATAAATACATAATGGCCATGTACCGTTGCATTACTTGTATAAATGATACATTATTTTATCACATCTTCACAGCAATCAACGGATAAAAAATCCATTCTATATCTGAGCGACTCCATCTCATGTTTATTTATGTTCCTTGGTTCCGTTTGTCTCGTTTTGCGCTTTATCTAATTCTGGTCACTTCAAATAAACGCACGGCAGCCATCTATTGTGCCCAGTTGGAATGTTTCCATTTTCCTCCTTCGCTTCAGCTTGCTTTCTCCTTATTATCCCACCGCTTAAAGGCCCTCGGGGGGCCACGAGGCGCGTGCAATCAAATTTTTACAAATAATAAACAATAAATCTCATTTTTCGTCACTTCACGGTTGATTTCATGCGTTACGTGTGTGGCCGCCTTCCGCCTGTTACTGGTGTGTCGAGATTGAGGAAATTTGTTTCGTCCTGAGCGTCGCTACCGTCCCGCACCCACGATTACAACGAACCATCGACAGTTAGAAAGCTTATCAATTGCTGGTATTACGTACAGCCACGCAACGACGATATTTGGCCGGGTTTGTACCCAATCCGTACGATTGTTTTTTCACCCAGCGAGGGAAACGTTCGACTGCAACCCGCAAAATCGGATGTTGCATTTATCGACCCACCGCGGCCGAACAGACGGCTTATTTTCGTAACAATTCACCAGCACGTACCGTGACGGATTGGGACGGAAAATATTATCATTCCACCCCCGGGGCGGTGTGGCCGAAGCCAAAGATTAACTCAGTACACACTCGCTAGGAGGGAGGAGAAGCGAACGGGGCTGGGCCAATCGAACGAATTGGCGCAAGGGTGCTAAGGGATGCGAACTAGGGACACTGTTCCTTTGTACCGGAGATGTGGACCAGCAAAAATTAATACGACAATCGGAACCGGGTCGGATGAGATGTCACCAGTGTTGATAACGTGGACAGTAGCCATGGTCATCGATTGGTAACGTGTTTGTCACGGTACAAGTTTGTACGGTAAGCATATAGAACGGTCTTAGACATCTGTTGGACAACGCATGTCGAAAATTGAGTTTGGAAATGCGAAGAAGAACTAGCGTTAAACTATTGCGTCTTGGACGTGGACTTGTCATCTTGTCGTATAACAAACGTTTATTATGCTATCACGAAAGTAATTTTTGTGATATTTACATTTTATTAGCGTGAAATTCTTGGGGTTTCTTTATTATAATTGCTGTTTACACTTAATATTGGACTACTTGGACCCAGTTGCAGTTTGGAACCGTTTACCTTTCGTGTTTGTAGTTGTGTTTTTATGGGTTTAATTGTTGAAGTGTTTTCTTATCTTGCTTTATATTTCATAATTAATAGGAAATAATTGTTTTTATTCGCTGATTTTTCACTAATTTTTCAATGTATTTAAATTTTTTTCACATTTTGAACTATTATTTCCATCTTTTTCTATCCTTCACTAGCAAATGAATATTAGTTAATTGGCTAATCTTAATTAAATGTTCTTTATTTTGTTTTTTGTCAGAACGGCCGGGTTGTATTAAATTATTTTCAGCACGTAGTCGAACAGTCAGTTTTAGTTACGGGGGAACGGTCCTGAGGGGAATTAGTCTCGGTCCTGTCGTGTGAAGATCAGCGCCGCTAATAACGTATCAATAGGACATTCATTAATTTATCAGTTTTTTTTTCAATTTATTGGAACTCTTCAACAAAATTATCTGTAATGAGTTCATTGTAACATTATCAACAAGCCGTGGTTATAAGGGGCTTATAAGTATTACTTATGGTTATTTATTTCATAAATACTAGAACTAATAAATGCTCGTCTTAAAAAAGTCCTTCTTAAAATAAAGCATCTTGAATAAATTATATTCTATAATATTGCCAATAAATGGAAAAGCTATCGGGAACAGTCACTAATTCCATTTATTCATTCGGGGAAAAATATTTCCCACCTATTTCCCACTCATGGACAACCGGTGTGATGATGGTATTGCCGCACCAATTATGAAGTGCTTGTGATTTCTTAAGCTTGGCATGCAATTAGACGCACTAACTGATGCACCAGGATGCCGTTCAGATTAAGCCACAATTAAATGTACATTTTTCCCCTTCCTTTGTGCGGCTGCTAGCTTAATATCCCTGGCAATCGATACCAACAGCTTTCAGCTGGTTTCCCGTCGCACAACACAACCAGCTAGGCAGCTTAAGGAAAGCAGAAGTTAAAATCAACCTTCCGGAAGGAGAAGATTGATTGAATCCTATTAGGGGTATTAGTTTTTTTTTTGTCTGCGTGTGTGTGCCTTAATGTGGATCGATAGTCCTGTACCCCAAGCGCCCCTTATCGTTATCATACATCACAAATTCAATCAATAATTGCACGTCTTTCATGGTGGCCGTAATCGTGCACAGAGGCCTGTAAGGAGGAGAAGGTTCCAGCTGACAGATTAAACGAAATAGCTCTTCCTGGTTTCTGCTTTCTTGGTCGCAAACATGTCTAAAAGACTGCATTCAGACTGCTAGCAAAGGAACCACTTGACGTTAAATGTTCTTTGTGTCCGGTACCGTTTGTTGCTAGTGTTGAGAGTTTTGCATTTAATTGAATCGTTCAATCAATTTCATTCGCTTTTTTTTAGTATTTGTGAGTCTTATAAGATTTCACTTCTTGGTAGCAAACAGGCTGCAATGTAAACAAAAGCCACACAGAAAGCGAAAGATGAGCTAAACGTGAAGGTCCGGCATTCATTTCCGCCAGAATACATCCATATGCAAGTAATGTGCAAAGTAAACGAAAAACTTTTACTGGAACCATGTCTTGCATTCAATTTTCATGATTGTTTGCCTAGTGTGGTATGAATGCATTTCTGCTCGAACGAGCGGCGTACAAATATTCCGTTACGGTTGGTACGTGGAAATCAAATACACCGGCAAAACTATGGGCAAAAAAGAGATCTCTCGACAAAAGGAGGACTTTTTTCCGAAAAACCCCCCGCACACGTGAGCTTATGTGATTCACCCTGTTGCCACACCCGCTTCCGGATCATTCTCGCACACACCACTCCCCGGTGGAGGGAGATCGCCAATAGAGTGAAAGAGGATTTGAAACATTATCGGATTATTGTTTCTCTACACTTATTACCGGCAGTTCCGGGGTTTGAAGTGCGTTCCGGTTTCTTTCCTGCGGAAGCTTACCACTCGACCCTGCGTACCTTCCCTGTCGGGTTCCGTAATCGGCCCACGGGTAGGTTTGTTTCGTTGGCAGATGGAGCGTATAATAATGGAGATAAATTATTAAAAATAATTCCACACCCTTGGCACCACCGTTACTGCCATCCTGCTTTGCATCCTGCCGGGACTGCTGTGTATGCTTTGGTTGTCCAGCAGTATTTGCCAGCGTTGATCCCAGGAACCTGGATGGATGGGAGGCTTCACAATCGGAGCATCAAACAACATTAAATTACGTTGTCAAAGGTGAGCACGGGAATAAAACAAAAACAAAAAGAATGATACACGGGGCACAGTTAATCAACTTCGGGAGGGGCTAAAGGTACGCCCGGTAAGTTAATTTATGGATATGCTTTTTGATTTAGCTGGTTTGGTAGCATAAATTGCATCAATTGTAACATAATTGAGAGCGGCCAGTGTAATCGAGTGCTGTTGTTCACGGATCAAGTCTTTTGTTTATTTGTTCTAGTGGAAACACATGGTTGCGAGTGAGAGGTTTTGGATTTATTATAAGGGCTATTCGTGAAACATTTGAAGGAATAAAAATATTTATCTAAAACAAAACACAATGAAAGAAATATGGTTGTCAAGAGCAGAGTTTGTTAAGAATTCGTAAGGAAAGTCATAGTTTTTTTTAAGGCTATAACTGACAGGAAAGTCAATAAAATCGTATGAAATCTTCATGAATATGCTGAAAAAAGGTTTTTTTTTGCAAATAATCGGTCTTTTAGAGTAATTTAATCGTTTTTTTTATGTTTTGGTCATAGTGCCACTGGTCGTTGTGGCAATTGCATAGAAAACAGTTGTCAAACAAAATGAAGCGACAATAGCAGGCTACTAGGATTGAATGTAATAAACAAATCAGTGGACGGGTCAAGTTTTACGGGAAAAAACGGTCAACCGTTTCTTGTCATTTAAGGGACAAACAGACCTTCAAAATCCGAAAAAATGGCACACATGTTTGCACTGCAATTGCACAAATTGCACATACGGAAGATGGAGGATAGAACTGGACCATAACCTCAATGTTATGGGAAAAGTATAAGTGATATAGTAATGAACAAAAAAATAGCACCACTATTGGTACAAGATACCATAACAATAGAAACTATACTACTATTGTAGGTACAATAGAATATTAACAAAAAATATTTTTTTTCCATTAAATGCACTATGTGGTTTTTTTTATCGTTGTTTCTTAACAGAGAAACGTATTTTCTATCATATTTCGATAAAACATCAAAATTTGCTCCTTCCTAACACCTTCAATATTGTTTAATAGTTTGCATGCTGACTAATTGCATCACTACTTGTACACTTACTCTAGGAAAGATAAGTTTTGCACTAAAATTTCCATTTTTTAATAAATTATCACTTTAAAAAACTCTAGCCGTATAGTTATGCGACGGACTGTAAAAGCTTCCAAAAAAGGGTCTCATCAATGCCTACTATAAATGATTGTTCAAATACGCGTTTACGAATTGCTTACACTTAACCGCTTCATTACACTGCCAGCAGCTACAGTAGAGCCGAACCTAGCAAATGTCCAAGCCCAGTACAGTACGGAGTCAATTTTTCCCACCTCGCTTTGCTCCAAACTTACTGAAAACTTTTGGCACTAACAAATGTTAAACACCGTCATCAGGGTGGGTCGTCAGTGGTTAATTAACAACAGTTCCACCCCGACCATCATGATGGTTGATCGTGCTTTATAGGGCGCACAGGGGCATCAAGCTCAACGGTCAGAACAACCTCGTTATGGGTGTTGTTCAATAGGTGGCAGAAAATATGGTCGTTGAGAGTAATCGATTAATGAAGCCATTATTTACCACTCGGCTGTAGGATCGGTTAATAAGGCGAAACAGTAACACAAACATACCAAAAGGGGGACGAAAAAAAGGGTCACTGGAAGGATGAAAGGTGGGTGTGGGTTGTGTTATTGGGCGAAAGTATAAAGCATCATGAATGAATTCGTCTTTCGCTGGGGCTAGTTTGAAAGGTCGGCTAGAATCACCGTCTAACCCTGTTCGGTCTCGGCGGTCGCCTCGATCGTGGAGAGGGTAAGTAAGATGAAGTGCGCCTTTTATCAGATACCCAACAGGACATCGTTTATTATGTTTCATTAATAATGAAATATTTCTACCATTAAAATATACCACGTGTTTTCCCTATCGTTATCACCAACGTTACTGCATTGCTATCGGTTGTTTACATCGCAAAATGGTAAAGAGTGAAAAACAAACCGATATTTAATTATTTGCGCTAATTTGTGCCTTTTCACCATATTTGATTGGGATGCTTTGGATGATTTCTTTTGTTAAATAATTCATTGTCAAAGGTTAATATTAAGGGCATTTCAATAAGTGGCATTATTAGTTCAACACCTTATAAACATCACACCGATTTATAATCCCAGCCCAGTTAACGCGAGTGCACGTGAAATGGTTCACAATTATTTGCTTTGAGCAAAGCACACAAACACACATCCAGAGTTTGGTGGTAAATGACACGGTTTATATGCCGGTCAACATTTGCACAATCTATCACAGTGTAAAGCTACATGATAGGGGACGCATCTAAAACAAATATGCCCTATATTGAGCTAACCTGGTATCGATCTATTTCTTTCTAGTGCAGTGGATTATTACAGTTCGAAATGGTGATTGGGGATCAACCATCCAACTGGAGCACTTAACCGACGACAAACGTACGTAAACTATATTCCATAAAATCCGTTGGCCGCATGATTTGATAACGATCTAATGTTTTTAGTTTATTGGTAACAACAGGTTGAACACATTAATACCTTTTATTGCATTCGCTAAAGTTAAAACAACAATTTTTAGCACAACAAAAAATAACCCCAAATAAAACTGAAGAAAGCAATAGCAATAAAAAAAAAATGTTAAAACCCAAATGCATGGAATCTAGTAATAAATTAAAGATAATGGTTTAACAGAGACTATTACACATTTTAAAATAAAAAAAAAGTGTTTTAAACCAAAAACTAGAACACTTTGGTAATCCAACGCAAAAAAAAGGTATCTATCCGACATTAAGTCATTCCATTCGACCTCACTGTAGCAATCGAATCGGCTATCCGATGGGCTAAACGGAAGAGTCTCCGATTGCTAAAAACCACAAACACGATGGCGCCAACTAATAGCCATCAACCACCAGTTGCGACCACACGTCCTGCATCCAAACAAGCAAACACTCTCCGCGCCGTAGAACGTAGAACGACAAAGCGATGATTAATGTGCTATTATGCGAAGCTTTTCACAGGCGAAAACCGAAACAATATCAAAACAAAGCGAAAAACCAAATCCCACTGCATAAAAACTAACAGCTTTGGCCTATTCGGCGTAGTTTCGGGGGGTTTTCTTTAGCGGGAACCTTCATCATCCCACCCCGTCGGTCACTTGAAGAAATTTCACTTTGGGTGACGATGTTTTATCACATCCCTTGCTAGGTTGTTTTTGTCCGCTATCGAAACATAAGCACAAAATGGCAGTATCATTCTAACCTTGGGACCGAAGGACGAACTATTACAGTGGTTCCACCGCTGGTGCCAGTCTGTCGCGGCGCCACAAAGTGTTGTGTGGTACAGGCAAATGTTTGGGTGAACTATAATTATGTGCCTCGGTGGGTGATCATTGATGCTGTGGGGTTTTTCCGTTGTGAAATGAAACGCTGGTGAGTAATGGAAGCTTTCGAGCAGGGGTTTTCTACCAGATGGAGCAATCGGATCCATCAAGGAAACGAAGTAGTACAGTTGGTAACATAATTGTACGAACACTAGTAGGTTTAGAGTAAACGAAAATTTGGATGAGGTAGATAGAAATGTGCTTGCAACTACAATTTTAAAATCCATAATCATATTTTTTCTACTAAATTTTGTAGGATGGACACCTTCACCAGACATCCAAAGTATTTTGGTGTCAAATGTCAGCAACGACAACATGAATATACATGAGATACACGTTAGTATCACAAGCGGCTCTTTCTGTCTGAGGAAACTTCTCAACTCAAAACATCTGTTACGACGAATAAAAAAGTGGAACTATAAGGAACTAATGTAATTTTAATATTCACATAAGCCTCTGAAGCAGGGAGTTTATCCTAAAACCATCGCGTTCGAGGGAAGAATGAATGAATGAATGAATGTCATGAAATAAGAATGACACCGAACGACCTAACAAGTAGTGCCAAATTGAGAAGGATTGATCGTGTTCATGTGTCCTCTATAAAGGCCAGAATGTTAGATAGGCTGATGACGACGCAAGGTCGTGAGCATTTTAGAGGACTGCTACTGCAGGCCAGGACCGTGCAGCGACTGTAGTGTCGGAATAGTGAATAAGTAACTTTGTAAAACATCATTGGTGATTAGTGCATAACTTTATTCTTCTCTCTGTTGAAATTAAGAAAAAAGTGACCGTATAATTATGTTGTGCACTGTAACATTCGTGGAATTCGTATGTACAAAAAAAGTAGTGGTAAAACTTAATGTATTGGAAAGCAATTCCACAATCCATTAGCATACCAGAATGCACATGCAATAAGCACTGGAATGATTGATAAAATTAATGAATATATTCTTTTAAACCATTCAATTACTAGCTCTGAAATCCAAACAATACACACTTTAGCCAACTAAAAATGGCTAGAAAAGCAAACGGACACATCAAACAAATAACCTTCGTTGCATTCCGTTGCAGGTTTGGGGGGATGAAAATAATAAAACAAAACCCCCCCGCAAAGCTTGCAATGTAAATATCTCCACTCATTCGTGTGAATGCTTTGAATAGATTTTGGTGCAGCTCGGAACGAAAGCAAAAGTGTAATAAAAGCGATTCAATAAAACATACACCTAGCTGTGCCGTGTGCTTTGTTCCATGTTATCATTTGCTGGCTCACCAGCTAGCTGTGTGATTTGTTGCATTTGTGCATTCGGTTAGATGGTTCCCCAAATAGTGCAACGCTCCCCGAATTCCGAGAGTGATGCATAAAAAAAAAGGCAAACTGGTTTTAAAATAGTTATGTTTGTTCGGTTGGCATTTTGTGGCTTAAATTTCCGTGTTGGGCTTCCAGCGCACAAGCAAGAAAACATCTGTGGTATCATTGTTTGGGCATTGTTTTCCTTCTTTATTTTTCATGGAAAAGAGCGACGAAAAGGCTAAGGAGAGTATGGACGGGCGTACATATAAAATGCAATGTTTTAATTTTCACCACCCACTGGCGCTCCATTTTTCGGTGGAATAACATTAAAAGTGCCAGTTTTTCAGCCAGTGGTTTCTAGTTTTCCACAAAACGCCGGAAGCATGTTGAATGTTTGCTCTCGTCAGGCTCGCTTGTTTGCGCGTGTGTGACGTATAGGAACGTGAGACAAATAAAAAAAAATAAAAAAAAAAAATGCGAAATGGTCCATGGCTAAATTGGGAAGAGCTGGGGTATAACATGGCCATTTTGTGCTGAATGATGCTGAAAAGTTTCATCAAATCGCGGCGGTCTGATAGTTTCCGCGTTACATACGTTCTGGTCCATCTGTGCGAATCACACTGCTAGAAGAAAAAATGTAATCCATGGCGTTTTAAACTATTTCATATGTTAGTTATGACGATTCTAGTGATGGTTTGCTCAATAAGTAATAATAAGATATAAGATGTACGCTTTAAAACGTAAAACTGTGACTTAAAACATAATTTAAATCAAAGAAAACAAAGGTGATCCAAAGAGGAGATAGGAAGTTGTAGGACAGGAAATAACTTAAATAATATTCATACTGATATAATCACATAGAAATAATACTGATGTGAGTAAGATTAAGTTTAAATCAGTTAAGAAAAGCCTTTTTGTAGGTAAAATATAATTCAATACTTGACACTACTACTTTAAGGACTTTCTAGACTGAAAAGGAAATATATTCTTAAACAAGCTTAACGACCTTATTCGCAAAGAGTTGAAAAATCTACTTTTAACTTAACGAGCATAACTTACCCCCACAGCCGAAACATAGCATTTGCACAAAGATTTAATAATTTAAACCATAATGGCCACTTGCAGTTACTATAAAGCCTTTTTTTTCTTTCTTATTCTTCACACAAGCTCCATGTGCATGGAAGACACACATACAACCGGGTACGTAAGACATTGCGATAAAGTTAACCATCGGAAGGGTCATCGTAAAAGCAATCTTATGCCAAGCAATGCTCTTCTTCAGCCAACATTACTTTTACTGCCACCGGCCACTTCCGTAAAATTGCACCCTGAACAGTAGCAATAGCAAAGAAAAAAAAAAGATCCCAACGAATGCAAAAAGATTATCCCAAAACTATGGTTTGAAGGAACTTTCGGCGGAACGCACAAGAACAATCTGCTAAGTGCCGATAGTGCGCCACACGACGCGCCATACGGTTGCGTTTCATGTCGCCATCCCTGCTACATTCGCATCCACGGGTGCTGGCCGTGTACCATCACCCCTGAAGCTATGCAACGGCTTCACCGAAAAGGAATGAATTCAAAAGGATATGCAAAGGATAAAGTAATATGCAAGATGTGAGCGAGCGAAATGTTTCGGCAGGGTTTCACTTACACCGTCTAGTCGCCGGTGCGTCTGAGCAGTCGGATCTGGCGGTTTCGGGAAGTCTCCACCGCACGGATGGTAATCGTACATAGACGGCTTTTCTTCTGCTTCGTCACTAAAAATGTCGGAATAAACTTGCGGCTAAGTAGCTGCTAAGGGGCTGCTTTTGCCTTTCTCCATCGCAGTAGCCATCGCAGTATGAATTGCAACAAATCGTCACGATGGTGTGACACCGCGGAACCTTGCTCAGCTGTGCGGTTATTATTTTATGCATTCGACGTAATAACGGTTATGGTCACTGTGGGGTTAAGAAAGTTGCCTGGCAAAATAGTATACTTCGAGCGGCAGCTTTGCATAACCAGCTAGTGAGCTTGATGATGGCGCTCTACTCTTCACGGTGGTGTGGGATAGTTTCAAGTAACTATTCTAAGCTTCAAAACTTTGTGAAGTTAGTGTATGCACAGTGGTGGACAAATTTGTTGCAAAATGGTGGAACCTACAAAAGCTAAAGTGGAACCCTGAATGTGGTCCTTTACATATGTTAAGCTACAGCTATTTTGTGGTTTCCGATGGGCCCTTTACTTTGCTGCGAGTTAAAATTCAACACATTGGAACTGGTAGTGTGTGTTGGGGGCAGTTTGTTAGCAGAAGTTTTTACAAATTGCAGCTTTCGAAAGGCAACTCCATGTGAGGTACAATTTGTGGGGAAGTGGCTAGCAAGTCGGAAAAAGCTGCTTATGGTTAGATGTTTTCATACAGATTGATAAAGTTCTGACTAGCTGCGTGGACTGGCGGTTAAAGTACACAGTAATAATGAATGCACAACATACGAAATGAAGCTACTGAAACTTTACTCCAATTAAATTAACATAAATTGTATACCTAATTATTAATGTATTTAATTTTCCGTTTCGACGATCAGTTAAGTCAAATACCCTTTTGAACTGTTCAACTATGGATAGCTTAGTAATCAAAACGGGAATGAATATATGCATCTTTCGATTTCGGTTCATTGTCAAACAATAATGCTAAGGGGGTAGTTCACTTCGATAAATATTCGAATAAAGGACCAATTGTCTACTTATATTATATTTACCGATTATATTAAACCCATGTTTTTAAAGTTGGTGGACATTATAACTCAAAAACGGATTGTTTAACATGAGTATTTTTTTAGTTTATGTTTAGTAGCTTTTTTTTCAGCATGATTTTTAGCATGAGCATGACTCAAAGCATGACTCTTTAATGGTTTATTTATTTTACCTTTATTTTAAACAGTTATTTTGAGTGCATCCCCAAAATCATCCTGCTTTAAAGGCCACCAAAGTGTACTACCCCCTTAAGGGTGGAATTTACTCTCCCTCGCAGCATTATTATTATTCATAAGTCAATTTGTTCCCAAACCAGGAAGTGTGGTCGCGTGTGCGTGTGCCTAATCAAAAGGGGTATTTGTTGGAGGCGATAGTTCATTATCAACTTCGACCTCGCTTTTTAAATAAACAGCTATTGGTTTCATCAATCTTCCACCCGGAAATGGTGTTTAATTTGAGGTGGAGTTAGCAACGAAAGGTTGAGCCAAAGGATCATTACTGGAAATAGTAAGAAGTCGTCTAAAAGTTCTCGCCAGCATTGTTTCCTTGCTGAACAATGGTATCGCTGCCACGTTCAAGATTTGTTCAATCAAACCAACGGTCTCATAAATCTTGTAACACTAACAACTACTCGGACGATATTTTGTATACATAATCACCCTCCTTTTGGGCTGTCGGGTAAGTTTAGTACGTGCCTGCATCCGTACCTCAATGCTTATGTGTGTGTGTGTGTGTGTTTGCCAGATTCGTGTGCACACGGTGGTTAATTAAATCGTTTTCCCCCGTTGGTGGAAAAGATGGACCAGAGAACGAACGACCCCCGGTGTTCGTCTGTTGGAACGGGACCGAGCCACTCCCGAAGGTGACCGCCTGTTTGATTAGGCTACGTACTTAATTAGTATTGCCCCGTGATGGCCATAACCGGCACGTACGTGCGCGCCCCGCTTCGATGTATCAGTTTCGAACTGCAAACAAACCGATCCATTCCGCACGGGACCGGGTTAAAGTCCGGTCCGATTCAGCCGGTGTTTGTGTGCCATTCTGCCTTTCCCGTCCGGTGTGGACCAATAGCTGAGATCACGAATTTCGAATTAATTAATTAATAAAATTTTGAACTTTCATTTTGGGGGCAGAATGGCAACAGGGGATGGGAAAGTATTTGTTTACAGATCAAACTAACCTTAGAAAAATAAGGTAGTAGAAGGGTGCCTTCCTTTATAGAACGGTACTCGGGGTCATCATCTTTGCAGGACTATTTTATGCCCAATTTCCTATTAATTGGTTAGAAGAACAAACCGTATATAAATGTTTAAACAGAGAGAATGTTTCTTTGACGTTTTTTATGGGACAATCGGAAGAAACTCCGAGTTCTGATGAACATCGATGAAGGAAGGCTGTGTTTGGTGCGATACCGCCACTGCCACCGATTTCCGTTCGATAAGATCTTTAGCATTATTTCTTTGTTTACACTAGGCTCAAGTAATGTGATTTTATCCCTTTTCGCTGGCCGGTGATTGGAGGGATGTTAGAACATGGCAGCAATGAAACCGGATAATCCACCCATCCTGGTACGTCTGCATGCTTGATGTAAGCCACCCAGCTCAGGATTCTTAACGTTTCGATTGTTTTCACTGTTACTGTATACGGAAATCGAGAAATCCCGAGGCTATTTTCGGGGCGCTTGTGCTACATACATCGAAGATACGTTCGCCCTGCAGCACGGTCCAGCGTTCTTATGTTGCCATTATAGTTCCCTTTACCTCACACCTTCGTTGTGATTCGAAGCGAAAGCGATCTGAAAGTGCGAAATGCGATGGATTTAATGTTTGCTTAGGAAAAGTGTGTGGACTTTTCCACACACACATACAAAATGGACGCAAGAATGGCCCTGCCTGTTTAAGGAAAAGCTGAGATAATGCACAGCTGCTGCTGTCGAATCGTCGCGCGGGTTGCCTTGAGTGCAATGAGCCATGCGTTATGTGCGGGAACTGGTCGGGCACTTGACTGTGTGAAGTTGTGAACGAATGGAACAACTGTTTATGGGTGGATAAAAAAAAACCGAGGGAAATATGCTGAAAGCAGAATGGTCGGTAAGCGATCGCGATTCTCACAACGTAAGGATATTGGTTTGGGAATCCTGTTGGGAGTTCATGTTCAGCTTAAGAAATGATATTTAATACGCTTAGATTTACATTTTACCAGCGAGAAACCCCTTTGCGGGAACAGAAGTTTATATTCACAAGGAAATGCTATTTCCATTACAATGTTTGAAAATAATTGCATCAAAAGGTTGTAATGTTTGCCATGTAAACCCTAAAACATTCTTGCTGATTATGAGAAAAGGAAACAATACTGCCATGTTAGTTTTAAAGTTCCAGTTTCGTTACCAGTTTAGGAGACTCTTGCAGAGCGCAGAAAGTAATGTAAAAAACTTTTAATGATGAAACTGTTACTCCTGTATCACTGCATAACGTCGTTTCGCGCTGTACGGCAAGTTGTGCAATGGATCCAGTCAGCCATGAAGAACGAACAATAATATCCCACGTGTCAGCTGTGTTGCTGTGTGATTTGGAAGGACAGGGACTAAATGAGCGGAACAGTACGGTGCTCGATCTCGTACGCCATTGTATCCATGTCATGTTCGTACGTCGCGAGACTACATGCGTACATTGAATTTCACCATGCATGCACCCAACCTTCTCGATCGCAGCAATCGAGCTGTGGTGAGTGGTGAGTCCTTACCTTTCAAGGAAGCTTTAAGCTCACACTGACACTGGCCTACTTAGATTGCAAAAGTAGTGCTTCTTTCGTGCAGGTTCATATTACACAGCACTTCCTTGAGCACGCTAACGAACGGTGACGCTAATGCAACGGTGATGCAATTTCCCAACGTCGTCATTGTGGCATCGGGGGATTTTTTTTCCTTCTTAAGAACAGCCGTACTTTCCCGTTGATACCAGCTGACAGTGGATTTTCAACCGATATTAAACCTACATCCAGCAGCGGCAAACGGTCGCGTACCGACAGTGGTGGCACGCGTAAGGTGGATGAGCACAAAGTCAAACGTGTAAGTTTTTAAAACAGATCCGTTTTGCTCCGTCGGGTTGTTGAAGCAAAAGGATTCCATCGCCGGAGTGACGAAAATAAAATGTCCGGACGAGAGCGCATTTCAGGCAGTTCGGTTATAATACGATTCGCAAAGAATAAATCACGTTTTTCAATTACGCCGGCATGTTTGCGTTGGCATTACCGTACCGGTACGGCCAGCGTTCCGACGCTGTGCATGTCCGGATAAGATGTTAAAAATGTGTCGAAAATGGATTTTGATAAAGGTGACAATTCGTGCAAAGTGCTGGAATAGCTTTCATTAAAGTGTCAAGCAAGGCAAGGATAACGAGTTAAACTTTTAAAGCAAACAAATTATGTTAAAGAGAGCAAGGACACATTGTTGACTATTATTAAACGAGGAATGTCACCTTATGATAAAGAGCGTTTTTGCTACAAGCACTAACTGGCACTATCTATCGACGTGTATTAGTTATCATTGCCGTCTGATTAAACCTGTTGTAATATTGATCGCCCGGAAACATTATCGACATTCGCATTTGCGCCATCCGATAAGTTCACGAAATTTTCCACCCCTTTTGAGGACATCCGTTTGCTGGTGCCGGTAAACTCTTTCGGTGAGTAAGGACCGGTATCACAAGAGAGCAGCAACACTAAAACGATGCAGATTTCAATTTAGATAGGGTACCCGTACAACATAACTGCTGATTTATATGGGGCCATCGATCGTATCTTGCATTGGTAGTTCTCTCGAGCTAGCCTGGCACAACTATACAAGCTAGTTAGCGTGAAAAGCAGAACCCACTTTTAGTTATGATTGATTATTCAATTAAGTTTTGGTTCAATTCGCCTTTATGTCGAACGTTACAAATTAACCTGAAGTGGCTTTTAAAATGTGCATATAATGTTGAAGTTGTCACCAAGAATTCAAATTTCCTCAGGAGGGAGTTGCCAATTGGGATTTTCCTTTATGCAACTTCCCGACAACAAAACACCGACGAATGACTAACGAACCCAATTGTGCACGAGTGAAAGCGCCCCAGAAAAAAAAAAATGGTTCACCCGAAGAATAAACGGCGGAAAACTGCGCTTAAACCTTGCCCCAAAAACTCTTTTCCTATTGTTAAGATTGCATCTGTTTGTTGCCGCTTTCTCGGGTTGTTGTGATTGTTCAACCGGGAACCGGGAGTTTCGCCTTCACAATTCCGGTTTATTACCCGGCACGAAGAAAGACGAAAGGCTTCGAGGTTGGGATTTTCCACGAACAATGCTGGCGGGCTAGAAAAACTCTTTTTTTTCAGATGGCCAAACCAGTAAAGAAGTAAAAAAAAAAAAAAATACACCGGAAAAGTCAAGTTTGGGAAAATTTGAAAAGAACGTTTCCTAATCGGTTTTGTGCAGAGCATTCTGCCGTGGGGAGGCTTCACTTCTATTATCGGGAGCCGATTTTGGGTGGCGCGACTACCAATTGCCCTTCAATCAGAGGCGATGGTGATGTGGAAGAACGTTGAAAGATATTTTCCGTCTCCTGCAGCCGTTTGGAAAGAGCGATTCGATGTCACAGTTTACCTCTTTGGGGAAAGATGTGTTTTGATAGAAACAAGTTGATTTCCTAACAATGGCATTTAGGGTGAGGTTCTTTTATCAGCAATCAGAGCCAAAATCAAACTCAATTTGTTTGCTTTGGACAACGAATCGGTAGGGTTTGTAATTTTAAAACATAGTTTTGTTTTTGTAACGATATATTTTGAATCAAAGAGAACAGAACGTAAGTTTATCAGTAAACATGACTGTGATTTGGATAAAAATGTCTCAACTAAATAGCAAAGGGATGCATTTGATGATATGTTTTGAGCTTTTATTTAAGTAACTTGGTGGCGATTTAAGCTAGATTGGGTTTTTGTTTGCTGAACAAAGGTTATTGGCAGTCTTATTGTCCTTCCTCTTCTTATTGGCCTAACGACCTACTAGGTCATGCTTGCCGTTTCTGGCTCACTAGGAAACTTATTTATTTTACCACTTAGTTGAATAATCAGTCCTTGCTACCGGCGATTGGTCCGGATGCGATTTTCGACCGGTCCTATCGTGTGCCCCACATTTCTCTATCTCGTATTAATCAACATGCCAATCATTGCCATTGCTAGTCCGCGGGTGCCCATATAGTCGACGTTGTACTGTCAAGAAGCGATGATTTGGCTAGGTTTAAACAAGTTTGGTTTGAAAATTGAAATAGTTTAAATTAAAAAAAAAACATAAATTTTATGTTATTTTGCATTAATACGACTCAAACTAAAGCCTCTCGTTCTATTTCAATTTCTTGTTATTTTGTATTTTTGCATAAATTCAACATTACTGTAATGCTCGTATCGTATCACTTTTGTTTTAGGACTCTTTCCATTGACCTCAAAAGTTGCTCGTTCGGTCTTTGATTGCTTACCCATGTTCGAATGGATCCCCCAGTGGACCTACCAACTGTGCTATGAGATAAGGATTCTGCTACGATGTGAACCAAATTGCCGCATATGTCTAGAGGGAAACCATGATAAATTGTATTCAAACGAAATGTGTCCTGGGATTGAGAGACAGATAAAGAAAATGGAAAAGACACGCGCTCGAAAGGTTGTTAAATCGGTTTTTCTTTGATTCATATAATGTTGTAGTGTTTTCTAATGTATTGTTTGCGATAATGTGTTTAGAAATTTAAAAACGAAGGATCACGAGTTGATAGAAACGAAGTTTTTGGTAATACTTTTGGAACGTTAAAGCAATTGAAAGATCAATCTTAACTACATGCTTCAACAAGCTTGAATAGTACTGTCGGATCCTAGTTTCGTACTGCATCCGTCATGCTCACGGGGACAGCAAACTGAATAGTTCGCGTAGACGATGTTAATAAAAGCCTCCGTGAACATTGTCTTTCTTTTGGGGCACATTTTTTCCATGAATTCATCAAAATGTACAGCCAAAACTCATGCTCCACATGCTTCTCAGAAGCTTCTCCGTGCTACAAAGTGCCCGTCCTGTCCAAATATCACTTCAGGACAGCGATATTTTTGCACTAAGTGGACTCTTACTATTGTTTCGTAGGAAGGAACGAAGAAAAAAATAGCCTAAAAGCCGACAACGAAGACAACGGCGACGCTTGCCCAATATTCGCCTTCCCGATGGCAGTGTGCAAATGCCACACAAAAGTAGGAAACTTGACCATTTTCAAGTTCCATCCATGCAAACAAAGAATGCGCATCACGCGGACGTCGAGCGAGCCGGAGCAGGAGTGCCCGTTTGCGCTAAACGCTGCGCATCTGAAAATGAGCCTTGCGGTGCTGCTACCGGATGCTGGGAATGGGCCACTTTTCCGGAGGCAGCTGGTAGAACATCACGCAAAAAAAAAACGACGTTCACATTCCGTCCCAGCCTTACCGGTGCCAGTGGCCACCAGCCGGGAACCGGATTTCCCGCGAAAACGGCACCCACTTGCTGCTAGTCGGACGGACGTGAAGAGTCCTTCTGACTGGCAGCAATTCGAACGACCGGTTTTGTGGGGCCTCTTGCTTCGATGCATCATCAGTACCGGCGCTGCGGACGAGATGGCATAGAAATGAAGGCATAAACCTCCCGAAAGGAAAATGTCACTCGTTATGTCATGTTGGTCCTCAGCAGCGAACGCTATTCTCTCTGTATGGAGGATCGTAATTAAAAGTGGCTGAAACGGTGGAGACATCTTAGTTTCGGAAAGCGTTCTCCGAACTGTGAAGTGGTACTTCAACTCGGAACGGAATACACCTACAGCACCGTTCTGGCTTAGAGCGTTTCCTTCAGGGGATTCGCTCTTTCGGGATTTTCCGTCCAAACGAAGACATGAATCACGCGATGGGCTTCGAATTGAAAAACAATATTTTAGATTGTTCTTTTGATTCGGACGAATTTAGAGCACCGGTACAAATCTGTACGCCCGCGGCATCCGGAATGGAGGGCACGAAATCACATGAAGGTGTTCTATTTTAAAAGTTTTAAGATCTAGCAGAGAAAGTATCTCAGCTTTGTATTAAAACTATTTTCTCCACTATACACCGGTTAAGCATTCCAAGGAGTTGGACATAGACTAAAGGTTAGTTCGGATAGATTCGGAGCGCAAGCGACATTATACAACTTTCGCACTAATATTCAGCCCAATCTCAGCAATGAGGTCACCACACAACTCTAGAGGACTTTCAGCTTCGAAAGCCCTGTCACTACACTTTCCTGTTCACTCGCTAATATATCCCGGTAGAGATGACAGTGATAGACATTTCTTTGTCCATTTCTGTCGTCCGGAGTGTTCCTGCAGTACGGACCGAAAGCGCATCATTTGCATACGATTTGCAGCCACATGAAATGTTGTATTCCTTTTCTTACTCTTGAAAGCATCCCACGCTGGATGGAAGCTTGCTCAATTACTTCCAAGGAGCCGCAATGATGTAGGGTGCGCCGTCGAACAATAAACCCATCCAGGGCTGCCAGCACGTGCTCGGGGCGGCTCGTTTCGGGCATAAAGTCACACGCTGAAGCATAAAGTGCAAAATTAAGTGAAAAGTGTGCAAATTGATGGTGGGTTATGAAAAACCGGCATCATAGTTATATTACGCATTTTTTTTCCCCCGGTTCACTCTCTGTCTCTGCATCGCCACTACTGTCCCTTCGTGTGTCATCACCGTGGAAATTTAGTGTGGAAACTTCACAACGGCCCCCTTCGGTGGCGTACAGCGAATGCGAATGGTTCTTGCAGTTGTAAACTAAATTATGCGTTCCCTTTATAGGGCCATTTGGAAATGCCAACGAAATAGGCACAGTGCTAGGGACATGAACGGGCAAGGATAAACAAAAAAAAAAACTGCATGCCGAGATCGGGGATAAATTCGTCCACACGCGACCCAACACGTTTCGGGCGCGTTGAAATGGTGCGAAATAGGAGTTTGCTATTAGAATGCGGAAGATGAACACGTACCGGAGAATATGAGAACGTTTCGGGAGGCTAGGACATGAGCTGGGACCTTGGAGTCTGTTGTTTGATGGCACGATTCCGTACTTGGAAATGATGTGCTTTTGTTATAATAATGTTGACTCCATGCGTATTGCCGCCTTGGTCGGTGTCTTATACAGAGGTGAATGTTTTAATAATTGTTTTTATGGTAAGATATTTCGTGACGAGATGTATTTGTTTCATACAGTGCGTAACATAACTAGAGGAATCGTTTTGCTTTTGGTAATAAATCAGGTGGAGCTTAAGGTGCTCCTTTCAGCCATTTAAAAAGGAAATAATAACTTTTCTCAACGTTCGACGTTATTTGGAATGTTGGAAAGATATTTATGCAAAGGCGCTAGGTTTGTATTGCACGCCAGTGATTTAATACTACTGATGTCTAAAACGTGTAATGACTGTTTCAATAAGCTCGATCCGTTCTTCAGATCCTCGAAATATTTGCGTTATGTACAAGAAACACACAATAATATTTAGTGCGAACTAATCAAAGTGCTTGTTATTAAGCATTTTATGAGGACTACAGAAGTGAGTTTCATTTAAATAATCATACAAACTTGTAAAGGTAAACTTTAATTAATGAATTGAAAATTTAACATAGTACATCTAATATGTACTAGTTGATGTTATTATAATTTAACGAAATTTATATTATACACATCCATGTGTTAGTAGTCTATGTGAGTGCCTCTTAAACTGATTCAATAGTACTGTATCTTTCAATTTAGTGCAAATATTTCAACCTATAATATCAATTTTGATTTGTTTTCCTTTTTTTCCCCAACCGTTCGGCTACTCCAAATGCAAATACCGTGTCGTTTTCATTAAATAAGAAGTAATGTGCATTTTCGGTTCGGAAGATTCGATTTATCGATAAAAGTCTAGCTCATCGAATGGGACGGCTTCCAATTTTTTTTTCAACCCCTGGAACCGAGGGGTGAAATGTGTTTGTACTTTCTTTTAAGAGTCATCGGCTGCTGTACAATACACTTGGGAGTTTTTAAAGGGATTTTTTTTTTACGGAGAGCGGAGGTTTTCTGCCTTTCCTAAGGCACGATCTGTGGGTTTACTGGCACCCATCTGGTTTATGACCCGCATCCGCTACACCTAAAGTAAAGTCACAGAGCAGAGAAGTCAGTCCTGCTAGTTGCCCAGCTTGTGCCCGTGTGTGTGTGTGAGGGTTGGTCGCATATAATTCAATGTTTCATGTTTCGTTAAATCAAATATTGACTAAGCTCTTTATCTTGTCGAATAAAAGATGTGCCGTTCGAAGTTGAACACGAGAATGATGGGTTCTGGCAAGGACACAGCCAACACCACCACCATCATCATCATCATCGTCGAAAGGTGAACTAATGTCATTCGTGGCACATACCCCCTTTTCCACGTGGTACGGAAATTACACACGTGCCATTGCTGGCTGTCCGGACGAACTTTCACTCTGGACATGTGCAAGGATTGAGACGTCCTTCTCGTATTTCGCATTCTCGACAACCGCACCAAAAGCGTAAAGTGTTGTGTGCAGCAAAGTTGACCCCATGGTGCTTGAGAAAATCGGCCGACCGATGACACTCTGTTGCATTGGTTGCAATCGATGGTACGGGTCGTGTGGGTGTGTGTACCCCCATTTTGTGTCGCATCGTTCGGACACATCCATCAAAGCCACAAAATTGTGCCCAGTACCCTACGTTAATCAATCCTTCCCACACACACAGATGATGGTAAAGGTTCGTAATGCATTCGGAGTCGTGTACCGACTCCGCATCCCTGTGTTTTTGTGTGCGGCAAACGAGAGCAAACGAACCGGATGTTTGCACTTCTCCGGATGAACAGTGACGCCTGCTAAGAGGTCTCCAGTGCTCGCAGTGACCGAGTTGTACAGCGGGGTCACCGTGTTGCATTGTCGATGATTTGTTTGACTTTTACAAAGTGGGTAAGTTTGGTACAGTTGTGCCGTACCCGTTAACGGGTACGAGCATCTACGGGGTTTTGCAGAAAATAGAGCACCTTGAACAAATTCTGACCCGTGCTATTTGTGGACCGTTGTGAACGGCAGTTTACCGAGGGCATGAGTCACATGTTTAATTGACAGGATCACAAACAATACATCTCCGGTCGGGTGGATAGCAACGGGTGACAGATGGGTGGGAGTCGCACCCTTAGTATCTGCCAAGCTGCCATAATTCATCAAGTATTTCATCAAAGTAAGCCCTGAGGGTCGTTACAACTGTCAAAGTGAATCGATAGCCGAGCAGAGCCGTAGAAAACTGAGTTATGAATTTTCGATACAACATTGAAGACGCGGAAGATAAATCTAAGGTAAGGGTCGCTTTAGATTAAGTGATTGCTTTTTTGATGGTGTTTGTTTTGCGTTGAACTCGGTACCAGGGAGAGATTGTTTCGCCTAAATAGAAAGATTTAGTTTTTAGGAAATTGCATTACTAGAGCAGTAGTTTGGGTACCACTGGTTCAAGCTGGACAAAGAAGGGATGATGGCCCAAAAATAAAAAACTTTCCTCCACAGTGGGGAATATACAAATTCAAACACGGCACTCGTCTATCTCGACGAGATAGATTTATGGCCTGGCAAGCAAAAGGGATGCTAAACAAAAAAAAAAGGGTAGACAGAGGTGGAATTATCATTAATATTCATTTGTTGGCGGCATTCCTTTGGACGGTGCGTGCTAGTGGAAGGACACGATACACAAAACGAAATAATTTCACTCCCATCCCCGAGAGCATACTGCCAAAAATACGCATACGCATCAAAAACAAAACGTGCGCTGAATGGTAAGATAAATTTACGAGGGTATCCTTCGTGTATTCACAACCAAAACAAACAGACAGGACAAGGAAAAAAAGGAGGAATATCTTAACAAAAGCCAGGATAACGAGTTTTGGCGGAGAATCTCACCGCAGCGTACGAAAAGGTGGACCTAAAACCATGTCCACAGAGAAGGGAATACATGGGTGTCCTTTCTCAATGGACTATTGCACGAATGCGGCCGCATGCAGCCCGATTGGGCATGTAGATAACTCTCGAAAGTCCACAATCCAGTACATTGTCAAAACAATCGAATAACAAACGGGAAAACTGACGGCCGAAAGTTTTCACAGCTTAAATCACTGCCCATATGAACAAAAGCATGCAGATGGCGTACCTGCCAGTTTTTGGGCTACTGTTTTTGGGGTGTGAAGAAATCAACCTGCCAGGGACAGTGGCTTCTTAACGATTCCGATGGTTAGGAACACACAATTGCCATGCATCACTGAGCAGGTCCTTAATGCTACGACATGTGGCGAAGCAAAAAGGGATCATTATGATTCAAGCTTGGGTCATTTTTTCTATTTGCTTTGTTAGTGAAGTACCGCGCGTCAAAGCACGGATATTGGAATTGGCCGGGTTCAAGTCGATTGAATATTCATGGAAAAATGATGCCCCCACTAGTGGTCAATGAATTGTAGCATAAACTCTCCCGGTTTTTGTTTAGGACGATCACGCGTGAGCTCATCATTTTCGAGGGTAAATTGGCAAAAGTTTGACCAGCTAGCACCGGGTGACCAGCTCTATTGCAGTTACGATAATTGAAGCATGATCGTACGCCAGCACATCCTCAGTAAATAAGGGACTGGAAGTTCTCGCCTTTTTTTGTCTCTTTGGTTGCATAATGTGGTCCGTTTAATTCGTTTTGTTCAAAAACTAGAAGCCCACTTCGGCGCTTCCGTTTCGTTTCGCTCACGCGGTGTAGTAATCTGCCGGGCCCCAATATTGCTGTTGGTGACTATTTGCCCTTAGCAGAGCCCAAGAGTTCGCCCATGTCAACGGCTTTCTGATGACCGTCAGGGAACACGGACAAAGGACTAGTCTAGTTGCCAACGACGCTTCATTTCTGGCCCACACCCAGGCCCAGGGTGTCGGCGATGATGCAGAACCCTAAAATGACTTTGTTTATTAGGAAAAGTTTTCCCGTCAACTTTCGTTTATGTCATTTTGTTTCCTCTGGTGGAAAAGTTTTTTTTTTCCGACGACTCCGAGTGTCTGATACTGTGCCACCACACACACACACACCAGCGGCGGCACCATCCGGGTCGTTGCCAAGGGGAGATTCCTGCCGGGGGATGAACATCGCGACACGACACGGTGTCCAAGCGGTGTGAAAATGACGCTGGCCGCTGATCCAGGGAAATTCGAAAAGTTTAATAAGATCAGTTTTTGGGCCTACGAGAGATTGTACGATGAGTACGGGAGCTGTTGCGTTGATTGAACGGTGGCAGTAGTGCTTAGTGGCTACGGATTTCATACATGATGGCCGTTGATGCGTCACAAAGTCACGCACGATAGGATGGCAAAGGAGCAGAAGTAGAACTCAAGAGGTGGTTTTAAAAGTTTTGGAAAGCACAAAGCTGTTTGTTCTTTGTAGCATCCGCTATGCAGATGAAATATTACTTATGTTTAGAGATTTTTGTTTTTTTGTAATCTTTTGTGATGCAAATTGTTCCAGCTTCTCGCTGCCATTGTGTGCTTTATTGTGTGCAACTCAGCCACAATTACATCACTTAAAAAAGATGATTTTTCACAAGCACAAGCACAAGAGAACCTTCATGTGGCTGGGCAGGATAGATGGATTGTACATCCACCACCTACACCATCCAATCATCTAGCCTCTCTGACGGATGAAATGAGCAAGATCCACCGATATTTGTAAGTCGAACAACTTGTTCGTGCTGTTATCCCAAACGGAAGCGCGAACCAGGGCGGAGTCCGCGTTCCGTTGGAAACAAATTGCTCTCCGGTGATTTGCCACTTTCGCTCGGAAGCGTTTGCTGTGTCGCTGTGTTGTTGTGCTTTGTTATGTTTGCTGTACTGTGGCGGCTTCCGTTTCTGCTAAGACTTCCGCCTTTCGTGCGTTTTCCGTGCGTAGCAGCACGAACAAGACGCGAAACGTGTTACGCAAGCGGCAGGATAGGATGCGAATAGGGTGGGTATTGTTTTTCGTTAGTCAGCAACTTTTCCCAACAGAACCATACCACCATACCACGGCCTGGTCGGGTTTCGGTTCTGTTCCAAGCAGTCCGGGGATGCCCGTGGCGAGACGTGAAAAAGGATTGTGCGACGCTAATGTATACTTTGGGGAAGATTTTTCGACCAAATTGATGTTCTGTCAAGGTGGATTGGGTTGGGTTAGACCGGGGATGTGGGATGTGGTGGTAACAATACACTTGAGGCCCAGTTTTTTTTTTTTGGCCGATGGTGGTTGGAGAAAATTAAGAGGTTGTAAGCTTATCTCACATGAGATCTTTCACGCCTGCTTTCACCGGGCGGGTGTGTATGAGGTTGAACATTTTATGGCTTAGGCTTGCATTAAAATACTGCGTAGCGTTGAAAATTATAATTTTTGGTCCATTTGCAATAGGGAGCTGTTGATTGTCGGTCGTTTTTCATTGTTACGTTGATATTTTACAATTCATTCGATTTACGCTCAGTCCGTCGATGTTGTGCAACGAATCAAAACACTCACGGTGTGAGATATAATTTTATCATAATTTTATTTTATAGCAAATTTAGTAAATGAATAGAATGATCCTTTGATAGCACTTTAAAAACTAATAAACAAACATTTAAAAATGAACACTATTATTTATTTGCCATCCTCAAACTGGTAGGTTCCGTCCCCTGTCAGGTCGTAAGTCCCATCTGCGACCAAAGCATGCGCTCACCAACCTCGGTCGAGACCGTGCCACCTATCAGACTATTAATTTATGACTCAATTTTTCGACCTTTTTGTCCCTTCATTTGGGCGTCGCTTTTAATCTGACGCAAACGGCTCCGAACCTGTGCACCGTGTACGTGTGCAGACAGACGTATCCGCAAGTATCATCATGCGTGGTTTATACAGCTTGCAAGCTAGCTAGCTGCCTAACAAAAAAAAAAAAACTTTGCGCATTGTTTTTGTGTCCTTTTGTGGAGGACATTTTTGGTGACCGTCTCTGGTTAGCCATATTTTTCAATCAGTCATCTTCCATTGGGAGCGAGGCTGCTGTTGCCGTTGTTTCGATGCGTTCGGTTTAGACGTACTATTGTTGAATGTGCGAGTACGGTAAACGGCTGCCCGTGGTGGCGGTTGTGGCAGCCGAAGTGACCATCGGGGTAACCGACGTCCAGAGATTTATTTATGTGAATGTACGGGTACGTTTTACTGGTGTACTGGCCCCACCGTACTGGCCCCATACCTTTAATTGGGTTGTGTGTTTCAACTTTTCATTGGATGTTTAATAAACATTGGTTAATATTTTGGTAGTTTCATTATGAAATGCTGATCAAATGTGGTACCATTTCAAAGACGTAGTTAAAATTATGAGATGGTATTTAAATATGTGCTCCATTTTCTTTTCTCAGCGATGTATGTTGTACAATACACAAGTAAAAGATAAAAGTGTATTGCGCGAACCAATTGATTTGTAATTTTAATCAGGCCATTGATCTAAATAAATATTTGAAGTGAATGAATCTAGATCTTTATCGAACCGCAAAGAATCATACACCAACAGCGACTCATGATTTATCATAGATTCATAAACTTCCATAGCATTTCCCATAATAAATGCTCCAAGATATATAAATCTCTACGGATTCGCTATATTCCACATTGTGCTTTACCATTTTTAAATTTTGAAATAAAAATATTTATACAAAACGAAATAACACAAGCTCAGCTAGCGTTTTATTGAGAAGCCTTTCTGGGTGTAACCAAATCATCGAATCATTAAGCATTGGAATTGTCAAGCTTTAAAAGTTCACCCATTGTACCATTATAGGTGTTGTTAACATCTTACAATAGTGCTTGGCGTGTACTTGGATTGTAGTAACTACGCCCAATTAATTTTGGTCAAATATATTTTTATAAATATAAATATATAAATATAAAAAATATTTCTGTTGTATTTCTAAAGTTTTTGTTATTTGCGGAAAGAGTGTATTCTAAAAATAACTAAAATGTCATCTTTTAATCATTTCAAGGTTTATCGCCCCTTAAACGATCATCACATACATCGATCACAATTCCCCAGAGCAGGGTAATTAAATAAGGATAAATTTGAATTTCGTTTTCCTTATTTCTTTTCCATCGCTTCTTAATCCTCAAAAGACAACTCTTACCAAGTGCAATCTCATGCCAGAACTGTTACATTTCTATTACTTAATAAAATTGCAAATGAGTCATGCCTTGCAAAAGGCACCTTGTACATAATTTTTGGCTACTCAACAAAGTACCCAAGCACTACATTACACAAATGGACGTAAACTGCACGCTATCGTCCATGTTTTGGGAAAATTGCGGAAAATTAAGTGCACCTTTAATTTTGGACGACAGAAAAAGCAGGGATTTTATGACCGGGAACAGTATTGGCGGTTGGGGGGGGGGGGAAAACATTGGCAACAATTGAGCATTTAGCAAATCATCATAATTCATAATAATGGTCTATGCGTTGAAAATTGAAATTGGAATACCGTGCGCATGTAAACACTGGCACGGGGCGATTTGATGCCCACAGTTGGGATGAGAAAATTTATGAACTGTTGGCAAAACCGATAAATTGTAAACAGGGTTACAAACTGTGAAAGGTTAAATTATACACGGTAAGCAAGAAGGTGTGGAAAATATTTTATCCGTAAAATTGAGGGTTTTCATTGCGTTAACCAGCCGGATTTTGATCGATAACAGATTTTTTAAACAGAATTAAATGTAATTTGGATTTTCTAGAAATTTCTAACGACAAATGAAGTTGATAGTAAACAGCAGTTAATTCCACAAACACAGAATGTAATAAAATGCTTGCTAATCGAATCAAAGTGCCCGCCAAATGCTTGTGTGTCAGGAATAGAACTGGCTTTGTCCGCAGCTACAACAACAAAAAAACCGCATCTGACTGAGCACACCTGGCGTTGAACACCTGTTCCCTGTTATCATTGGCATAGTTTGCTCTTTATCACCGAGAGAGTCTCGTGCAGGCGTCATCGACATCAAGTGGCACACCTGGTAGCATATAAATCAAATGATATAGATGGAGAAAAATAAAATCATCGTCTAGATTATGTCCCTATCGTAGAGTTCACCGTACGACGAGTGGTTTGTGGCGTTAAGTTATCCGCTAATGTGTCATGAGATAGTAGGCGAACTTGGCCGCTCGTTGTATAAAAGCCAGTGCCGGAATGGGTTGGAAATCAATCGAACCAAGTGATCGGTACTTTGGAGAGCTTTCCACAACGAGCTTTAAGAAAGGAATTTGACGATTTGTGCAACGGTGCAAGAAAAACAAAACAAATCATGTTCCGAGCTCTGTTCTTGATTGCCTTGGTACCGGCACTGGTGTACGGAAATGTGACCCGCGCCTGCACGGGGGGTCGCCCACATCCGTTGAGTGTGGATATAGTGGGATGTACTGCGGCACCATGCCATCTGGTACGTGGACAGAATGTGGTTGCAAACATTGATTTTACCACCGGTAAGTTCAGCTACAGATGTTCGATAAATCGAACGGTTCGAGAGATTGTAGGTTAAAGTTTAATTGGCTTCTGTTATTTTTTTCCTTCAGACCGTGCCGTTACATCGATGACGACGATTGCCACTGCTACTGCGCTGAATGTAGTGACGAACTACCCGCTGGGAACGAACGCCGTTACGTGCAACTTCCTGCAGGGTAGCAGTTGCCCATTGTCCGCCAACGAGGATGTCACCTATCGGTTGACGATGCCCATTCTGGCAATCTATCCGCTGGTTAGCCTCAACATTGAGATCAACGTAGTTGATCAGAGCAATAACTCGGTTACGTGTTTCGTGGTTGATGCTCAAGTTGTTGCCACGAAGTAAGCGATTGTTCGCTGGTGAATGAATACGACTTAATTTCCAAAGTGTGCTGTGTACAATATCTAGATTGTAGAATATTAATATAAATAAGCGATCGTTTAACAAATTGCTTGTGTTTGTGAATTTGCTTTGACGTTAACAACAAATGTACGAAAACCCATGCGTAGATTCTTCTATAGTTCTAGCATTTAGAGATCATTTCAGCAAAAGTTCTACATGCCCATAATCTTATCTGAGAGAAAAGGGATTTAACATGGCAAGTAAATTACTAAGTAACAGAAACAATCACTTTCAAGTATTCGAACATGTCGATTAACGCATGTGGAGGTGATTTAAACGGATCTGCTATTGATAAACATATTAACTCACACCGGATGTATCGTGCGGTCGGAGACAAATAATTCTGATTGGCGATATGGAATTACAGAACATTGTAATTTTTGAAATGATTCAGTAGTTAGAGAGATTTGTTTGACTAAAAAGTGGAGGTTGGCAAGCTTAAGTTAGAAAACCGTTCGTCTAAAGTGTTCTCCGTGGAAAGTAGTGAGTAATTGTTGGATTATGCTTTGCAATTGCTAGACTTCATCATATCATTAAGTCGCCGAAACCCAATACCGGTAAGGGATGGCCAATTAAACGGATGTACAACATATCGCAGCACCGTACAGGAAATGCAGTTTCAAAATCCATCACTACCGTATCACCGCTGCATCACGGGCCGGGTTGTTAACCCTGAACGGCAGCCCAAGGGCAAGTGGTGCGAGTATCTTCCACATCTTGACGTGATTAAACACTGTTTGTATTACGGGTCAAGTAGACGCTCCATACGGTATCCATCCTAAAATGTGGTACTTAAGACGGCATAAAACAGCCACCAACTTGCGCACCAAACGCTCGTCCTCTCATCTGCATACACGTGACGCGGACTAGCGTCGGTTGGTAAATTTCCTTCGACACAAGCAATAATCACCAAGTGAAGGAAGCAATACTGAGGTACAGGGAAAAAAAACACACACATTTGCACATCACATCCTGCTGGATGTGGTTCACAGGCATCAAGCCGAGACAGGGAAAACGATTATCGTAAATATTTCATACGCTAATAAACATGCACGTCTCGTTCGCTCCGGTTCGTCCGTCGATAGGGTTCAGTTTAATCCAACGGTTCGATGATTCCTTTGTTCCATCGGTTATGCTCCCGAGCTGAGCTGCTATCGAGAAGAAACTGCTGCAACACACTTCAGATGGTTGCATCCGTACACAACGCAGCGGAATGTAGCGTTGTTGCCATCGGGCACATGTGCGTTTACTTCTGATGCGTCTGGTGGTTCGTCGTCGTTTCGGCTCGTATTTCATTATTAGCTTGCGATATAATTTATCATTTCTCAACCACCGTCAATGGGGATTGTTCCTGCAGGCTGCTCGGGAAACTCCACAGGCAGTTTATCCGAATGAATGGTTCGAAATTGATACGATTTTGGGGAACGATGCGATCACTTGGCTGTTCATATGACGCTTCATAAAGCGTGCGCCTATGAAAGCGATAGTGTACTGTTTAAAATGTGATCTCATTTAACATAAATAATATTACCCCAACCCATCCCGTGATGTGTTTGCGCCGTGTCTTCTCCATTCAACCACACATCGGTCGAACGCCATTAAAGGCTCAGTGGATGTCAGTGTGAGGCGCACCAACCGTTGGGTGGACTGGTGTGGGCGCTGAAAAACGATGAATGGCCACGCGATTGTAACCATCTGCCACGGCTCGGGCAATCTCAATCGACACTCATTAGGACGCGATTACCCTTCGGAAAGCCATTAACGCACAGGGGCTTTTGTTTGCATCAAAGTTCGGTGCAGTTCATAATGCAGACACACACGGCCGGGACCGGTACGGGAACATTTGATAGCGCACATCGTAACAACTGTTCGAAGTGAATGTAATCGACATTAAAGTTTAAACGGTTATGGCTCGGGCACATGCTAGAATGAGGCGGCGGTTATTATGAGAGTATCTGCGAAACTGAGGGTCAGATGAGCTTGTTCTTCCGAAACTTTGCGAAAGGTTTAGAGAAATGTAACCGCTCCACACCTGGCTATTCACTTCTAGCTGGAAGTGGAGTTCATTTTCCGAAATCAATCTCAGACCTTTCCGGGCAGCCAGGATCTGTTTTCAATAAGCAAAACAATTTTCCAATGGTCTACGCTACGCTGCGTACAGCAGGCTTACAGCAGCATTAATATTCCACGCACGAACCACAAAAGCTGCTTTCAAAATCGGCAAGCTACCTATCGACATCGATGATACATGTGGAGCAATGAGGGAGTAGACGAATGACGGCACTCGTAGTTATTTGTGAATCCTTCTCCCAAGCTCAAACATACTGGCCCTTCTAACGGGTTTCACGGGTCTACGTAAAGAAACAAAAATGCCTTCGAGCGTGTAAGGGTCATCTGGAAAAAGGTCTTTTTTTTTAAAAAGATTCTTGAAATAATCAACCTCTACATGGGTATGGGCTGCACACTACATGTTCGTACGCCAACTATCATTGACGCACATTTTCGTTACGTGCGTTCGTTCACACAACTGGTCCAATCGTGTGGCTATGAAAGCAATTTATCTTTATCATGGAATGTTGCTCTAATATTTGGATAGTGCTTTATGTGTGTGGAGTTTTCCAATAGAACATGGTAAGGTAGCAGAATTATTTTTCTTACCTCACCTTTTGGGTGGATAGAATTCAGTACAGTACCACAGACACGATAGCGATGACTTTAAAGCCATCCGTATTGATACTCCCTACCGATCGTTTCGATGGGCAGGAAGCGCACACAGCGACAGTGTGCCAGGGATGGGAAAATTGGTCAAATGTAAGCCTCTGTTTCTGATTAAATTTCGTTCAGCAAAATTTCAAATCCAAACAACAAAACCTTTCCCTTTTCGCCCAAAGTTGGGCCAAAGTTGCCGAAGGAGTTCCGGGCAAGGATGCTGTTACGATACACCGATACTGAGCTACCTTCGCCGGTGGCGGTGGCGAAACCAATTCCCCAAAAGCGCTCATTCCGATCGAGGGGGGGTCGGATTTAGAGCGGCTCTCTTAATGGTTAGTTGATTGGTTGTTCCGTTCAATTAAATTCGTATTCCGGCAAAAACGGATTCTTCTTGCGGGAGGAAGCAAACCCGTGGAGGGTGAGGCAAACAAAATCTTTACGGTTTGTTGGGCTTCTAGACACTGGACCCGGTCCTGACAGTGGGAGTGATTTCATTTTCGTTTGATTGCAGGTAGAATGGGAACCGATAGCCGTACACACCTGTCGGTGGCTTCAGGTTTCACCATGTGCGCCGCTGATTATTCGCAGACGGATTTACTACCTTCCGCAGAAAGTGAATTAGTTTGTTAGCGAGTTTTATTTATTTCCCCCGTATTTTGGGGGCGCAATTCCATTGTGCCCTACGGTGGGAAACGGGAAGCGAAATGAAGATGTAGTTGCTGAAACGGATCGCTCATTAAAGGCCAATCAGGACTGCTCTGACAAGGCGCGTTCGGCGTTTCCGTGATTGAGTGCCGAAGGGATTGGAGCGACTGGTTTATGAGCTGCCAGCGATTTGATATCGCTCTATCGGATGGGTTTGTTGCTTTATGGGCGATTTAAGTCAAATACCAGCACGGACTGCGGTGAGATATATTCACAAACACTATTTGAAGAGATAACAATCGGAGTACGGCTGCAAACAAGTTAATTTAAATACACTCTTCAACAAAGCTCAAATGAAACATTGATCCTTCCCAAACGAGGGCCAACTTCGGAACTAAATGCAGTCCATGTAGTACGCTACTAATCGGCTTTTCGACGGAACAAAAAAATAAGAAAGTTTCTCTTCCTACAAGACAATCCGACTGCCAAAAACAAAATGGAAATTTATCACCGACCGAACAGGCATTCCACGGTGTATGGACACGATGGAAGAAAGTTTTGTAAAACGGTAAAATGGAGAGAAAAGAGAGCGAAAGAATGAAAACAAACGAAAAAAATCATCATCATGACACATACCTGGTTGTACAAAGTTGTACAACTGCAAATAAATGGCTGCCCGGTCAGAGATTTACGTGCATTCGGATTTCCGGGCTGGAGCGTTTTCATACAACAGTTTGAAGTTTAAATTTATTGTGAGCCCTTTCGGAGGTTGTAGTTTCGTTTTTTTGGGGGGTTTAAGTTTAAATAAAAGCCTAGAATTGCATTTTAAATCCACTGAAAAGCATGACATTTTGTTTCAAGGGTAATTTAAAATGGAAGTTAACGTCCACAAAATCGATGGTAGCTTGGACCAGTGTATACATTATGCCTATGCATAGTGCTTTTTTGGTTTGTCTGTATCGTTGTGGAAAAGTTTTCCTTTACTTTAACCTAAATTCCCTGAATGTAATGTAATACAATTTTTGTTTGTTGAAAAAATCTGCCCAACAGTCAAGTTAAAGATTTTATTACATTGTTTGCCCTTGGGCATTTAATACTCCTCTTCAAGACATAGTCCAAACAGAGTTATCCCTGGTAATTGAGCGTGTTCTCCATCTCTATCTCAACACAACAATCACTACTGAACCGGATCGGCTAAACAAATCTGCTGGAGAGAAAATGTAGGCCGATCTTTGACTCGTAGCCACAGGCTTTGCGTCCCAAATCGGGAGCAGACGAGAGAAACCATTTGATGGAAAACTCTAGCCTCGAGGTGTTGGTACTTGAAGGAATCGACTTAAATGCTGAATTTTGTTTCTCTCTTTCTTATATACCATTCCTCCTGACAGCCCTTTTATCGGTTCAACAACTCTACGAATGAGCAAATTGTTACCGCGATTGGCGTCATACTCGATCGCCTCCGGGGTTGTGTTTGAGATTGGGAGCTAAAGATGCAACTGACTTCATGCAGCCATACCCACTACCTTGGCGAATAATGAAACGCATGATTTGAAATATTTTTACGATGCGCTGTGTTACTGTGTGGAGATAAAATATTAAAAACCTCGTTGTAAAAGCCGTACGCACCGATTTCGTTCGTACGGGGAGCATAAATTCGTAGCAGCATCATGAGCAGGTCTATTGTGGGTGCTATTATGCAGCTGGTACATCGCATGCAATTTCTACCCCAAGCCCGGCAAATGTTGTTTGAAAGCACTGAAGCAAGCATACAGAGCCGGGAGAAAGAAATGGGCCATCGTTTTTCACCGATAGAGCAACGGTGAAATCCACAGACGCCGCCACCATCACCAGCCTGACGAAATCTTTATGAATCTTTGGTGTTTCTTTGCCGGGGTTTTGTTGAATTCCCGCAGGATGGTGAAAAGTAATCTTGCCAGTTCTTGTCCCCCCTCTCCGAATGTTTTCCATTCCCGTTCCCTAAGGGGCCGGAAAAGTCGAAAGAGCGAAACGAAGCGTAGAATGGGGAGCGAATGAAAAATGAGGAAAGAAAGTAAAGAAGCTGCCAAAGGAGCAACAATCGTTTACTTCCGCTTTCGGTTCTGCAAAAGGTTAGGGCGGACAGGCATTTTTGCCATCAGAAATCTGAGGGTGGAGTTGGGGTATTCGGTAACCTTAGGCTTACCGTGCCTTGCCGGTGCAGCCCGCCAGTGTTTGATGAGCAGTAGGAGCCCCCAAGGATGGAATGGAAAGTTTGGGCAAACTTTCATTGGCCACAGGCGGCTACCGATGATGCTGGCCGTTGAGCGAATGCCCGACATACCATGGTGGTATGCGAGAGTTTTTGCACTGAAAACTAATTCGTTTGCTGAACGTTCCCCGAAGGCAACAAACAAATGCTAAAAAGGTTTCAAATGATGTTACTATCTTTTAGCGAAAGCATAGCCCACTGCGATCGAAAGCTTAAAAGCCGCATTGAGTACGTGTTAAAATTGATAGTTATAGATTCTTGGAAATGGATCAACTTTAACACTAACCAGAAAGTGGATTGATTCGTTTCGTTACAGTATTTTACTGCCCATACTGACAGCAAGCTTGGAAGTGGTCCTGTGAATTTATAGCAACCTTTTTTTATAGGTGCGTCTCACACCCGGAACCACTTTTGCCCATACACACCTGTGTCGGTTCAACAACGATGCATCGGAAATTTACCTGTGTGCCATCGGAGAACGCTTTTCCCATGGCTCCATGGCTGCTCGTTCAAGTTCTTTCCCCATCGTGCCGGAAGCTTCTAGGGGCGAGCAATCTAATCGAGTGAAGATTTTTGGCTTTGAGCAATTGCCAATCGATGTATCCAATAAAAGTAAATCACTTTTTATTTATCTTATTCCACACACCCGGAACCGGCATCGGAAGGTGTTTCCATATCAAGCGGCACATCCTGAAAGGGAATCTCTTTGCCCGCTCTGCTTTAAAACGTCCCGATGAAGGGAATAGAAGCCGCATGCCCTGTGTGTATGGTAAGATCAGGGAGCTTGTTGATGGTTCTCCCGTTCGGAGGGAAGCGGGTTTGAAAGATTGAATTTTATTTCACTCCGATTGGTAACATATTCGAAAACCGGCGCGGTTGCTTGAAGATTGCTTTCTGATGGGTGGAGATATTGTACCGAAAAAGGTCCCATTATTCACTATCATGGTTTTTTTTCGCGTGGCGATTGATTTGCTGTGGTCTTGAAATTGTATTCGTACCGTTGCGTACATTCGTACCGTTGAGTGTTGGTTCGGTTGAAAACTAAAGAAAGACATGTACAACTGGGTGGTTGTAGAGAAGCAAGATTGATACAATGTTCTTGCATACAAAAGAGGCGACTTAGCAAACGATAGTTCAAGGCAAGGTTGCAGAGAGTTGGAGTTCGAGAGCAAAGTTGAAGCTAGTTCTTGGCTCTTTGGAAATCGATTCCGTTTCTTAACTGGCACGCTGGAACAATCTCACACTTTGAACCGAACTGTGTAAATAATTCTATATTGATCTAGACGAATTCTAGTTCAACGGGAAAAGAATCGATAAATTTCTAAATTTCCATGTTAACCGGAGAATCCTGAACGTATGCTTTTAAGCTGTGTATCACAGTATCAGTTGACGGTAACGATCTCGCGTCACCACGCGACAGATCGCAACTTCGGACAACAACTGAAGCAAGTAGTGAAATCCGCAATTACTAAGGGCCCCGTAATCTGATACGTCTGGTATTCTTCTATAGTCATGAGTCTTAGATGTTAAGCATGGAGGCCGCCAAAACCCTGACAAATTTTGGACGGGCGATATTTGTAAGCAGGGCGTGTAGAGAAGGAAAATGTACCATAAGTTTTCTGAGCTGTTCGGTACAGCAGCAGCAAGCCGAAAGCAGCGATGGCTACGTGATGAAGATACTCATACCCTACCAGGAAGGTGCTCGTCGTACGTAGAAGAGTATAGCGAGCTCGTTCTCTAGATCAAGCTTAGCTAAACCTGTCGGAGGTTGGATGTGCATCTCTGGATCGAGTTTCCGGGAAACGGATTGATGACCTGGCAATGTTAGTACGAGTGGTCTACAAAAAGTTGAAGCTGCCTTTACTCTCATACAGGATTTTTGAGTTGAATTGGTGAAGTTTGGAGTTAAAGTTGCACTGGAATGTGTTGAGGTGGATGTGGAATCCATCCCAATTTCTGGATCAAGTTTAAAGTGTAATTGATTGTGTAAAGAGCATGCTTGGCTAACATTTAAAAGTATCAAAGTGTGATTTTTACACATGAGATATGAGAATCTGCACCTTATTGTTAACGTACCAACAATTGTTCCTTTCTCACCAATTCCGAATTCATCTCAATCACTTTTAAATTTTATTTATTTACCTAATTTTAAGTGGTGATAGATGAGCAAACAGAACCCTTTAAAGTTCAAATAACATGCCGCCGCTTTCGTTCATTTCATACTCCGTTCTTTCTCAGCTCTCAACTCCAATAAAATAAAATAAAAACAGTGCCATTTAGCTGTGCACCGTCGATGAAGCTTTTCTATCCTCACGCCTCGCGCTCCTGCACGTCCTGCCGCCCATCTCGAATGCACAATCTCAGTCAAAGTGTCAGTGGAGCACTATCGGGCACTAAATGAAAAGTTAAATTGATTCCACTTCGAACGCTTCTACACCTTTGTCGCCCTTTTGCGGGCAGTCCGCATTCCACGCCACGTTATGATCGCCAATTTGGATCGATTTTGAAAAAGGACGACTCATTCTTCCATTAGACTTCCAACGTTTTTCACCAGAGCCCGTACTGTGCGACAAAATTCGCCGAACTCACGGAACTAGCGAACCATTTAAAGGGATGGAAAATATGCAACACCGGAAGGAGAGAGGAAAAACTTTTTTTTGTGCCAAACATCACTTTTTCGTTATCTTTTGGGGGAAAATAATTTACGCCAAACCTTGTTCTCGCCTTGCCTATCATCGATTCGGTTCTTTTTTTTAGCGTGATCGCGCATTTCTTTCACGTTGTAAACCTGAATGCTCACGATAGTCGGTAACGAACGAAAGATTTTTTGTTTGCTTTTACCTAGTGCCAAAGTTGTCTCTTGGCGATCGGCCAACTGCACGGATATTGGTGGTATTTTTGAGTGCAATCAAGTGCACTTCATTGGCCGGATCGTCGGGCGTTAGTTGGCGTTTCTGGTCGATCGGCAAACGAATTGCTGCTCTGCCTGTCGGTGGCTAATTGGTCCCGAGAAGTAATAGAGTTTAATTAAGACGCAATCCGAGTTGTTCCGAAAGCTTTTCGCTCGACGAAAGTTTTTAATAAAATCTTTAACGGTGATTTCATTTGTGGCTACCGGGCCGTAACTAATCGCCTGAGTAGTTCCCTTTATCCACGGCTTCAACCCTAGGACTTTTGAGTGCAAATTGGCAAAATAGGTGAAAAGTTTTTCACCTGGCTAGTGACCAGTGGAAGAAAAAAAAAAAACAGCCTCTACAATAAACGTCCCGATTGCCTTATTGAAGGCGTAATCCGATCGAAACGGATCACCTCCAGAATGGGAAGGCTTTACACAGAACAACAACACGGTCCAGCTTAAGCCCACCTTTGGGCTGTTTTGTGCGGAGTGAAAAAGAAAATCCAACAATCCATGTCCTTGTTTGGACAGTGCTGGATGCGTGCTGAAAAGGTGCTAAATGGGTTTCGGTGAAACCTAAGCACTTGCGTGACCATTGAAGAGCACTTACCGTGGGAAGAACCGTTTAGCTAATCCTTAACATCGAAGTGTGAAGTACGAAAAAAGGAAAGAGAAGTAGATCAATCCAACACGTCCCGAAGCCGAATGTGCTTGTGATGGTAAATCTGAGGGAATACACTCCCACTAGAGACATTGTGCATCCGGAAGCTTCCGAGATTAGAGAGTTTCCGCAAAAAAAAGGAAGACACAATCCCGCAAAAGCTCCCATCCATCTGGTACATGCAAAGCTCTACGCACTGTGACTGAGTCAAACAGCATCCCCAACAGTGCCAATTATCGAAACTCGTTCGATGGAATTGCTAGCTTCGTTTTGTTCGGTCACCGGTCGACTAGGTACACACACACACGCACACACGGTGGTTCGTGTTTGCGATTTCATGCTTATTTGCATAAATCCTTCCAAAGGCTTTTGGGTACACAGCTACCATGCAGGTTAACCTTTGCTATCGCAACTGCACCATGCAATCGAGTCGCCACGCACGCTTGCCGAACAGAATGGAACCGGAGCAGTAGAACAAAAAACGGGGACCACCATTAGAATGGGGGCCTGGTAAGGGATGATGGTTTGGGAGTTGTTTTTCACAAGGTTTCAGTGGAAATGGCACTAGCAGTGCAAACAAGCGATGGTGTGTGAAACTTTATCCAGTGGACCAGATTCGATTATCAAAGGCGTCAATGTGTGGCAGAGTGACTCCGATAGTAACACCTTAAAAAGGCGTTTGTTATGTTGACGCGCAGCAGTGTGATTGGATTGGGCACCGTTGCAAGTGTAATGCAATCGTGTCGTAATAATGTACTCTCGGTCTATCTCCCGCAGTTGTGCCATCAGTTCGATAACTGCATAATTCCGATCCACAGATGGAGTGGCAATTTTCACACTGGAAAAGCAGAGCAAAAAAAAAGCGCATCCATTGATTGGAATAATATTAAATTCTAATGCAACAAAACATGTTTTGCTGTGGCACCATTTTTCCTACACCACACCACACATAATTGCGAATTGATATGGAGCACTCACACAAACAAGCGTCCGCGTGCTCGTCGACCTGTTTGCCAACGGCATCACTCATCAAACGCACATTATGTGGGCTTCTCGCTGTGGCCCTTGCCACAGGTGCGCCGGGGTGGTATCGGGGTGGCATTAATCAAACACCGGTTCATTTCAAGAGGCATCTGCTGCTAAATTAGTGTCCTTGGGAAAGTGGCTGTATCCTTTCGTGTGCCGTGTTTTGTTCCCATCCAAAACAGATTGCCATTTTCTTGCCAAGCGCAGCATTTGATGAGCTTCCGTGCCCGTGCCAGCAGCAGCGGCAGCAACAAAGCACCCTGAGGTTAATTTGTGGGTTTCGTCAAGATATGAGGGAAACCTGCGTAAAACAAGATGAAAAGGATTAGGCCATCACTGGAAATTATGGGGGTTGGGAGGAAAACTTTAACGTTGCCTACAGCCTAAGCTTTTCGGATTTTTCATTGTGCTGAAAAGCGCGGCAAACAATGGTTGTCTGGTAATTAAAACGAAGGTGAATACGCAAAGAATAGCGTTTTTTTTAAAAGTATGTTTTTAAATTTCATTCATCACATTTTGTTTTATGTTGATCTTTTCATGATGTTACGCTTGGTTCTAGAGAGAGTATATACATCGGCTAGCCAAGCATCGTGGAATTATTTCCAATTTATATTTTCTACGTCTAAATCTCTATTAGCTGGGAATGTATTACATGAAATGGCAATAGAAGATCCGACCTTATCAAGCATTTTATTCTAAGAGTTCTAAAGATAAATAAATACAATAAAAGTGGACAGAAATCCGCAAAAAAAACTCTTCTGATAGAAGGATAACTATCATTCACAGGGGGCCTGACTTAATGTGGGACAGGTTTTAAAATAAAGTTTGAGATAGAAATCTTCGTAATGAAGTTCATAGCGTTCGCAACTCTTAGACAACCCTCGAGTTTTATCCCTGTGGCCAGTAAATATTACATCAATATCCATGTTCACCTTCTACTGTTTGCTGTTTTGCAGCTTGTATTGCAAGCTTGTTTTCTAGCCCATCAATAGATTATTGTTCCAGTTTCGTGAAATACTAAACATGGCTGAGAAAATTGAGCTGCATTGTTGAAGTACAAGTGGATGAACAATACCAGAATGTAAAACAAATGGGAAGAGAACTACCCGGAGGAAAATTTTAAACCACTTTGACTTTAATATCTTACTAAGAGTTTCAACGGTTGTGCATATTACTTATAAAACATTGTTGTTCGTTACACATTAAGTTTTACATCAATGAGCATATCTGATTTTTTACGTCGCATTTGTTTCACTAGCTTCTAGTGTTGTCAATTATGTTAAAAATGATAGTTATTTGATTAAAATAGTATAATAATAAATATTATTTAAAATTCTTAACTATTACAACTGAGGAAGACGTAATTTTGTATAGAACACACTGAGAAAAAGAATAACTAAGCAAAACGTATGCTACAAACAAATAATCGAACATTTCCTCCGAACAATGTTAAACAAAGTGTCAGCAATGCACATCAGGCATTAGACTTTGAAGTAGAAATTGAAATATAACGTCTAGACCAAATGTACCGCGTTTTCCAGAACTGCTTCCGAGGAATTTCGATATAAAAATCCATTCCTCCATCCTCAGCAAAAATAATAACTTCTTCCACCAGACTTCACTTCATGAGCACGTTCACTAATGGGCAAACCATCATCTCAAGTGACGATTGAAGCAGCAATAGCGCCACAGCATGCGGCGGGCGAACGATTTTACGACCAACGGTCCATTTGGGGGCTAGCCGCCAGTATGATGGTCGAGGATGGTTGCCCTTTTTTACGATTTTATCCATCAGCCCCATTCGAGGCACTGCATCGAATCGATCGCTGCCGATTGGGCGACGTTCTTGTCCGGACGGGACCGAACCATAATATGCGAATTATGGTAAATCCAATTCGAGCCGCTTTATTACAACTGGAGGAGCAGTATGATGGTCCCCGAGCGTAAAGCACACGATCAAAAATAAATCGTCCACTCCGGTGCTCCGCACAATTACACCCCGTAATGGGTATTTGGAATCCCTTCTGCTCGATCATAGACCTTGTTCGAATAAGTTTTGCATTTCTTGTTTACTTTTTTATGGTTATTTATGCTAGCGTGATGAGACAAACGGCTCGGACCAATTTTTAAATATTTCAAACATATTTTCAACTTCAAATCATTATGAGACAAAAAAAAAAGAATCCATCCTAACGGAATTGTTGTTTTGTTTCTCCCCCTCCCGAATGGAGAGAAAATTACGCTAGATCAAAATGTCATATTTCTTGATGCTAAAACCCTCGGAACACTTGTTTGGGTCGGAAAAGTTCAAAATGAGAAAAACTTTTTCCATATTTTCCACCACCATGCGCTTTAGAGGAACACGGCGCGGGCCCCCGTGATAGGGAATCGAACGCAAACTGTACTCCGGGTGTGAAGAACGGACATTTTTGATTGGTGGTAGGATTTGCTAGGGAACTTCCTACTGGGTTCCAGAAATCAGATAATTAGGGATATTTCGTTGTGCACCAAGGTGCCTGCCTGTAACACACCCCGTCGGACATTGGCGCGTGGGACACATAAAATATTCGCCGTCATTAATAATGTTGGCATTTCTTTCCACGGGAATCAATCATTCGTTTCGTTATGGCTGTTTTTGGGAAGTATTGGCTGTAGTGGCAAATGGTAGGGGAGGCGCATTCTTTTGATACCACATTTATCTGTCCCAAACTCACCGATGTAGAAGTGAATGATGTAACCCTTTAAGATGAATTGAAAGTAAGCAAGTGAACATACGCACACCAACAAAAAAACTCAACATTAAATCAAATTTTAAAGCTTCTGCTACGTAAGTGGCGAATAATATCAATTTCGGTCCTGTCCAATGAATTCAATGGTAAACAACAATTCGCTCGCCACATTCCATCCCCGAAATCGTAGCCAGACCCCCGGCAGAAGGAAAGCATTTTACTGTTCAATTTAAAATATCCATAAATATCGGAACGGATGAGCGAATTCAAATTGAGCGTAGCGCGTTACGTGTATTATCCCTTTTTTGCTTGTAAAACGAGATGGAACAAGGAAGGGTGCGCCATGTTGCTTTTCGCTTCTTCAAGCAAATTCGTCCACTGATTCCACTGCGCGGGTAGAATTTGCCAGTTGACAAATTTTTGGACGCTTTTATGACGCTCCATAATGAATCATAAATGTGACCACGGGTTGGATGGCACACCGATAAGCTGCATTCCACATGGGCGGTTCCATGCAAGGACTCCCTCATTGATGAATTGTCAAAAATCAACAGCAAGTCGCATATCTCGCATTATGCCGTCGACGATCGGTCGAACATCGGTGCCCATAATGTGGCTTCGGATGGTCACCGGAAAATGGCGACCGATAATATTATGATTACCATTAGCGCACAGTCGAACGTGCGGAGGTATCAAATTCGATCCCGGTCGCACACGGCCCGAGATCGAGTTTCTCGGTGTTCGGTGGGTGAGAAGAATTTGCGACATGGCTTCGGTGGGGGATATTTTTTCTTCCTGCTTCTTCTGTGAGCCTGTGTGAGAACAGGCAGGTTGCTTTATGTGCGAGTGCTCGTTCCGTTTCTTTGCACTGTGCTTGAAGTGGCCAGAGTGTGATGGACCAGGACATGCAAGGACAGGATATCCGCTACAATGTTGGTCATCGGCTACAACAAACCCCTGATGGTGGGCTTAAAAGGTATTGCATTGCAAAAAAAAGCGCATACATTGACGATGGCAACGGTGATACGATGATAATGATGATGATGATGACGATGAAGAGAATGTAGCCTGTTGGTATTAGCTGAGGCTGACATTGCGGGCAATCATGGCAACGGTACGACAACCATTGTCTCCCGCACGAGCACTAAGCCGGAGGGTGATGAGACGGCGGGAAACATCAACGGCCGATAATGGTGGCGCGACTGCAGAAGCATAAATTTTATGCTTTTATAGCCAATCAATAGACTCTGCCATCGATGCAGTGGTTCGATCGATCTTGATTTGGACCGTATAGCAGACAAAGGCAGGACACAGCCAACCCACATGCAAACACACAGACACACCCACACGGTGCAGATCCTTTCGGTTTTTTTTGTCCACCTTCACACTCTTGATCAAATGCGAGTTAGTTTTGTATGCGTGACGCACGCTGGGAGGGACACAAAAGGACACCGCTATAAGTTGGGAATGTAGAAAATAAGCTGGAATCGGCTGGAGAAAAGCGATTTGCCTGCTGGCAGACGCAGCATGATACCGGGAACACCGTTTGCTTGAAGTAAGGTCACCTCGAGATAGAACAGACACACGCCAAACATGCCGGCCAGTTTCCATGGGCAACTACCGACACATCTCAGGACAACGTACGGTCGGCTGACTCCGGTTCAACATTTTTCGGCACGCGCAAGGGAGGACACTTTGGCCCTCGTCTCGGCGTAATGCGGTGACGCATTGATTGGGTGCGTTCTACGGCTTCGACCCGATCGATAAACCACAGATGGACGAACCGAAACGACTCGAATTCCTACCCCACAGCACAAGGACATGCAATCGGCGGATATCGTGCACGGGTGACGACAATAAGGTTCGATTTTCGAGGCACGATAATTACCTTTGCACACCATTACCGTAACCGATAGACTGGCGGATGTTCCTACAGTGGAAACCGGATGACTAACCAACAAAGCCGATCTCCGCAGCTTTGGACTCGGCTGTTCGGTTGATCTTATCGTGTCGCATTTCAACAACAAGGACAGGACACATTTTGTGCGGTGCGAGTTTTGGATTTCGCACGTTCGGTCGGGCACGGTTTCCTAGCGACCCGATTCCGGCCAAATTATTGCGCCACGGCCTCAGGATAATCTGGGGAAAAAGGCAAAAAGCAACTGTAAGATTATTTCTTACCGGAATGAAAACAGGAAAAACTTGACAGGTGACAAGAGGATGTACTGGTGGTAGTGTCCTTGGTCTGAAATTATACTTTCATTCGCTTACCTTCCTGCAAGAACTCTGTTCCTAAACTTCCAACCCACGAAGTTTGGTTGGGAATTGACGTTTCCCCTTGGAGCAGCTACTGAGCTGGAACTGTGATTACCTACCGGCAACTAGATTCAATCTGATCCGGTTGCCATGACGACGAGGAAAATCTGCTTGCGGTGCAAATATGATTGGTACCGAATTTTGATACGCGTCAGTTAATTACGGCACGATGATTCCCACCCGAGGAAAAGTGTGTTTGTGTGTGTGTGTGTCGGTGTCCTTTAGAAAACAAAAGCGATACAGATGGTGAGAAGGATTGTGTTCCGAAATCCGACACGACACGACAATCGTGGAACCCAAAAGCACATCAATGCTGCCTTTTCCGCCGTGGCTGGTGATCGGTTGCGGGTGGAGATAATTTATGTCAATTATAATGCAGCAGCGCTGGAGGTGATTGAAACCGGAAAATGGGAACAATGTTTAGAAATTGTGTGTACGTTGTGGTACGATTGAGGAGATTTATTTTTCCTGATCAGTTTCCGGGTTGTAATTTTTATACATTACGCGTGGTCGTGTAAACTATCGTTCATGGAAGTGACAACGTCCAACTTAAACAACCCGTAACGACTGTCGGTACTTCCTGGCAAGTTGATATTTGCACGTGGTAACACTAATTGGCCTTCTATTGGTCCTTTCCTTCAATGGAAAATCATTGCCTTTCGCTCGCCAGTTGCTGCAGGGCTTATTGTTAACGATCGTAATCCGAACCTATTGATAAAGGCGAAGGATGTACATAAAATTACAGTGAAAAGAGAAACTCTTCAAGAGAAGCTGCTCTATGCGATGGTCTATAATGATGATCTGGCATCAAATGTCGACTGGAAGATGCTTCTGCGAATTGTGTGGCAAGTTAATTACAGCTGCATCAAGTAATACTTTCTGGAAAATTCGATTCCTATAAGATGTTTATCTTTCAATGCGAAATATGGCAGAGATTTTCTTTGTTGAGTTGCATGGTTGTATTGTACTGTTTAACTCCTGCTGCTGTATTACAATATCAGATCTTATGTATGTAAATCTGCAGTATTTTGCTGTTCGTACTAGACCAATAGCGGTGGCAATGGAGTGAGTAGTTTTCTCTACCAAACACCCACATGTGTCGTCTTGAATGGCGAAACAGAGCATTGATGATGGACTTATGTTTCAGCATTGTACTATCCCCTATGATAGAGACCGAGCTAGCATGAAAGATGAAACTGTTTATGCCTAATAGAAGTTGGAAGTGAGAACGATTAATGGCTGGTGCTGACAATAGGAAGGTCATTCGAAGTTAAAGATCCGTCAGCAACATTTGGCAGCTGTATCGTCAGCATTAGCATTCTTTATAGTATTGACGACATAAAGGAATAGTTGATATTAGAATCAGAAAGTCACATGTTAATGCTAGTGAATGAACTAAAAAAACTGTTCTTTAATAATATGTTAAGAGAATATTTAAAATAAATTGTAAAACCTCGAAGCACGCACACCCCCAAAAAATGCTAGCGAAAATCGATTAAAGTCAGTTTCTTGGTAAAGTTCCCATAATTCCCACCCGGGACCACCTTCACTCAACAATTACTGCCACTGGTCTATTGTTTACGTTTCGAGCGACGATCATCAACATTAACTTGATCGAATGTGTCAAAATGTCTGTCAGTTACTGCTCACCCCCCAATCCGGTAACATATGCTCCATCTCCATTAGACGATTCTTCTACACGTTAGATAAGATTTCTTTCCTTCTGAATATCTCATTTTAGGGATGGCCCTCCCCTGGTCGTTCCGTCCGTAACCGTTTGCTTCTAATTTCCAACAGATGTTGTGCTTATGCCGAAATGGCACCGAGATATGAAAGCGAAACGAACCACCTCGCCGTCCCATCTCGACCGCGGGACGACTTCTTGGGGACTGTGAAAGCGATGACGATGATGATGTGTTTACTGCTGGTGAATGTGTGGTTCTTTTGCGTGTCGTTGGTCCATGTCTGTGTCAAGGTTTTTGGGGAGTAAGTAAGATGGGTTAAGGGGATCCTTCCCATGTTTGTTGCATAACCGACAAGCCGTGGGAATATGATCGTGCAGTTTTGCTTCGCTTGCCTTCTGGAAGGCAAGGCAGCCGAAGGGACAAAACTCAAACCGTCATTCCGGCGGATACGGCGTTGAGAATGTTCCAATTCCTTCCCACTTGCTTCCGCGGTTTGATGCGGGTTGAAGATTGTCGGTTTGTAGCGTGCGACACAAACCTTCCTGGCCTGGCAGTGGTGTTGCTTGCTTCGTTATTTCGATGTTATTTTCACTGTATCACAGGTATTCTTTCATCTTTCATCTCAGTGCGCAAAACAGTCGCCTTACGGTGTCGGCATTTAATTTGAAACATCTTGCGTAAGATTCTGTGCCGGGTAATGCACGGTTGCATGCACCAGAGGAAGGATTTTCGCACAAGCGAAAGAGCTTTGCTGTATTAAAGCAATCATTCCCGGAATGCAATGGATGATGCCTTCAGGTATTTTACGCGCAGACATTGTTCCGCGTATTACACAGCCATTCTTGCAATAATTAATACTATGCACCATGATTTCTGTACTGGCGAGTAAATTTCCAATCACATCGTGCTCACTTTCTCCACCACTCCGGTTGAAGCATCAAAATTGATGGCAAGCAAGCCCCGTCTTGACCTTATGCGGTTCACCATCGCTTGCTAATTACGTTCGCCCCTGACACAAAACCACCGGCTCCGGCGCTGCATGTAATGAGCCCAAAACCCTTGAGCCCAGCTGGGGTAGCATCTTTCGTGTATTCAACATCGTACATTAATCAGGAACGTCGTCCGTCCGGTCTGGGCAAGATTGGACGATATTCTTCGTAGCAGGAACTATTCTAATGATGGTGGTAGGCGACACTGAGCTAACCGCAGACAGGCACGTCCGTTCTTGCGGGCGCTCGGCCTCTTCGTGACCATCGTACCATCGGTGTAAAGGTGAAAAGAATCACCATGCCACACAGCACCGGGAACGCCCGACCGAACTATTGACTACGGCATTCCGGCCACGTACACAGGACCCATGCTCCAGACTTGTCACCATTACCTTTTACGGTGTTGCATCATAAAAATGGCCCCAGCCAAGACGTTGGACGGCCGAAAGATGGTTTGTGTATTATTTGTCACCACATAAAATGACATTCGTGATGTGGTTGGTTGGGTTTTGTGCCCAGAGTTCCCCAGTACCCGGTTGGGACTCTTCCCGAGCTACCGGGTGTGGTTGGCGTGTACAATAGGCAAGACCGAAAGGCTTCAAACGTTTGCCAAGGGATCGCATCCCAAATCTCGGCAAAAAACCAAGACGTGCATGAGTTTGCATGCGGCTGGGAGCAACGAATACCCAATTCACTGCCACCGTCGTAGAACGTGTCTTATCAACCATCTTCGGTCGGATTCTTGAACTAACGGCATGGTGTCGGCGTGTCGATGTCGTTTGCCTTCACAGACAGGCACGGTGCGCTTATTGGAGCGAATTCTCCCTCGAGAATTTCTGTTGACCATCAGTTACCTGCCGGCTGTTCCTGCTGTGGATGAAGGTTTTTCCCGAGCCTGGGCTTTGTCATTTCTGCGTCCCAAGGCTGCCTGTGTTTGGGACTTGGGAGACGTTAGTGATGGTGTGATATGTCACATACGATTTATGAAACGCGTGAATCTCCACCCGAAAAAAGGGAGGGGGGGGGGCTATTGTTTCTGTTTTAACATTAGTAAAACCCGCTCGACGAGGGATGTGTTTTGGGGTTCCCAATTGTCTGCACGATTTATGACACCATGGGTAGCAATCAGAGGTCGCGCTTGTGTGTTTTGTGCCGTGGTAAACATTATGGTCACTCGTCAATCATTAGAAATTAGTTATTTCTCCGCCCGGGGAGAAACACTCGCCACACACGAGATAGTCGATCAATCAAACGACACTGGACATGGTGTGGACTGATGTGTATTGCAGGACGTTTGGTGTTATTTTTGCATTGCGTGAAATAAGCACCGTATAATGCACATAAATCCCTTGGCAACGTGCGGAACCACGCACATTCTCGCAAATTTAATTAAAACCAACATTATTTTTCTACGGTCGAAGTATTCGAATGCCTCTGCTGGGAGCCACACAAACACAGGTGCATGTTTCAATGCGGTGCAGTAAGCAAATTGAATTCAATCTCCGTGGGCCTATCCGTGCCCGTTGCGCGTTGGCACGTTGACGAAGATCATAAAAAATAAACATATATACACATGGAATAGAATTATAACACCCATTCTTACATGCTATTGCGTGATTGTGCATTATTTTTCCATTTATGCTGTTTGTTGTGGGGTTTCGTATTAACATTCCTCCGGGCAATGGGGGTTTTTGGTGGATTTGTTGATTCCACCTGCCTCCAAAACCCACTCGTCCATGTTCCCTTTGTGCTTTTCATTCCCGGTCACATCGCCACCATCAAACGGTGGTGGCCAGAGTGTTTATGATTATGGTTGACGATGTGGTGGTTCGGTCGTGCGTGCGAATGGTCCGGCGGGGACAGATGTGAACCGCACACACGTGCCCGGACCCCGTTCCACTCGGTGTATTGGTTATTTATTTATGAAATCACTGTAGGCACGTACACCCATAATACCTTCCACACCTACACACATACACACGGCAAAGTTTTCAATCTCAATCACCATGGACATCGGATCTCCAGCTCCGTTAAGGAACGCGGACGGATGCTGGAGGGGTCACTGTGACGCTCAAACGGGTATTCGCAGTTGGGGGACCCCAAACCCCCATTATATCCATTGTTTCGTGTCGCCGGATAACGTGTCCCGACCCGACCGTAAGCTCCCGTAGCTCACGCACATTGATGGAATGGCAGGTAATGTCCCCGGGCTTTGCCGTGTGCCGAAGGCTTCGGATGGCATTCTAATTCATGATAGCTCTGTGCAATGCACTCAAATATGCATTCGGATTCGATTCCTTTTGATGGGTGGGTGGAATATGCAGCCTGCAGAATTTACTATCCCTAGCTGATGGGTGCTTTGCGAGGGCCAAGCGATAAACGGTTGACACCGGTTTGCTATGGGGTTGGTGCTTTGCGCGGCTGTTGTCCACATCCCCTGCCCGTCTCCCGAGTCATGATGATTCAATAATGCATGCTTAACATAAATTGTTTGACGAGCGGTCACTTTAATTTATGAATTTGGAATTGTATTATTGGGGTTTCTAGAGTGGGGGGGGGGGGGGGGCGGTGGGGGAAATGATGGAATTATAATACGCAGCACAGAAGCCACGCATTTGCTCCATCGGTTGACCGTGTGGGATTTCACAGTAAATCCGATGCATGTGAAATTAACTTCATTTCACTGCTACAGGAACACTTGTTTAATAATAGAATTTGTCGAATTTATTCATGGTTTAAAATATAAAATTATACTTCATACGTGGCTCAAATCATCGTAAAGAATTGTTGACTGCTACGGCGCTAATAACTCATCTTCCCTTGACAATCATTTTTTTTTGAGCTGATTAGAAACGTAAAGTTCCTCCCACTAAATCAGACACGAAATATGAGCGCAATTCTTCACTTCCTGCAGCAAATAAAATAACCAACTCAGCAGAATGTTTCACCTCCCTGTCGGGTATCGCTAAGCACGGTCCCGGTACACGCCCCGTTGTTAATTATCCTTCCCAAGATTGCTTCACAAAAACTGCTCGGCCATAAATTAGTGCAACTTAGTGATTAATTCAATATAAACTTCGATTCGGTGTGCTGGTATTGTTGCTGCGCACAAAATTTCCTTGGCTGCGTTCGGGCTTTTGTTTCGAACGCGCCAAGGAAATGGGAGGTTTTGGTTCCACATCCGTAACACCCGAAACCCCGTTGGCAGTGGGCGAATAGAAGCGTGCCGCCCGGAAGACGTCACCATCGCCAGCGTCGTCTGTAGTTGGCTGATAGCGTGTCGTTCGTTTGCTTGATGGTGTGGACACGTGCGGAATACTGAGTAGGTGGAATATGATGTCCTGCCCCCGGTGTGTAGCATTACCAACGCATTACCGGACCGAGCAGTGACAGTGCACAGTGAGGTTCCGATTTAGGCGTTACCTTATTGGAACTTGGGCATATTTAATTGATGTTCGAATCGAGAAGAATAAAAACTCTACTCATTTTAGCAACGACCTACGTATATAGCATCACAATGATTTAAACCTGGGGAGCTACTCTATTGATTAAACAAAACAGTACGTCCTGTTAAACAGTTTTCATTAACTGAACTGGACTGTTCAATTGAATTGGTTCCCTGTGTTTTCGTCGTGATAGGCCCTTAACCCTGATTTGACGGTAAAAAAAGGGGATACCACCATCAACTGTCACGAGGGACACTGTTCGAAACTGGGAAATGCAGTTCATTCTCGCAATGAAGCCTAATGAAGGCGAATGTGCGCCGTGCGCCGAATATCAATTGTAGGCGGGTGCGCTCCTACGCTAACGAGTGTCCTTTTACTCAACGAGCCTTTGGCTGGACGCTTTACCACTCTGCTACCGGGGTAGTACCTGGAAGGTTTCACGAGACGAGAGGGTGATATAACAAACGGTCGGTTTTGGATGAACTAAAGTGCACTGAATCAAACCGGACCAGCATTCGACGTTGGGGTGTAAATTTAGAGCGAGTCAGTTACACCAGCCTAAAAGGATTCGGTTTGGGTTTGGGTCGAAGTTTTAAATTATAGTTTCGTTCTCACCTGCTGCTGAAAGTCTTCCCCGTGGATCACATCGCTGTTCACGTTCTGCATCGTTTGAGACGATGTCTATGAAACCGCACGAACGGCATCGATTTTATAGAACATTTCCTTCCGGGTGAGCTTCCTACGGATGGTGTATGCCATTCTGCCAACCCACCGCTCGGTGGCCATCGAGCAGGAAAAGCAAATGGCGAAATGGAAACGCTTCGCCGCGCCGCGCCGCGCTGGTGGATGAAAAATGAGAATTCAATGGACCCACACACTGGTGGACAGTTTTATTGTTGCCCAAACCTTATTCTTTAAAGTTGAAACACTTTGGCAGAGCAAAAAAAAAAACCCCCGCTGGAACGTGATCGGCATAAAAGCTTAGTTTGTTGAGCGGGAATGCAAGTATCCTTTCGTATGGCTACGACGACGACGACGACGACGACAGGCGGCAGTGTCAGATTTATTGTTCCTCCAAAACGTAAAGCATTTGCAAGCTGGGAAGGGTTACGGTTGGAATCTATACCGTGCAAGAAAACCCATCCTCGGTTCTGTTCGGCTCCCGGAAATCCGGAGTGAGACTATTTTTATTGTTTCAAATTATTTCATGCGAAAGACAAAAGTGTCCAAGAAACCACTGGATGGAATGAGGGTAAATGGAGAAGCAGCCGGAAGTGCAATAAAAAAAAACTCGTTGTAAAATCCAATACCACCCACTGTATGGAAGGTGAACAAGAAGGAGTGCGAAAAGGATGCGGGTCCCCTGTGCGGGGCCCGTTAGCCCAACTCCAGTCATATGGTTGCGTTGTCTCGTTCGGATTCACTTCCAGGCTTCACCACTTACCACCAGACCACTTTCCATTTCCGGGGTGCAAAGAAAAAAAAAAGAAACGAGTCCCCGCGAGCCAAAGGGACAGCAATAATACAACTTTCGCTTCCGGGTTCATCGTTGCTCCGTTTCGTGCATTCACAGCACTTCAACAACATCACTCCATGGTGGAGGTTTCGTATCCATTCACACTCCCACCGAACGGCAGAATGCGAAGCCAACAGGGTAAGAGGCCGCAATGAAAAGGACAGTGCTGAGCATCCACTTGTTTTTGGCACATTGTTTCATTCCGCCTGTGGTGTGGTGGACAATTTTTTTTTTCTTGCGTTCCCACCCGAGCCGTTTTGAACGATGTAACGTGAGCTTTTCGCTGCCTATCGCGCGTGTGGAGGGAGTTGAGAGGTTTCCGGTGTCGTGTGCGCTTGGCCGACTAATTCAGTTGCATCCCGCTGGCAGGCGGTCGGTGCACTTCTGAATCATTCCTCCGATGCACTGATTTGTCTTTTGGTGGAGTTGCGAGTGGATACATAATTGCATCACGTTTCTCATGGGTACGTTGCAATGGTAATGTACGTTGTGTATTATTGCTACGCAGGGCAATACATTGTGTGGGGTTTGCGATGCGGTTGGCTTTCTTGTAGCTTTTGCTACTCTTAACCATTAAACTGTAAACCTATAGTAAATTTTGAGCCCAACTTGAATACAAACGAAAGATGGTTTAGGCTATAAATTGTTTAGGTAACTTATATGTATCGTAAGTTATATGGTGCAAATATGCGTTATCTCGGAAGTTATCTCGAAAAATATGCGTCAAAAGCATTACACAAGTTTCGAAGAAGGTTTTCAACAAGGAGACAATAGGAGTTCATTAGAACTTTGGGGATGAATTTATGGCCTTCGGAATACTTTGGGGAACCTGGTGGGAATATACTGTGGCCTCCTGCGGCCTGTGGGGAATATACTGTGGCCTCCTAAAATAAATGCTTAAGTATTCATTGTGCCACGACATTCTACTAGGAGTATTACTATTCTTTCTATCTTGCAAGGCTGGAAAGTCAATAATATTCTACAGTCGGTGTTTTAAGGACTGTCAGGACGGAGCACTTACTACACTATTGCACTATTCGTCAAAGTTAAGTATTCATATTTTATTTAATGTGTTATTAATTCTTATTAATTCAAAAATAAAGAAAAAGATATTTACTAGCAAAAATAGAAGTGAAATGAATAGTGTAGTTTCGTACGTGAAAATTTAAAGAATATTTCATGCTCATCTTTACAGTCACAAACACAATTGAGGATACTATTAATGATTATTAGGTATTAATTCTCGTTTGTCATACACCATTATAGTACTTCGCACTGCTGTTAATTTTATAATATTTAGTGTGCAAAATATTAAAAAATACCTTCTATTTCATACATTATTTACCTGCTTATTCGCATCTTAATTTTTCTATCGACAAAACTAAAAACAAAAGTATTTAAAAAATGTTAATACATGTTCCGATGCATTCTCCTTCATTTGATCTACTAACTCTATCGATTACCGTGATGTGTTTGATATCAATACTGATCCAGAGTCACTGTTTGGAGAAGGGAATGTCTTAATACTAACGCGAACTGCACCTTAGATTGAGATCCTAATAAAAAAGCAATATGGTCTGGCCGTGGTATAAAAGATTCCCGATTGATTCCTGGTGATAACACTTGTAATACTAGGATGGTGAATGACGGATGGATGTTAGTGTAACCTTCTTTGTGGGATCAATTGTCTTGTGAGGGTTTCTATCGAATGGAAAAATCAGTTGACGGATTCTTTCGTTGCCTCTTGTATAACTTACACGGATAATCACTCACTTGTTTGCCTGTCACTTGTTTTGCATTAATTTTACTTCATTTAAATGACATTTACTAGAAACTTCGTTAAATTTTAAACTCGAAAAATCAGTGTAAACTGTTCGATTCCTTGAACCTGCATGACAAAATAAAGACAAATGCAGCACGACCCAATCGAAACATATCGCCGGGATGGAATAGTACCGCATGTAACATTGCACCCGAAACAAAGGCCACCAAACAAACATGCACGGTCGCGATGACTTTTTCGAACTGTTTAGCTTCTCCTGTGCGACAAGAACCACTTACGAGCATAATTACCCGACACTTGAAACGTATCGCCGTAGCTAAAGAAACATTCCTGCTTCGCATACGGTGTTTATGTGTGTTCCTTTACACCATTATTACACCGTCCATTTGCTGGTTGCGATAGTGAGTGAAAGTAAGTGAAGGTGAAAGCATTCTTCTCCATCCAGCAAACGCCGCTCAATCGTTTCCCCTCGTACTCGTCTGCCAGCGGAATAAAAATGACTCCGACTTTCTGGGCACCGACGAGCTAGAATAACATTTTACGGTAGGAAAACAGAAACATTAGCAGTATCATCCGGGCCTTACCGTGCAGGGGCCGACGGTTTCTGATGGACTGTGCACACCCTGCACTAATGTCTCATTTATCTTCGGAAGGAAAACATTGTCGCAACGGAGTTTTTTTGGGTGGGGAGTTGGACAAACGGAACACAGTCGAAATGGAAATAGATTCCACCCAGTCAGCGATCCGCGTGTGGCTGGTTGGGATGCAAGCCAGCAGGCTTCCAATCGTACGTGTGGCCAAACAGTGCGGGGCCAGCACGTTTTAACGTACGCGCCCAAGTGCTGACTCAAACCGTGCTCTACATCAAATATTGCTTCGCGGAACACATCCGGAATGTGGCGCCCCGGCATTGGTGGTTGGGTGGCAAACGTGGATGAATCATATCTCTTTCTCTCTGTCCCGTAAGCCCAAGGCCCACGCTTCAATCACGGTCGGCAAAAGGACGACGGAAGCGGACGTGGATGATGTTTCGATTAGTGAGAAATGTATATATTTATCTTAGTCAGCCCACTGGCACTGGTGCTCATGCCAGAGCACGGAATGAGGGTGGTTAGTTTGTGTTTTTTTGTTTTGGCCTCTTACTTTGGGGGATTGTTTAGAAAACGGGGGCTTGAAGAAGGTACGCGTGTTGCCGCGCGTGCAAATGGCATACCAATAAAGACATCTCACACGTGTGCTGGAGCACTCCGGTTAGGCGTTCTGGAGCTGGATAGGGTCGGCTAATAGCTTCCATTGAAGTGTATTAATCGACTTATATTTCAACAGCTGGTACTAGTAAGAGATGTGTAAAAGAGATCACGATGAAAAGTATATTTCGTACATCCTTAACCCAATAAGATTGTTTCACAGACTACGATTTTTCCATTTAACAAAGTTCAGGTCCAGTTTTTCAGTAGAGTTAAGGTAGTAAAAAGGACGTTTTAATCCTGCCACAGTTTTCTCCTATTTTCCTGATCGTTTTTAATTTAATTGCCTTTGATAGCAACAGGCAAACACAAACTCAACCTGTTTACACGCTGACACCCATCTCGGTGAGAAAACGATCGATCACGGAATTGACTTTTGAAAGGCCCACCGGAACTGCCAATCAGCAGCACTACAGCACTTCCTTAACACAGTTCCCGTGGACGTGTTCACGTGTCCAACTGTCACAATCGTCGTGTTCGTTGTCCGATTCTCCAGACATGTGGCCCACATCGCTATGTGTTACAGAATGATGGCACAGCGGAACAACTTCACACCATCAGTGCCAAATTCCCCAGCCGTACGAGGTACGAGCTGCTTCTAGCATGCTAGCCGGAAACAGATTTCACTAGCACACGGTGAAAGAACGCGCGGATACAAGTCAAGAAGCGGTAAAGAACATGCCACGTAAGGGATATCCTCGGGAACATCATCCACGAACGGCCAGCAGCGAACGTGCAGGACCTTGTTGGGAAGAATCTAGCGCCCGGGACAAGTCACTCGCACTCGTATTGTAACGAGTGATGGGAATGTCAATTAGAGCTGTTTCTTTTCCTGCTTTGCCCGTTGCAACTTTTTTTTTGCGTTTCCTGGTGAGAAATTAAGTTATCAACTTTGCGTTTCCACCGGGCCGTGCTGTGGCAGAGAATCAATTGTGCTTTGTTGTCAGCCACTCGAAAGAATATGGTTCAATACGCCAGAACCAATCTATCGATAATCGTGCAACATCTGCTGATCGATATTGATGGATCCATTTGCACGTCTGGGGCGGGATTTTATTTTCTCTCTGTACTCTCACCATGCCCGGCGAGGACCCGGCTAGCGAATGTTTTAATATAACGGCAACAAAAAGTGTAATGCAAATAAAAAAAAAATGGATCCTGCTGCTGTAACGGAGCATCCATTCGGACGGTCCTTTGCTGTTTACGAACAGTTTGCTACCAACGGTTCCATGATGGATGGACTTTTCTCATCGAGTACCGTCGTATCCGGAAGGCAAAACGCCGTCCGGGTACTGTATAATGCAGAAGCAATGTGGGACTCTTCTGCAGCTCCTAAGCAACGACGGTGGTGATTCGCCCTGAAACGGATGATCGGACGATGGACGCTACAGTAGATGCTTTCTTTGACCCACCCGGAACGATTATCTATGTCAAAGTCTGTCACTTCTCATTCATTGTTCCTGCCTCATTTGTTCAGATGGTACGGGCTTACGTTGTAAGGATGGAAGGATGCGCTCTACAAAAAAAGGTCCCACCATTCGCGATTCGAGGAAACATACAGCAGTAAAGTAAAATTGGAATATGTTTCGTTGGAACTTGTTGACTTTCGGGACCTGAATGCACCAGGCTAAACTAACCAGTTGCACCTGTGCCGCGTTCGATAGCATATGCAAGGGAATTGTATCTACCTTGTTGTGTGTTTTGTCCTTTGTTTGAACTATTGAACTATTGAAAGAATGCATCCATTTGCGATAGATTTGCTGTTGTGAACTGTTATGTATTATTAAAGAAATCCTTAATAACAAAATAGAATAATTTTAAATATGCCAAATTGAAATAAAACAATCATAAAATGCGATCTATAAACAACCGATCACCGATTTATTGCTGTTATTTTGTAGGGAACGGTTTATTTATAGTATTGCATACTAATTTTAATTTAAATAAAAAAATACTAAAATTCTGAACGATCAAATAGATTAGTCGTGGTATACCCAATTGATCCTTTTTTACCCAAATATTAATCTTTCTTCTCATACACCGCAACCTCGCGCCAATATTGTGCTTGTATGTACCGAAATGGAACCTAGTGCTGGTCAAAAACTGACAATCTTCTCAGGTTGGGGTAGCTAAAGAAAGAAACAAATCAGATATTCAGCTATTTATTGGGTCTTCTTTGATCGAGAATCGATCTTTAACGTATGGCACAGATGAACAGCGGCTCATCCATCAGGTATCAACCGTCCCAAGATCCAGGTGTCGGATGCTTGGTTGAAAGTCTCTCAAAAAATCAACATCTTTTTTCTTAGCTACTCTGTACATCAATTGTATTGATGTCCCTGCATTTTTCTTGTTGATTTACTTCTTTACCTCCTGTTGCTTTTGTGCACGATGGGACGCTGCGTCGCAGGGGTTTCAGGCTGTGTTCTAAGCGTTCCTTTATGTATCTGTCACATCTCTATATATTCTCGTTAGTTTCTTTTCGTTTCCGTCTGGTACTATTAACCGATTGCTGCCGGTTAAACATGGGACAAGCATTATGGTCAGGATAAATTAAAATAAGTTTCTGTGGTTTGAGTATCCGATATAGTTAAATAATTATTCTCACGAGACACGAAATATCGCCCACTCTAGCTATGTAATGCTTTACCGTTCATATCGACAAATCGGATTGGATAATATTAATTTAAGATTGTTAGTGTAAACATAAAATGTAAAATGTAATACGTAATGTTTGTAATCAATGTTCAATTAGACATACGTCCAAACAAAACAAAATAATAAATGATAATAATAATAATAATATTTTTTGGCTGTCGCACAAACCAACTAATCCGACGAAAACTGTGAACATTGCAGTAAAGTCTAACTACAATGGAACGTGCCGTGCTCATCGGGACTCAACGGTTGCCGGATAAACGGAAAACACGGATAATTGACACATCGCCTCTTAATGTTAAAAATTAGCGTATAATCGTATCATGGGAAAGGTTTTTTCATTGGTGTATAGTTTATTTTTCCTATATGTTTTTTTGTTGTTGCGAACAATGTTTTGAGTTATTTTTATGTAAGTTGGATTTCTCATTTCTTTCCTCAACGATGTTGCAGGGAACTTCCTTTGGAATTGTCATTTACGTGCTGCACGGATAATCAGACACAAGGTTGAATGGCTCCGGGATAATCGACATGTACTTAATTTTCAGAAAATTCTTTGTTGAAACTTTTTTTTATAATACAAAGACTGTTTCACTTTTCCACGTTTAAAGCGATGAGTATAAAATCACTATAAAACTTAATATCTTTAATTTTATTTATAATTGAAGAACTCGACGCGATACCGATTATTACGCCGCATTGGCAAATAAACCATGTAAAACACTCCTGAGTTCCTGAATAAACTCATCTCGACGGATAATCCATGACTCCCCCGTAAACCATGTGGTTTGTCGTAACGCTTCTCACGGTTCACCGTTGATGAGACTGACCGATAAGCCGAATCTGTAAAGGATGTTTGTTGTAAAAACGTTGTCTGCTTCAGACAAACTCCCGCTCCCGCCCTCTCGTCCGTTCTAATCCCGCTTCTATCTGCAATCTTACATGCATGATGTTAGGCATGCGGGTGTCATTCGTTGCGGTCCACGCCTTACACGCCTTAATCAGTGTTAATTTCGTTCCTTGCCACACACAAATGAAAGCCGTGCTTGTTCGGCTGTGAAACATGATACCCACTGTGCCGCTGTCATCAGCTCCGGTGGAATCACATCCGGGGAATGGAATTGAAATTAGGGAAAAGATTACTTAGAATTTAAATTCGTTCCTTCTTGGCCGAGTGCTCTGCTAGGTGGAAACACATCTCGAGGTTTTACACTCATATGAATAGTAAATCCGGCACTGTCCGCTCCTTTGTGGGGCCGACTGACCCAAGCGATGAATGCGACTTATGAAAACGGATTATTTTGCACAGAATGGTGCGATGTGAGAGAAAGGTAGCATAGAAAAAATGGCAATGGCCTCATATCGCACCGCAGTGGTTAATGTTGCCCCGGGGGTTGACATTTCCACAACCCACTAGGAAGCAACGTTAGAACATGCGGTGAAGCGAATTCGTTTATTACATTCTACCCGCACTCGGTTTAAATTGAATGTTTTATTACACGAGCGCATAGTAGCGTGCCAGCCAGGGCAACGTTCTGGTAAGACGCGTACGACAGCAACACACAGCGAAGTGCAATGGAATCCTTCCGGTACGGATTATGGGACCTTCACAGCATTGACCTTTGTGGGGGCTACAACACTTCCAAAAAAAAAAGTGAAAGAAAGAATAACCCTGGAAACTGTTTGTCGTGTCGCTCGTGTAATCCTGTGGGATAAGGTCGCCCATTCCTAACTTTTAATCTGAATGTCGTCCTATTTGATACTGACACACCCGATGACCCTGACCGGCTGGATGTTTTATAAAACAAAACCCTACTCCCATCAAACAACACTGTGTGCTGGGGGACAAAAAAAAAACTGTGTGCTGGTGCTATAAAGTGGAGAGCCCTACCCTTCTCCTGGCTCCTGACGTTGGCCGTGTTTTTTCCGGTCAGAAAATAAACCCCACACACTGAACCGGGTACACATCCGGTGAAATTAACCTTCACTTTGTCCTCGGGAACTTGGGGGAGAACAACGGGCTACGGTATGGAAAGGGACGGTGCATAAGGCGGACGGGAGTGAAACATTTTGTGCGTGTGTGTGTCCTAGCTTAAATTTTCAGTACACTTTTCTGTAGTGTCGCGTTTTTTTTTCGTATTAATTTCCACTTTCCCGGAAATGGATTGAACGTGAAGGCAAAAACGCAAACCTTTGGGCTGAGCTGCAACAAAAATGATGCAGTTGATTTCACATAAAAGCCATAAATTTTAGCACAAATGAATAGATCCAAATATGCAAGTGACAGCGCATCGGGTCCCTTGAGGGAATCATGCTGTGTATGTATGTGTGTGTGTGTGTGTGCGTTGTGACCACCGACGGGATCCGGTCTGGCGCGAATCCGGTCAAGCAGAATGATGGGCAGCGAGCGTGTTACGCAGAAGAATGAAAACAAAGTATGGTAAAAATAAAGCAGCTCACACTGCCGCACACAATGAAAATGTGGAAAAAATCAGGCACTCAAAAAGGGCACTAAAACAAAGGAAAGAGAGAAACCAAAACAAAAAAAAAACGGACGCAAACATAATCAAACATAACCGAGCCGGTTGTTGGGTGTCGAACCGTGAATGGGAGGACGAAAACTCCAGGGAGGTTTTCCCAAACAGCTTTCCACGATGGCAGCACAGATCAAACGATTGGCCATGCGATGTTTCATTCTCGTCTTATCATATGCGTGTGCATGTGTTTGGCACAAGATTAGCAAATGTGTGGAACAGTTTTGTTTTATTTATTACTCCGGTTTTTCGTGGCAAACAAAGGGCACGATCAAGTTGATCCGCTGGCAAAAGGTGAAAGGTGAATGTTTTAGTTCTTTTTGGGTTTTTTTTAAACATGTTTTTCTACCTCTATTTTTCTTTCGCCCCTCTATTTATGCGAACGGTGCCCGATTTTGGGGGAAGATCCCGACGAGAATGCTAAATGCTTTCACACCACCCACCGTAGCAGCAATCGACCGATCGATCAGCATCAACTTTAATAGACCGTCGCCGCCATGTTCGGGGTGTGGTGTGGGTTTTTTGTTTTTATTTCGCAAACCATCCGATCTAATCCGGTAAGGGACAAAATATTCACACACGTTTTACGCTTTTAATTTTTGCTCTTTCACAATGGCTGAACTGCCGAAACCCGACCCGGTACGTTTGCTGCAGACACATGATTGATCGGTTGGATCGACAACGGGGTTTTCGTGGTTCAGCCGTCGCTTTGGCATTAGAATGTATCCGTGTATAATTAAGTGTAAGGATTGTGTGGTTCTTTTTTCTTTTTTTTTGCACTTTGCTTCACTCACACAGTCCGTTTTGCTATCCGGACGTGACATTTTGACGCGGAAGGCGGATCTTCTTCGATTAGCCGTTAGGGAAGCCGTTGTGTGAAGCGTAGCCAGATGAAATGGAAACCGATGGGAGCAAACGGTTCGTTATGGTTTGTTAAGGGAGATGGAATGTATAAACGATGGAATAGAATGTTTAGCATGTTGAGAAAAAAAAATAGAAATTGTGCATAAAAGGAAGTTGGAAAGGATATCGTTCTGTGTGATGAGATGATCGATGCGTTCTTATTACAAATCACCAGCTTTGGGTTCGTTCGTAATCTCATTCACAAATTTGAATAGCTTGTCGTACTGTGTGAAAGGACGATCCCTTAGAAGCCGGGTTTTTTGTTGTATTTTAATATAATAGAATTTTTTAACTAATTATTGGATGTACAAGTAAGTTTGTAACGTATTTTCTTAAAAATTTCAGGAGTTATTTGTGAAATGTTTCTTGCGTTGTTTAATCGCATTTATTCGAAGGTTCCAGCAACTTCTGGTCAGAATTTCTCATTAAATTTTTCGTTAATTTGACAACATAATTTACTGCCACTCCTACAAATATGCATACGAAAATAAAAATCAAACATAATTCCTAGCGCTCCACTCGGTAACTGTCCGAGAACCACGGAAGCAAGTGACGAACCGGAACCGGACAATCTATCGCCCTATTGCTAGAAATGTAAAACGATCGCTTAGCCGGGCATGAGCATTGTTGCAAAACATCAATCTATTTGCCCCATCCTGCCGAGCGTGGTTTATAGAAAAATGGTACCGGTCAACCCCTCACCGTGCCTAGGCCGTCGGCTTTAACTGTCTGTCCGATGTGTCAGCAGTCCTGTGCGGGATAGATTGAACGTTGGATAGATTGGTACGGCTGGATTCCTGACAGCTTCTGAGCCGAAGCAATTCATTTCGTTACTACTACCGCATTGCTCCCATGCTCCCGCTCGCCATTTCATTTCACCCTAGTGGTCAGAAACACATCCCAACGGCATCATTGCATCGGGTTGTTTTCGAGTGCTCCCTGCCGGTGTTTGCTGGAATTTCGGATGATGTGGTGGTGGTGAAATCGAGCTAGAATCATGCAAAAACCCCAGTCCCCATAACAACACACTGGAAGCTAACATTAGTTCGCATCATACACATAAATGAGCAGGAGGTGGGTCCAACGACCACCAATTCTTTCTCGCCGATCGATTGGATGACGATTGTCGTACACACACACACACGCTTGGTGTCTGTGGTCGATTTGTTTGCAGTGTGGTGTTCCATCGTTTGCTGGAGATTCGGTTGCTAATGTAACCGTGTTGTTGCGAAGTGAATACACCGGGAAAAAATACCTTCCCCCAAAACAATGGCCTGGGCCCCACCGCGAAACATGCATCTATCACCAGGGGGGGGGGGGGGGGGGGGGGCTATAAGGCTGAAACGGTTAAGGGATAAACGCAGGAATGCTGTACCGACATAACCGATGTATGTTGGTAGCATTTTTTTTAAATGCTTAATTTCAACCCACTGTGTTTGACACGAGAGGAATTTACAACCGCACAGTTAAATAGAAAATGAAATTCCGCCGCATGCAATTGTGAAGGGTTTTCATTGATGTCATACCTTTATGAAACGAGCCACTCAAAAAACAAAAAAAATCGACACAGAAATATATAATTGATATCGAACGAAACGATTGCCCAAAGGTACGTTCTGGAATACTTCATGTTATTAATTTAAATTATGAGAAATTGTTAAAAAAAATGCTATCTCTCAGCTTGATAACGTTTTTTGATGAACCTTTGGTTGCAATTTCCAATCATTTTACTCACATCAAAAACAAATATTTAAAAATTTGTTATCGAACGCATCACGTTTCCGTAGTTTGTTTTCCAACAACCACCGACAAATTGCTCCATTTTTCATCATCAAACGGAAGTTACACACGCTCTCACATTATCGTGGTTACGTTAACTTTCTTCTTTTTCGCTATATTTGCCGTCCATTAACGATGAAAGCTTGACATGAATCCATTGAAAGCATTACACAAAACCCCATCCTGTAATGATGTCCTTAAACACCCAAGATTAGCCAACATGATCAAGCTTTTCTGGCGCGAGATGCAGATCAAATAATGATTGCTCCCCAGTCACCTTTTGTGCGGACTACTACCCCCTCCCCCCGAAATGGGCGATAGAAAGGACTGGAAAACGTGTCACACATTACGTATTCCTTTTTTTTATGATGCGCTCCTCCTTCGTCCGCTCTTGTTGATGGCATGGCTGTGGAGAGGATGCGCAACGAAACCTCGCCTAAAGTGGCACAGACTCGGCCACGGTGGTGGATGTAAGCACGGGTGCACTTTTATCGATAGTATAAAACCACCCAAAACCAGCATCGGGTGGGGAGAATGTTCGTGCCGTTCTTCAGGACGACCGATTCAATACATGCTTTACGTCCTTCAAGCATGGCTGACGCTTTATAGCATTCGATGATAAATAGGTATATCATGGACGAATTTTATCGCCATCACAATCGATAGTCGCGGTACATGAGTATGGGGAGGATGAGGGAACCATCGATCAATGCCATGGTCACGGGTGGAAGGTACTTTACGATGAAAACCTCCATTAATTTGCAATCAGGATAAGTAATAAAATTCAACATGGAAGTACCATGCATCGGGAAGCATGGAGGTAATATGTAGAAAAATTACCCTGGCAACTCTTCATGTTTTGTTACACATTTCGCCTGTTGGCCGTACTTCAAACAGCTATTCTTGGTTGAAGAGATTCACAAGCTATTCAACAAGCCTTTCTATAATGGCTTTAAAATTGATGATTTAAAAAAACGCCAAGAAAGCTATAGAAAAATAAGTTGTTTGGTTTTTTAATTGCCTCAAAAACTACAATAGATCTGAACCTGACTCAACATTCTCAACAACTTAAGCATCGCCAGCAACAGGGGCGACCCGGTGGCATGATGGTAGCGGAGCCGGTCTTCACACGAACGGACCGGACCAAAATCCCATCCGGGCCAATCCCCCGTAGCAAAGACTGACTATCCGGCTACGTGGTAAAATAAGTCGATATGGCCAGGCCGTTCTTACGAAATGGATGATGGATCCTGCTTCATTCGAAACACTATCTATCGATCACTTTCCCCATTAATTGATTAGAATGCCATACAAATGCCAAGTAACGCACTTCGCATACAATGTCAATCGTGACTATTGGACAAATGAATGAAATCTCCTATATGGATGCTATCCGTATAGTTAATTTAGCGTATAATAAGTTTTCTAACCTAGTTCTTGGTGTGCATTAGCCCCTACGAGCCAGCTTAAAAACGTGGCTCTAGCACTCATGTAGGATCGCTCCTTACTTACTTATCTTGGCCTGCTGAAGGAGTCTTCTAAGCCGCTCACGGTCGAGCGTCTATGTCTACCAATCCAGCGGAAGCATCAACGCCATCACTCCATTTCAATTTGAAGCTACCACGCCTCGTCTGACCATGTGGACGATCGAAAAGGACTTTACGGGGTGAGTGTCATTCACATGACGTTACCAGCCCACCGGAGCCCGGCGAGTCTAAACCACTGTACGACGGTAAGTTCGCCCAATAGAGCTCGGCATTGTAGCGGTTCATCCACTCTCCTTCCACACATACGGGCCCAAACATCCTTCCTTCATCCATAACAGACATGGTACACGACAACATTACTCACGGCATACAAATTAGACACACACATAATTTGCGCTGAATGAGCCCTTCCTGGCAGGGAAACAAACGCCTGCCCTACACATATCCGGCCGTAACGCACTTGAGGCAGTTTGCTTCTCGTCCTTTAAAGGATTGTTGCTCGAATTATTCGACACCAAAAAGGCAAAAATTGACTACAGGCTATCAGTTAATACTCGTAGGGGTTTCCATGGCTTCCGGTACCGTTCCGTACTGATGTACGGGGGCATGTTTCAGATTACAACTATTAAACCGATTACCGATGTGATTAGATCAAAGTACTAGTAGAGGAGAAGATTTTTTGTTACAGCCTGTGTATGACAAGGGTTGTTGCACTAAAAGGTGGTAGTAGCAGTAGCAACGAATATGGTTTTATAATGGAAATAAAAATCAAACTTCACACATCACACAGATAAAACCACCTGCCAGCTTGCGTGTGCAGAGGGGGCAGGTAAGAATCCTTTTTCCTTAATTGTGTCCGCCGCCGTACCGAGCGATGACTGTTCTTTCATTCACTTCCGCACCAAACCAAAGTTGATTATGTTCAACTAATGTACGGAATGGGGACTTTATCGTTCCTGCCCGCATTCGGTTCCCCCGAGGCTTCGCTTTAGATAAGCGGTTGAATAGTTTTATGGTTCGGGGTGTTACTGTTCCTTTCAAATTGCCGTTTGCTATTTAAAGTTGGATAAATCGGAACGAACACGCACGCATAAACTTTAACAGTTTTCGGATCCTTTTTTCGGTGGGAGGCAAGGGTTTTTTTTGTTGTTGTTTTGTTGGTACGACTCTCAAGATATAAAAGCATCGCAAGCTGTAGTTATCTTCAGTGCTGCCAGGATGTGTTGCCAACTGGCGTTGTTGTCTGCTGGCCGAATGTTCAAACTCATCGGGCCCAGAGTAAAACATTTTAACGCAATCGAACACGAGAAACGAACACTCCACCGACTAGGAACATGGCCGCATGACCGCAGGATGGCAGGTCGGGGCACGGTGTGCTGTGAAGTATCTGACCGAGTCTGGCACAGTCGGACGTCGAGAACGTTTAGGTTTTATATGCCTTTTTACGGGCACCGTCGAATGTTTTCTTCCCGTTGTGGTCTGGGGCCCCGGCTACAAAACAACCACTTGTGTGGAAAACATATACGCCCGGAGAAATCCGTTTGGGAATGTTCCCAATTTAATTTGCACCTCCGTGCGTTAGAAACATCCCCGGCATCCCCGCCAATGGCCGTTCTACCGTCCGGTAGGAATTTATGGAGCAGACTGAAATGTGAAAATCCCACCGGGTTCTCTCGAGCCCGGTCTCTTATTCCGGGTGTTTTGGAACGAACTGCTGCACGGCGATGGCCGCTGCAGGGTTGTGAATCGCAGGGATTTTTACTCATTGGTTCCATAAGGGATGATGTTACCGTCGTAACATCCCACCGGGTGTGCAGTAATCTTTGAAACCTTCTTCTACCGTGGAATCACAAGACGTTGGCACCATGCAACGGACCGTGTTCCCAGATGCCTGTAAGCGCCTCGTACGTTTCGGGTGCTGTGTGTATGTGTTTGAATTCAATTTGTAAGCCTCATTACTATTATTTCCTTGGTGGGTTTGAAAGGAATATATCGCACTGCATGCCAGAAATGTTCATTCGTTGCCAACTACTAGAACTGGCTATTCCTGGCTCACTAAAAAGCATCTCCGTTGCCAAGGGATAATCATTGAGCAAAACGAATGGCCAAGATGGTAGAAGATGCTTTAAACCATACCTTTGTTGTGGCTGTCTTCAGCAAGCGTTAGCATGTTTCGAAATAAAATAGTTGTTAAGCTGTTTGAATAGCTGAAGAGCACACCCTGACTAGAATTTCTTAACTACCTAAACAGGTGCATTGGTAGGTGAAGATGTACTTCAAGCTATCTTCACACCGGCGTGATACTGCACTGTTCCGTCTGCAGTTTATATCTGCTGAACGTAAAACAGTGCCCAGTCCGTGTTACGGTTTGGTCGATATCAGTGAGACTTGGTTGAGTCGGTGCTTAACGCAAACTCGAACTAGCTGTTCCAGGTTAAAAAACAACAACACATAGTTACTTTCCGCTTTCACTGCTCGCTTTGCCACCTTCTCGAGTGCTTCATAACCACTTATGCCAAATAAAGCATGTTCTTGAATGTATGCTCTAATCGCTAAAATGAAGGAGTATCCGAGCTTGAGTTTACAAAAAATCCTTTTATGGTTTCAAGTTTTATTTTATGATTTATTACCAAGCATGACATGAATCAGTGCATGGGGCTGAAAATAAATACGAAAAAAAGCTTAATCTGCTCAACAAACCATAACCATAAAACGGATTTTAATGTGAGTAAAAGGTACTGCAGTAAAAACTGTAACAAGCACATGACATGTACAGCCACCCCTGTTGGTTAGTTTATTGAAAAGTTTAGTAATTTAACCTTATTCACGCCAGACACGCAAAGCTTTGTATCAACGCTTGTGGCATTCGTTTTTCAGAGCTGCAGAGAGAAATTATTTTTAAGGGATTACAGCTCACTAATGGATACCTGAAAGCCCCATAAGCTGTCATCATGTTTGCCGCGAAAGGAGATATACCTCGGCACCACGCCAAAAGTTTAAATAAAAAAAGGATTTTGTTTTATTTTTGCTTCCTCCGTACCGCACATTACCAATAATAGTTATCGTTATAGTGATTGCAATATAAATATAACGTAATTTGTTCTTTTTGTTTATCGCACTAAAAAAAACCTATCCGTAAGAAACAGAAGATGATCATTAACCACTAGTGTGATCGCTCAAAGTATAGCCGGTTTTAAAGGGGGGGGAGGGGGGGGGGGGGCGATTGTTTTGTTTGTGTCATTTTTATGAGCGATCGTTTCTACCGTTTTTTTTTTTTTATTTCCGTTCGTGATCGTTTATAATGAAAAGCACATCATGGGATTAAGTGACTTACATAAGCATAATTACTATACAATTCTTTACGGAAAGCGAGATCCTAGGGGACATACACAATGCTCCGGGGTGTTTACAATCGTTTCATTGCTTGAATGAAACATCAAGCCAACCGTACGCTGTTTATGAAATAATGTACGTTTCTCTGTGTGTGAGTGTGTGAAATATGGTTCTAAAATAATTCATTTTCCCTGAAGATGTTTGTTTTTTTTTTTGTTTATAGATGGATCGATAAATCAAACGTCCAACACATAGTTCTCCACGTTCGCATGCGTGGTAAAAGAAATCTTCTATGTTATTTTTTAATGAAACAAACAAAAACATACTCTGCTTGTTCGGGTAAAGAGTGATGGTAAAAATAGTCTCTTCCACTGTTAATTACCACCATCACACAACCGGTGGCACATGTAATCTCGTTACGGAGTTAAGTTAATATTTGGCGGTATTTACTTGGATTGTTACGGTTGCGTGTACTTACTATAGCGCGATGGGAGTAGATTCCTTTCCTTTATGTTAGTGAACTGTAACAAACATGCACAGGATGAATGTGATCGACCAACGCTTGGCTGTAGAAGAAAGCGATCCGATTTACTGCTCAAAATTTATACGAAAACCAAACTCTAGTTACAGTAAAAGCACTGTTTGGACACTGTGTATGCTCGGTGCGGCCCATTCCAGTTTTAAACCTATCTTTGATTTGTTCACATTCACATTAGCTGCTGGTTTTGGCTGCCCACGAGCACGATCGTGCAGCCATTAATTGTATTAAATTACACGAAATTAGTAGCTAAGTACGGTTTTGGTATCGGTGTGGCATCGATCCTGACAGTAAGCACATTACCATAAACTTTCGTCACCACGTACAAAATCGCTCCACTAAGAGCGCAAAAGCGATGCTGCAAACTCAGAAAGAACCATCGTCTAGGAGGTTCCTCCGTCAAGAAAACGAAGACCCCCTTCAACTAACTAAGGTTTCGTGAGCATTCCGATAGGCACCATTGATCAGACTAATTACTGAAATGTTTTTTCTTCTTCGCCAAACTAAAATAAAACAAAAAAAACCGAACGCGCAAACAACATTGAGAGTAAGTTTTATGAACGTGTTCTTGTGTTGGGTTTGTCCCGTTGTTAAGTGCCATTTGTGGTTAATTTCGCATTACAACTACATCTCTCGTAAAGGCTCTCGTTTCTCTGTTGGATAGCTTCTCACCTTACCACGCATTACATATCACATCACGCACGGGTATAGCGAGAATACAAAAACCGAAATTTATAGTGAAACCCAATACAAAAAAAAAACGCAATCTCTTCTCACCTATTTTGCACACAATATGAGTGACACAGTTATACAATGGTTGGAGGCGGGACACAATCGCAAACCACAATTACCCACAACTTTATGCTGAATGATTTTTTTCTTTTTGTTAATATGCTCGTCCTATTCTGGCCGGTGAATGATACACCTAATATACGCTAGTAGCTTTCAGGAGTTGCAATAGCTTCACATCTTTACACACTCAAAAATTCGTCTTCGGTTTCAATACTTGCGCGGTGTACGGAAGGCGAGCATTTGCACGGTTTGTATGCTCATTATGTAATAAATTTGTTTCGTTTGCGTTTGTATTTTTTTCCAACTTCCTTTTTGCATTTGCTACCAACTATTCTCGTTAGTGTGATACATTGTCGCACGTACACAGAGCTTGTTCTTACAACGCTTAAATGACTTCGATTTGTTTACATTCTCGTACTACGTTAGGATAATTGGAGGAACAAAACAAAAAAAAAGGTTGTAAGGAAGCGGAACCTAAACCTAGCCGAGTGTGAAATGGTATTAGAATGTCGTATTGGTACCGCTTCCGGTGCGGCGAAAGATCTTCCCGTCCTGTTTGTTACTGTGAGTCCTTTACGTTTCCTATATGCAGCAGTTCCACATCCTTTTTCTCTCGTGTGGCACGGATGGTTTTTGTTCTCTGTGTATTTGTGTATGCCTTTGTTGTCCATCTACCATATACATATATTCATGCCCGCAAACGCGATAGCAATAGCTATGCACCGTACGAGAGCAATAATTGTCGCTTGTCGTCCACTGTTTTGCTTACGTTGTGTCCGCAGCGTAGCGCAGTCGAGATGGTGCACAAAAACAACGAGTGTGTTACCCCGTCGGAAGTGAACGTACAACGCTTTTACACGGCGGAATTTTTACCAATAATTTCACCACTCCGCGAGTGTACTACGCGACCATCGAACTCGACCGAAGAGTTTACCTTCAGCGGTGAGGCGGCAGCGGCAGGTTGCGTGTTGAGGGGTTGCTTTTCGTCTTCCCTACATTGTTTTAGGGGGAAGAAACACAACATTGAACGGGAAATGTGGTTAAAACAAGGCATTTTTGTTGAACATTTTCTATAAGGGCAGGATTGTGGTGTATAGATGAAGCGGATACGAGATGGTGTACTTAAAGCATATAATGCTACAAAAGGCAATGTACAGTCAACCCCTCACTGGTTGGGTTTATTTTAGTTGGGTTACTCGATGGTTAGCACCTTAATAGTAGGGTTGCACACCCAACCATCGAGGTTGTCATTTTCAATAAATATGGCCTACTAAGCATTCACCTTTTTTGTACGTAAATGCTTCGTTTTCGGTTCGTGTGAACTTCGTGTGCTCGATTCGATTAATTTGAATTGATTTTGCGATCGAGTGAGATCGCACTAATTGTCACCCATTCATATCCCAACCAGTGAGGTTCGTCTGTATTATTATATTATAAACCAAAAGCAACATGCATTAATTAAATAAAAGAAATATGTACACAACAGGAACGGTGGAAATGTGTTCTTTAAAAACTACTACGGAATTAATTGTGAAATTAGTTCGTGCTTTTGAAGGAAATGATTTTGTTAGCAAATTGTTGAAAAGACTAACGTTGTACTATTTTGTTTGGAACATTCCTATCAAAATGGACATTTTCTATAAAAATGAAATCAAACCCAGACCAAAAGGCACCTAATTTAAGTTAATTTACGTAAGGAAAATTCCAAAAAAGTACAAGAACATGATGCAGCATATTTTAAGTAATATTCTCATCCTTATATTGTGTGACGTGAAGTGCAAAAAAAAGAATCACATATGAACCATGTGTAGTGGAAACCATTTTCAAGTTTAATGTGGTGAAATAGTGGTAGTGGCAGTGGTGGTGAATTGCAATGCGAGCGAAAATAGGAACAAGAAAGGGATGTTGAAATAGAGGCTGCTCGGCTGGAAGTGGGTTAAAATTAATGGTAAAAAATAGTATCCCTCTTCCGTAGTATTTTTTTAATGAGAACGAATTTAAAAGGCAAATGAATTTTTTGTTGCCCATCTAGTTGGCACTGGTTGGTATAGAGCCATAAAGAAGAAATACAAATGGAAAGGAAAAACACGCACTAAAACGTCTATGTACGACAAGAGATCCGGTATTATTTTTTTTTTTCGTTTTAGTTCCAATTAAATGCATGTGAAGTTGTACACAGTGCAAAAACTGAAAGCAAGCAATGGGAATGTGAAGTGTGGTGGCACTTAGTATGCATTAAAACTCGTACGGCAAAAAAAACGAATACACAGAAATGTGCATTTTGATCGTGGAATTTTCAAAGCGCCTTGAAGTTGGTATAAGGTAGAAGCAACCTATTTCACTTTACGCTCTGCATATGTATAGAAAATTGCAATTGTCGTCATATATTATGTATCAACATTTCAAACTCAAGTAACTCATTATTTCCGGGGTAAAATCAGGATAAAAGTAGCAACCCTAAGCATTCAGAGCAACGAAAGCAACAACTGACAAATAAATAAATAAGTAATATAGGCTGTTTGAGTTCCAGCGATAAACTTCGATTTTTGGAATCTTTTCAAGTTGTCGCGCAATATGCATTAGTAGATGTGGAATTCCTCGAGCTTTTAAATGATTCGATACAAAGCATTCCGATATGATGTGTTGGACAAGATAAAAGAATCTGAAAGTGGGAAGGATTCCTCATCTACCTCACGATATTACGGTTCAAATCGAAGAGATCCCATATTTTACCACTCGAACTCGTGAAGTTGAACCTCCCCTCAGTGAAGGACATTCCAATCGGGGACAACTAAACCTAAAACGGAGCACACGCTATGGGAAAGGGGAAAAAGGGGACAGCGACCAAACGGGACACATGCACTGCTCAGCGACACGAGCACAATCCTTGCTTGGGCATGCGGTAGTAGTAGTAGTAGTAGTAGTGGTAGTAGCATGGCGGAGCTTACAATGGCGTAGTGGCGCCCAGCTTCACGATTGGTGGCGGCAGCGGTAACGGTGACGGTGGACGCTCCTTGATCAGACTGCCACTGCAATAGGGTAGCGGAAAACGCCAACCGTAGAGACTTTGGTTGTGGTTATTTGTATTGTAGCGAAGCGGACGACACGGAGTGTGGTGTGGTGTGTGATGAGAGATTGGAGTGTAATGGTGACGTTGTTCAACGTTTGTTTTAACGCATGGGATGGGATGCACATTGGTTGGCGTGTCAGGTTGTTTTGTATTGTAACGCAACAGAACAAATCGGTCGGTGGGCGCAGTTTGTGTGGCGTGTTAAAAACCCCACACGTGCAGGATGATCACAATGGAGATGTGTCGGTTGAATGAGGATCATGTTAATTGTCATACACACACACACACGCGCGCGCGTGAAGGAAATTTACAAATGTGGAGCACGGACATAAGGGAGAAAGGATGAAGAAAAGAAGAACACAATAGCATGATGTGATAAAGAAAGGGAAGTAGTTGATGTTTTTTTTAAATATCAGTGTTAATTTACAACCATCACTGGGAAGAAGGTTAGAAGAGAGCATCAAGCAGCTCAGGTTGCATAGTGCCTGCGGTGATCCTTTACCCTTCTTTAGAACCACAGTCGATGGAAGGTGTTAGCAAACATATTACCCTAACCTTAAAAGCCCTGAGACAACCAAACCATACTGAAGGGTGTGTTTGTTTGATGGTGAGTAAGAAAGGACCACACCGAAAATAGAGGGGGCACGATGTGCCCGCAACGGTTCACTACGACCTACCTGCCAAGTTTAGCTTCATCGTCCAGATCCGAGGGAGATCGTTTCGTTTTCCGGCACAGCGTGGCCAGTATGCCCAGGTTACCGAACGCACAGCACAGCAGATCAGCGATGATCAGCAGCAACACTACCGATCCGATCACGATTCCAATGACAGCCGCCGACGACAGTGTTGGACTGTCAACTCGCAGTACCACGTCGATACCTGTTGCGTGTTTGGCGGTGGTAGTGATGGTTCCAAGTGGTCGAAAGCACAGCAATGGTGTCACGATGGCGAAGACGCGCGAGAGAAAAGAAATGGTTAAAGAAAGAACACAGGCGTAAGATTAGTTTCGTACGGTTAAGCGAATGGAACGCATCGAAGATTAGTAAGGTCCCTGGCCCCGTAGTATACACTATACACTAAAAGAGACGACCCCCCAGGGTGGGTGATGTTATTGAAAAGAAAAAACGCAACGCAACAGCTGTACAGATAGTCTGCTAGAGAAAGAAATTGATTGCACGTGATACTGTCTGTAGGAAGTAGGAAAGTACGGGCAAAGCACGATTATTTTGATTGACACAGGCAAACAGACACACTAGCAAAATGTTGGCAAGCAAACAAGTACTTAACTAAAACGCACCAATCGTTTCGTACGCCGGGTGTTTTTAAGGGGCTACATTTAAACTGCTTGCTGCTACAAATGCACCTACAGCGCAAGCAACATCGTATCGTTCACAATTAGTGCATATAACAGTAGGCTGGGAGACAGCTTTGCTAACATTCGATCGCTAGAGAAGGCTGTCCGCCATCGACGAAAAAAGAGTGCACACACTGAACCATTCCAAAAACCAACATCGATAAAACATTGTGCGTGTGAATGAAGTTGCTGTGCAGTATGCAATTTTTCGCTTCAGAACAGTAAGTTCTTTGCGTGTCGTTAGTGTGATTTGTGAAGGAAAGTTGAGGAAACAAAAAAAAAAAAAAGGATGAACATGAACATGGTGACTGTTTATGATGAGTTTCCGAATGAGGAAAATGCGGCGAGATGGAAAAAGCTTTGTCACAACAGCAAGGATGATCTTCATGCAAGCGAAACACACAAAAAGAGCATGCGCATTAGTTTTATTTCTTCCTGGAGTTGCTAGTTTGTGTTACTATCGAACGTATAACGTGTTCCTGATCGTTCGCAGTGCGCGTGTAGTAGAGAGTTATTAGCGTAGATCGCACATTTTATTATTACTCTCTGTAATGATGATAGAGCTTTGCGTTGTCATAGCAATCAGAAACAGGATTGATGAGAATGTGTCTGTTAAACATTTACGTCGTGTGCTCTATTTTAATGAAGCGTAGTGTATTTTGTTTTTTTTTCGATATGCCCGTGGCTATGAGTTAGCTGAGCGGGTGTCAGTGTGGTGGTGGGTTTGCCATGGAAATGTTCCGAGATTTGTTAATATCATGTGTGATGATGTAGGGGTGGTCTGATGGCATGATGGTAGCGGTGCCGGTCTTCACACGAACGGACCGGACCAAAATCCCAATCCGGACCAATCCCCCGTAGCAAGGACTGATTATCCGGCTACTTGGCAAAAAAAAGTCGATACGGCCAGGTAATGTTTCTTGCCATGTTTGTACTATGTGTCGAGTGATCGGAGCGGTTCGCCCGAATGAATCGCAAATTTGAGGTTGTTTTAATTAGTTTGTTTAGTGTAAGAATTAGTTTAATTTGCTTGCAGTGTATGGTGTGTCTTTCCCAATGATTCATTCGAAAAACAAAGTTCGCTACAAGTAAAACACATAACGTATTTACACTCATTCATCAAATGGTAATGCAAAAGGACAAATGTTGTTTCTTTTAAATTTTGTATTTTTTTTTTAATTCTGTGTGGATTTTCATTTAATTTAAATTATTTGCTATGCAAAAAAAAACACTAGAGACAGATGCAAAGAACAGATGAGAAGAAACAAGATAGAAACAGTGACTTTTGTGTGTGTGTTTTTTTTTCTGGTGAGTAAGTAAGTTAACAGCTTTGAAACTATTAGAATAGTGGTAGAGATATTTCTTGGTGAATAGCTAAAGTATGGAAACTGAACTGGTTTTGGGTGCTACAAGAACGCTAACAAATTTTTGATTCGTTTTGATACGTGTGTAAGTAAACTTTCGTTTGCATAATTACCTTCGTTTCGGAAACCTAAGCGATGGAAAGAGGAGGGAAGCTTTGACCTCCCACACACACACACACACACCCGTGGTGGGAGCGGGCTGTGGTAGGTGTACACTGTGTTTGGTTAGATGCAGCATATGTTTGGGTTTTGGTTTTAGCAATCATATTTCGGTGCTTTCAGCTTTTGCAAAACATGGCCGAAGTAGTTACCCGTCGAGCTTGCAGTTACTAATGTTAAACGTAAATATGGCCGAATCGGTTACACGCTTGTCACCAATCGGATTAGTATTGAGAAAACAAAAGCTTCTTTACGATTTGTTCGACGTGTTAGACGGTAGTGATGATGTAATTGAATTTATTTCATAGCTTCCCATCCCAACTACTATCCTGTTCCACTACAATACTCCACCAGCTCCGGTTTATGTACAAGCACAAAACAGTCCCATTTCATTATGTCCGTTACAATATGGCATTTTTTTTTTGGTTTTTGGTTTTTGCATGTTATTTGATTCGAAACACCTTACAAGTGAGCTCGTGAATTAGTCTTATCTAACCGTTCGCTAACTCCACAAATAGTTACCACCCAAAAACACGCACACACACACACGCATACATACACCTACAATAAGCCGGCTCTTCTAATGCTTTTTTGTTAATAATTTATGAACCATTTTAGTGGTCGTAAGTGTAAGGATCATGGGAGCGATCGTAATTTTCATACACTGCACGAGATAACGAGGTCGCAAAAACTGTTCTAATCTTACCACCCCCTTAATCGCTTTAACCGTTCGTTATGAATCTGTTGTTTTTTTTTTATACAACTTTTACTATTTGTTATGGAACGTGTTTGGTGATTTTGCTTCCCGTTGGGGTTTCGTTGTAATGAAATTCGTACAAACTATCATTCTCATTTTCACCCATACACTCTCCTCGTGATCATCGGGGTTTTTGAAGATTACCCACAAGTATAGGAACTGAAAACCCCACCCATTCTCCCTTCAGTTCGTCTAGAATCGTGGGGCAAACGAAATAAACTACTTTGCTATTTGTAATGCCCTAGTTTGCTTGCGGTTTGTTAAACAACTAAACAACAACAGTGATTTATTGTCATTAACGTTGCACATTGCACAGTTTGATGCTGTTTGTTGTGCTCCATTTGCGTTATATGTACAAAATTTCTACTTCTCATGATTTTTCGGGGAACAAATGATGGAAAAGGGTGTGACAGTATCGTGTTGAAAAGATATGAGTAAAAATTATTCTTCTAAAAACTTAACTTGAAAAAAATATTCCGACTACAAAAAAACATACAGTGTTTTCCGGTGTATATGGAGCAAAACTGTTTGATTTCTTGTACCGCAGCAAAAATACATAAATAGTGTCTGCGGCAGACATTAGTCAGATGTCGCCAAGTTACGCCAAGTTAACGTGAGAAACTTGCGATACAATTCATGCGACGATGGAAAGTTTCGTTTTAAACGTGAGCGGACAAATAAGTAGCAGAAGGTTCGTTGGTTACACCCGCAGGTCAAAGTAATTGCCACCGGAAATGATAAACCAACCCCTAGCGGGAACGAAAAAAATTGTGTCCGTTCTGCACGACCATGACGACAGTGTTTGGTTATTTTAAATTTTAATACAGGCAGCTTGAGTGACTACATTTTATTCACAATGAATTTAAAGAGTTAGTACTCTCGGCAAGATTAACAAAAGATGCTTTGAAGTAGCTTCTGCATTGCAAAGTTTACCTAAAGTTCACTTAAAGATACTAAGCTCCAAAGTTATAGGTCAAAGAGCGAAACAGTGTCCGGGGCGGTTCGGAGCGAACAAAGACACAAAACTTTAAATGCGATTATCTCGAAGCCACAGTTTCAAAGTTGGTGGACATCATAACTTACGAAATGGTTCGTCCGATATCGAGTTTGTGACAATTTTTGAATCCTTCACCATTTTTTCTGAATCTTGCTCTTATTTTCATTGTTACGATCGAGAATAAGGATTGGCTGTTGTTGCAAAACAATTTCAAATTTTCATGTTTTAACAAGATTTAAAAAATTTACATACGTTAACTAGACATTTTATAGAAAATAAGACAAACATATTGAGTTGGTTGAAAGTTTGACGGTGCGGCTTCCATGATGTCCTCCGATCAGTTGCCAATTATCAGTTATCAGAAGTGTCAGACTGCACCAAGTGTAATGATCTATTGGTCAATGTAGGCCAAACATTTATATTTGAAACCGGAAAATGGTTGTATTGTAATCGTTGGTTGTGATTTTGAAGGTTGTCAACCTTTTCTTTACCACATTTATTGCTATCCAGAACAAAAATCCAAAAATTACCTCTGTTTTGCTACAGTTAGTTCAAGTTAGTTAAAACGGGGAAAATAATTAACTGGGTAAAACAATAAGTAACTAAGTCGGGGTAAAAATGTTGTGTGGGAATGCAATCTAATTGCATCTGGATCTTCATAATTTACCACCTAGCAAGGGAATTTTAAACACTATTGGCAGTGATTATTTACAGCTTTCTTCGAGTGGGTACCGGTGTTATGTACATCACAATGACTCTATTTGACTACGAAATGGTTTTTGTAATGTAACGAACTGCGAGCAATGAAGCTATGTTTACCTAATTTTACTATTCATTGCCAACAACGTTCACAGAATCTAACGACCTTTCACGCGTATGTTGGCGTTGTGAATCGTGCAATTTAAGAGATGTATTATTTTTCATCCATTTCTGTTCGTTAGCACAAATATATTTGTGTACGTAAATTCTACTAGATACGTTGAAGGTATGAGTGGTGGGTATATGTTTATACCACATATACGATTAACCCTAATTGAACCTTATACACCTTAGCCTCCCAATAAATCTGAGAAGCGCACTTAGCGCGCGTTCAGTGGCAGTGACTGCAACATGTCGAACTTAACTGTGATAAACATTTGTGATAAAACTAACATTTACATAATAATTCTTTGCTACACTTGTTGCATTTTGCTACCTCATTCGAAATGTTATTCGAGAATTGAGTCCACGTGCGGTTTGATGTGACACTCGCTTAGTATAATAAATGTACGACGTTCTATATAATTCATTTCGTACAGAACGTAACCAGTTGACCGCGCTCTACAGTAGCCTACCCCTGGCTCATGCGGTCAAAATTTTAAAATCACACAGAATGCAAGGCTGGTTTGCCGAAATTCATAGGTTCACAATAAGGTCAAGGCATTGGAAATGAGTCGACTCACTAAAGCGATCCGATTAGTTATTCGAAATTTAGTTTAAATATTGCATCAAAATGACAGAGTGTACAGTCGTAATTAAGCTCATCATTATTACAGATTGTGAGAAATAGTAACAGTATGTATAGCACACACTTGCCTCCGACAGCTTCTTCCAGCCTTCAGCTTTGCGCGTCTCTTGCACGCCCGTAATAGTGTTTTATCACTGTACAAACATTTCGAAAACCAAAAACTATCTGCGAGCAATCTTGGCTTGAGAGCAACAGCAATTCACAAAATCTTACATCTTTTAGTTATTATTTGTTTTGCATTTATATAAAAATTTTGACAGCAATGTTAAAACAGTTTGGATTAAAAAAAAGTTAGTCAACAAAACAGATAGAAGTGAAAAAAGGGGTTTTCCTTCTCGGGTTTTCTAACCTTCACCGACGCAAACAAGTATACCCATTACAAAGCGAAATATTTTAAACGAGTTTCAACTCACCTTACGGCGCCCCTCATCGTATGGCAGTTTTTCTTATGAACGGCATAATGGTTCTCTTGCAAGTCAACTGCGTTGTCTAGGATAATTTTACTGGTTTTGAAAGGTTTTTGGGACAATTACTGAGGCTGGGTATGCAACATTATACAAAAAGTTCATATAACGTATATATCGCTTTACGGGGTTTTTGAGATAACAGAATAACGCAAGCGCATTGTCAAAACAAGTGCAGCACGTGACATTTCAACGGCCTTAGATTAGAAGACATCACATCCCAACATGCATAGTTCAATGCAAGCACATGATATCCTTACCACAAAACCCGTACGATGATATCCGACCAGTATAAACGCGCTCTGGGAAGGATTTTGACAAACCAATTGATGTTTGTTTTGGTCCGAAGAAATATTTACTGCCTTTATCGAATTAAATATGCTTTAATTAATGAAAAATACAGTAAATGTTACTAACAATCATTGTCTGGCTGTCAAAATTCATCTCAGGACACGTTTATACTCTTTGGATCGTACTTCACTTCTATCGTTCTACTGAACCATGCCATGCCTGCTGGGGTTGTGGTATTCGTTGAAATGTCATGTGCAGCGCTTGTTGTTCTGTCATTTCAAAAACCGTGTATCTTGTTAGAATTCTTTTGGTTTATATGGAGAGTTCGTCTAGAAAGCTCTCCCATGTGCTACACCATTGCGAAATAAAAAAAAAACTTTTTTTTATTAAACAAAATGGACGACAGCTTCAGAAGGTGGGTTATTCGTTCATAGGATTTTGATTGTGAACTATTCTGATCTCGTTGTATATTCTTCCTCATCTAACTGCTACAATTTGTTGCGTGTGATGTTGTGAACAGGGAAAATCGTGCGTGTTCGATCGAAACATAACATTAAAAATTGACAAAACTCCACTATGCATGGGTGGTAATGCAACCTCGATCGATATTCCCTTTAAAGCTGTTACAAAACGTGACTCTGTGATACTCTAGTTATAATGTTTGACTCGCTGGTTTTTTGATAGTTTATGGGGTTGATAATGATTTGTATATTATACTCTGCCTAACTATTATTCAGTTCCGACATTTATTTTTATTCTCCTTTTATTTCATCCTTTTCCGCGCAAGGAGAAGTGAACACTGGGTGAGTGGGTTGTTTTTGAGCACCCTGTTTCTTTGTTGTTTTTTTTGTAGTTCATTGACCACTGCAAGTCACCATTTGCTAAGTCTCAACAATCTTACGATCCGCTACCGTCGAGTACGGTGGACCACTTGAACGAGGGTACTTCCTTCCTACTGTGTAAACGATCCTCACGTTGTACGTCATTGGCGATCGGTTTGCTGTTACTACTGACGCTACTACTACCACAACCATTCGATGCACACTCCACACTGGCACTGATCGCCGCTATCGATGGCAGTGCTGAAAGGACGAAGGACCAACACAACCACCACCACCACCAACGCACGTTGCTTCCTTTGCATACGCTCGCACTACCAGTGTAATAATTATCTACAGATCGACGCGTTGAGGGCACGTTGAGAACGGGGGTGTGGTTGGTATATATGTATATGGAAGGACACAGGCAAGCACACGCATACACACACACACACACGCACACAGAAAGATACACACGTTGATTTGCCGTGACACGATCGGGGGTAAGAAGGTGACGAGGATAACGGTGCGCGGGGCCGGTGGTATGTGGGAGAATGGTTTTGATGAGGTTAGTAGATGGCGGGAAATGATTCCCCGGCCGGTTAGTACGTGTGCCAGAGTAGGCAGTTTCGTTATGGAGAGAGAGAGAGAGAGAGAAAAAGAAAGAGAGAAAGAGGAACAATAAGAGAAAAGAAAAAAGGATCGTATATCCTTGAATCAGTGATCATCTCTGTATTGGTTCCAATTCTCTACTTTTGCTACTAAGTGTTGGATTATATTGGTTTTCATATAGTACATGGTGTGGGGTTTTTTGGGTCGTTTTTTTTTTATATAAAACTGTGATCGTAGTACAAATTACAGTACAGTGATTTAGGAAGATGTAATGTACTACTTCTAGAAAGGAGGCTAGAGTTTACATGCATAATTCAGTTCTCCTTCAATGTATTCATAAAGTTCTTATATTCTCTCTCAACTTTAGTAAGCCACATTAGAATTTATATACCTTTCGGTGGTTTTATTATAAATTTGGTAATATTTGCGCATTTGAAGGAGAAACATGTAACACTAGAATATGGAGGATGCACACTTCCACAGCGTTGCAAACTACGACAATATTATACGAAACAGCGATAGGTATATTAATTTTGAATTTTTGACATCATGACACATCATGAAAGTTTGCTTCCATTTGTTGAAAAAAAAAACTCTGAATTTTGCCAACCAAGCATCGAACGAAAGAGCCAGTCACATAAGAGTACAAAGTTACAACGAAACGATCCACATGTAAAATCAAGTTATTTCCAACTCAGAATCCCTTTCAACTCAAAACAGAAGTAATATTCTCGCTGGACATCGGACAAGCAACTACACTACTGCTAATAACATCACATGTACCAACCTAACAAAAACAATTACTACAAAGTACAAGAGAAGTATTGGACAAATGAAATTAACAAAGAGAACGTTAATTTTTTTTTGCGCTTTAAGTAGCAGAATTTTGTCCACTGTTCTCGACGGGTCATCTGGTTTGCATACAGTGTATCGAGCGATTAAGACCAACGCAAATGACTATTTAATAAAAAAAAAAGCCAGTCGACAAAGTATTTCACAGTTCACGGTTAATGTTAGTAATATTTATGTCCATGGTGCGGGACATTAAACGTGCTATTTACGCAAAAAGTTCACCCACCGTTTGCCAATGTCAGCAAGCGATCGAGCACACCAGAGAGGAACTCCGACTGAGAGGCGATAACATAAATAAACAATATCGCAACAAATAAACTCAAACCCACCCATGCAGTTGGGGTTCGATAGGACCATTCCTAGAAGAGAACCGCGTCCGGACACGATCGATCGTATCCGCAGGAATGTGGATGGGGCCAACAACGAAAGAACCGAAGAATGGCGCGAATCATTTAGGCACGCCAACACTGGTGGTGGTCTTGCGCTGATGAGCATGAAAATGATATGCCCTCGAGCCGGCACCCGGACGGATATTAGTGGCCGGAAATTAATTTCGCCAAAGTGGCAACACAACTACAAAGCTGCACTTCAGACCGTGTGTTGTTTTGGTATGTTAATTCGGTGTAAAAAAATGGCAAAACAAGCGGGAAAGAAGCACCGCACGAACCCGGAGCATAGTGAAATTAAAAGTGGATGCAAAAGAGGGTGCATAGCACGAAAATGGATGAAGCGTCTCTGTCTTGACATTTTCGTTTTTTTTTTGCTTGCGCAATCCTTTTTGACTTGTCCGGTAAATTGAAATTCCGCAGCAAACAAAAAGCTGGTGCCGTACGGCAAAACGTGGACAGTTTAGAACAACACCTACAAACACGAAGATGAAAACGAACAATCGACGAAGGATTGGGTTGTGCGAAGCGTACCGGAAACGCAACACAAATTAGTTATTGCAAGCGAAGCGAAGAAAAGCGTTAAAGGTAGACCATTTTGTCCGCTAAACTTTGTTTAATTTCGTTCAATTAGTGCAAAATCTAACGTTTCTTGTCGACGCGCACCATCGACAAACATGGATGATTGGCGCATCCGGTTCGGGCAAAACCCATTTTCGCACAAGTGAATCAAAAGTTGGACAGTAAGTTGGCGGTAGCGAAGATGCGACGGTTAAACCAATTGTGCAAAAAGGAGAATAAAGTTTACGTATTTGTTTTTCTTTTTTAATACCGTTCAAATTTATTACCATCCTCTCGTTTCCAGTGCTCCAGTGTTTTCTGTCTCGCTACATAACTACAGACTTAAGATGGAGGATTTCACAACTAAATGATCACAAATTAAGCACGGAAAAGGGTTTGAGGATTGCTCTTATGCTTTTCGCTTTCGGTTCTGCTAAACTTGCTTGCACATTATACGCGATCGCTGGCCCATTCTACAGCAGGAAGTCCACATTCCGACACAACCAGCGTCGGATGCAGCTTGACGTGGAATTTTAAAACGAAATTAAATACAAAACTTCTAAAGGGATAAAACGAATCTAATTAAAAACTATCACGAAACGAGGATGTTTGTATCCTGGATCTCGCACATTCGTTTCGAACCACCAGCTCCCATCCTGTTGGCCACAGTAGTATCAAGCTCCGTGACTGTATGAAGGCGTGGAGTTAAAAAATTAAAGGGCGCGCCTGTCCGTCCAGTAATGTGTGTAATGTATACGCGCGGCAATAATGTTTTATTGCTAGGTGCTACCGAGCCAAAGGTCACGGTATGGGATGTGCTTTTCAACGCGAAACTGGCAGCATCCTGGATGGGAATTTTTCATTTAGCAAAGCGAAGAAAAGCTAAGCGCGTACAACGATGGTACGCGAGGAACTCATCATCAAAATAACACGCGCTGCTGAGAGTTTGCAGTTATATAGGAAAAGTTTCGCCAAAGCCCGCGGTGCAGAATATGGCATATTGCGAGAAAGAGAGAGATAGCAAGAAAAAAAAACCAAAATTTATTGCCATGAAGCTGAGACCTTAGATACAACAAAGGAACGCAAGAAGAAATACAGAGAGAAACAAACATCAGCAGCATCAATACAAGTGAAGCGCCAGCGTAGCAAAGCTGCGTTAGATAGCGAAAGGTAATGAAAATCTTTATAAACAATATTAAAACGAAAAATGCAAAAAAAACGAAGATCAAGGGAGAAAATAACCTAGGAAACAATCAAACAGTGAAAACAGTGCCAAGAAAAGAGCGTGTAGGGAAAATGAGAACAGATCGCCTTAAAGATAACAGCATATACACCCGGCAAACAGTCATCATCATCAGAGTATGCCATCAGACGCCGTGGGTTTGAATGTTTGGCGGGAGGGATGCCTCACGGACGTGCGCGCCACTCTCCGCACGCAACATGTTTCTGTTTGTGGTATCTCAACTTGTGTCCATAGAAGTGTATTCCTCGTTTGTTTTCCAATTGGAATTTTGAACAGTACTTTACATTTCTTACATTTTACATATTCTTGCCAATACTAGATGCTAGTTGAGTGAGTCTAAAGCTTGAACAGAATCATTTTCCGCCTTTTTTGTTTAATAGTGTTTATCCTTTTACAAAGTACAATCCAATGTGTATGTGTGTGAGTGTAATAATCTAGCGACAGCGATAATGTGTAATGGAACTTTGCGGAAAATTTATCCAATTTTGGTCTTTCTATTTCTCCCTCGATATGCTTTCGTTGCCGCGTAAACGTGTCTCGACAGCGTATGCCTATTTATTTTACACTTAAATGATTCTGCCTTTTCCAACTGTGATCCATTGACGAATGATCCTGTATATTATTAAGCTCTTATTTATAGCGGCATCCGCAAACACCAACTGTTAATGCTAAATTCGTACACAGTTTGATCTACCCGACCGATATAGCCAACGTCGTTGTCATTTGGAGCCGTAGTATTTTCGCTCATTTTGTTTCATTTCATTTCCGAATCATATTTCACACAAACAAACGTTCATTTGCAACGCAGGAGACAGAGAGAAAAGAATACAAACAAACAAAAGAAATAATGCAATGTAAAACCCGTAAGTTCATACAATTATTTATCGAGTTCAGCACTAAACTGAAATAAGCGTATTATTCTTTAAAAAAAAACAATAAAAAGAGAGAAATAAAAGAGAGATTCACGCATTCACAAAGTTTGCAAAAGTGGTCTAAAGCAAATCTACCAACAGAATGAGTATGAAGATAGCGAGAGTAGAGTCGACGAGCGTTGAATCGTGTACTGATTTTTTATGTGTAACCGAGTTGGTTGTTTGTTGTCGTTGTTGTCGTTTGCTCATTCCGTACGAAATATATTACACATTTGGTAAAAAATAAGAATATACTAACTGTTTGCTAATCGCTTAAATACTACGGGCTTGTAAGAAGTAATGACGGCAAGTCAGTTCGTTTGGAACGGCTTAAAGTTAAGATTTAAAAAAAAATATACCATTCTCGCTACCACAGATACAATAAAACCAGCTGTAATATTCGTTAGTTTGCGCAACAAAATTCTGTAAAAGGTTCAATTAAAATGACCATTTAATCTACAAATAAAAAAAAAAAAACTCTTACAACGTATAATTGAGTAATTTAGACGGTTTTGAACAAAACACTGTTCGTCCGTAAGCGACATTCCTGTTCAATGCAGCCTGATATCAATGATTGGGACACGACGCGCAGTGTTTGGATCGGTTTGTCCGTTCAACCGACCATCACTGGGTTGCGCGACGCGTAAACCAGCGTAAAGAATGATAAGTTTGCGTAACGAGCCAAGGTAGTAGTAGTAGTATCGAAGCGATTAAACGAACACAAATCTACACACAAAGTAAACAGTTAACAACAGCAAAGTAACGTCCTGAGGCGACCCAGCACGGGCAGAGAAGGGACCTCTGCTGGCCGTCGAAAAGCCACCGAAACCGGCCGGATACACGTCATAGGTTGTGCCTAGGGAATGGTCGGACTCACCTCGTGCCGTCTTCATCAGTACGTGGGCCGGCTTCGAGAAGCCGATCGCGTTGTGCGCCATCAGCTCTATCCGGTAGTAGGTATCGGCCTGCAGGTTGCGCATTTCGAAGTTGGTCATGCGCGCAATGTCCTGCTCGAGGCAGTGCTCCTCCATCTCGGTCCAGTAGCCGTTCACCTTGGTACCCTGAATGCGATTGGCAGAACGATACACAGTGTCGTGTTAGATAGCATTTTGAGAGCGTTTGTTTGTTCAAGCGTTTTATAGCGTCTGGGTCAGCACTTACCGGACAGTACTTGATGCGGTACATATCGATCGGCTCACCGTTGTCCACCGGTATGCTCCACCGCATGTCGAAATGGTCCGCGTACGGTGAGGTAACGATTGGATCGCTGTCTTCCTCCTCATCCTGGATGGGTGTGTGCAGGATGCGTGGCGTTTCCGGCTCCGAACGGCGCGGTGTCGACTGCTGCACGTACGCACCCCACTGGCTGAGCCCAACGACGTTCCGTGCCGCAAATCGGAACGAGTAGGCCGTCTGTGGTCGCAACCCTTCCACGATGTACGGGCTGTCCGGCGACCAGGTACGGTTGAACGCAAAGTTCCAATCGTTCTGGATCTGTTCCTTCCACTGTACGGAAAACGCCGTCAGCGGCAAACCGGGCTCGACCGGCGGTGCCATAATGTCGAACGTGATCGAGGTCGCACTGACGACGCGCGGTTTCGACTGCGGGACCGATTCCGGAATGCGAGCTTCACGCAGCTCCATCAGATGCTCCGCACTGCCCAGCCTGTTGTGGGCGACACATTTGTAGGCGGTGTAGTAGCGACGGTCGCGCGGCGTTACCAGCAGATCGCTGCGCAGACCCTCGTTTTCGATGCGCAGGTTTTGATCGTACAGATCCTGCACGCGCCGATCGTTGAAACGCCACTCGATCGTTGCGTTCGGAATGGCTTGCGCGAAGCAGCTCAGGTTAGCCGTACGCTCCTCCCAGGTGTATACCGGCGGTAGCGCCTTCATGTGGTCGAAGATTGGCCGGTATTCGACGGTGATGTGTCCAACTTTGAATGCAACATCGCCACGGTTTCGCGCAATACATTCGTACAGCCCATCGTCGGTGGTGGCGAGCTTCGAAATGCGTAACGTGCCGAGCGTTTCGCCCTTCTCATCGTCCGTCGACTGTTCCAAGATGATGCGATCGTCACTAACCTGCAAACCTATCGAGTACTCTTCGACCGTACCGTAGCGACGGAACGTGATTTCTGGCGCAGGTCGCCCGAACGCTTTGCACACAAAGACTGCCTCCTCGTTTTCCGACACGGTAATGTTGATGAACTCGATTATTTTCGGTCGTATCAGCACGTTAAGTTTCATCACCGACTGCGAATGGCCGGCCGGATTGCGTGCGATGCAGGCATAGCTGTCATGATCCTGCTGTTCCACGGTGCTGATATCGAGCTGACCAGTGATGGCGTTGACGGAAAATCTGTCATTTTAAAGGGTAGAAATAATGGGTGTAATTCGAAAGATTAGATTATATCCTTCATGAATTCCAGCATCAACATCACTTCACTCGAACACCTCGCAACACACCTACCTATCTAAGTCGGCCGCATTCTGTTGCGTTCCCGTCTTAACCCACTGGAATTCGGGCACCGGTTTGCCAGTTGCGTTGCACATCACCGAAAACGATTGGCCCTCGACGGCGTCCATTACCCGTGGCAGTTCCTGCACTTCTGGCATGATCTGCACCTCGACCCTTATCTCACGGTTCTTTAGCTCACCCGTCGACATAACGGCAGCCCGGCACGTATACACACCATCATCCGCCTCGGTGATGTTTTTGATCAGCAAACCTCGGTTTTCGATCACATACCGTCCGCTGGACTTGATCTACGATACAGAACGAATGACAGCGGCATTGGGTGAGACTCGTTGTTACGGAGCTGGCGGTGTGGGTGGAGGGTGGCAAGAAGGAATGGTATGGGTCTCATACCCAGCTTACCTGGTCACCGTTGCGAAGCCAATCAACAGTGGCCGGTGGGTTGGCGGTTACTTCGCAACGTACGATGTAGTCCGTACCCATCAGAGGACGCTGATCCGTGGGTGCATCCTTCCAGGTGATGGCAACTTTGGGTGGAAAACAAACAGACGAAGAAGTTTAGCTGACTGAAGCGATTTTATCGTAGAATGGAAATTCCATCGTCTAGTAAATAAGAGTTGAGCAAAAGAACTGTTGGCTCGGAATAGCAACAATGTAATCGATTTGACCTTGTCAAATTCTTGCGTCCTAGTTACTAAGCGTGCCACAGCTCAATGAAGCAAGGAATTAATTTATTTGTACAAAAGTTTACAGCACACGAACAAGTTGTTGATTGAGAGCTAAGCGTGTCACAAGGGTGAACCACAGGTTTCTTCCCGGTGGTTTTTGGAGGACCTTGCTTTCTTGCTGCGGGAAGGCGGGGGACCCATTCGCGTTGTGATCCACTAATAAGCGCCAGTGGGTGGTTGTGTTGTGTAACTGCGCTAACGGCAGCCCCGCTACTGCTTGACGACCCGACGACAGACCGGCACGCCAAAAACCACTTACCGTAAGTTTCTACCACGACGGCCGCGTTCAGCTTTTCCGTGACGGAGTACGAAGCGGCACAGAAGTACGTCCCGGCCATCGACTCCTGCAGCGAGTTAAAGATTAGCGCTAACGCCGTACCGCCCGCTATCGATTCCGTGTAGATCATCGGCGATGACTGGCCCGCTCTGAAAATGGTGCAGAGAAATTGAATTGCGTCGACACGTTATTAGAACACACAACACACAACCCTCCTCCTCCCCTCCCCCCCCCCCCCCCCCCCCCCCCTCCCCCCCCCAATAGCAGAGAGTTCGTCCGGTCATCGGTCAAGTTTGGCCATCGGTTAGCACGTATGAGATCTGACGTAGTGGATGGAGTGTGAGTAGGTGTGTGTTTGTCAGAGCGAGGGACAGACATTGTAACTGATGGTGCAGAGTAAGAGAAAGAGAGAGAGAGAGAAAGAGAGTCACAAAATGAAGAACGGTGACGGGATTAGAGTCGTCTTGAGTGCTCGACTTTAGTGTACAATATCGTGAGCTTTACACTTCTTCCACTATCGATTGGTGTTAGGTTGTTTTCGAGGCACTGGAAACTGTGGCAGGACATTCATTCACACTAACACACACACACACACATACACACGCCCTTTCGGTTGATGAGCTGAGCCGTGTCCGTAATGGAGTTTGTGGATCACAATCTCCGAACGGTGCTGCACGATTAAGGCAAGGCAGTAGCATAGGGACAATCATCTTTACAAATAAGGGGAGTGGAGCGCGACACGGCAAGTAAACAACCAGTAGCCGCAGAAAGCAAACAAATCAATCGCTGTAAAACTATGCAAATTTCCTTGAAAGTTGCCCGATATATCCAGAAAATCAATAAATATCAATCTGCTGAAGGACGGCTGTGCTAAAGCGGTGGCCTGAAATCACTTCTGTTACAAAACGGTAAGGTTAGCACACTGCAACACGACATCGCGAGATTCTCATGTTCGACAAACATAACGCTGTTTGAACAACGTTTTCTGCAGAATGGTAATTTAGAACATGGTGCACTTTGCCGTACCGTCTGTCTTGGCAATTACGGAGTAATGTACGGAGTAGTATCTTTGATTGATAAGCTAGTGCATCATACTGCTGGTTTTGCTGAAGTTGTATATACTGGGGCGTCGTGTGGTGTACACTGTCCACGTAATGTGATTTAGAAAGCACAATTTTGAGATGCGTGTGCGTTGTTGAGAGAGAGCTCGTGGAGATATTCAGAACAAGGCTCATGCCTGTCGATGATTAACTTCTTAAGTGTATATAGAACAATGTAAACTTGAGCATCATCATCTATTAGAAACTGCCATCAGCCATCAAATTATGTGCGTCTGAACGGACAGAACCTACCCTGCAGTCACCGTGCAACACACAGTTGGCAGCGATGGAGCACATATAATTGCATCCAAACCGTTCGCAGCGAAACACTGGCCCATCCGCTAAGGTAGCGTCGCTATACCTAGGCTACAACGTTGGCCATTTAAATGGTCAATTGCACCGACGAGTGCAACGGGTGTTCCGTAATTGGTTGCTGCAGCTACGATAAAATGCAATCGAATTTGAGCTTTTTGTGAATGAATAACGACACGGTGGTCATACAGCACCACTCCGGCAATGCCGGCACGGCAGTCGAGGCTGTGGCCGAAAATTAGTTTGCTGGGCAGGGAATTGGGTGCGAGATGAATTTCGGGCTAAATTAGGTTTGCTCTCGATGCTCTCGGTACTCCTCGGGTGGTTGAATAATTCCGTCCCACAGCCGCACGTTTCATACAATGGAAAGTTATAATGAAGTTTGGCGAACAAGAGCAGTGTGTGTGGTGAGATCGTACACTTCACATGTATGCATCAGATAGCTGCTTTGTGTTGGCATTATAAACAAGGATGCAGGAATATCTGCGCTGCACCTATAAAGCTACACATACACACGTTCTCGCAGCGGAGTACGCATTGGAACAGCCTGTCCCGGGCCGGTGGGAAGATACGCCGTGTGACAACGATAAGGCAAATATACAGCAATGCGAAAAGTGCGTTTGCTACAGCGTAACTACACTTCAGTTAAAACACAAAACATTATTAGAAAGCATAATTGAATTGCAATGAGATCAACTAAATGGCGGCATTAATTACGCTTGACGGTACGATGCGTGTTTGTGTGAGTGTCTGGTGAGAAGGTATAAGAATCGGTACTAGTGGTACGATGGAAATTTTTTAATATACTAGTCCTAATATACTTGCATAGAACGTTATACACAAACGAAAAAGATGCACTGAGTGAGTGAAGAAGAGCAAGATGGTTTTTTGTTTGTTAAGGGGAGGGAAATAAACTCAAACCAACTAAAATGCATGGAAAGAAAACAGCAACAGGGTTCGACCATTCCTAGGCTATGGGAAAACGTGGACTTACTTCATTGGAAGCTTACGACCTTTCGAATCGTACAGAGGATAGTAATAGTTCATCCTACACCGGGAATAAATCATTGAGAAAAAAAAAGTAATCAAAAGTTAAACCAAAAGCACATGAGAGAGGATCAGCACGATCGGGAGTAGTAAAGATAGAATAGAAATCGAGTAGGATATCGCAACTAATGTATACCAACCAACAATATTAAATTAATATTCATCTACACGATTACGACCCTAATCTCGTTCTAATGAAGCCACTTCTAACAAGTTCCATGATTAGAACGTATAATTGACTGCTTTTTAAACATTAAAACCGTTAGTTGTGATGTTAGAAAACTAAGAATTACTCTAGCAGTAACTTATCCACGGCATCTTTCCGGCATTAAAACCTACTTCTCGTCAACATGACTGTAATCCGCTTGAAAGAACCCGATTATGGTTGACACTGTAACCGAACAAAAGGGATTTTTGCACTTCACGAAGACGTACGTACTACTACTACTGCTGTTACAACGTTACAACCTACAAAAACAATAGCCAGAGAACCATCTGCAAATATTAAGTTCACCTCTTTTGTTTCCCCGGTACTTACGGTTTCGGTAGGATGGTCATGTTGCGGTTGTCGTTCCATCTGAGATCCGAGATCAGATTAGTGTCCGGTACTTCTGGTCGGCAGGTCAACAGTAGCGAATGTCCAACCGGTTTCCGCTGTATGGACGAGGCGGGCAAAATTTTCAGCCTCGGTTGATTCTGGGACTGTGCCACTCCTGTGGAAACAAAACAGCGCAGAAGGTGGTTGATTATCCATCAGTTTACGGTGGAGTTTTGCATAAGCGAAACTATTTGCTTATACGTAGGTTTTTTTTTTATCACAGATTGAACTCAATTAAAATTTCCCTATCAAGTTTACGATCTTGCTAGAAAATGCTGGAACATGTTCAAATCGGTAAGTTAGTCGGCCGTTCCGAGCGCTTGTGTATTGGAACTTCCTTCCACGAAAGGATAACATTAACCACTTCCTTAATTCGCACTACACGGCTCGTCTCGTTCTGGTACAACTTTTCTTTGAACGGGCAGAATGAAGTGTTAAGGGTCTACGGTAAAAAGGGTTTATCAACTTTGCGCTCCTAACTCCATTCGCTTTGCAAAACCGCAGCAGAAAGGCGGAATTATGATTCAACACATCGGTTGCAACATTTTGCCACAGCCACTCTATTACCTTACAGCAGTGTAGTTGTAGATCCTTGCAACTTCACTGGCACTACTACCTCATTGGCAGGAGTTAAAGTGTTTTAGGAGCCCCCTTTCAAGCAAAGCTTACAGCAAACGAACCAACCGAACTCTAATTCACTTGTGTACGGGGAAGGCTTTGGCAGTAAAGCCTCAAATAATGATGCTGCTGCTCGCTAGGTACCGGCACTGGCGGCACCACTCTTCAACATCACAATATGGTTGATGATTTTATGCGGTGTTAGGTTTATGACACTCGCATGTGTCTTTGGAATGTGAAATGCATTCAGCGTCAGGGAATGGTTCATGGTTCCATTTGTTTAGCATGGCTTTGTGTGCTGTTGCTCCTTTTTTCCTTGCCGAAGCGTATGGAATGTCTTTGCAGAAGAAGACCGTGCCGGTCTATGTCTGTTGGTGACGAGGACAGCGAACTAATCCTCTCACAGCAAACCAATGCTGTATTACAAACCGATGCAAATTCCTGGCATGTGTAAAGACATTTTGTACACGAGGTTCATCTTATGCTGCTTTCCGAACACTGTTGGTGTTTTATGTTTTATAGCAAAAGTTTAAACACAAATCTAGGAATGTACTAGCAATTGCATTTTATATACTTAATTTAATGTAAATTATTTGCCTAGCTAAGTAACGAAAATACAAAAAAATGTGTACCAGTGTAGCAAAGATTGCCCAGAGTGGTACAAAGTTACTAACAACATCGTCTTATTTTACTACACTTGAGCGGTTGTGCAATTACGACCAAGCGCAACATTCGGTAAAACCATCATGCCAGCCCAAAAATCGTTACAACTTTCCGCGTCAATTAATTACGCTTTGATGAATTTCGGGATAAGGTTCCACACAGGCCCGGTGTAATGGTACGACCATTCCACGGCATCATACGAAACAGCTGCACCATATTGCACATTCCACCAAACCGCCATAACGTTACAGATGACACATCGGTGCCTCCGTAAAGCTCGAAGCACTGTTTACACTGCATTTACTATGCGCTAAAATGAGAACCCTGTAAAAATGTAATAACGTTTGGCATTGGAGCCCCCTCGTAGCATGGCGTCGCATAGGTATATATTGCTTTTTTTGATGAAGCCTTTTCTCCCCAGCTTTGACATCTTGTGGCCATCACTTTTTTTTATGGTGAATGTTGCACAAACGATAGTCGGCAAATAATTCTCGACACATAATCGTAAAGCTGCAGAAAATTGTTTCACGTTTTGCACTAGAGTAAGATGCATTTCCCGCACAGTGATAGTTCCTGCAGTTCCAGAAGCAACAGTATGATGAAGTGAATGTTTTCTGTACCGGCTTTAGCATATGAACCGACGATCGAGATGATCTAACGATCGTGTAAAGCTGTACACGATTCGTTTGTGCTGTATTGCTCCACAAGTAGAATGAGCTTACAACAGAAAGGAAAGGGAAGGGTAGCGAAATTTATGGTTTTACATAAAATCTTGGTTGCTGGCGCTGACGGAAGGCCGGACCGGTGACAAAAACGCTCTGACTCCACAAGGCATTTTGTAATCGTTAATCGGCCATTTCCCCGGTGGAGGATTTATTTTACGACGATTTAGCCGCTTGGTTGCCCCGGGAGATGTATTTACTGTGACAATTAAATGGAGGTTTTCCGAATACACATTAAACGGGGAGCATTATTTTTATATTCCACCCTGAAGTGCAATAAACGAATCTTTGCCACTGTGAGTTTGGAAGCATTCGACGATGGTCTGAGGTTGACAACTTTTACGATCGTCAATCACATTTGGCACATTAATAAGTTTGAAGTTATAAACTAAATAATATAAACTAAACACAAGATGTAAAACACACATTTCAAGCTGAAAGAGTGTACATTACCAATATCTATCGTCTGACGTAGCTTTCTTGTATGTGATTGATTTTTACTCTTCGACAGTCCATTTTTGGTGATGATGCTGATGATGTATTGGAGTTTCACGAAATAAAAAAAAACCGTATTCATGTACCATAACATCTCATCTTCTGATTGGTTTACAACTGCGTCTAGTCTGATTCGTAGCCCCGGAGGGGGGCTCATGTCGCAAATGTCATGTGAGACCACTGAACCGTACACAGATTATGAATAGCTAAACATTATGGACGCCACCGTTATAACGCCAGCAGGCCTTGCCGTTTTTTTTTTGGCACACGAAAAAAGGTACGTCACCACTATCGTGAAGCCAGAGGACGACGTTCGGTGACTTCGCCTAAATGTTCTGCGAAAATGAAAATAGCTAGTGCGACATCGGTGACGTACACCGTTGGCCCAATCATCGGTGCTCTTTTTGCGTGTGTGTGGTGTGCGTGCATGATTTATAGATCACATTTCTAGCGCAGAGTTGTAGGGCAAAAAAAACCATCGCTCTTTCTATTCCTCATTGCCAACTAGATAGGGCGGAAAAAAAACGCCAAAAATCAGTGACGAGGAAATTGGGACACCGGCAGTGAGCAGCAATAGCAATGTAGTCCTGTCATCCAATTCATGACCGAGCGTCCGAGTAGTAACTAGCCAGACGGACAAAAACAGAAGCAAAAGTGCATCAAATTATCTTTTGCTCTTCTGTTTTATCATGGGTGTACCAAGTTCTGCAATGTCGTTGTGCGATGTTCGTACAGTCAATGTCGAATGGTCGAACAAGTAGGTTTTTTTTTGTCATCCAGCTTCCGTGCTGGCTAGTCTCTACATTCTCTTTTGCCAACTTTTGGAAGGATACGTGTGTTCTAGTCTAAACAGCAAGCATACATACGAGCAGCGAATGGAAACGATTGAAAAGAAATCCAAACATCGATCCAGCTTCGTACTGAATTCGTTTCCAATTCCTCCACATGATGTCTTACGTCGAGCCAAGGACGGCTTGGCCACAATCAAGCTGAGCTTCGTATGGCACATGGCGACGACGTGGATGTGAATGGATGCGAACTTCCAGGACATTGTGGCCGAGCGCACTGAACCGGTTAAGCCAAGCGCTTGCTTGCGTGTGCTCTACCGCACACCACCACCGGATTGTTTTATTGTAAACCATTCAGGCGAATGTAAAAATCTTATTGACATTTGTCCATTGCTGTGACATCGTGCTGGATGGATAGAAATGACATGTGTAAAATTAAATTTTAGCCGAATGCTACCGCTCAAATAGGGCAGGATGGTGTGTGGCCGACCGTAATGGGGATGGGAGATTTGTGTGATCAATCAAGCTTTTGCAAGTTTCCAATAAGGAAAGAACGCTTTCGGTCAGTCGACATTGACAAGAGCCGAAATGGTGGATTATCTGGTTGATATAAAGCTGGAATTTTGCGCACAAATAAAAGTATGCTGCAAGCAAAAAGAATACGTCGTGCAGCACCACGAAACACTGCACGAAATGGAAGTGTATTAATTTTGATGTTGATCGATGACGGGTAATAATGATGGATTTGTTGCTTCCGATTCATTCGCCGAACGCCTGGCACCGACTGAGGCAGGATTACGTTGTGGCTGTGGTGGGAAAGAAACCAAAAGCAGAAACGAAGCAACCAATGGGAGGGTCGCGCAGGGTAACGATGCACAAGCAAACACCGGAAAGCTCCGCTACTAATGGTGCTGACATATTACGGGACATTATTTCATACTTCAGTAAATCCTGAGCGAGGTTGCAGTTTATATCGAGTGACAGTTCAAACCTTCGTTTTGGGGAAGACAATCTGACAGCCGCAAGACAAAAGGGATAAACAGAATGAAATGGAAGACGCTGGACGTGGATTTGGAATGGTGCAATCTTTTTGGGCCAGCATTTTTCTGTGGAGTAGAACAATTCGAATGTTTCAAAAAAAGAAATATTTTGCTAACTCTGTTGCGAGAGGGCTTTAGTAAAACATTTAAACGTACGTCGCCCATGTGGTCGATGCTGTAGCAGTTTCATTAGGCGCCAGATTTCACCACATAATAAATCACGGCATAACAATCAATTGCCCCGAATTAGTCATTAATGTGTCTCGGTGTACAATTTATTCCCCACTAACATAAGCTACACCAGCAGTCGCAGTCATAGTTTTAAGCAAATCAACCATAAATCACGCAACTAAAACTTTACGGCTTGGAATGGTTTTATTTCGAAGATTTAGGATATTTGTTGGGAGAGAGAGTTTTAGATTTATTTTTGGCACTTCTAAAGATAACTGAGATTAATTATGTGAAGGCTATGCCCAAAGCTGTTGCTCTATTTAGGAACGATTGTTGTGTGAAGATATACGAAAGCGGATAGTAGAACATTATGTATAAGTCGATAGCCAAGATTCTCAAGAAGTTAATTATGTCAATCGAAAGTGTTGATGTCAGCTTGAATTCCTCGAACCAATCGTAGAACTAGACAACCCTTCCCCTGCACGTAATCAATTTCTCTAGCTCCAAAGATGATGGCGCTGGTAAAATTAATTTTGAAACACTTGCTGCAGTTTCTGCACCTCCAAAAATCAATCATGAAATCAATTAAACGCACAAATGATTAATGGCAAAATTTGTACGTGGGAAACTTTGACTGTCTGCGAGCAGTGACTTATGTCGATGTGTGCGACGGACTTCATTCTCCCAGCGTATTGTGTCTGCATTGCGGAAATGTTAGTGAATAAAATATCAATTACCCAAGAAGCTGGAATCGATTATCTTGCCTGATCTGAGGATAAACAGCGAATAAATTTGAATGCAGTAAGCAATGCTAGCAAGTGGTAAAACCCTGCCAAGTAATCGAAATTGTGTTGTTGCTCGTGGGATCGAACGGACGGTGAGTGTGTTGAGGCACCATCCCCGTAAGCAAACAGATTCTGGAGGTGATGTTTTACAGAACACATCCAGAAACTTAACTGTAGCGTATTGCTGCAACTTGTCGTTAAATCAGGTGGAAACGGAACAATGATTGCAATCACACAAGCTCAGCACAACCTGCCGAACTGCAACACTTTATTTGCTAGCGCTGCCTTGTTCTGTCGTCTGCATGTGCAACGCCCCAAGTGCATATCCGCAAGCACGCGTACGTACTGCTTGCCATTTCAGTGGCTTCTTTTTCGAGCAGCGGCGGTGTGGAAAATTGGATTGCGTAAGAGGACGGTGGCAAATACACACTCGACATGCCTCAGAAATACCTTCCCAAAACCTACAACAGCCAGCCCACACACACACAGGCGCACATCTATATTGCCAACAATTGTCTGGTGAAGTTCTTTCATGCACTCGCCCGGTAAGGTATCATGCAGGATTAAGAGGAACTATTTTTGTGCCACCGTGCACGTCCTATGTGCGAGCAATGAGCTTTTATCGTCATAAAGAAGGTGCTTAGGAATTGGTCGTTCTATCGACCATTCACCGGCAGTAGTCGCATGGTAACACGACGTTCGTGTTTCGTTGACTCAATTTCCTGCACGACGTTCCATCTTCACTGTGCCCCCGCGCTCACTATTGAGCCCTATTGAGCCACATCATCAAAGGGCTTGGCATTCCTGCGAGCACACGGTGTGTGTGTGTATTGAATGGATGCGTATGTACTGCTTTCTTCGGAGTTATTTTCTGAGATTCACCGAGCTCAACGACCGATAATGCGGGAAATCTTTTTATCGAGAACTGCCCTACCGAGAGCAGCAGTGCCGCCGTGACTGTGCATCCTTCCGGACTAATGAACGTGCTCAAAGCATAAGTATGGTCGTTTCAAACGATCCGATCTCATCGACCGAGGCTGCCGGTTACCGTCATATTAGTGGTGATCAGGTATGAGCCATAAGCTCAACGATGGAACGTTGTGTAGGCGAACCCGCTTCCCGGTTGGCTATTTATTTTCAGGATTAAAGCATTATGCGAAGAATTGTGTAATGAATTAGCGCATATCAGGAACCGTTTATGCTTTCCGGCAGGTATCAGGCCTATCCATACACCGGAATGACTCCACAAGCAAAGGATGTACGGTTGGCACGAGTTCCATTCATTAGAGAGCTATAAAAATAATAAGCCATTTCACCATCAGGATAGTACACACATGAGGCCGTTAAGTGCAATGACTAAAAGAACGAGTTCGAGTGAGTAATTTATAGGTTAAGAATACTGCCAAGTTGGTGTACCAGGGTATGTGATGGGTTCAGTAGATGATGTACGAAAAATAAATACAACCAACAGAACAATCGATCAGTGACCACATCGTAAATTTCCTTCCAACTTCCAACTGATTGCCTTCCAACGCCTGCTAAAGATGCTTTTCCGCACAGCCAACGGACATCTGCGTGACGGCAAAGATAACGCTACTAATGATAACTCAATTGCTGACGGTGTTTTTGAACTACCAGCTCCTCTGTTTCGCATGTATCCGAAAGTGACCATTCGTTCGTTTGAAGTCTTCCTTATCGGCAGAGGAATGCTTCGAATCGACAAATGGAATGATTTTGGTTTTCCCGATTTTCCGACAAAGTCATTTTACGTGACGCGTTGCATGGTGAAGCTGCCGGAACCTCCCTCTCGTTCTCACTCTCCCTCTCTGGAGGAAATGTGTTCTGCCACAGGAAGAATGATACGCCACCGATCTATCTATAGGCCACTCGCTCTATTTCGGTGCTTCATTTGCCATCATCTGCCGGTGGAAGACATATTTGATGGCCGTTTCGTCCGTTTGCTGAACGTTGGGTAAGCATTTATCGGGCGTCTGCTTGCCGTACAGGGACTTTGGTACGAGACACAGGCAGCTCACCGAAATGTGAGCGATTGATGGACGAAACGGACGAACCGTTCCGTATCGGTGCTTGGCTGGTAAAAGATTGACGGTTCCAGTGGGAATTCGGGGAATCGCTTCTTCATTCCTCAACCGGCAGATGGAGATGCAGGAGAAAGTTAATTTCATTGCAACGAAGCCAAGAAACCGACCAAACCCCAAAAGAAAATGATGCTGAATTACCGGTACCAAGGAATCGTTTGCAATGCCACCTCGGTGGATAGGGCGCGGACGACGGTATAGACAATTTTCCCAAGCCTGATTCCCGCGCTTCATCAAGATTTCGGGCGGCAATTTTTTGGCCTTAGGGGAAGAGGGAAAGTAAGGTGAATAGTATTTGCCTTTCCCTTGTGAGGTCACACCAAGTATGGTGCAAACTGCCTCAGATCTTTACACCTAGGCGTGATGGGGGTATCGGTGGCGGAGGGGTCTCACGGTGCCACTCGGTGGAATATTTGAGGTGAAGAATTTAGACGAAACGCCGTGACAGAATATTTGCTGCATGGGAAGCGGGAGCGGTATGTACCGGACCATTGCGGGTGGTGACGACCGTGTAGCGATTGAGTACCTATGGAACAGATGCTGACGTTGATGGTTATCAATTTGGGGTAGCAGTGAGAGTCATGGAACCAAGAAATGGCTGTCATGGAATTTGGAATGTTTTAAAGCATTTCAAAGGGGGAAAAAAACGTTACGTTACGCATCTGCCGAGGTTGAAGATGTGCCTTTAAATGTAGGTTGGTATCATAGGGACAAAAGATTGCTGGGAAGAATTCATTACAGCTTCATAACCTTAAAGCGCAGGTTTGTACAGCACATGAAAAGAATTCTTACAAAACCCCAACAACAAATGTTCTAACAGTATTCTTTGCTTGTTTGATAAGATAACTTTCGCAAAAAGACTTCCCATTGATTTTGGAGATGATAAATTTTAATCATCATCCGAATGACGTCAACAAACCCTTGTCACCCTTGGGTGGATTAATACGAAAGGATGACCATCATTGCCGGAATGGTCTTAGGAACACACTCAGCATCACAGTGCCCGGACGCATAAAAATTGTACAAAGGAATAGAAAATCGTGATTGATTTTTTTTTGTACCAAGAAAGCTCCACAATAGAATTTTTCTTGTCCGCTGCAGTCACGACGCTTACGGACCGACGGACCATCTGTAAAAATTCGAAGTGCCACTCGAACTTGAGAAAGGTTACGAACATCCGAACAATGAGTTCGCATTCTTGCGTCGATTTTATAGTACACGGATCAGATCGTTTATGATAATCGTATTTTTGCTGTTATTATTCAAAATTAAAATTTCATCGATTTGAAAATAACAAGCGTCGCCTCCCTCTTTCTTACTTGCTTTGCTATCTTTTTTCATAGTTTTCTTTCCATTTTTCAATGTTTCCTTATTCTGTTTTGCTTCATTCTCTTGCTTTTGTGTTACTATTGTATCATGTCATGTTTTTCATGTTTGTTTTCCATTTCCTTTTTTATGTTTATCACTTTTGTTGTTGTATTTTTTTATTCTATTTTTTCTCTTCACGATCTCATCACTCCTGTCCCTTCTGTTATCCGTTATCTGTTCGTTGGCGTTTATGTTCTATCATTCTCCATTTTTTTCGCTCACAATCACTGTCATCAAAAGTAAAGAACGTACTGTCCCGGTCACATCTGGTGCCGAGGGAACCATTTCCATAATGATCGCCTCTCATCATCGCTTCGGTTCGGGGTCAAAGTAGGACACGAACAATGCCAAAGAATCGTGAAGTAGCACATAAAAATGGGGGAAAAAATCAATAGCCCCTAAGAAAAGTCATTTATCTCGGGCGCTTTCTTCGGTGCATGCCACTTGAATGCTTCTGAAAAGCCACCCGAACGAACGGACGAAGTTCAATGGGGCAACAATGCGATGTTGGTAGGAACTAATTTTTTTGTTTTTTGCAAACAAGACTATTGCAAATGGAAGATGAAGCTAACAGCACATAAAGCATAGCGATTGAAAACGGTGCAGCAGCAAATAGTATAACGGAAACCACCTGAAACAGAAATCTTAATATGCTTAAGTGGATCAGTCAATTAGGAACGAATAATTTAATCCACTAGTAAACATTTGCTGCCGTTGGAAAAGCTGGCAGATTCTGTTTGCGTGTAGAACGCTAGCTTTCTTTTCAACGCTGTAAACTAGTCGTTGGGCTAACAACTAAACTGCATTTAGCTGTTCCCATAATGGCAGCTTAGGAGATGGATGGATCATGTCTAACTGTATTCAAAATGTGGGATTTTCTCACGACATGCTAATCCGCACCGTACTGATCGCTTTCTTTACGGAGCAGGTTGATTTATGCTGGGCTTGTTAGGAGCATTGTTACGAATGATCATATTTATTTAAGAGCAATGACGAATTATGAATAAGAAACCTTTAAAAAGAAATATACGTTAATTTTGAGATAAAGTTGATAAGTTGACTAACAATGGCCAACTCTTTGGACTAAGCTTTTCTACTTGTCAAGATTTTCTATATACACTGCTAAGAAAAAAAACCTATGCTTCATACCCTATTAACCATATGAGACAAAAAGACACTGCACAGCACGCTACGATATTAAAGATATTAATTAGACACTCCTGAAGTAGGCCCACGCACGACAGTACAAATAGAAACGAGGCATTTTCAATTGGATGGTGTAATAAATACCGCTTCTTCTCCAACTCCACCGCATATAACGGCTCGTCGTGGGGGTTTTGTTAGACTTGGCACAAATTAATGTAGTCTCAATTTCACTGCAAGATTGCCACTCGACAAAAACGCCGTTGATGCTACTCGTTCTTTCCGGCCACATAAAATGCACCACCAGCATCACTCACCAAAAGGCGCACAACAAGGCGACGGATGGATGCTGTCGATCGGATCGGTTGCTATTCGGTTGGAAAGCACCGTAATACGACACCGAAGACGTCGCAACGGGAGCCCCAACCAGTTGGTGTTGGGTTCAAGTTTTCCAGCACACTTTGGGATAGATTTTCAGCACCTTCTCCAGCGATCGGTGTATTGTGCCAACGAGCCTCTCCCGAATTGCTCTTAAGGGATACACCAAAACAATACGCCCTGCGGTTTTGTTGCCGGCGCTCGGGAAACATCCGCGAGGGTGGAATAAAACAATTCATCGTCTTGGGACCTTTGCGCAGCAGGGAAGGTGCGGCTGAACGAAGCAAATGGCAGAACCTATATTAAGAAAACATTAATGAAAATATATCGCTCACCGTGTATCATCTATCTCGCGATGTAAAACATCAATTCCGTCGGAGAACAAATAAACAAAGAGGATAAATCAATCGTCTGCAATTGGAAAGCCGTAAGGAACGATAGTCGGGCGCACACTAAAACTGTTGTTAGATAAAATTAAAAACCTAAAATCGTGCGCTGCTCCGTCCGTGCCGGTGGGTTACTTTCAAGGGCAACAGGGTACGCTCGTTCGTTTGCCCCAAAAACTACAGCAAATGGAATCGTAATGATACGGTTCAATTTTCTTACGTTTCTTGTGTGCAATCGGAGCCTTCGGAACCGACGCGTACGGTGGTATGTAGCAATACGCCATCATGAGTGATGTTATCGATAGCGAATGAGTAGGGGGAAAACAAGGTTCTGCTACCGTTCCCGGGTCAAAGCACTGGCCGTGCGCCTCTTAAGATGGACAGATACTGCGTCTGTAGCGTATCGGAGGCACCCCCTACTTGGGTACATTCCAGACTGATTTGTGGGGGGGGGAGGAGGGAGTTCCACAAAGGGTCTCTTTCTCTTGCAGCCAAATTTGGTTCCGCTTTCCATTCCATCGCTTCCAGACGTTCACATACATATCCAGACCACTGGATCAAAGTAATTATCTCGGATAAGTGGATTAACATCGGTGGGTTGTTGTTTGTGAGATTGCTTCAGTTGCAGCTCCGTTGCAGCATGGTCGTTATCGTAAGCCGTTTAAATACATCCAATCCAGACAAAGTGCAGATTGAGATGAGAGCTGTTTTAAATATATATATGGGCAGCGATCGTAGAACCTTTAGGCGAGCGAACGCATACGTAAAAGGGTTGATTTGTAATATAACTCAAGCAAGATGGTTGCTTCCGAGTGAACTTAGGCATGAATTAATTGAAGCCATTTCGATGCTCTTTCTTTGTTTTGCGCAAACTGAAACAAATCAATTGACAATTAGTTTCAAACCAAGAAAAACTGGAAACCGGCCTAATCACTTATCAAAAGTCTACTCAATTTAGCAAAAAAGTTTATGGCAGTTTAATAACCGTTTTGGTTCCGTTTATCATACGGAACTAAAAAAGAACTCTGTGTGCATTAGGAGCATGATCAAATCATGGAGCCCATATGGTCCAGAAAAAAAACCCGTTCCGTGGGAACACATAAGAACCAGCTGGGGCGAAGATTCTTATTGGACGACCAATTTGAATGGTATGAAAAAAATCTCTTACGATCATACACACACTCTCAGATGGGCGGTGGTGTCGCAAATCGTTTGGATAAAGTTCTTCGTGGAAATATTCCATTTTTTGAGTTTCAATTTTCTTTCCTATTTTTTTCCTCAGATTTTTGATATTTTTTTCGCAATTCGCATATCGAGATCATACATTTTTAGGCGCATAAAAACCAATCAAACGACCAAATAAGAAACTCGTATCATTTTCTAAGTAGAGCTGAAACTTTGCCTTCTCTTCACCGTAAACGGTGGCTGGTAGATACACATTCTTGTACCCCACAGTTATTCCACACATTTGCGAATGCTGGATAATATTTTCACTTTGTGCTCTGTAGCCATCTTTCCATTTTTGGTTTTACAGTTTTCCCACCAAGCACCAGTCTATGTGTCGGCTTATAGCACATATGTTGCTTCTCGATGCTGGCTCTAAAAAACTAGTAGCATATGGATCGACGAGCACAGTTTATTTAAGTCCCCAGGATATAATACCGAACGTCTGCATGCGCTGGTTGAATGCACATTTTCATAAAATGCAGTGAACGTGAGCAAATTGAGCTTGCAGTGTAGGTGATATTGAATGTTACTGAAATATTGCTGCAATTCATTTCCAATAAGCTCGAGCACAGGTGATAACACGTCCTAAAGAGTTCATTGTAGGGCAATTGCGGTATACGCTACACAATTACTTAGCCAGATTATTAATATTTAGCTTTACAATATTAACAGTAGCATCAGTCTACATCAATAACTGATGTTTGTAATTGTCAAAACAGTTTGACACCCCTGAACGTCAGAGAAGTAGCGGTAGCTACCGGCAGATGGCGATAGCGATCGTCATCTATATTTACGAGTAGTTCCAAGTCGAAGGGCGTCTTTCTCCAATCGCAGTAAGCGGCAATAAATTTATATGAATTTGAACCTGTGCAATTAAACCGTGTCCAGCTAAAACCGTCCCAGAAATATCGTCCGAAAATCCGACAGTAATGTTACATAGCTATGTGTTTTATTGTCTGTTTCACTTTCGCAATCCATAAACCGCAATCTAAGCTGAGTGCAAATTAAACATAAAAACTCCAAATAATGAATATGAATATGGTAGCTAGCATTGCAAATTGTGCGTCCATTCATATTGTGTACACCTGGACATCCGCACGCTCTAACCCAAAGGGAAACCAAAAAAGGAATGACTTTCTTAATCATTTCTTGATCACACAATAGTTAAACAATCAAGAAGCGTATGCACGGAATGTTCTTAGCAGTTTGGCACGGCACGTCACGTGCACGCGGGGCGCCAAAACGCCACCCGAAAACACTCGGCGACGGCGACCGTTGCCCGAGCTTAACGAAGTTCTCGCGATTCGTGGCGGCTGCATTTGCATCCCATTTCGAGTGCCCAAGTGCTTTTAGTGCCCCGGGACGCAGATTGTGAATGTATATTCGGATTTTTATTCACTTATTCATAAATATTTCATGAACAGCGACGGACGGACGGTCGTCAATATGAAATATTTATACCTTCAGCATATTGACTTCTGGCGCGATGGTGGTGTTGGTTGTTTCTGTTTTTTTTTCTTGGTCGCCCTCCTGCTTCTGTACCGCTAGCGAACACGATAAAATTTGTAAAGAAAATTCATGACGAACGCTATTTTGCTTTTTTAATGCCTCCACCATATCCCCGCGCCTACTGTGTTGGTTAAGATTGTAGACGATTAAGAGATCGTATATTTTTCACACCGATCGATTCTTTTATACATGGAACGGTGTCAAAGGACGGTGACATTTCGAAAAGGAATGTGACGTGACTAGCGATGCAAATTTCGCTCTGTTTGAATTAGCCAAGAAGAAAGCCAACAGAAAGGGGTACTACAAAGCACTCGTTAGTGTATCGTCCTTCTGGATCAGTACAATCTTCGCCATCATTTACGACATAACGTTAGAATCTGAACAGTCTCCATCAAAACTGGAGATGCCTATTAATTTGCATCTCTAATGGTTTACGAGACAATTGTGGAGTACGTCCAAGGTAAAGTCCCGGAAGCCCTAACGATACGGTATTTCGAACGCAAGCTAAGCGAATGTAAGAATTTTAAAAGAGGCAATTATTTTACGACACAACTCACACCTGGTGCACCTGTGTGAATGATGGTCTTGCAGATGTAGTACATATCAACCAACATACTCCCATTCGGGAATCGGGAAGTACACCTTCTTTATGGCCTCTCTTACCTATGCGAACGTACCAACAAGATTCCCCCAGAATTCGCGTTGACTCACTTAAACGAAACAACATTCCAACAGCGTATTGCACACACGACAGAACAATTTAAATCTCGCATTCCAACCGAGTGTAGGGCTCCCTGACCGCTAGGGAAAGGGTTCACGAATGAAACGCTGTTGTTGCAGTGTGCGACGATGGCGTGTGTTTATCGGATGATTGTTTCGCGGTTGAGGTCGTTCATAAATGATTCATCGACCAAACCCCGGAGATATCGGGTGGTTTGCGGAATTGCTTTGCGGTTTGACCGCAAATGAATTCGTCGTCTCGTTCACGTTTGCTTAGCTTTAGCTAATGACCGCACCGCAACCGAATTATGCAGGGTGTTCTTTTATTTATAATATGAATGTCACGCTACTGTTTGGTATAAGGCAAAAGAAGCAAATTTTAATGTCTCTCAAACGATATTTATCAAGTGCTGTATTTTATGACCCCAATCGCTTGGTTCACGATAACTCGAAAGATGTTGGTGTGTTCTCTTCTTTCTGCAATATTTATTTTCGCACTTCGATATCGTGATAATCAAAATTTTGCAACCACACCAACCACACCGTCGGTTCCTATCATAAATGGTTTATTTATTTCTATTGCTATCAACACTACACCGGCCGCTTGCGTACCTCTCTTTTTCCCTTGTTCCATAATTCCCGGAAGATGGAAAAGAAATGCCCGCATCCATAAACGATAAACATGGAAAACTTTGGCAAAGCGCAACAACGACCAAGCGTGGAAATATCCTCCCCACGTCAGCATGTCAAGAGAATCTATGCCTTTCACAAAACTCCCCGAATCACTCCCAAGACGATCGTTTCAAGGCCGGAACGACCCGCGACAATGATGACGATGGCGGTCTGACTGCAGCAACAAAAGCCCTTCGCATTCGTTCTGTCTGTCCAATAGCGTCTTGTCGTCTGAGGCGCACAGTAATGCTGCAGGTCCAGCACGATACACAACACACTTTTCAACACCTTCAGCACATTATTATCAAACGCACAATCCCTCGATTCCGATCGTTCACAGCATGCGCACATTCTCGCTGCGTGAGGGTGGACCACAGGGCTGTGCGGTGCAATGGTAGAGAGGACGCGCTACATAAACATAGCATAATAATAAAAAGTTAATTATCATAACATTTGTGTAGCTATTCCCTTGGCGCAATGGCCACAAGAAGGGTACCCTGCTGGCCTAGGGCAGATGGGGGATGGTTGGTTTTTCGGCTTGTGCAAGAGGGTTTTTGGGTTCGAATTTCCTTTGCCACCGGGAAGACTTATTGTGCAGCATCGGAACGTGGAAAGGCGCAAATGAAACGTCGCAATCGAATGGAAATGGAAATCGCTCTAGTGTTCGGGCAGGTTTAGATCGATTCTCGCAATGGAAGCAAATGTAAATATCGACACATTTATGCAAAACCATTTCAATAGCTCACGGAAATGCTTTTTTTTCGTTAAGATAATAGCTAATCAAGTGAAAATATGACGCTATTTACAAAAAAAATCTCTCTTATGAGCAATTCAAGATAAAAAATGACTGCATCGAAGGAATGCCTAATCCAACATCCAATATAAATAAAAACGAGATTATGTTGCAGCACCCCCGCCAAACAGAAGGCTGACGCCACCACTTGTGATAAGTGATTTATGTTCTGTATTTTCCAGCATCTTGTTTTTTTTTTTTCTTTGCTTCACCGAGCCAGAATCAGCCAGAATCAGCCAGAATCTCAATATCGCTGGCCAAACTATCCAATAATGAAATGCATCATTCTTGTCTTTCACGAATGTTGTTTGCCCTTTAGCATTAGCTTCCATTCGTTAATGGGTGGATTTTGAGAATTTCAAACGCGAGAACAAAGAGCCAGGGATCCGATTTTCCCGTCCCGGGCCGGTACAAGGGGATGATTTGTCTCAGGCAGTGTGGGTGAGTGTGTGTGTGTGTTATGAAATATATGAGTTATGAGCACGACACGGCACGATGATGCTGAGAGATGTTCTGGTATTCGAGAGCAAAAAAAAAAAAACGAAAAGAAATCATTCATTATTACTGCTTTGTCTTCCAGGCTTTTCACGCACGAATAGTTTATTTTTTCGCTAGAACATTCTGTCTACAGCCTACAGCTAGCTTTCATGTATTCGCGCTACAGCGAGGGACACGTATACAACGTGTCATTTGCACGTATACAAACAAATACGCTAAAAGGAAAAAAAATTCAAACAAAAAACACGACACGGCTTATCTTTGGAGAAGTTGAAAGGAAGATCAAGATAAATGGCGCATAAATTTTCATGTTTATATTGCGAGAACATTTTAAGCGGCTCGGTTCATCGGTGCACACAATCGATACTGATGTCGAAACAGTGACGACACGTTTGATAAAAACGAATTTTAAAAAATAAACACCGTTACAGATTAGCAAAGTTGGGTAACTTTCAAAAGATTTTCTGGAACGTTATAATTTGTAAGACTAAAACAAAAAAATAGCTTTTTGATAACATTTCCACCATCGGAATTTCTTCTATCTCCAACAAAAATCTGCATTCAACACCCAACACAGTTGGGGGAATATCTTAAAGAACGCTCGCAGAGGAAAAGCTCGTCTCCAAGCGGGTAATAATAAAGGCAAAACACCACAAAACTAAAGCGGCAAGTAAAATCAAAGAGCAAAAAAGAAGGATTCGACAAGGTCATCGTGAAAATGGCACGTTTCAGCGACGTGATTAAGATGCTAGGAAAATGTTTCAATTACTTTGCAGTTTTGCTGTTTTTTTTTTGGTTCGCGAGAGAAAAAAGAAAATAGCCAGCCAGCTTCTTACGTCGAAGATGAGCAGGAATAAACTGAGCCCCGCCGAGCAAGAATCACACAGAGAGAAAATGGAAAGTTAGTAGGAAATAAAATGCAGACATTAAGCCGCTTTGTCCAACGTCAGGGTGTCCAATCAAAATGGGGAATTAGGTCTAGGAGTGGAAAGTGTTCGGAGCGTTCGGGTGGATAGAACAAGGCTGTCAGTTTCAAATGATTGAACGATTCGCCACCATCGGGCCGGAGACTATTTGGAACGGTTAACTATTTGTCAACAGCTTTGGGCAGTTTTATCCAAGCTTACCATGAGGGTTTAAAAAAGACGGGGGGAGGAAAATAAACTGTTTCAACTATGATCGGTTTATTGGTGTCACCAGGCAAAGCTTGGTGGAGCTGATTGCTAATAATCAACCACTCAGAAAGCCTCTCCCACAGGCCCACCAACCTCCCCGGTGGAAGTTTCCCTTCGCTAAACGCCGCGTGATCGTGGATTGGTGAAATCAATCATCATATTTTATCCTGCCAAGAGAGAGAGAAAAAAAAAACTCCCAGCTTAACTTATCTCACGCCAAAACGGCCACCCAAATGACAAGTCAGCTACAAGTCAGAGTCTACCAGCGAGACGAATGTGACACGATTGGAACGTTCCAATATTTGGCGTTTGGCCACACACACACACTATCGCTCACCGGCAGCATAGGGGCGGCGAGCGGCGATACATGCTTCGGTACCGGAAACAGGAAATGTCATCGTTGTTTCGTGCGCTTTCATCGTTCCATTAAATAGCATGTGGATTTCGCTTTTCCCTAATTTTTCCTTTCCCTGTACGTCAATTATAATCGTTACAGGCTGTCATTCAAACAGTGGCGAGTCTCGTGACAGCACGAATCTTGTGCGCGGACTGAAGTGTATCGAATTGAGTTCGGAAATGTGTGCGGTTGTTTCTGCACGTGACAGAAGATGTGCGCTGTCGCGATCCTGCGGATCACCAGCATCGTCCAATCACACCGATACAGTGCGCGAAGAGTTAAGGTTAGTTTTACGTTTGTCACTGACTGACCAACAGCCCTGGGCCGATGTATGCATGAGCACATCATGGAGTGTATATTAATGAGCCAATGGTGGTGTTGGTCATGCTGATGCTAAAACCAACGTGTCAATGCGTCCACCACAAACCCACCGAGTTGAAAGATGATAGGAAGAATTTAATCTTGTTCCACCCGTGCGCTCCCACCGCTGGCCACCGTGTGTTGTGGTTCACCGAACGTCCAAAACGCGATATAAATGGAAGTTGATGCACTGGAAAAATTTAAACGATCAACCGACTTTTATCTCTGGCACGATCGAGTGCGTCCGGCCGGTCACCAGTGCAAGAAAAGGGGGGGAAAAAGGATGGACGCGCTACTTCATTGTGTGACCGCGACTGCATCATCATCGTTTATGAATGAATGAATGTGAGGCTATTATTTGTTTTAATTGAGTACGCGTCGGCACATTCGCAGCTTCCTCCCGGCGACTTCTCCACCCGACCGTCCCCCGCCTCGACCGGAGGCGCAAGAGTCATTTGCGTGCGAAAGTAATGTTACGCGTGTGAGCATGTGTGTGAGAGCCAGAAAGAAAGATGTATGTATGAATAGTCGAACTGAAATTAATAAAATGCTCCCTACTAGCGGTCGAATACCGCGAATGATGTGAGGGCGAAGCATTAAAAAGGGAACCCGCCATCATCACACACCGTGCGCGGATGTGTGTGGCTTTGCTCCACGCGCCTTTGAGTAATGTTTATCGCGGCATGTCAAAAAGGGAACGAATTGTGCGGATGCGAATGCACATTTTTGTTTTATTGATGAGCGCATCATTGTAGTAAAGTTGATGACACAACACTCAGAAAGCGTATTTTAATGTGCTCGGTGGGTGGAAGTATTTCAATACCGCCAATTACACGTTCCCGGAGGTTGTGGTCGTTTGTTTGATAGCGCACAAAGACCCATAAAAAAATATATTAAGGGATCACTTCGTTAAAGTTTTGCAATGCAGGAGAAAACATAATATTCCTGAAAGAATGGCTATTTATGCATGATTGCCATTACAAATTGCTTCCAGTTTGCATTAAACTTCCAAACAGCGTAAATGCTTTTCACCCGCAAACCCGATCGTACACCATATCAACCATAGCTTGCTAGGTTCACGCTTTTGCACAGCCAGCAAAGTGGGCAAAGTGACGCTGAGCAAATGATTGCAGCAGGCGTCATATAATTTGATGATCGTTAGCAAATGCGAATCAACAACCGCCTCTTCATTGCAGCCATCATATCACGCTAGACAACGACGACGGCGACGACACGGGCCTACCGCGCACACTGCACATAATGTGATTAAAGCGAGCATCTGGCATGTTTGCGCATCCAAATTTCCACCAGTGCGCGGGCCGCATGCTGAATGGGGCACGCATGGAGCAGGCATCTGGCAAATTGGGGCAGCCCGCGCGCGCTCAAGTGTTCGACTGTCAAAGGCTGAAATTATCCCTCTGCTTTCATCTACCCGTGCCGTCGCACGATTAAGATGCCCCAGAGCACGCTAACTAGTGCATCAAACGTGCTGCTTTACATCGCGTTAAGTGTGTCCGTTCCTGTGTTCTTCTTAGATGTTAGAGAAATTCGCAATGAAACCGTTCCGAAGTGGTACGTAACCTCGACCGACATTTTGGTCGCACTGCTCGCTACGTGAGTCGGTTGGGAAGAGCTTCTTAACCGCCCCAAGAACCATCTGTCTCCGTCAATGGCTTTATTCATGGCTTACCTGTGAAATAGAAGAGGAAAGAGGCAAAAAAGAGATCATTAAATGAGGGGTTTATAAACTACTCCCTAACTAAATCATTACTCGCTACAGTTAATGCTATTGAGCAACTTGAAGTTAGAAGAAAAGAACACGGCTCTCTTTTGGTGCGTCATTTAAATGAAACACTTGAAAAGGTGGAGCAGATCGTGGAAAATGGAACTTAAGTTTCTAACCCACATAACGCACTTGAGATTGTTCCATCGTCAAAAATTGAGCACTCGGTGGGAAAGGGAAGCCAACTAGGTGGAAATCTGATGCTCATAATTATTTGTGTTTCATCGTAATAATGCGCACTAGCGTGGAAGACTTGAAGAGCAAGTTTTACTCCAATATAATCTTGCAGTATAGATAAAGGCACGTTCTAATTGACGCTTTCATATTTTTGCTACTTAACGAAATGATTGTTCTTCACAGCTTGTAAATTAAATTATTTAAATTAAAATTATTTAAGTAATAGAGCTTAATATTTCTAGGAATTCAATATCCTTTGTATATTAAAACTTGATTTATGAACCAGAAAGTAACACATCATAAAGCCAAATATAAAAAAAAAACAAATTTTGATTATTTGCATCAGGTGATAGCTTAAATGTCCTCTAAATTTCACCGATGACTACATGACCAACATGACCAATTAAGAGTACCCTTTCTTGTACTTGGACTGACAGTCTTCCCTACCTTCATACTGTGCAAAAATCAAAATGCGAACCCTGCCCACGGGTTTGAACACACCGAACACGCCACCCAGAACAACACCCGTCAACAATTCTAACAAAACGGAAACAACCAAACCATCCTTCACCCTGTGGGTGTGTGTGTGTATGTCATTCAAAAGCCACAGATTTCCGTTTCCGTGCTTGAAGGTCGTCGTAGAATGTGGATCCCTTTCATCAACGACCATGATGATGATGGTGCCGAAACGCAGGCACGCACGCACGCACTGTTGATGAGAAAATGGAAAACATTCGGACCACCCCGGGTGAGTTAAAACAGGAAACTATGTCAGCAGAAAAAAAGCCGACACAACACAACCATCCGCAGGGAGCCGCGCGGCTCGTGTTTTACCGGTGAGGACAAGCGTCGACTATTCGTGTTTTAATTAGTGCTCGAGCTACCAGCACGGGGATGGGAGCAAGCCCATACATTCAATATGATCGCCAAAGCAAGGCACACTTGCAAAGGACACAGGCCCCTGCTCCTGCTCCTGCTCGCATTCATTCACCTGCCACTGTGTGACTATATCTCCATAATAGACAACGGAGTTCCAACCATCTGCTGAGGTTGGGCTTTCAATTAGTACGCCATATCCTGGCGGTGGTTTTGTTTAGCGACTTTCGACCTCTCCCTACCGCGAACGTGGCCACTTCCAGATCCGGAAATTACTGAAACCGCAGCATAATGTTCGTATGAAAGCTACAGACAGGAAGCTCGCGATTCCGTCCATCGCGAACAATGATGAACGTGATAGTAGCGTAAAATGTGCCGGGTAGAGTACAGGTAAGGGAGCCAATTTACACAACGGCAAATCTCAGTAGACCGAGAACGCACTTTTTACGCAAATTGAAAACGGCGCAGGAGGTTCCGTTGTTATGGAGGTTGTTAAGCAGAAGGTAGAAAAGATTCTGCAATTATTTTTTTTTTGTTGTTAATGTTGATCCAATAAGCATTTTTTGATTAAAAAAAAACACCAAACGCTAGCCAGACTATACGAAATTAAGTTTTATACGATGGAATTAAATATTTTAAGCTAATCTTTACCTAATTTGAATCAATATTGTACAAGAAACTAAATGAGCCGTCGATTCTCTGAATCCAAGTAAGTCCAAGAGACCTCGTGTGTCTTGGGGACTATGTGAAAATACTAATTATCGTACTAATTAATAGCCACAGCATAAATTCTTGCTACGGAAAGTTTAACATAAACTCGATATACGATTTTTATTGCAATAGATCGAAAGCTGAAACACGACACCATTGGTTCGTCATCAACATATGTGGCGAATAAATGTCTTCACGATTTGTTGGGTGTTTTTATTGCGATCGTTTAGGAAATTGTGAGGGTTATCCAAAAAGAATACTTTTTAATAAATTCTATTGTTGCCCTTGACTTCTTAAAACCTTTAATCAACTCAAAAGTGGTGTATTGTTCAAGAAATATCACGTCAGTGCATTCGGGCCACAATTTTATTCCAAAAATACTGTCTAAACAACTCTATATTATAAGGCTAAAATATTCTAGCCTGTATAGTTGCTACTCATCTGCATGGATGGAGCATTTCGTGGGGAAAATTTGTGGCAAATTCTACCAACTCTAAGCCTATCCCAAAACCGAAGAGGAAAACTGTAGCGAAATACCTTCGGTGGGTGGTGGTAGCTAACTTCAATTTTGCCAACATGCTGCACATAACATTCCACACTACAACTTCTAAACTATCGCGCGAATATTATAGTTACCATCCACGTCCCATGACTTCCATCAATGTTTGCCTCTTCACTCGTGAAATAAATACCTCCACAATAGTCTATGCTTCGGTATAGTATACATGCTTTTTGCGCAGCTAAGCAACGTTACGCTAAAAGAATTTGCTCAATACTTAAATATTTAGTAAACTCTAGTCGGTAGTTCGTACTGGGTAAAAATTGCAATCGTTTATTTTTACTCAAAAAAAGCCTTGCTCAAGTTGAGTTTGGCCTGGGTTGGCCACTAGTGGAAGGATTTTTGTTGGACAATTTTTCATCCCAAAACTCCACAATGACAAAGGAATTCGGCTTTCGGTGTGGTGAGCAGATACGGTTGAGGAGTAGACCGTTTTATAGCTTCATCCCAAACGCCGGCACGGTAGTAACAAATCAAAAACCACAGCTTTGGAAAATTTAGGCTCATTTTGGGTCGTTCCCGGATGGATGGTGGGGCAATTTGTTCCCGGCAGACCCCCATGATGGTTTTATTGTTTTGCAGTTTTTATCGCTCGTGTGAAAGTAGAACAGTAACAGCATAGTTTGCACCAAAAACCGTCACGAAACGTTTCCAGCACTGGACGGTGCCTCCGTTAGGGGGCAAATCGAGCAGAGGTTGGGAAAAATGAAAAGTAAATCGATTGTATTATAAGAAAACAAAAACGCACTCACACAAGCGTCTTTTGGACCCCCTTTTGATGATCTGTTTGACCCTCAAGGGAGTATGATGGTGACCACGATAGTACCCACTATCGGTACCACACGGAGTTCGTTTTGTCGTGTTTTTAATTGCTTCATGCTTTTTAATTACCCACCACTTGTGGTGTACAAATGGAAAGTTCTCACGTTTCCATAAAGCTTTTCTTGCTCCGTAACGCTGAACAGATGGGGCTGTTTCAGCTGTAGCGTAGTGATATTTGTTTGTACCGGACACATTACATGCCTCCTTCCCGTCTACCTTCTCTTCTCTAACGGTTCATGTTGTGTCATGTGTCAACGAGGGTCAGCCCGGCCATAAAGAGTAGTAGATTGTGAAATTGTTCACCTCGACTTTCACCTGTTCCAGAACGGTGACTCGTTAGTTACGCTAGTTGTACTAATTTATGTACTAAATCCCGAAGATGGTCGAAAAACGACTTTTCGCTCTGTTTTCCCTTTGAACTTATCTAATCTAAGTTTTTTTTTTCTAAAGAATGATTCATGAGATTGATCTGAGCTTAGATTACAATTTGCCTGTATCTAAAATTAAGCCACTAGTAGCGTACAGAACACGATTAAATTTAATTAATTTAAACTTCTCTGTCGATTCCCCGGATCGAACACTTTTGAAACAAACTAATGTGATTTGTTAGGATCATAGCTAACCAGCAAACATCTAGCCTACTCATGGAAACGAGCCTGGAACACATGTTTCATTTACAGAGAACGCTTTATCGAGCCCACGTCCACCAGAATGCATTCTAGATATGATACCGGATGCAAACGTAATGGTCTGCTGTACCAGAAGTAAATCGGAATTGGAAATTTCTGCATAGGTGTGTGTCCGAGTAAACGGATCTATGTTTCGACCGTTGTACGTTCGCTAACGTATGTAACAGTACAATGGCACGGAGGAGGTGCGTCCGAGGTGGGCAGGGCAGGATGATAAGGGTTTGCACAAAATCATCCGTAATGCACCGAATGCACTGCAAGTGGCATCAGGTGTGTCAGGTGTGCTACCGGAATACCGTAAAACGCCTGTGTTCATCGAAAGCTGCGGTTTTGCTGGATGCGCAACATTCTAACGGCCACCGGTATGCTAAATGCAATTGACAACGTTAACAAAAACGAGCAACAGTTCGTGGTGGAGAGCCAATTTTAAGTGTACCTGAATTAGTAGTTACACTATTGGCACGTATTGCTCGATTTTCGAGATAAAGTACTGAAACAAATGGATAGCCTCATTTCGGGAGTACATGCGCAAAATTAGCTCTTGATTGGGCCTGGAAATTCAATTAAAACTTGCATTTTGCCTAACAATTTGCAAGTAATTGGGTGGGTGCAATCTTTTCTGCACTCTTCAATACTCCAATATGGTTCAGTGCTTGAATGCATCGAGTTCGAAATTTAACTAACCAAAATGTCAAGCAAACTTCTTGCCATTACTTGACGGTTAAGCTTTTGAAGAGCATGAAAGGCAAAAAAAAAAACTGACGTGTAGAAAAACGTGAACCACCACACGGCGATCCCATTCTCTCGGGTGAAAGGACAGAAACAATCCCAACCAAGACGGTGGGGCGATGGTGGAGCTGCTCTCATCATGGATGGGTGCATTTTGCTGAGGTGGGTCGGTTTGCACTTCATTATGCTCTCGCTTGTTCCCGAATGCCCGAACATAGGCTCTAGTGTGTTTGCAGTGTAGGTGGTTTGCGCAGCATGAAAGCAATTCCAAACCCTTTTGACAGGCCTCCTCTCGAGAGCCCAGGACAGGATTGAAGGAGCGCACGTCACGTTTCCTTCACTTCAAGGTATTTCCGACTGCAAATAATAATAATGCTGCAATCGTAAACCAACCACCAACGTGTAATATGCCCGGACGGAAGGCGAACGAGCCGTCGAAAGAAGAACAAGAAAAAAAAGGCAACTATGGAGTGGCGAATGAGATTTCCACCGTGAGAATGTCATTCCAACGTTTTGATCGTTCGTGCCGCGAACAATTCGCGATTTTCCACTCGCTGGTGGTGTTTGGCCTTTGCGCTAAAGCGAGCAATCGATGGCATATTTTCCCGGCCAAACTTTGAAATGCGGCAATGATGTTGATTGTTACACCGGGGGAAAAAATGTTTCCCCGACACCGGGGTACCCGCGAGACTGTGGGATTTGAACGGAACATACGGAACAATTTCCGCTTATGCTTCAGCAAAAGATCATAGTTACAGCTGGATCAAAACGCAGTGCAACGGATGTGTTTGAAGATGGTGGGATCACATTCTTCTGCATGCGTTCGTCTGTTTTCTTCTCGCATGGGAGGGAAACTCCGTTTTTCGCCCTCCGTCGAAATGCCGCCTGCAAGAAGTGACTACTTCCGGCGGGTGTATGCAAAAGCAGCAGAACATACCAACACAAAAGAATTGCTGAAGCATAGGATTGCGATTCTCGCATCCCGTGTGTCAATGGCGATGGATGAGACGTTTGATCCGTCGTGTCCGATGGTACGACGACTACAGGGTGTGCGCGCGAGCAAAGTGACAATGATGGCACACGAACCGTCGCAGGGACGGTTACGATTTGGTTGAACAGTTTGGTCCGCTGCACCGTTGCACCTTTCGCAGTGCTGTCACCAGCACCGCGTACACTTGCTCCGGTCACCAACCCACTCTGCACCAGTTTGCCATCGAGGTGGAACCACACACCATTTCACTGGCCACATCCGCTATTTCCTGCCGTCACCTGAGTCGCATGGAACGGTTCTACTTTGCATTCAAAGCCACTGTTACCGATCCGTTGCTATTTACCGCAAAAACGAATTATGCTAGCCGTTTTAAATGAGACCAACAATGATGTGGAAAGGTGGCAAAAATTGGAGCACATGAAATGTGAACTGAAAGTAGAAATCTAACGTGTACACGTTGAATATTCCAGCTGAGACCATGATGTTGTAGGATTATGTGGATGGTAATGTTTTAAGCGTACTTTCATTAGTATTTTCATTTCCTATTAGCGCACTACACTTCGTTTAACCTAATTTAAAGAGCTGGGCAACATTTATTTTATTTTATTTGAGGTTATATTATATATTATTATATTATATATAACTAAGTTACAATAGTTTAATCCTCAAAATTTATATGATTGGAAGAAACTAGACCAATTCAAGTGATTGGTAGAGTAGTTCTAGTATTGTGCTTGTATGTACTAGTACTTGTACGTACTTGTGTACTTGTATAAAGAAGTAAACTCTCCAACTCAACTCAACTTTAATTAATATTATACCCGCATCCGACATACGCGGAAATTAGACATCTCCCTGGATCTCCCCTTTTATAGCGTATCTCGAAGACTACCTGTATTTAAAACGAGGATCTCGTGGTTTGGATATAAAATAGCACACGAATGCATAATTTGGAGAAATGCCTTGCCGCAAATATCTTACCCCCAACCAAGTTGCTTCCTTCATTAAACAGGGAAATGGAAATACAGATGAGTTTATTTATGTTTCGAACCTACACATTCGACCGTTGCGAGGCACAACCCATGCCATGGGTGAATTATTTTGCACCGCATCATTGCAAACCACACACCGCTCACACTCTACGTCCTACATACGACACACACCCCAATGTTCAATGCAGGTTTATTTCGGTACTGTGACTTGCGGACTTCGCTTTGGAAGAGATGCATCACAGCAAGTCAAGGCCACAAAAATAGAACCCGGCTTGCTGTAAGTTCTCACACTGCACGGCAAGGTGCAGGGTGGGATGCACCGTATGCACCGTGCGATAGCATTACTTACGAGCATGATGCTGCTGTTGCGGAGGAACACATTGAAATGGATGTATTTTTAACACTGGAAAAAATATCATCCGCCGTGTGTGCATGTGCAAATTTGTGTCGCAGGAACTGTGCGCTAATCGTGATGAGGATCGTTAGCTTAATTCCATGCGTATCATCAGCGGGTAAATGTTGTGAATGAAAGGAGCGTGTACTGTGCGATGGTGTTTGTTGTTGTAGCAAGAGTGTATTACGTTGATGAAGTTATCATTCCATGAAATACACATTTACATTACCCTAAGAATATATTTTGACTTCCCATAGAATAGCGTCAATACCGCGAACAGTCTCCGGAGAAGAGTTCTTTTTTAGGCCCACCAATGGCTAATGGCCCATCAAACAACTGTTAATATATGGGTTTTAGTTAACAAGCTTTCTCGTAAAGCCTGACGCAATCAATTATACTGCTAACGAGTTTCATATGGATCCATTCATAATGATGACGTCCTTTCAATTAGTGCTCATTATATTCAGGCCATTACGATAACACTGCCTGACATTGCGTTCATAAACGCTTGCCAAAATCGGAATAAACCAGGTAAGAGGCAATAAACCAGACATTTTCTACGGGAAGCTTCGCTAAAAGAATTTTTAGCTAATCAATATGCGACCGATGTCATCACCATTCCATCGCCATCATTACCGGTGACATAAGCCCGACGCATATGGTCGGCGAAGAAAGAACCATAAGCATACACCGGAACAACCAAGAACCTCGCTTCCCGTCATGATCGTGTCTAACCAACGTATGGCAATATGAGTTTGAAGACCCACGGCTTAAGCAGAAGCGGAAAGGCTTCCCGCATTAAGAACTAATGAGAAAAAAATGAGCCACCGGTCGTTCCGAGTCACACTGCGGTCATAAAAGCTAAGCGTTAAGCTGAATCCTCAGAGCCCTGCCGGAATCTTATCCGGGCTGGTGACAACCAGACCGCGCTCCCTTTGGGGATGACCTTCAGCTGTGGTGGGGTTTGTGCATGTGTGTGTGTGTGTATGGTAACTAAATACGATCGATGGGCGCTAACATTATTGATGTGTATATGGCCGGTTTGCTATCGGCAGTCAGCATGCTTATTGATTTTTGTTATTGTCTACCAAGTTACATAAACCTGGCTCCTGCCAGGCTACAGGCACGGGCGAAACAACAAGACAGTTGCATCGAAAGCTTGCCTTAGTTTTGTCCAATGGCACTAATCGGGTGCACCTCTTGTATTACGTACTTCCTGCCAAGGTGTCTGTTTAAAATGCCGCAAATTGTAAAACCACCATGTGTTGGAGTATCGAATGTCATCGCCTGTCACGCATTACGGGAAGTGGTAAGTGGAAGCGATAGCGTGACTAACTTATGTATTGCCAAGCTGATCTATAGGGAGACCCGCATTTTTTTATTGTTGGAACAAATGAAAACCAGCTGGAAATTGGCCCTCTACGCAAAGGAGTCTAAAAACCCCATGAGATAGAATTACGTATACATCTTGGGGATTTATTGGAAAGTGTACATCGATGGGTTAGGGCCACGAATGTACGATTCGAAACGTATAATGATATAATTATAAGAATATAGGAGAAATTATGTTCTTTCGTCTGTCTTATTAAGGCTACATCATCGTCACATGCATGTGAGATTCGTTGCATGGCGATCGGTGCACTCTTCTTAGACCAAGGGATTGTCCCAATTCGAGGAGTAAGTAAAATATTTTACAACAAAACATTCGAAGCACAAATTTTACCAATCATTCCACAAATAATTAAACATCACTGTGGTTTCAGAGGGTATATTCTAAAATTGTAACTACTCTGGTACGAAACGGCGCACTTGTGTGATTTAAGGCCGCGCTTTATTGCAATATTTATGACAACCAACGCCAAAAGCATGGTTCGAACGTTTCGCGTAGCCGAAAGCTGTCCATCACAACCCAATTAAATTTGGTTGCCTCCATCGGTAGCGTATGATGATGAAGAAGAACCTGGAACCTTCGCTGGTGTTGTTTGGTTGATTAATAATACTTTTCCCTTTCGGCAAACAATAGCGTGCGGATTGTTGGACGTTGTTCCATGAAATGTCAGGTCAGTCCGGCCCAGTCAGTCAATCCTGCTGCCGACGACTAGCGGGCAGCAACAACGAACATAACACCTAAAAATAGTCCCCTAGCCAATGGGACCGGTACGTACGCGAGAGTCTACCGTTGCTTGCACTAGAAAGTTCGTGTCCATCACAACCCCAATGGCCCATCGATCGTGTGTCGATCCGACATTATCGAATCGATACGGGAGGTTTTTTTTTATTATTATTTTGATGTTAGCCAACTGCCAACTCCTTGTGTGCGGGAGTCATGTTAGTCTATTTTTTCGCTCGTTTCGTTATTTCGTTCCGCTGTCTCCGAGGTGGAGAATAGCAGAGTCTTCGACTCATCCACTGACCGGTCCACTGACGCTGAGTGGACAAGCGGAAGAATTTACGTAAGGTGCAATGTGCTTTACCGCCTAGGCTAGTGTCGGCGGGTGTTTGGAAACATCTCGGGGATCGGGCCACACCGAAGGGTCATCGGGATTGGATACACAGATCGAACCGATGGAGTTACCAAGCTTCAAAGGCAAAAAGGTTCGCCATCTTTCACACGTCTTACATCTCCGTCCCGTTCCCGGCGTGTTTCAGCACTTTTCTAACACTTTCGTTCCAATTTTACGCCGACAAAATCTTCCACCAATCCACCCACAAACGTCCCGCTTCCGCCTCCACACGTTTCGGTTTCTCGGTTCCCGGTCATTGGCTAATGTTTTGGCAGGCGGTCAAGTTGAAGCGTTTGCGATGGGTAATTTTTTGTTTCCGAACCCAGCCTTCAACCCGTGGTTGGAAATGGAAAGGCACTGCCGATTCCCAGCGACCGTGTAACACGCTGCCCTCCGCTAGTTCTTTTGGCTTTTGGTATTCGCGACGAAACCGGTGACCTGATGGAATTTTCTATTTCTGTCATCGGCGTACAACCCGGGGATCTGACACCGGATCGGAGGTGTGCGTGTTCCCGTCGCGGTGTCATACAAACGACCGTCGTTTTCTCGACGCAATTTCTTTCGCCTTATGATTTCTGGTGTGTGTTTTTTCGTCTACTGGTGCGTTCTCCTCCATAGCAAAAGGAAAAACTTCGCTTCCTCTGTTGAAATGCCATTCGGTGGTTTTTACGTCCTTGTCTAAGCCGTTACGGAACGCCGTGCAGTACACTTTTTTTTTACCAACAAACGGTTCAAGTGAAGGATACAGATGCAAGTGGTTAGCGAGAGGAGTGTGTGTGTGTGCATGTATTTGCCAACAGCACTTCTATTGGTGTAGTAAACGTTTATTCATTTTGTCGTGCGAACAGTAAGCAGTATCCAGACCAGCTGCGGGAAATGTCCCTGAAAATGTGGGACTTTTTACCATGTTATGCGACCCACTCGTGCTAGCGACGGCATTGCGACATTAAATCGATTGGTTTAGTCCAGGGACGTAAGCGAAACACTAGAATCGTGCGTTGGGTGTGGTTGTAGTAACCTTGGGAGGAAGATATTTTACCTTCGAACCGGATTAAATCTAATGTCTTGTTAAAGGACAATGGGGTTTAATCAAATTTTTGTTGTCTTTCTCTTGATCGGTGAAGAATATGATTTGGGACACCATTTATTCGAAAATGACGATCAACAGCGAAGATCAGTCAAAATTTAAATGGCAAAAAAGTTTGTTGACGCCCCAAAGTAAGCAAATAAATAGCATTTAACGATTAACAATGATGAAGAATTCACATATAATCGACGACACATTTTGTCTATAATATCTTTACATGTACTGAACATGAAGCAGGAATTATGCTTGCCGAAACCCCAGAGACGTGGACAAAATCCAATTTTCGTCAACAAAAGTTATAATTGGATGCCGGTTCATCACATTAAGAAGACAATTTCCCATTAGAACGCTGCATCATAATCCGTTGCTCACAGCGTCTTTTGCTCAAACAATTTCGCCAAAGTGTTTTAAAACCCCTTTTTTGCAACCGTTCACCCAAAGCGTCGTTAAAATCAATTGATATGTCTCTCTGCTGGTCGGGGGGTTCAATATTTGGAGCAATATCCCCACGCTACAACAACACATCCTGCCGTCTAGACAACAAACCGCGAAGCGCATGACGCTATAACACTGAGAAAGGAAACGAGCATTTTCTTCACACTGTGCACCTCTTCCGATCGTTTATGTATTGCCTATTATTACCCTGGTACGGGTGTGCAAAGTAAGATTACAAATTGTTCACTTAATTACCCCGGTGCCAACGAAACGAAGCGCACAGAGGGCCACGGGGTGTTGTGTTGCCGGGTTGCGTTGTACTCGTGCAGATGGTTCAAATTTCCTAGCGCTTTTTTCGACCGTCGACGAAAGGTCTGATCGCGCGCAAAACCTTCTACCTTCGCGCGGCCAGCGAGCGAACGGAAGGTTTTGCTCGTTGTTTATTTACTGTCAAAAGCGGGTTCCCGCATGGAACGATGCAACAAAAAAAAAACCACAACCGGTAGAATTACCTAGACATTAGATGTGTGTGCGTCTTCTTCGTTCCACATAATGGTTCCACGCACGATGACCACCTGTGTGGTTGGTCAATGTTTGCCAAACAACTTCACCCGCAGGTGGATTCTAACACCAAAGACCTCCACAAGAATTCGAATGAGTTTTGAAAGTTAGTTTTATTAGCTCTCATCACAAAATTCCAATACCGAAATGGAACGTACTGTTGGGAGGGGTAGTTTACCATACAATAAACTGCGTACCATCCTTGGCACCAATAATGTACGGGCAATAATTTCATGAGGGGAGTTAATTTTTTGCTGTTGCATTTCTTACCTATAAGCGTAATCCAAACGAGCAGCATCATCAGGGCCGCTGAGCTGCTGCTACGGCCATATTGAGCTGCCATCTTGTTTCCTTTTTGGTCGCGTCAGGAAGAAGCCTTTCTATCTAGCGAGATCTTGTGGATCGACGCGATCGTCGACGACTGTGCGCACGATCCCGCAGAGAAACACTGCTTACGGAAGAGACTTTTACAATCTTTCACACTTCTCTTCACTGTTTTGTTGGTGGGAAAATCGATAGCACACTTTCAACCTGGCAAAGTTGTGTTTTAATTAAACATTTTTACACACGCGAGCACTGAAATTATGAGCAAAACCTGTATTGAGCATAGAAATAAAAATCGCAAAATGCTTTTTAAATGATGGAAACAAAAACTAAACAAAACACTCATTTAAAACAAAATATTTTCAATAACACGTTTCACATCCTACGCGCGTTTAAATTTGTCGATCAACCAAACGGTCGGCAAATAAATCGATCAACCCCGAAGCAAACGTTAAAACGCACACACTTGTTTTCTTCTCATCGCCTCATGTTGGCTTTGGGCTTTGTGTGACGCGTTTTTTTTTTCTCTTTTCGCTCTCTTTATGTTGCCTTTTGTTCGTGGTTTGAGGCACCTTCTCACTTTCATCCCCTGTACGAAGGGTTTGGTGGGTTGCTGCTTCAGGTTACAGTGCCCATAGGACCGTGACGTCACACAGGTGCACAGGTATTCGTATGTTACATTGAAGCTGGTGCCTGTTGTTAGATGGTTACGCTTTTTTATCTGCTTCGCGAGAGCCCGTCATTCTTCGCGACTTCGCGCACCAACACAAGTACGATCACTGCGCTGGACCGTACTGACGCTGCCTCTTTGACTCATGAATTTTATCAGTTTGCCTTCCCGAATTTATGAATGCAACGCACAAGAGCGCACACAAGTAACAAGTGGATTTACAATTATCTTAGCTGTGTTTCCCAATCCCCCACACCTCTCGGGTCCGCGCTTATGGTTTGTCGTGACGCCACGTACACCAGCGCACCAAACGCTACGTGCGATCGCAGGTTGACTTTGTGGGCCTTTCGCGCGCCCACACCAACACATCCAAACCGCAGGTGATTCAATCGAATTGATTACGCCTCCCGCAGCATTCTTCTGGTCTGGTAATCAAAGGTATCTTGCTGGGAAGCCAAAACGAATAGATACCTCTGTTAACAAATGCCTACACGATCGCGAGATCACGAGAGAACAGCTCATCAGGGCAGTGTTTTAATCAACTCCACAACCACGGGATGGTAGGAATGGTTAGGGGTGGGTTTTGTTTTTCGGGATCACTTGTGCAGGGGTGTCTACAATCCACAAGCTCGGGCGCGGGGACAATACAACACAACTAATCAACATCGCCACTCGCACACACACACACACACGCACGCCAATAGAATTGGCCCTGTCAAGCCCTACCGGCCAAAACCCACGGGGTGGCCTGGCCGCATCATTTAATCCAATTTACTCCACACACTCGCGCTTTCTGGGGCTGTTAACTAAGCACGAAACTAAACACAACAGAGCGGGCGGCAACTGCAGTTGGGATTCGTTGGATTGTGCAACGGTACGTCCACCACACTCCACCACACCCGTGTGCTCGATTGGGTGCGGTTTCCCTTGGCTCACCCGTGAATGGCTCAGTTCTAAAGCGCTTAAATAAAATTTACACACATTCACCACACATACCCCCTCCCGCCGAAAGAAAAAAAAAACAATGCTATCGGTACACACGACTGCACTTGCAGCAAAGAACGCACGGAAATCTCGTAACGGCCACCGGAATACACAAACGGCGGTATTCTGGTACGCACGCGGTCTAAATTTCTAACACCGGCCACCGAAACACGTTCGCGGCACACACGTCCAGTACGGTTCGCGTCTGATTTCCAAATGAATGCGCATGAATTCGAATAAACGGTTGGAAGGTGTAGCAGCAGCCGCGTAAGTTCATTTGCGTAAGCGTTCATTCTGGACGACGCGCGGTCCGGCACAGTGGGAATGTGCTAGAACAAAATTTTAAAAGCAGCGATGTTTTACATTTCGGCAACTGGAGGGTTTAATTATTGTATGAAAAACTTACATTTTGTATTTTTATACTACTTGATACTTCTGCTGTATACTACTGTAATACTACTTGGGATCAACATAATGAAATACACAATATGTAACAACGGAATATGATTAATCAATTTAATTGAAATAAATACAGATAAATTAGAGAATTTATGCATAAAATATTGTAATATTAACAAAATTTCGATGAATAGAAACTCCACTTAAACAAGTGAAAATTGCTAAATAAGCAGAGGATTCAAAACATCCATACGCACGGATTGGATGAACGCAGCGGCGATGTTTTCCGGTTTCTCGCTTTTCACGCTTGTTTGCTTTCTCTGTCACACCGGCATCGCCTGGGAGATTCATCCCACGAATGAACGGCTCGCTACTCTCCACGCAAAGAACCACTTGTGGGAATGCAACAATCCGTATTGTGCATTAGATTGTTGTTGCACACGCAGCTATGCACTGTTTTGTGGTTGTATTTGTGCAGTGACTAAACTGTTTGCGAAAGGGCAAAACTTGTCAGAAGGCAAATGCAATTACCGACGACTGGTTTGATTTCCAGTTCCGATCGGATGGTATGAGTCACTTGTACGGATGCTGTTGCAGTGTTGCCAATCTAACGATTTACATTTATTTAGAGTTCCAAAGAGCAACGAATACAATTTTTTTTCGGAATGAAATCTTGTTTCGTACAAAAAAATTAGCACTTCATTTTCACCATGCTCAGCGAGTATAGTTCACAAATTAGCTCGGGTCGGTGCGTCCTCAATCCGCACCCATTACGTCCTCACATCCCAGTGGAACTTAATGCCGCTCGCTCATAAAAGCAAATCGAGAATGTTACGGGTAATTTACGACGTTTTTTTTTCGATCCCTTTCCCCACTTCCAAGTCGGACTGACAAGTCCGGGCGTTACACTTACCGCTGCTACACTTTTGCTTTATTTGCCACAGTAAAAGCTAATGATTTATTTTCCACGCTCGGCGAAGAGAGGGCACAGGAAAAAAAAAACGTGTAGCCCAGGAAGAAGGTTTCATGTGGATGTAGGGCTTTATTTATTAGTGGAAACCCTCCTATAATCGATGCAATATTGCGCCAGCGCGTGGCTTTTGTACACCGGACCACATTGCCCGAGCGTTCCAAAGCGAATGGCGCGTCCTTTCAATGGCGCAAATAGGGACAACACGGAGCAAAACACTAATAAACATCGTTATTCGCTATTACGAACTGGAGCAGCTTCGGCACTAGAAATGCCCCGGAAGGGATGCATTCTAGAATTGGGTAAAACTAACCGACGAGGGAAATAAAAAAAAAAATCACAAGCATAAAAGCGAATCGCAGAATGCAACAATCTGTACCGAATTCCCGGGGAATCTGTAAATATGTTTCCCAAAACATTGATCTTATCAATCCGCAGCCCGCTGCAAACGCATCCCCCTCACGGTGTTAAAGTGGTATGTCCGGATGGTTTTCCGGTACTTTTCCCTTTTGGGAGTTACAGTAACCGTGCCGATCCCTTCGATTTTGTTTTCGGCAAATCCTCTGCCAATGCATCGGTCGATTGCGTTTTCGGGCTAGGATTGCGTTCGTTTTTCGCATCATTAGGGAAGAAAGTACGAGTACCCTACAGGGACCGTGTGTTTCACCTCTTATTAAATGGTTTCCGTGCTAAAAGTCACATTTATCATTCCTGCTCTTCGGGACAGCCGCGTACTACAAACCGATTGTTGTGTTTTTATGTGCACCGACAAAACGCAACCGACCCTTAAGCGTTGCATCTCGAAAGGGGTCAATCAGCCACCAAAAAACAGGGAGCTCGTCTATAATGCGTAGAAGAGCGAGAGAAATGAAGGGTGCTTTACCTTTTCAAATGGTTCTTGAAGCATCGCGATTTGTCCTCGAAATCTGGGTCTCACTGGCATTTTTTCCCTTTTCTATTATTTGAATGAAATTGTTACTTTTCTGGCTGTTTTTTTTTGTTGATTCGTAACTAAACCATAATCCCCGATAGGGGTTCGAAAGGTGAAGCTTGCAACATTAATTAGCATATCCTGGCACATAGCGGTATGTGCCGTCGAGTGTGCTTGTCCCTGTTCTTGTCATCGAACGTGTAAGACAAATTGTTGTATTTTCCGTGTTGGGCTTGCATGTTTCGGAGGTTAGGTCGTTTAGCGCTGCATATAAATTAGGTACGGGAAACGATTAGACGGAATCATGCAATGAATAATAATTGAACAAACCAGCAGCTAACGATCGCTCGAACGAGTAATCGATTTTTTATGTAAAAATTCATCTGTTTACATTACTTATCCATTGGAAGATTTTTTGTTGTAAACATAAATCGTGTAGAAATTGCGCTTGTACTATCCTAAACAACTTACAGTACTACCCTTCTGTAAAGCAATAAAAATCGTAAAATATTTACCCCATCACTTACGTTACATTGGTGGCAGATACAAGCAAAGAATGGCTTAATTACAACCATCTTTTGTATCTTAAAATCTATTTCCCAAGCCGTGTGTTTGCCCTTTTGTCGAATCTTCAATCATTCTTGTTTTCCTAAATAAGTCACCGAAAAACGGAACCCCTTTTCAAACGTTCCCTCCTGCACAGGGAGAAGCGAATGGAATAAGGGTCTTAAGTAAACAGTCCGTTAATATCTTCCATCAGCAAGCTGGAGATGCTGGAGGTGCGCATAAATGGGTCCCGGGGTGGGTTAAATTAATTTCCCACACTTTCACTCATATGCGCCACGCGCATCAACAAAATACCCTCTCGGGTGGGTTTTTATATCGGAGCGCAAGTGCCGCCTGCTATTCGGAATGGAGTTCTATTCCTTTTCGCCATATCATAACATTGTCGCAATGGAAGAAACGGCACATGTGTCCATGTTTACGTTCGGTTAAAAAGCAACAAAGCAATGGATGCAACATGGCATGGCTGGGTAATGTAACCACGCTCAAGCAGAAAGTGTCACATGTCAGCCGTGCAGGGCGTGTTAGCATCGGCCAAAATCAAAAGGACATCAGTATCGGAAAACCGGGGGCTCGTACCACTCACATGACAAGGAGTGTCAGCTTATGATATTTGCTCACCCAACATGTGATCCATCAGTCATAGCAGGCCGTGCCGAAAGAAAAAAAAAACAAATGTACTCACAACAAAAGGTAACTTTCCGTTCCGTTTGCCGATAATGTGGGCAGGAAGTGCAAAAGCTAACCATTCGATACCGCACAGAGTTCGTCTGTCAAAAGGCCTTTATGCCCTTTGAAGCTGACAGGCGAAAAACAATGGGTTTCCTTATTTCATCCTTCCGTTCGCAGAGGGAAATTAATCATCCTAAAGGGAAAGTGCAATCGACCTCCCCCCACCCATCGCTAACGGCACGTCTGTATCAAATCGAACCGGGATATAATGGCGAGGAAAAGCGGAGTGTGATTGAGATTGATTAGAAGAAAAATTATGTTGATAGCATGCAGAGAAAAATCCCAAAATCTTGGGGTGCGCGCAACGAAACAATGCACCTTGTGCCAGAGCAGTGCGCTGTCCTGATGGATCGTAAATGGAGAAACGATACGATACGCAGGACGTTGTCGTGCCGCGACCGACGGTGGGAGTTCGGGCCTGTTGTTTTCCGATATCTTAAGGCGCTTCCGGTTGTGTGGCATCGAGCATGAGAGCTTTAGAGCTGTGTCACGGCTGAGTACGGATGAGATATTGGGGGTTCGGTTCGATGTCACGGCGTGCGATAGCCACACTAAGTCGCAGCTATTTGTAACGATAATGGAGCCCATTCGTTTGCGTGTCTTTGGAGGATGTGGGGGAACGTATCAAAATATAGGGCATTGGATTTAACACGTCAATTTCGACACAAGTCAATGAGTGTTACAGTCGGAATAGCAGAACGGTGTGCGTTGTTCGTTTGACGTTTGAGATGGTTCGCAGTAATGCCCACACGAAAATTGACAATTCAAACGATCGTTTATAAATGATGAATTTATTTCGCTAGTACGTTAGAATCCTATCGGACACCCGGCGGGGGGATATTTGGCCCAATATTTCTTTAATATGAAATATATCTTACTGCAAAAATGATGTATTTATTTTCTACTACTCCTCCCTTGATTGCTTCAACTAGAGAAAAGCAATAGACCATGTCCCCCCTACGATGGAGCAGGTGATACAATTTAAAATGTATGAGAATCACAGCAGAATTGAGTTCAAAAAATGAAACCCCAAGAATCTGCACTGCGTGCCAATTATGTGAAGCTGGCCTCGAAAAAAAAAAACTCATCGTAAACATCATCGTCAAAGCCAGCAGCAGAAGAAAGAATTCAAACTACACACCCCCTACATGATGAACAGTCAGTTTGCTCAGCTGTGCTGTTCCTGCTTTTGGTGGCTGCAGAGGGAGCATTTCTGCACGGAAATATTATCACCTTCACTTTTACCCGTTCAAATATTTATTCCACCGTATCAGTTATTCATGGAGCAATAACAAAACAGTCGGGCAACGCGTCGTCGGGTTTACGCCAATGCATTTTTTGTGTGTGTATTGCTCGTTGTTTGAGTTTGTGCTATTTATGTGCTAGCTTCCACTTGCAAGGCAACGTTATGCCGTCGTCACATTCGTTGAAAGTCGCAGGACGAGAAACGTGAAACACCACCTTTTGCCTTATCGACAACGCAACTTTGCACGGCTTCGTGTAGTTGATTTTCTTCCCCAGACGCACGCCGAAGAGTTCTTCGCCATGATGCTATTACCATTATGACGGGTTTGAAAAATATTGAACACTAAAAAAAAATGCTAAACATGTCTGCCGAAGATGAAGATACTGGTCGGAGGTGGAGACTTTCGCTAACAGAAGCAATCGAGTTCTTCGATAAACGAAAGCAAAACGGGCAAACGTTCGCCAGGCTCGTTCATTTGTTTTTGGGGATTTATTTTTTATTTTATTTTCTTTTCCGGTTTTTCGCATCTTTCTTTTAAACACCCCACCACAATGGGCAAAGAATGAGTAACTCTGTCGTCTGCTGCCGCACGCTAGTGCCACGGATCTTCCCCGTTGGGAAGTAAAACACCCGCAAATCGGGAATTGCCTATTGGGCCCACAAACGCGTCGAAGCGTCTGATGAAAAGAATAATATATTATTCATCGGTGGCTCATGATTCCTTCAGTCGGATTTGATACCGACACGTATGGGGGCGGAAGACAGGCCGGAAATGTACGCAGACCGGGAGACAAACCAGGATGCATGGACCGTACTGCGGGTGCAACTGAGCGCTGTCGAAAAACAAACACTTTGGCTTGTGGTATATTGCGCCTACAGGGATTTTCAACGGAGACAACATGACTGACGGTGGTCGAAATGAATTAAAGATTGCTATCGGTCTGGAAGAGGCACAAGGACGTAATGAATTTTAATCGAAAATCATGAAACTTCCATTCTGTATTAACCCGTTCAGGGTTCATACATAGCGGCTCAGGAATGGGGATATTCTTTGTGTGATGTTTATGTATTATGTGTTGTTGTTTTAAACTTTTGTTTAAGAAATTTTATACATAAAAGCATTTTAAATTTGTTTTTATAACTAAATTTTGGTATTTACTTCACTTTAAAATAGCTTCACACTCATGTAACAAAACAAATTCAGATAAAAAGTAAAAACAGTACAGTGCGTAACATAACTTTACAAGAAACCCCATGATGACAACTACACACAGAAAGATAAAGGAAAACAAGAAACAGTAAAGCACGGTTCTAGATTAATCACTGGAATACATAAATAAATGTTCGAAAAACGATATTTACCAAAATATATTAACCTTGTTGAAACGCTTGAAACCTATTTGAACTAATTTTCATTAAAAAAATACATTTTTGTTGTCAATATACGAACTCGGAGTAGTTAATTTGTCAGTAACAATAACAGAAAAATTAAATTCAGTAGCTCAGACGAATTAATTAAGCGATCGTATAGATATGGTACACACTGTATGCCTGCACCTCTGTTTTGTATCTTTAGATTATTTATTAGGATTTCAGGACAATTTCAATCAAAATTAAGTTTAATCGTTTTGTAAGATTCTAATTTTTTTTATTTTAATGTGTTCGATTCGATATGTTTTGCCCGTTTCCTTTGTTTTTTTCAGTAATTCTGTCCGTATCACTTAATCAATATTCAACACGCCGAGATGAATAAAATAACCGAGAGACTGAATAACTGATATTCGATTTACATTGCTAAGATTTCCACAAAAAAAAAAAACCAAAAACCAACATCTTTTCCTTATCCCAAAAAGGTCTTCCTGGCAAAGAAATGTTTCACCTTAATCCAAGAAAAATCGGGTCAGCTTAGCCCGGCTGTTGTGTGTTGCTTGCGTAATTGGACGAGACCACCATCTACCATCGGTACAAGGCATTTTCTTCAGTTGTTGCTTTTAATTTGACCCAGAACAGCACCAACAACAACACGGCTACTCAAATAAATAAAGCAAATTTTGAAACAACAATCACTAGCGAGAAAATCCGAAAATTGCAAAGGAACTGTTGCCTTGCGGTGGTGGGTCCTGGTAGCGCAAGCACAATGCAAATTTTATTTTCCATTAATTTTAGCTTCCAACCAACGCAACCGGTGTGCGAGGGGGAGGGGGGAGGGGGGTTGGACCGGACCGGTGGTGGTGGGAGTGCCGTCCGCCACTTTCGAGCTTGTTGTTCCAGATGTTGCAATTTTTCTCTCAAATCCTTCAGTTTCCTTGGGCCGAAGGGAATGTGTTGCGCGGATGCGCAGGAACCGAAAGCGACAACTTTTGTTACAAATTTGTCCATAAATAATTGGCCCGAAAGCGTTTTTCGAGCAGTGGCAGTTAGTAGTGCGCTGCTCTGTTTCTGTGGCTCGGTGTTTTTTTTTTTCACTTGCGCTCGCAAAAATCTCTATATCCTTGTGCAACGAATTTTGTGGGTTTTTTCCGGTCTCCCCTGCGCCCCCCCCACTCTTCCTTCGCTGCGTGTGTTGAGGAAGCGCCGAGGAAAATTCATCCCAAATCGTTTCATGCAAAAGTTTTGTCCCGGCTGTGTGCGAAAAAAAGGAGTTAAACAAAAGGTTGAAGGAATGCTCGGTTTCTTGGCGTTTGTGGTGCAGGAGCAGGAATGAAGGCTTCGGACACGGACGAAAGAAGATGGTTGCCCTCGGTTGGGGTAAATCTAAACTTTGCTCTTGCGTTTGGGGAAGTTGCGTAAGACTCAAGTTGCGTCCAATAAATGGCAACATGCGGTGCGCTCCAGCCGGTCCGATACGAACCGTTGTGTGGCGAAGATGGTGGCAAGGACGAAGGGGAATAAGTTTTCCAGGATGAGAACATTCGGAACAACAACCACAGCCGGCAAAACTAAGCCACACACTCTACGCTGGCCAGCGCGCAGATCAAGTTTTATCTGTTTCGGTCGAGAAACAGTGCCCGGGCGAAAGTTCCACGACACTGGATCATCGGAAAACTTCGCACCTGTACCAAAGTGGGTGAATATTATGGTCCAAAAGAGCATCACCAACAGTCGAAACCTTTCTGCCCTCGGTTCCAAATGTTTCTGTTCTTCGGCTGTGTGATTGTGTGTGTTTTTTTTTGTTCCAGTGCCCCCCGCTACGTTTCCCGCCTGTGCAAAAATCGAAGGAGAAGGAATAATTTTACTGCCATGTTCGTTGCTTTTGGCGTCCCGTTGATCGACAACGTAAAGACATTACATTGGCACGTCCGCATGTCAAGCGTAATGAAAATAAAGCCATTAAATTTCATTCCCATTCGCATCCCGAGAGCTTTCCCCCCCATTCCCCCACGGGACGATTTCTTGTTTGTGTGCCGTTTGCTTGTTTTGCTCCAGACACTGGCAGCTAATGGATGCGCCATCGAGGTATGTCACCCTTCGTGGCCGGGGAAATTGTAGCACGCAGCTCCTTGCCGAAGGTAAATGCCTGTACCTTGCGTACTTCTTGCAGTAGTTCATGCTGACAAAAATCGGTGTTCCTCGGTGTGGGAAGGAACAGAATTTTTCACTTCATTTTATATGCCGCGTTGCGTTCGTTTCCCTTACTTATTGTTTTGCAACACACACACACGCAGCGACTTTAGCCCATAAACACCGTCGCGCAACATCAAAATGAGTCTCGGGTTTTGCTTGGGTGTTTTTGATTTGAAAGGTGCCAAATAAAATCCACTTCCCATTTTCTGGGAGTGATGGAAGGAATTACCTTTCGCGATGGCATTGTTGTTGTGTTAGCAGATGGATAATAAACAGGAGCCAATTATGTTAAAAAAAGGTACTAAAAAGGATGGCCATCTTGTGTGTTTGTTCCTCTTTATATTCGATAGCATCTTTTTGAAATAAAATATCACAAAATAGTAAAATAGATGAGTTGATCACAAAACTACATAAACAAGAATATACAAAAGTTAAACAAAAAGTGTTAAATGAAGTATTAAAAAAGTTATCTAGCTTAGAGTTTATAGCTAGAGGAACTCATCGGTTTAAATAGAGTACATACAACAAGAATCATTTAAAATAAACCTTATTTATTGAAAACGCTATCGATTTGATTATTTTCACACTAGAACCATCGGAAAGTGCCTCGTTAGATCCAAATTTTTGGTCATGTTTTACGTCGAATATTTCTAATTCTTCGCTTTCCTCATACTCCCAATAGTTTACAATGTTTTGAAATATTTAAGGATATTAGAATGACGTGCCTTATCTAAAGCTCCCAATAGTTCACCGTTGGTGGTCAAGCAATATTATTGCACATGATAATAACTCTACACGTAATAATATACAAATCTTACAAGTTCTTTGCCATCTTTAGACTGATTTCGTTTATAAATTTCGTTTTACGTGGTAATTAAAAGGGGTATTCGACGAACTGACTGATGAATGTGACGTCTAAATCTTTCTAAATCTAAATCTGTAACTTCCCAAAAATTGGTGAAAGTTTTCTAGAATTTAGATATGATGTAGTTGAGTTCTTTTATGTTATGGTACATATTGCCGATGTATTGTTTTGCACTTTTTGCTTATCGAATTATCATGTTTGTGGATTGATGTATAAATCAGTAAAACATTACTATGTTATATAGAATACACTGAAAATTATTATGAAGGGCGGGCCTGATAGTAGTATTTGCATACACTACCGAACTCTTCTCTTTTGTACAATTAAAAGGACTAGTGTCACCATAGCCCGTGGAAAAAAAAACACGAATCCCGTACAAAACTAAAAAATAAATTGATTTATATTCCCTTCAATAAAAAAAGTTAGTCATCGACTTCAAAAAATTTGTCTCATTTTCACTTTCAACACTTTTCCGATATACAATAACCTTTTTTTTTTTTGCTACACTACGATGCCACCGAACCACACAATAAGCTTCCCAAGCTGCACATGCGTTCAAAGGATCTGCTTTCGATAGCAACAAAAAAAACACAGACTTAGTAAAGAAAAATGTTAATTGTGTTTGATTTATCATCACACATTTTCGACGCTATACTGGGGGTGGGGACTTGTGGAAAGAATTCGCCCCCCCCCCCCCAAAAAAAAGCCTTTCGCACGTATAAAAGTAAGCTACAAACATTGCTATTTTACGGCGGGAGCGCGTGTTTGTGTGATATTTTACTTCAGTTTTGCTGGCACACACCATATATATCCGCACCAATCAGTGTGTTAGGGTCGGTTGAACATTCTCGCAAAACCCTCGAAAAATGTCACTTAACCCGAAAGTTCGACCAGTAGAAGCACCGTTAAAGGAGTTCTCATAAATTCCTATGAATTATACAACCGACTCACAGTTTCTGACCGATGAAATGGAATGGGAGCAAGACGTGCCTGCCCCGAACGGTTCGGTAAAATTTTGCTGATAAGTCAGTTCCGCCACCGGATGCCAACGAACAGGGAAACTCGTTCAAACTTCTGGCAGCCACCAAACACCGTTGAAGGTGATTCCTGCGGAGGTGGAATTCAAAACTCCCGTGCAGCGAGCGATGGGAACCGCACGGGAGGACGGTCACAGTAAATTAAACTTAAAGAGCGAGTTTCCGTGCTTACCGGACGTATTAAAATAGGACATTGGGGAACGGGTCAGTGGTCCGTTTGATTGCAGCGACTAGTGACGATTTGTACAAGATCTTGACATTTCTCCTTCCACCGAACTGCCCCGGAGGATAAGGAAATGGGAACGGTCCGGTTGTTAAAAATGCTTATAAATTGCTGTTGCAACATGGTTTATGACGTTTGGTGCTGTTTAATTTGACGTAATTGCTGCGAGTGTAGGATTGGAGGTTTTGTGTCGTGGTCACGATGTTATGCTCGGTACATAAAAGACACACTTTGCCCGGGTATAATTACAGCGTTCATTTATAGTGATGTTAAAACAACCGATACGCTTCGGTAAATAGAAGGAAGGAAGGAGAGTCGCTGTGGAAGAACCGAAAATAGGGAACGTCTCTCCGTGCATGAAAGTTCAACGTCGATCCGGTATTTCAGGTGGTTATTTGTTGGGAAGGATTCAAACGTGTCGTCGATGTATGGCATAGTATAATCCAACATCTGCACCATTGAATGGATGCAATTCAACAGCACAGTGCACAAAAAACGTTACTTCAATATGTATCCTCATCCCAGTGATTTACTCTATTTCCAACGTTGAATGGATTCTGCTATCAAAAGATAGTTTTATTCATGTTTCGTTTCACTCCGTTGCAAGCAGAGAGTAGCTTTTTATTGCAACTCGCCATCAGTTCGTTTCCTTTTCAGCCAGGTGAATGTCAAGAAAGAGCCCTGAAGTTGAACCTTTTCATTCAAGGTTAATCTCGCTCCGGTTGCGTCTTCCTTTGAAGTGGAAATGCATGCAGCACCTGAAAAACGGAAAAGTATTCCACTTTGACAACGTCAGTCAACCGACGATAGCCAAACGCACACTAGCAATTGCTAAACGGTGAGGTCTTTAATCCGTTCCTTCTGGATCACTAGACTGTAGTAGTGCTCCGCTCTGCTTCAAGGACATCGAAGGCGGGACTAGCACTCGCCTTTCCGCTCAGTTCGCAGGGATCCCGCCTGAAGCGAGCGTCCCTTTAAAGTGCACACGATGGCAAAAATTGGGTGTAAATAAAGACGTTGTTGCCAGTTCCGTGTACCGAAGGAAAGGGCTATAATTAGTAACGCTTACGTTCGTCCTTTTTCTAACTGCTTGGTGAACGGTTTGGTTCTAAGCTCCCCCAGCTGAATAGATTTTATACATCGGAGAAGCATCCATTCAAGCCATAACCTGGCCCCTTTCTTTATCGCTTCTCACCGTTGGTGCGTTGGTGTGTGCGTTTGCTAAGTGTCGAGAAAACGCTGATGCTAATCACATACCGCATCGGAAACCGCACGAACTTCTGCTCTGCCACGGCTCGACCATATCGACCAAAGAGTGCTCCAGGACTCGGAACTTGCACGACCGCCAGAGCCCGAGCGGTCTTGAAAGCAGGACCCATTCAAGGTGAGAAACGGGAACAGCTTTCGCGCGTCCAAGGACAATTGAAGCTTCGAACGGTAGAATATAAATAGAGCTAAACGCTTCATTGATCGTACGTTGCGATTGGTGGGTTCGTGTGCTTGCTCGCAGCTTTAATCGCCATGCATATTCTTCCCTATCGGAAATCTTTCGCGCTATGGCACCCACGTTAAAGCCCACGGCAATAATAACCTCGGACGATTGGCTCCCGGAAGGAGATTGATTTTAATTAGCTGTTATGGTGCTAAGGAATGGATGGAAATCGAACATTGCCGAACAGTGTTGTAATTACTGCTTCTTTAATATGCTTTGTTATGGAAATGTTATAGCATGGATGTTGCTACCTATCGAACTGTGTATTGATTAGAGAATTAATTCTGTTGCTTGATAACTTACAACAGGAGCAAGAAACACGAAGAGCACAAGCTTGTAAGAAAGTGTTGATTAAAAAAAAAACAATATTTATAAGCTCTGTAGTACGCCTCATTACTTACGAATGTTCGTCTGACGATATCTCGCGAGTCTTCATTTAATTCTATTGTTATTTCACTTTCCACCATTACCGCGGCCACATTTGCAAGTCCTTCGAGTGGATCGGATGGTAGAAAATTAATTCTCGCCCTCCTCTGTTTGCTCCTTTCAAGTTCACTGTATAATGGACACGCTGTGCCCGCTGTTGCCACAAGCGCATCTCAGTTTGCAAATCCGCTTTCCAGTTAGGCAAAAGAGAAAATGAAAGAAAAAAAAACCCCACACCCAAGCATAAATACAGTTTCGCACAAAACATAAATAAACGACTGTGGGTTGCTTTTGCTTTGTTTAGTTTATCCGCGTGTGGGTTGTAATGTAAATATAGCAACTATCGCCGCAACATCGTGCGAAACCGAACGAACCATGGGCCAGCAGGCGGCAGCATCGTTTCCGTCCACTTTACTTCAGCTATCGTCTTCGTTAGATCGTTAGTCACGGTCATAAACCACTGACTAAGCAAATCGACTGCTTTATGCTGCTCTCGGGTGACATTTTCACGTGCTTTTTTTCTTCTTGTTGCTTGTTTGCTTCCTTTCTGCACTGTACTAGCGCATACTTTTTTCTTCTCTCTGAAACCCCCCCCGGTCTGGATCATCTTTCCGCGCAGTTGGAAGATTGGCACCGGCGGGGATGATGTGTTCATTGGATTCATATGACCGATCCATGGAGGAAAATGGAAAAAATATGATCTCATCTTCTGTGTGCGATGGACAAGAATTCTGACACTGGTTACATGATGCTGGACGAGTTCGCTAAGTGCGCACCATGTTCGGGGAAAAGAAAAAGGAAAAAAGCAACGGTTCGCCAAAAATGGAAATTTAATGCCACTTTTGTAAAAAATACGACTCAAAATAAATCTATTAACGTTCCCCAAACAGCCACGATATCGTTGTTGATCTATGTTGGGATTGTCTGAAGTAAAAATATTAAATGTTATTTCACTATTTCATCAATCGGCCACACGTTGCGAACTGATTAAGAAACCTGACACACATATTGCAAGGTGTAGCCCGCGTGTGGTAACGATCGACGTTATCAGCAGCATGATAAGGCTCCTATCATCAGTTATGAATTTATCGTACAGTAAAGCACGTTGCGTGATGTTCTGACGAGCGATAAAAAATAAGTTTCGCAGCGCGCGTAAATATTCCACTGTCCCTAGCAAAGCATTCATTCATTCGGTTGTGTCGTGTACCGGCTGAGCAACATTCGGTTCGATGTTTTTCCTTCGGGTTACGGAATGAACACAAATGAACCCGGGAGGCGCATGCGGGAACGAACGCCTTCGAAAGGTTGATGTTTTGGGGTGGCAAAAAGAACCCAGGGGAGGGTGACTGATAGCTGGTAGACCGGTTCCAAAACAGGACACTTGTCGGAGTGTTTTGACTACTTCCGCATTTGCATACCTGTTACAATGGAGTTCGTTGTGTGACATTGCCAGGATGCAGATATGCAGGAATGAGGTCAATGAAACAAACTGGGGGCGTAAATATGTATTTACTATTAATAGACCAAACTTTGATTTCATCGCATATTCTTTGAAGCGGGTCAATATTCCACAGAAAACTATTTAATTTACATCTCTTTTAAAGTCAAGGGACTATTTTTATCGTTTAATACAATTGTAAAATTATTTTGTTATTGGTTTATATTTGTACTACAGTCCGTCTGTACATGCGTACAGTGGCCTACGAGAATGTGTTACTAAATGGTTGTTTTGGCTTTAAAACTTATTGTAAAATGTTAATAAACTTAAAGCATCTCAAATAAAGCAACAAATGAACATTTCCATTGAAAAGCAATTGTTAGAAACGTATTCTAATTTTACTGTCAAGGCCCCAAGTGATATTTCAAGAACAAGTTGTTTAAGGATAAATACAACAAACAAAAACATACAGAACACGCATTTATAATTGATGTAAATTATTAAAACCCCGAAATCAAACAAGTTGCATAAAATTAGATGTAACAATCAATCAAAAATTACACCACGGAATGGAAATAGACACACGCCTCAAGATGATGAATAGGAATTGAATACGAGTTTTCAAAGGCAGACTCAGGGATTAAGGAGTAGTAAATTATGTACATGATTTTTTCTTAATTACTTTACCAAGAAACACACCTTTAAGACGGTCTTTAGCCCAATACCAGACGCATCATTTTTTTTTTGCTTCAACATAATTTTTGCACCAATCAATCTCAAACGCTTCCATCGTCAGCCACCCCTAGCAGTTTCAACCCTACAGGGAAAAGGGTGTAGTCGCGCTTCTGGAATAATTAATTTCGTCAGCTTTAGTCGAAACCGACTCATCGGCGATGTCGTTTCCCTCGCCGTTGTGTGCGTTAGTTTGTCAAAGCGCGAAGGACGTTGTCTTCAACTACTGCTTGAATTTTCTCGTGTTCCCTCCAAAAAAGGTAACCCTTTTTCTTGTCGGATTTATTTTTGATCTCATTTCAGAAGATTGCTGCCTGCGATTTGAGATCTTCTATTTGCGTGTTATTTTTTCCTCTGTTCACTCCTGCTCAAGTGTCTGTGAGCGTTCTGGGCGTGACATCACTGCGTACATCGGTGCAAACATCTTTTAATCAACACATTTTTACTCAACACCACACCAACCGGAACCGACCGGGATCAACAGCAGATGTTTGGTTTTAGCGTAGCTCAGCACATGGGAACAAGTGCAGGCTGGCAGTTACATTTGAATGGAATGACACCGCATTGTCCATCGCGTTTGTGTCATGATTTCGTTGGCTAACTCGTTTAATTAAAGTTCACTTTCATTGTTGCCGGTGTGTGAATGCCGGGATATGGATGTTAGTTGAAGGAAATGACCAACTGAAGGGTAAGTTATTATGCTAACATTTCCTCTAGCCAACCAGTAGCGACCCAATCCGCATTTCCCATTTCCCACCGGGAGTAGCTGCGAGTGTTTTAAAGGCAGCCAAAAGTAGACCGCCGAGCTAGGGGATCAGGACCAGTGTGCTTTCGGTATCTAAATTATTTATTTATAGTTAGCTTTTTTGCCAGTACCTCGCGGGAATGCAGAACTCCAAATGGCTATTACCCATTGACGCGGCATCGGGAAGCCTAAAGCGTCGGTGGAATGAAACACACCGAAAATAATTGTTTGCATCCGAACGAATGGAGGCGATTTTTTTCGTCTTCCTATTTTTAGCTAAAACGTGGCACGAGTCCCTTCGGGAGTCGCAGAAGGAATAAATTATCCGTTTCCGGTTTTTTTCCTCCCACACCTTCGACCACACTCATTTGACCATTGTTTTGCGACCGTACGAATTCGTGCCGCTTGTGTTGTTCTAGATTCCGCACTTTTGTTGTTGGACAAACACACGGGTTTAGCATACCTTGGCGTACCTCAGGTAGCGTATCGAGAATGGTGCGGAAAATTGCGACCAGAACCCGTTTGTTTCCATTTGCACAAGGTTTCCACTCTAATAGGAAAAATATGAAATCGCGATCCACGCGAGCCGTGAACGAACCGCACAACCATTCGAAACACAACCAAAACTGTCCAACGGTGCGCTAATGGTGTGGTTATACAGGGAATTACAAAAAAAAAACCCTCTCAATTACACGGAAAATCGAGGGAAAGCCCTTACCGGGCAATGGTGTGTGGAATGGGAAAGAAATTTCACTGTACCTCACACAACCGCAGCATCAAGTGTATGAAGAGGATTGTTACTGTTACATACTCCAACCGATGTACCACACACAGACACACACACACACATTTTTTCCCGGTCGTTGGCCCTTGGTCCCTTTTTTTTGTTGTTGGTTGTTGGGCAACCCAGGACGAAACTTGCGCGCAAATCCCTTAAGAGGAAACTTTGGTTTTATTAATTTATGATGTAATTTCATTTCTCCCTCACCGTTCCATTTGGTCGGGCGCAATTTGTGGACGCGCTGTATCCATATACGCGGGAAGCGGATAAGGAGAAGGGACCCGATAGCAAATGAAATGATTTGTATTGCAAATGGGGTAAAATAGAATTCTCGAATCAAGCGTATTAGCGCGCAGGACAATTGATTCTTTCTGTCGCAATCACGTGTGTGTCGGGGGTTTTTGTTTTTTGGTCCAAAATTCCTCCCAGCAATTCATTTCTACTTGCGCGTAATTCGACGTACTGATAGGCATTAATTATTATGATACATGGTTTGATCGTATCTACTCATCAAAGGGATCCCGGTGCGAATTTGCTTGATGCCCTTCCATTGTCTAGCTTCGTTTTGATAATTTTCTGCACATGTTATAAAAATCTCTCCATAGCTTTGAAATATATCCCAACTCGCAACATCTCGCCCCAAGTGCCTTAATTACAGGAACAATTCGGTTCATATGGGTTTCCTTCTCCCGCCTTGCTAAAAGGGGTGTAATTTGAATTATGTTTTTGAATTATTGCGAAATGGACATGTATACGCAAAACCCGCACAGTGGCAAATGATTAGACTTTTTATTTGCGTGTGCTCAGGACAACACAACACAGGATAACAAATGACCACTGCAGCGACGTAATGAAATGGAAATCCGTTCGTTAATCCCACCCGCTTTACACGTACTTCAACATACGGCCACACATAGTTTAATAAGTGAACCTTTTACCATAAATTGCATCGCCATGGTTTTGGGTGTTGTTTCCGTTCCCGGTTTATTAGCGTTATGAAATGCGCTTGTTCGTAAACTGTTTCCTGTGATCGGTGCAATGCCTCCACCGTTTGACATTGAGCAGCCTAGCTACGGTTGTGGAGCTGTAAATATTTGATTGGTGTCTAAATGCTCAACGACTCCGCGCCGGGTTTGCCGATCTGTCCTGCCGAACCGGCTTATGGCACATTAACGGGTTTATAATTTGAATGAAACGCTGCACACGCCGGGCGGGCTTTCTTTCCACAGTGGTCGTGTCGATCTGTGTCGAGCGCGCCATACCGAGTACCGAGTTGGCCCGCCATTCCAACAGGTAATAAAACCTGGGACCATTTAATTTTATTTGCCACCGGCTACAACTGTGCAGCCCCGGTGGTTCCGCATGCGGAAGAATCGTGGTGGTTCGCGTACCCCGACTTACCGACCGTTACGGATCCTCACGGTTGAACTGGTCGAAATGGTGTGCTCACTTTGCATTAGCACACCATCCGCGTGGCGGTAAGCATTCCCGTGTTCCCGAACCGCGGGTGTTCGTTTCCTTCCGAGCCTGATACTACTTTCAAACACCGCAACCTTGGCGCCACCCAGGATTGGCAAGGTGGGAGGGAGAGGACGAGATTCGTGGTTCGTTTGCTGCTGTGGCAAGGGCACGGATGTCTTCCCTCTTTTCGGTGCTTGATAGTTGTGTACAGCCTTCCGCAGGGTTCGGGTTTTGCCAGATCCGCGGGATGTGGTCGGAATGTTTACTTAAGCGAAATTTCCTCCCAATTTCATTTTACGACCTCACCCGCGTACGGATGGGGAACAACACCGGGAAACACCCATTGCGCTGGATGTTGCGCTCAGCTGCCACCGGAAAGTTCTCGATTTCCGAGGGGGGCTGACGCTGATGATGATATGCTGATAGCTGGCAGACGTCTTGGCATAAAATTCGTCTCGCTGCCACAGGATCTACGTACACTAACTTGGCGTGTCCTGGTACGTCCCACCATGGGGACAAAGTGTAACGACATTAACGAGTGAGCGCAATCCCGAAGTCTAATTTGCAGCGAAACCATACGATGTTTGCGTCAAGGAAAACTTACCAATGCGGCCAATCATTCCCCGAACCCGGCAGCTGGCACACATGGCAATTGAAACGTACACAACGCCAGCCGCATACAATTGGTGGGAGTAATCGGTGTCAACGAATATATCATATTTATTTCGATTATTACTCAATCAAGTTGTTGCATAATGGAAAGCTTTATAAGTCAAACAAAAGTTCAATAAAGAAGTAGCTAAAATTGTAACTCAAAATTGGTATAAAGTACATTTAAAAGAAACGCTGTGCGCCTGAAGCTGAGGCCATTTTCATTACAAAGGATTCTAAGCTAAAATAGACGTTGAAAATAATTTTATGCTAATTTCAGCTCAAGGTTATCTGCGGATGTATGTTACCAAAGGGTTCCATTACCATGAAGGTGTTTTTCGTTAACGCAACTGAAAGCACACGTTCGGCGAGCGCGTAAGTCTAACATCAATCAACTTTATAGCGTGTGGGTAACAGGCGCAGCTGTTGATAATGGAGGTTTCGTTAGCATACGTCAACCAAAGCCCACCGTTGACACCGCCGTGGCACATCTGCAGGGATGTGCTGTTACGTGGGATGAACGAAATGGAGTAAACAATCCTATTTTCTTCGCTGCTCTGTGAGAACCTTTGTAAGGATGCATTTTTGCCCACATTGCGGGATTTGTTTAACATGTCAACGAATACGAAATTTAATTAGCTTTACAATCAACAACATCTCCTATGGAGACATCTACGGACGATACACGCGCATGTACAGTGGATTCCCGCTGACAGCAAACAAGTAACCCAAATTACGAATAAAACCACCAACTAAATGTGTGGCGCCTAGCTGTAGCTAGACTAAAAAAAAGATAAGTATAACTCCAACCCTGTTGAGCTTGCAAGCTCATTCTCAACCACTGCGGCGTGACACGGTCTGTACGGTCATGCGTGTTTATGCGGGAATACCGACACCGACACTCATTCGCCTCACAGCTTCCGGTGGTCTCCTTTGTTGGGCCAACGCTCGTTTGACTGGAGGTTCGATTTTCTCATCCCCTGATCGGCCGGGTGCGTTTGGCTTCCGACGACATGGTGGCGCGTCTGTGTGGCGCCAGAATAACGAGCACCAACACTGCTGATGCTGCGTCGCGTCGGAACGTCCGTATTCTTTTATTTCAAAATGGGGCGGGAAGGAAAAAAAAACCATACACTCGGACCGGATAGTTGTGCGTTTCGTCCTGCTACGATACATTTCATCACCGTAACGAGAACATGCTCAAATAACCACCAGCGGATCGGGAAGCCCGACTGGAGAGGAAAATGGACGCCGACACAAACTGTTGCTGGACCTGCTGGAGTTGACTTCCCAGAGGGTGAGTCATTTTATCATTCGATTATCATACGGGCTCGAATATCATTTCGTTTTCTTACGATTCGGACGTCCATCACATTTTTTCCGATCAGTCATAAGATGCGGGAAGACGTTGAAATGATATTGTATATTGAACTGCATTGGACACAATTTAATGACAAGCTAATATGGGAAAAATGATGATAATATCGATTAGAAAAATGTGAAAAGTTTAATAAACCAAAGCTTAGACAATAAAATGGAAACTGAGTTGTGATTAGTTTTTAAGTAGCTTCAATCACAATAATGCACTTCAAATTACCGTAAATCACAAAATAGCTCTTGTTACCATCCATTATCCTTATTTGAATAAATCCAACATGCAGATTACCTTTTGCAGCAAGTTGGCGAAACAATCTGAGATGATCGTATTACGATTTAATTAATGGCAAACAAACAATCAGGAGACGCTCAAAATATGCTCCCACCCTGTTTGCGCAATACGACTCCTGAGTAAACAAATCAATATGCAGTCATCTTGCAGTCGGCACCGTCGAAAATTTTCCTTGCGGCGAAGTTGTCGTACTCAGTTCCTTTTTTTTCACTAATTTGAATATTATGTGAACGAATCAAACGATGAACGTACACAACTCCCCTACATGAAATTTACAACCTTGTCTGACTGTTTGCTTGTGGGTACGGGGCTGAAACAGGAGCTGTAGTAATACAGCAATTAGAGACATCATGAGCATGATTCGCCGCGCAAGGATCACGGATGGGGTGCGGAATCCTTTTCGCCTTTGCCAGTTTGCCAGCGACCCATCAGTCGCCACAGCGTTTGTTTGTCAGAATTTTGCGGAATGATTTTTTAACCCGCACCCGGACAAAAGAGGGACGAAAAGAAGATGTCCTTTCCGACAGTCTTCGCGTGGTGGAAGATTTAATTGAATGGAACCAATCAACCTTCCATTTAAACAGCAGACCCTTTCACTAGCGGCACAGCTCAGCAGCTGAAGGAAGTGCTTCAATAAATTGCTTTTTTTGTTGTTGTCTTCGGGCAGTGCGGAAACAGAAGACGAACAGAACCAATTGTTCTGAATTGTCGAGCGACGTACGGGAGAAATGTTTTTCGAATTTGTTAGCAAGCAGGAACACTTGCAGCAGTTTGACGATATTTATCTTGCCGATGATTGACGGATAAGATGGGGTAATGTTTAATGTTATGAAATTTTTAATATTTTCCTCACGCAAAAAGGTATTTGCAGCCATTTAAAAATACCTTTCAAAACTATCTGCATTTCTGAGTTCTGAGTTGATTGTCATAAGGGTCATAAAAGCCTTTCCAACGTTTTCGATATCCCACACTAATGAGTCTTTCTAATGAGAGTTCTGTGTGACATAGTAAAAGCACAATATACATTTCTGAAGTTCAATTTTCATTTCGAGGATATTGTTAGCAACTCCTCTGAAATTGTTGGACTTATTTCTAGAAATACCAGAGCGCTTTAAAGCATAAAACAATATGTTTGAAGGCACGGCTAGGTATATCCTTGAGTTTAATTGAATTGATTCCTGGTTTAGTGTGCCTTTACGTCTGATAGGATTTATTATTATTATTATTTAATATTGAAAAGGAATTATTAAACAGCTGTTAAAGGATTCATCGAATCAGGATATGAGTCATTAAGAAGAAATGCGTAGGTGCAACGTGTTGTATGGGATGAATTCTTCTGCACTCATAGCTGCATAAGGGATTATTACCGAATTACGGATAAACCAACGTAAGTCTGAGGATCGAATCTGTTCAACAAGACAAAATCAAATAAAGAATAGAATAGCTGTATCCATATTCAACATTCCGGATAGTTCATTTACATTTTACTCGTAATAGACATAACTGAAAAAAACAAACAAACACATGAAACGGTTGCACTTTCAACCGGATGCACTCGATGAGGATGTAATTTCAATATACTCGCAATACTTTGAATGTAATTATCGCATACATGCGCAACGGTACAAACCGATCTTTGCATAGCTTACATGGCTTCGCTTTCAGAAGGATGCAAAAACTTTCTCCACTCGTCGGCCATGTTCTGATCGCTCATGCCTGCACCGCTAAAAGCATTTTCTGATACCGGCAGTAACAACCGAAAGGCGAACAAAAACGGCCCAGGGTTTGGGTACCATTTCGGCTAGCGGACATTGCACGAGCAAAGTACCAACACATTTCGTGCCTTATCCGATTAGGAGCCTATTGAAAGCACATGTTATTCATTCTCAAGATTGTGGTTCTGATGATGGCACATGCAAAGCTAACGCTACAACGGTGCGTTTATTTGCGAAGCTCACATATGCACCTTAGCTGCCATGTTATGCCATCAAGTTAGCGGGTGCTTTTGTACAGCTTTCATGGCATTTATTTGTTTGCAAGCTGTGGAAATTTGTTTAAGCTACGATTCCCAAAACGAGGACGTTTGTTTAAAGTTTTACTTGAATAATATTGAATTTACTTTTCACCACACACATAAGTCACAATACATAAACGGCTCCACATCTCTCTACGCATACAGTTTCAATTACATCAATACGATTATTTGCATAACAATTCTGTTTGCTCCCCTCATAGAGCTCCAGTGAGCCACATGATAATCTGGCTTTTACGGGTAAAAGCTTCAGTTCTGTTTGCTTTGGACCACATCTCACCACAAGGATTATAATTTGATTCAAGTCTGCCAACGTTAAGATAAAACATGACGTCCGGTATATCCTTGGTTGCCTCGGATGCTCTGTTCTACCCGTTGGCTGTCTCCATATTTGCAGGCCACCATGCCATACAACAAGCTTGTCCGCACGGTTTTCTTCCAATTACCCGCCCAAAGGATGTGCCTTTTTTCATAAACTCCCAAACGAAGGTGATTCGCATTGCCCTGAGGCTTACTCAAATAGGTTTCCCTGACGTTGACGTGCAGTCCCAAAATGAAGTCTCTGCGTTTTTTGTTTTGCTCTATTTATTCGCATTTTAAACCTGTCATTCTCTGGCTCCTTTTGTAGAAATTAAATGTTTGGTTTAAGGGGTTATTTCTTTTTCTTAAACGAGGCAATTTAAACGAACGCCCCCTGGCAATGAAGAATAGAGCAAAAGGAAAGTTGAAACGATTCTTAGAATGAATTTCACATACCACAATGATAGTAAGTTTGGTCCCATTTTCAAATACTTCCATTGAAATAGTATTTCGGATGATACAGAAACTATTTAAACGTCTGTTTAATGTGTCTTCACTACGCTACGTAGTACAGCCCTATGTCAAACCGACGCTTAATAATGTGCACATCTCATTATCTATTAAACACACAGCGAAAACTACACCCCGGTGGAACACTATCGTGAATAGTGCGGCACGGCGATGAAATGATTTCGGCAAGAATTTCGAAGGATCATGAAATGAGTCTAACGAGCATCTTCTAAAAGCACACGAAGAACATATTCAAGTTCGCTGACGAAAAGATACTCCCCATCTCGAACGGTGGACTAATTGCAAAATGCTTTTAAAATTTATAGTCTTCCTCTTTACTGCTCCGTGAAACACACCATCGGTACAGGTGCTAATTAGTTGAGTTAGCCGGAAATGGGAAACGTGACGGGTTGCAAACGCAAACCGAAAGCTACTGCGAGTGATTATCGCGCAGCGGCTGACTAGACACACCGAGATACTAAAGAGGTTATAACACTCCATAAGAACACTTTGGTTGGAAAATGTGTCCCCGGTGCTTAATCGAATGTTGGTATACGAGGATGAAAGACATTAGCCGGGTTTTTTGCTAAGCTATTATTAACAGAAGTTGGAGATTTTGGATGGGATAAAATTATCAGTTTTCAAACTTCATAAAAACGGTAATTATATGCTGCAGAGCAGTAACTCAATTATAAAGCATCTAGTAAGCGAAGGAAAAACACCCAACATTTAAACGTAGAAAAATACCTAATTTTGTCAATGATTTACGCGCGAAATACATAGCCTAGTATTCAAAAAAAAATTGTAATCACTAGATAAAAAAAGTTCTCGTAAGAATTATAAAAGAGCTGGTCCAACGGTTAATGTTTTTTGGAGTTGTAGTTTGGACAGTGCTGGGGTACGGAGTACTATAGAATAGAGTAGAGAATATAGAATAGCATAGAAACGAGAAGAGGATGCACCCAACTTTTTTTTTTACTTTTTCCACAATTACATTACGAGCTGGTGGTTTTAGCGCAATTGTCCACGTCCATCATACGTGGGCTTTGTTAAATTTAAACCAATAGTTACATATAGCTTTGACTGCTTATGCCTTTTTATACATCAACGAAATTGTGATAAGTTATTACTTTATTCAAACCTTCCAAGAAACACATAATTATAATAGCAATTTGATGTAACTTTCACACATAAGAAGTGTAATATTACTTATGCTTACTGATTATTACAGGGTTTTACATTTTAGTTTTGACTGGCAGCACACATTTTTTGACGCTGGCGCACTCTATTTCTTGTCGCCGATACTTGACAGCTTTTCGGCCGCATGTTTATAACCCCCCATGTGAAAGATTGGTTTGAGTTTGAAACACTTGTTTCTATGAAGGGATGGATTTGGGCATAATACTTCAAATACGTAACGCAATACATGTTTTATAAATCTGCTCATAATTGATTAAATATATTTTACACTAAAAAAATATCAAGCAGCTCAATCGTCGAGAAATCGAACAAAAAATGTGTGCTGCCAGTCTAAACTAAAATGTAAAACCCTGTACTATTCAACTATCGAGTTTCACAATTTCATGAAACACAACTCTAAACTAATCATGTTTCGGGTTTCGTGGTATTAAATATTATCAGATACAGCGAACCATATGAGTGAATATTTCGAAGGAAGATGGATTTTTGCGGAATTTTATGATCATAATTGTGGATCTCTCAAAAATCCGGTTCGTTGCTCTCGTGGACGAAGAAATATTCCTGTTTCAGTAAAATATTAAACAAACAAGGCAAAGCAACGACAAAAAACGGATGGTAAAAGATCTGGCACGCATTGGTACAGATCTCGTTTGCGAAGAATCTCACGCTTTCTCACGGACTTCAGCACATGTGTGCCACTACGTGCCAATCGAAACATATGTCTCGTTATGTTAAACCCTTACGCAGACACAAGAAAAGACACACAAAAAAAAAAACCCCACAATGAGTAACGACATTGAACGACACGAACAAGTGGCTCGGGCTCAGTTGTAAACAATTCACAGTTGCGTGAAGTAAAATGAAAATAAACCAAGTGCGGTGCTGAAGTAAATACATGCGTGAAGTTGGTATTGGAAGTAATTCACAGCACATGTGGTTACGAAAATAAAAAAAAAAAAACAGTTTAGAAGATGCATTGGCAAGTTTCCGTTAAGGAGAATCGCTAGGCTGCAGAAAAAAAAAATTGCCAAAAAAACCATAAGAAGTCGCAGAACAATCCAGCCAGCCACCCTGTTTAGGACACATTTTGATTTCCCTCCAAACAAAATAGTCACCTTTCGTCGGCAAACTGTATAATTTGCGCGCCTAACGATGTGTGTCACATGCATTGAATTCTAACGAAAAGTCTGCCTAGTTCTCCCGGCACACCTACGCCGCTCGGCAAAGAAACATCCTTTTGAGACGCTGCTGACACGCTTACGTGAGGTGCCGGGCCCCTTTTTCGATGCCGAACCTCGTACGTTTGTATGGGGCGGGAGCAAAAACCGTCCTTCGACCCAAAACCTACGCCGAGCGCGCACTACAAAGGCAGAACACAGATTTCCAGACCGACCAACAATGCAATCGGCCCGGGAAAGGCGGGAAAGTCAGTCAATTGGCAATGAGCCTTAATGAAGCTGAAGACGGGACGTGAGCCGAATGGGCAAGTATTGGCAGTTCGTCTAACGGTGATGACGTCGATAATGATAGATGCAGGCCGAACGAACGGTATGGCAAAGAAAACCCCAGCCGGAAACGTATACACACCATGTGGACTTCCCCCACGCTGTGGCTTTGCCGAGTTGTGGCCAAATGAGACCGCTCTTCTTTTTCCGCGTGCGTTGCATAGGCGGTGCGAGTGTGAGCGGGAATAAAGTCTAGCGAACCCTCTACGTTTTCCCGAAAGCATGAAAAATGATGACGAAATGCGTACATGAATAACGAAATTTATTTGATGTTGCGACAATTTTGGGAGGCTGCACACGGCTGTCCCGTGGAGTTTGGGTGAAATAATAGGAGGGCGAATGGAAATTTGGAGGGCAATGGTGGCGTTTCAGCAAGTAAGTTGTTTTGATTGTAATCATTTTGCAACTGTGAAGCCACACTTTGATTAGCAATACAGCGCGCAAGAGCCCGTTGAATATGCTAATTAAGGATGGATAATGAAGGCTAATTGTATTGAGCAAGAGAAAAAGTTTTCGGAATTAGCTCGATTTGTTGTAGCGTTCACATTGTGTTTGATGGAACACAAATATATCTGGCCCAAAATGAATTGAGGGGGTGGAACTTTTCATTGCATTCTACTGAAAACATTGCCCATGTCGAAAGTTTTCAAATTGGGTTAATAATTATTTTGATAAAATCGAAGTGTCTATTGAGCAATCGCTAAAATGGTTACAAATTCATTAGCTTACGGGGAGGTATTGATTATTATTCCAAGTGACATTGTGTTGCTTTGAATCTTTTAAAAGTTATTCGTAAGATCAATGAGAGAATTTAAAACAAATCCCAAAAAATTTGGTATTATTTCTTATACATTATGATCTTCACCACCAAAAAAACATGAAAAGTGACAACTTAAGGAATTATTTTCATTCAATTGTTGCACGAAAGAAACGAAACACTTTAAAGGCACTAATTTGCTATGATTTTATCTTTCATCTGGAATGCATGCATCTGGCACATCTATCAAACGGGGAGGAGTTGTTCTGCTAGGAGGGTAACATATTTTGCCACTTCATTTTTATATCTCAATCTCCAACAATGTGATCGATTCCTTTACGCGGCTGGCACCGTTCCGGGTTGCTTAATAAAACGGTAAGCATGCACCGCTGTTGCCCAAGAATGGCTGTTGGCCTGTTGACCTAGATGGCAATAAAAATGGCTATTACGCGTACAATCTCACGTACAAGCCGTCTACAGCGTTCCCCTACCCGTGGCCCCTACTAAAACGCCAGTCTGCCAATCTAATTACTTAAGGAGCGCGAAGCCTTCGGGAAAATGTGGACTGCTAAAACTGAAACCTTTATCGCGCCCAAACGTGGGATGGTGAAATGTGTGTTGTGTGCCGCGGTGCAGAAGTATTTTTATTGTGGTATCTGAAGTTAAGCATTAAAACACCGAAGCACTGGCACTGATGCGAGCTCGAACCAGGGCAGAAGTGTACACGCAGCAATAAAAAGCATCTGCGATGTAAGAAATGGCTCAATTTGGTTGCTGATAAAGCGGTGGAATTACGCGATGCAGAGACGTCCACACTTTAAATGGCGGTTGTGAACGGTTCCCGGTAGCTTTGCTGGTTACGAATTACGCGCGACGAGTATTGATTGGCGCTAAACATGCTTATAATTGGGTGGTTTTGTAAATTTCGCACAACAAGCTTTGCTTGTGATGTAAGCTGATGTGATCAAAAGCGAAGAATAACAGCGGTATCGCTAAGCAAAACAAGTGCAGATCGATATTAAATTTATGAAATTGGCAGCGGACAAAGTTGCTTACATAAAAGAATGCTCCAACCCGGAATGCTGCACTCCCCTGCTCAAGTGTGGCTTAATGAAGCTGGCAGATTTCTCCAGGGAAATCGTCCAATATATTGAAGAGCTCTGGCAAACAAAACTCTCCTCATCAAACTGCCACACCGAACATTCTTTGAGCAGTGAAACGCAGAGGTCCTCTCCACAGCCCAATCCGCTTGTGCGGAAGCCTTTACATGATGGTGGGGCTTGCTAACTAACTCATATCTATTAATTTTATGGCTTTTCCTAATACGTTTAATTGACGTTGAAAGTGTTTGGCAAACAAATGGATTGCTTTGGCCAGGACGTCCTCCCCTACTGGGCAGAGCATACCATTGCCTGGAACTAGTCGGATCAGGCAACTTCCTCGTTTCGGAAAATTGCCAACAACAAAAAAAAACACACACATTCGACTAGATTTATAGCACGCAGTAAGTCTTTCCGGCAAGTATCAAAGCATGGTCGCTTAACTACGGTACACAAACAAACGCACGCACGCATGTAGTGAGAAGGTGTTGGAGCAGCACAGGAGAAGGTGTATCCGACGATACCGGACTGTCCGTTGTTAATCTGTTAATTTTTGTTCGCATCGTCAAGGGGACAAACGAACTCGCCCCCTCCCAAACATTGGGGGTTGAAGGTGGATTTTCGTTCAGTCCCCATCGAAGTAAATGGTGGCGCAGCAAAATCCTTCGGATTTCAATTCAATTTGGAACAATTATTGAAATGAGTTCAGAGACGCGTTGAGCGAGCTTTGTGGCGTTACATTTCGATTTGGCATAATAAACACATTCACGTACCATGTGTGAGGTGCAGAGTGCATGGTAAATTGTAAGGTTCAGATTTAATTTCAATTTATTACTTGAAAACACACACCGAATATAGACTGGTGACAATCTTTCTGGTAAAGGTTGTTGTTCACACACAATAGCTGTGTGTTTTTGCAAGTACGACGAGCAAACACGAGCATCATTTACTCTTGCCCAACATTTATGGACATGTTTAAAGAGGTTCCGTGTGTACATAAGGCAAAACGATTATAAAAAAAAGAAGGGAGAACCCATGCCACGAGCTCGTACTGCTTGCAGATGCCAAACAGAGCAGATGAAAAAGAACCGCCCCCGGGTTGCCACAAATTCGCAGCGAAATCTGCAAACATCGGAACGACTAGCGAAACGACACAGAAATACAAATAAACAAACATTACCGTAATTTTAGAACCATTCCCACCCACCCCGCGTTTTGAGCAAAAAGTGAACTACTTGTTTACCGTCTGTTGGCCACTTGAGACAAGGTTTTTTTTTTGTCCTTACTGGCCTTCCTCTATCTTTCCGATGGCAAACCGAATGGCCCGTCTTTACCGACCAGGGATCACAAGTTATCGATACTGGGCGCATGGCGGTGAAGAATTATTTACGTCCCTCTATCGTCTTTTTTCGAGGGAGATTTTCATGCCCACCAGAACATGGTGTAGAGAATCTTCTGAAGGCTTCTAAGGCGTTTGGCCAAAAAAAAAAACCCGAAATAAAGTAAAGCGTAAAATCAATACGAATAAATTTCTCTTATCTCGGAAACGGATATTTTGGGATTTATTTTATGATCCATTTTTATTCCCGGTGTTGGATGAGATTTTGGATTTTATTTTTCAATGGCACACAATAGGCAAAAAGGTTTTCTCCTGTCTCCGATAAACGAATTGTTTATTGAAAGATAGCCCATGACAATTTAATGCCCTCCGACAACGGTGCATGAAACGTGACGACAAAGCAGTTTTGCTTTGCGAGTTTCATCAACAAATATTGCAGTATTGTGACGAAAGCAAAAAAACAAAAATTGAAACACAGTTTCAAAATCATCAATTTACGCTCAACTAAAAAGTGGAACCGTGGTAAAAAAAAAGATGTGCTACAACACCTACAGGTGACACGGTTTCCGGTCCGGCCATTTACCAAACCCCGAGAAGAACGATAGATGATTGAAAAATGGTCACGTTTGGGAGCAAATTTATTACTGTAAAGCGAGATCCCCATCGCCCGGGAAGGCTGCCGATAGCGTCCATGGCCGGCCCGAGCCATAATACCGAGAACACCACGACCACGGCTGGCTGTTGCCACCGGAGAAGGCTAATAATGGCCAACCGATTTTCATCACGTGCACAGCAGCGACGGTGGTGCATTGATGCGATCGTAACGCCGTGCCTGCAATACACGTGGCTGTAAATTGTTCTCGGTAATTTTATCTGCCCAGCAGCAAAGGATGTACCGGATGGCGAAAATCAGGATTCAACGAGGCTGCCCAGCATTATGGGAAACGATCTGGGAACAACAGCTTGAAAGAGCGAAACGATGGAAACGGTTCCGTAAATAGTCCGTGCCCTATCAACCCCCTTCTGATGTTTCCGGGCGGTTTTTTTTTTTGTTTCTCCCCTCCACTTCTTCTAACCTCACGTATCTTGAGGTGCACCTTCCGGGGGTGGGAAAGCGTCCGGAACGATCCATCCAGCGCACATGTGCGCCCACGGATGCACTGTTTTGTTGGGGCATCTCGGAAGCTTCCCGGCCGGGTCCCCGGCAAAAGCTTCGGTGGGGCAATTTTGTTCCGCTGGTCGACATGATTTATCGTTGACTTCCGTAAACCGATAGTGTCCGTACATGGTTATAAGGATTGTCCGCAACGATCGAAGCTCCCGAACCCGACGAATCGGATCGTAACACGTGCTGGGTGCGCATATTTTTGGGTAGAATAAATAATTATTCTCTTCCACGAGTCCCCATTAAACGTGCCCATGTAGCGTAAGTGAGACGATAAAAATTCACATCAAAAGAATGGTTTAAAAATTATTTAATCTATAGAGAAACATATTGTTTTGGGGATGTAATTCAAAGTTTCAATGAAAGAAACACTATAACTGAATCTGGCATTGCAAAAAGCAACAATCAGAACGATAAAAAAGGATTCTCTTCCAAGCGTTCGTTGAAGACTCGACGAAGCATGAGTAACTTCATCGAGCAAGTTATATTCAATTAAGTATACATTTGAAGAATCGTTCAAACGTATTTGTTTTGTGTGTTGTTGTACATTGCAGGGAGAGAAGTTGGCTGATTCAATTTTGCTCGTTCTGCTTGTGACCAAAGCTTTTACAACTGCGAGGCCGCTGGATGGAAAGCAGACAGGTGAACATAAAGTTCTATGGGCGTTGGAAGCGCTTTTCTTTTTTACGCTTACTGTAAAGTTCATGAACAATGAACGAAGAGACCAGTTTGTTTTTTTTGTGTTGGGTCTATGGGAGATACAGAGAGAGCTGACAATGCAACTTTCACAAGAAGGAATTAATATCAACAATCAACAATTTTTGTTCGGTAAATTGCACCTTTACGTGCCACTTTCAGCCACAACAATCCAAAAACACATCGAAGAATGTAAGCTGGCTCATAATGCTTTATACGCAGAATTCAGCATTCCCTATTTGTTGTGCTCTAGGTACAATACTCTCAGTTAAACGTAAGCCACAATTAATTCTATTAAAAAATCAAACAAATTACTTTAACCAAACCAATAACTACAAGACTTCAATTTCTCGCTATGAACGAATGAGTTGTTACACCGAAGAGAATAAGCAGGCCTACAAAAGCCCACCCAAAAGCAAATAAATCAAAGAACAACATGTGCGGTCTCATGCCAACGCCGTAAGAAAGCAATAAAATTAACCTGAAGCCCTTTTTGCCGATACTTAAAAGCCGCACATACTTCACATGGTGCACAATTTACCTATGGAGGAATGTGGACATTATTAGTTTTCCTGTGGACTTACTGTGCTTTACTGTGGTAATAACAGGGAGAAGCCGAGCCTTGCCGCAGGAAATTTCTAATCGAAGTGTTAGTACTTTTTCCAGCAAGAAGTAGCACCCCGGAGAAATTTACTTTCATTTACCCGGTGCCGCATTCGTTGCCAGGCGCTCGTGTGTGTACGTACCCATGTGAGTCGAGTGATCATAAAATAACCAATTCATTATCCTGGGATGGTTATGGCAGGGGCACTGCCAGCGCATGGCCGCTCTAATGGTGATGTGAAGAAGGAAGATAATTGTGTTTTTATTTTGTGTCTTGATTAAATCTTCCACACGAAACGATTGGTGGATATGCGTGTGTGGGGATGAAAGGAAGGGCTGAGGATTCCTTATGCTGCTGCCATGTGCTTCGTATAAGGAGAACAAAATAAAATCAACTAAATTCATTTATTTTACTTTAATTTAACATATAAAAGATATAATAAATCTTTTTATGTAAGATACAATCATAAAATAATATTATTATTTTTTATTCAACAAGGACGGCCAGGCCACATTGCTTACAAGTAAAGAGGTAGCTTAATCTAAGATACAATTCACATTCGTTTTAGAGACATTTCCTTCTCCAAACAGTGAAACGGTCACCTTATCCCAGGTGTACTCGGCCGAATCATATCGTAATCGTAAAATATTATAGTATAGTATAGTGTTATAGTAAAAGTATAAGTTTATTTATTTATTGGATCTAGCATATCTCATATCTAAAGGCATGCAACAGTTTTTTTTTCTACAATCATACAAAAAACTTCATAAAGCGACACCTTAAAGAAGTGCAACAATAAATGCACAGTTCGAAGGCAGGATTTAAAATAAAACACCCAAGACATTCGTGTTGATATTACGTGAAAAATTGTTCACATCCTTATGCAAAATATCCGCCAAACCAAAAAAAAAAAGAAAACGTGGACGAACAATATTTACGTTCACTTTACCTTCACGCTGACAAGGCAGTCAACCGATGCGAACAGGCAAAATTTATGGTTTTCGATTTAAATTCATCACATGTACTCCTTCCGGTTCCGATGGTTACACGAAAGCGTATACACACACACCCATGACACCATCCGAGTTCCTTTTAGCGGTGATATTAATGCACAGCGGAGCAACTGGCAACTATGACGTACGCATTTTTCGCTCATCGGGAAAATGGGACACAGTGGAAGCAGTCATCTCGGGGATAGTACACAAACATGGCGCACACAGCCCTAGCCCGGCATGCGATCTCAACCCCCGGTACGAATGAATAAAACATGTACTTGGGCTGATAAACAACGACCTGGCGCGAAATTTTCTTGCCCCTGTTTAAACCTGTCACTGGAAAATGGGCTGATTTTGAGTCGGCAGAAAAGGAACACGCATGCCAAACTAGCGTAACGCAAATTGTTCACGAGATTCCATTAAAGGGTGGTTTGGCTGATTCACATGGTAGGTAAAGTTGACAACACCGTACCGTATCTACTTCGGCTGCATGGCCGATGATAAATGGATGCAACATTGTGGTGAAGTTTTATCATGTGCAAAGGCTTATCATCAAAAGGGATATTTTTATTACAGGAAAAAAAAGCGAAACTTAATTATTGTGCTTCAATTGTTTCGAGGGACAAATAAGTTCAATACCTGATAAACATTGATGATAGCACAAGGATTTACTTGCGGCCTGTACTGGTTTATTTATCCCCCAAACAATCGTGAATTGCAAGGCGCGTAAGTGCATCACACTCAGAGAAAGGTCACACGCAAAATTCAATTAATGAAAGCACTATTCAAACAAAAGCAAACACAGCATTTACCAATTTACTTAAAATAATGAATCCCGGGATTGACTATTGTGATGCTCCGCACAGGTGAGGTTTGGTTTGAGAGCGAAGGAAAAACAGGGCCCAGTTTTTTGTTTGTAATCAAACCACCACTGTGAAAATCCACAGAAGAATTCACGGGGCAGAACACAAAAGAGGCTTCACCGATCACCATATGGGAAGGCTAACGTCGAAATGCATGTGCGTGCTCAATCGGGTGGTTTTTTGTAACGAGAGAAAACAAAAATCAAACCACATTTTGGCTTCACTTTCAGGCTCGGGTTACGCTCGGGGTAGGTAATTTTCCGCTTAAAAGTGATTTCTCCATAACGTACTCAACACTCCAATTCCAAGTATTATTGATAAAGTGAATGCATACGGATATTAAATTGGGCTTGTTTGATAAAATATTCGAAACACAGCCGCGCACGGTGGGCTTTTTTTTTTGTGCGCACGCAAAGAATATTTTATTCATTTGTCTTCTCCGGAGCACAACATTCGTCAAACTGATGTTGGGCTGAGATGTAATTACACCGAATCGCACTGAGTGAGTGTTTTCGTTTTAATTAAATTTCATTGCCTTTGGGGATGTTATTTTAATGCGTAATTACCGAACATGAATGGTCAGTTCAGCAAAAATGCTTTCATTCGCTTTATTTAATGCTTTTTGCGTAACATTACGATTTTAGAACATTTAGTTTGAAATTAAATCTGATTTATTTATAGAACAAATTTGTTATAACATAACATTACAGCGTAACATTACGTTTTTGGATAATTTTAACTCCAAAACAAAAAAACTGCAATTGTTTTCTGTCTTTTCCGTGTCACAATCGTCGAGAATGTAAAATCCCAAGTGATGCACAGCATTAATGAGATTGTTCAACTTTTAAGTCTGCAAAATATAATTATGAAGGCATTCTACTCGACATTGAAGCCTTAACTGCACATATTAAACGCTTCCATCCAAAATGTTCGCCTAGAAACGGTTTAAAAGTCGTCCACTAACCTAACTTTGGTGCTTGTTGCCATTCTCCTAATCACATTAATTTCACAACCTGTTCTAATAATAGCTTGCCCGCATTACCGATACGCGCTACAGCGATTGTACTGCGAAAACCCCCGAGATGATCAAACCCGGATGACTCCTGCTGTCGAACACTAATTAGGCTCAGGTGTCCCATTAGCAGTAGGAGGTTTTCCGGTCCATTATTTACAGTGTTTCGTCCAAAAGAGTGAAAGTGTGCGTCCGGTATACAGTAAGTGAGTACATTTTTCAACCTCCTACCACCGTGAAAGGGGGTTAAAACCCCTCCGGTACGCACGGTTGGCTGGGTGCGATGGTGGAAAATGGATGGTTGTAACACCGCAGCATCCTACTCGCAACAGCCCATCAGGCCACAGCATAAAAGTGGCGAAGCGTAAAAGCGTTCAGCAGATGTGCAATGCCGCTTGTCAAGATCGATCGCTGTTCATCTATTTTGTGCCGGAATTAATGCAAGTAATGGCGGGACTTGTGTTTTGAACGCAAGGGGTTTTGGTTCTGGTGCATTTCCAAGCGTTCCTAGGTGCCACCGTAAACTGGGGGAGTGTAACAACAGGGTGAATATAAATGAGTTTTTAATCATAGTTTCAAAAAGCTGGAAGGCACAGCAGTGAATTGATAAACGTACGATTATAAAGTGGCGTTGCATTGTGCGAATCCATTTTAATTTGCACCCATCAAAACGGGAGACATTTCTGTCGGCTACGCTGCAATCGGTAATTGAATTGCAATGTAACGTCACAGATAATTGTTGAACAGATTTCGTATGAGTTGATCAAAAATTAATGGAACGCGCATACGATTCGAGGAGCGAAAACGAATTTAGTTGTTATAAATATTAGGCACAATCAGTGTTACACTGTACGAACAATCCTTCTGCCATAATAGCACGTTGGCAGCAACTGAAAAATTCTGCCATTATATTGTATGTACAAATAGAGAACCAATTAGTACAAAAAAGACTTTACGATAACATTTAACTACAAAATAGCTTCTTTTGTCTAGCAGAGAAACTCTTTTGAAGCTGTATATCGAGAAGCATTATGGTTTCTTCTGTAGATCTCACCAATAGCCCATATATATCCGTATGAAAACCAGATAACAATTGTTATTACATATTACTTTTAGATAGCATAAATAATATTTTTTACATAATTTAAAAAAATAAAAAGCCATTTTTTTATCATGTGGTAAAATATCAAAAATTTAAAAAAATATAATTTTCTACCAGCTCATTGACATGTCAGGGTCCTTGAAATCTTCACACGACAGGACCGGTCCAAAATCCCATATCAAACGCAGGACTGACTATCCGGCTACGGGTAAATGAAGTAAAAAAAAAATAAATGGCAGACCTAGACCCCCTGAGTTTGTTGTGCTGGTAAAAAAGAAGTCGAATCATGTTTACATTGAAAGCGACGCTGCTGAGATTATCAATGTTGACTTGGATCGAGAAACGCTGTATTAACTACCGTTTTATCGATACCACTATACAGTTACGGTTACGGTTTACGGTGCATAGAACGTGCACGCCGAAGAACAGTCGAATAATAAAAATGATTAAGAAAGAATAACTATTTAAACTGAAAATTGTTAAAATACATTGTAGTTCGACATTCTTGATTTTTTTGTAAGGAGCGCCATAGCGAACAATTGGAACTAAACGTTATGGGCACAGTTCCAATAGAAAAAAGGACTTGCTATCTGTTAACTATGTTTCAGATGTTGAATAACCTAATAGCTTGTACAGCCAACAAGAAGCCAAATCCTACTATTAGCAACAAAACATTGATTTTTTGCTACAATTTTTTCAAACACACCATATAAACCCTCTCACTAAAGTTGTCAATACAATGCAAAACGAAAGTGTGTATCCGAAAACCAAAACCATTCTAGCAAAACTTCTAGACAAGCCTCGCTTTGCAATCCTAAGCTTCTAACGCTCAGTACTAGTGGCGGATGGAATTCACCAAAAATGTTCTCAGCCTCAAGGATTACGAACCGACGATAGCGACGGATCGAATGCCACTCACGGTTAAGATGTATCGGGTCGAATAAATCACGTTTTTCTATTATCCTGTCATGTTTGCATTCGGGCTTCCGCCCGATTGCATTCGAAATCACCTGTCACACCCGTTGGACGGATGGGAAAAACGGGAACCACCGAGAATGGAAAACGAATCAGTGCCAGTTCGAGCGGTAGCGTCATGTATTCTCCTTCATCAACACGCTGCAAACGGCAACACGGTGGGAAGTTGTGGGGAATTTGCTTCCAAGACGATGCATTATCGTGACATTGAAGCAAATTTAGCGTTCTGCTCGGGACGGATATTTTCATTTCGAGCAACCTGACACCAGGCAGCTAATAGAAAATTAGGCCACTTTTTTGTTGTTGCAAAAATAACAAGTTGTAGAGGATGCAAAAAAGGGACGGTAGAATTTGGAAATGATAATTCGATGGGCTAACGATGGGATAATGATGGATTAGAAAACTGCTTGCGAACAAGAGCTTCTCCAGGAAAATATAATGCAAAGTCAGTTTTAGTTCGAAGATTTGTTTCACGTGTAACTTTTTCCTGTTTTCCTGCGATAAATTTCATCCGAATGGCAAAAGATGGTAATGAATGCCACAGACAGGGATAAGATACAGCCATACATGAGCGGAAACCTCTGGAAAGCGACAAAGCACACCGAACCAGGAACAAGATAAGCCGCAGCGTATGCGGTTAAACCGCAGGCAAAAATGGTACCAGAACACTAACAATCGGACATAAAATGTCCGTCCGAGAATCGGAAGGAAATCCGATAAACGACAGCGAATCTTATTAAAGTTTTCACTAGATAGAACCTCGCCCTGGTCGGATGAATCCGATCCCAGGCAGGTCCGCAACCAAACGAGCCCGGACAGCGAGTGGCCGGGTGGGCTCTAAAACAAATGAGGTTGCATAAATATTTCGCCTTCTTAGCTTTCTTCCGGAGCTCGTTTTGCGGTAAGGGATACATTGGGTCTGGAAGAGAGAAAGAAAAAAACAACCCAAAACCGAGGGCTTTTCCACTGTTTTCCAGCTACCAGTGGTGGTTTCTTCTACGTTTGGTTAACCACAAGTAAAAACAAACCCACCGACAACCTCTTCTGTTACAAACGACCACCGACCGCCCCCATTTCCCATTCCCACCAATTTCCGGGGTTTCCATGCCGAAAGAATTCATTGGCAATGGAGATTACGGTTTGGCTGTGGGAATTTAATTACACGCCAGAGTTGGGAACCGCATTCCTATCGCAGCATCAAATGGAGTTTTCTTTCCGGGTGCGCGCGGGTCACGGGACACGTGTTTGGGAGCTGCTTGGGAGGGTTTGACGTTGATAGCGTTGAATGTCTTCAAAAGTGAGTAAAGTTTAGGAGGCATATCTCATTAAAGAAAAATGCCGCATGACATGCAGCATCACAGGGACTGTGGACGGAAATGTCAATAGAGCACTCTGAGGTAAGTATCTAAGCGCAATAAAGCGATTTTTGGGACATCTTGTTTCTTTATAAGGTTTTTCGGATGGTTTTTTTTCTTGATATTTTAAGCGTATTTAATGTTTGTTTTTATGTTGGCATTACGCATTACGCGTGTAAACTGTTTTACACCAGTTAAATTACTAAACGAAGCATTAATCGACTTTGTTAATGGTACACAGAATCGCTTTGCAAGTTCATTTCGCTTTCCGGAATAAAATACAAGTTTGCACGAAAGAATAGAATACACAAGAAGTACGAATATTAATTTCTACTTTTGTCACACACAAAAGAAAACCCCGATGCTATCGAAAAGCAATTTGTCATCATTTGGTTCAGAAAACAATTTTGATAATTCGAAACTTCGCCTGTGAGCGGCACTGATACACCACCGGGAAGGTGGCAAGCGTAATTCATTTAAATTTAAATTTAAAATACTTTCGATAATCAAAAACTCTCCCTCGCAGGCGTCAGAGCGAAACGCTCGAAATGAAAGAAAGGCTGCTAAAAATGCTAAAGATAACGAGTTCCAGCTTCTTGTCTCAAAAACCGTTCCATTCCGAACCAACACGCCAACAGCGAAGAAGTGCCGACTGAAGGACACAAACCCCACATTCCCACTTCGTAACTCTTTTGCTGCGCAGGGGACAATGTGCAATCGGAGATGGTCCGTACCCGGCCGACACAACGAGCTACGGTTGCCTTCGAGTGCCTTCGAAGCTGCATGAATTGGACATCAAATCGACGTTTAATTGAAAATTTGCGTCCCTACCGCGCTTTCTGCCGTAGCAAAGTATTTTAATATTAGTTTTTAAAATTCACAACAAATTAATTGTGCCTTCTGTTTTGGGTTTTCCACCATTCGGCACCATCGTGGACCACGCTCCGCCGTGACGGATCTTCCGGTTCAGGGACGCCGATTGAGATCGCAAACCATTGGCTAATGTAATAAAACTAAGGAGGGCAGACGAGTGGGTGGTGGGTGCGGACCAGCTTGTTTCTGGATTATGAGGTGAATACTAATTTGAAGCAATGACAGGCACGTAATTAACCTACTTTACTGCCAAGCATCCGCCGTTCGGCTGCTAAAGAGCACGGGTACCCTGCTGCAAAAATATCCTTACAGAGCTGTTCCGTTGCATGCTGCGTTCTAGTACCGGTCTGGCGTACAATTGAGGGCACGTGCCGGAAGGCTAGAAGCAGCAAACCGTTTCGGTCGGTTGAAATCTGCTATCACTTCATTTATGAACGGGAAAGCGTATTTTTTTCCTAAAATATCTTGTAAGGATCCATTTATTTACAAATGTTGGTTTGCTGGAGTGATAAAGCGTTTTATTTATCCATTTTATTGAATGGTTAAAAATTATTTAAAAACTCCACCTTGACAACGACATTTTAAACCATTTGTTACATGACGCTGGTATTATATAATCCACACACATCTATCAATACTGCTGCAATGAAAATCCAGCGATAGCTACCCAATTTCTAGCCCCGATTGCAAGCAATTGAGCGTAATCAAGCATTACAAGACCATAATAAAATGGAATAGGACACAAATTACACGCGCAGGGATTATTGTAGGTGCGAAACAGACCCCTCTCTCTCTTCCTTACTTTCCACCACCGCACCGAACGGATAATTCGATGCATAAAAGCATCGTGTTACGGGTTTTGTGAGCGATCGATACAAATTTACAGCCCGATTGTACGCCACAAGCATTAAATTTTCATCCACGCCCAGGATCATTGACACGACACATTTTATGGTGCACATAAATCACACGTTGCGTACCGTCTGTTGGGAAAGTGAACCCGTGGAGGGTGATTATTATGTATGATGTTGATTTTTCCAGCATTCAAATTCATAATTCCATATGCGGTGCTATCCTGCCGAAGAGATTTGTTGTTCGACGGAAGCTAAGTAGCAATTTATTGAGCGTTTAACGTTGAGTTTCGTAAAAATGGTTAGCAAACGCCAACATAACAGCAAACAAAGGGAAGTATTTGTTTCCGTTACGAATAGACACTTTCGAATCTAAATTACAGGTCCAGTACATCCTTCCAACTTTTGAAGAGATCTCAAACAAATTATTTTGAGAATCGCTATTGCCGTCATCTCTGCAAAAGATGTGCCATAAAAAAAAACAACAACAACCCGCTAAGATGGGACACGAGCGTTCCAATTGGAAAATCGTTCCACTTCAGACCGACATTTTGTCGAGTGGGAATTCGTGGTCGGCAGAACATTGAGATGAAGAGAACACCCGGTTTGGCTATCTGTAAATGATGTGTACGGATCTAATCATCCACACTGCGGAACGTCTATCCGTTGGGCGCAAGGCACGATGCGGATACTGACAGGCGGACAATGCATATTTACGAGTCCGGCATATCCTTAAAACTTATGCCCACTTTTACAGCAAGTGCTTTGAACAGTTCGGGCAAAGGTCCCGTAGAAGGAGAGCATCGGTCTGGGGTGGCAGGTTTCCGACGAGTCAACCCCGGTTCCGGGTTCACTAATTAGAATGTCCGGGATCAAATTTGTCACGCCAGGTTCGCAGGAGGGCCGAGTACCGTAGAGAAAGGGTGGGCCCCATCAATAGAAGCGTAAGCGTAAATCCGAGTTCCGAGAGTTCGTGACAGCACTCCCCTTTGCCATCCGAGCGAACCCGCGCATGCAAATAAAGCCGCTTCACTCTACGCGGTGTGCGACCACCGATACGGTATTTATTTGATTTGTTTACTTTGAACCGCCAATTTTCCAAGATTGTTTCGCTCCGGCACTAGGGACAATGTTTGTTTGGTAACTTTAGAAACCGTATAATCGTAGACGACGAACCTCTCATCAACCCCCCCTTAACGCCACATAGAAGACGACTCTGACTTCCATGACAGGCTCTAGCACTCAACCCGGGTTTGCGGTCCCTGCTTAGCAGTAGATATGAGGCAAAGTTGTTGAATAATTATCGTCCCATAGCGTAATCCCGGCAGCGTTCTGCAGTGTGAATGTTTTGTTTAATGCCACCGTGCAACCTGGGCGTGGAAATGATGGATGGAAATGCGGATCACGTAGGTCAAAGGTTTGTGGATTTGCGTGTTTGCCCGTAAGGCGACGTGAAGTGGGTGGGATGGGTTGAGTATGCAAATCTCTAGCGCTTTTTCGAATTGTTCCTACAGCAAGAGGCTAATGAGACATATTACCTGAGCGGATGCGGGGGGCCTCGTTGTCTAACGATTGGGATTTAATTTAATTTGTTGCTTGCAGTACGCTAATTATAGCATGCGCATAATCGTGTGTAGGAATATTTAATGGCATTTACAGTTAATCTAATAGTGCATCAGATTGTGTTTGAAAGCAAGAAACATGTGTTTTGAGGTTTTTAGGGAGATTTTCTGGGATTTCTGGAATCTTTGGAGAGGAATCATTCATATGAATCATGAGAGAAGATTCACCTATATTATGAGTCGACTCTAACAAAAATCAAGAATCTCTGAGAATTCGTTATTTTCGGAAGAATAAAAAATCTATAAACTCTAAACTCTCATGAATCTTCAGACGACCACGGATCTGTGTAATAGAGATTACGAATAATTCTTTCGGCTAAAAGGCTCTGAATCTGATTCTCTCGACAGTAGTATTTGTACACAATATATTAAATAGGTTTAGGAATTTCATATGCAATATTTGGACGAAGCTTCTTCCAACAAGCTTAGATCGAAGTTTCCAAGATTTCGCGCAATGGAAAACACTCTCCCATCTTCGGATGCCCGAAAAAAGTGGCTTTAGATTTATTTCCATCATGTTAAGAGTAGATTTATTTTACATAGGCAACATCCGTCTCTTCAGATTCAGCCAACGCTTCGAATACCATCGCGTCGCTTTACAGCCATCGCACAGCCCGGTTCCATTCGACTATCGATTAACGTTTATCTCAAAAGACCCAAAAGGCACAGGTGATTTGTGGCTAGGGGCTCAGGTGAGGTGACACTTATTTGTGTTTCAGCGTACGCACCCTCTGCCTCTGCTTATCAACAGATTGGATGCTTACAACAACAACAACAAAGTAGCGGTGCGCTCGCTAAACCGATCGACACACCGTTCGGGTGTTGAGATATCATCAAAATTATGCTAATTGCATTATTCTACCAGAATGTGGGCGCCAAAGTTGACGCACACCCCGAATGTCCCCCTTCCACCATCCACGTGAGGGATGGGTTAATGAAACATTGCAACCTCACACCTCGTCGACATTCAACCAATAGCCTTCCCGAAAGTATACCCACAGATGACACTTTCTATGATGACATTTACCGGCCATGCTTTCATCTGTAAAGTGTCTTCCACGAACCCTTCTCCAGTCCGGCAATGGTTGTGAAACATAAAATTTAATTACTAAATGCTGCTGCCCATATTCATCCTTTCCCGAAGTAAACATGTGTCCCAACATCAAACCATACCTGAGCTCCCCGGAGCCGGAGCAGAAATGTTTGCTGGTACCGTTCAGCTGCCTTATGCGGGACGCCCCCCCCCCCCCCCCCCCCACCCCGAGAAATGGCACCGAGACGACCCGAGCAAAACTTTTCCGGCCCATAAAACACTAAAGTTTAATGGTGCGTCAAATTTAACTTTACCGAAGGAAAATAAGCGACAAAAAAGCATCGAAAAACCAAACAGAAAGCTTTCACTTTCGCAAATAGTGAATGACAAAAAAAAAACATCACACATACACATTCGAACGGACGACAGTCGACCTAAACCTCACAACAAACGGAAGACCCAGGTGCACGTGTGTATACGGGGCCGGTTCATTGCCGTTGGCCACAAACCGCTTTCGACCGGTAAAAAGTTAGAATCGATTTTCTGTTTGCGAGCGGCACGGCGTGCAGGTTCAATGAGTTTTACCATTTGCTGGCCGGTTTGCTTTGAATGTTTTCCTAAGCCCTTTCTAACCGACCATGAATGATGCAATTTCATCAAATTAATGTGGCAAATTTCTATTTTTCCGAAAGCCATGGAACCATGGAGCTTAGTTTGCTTTTGTCCAAAATTTGTTGTTTTTATTTGTGTTTGGTGTTGGTTTTTCTGAAGCTCCAACGGGTGATACGGTTACCGCTTATTAGCGCCTATTACTACCGAAATCCTTTAATCCGTGTTCCATTTCATTATGGTCAGTTAAATGGTTCAATCAGCTAATCAGGTTCAATCCTCCACGCAAATAGGCGCCTTTTCGGACCGTATACCCAATCATGGTGCAAACACTAATTAGCTCGATCCAATCGAAACTTCATGGTGATTAGACTAGGGAAAAATGGTGACAAACAGAAGCGCCACTACGTATATGGGTGTACGCGGTCGATACCATTCACCGGTCCAACAGTAAGTAGAGCGGCGCGTTGAAGGAAATGATTACAAGCATTTAAAAAGTACCAATTGAGGCACGCTGAAACCCCTTTTCGTAGTGGCCGAAGTGGTTTTAATTGCTGATAATGGTAAGGCTAAATTTAACACATTTAACCACATTAAACATTTACCTTAAAACGTGTAAGTCCAACGGTAGTAATACGACAAATGCGCAAATATCGTTTGCCGAGAGTGAATCAAAACATTGTAACATCGTCAAACAAAACATTTAATATTAAATTAATATTTTAGTCACTAATTGGGTTGATAAATGTTTACAAAAAGTTTAATACACTAAATTACCTAGAAAATAATATTAAATAAAACATTTTAAGCAATGTTTCATAAAATCGCTCAAAGATATTGATTTTTCCTAAAATAAATGAAGAAATATTTCCACAAAATCAATGGTTTATTTATTTTTGAAAATCATTTACTTCTTTATGGACACAACATGTTCTAGAGGTCTAGGGCTGGATATTTCTGGCCTTCTTTGACTTAATTTACCCGTAGCGTATGGAGGATTGGTCCGGACGAGAATTTTGACAGTGTGACAGTCGCCGCCACTAATAATCCAAAGGGCCGTTTATTTTAATTTAATCACCACAAAATATAATAACATTTCTAATATTAATATTTCTTGTTGCTTCGGAGTGTGGTCTGTTATTTGTTTTATTAATTTTAATACTAAATAATAACAAATAACTGTTGAAAGATTTACAATCATAATACATTAGGCGTCTCCATCGTGTATATAACGAAATGGCCAAAAGTATATAAGCTTTAAGAAAAAACCTTTCAAATAAAATCATCAAGATAATTGGTACATAGGTTAATAATTGGAAAGCATATGTAAACAACTTTCCCATAAACATTACGACGAAGAGCAGTCATAATATAATTAATAATTCAAAACTTTTACATTTAAATCTCCTTGTTTAAGTGACAGGACCGTTGCTAGGCAATAAAACAGAAAGCAAAGGATGCCATGCTCGGTGCTGCACAGTAAAGAAGGTCACAGTCAATTGCAAAACCGAGTTGCAACAGTTTCTCTGGAACCTTTCCAGCTGTCCTAGCATAAACGAACGACCTATTATGTGCATTCGGTGGCTTCGTGGCCATATTTGCTACGGCCCAATGTGTTGGCCGGCTGCACAGCGCATAAAAAAAACACAAGGACAACCGGAAAAGCCACTGATAAACATTCCCACAACTTGCGAAACGGGTTGATTGTTTTCGGTTGCAATTCAAACACGCTTCAACCGGGACACATGATCATCGCTCGATGCACTTGCTGTTTATCTTTCCCTCTGTGCCTTTTACTGCACTCCAAATGAACAAACACGTTTTACGCTCGCTGGAAGGACACGCTACTGCACCAGACGCAAAAAGGGGAAATTGTTTCTTACTGTGTGACAATTTCATTGCAACTGGCACCGATGGAAACGATCCTTCGAACACGGCGACACAAACCATGAGTGGCAACGGCCAGCAGTACATTCGCAGCTCCAAAGCCCCGATTGCGAAACCCACCGGTTGGCAATAAGTCAAGTGAATTTATGTGCAGTTGCAGTGGCGCACACTCACAGACAGACGGACACAGATTGAAGGTGTCATGTTGGGGAACTCTGGGTGGATGGATTTTTTTTTTGCCGTTGTTGCGTAAAAGAATGAATTCGTGGTGGTCCCGGATCCGGTTTCCGGTTGGTCTGTCTTCCCACTCACAGCATCCTAGTGGTTGTGATGGTGGGTGTACGTGTGCCATGCTGCACTGGTTGCTCTTCTCTGTGACTTTTGTGCAACAGTGGTTATATGCAGTAAGAGCTTTGAAGGTAACACGGGCGACGAACCCCGCACGGTAGGGCAGGGAAGTTCATTTTCTTACAACTTTATATCACCCCCTGTGACACTGTGCCGTGTCCAATTTTAAACGATACTCGGTTCAAGTCTGCCTGTCGATATTACGTGCCGGTGTGCCGAAGGATTGAAACGATGCCCAGACACAGTGTGTTTAAACCAACTGTGAAGATGACATGAAGTGACGTTTCTCGGAGTGGCCCAGAAATGGGAACGAAAGCCCCGAAGCACGGGAATAACTTTCGCCTGTTTATTTCATTCACCCACTCGACTATGGAGGTGGTGGAGACACCATGTCATGCATTGTATGTGGACGAGTAGATTGCGTTTGGACGCGCTGAAACAAAGTCACACTCGAACTTTATCGGTCTACTGCTTTCTCTCGCTCACACTCTCGGTGTTCTACCGAGAGGCAACGGAATAATGGTGCCCAGAGAAAACGGAGGAAAAGTCAACAAAGAAAATTGTCTACCGTATTGTGTGGAGCTGCTCAAGAACGCAAACCAAAAGGACATTTCGCTCGGAAATGGGGCAGAATGATTGCAAATATGTACCGAGCGGATTTGCCGACAAATCGCTGTCGGTGTCACTGACTTCGTTTCGCGAACGTACGGCACAGCGATGGGCAAGAAACATACTTTTCCTTTTTTTCTTTTTTTTATTCTTTGTTTCCGTTTCGGTGTGGCTGTGTCCCTTTTGTGTGGACCAGCACAAAGGCAAGCACCTTACAAAGGGACAGTTTAAAGTGAGTATTAAAGATTTTAACTCTCCAACGCACTAACTAACTAACGCAGGAAGATTGGAATGTATGGAAGTTGCTTTAATTTACTTTTAATTACCATTAAAAGAACATTTCACAAAACCGTGCATTGCTGACGTTAAAGACTGGGCGGCTCCATAATTTGCATACCTCTAGGCGCAAATTTGGATTTGGCACTAGTTTGGCCGTGCAAGGTCAGTTTAAGAGTTGTCAAGAGATTATGAGATTATGATTTAATATTTTTAAGAGTTCTTGCTACTACTTCTTGCCACCACTTACATCGTATTCCTCTGAAACATGGACTTTGTCTAAAATTGACGAAGCCGCGATCGAGCGGAAGATGTTCAGAAGCATTATTGATCGAGTATGTATTAATCATAAGGAGGGCAATCAAGAACTCGTCAGGCTCTGGTGGGTTGGTCATGTCATGAGAATGACACCGAACAACCCAATACAAACAGGGATGGATATAGGAAGTTTGGTAGACCCATATGGAGTTCGAGTGATGGCGTTGATGCGTCCGCCAGAAAGGCCAAAATATTGGTGTGCCAGACGATGCGGCTCGACCGTGAGCGGGTTTAGAGGACTACTGCAGCAGGGCAAGACTACTCGCTACATACATACTCATACTCGCGTAGTATTTTAAAATAGTTATTATCCGAAATTTGCACCAAAAACCCCTTGGGCCAAGAAGGTGCCATGTGTGATCTAAAAGTAAAAAATAAGAGGAAAACCCACAAGTGCCTGTCTTAAATATGCTTAACATTAGCATAATTTCCTCACAGAAAATGCATCTCACATTCCCTCGGCAATTCGCAGCGACCAGAACAGACGGGATTGAAATTATCTTGCGTAAAACTTTCGCCCACTCAAACGCAAAGTTGCACCACCTTCGGAACATTAATACTGCCCTCAGGGGGCGGGTTTCCTAAACCCTTCACGGCAAGTTTGCCAAAAGCTCGCACTCACAAACTCAATGGCCAGCGGGCGCGGTGGTGCCAAGTGTAAAGGCGGCTAAAGTTTATGCCGCCTGTATCTCTCTATTAAACAACGTTGCGGTGTTGCAGCACGTACCGCAAACATATATTTGGTGCAAAACTACTACCATTTACGCCAGTAAACGCCAGGGTTTGAAGATTTACACAAGCGTTTGCGAGAAGTGTCGCTCCACATGCGATGGTTGAGGTGAATTTAATTTTCTTCCCTCGGTACGGTGAAGTTGTGCTGTGAAGTTCTGTCCGTGCAATGGAAGTTTGCAGCGCAATTTGCTGGGTCAAGATATGGGTGCTGTTGTTGCGAGTGTTACGTTAGGTGTTCGCCAAAGGGCACTACGCAAATAAACAAAAACCGTACATGAAACCCTTGGGAAGGTGTTGGACTTTGGATCCAACCACGTGGAGCGTGTGGTGGTGATGGCATTTATCCAACAATGGCATTTATCCAACAAAAAAAAATGTGTTTAATAGTTACATTCAAACGATGGAAGAACACTCACTCACTCAACGGAAGTGTGTCGTTTATGCTTTTGCTTTTCTGAGTTTTGTTTGCCTCGTGCCTGGAAATAGCCGGTGTGTCATGTAGATTGCTTATTTTTTTCTTGTGGAAAACATTTCTTATGATGTCTAGACGTGGACAACTTTATTAAGGATTTGCTAGAACTAGAATTATGTTGAGACTAATAAACATACCTCTTTTTGAACTAGATCTCACTTGACCGCCCTTTACACTTTCGCGCGACAGGCCGTTGTTACAACAGCAACAAACTGTCCTCAATGCTCCCAGTTAAAATTATTCCTCTTCATTGCCCTCCTATATTCGGCGCCTTATTAAATGAAGCAAGAAAAGGTACCATTATCTCTTTTGTCATTATGAAAGAAGAAAAAGGGCGGTTTCTTTTCATTTTTGCTTACCACCTGCGGAGTGTTCCCCGGGAGGGGCGAAAAAGAGGCCACTCAAGGAAGGGGCGCACAGGGCGCTTCGGCCGGAAATTTTGCCGGCATTTCACTGTCAGTCCAGTCCAAAACTTCAAACTGCGCGCACCCAGTGAAGAGCGAAAGACGAATCTAATTATAATCCCTTCCCTTCCAAAATCAGGCCGGGGATGCGTTTGGGTGTTGTGTGGTAAACGGAATGAAAAAAAAACACCCCCCAGCTGATAACCAATTTTAACACAGCTTCGGTCAAGATGCGTCGTGTGAAGGGACATCTGAAGAAAACAAAAAATTAAAAAGGAAGTCTTGATATATTCTGTCACGATGGATTACCCGCCATGACAGGACAAGTACCCCATACACAGCAAACAGAAAAAAAGTTTGTTCCTAAGCAGCGTTTAGGGACCCTTTTTTAAGAGTCTTATTTCCAGTGATACCTTACAGAAAATCTGAACGAACCGAAAAGGACTATTTGCAGGAAATGAATGAAGCAACAGAACAACATAAAAACCCCGCGATAGAGGGAACATTTAATTACCCACCGTCGTAAGCGACATGTGTCATGAAGCCGGAAAAGGATGACGAGCCGCTTTTTTTTGTTTGAGAATGGTTGACCGTTTTTTTCTGTTTCTTCTTCTCCGCACATCCATAAATATTCATTCATGTGAAGATGAAATTGGAATTGGCCCGGTAGCACAATGGCTGCATATCACACCCAGGACCATCCATTGTGGTCGAGTGATACGAGAAATAATTCAAAATGTCGCTTAACATCACACGCGGGCACGGTTTATGATGAAGGTGCATCCGAAACACGGGAAGCTCAGGAGCTAAACAGTTTGTACGCTCTTGCACGCTATTACCCCACAAGGCACGCGGGTGTATTAAACGCCGACACGTGGACGTGCAGTTTCATTTACAATAAATTTTACCACTCATTCCGGAAATGATGGGAGAAGCGGACGGGCTGACTGTGCGGATAATGTTTACGACTTCAATTATGTGCATCGTCAGTGTGCAGCGACCGTGCACGGTATCCCCGGGAAGGGTTTGGCAGAACGAGACTTTTCTCCAGATTAACTGATGCTAAACGGTGTGTTGGTAAACGAGAATATTGACGCTATTAAGTGCAGCTGGAATGGGTGGATGAGATTTCACACTCCTTTCTTTATGGGCCCGACATTTTAATGGTCCATACGAGGTGTAGATCAAAGTAGTGATGGGAAATCTGCAGTAGGGTCCTTCCTGATTCCGGTGTTGGAAAACCGGAATTAACTACCGGGAAATATTAGAGTCTTTACCGATACGACTACTCTGAATACTCCCGGCTGCTCCGGGTTACTTCGATTGTGCTGAATTACTTCTCATTACGTCGATTACTCCAGAGTCTGGAGTATTTTAAGAGTGGAGTCCAGACTACTATGAACTAAACTGATCACCAAGATGACCAAGATCACCAGAATGACACCGGACGACCCAACCCGAAAAGTCCTTTTAGGTCCCAACTTGAGATGGCGTTAATGCGTCCACTAGAAAGCCCGGGATAATGGATGGACAGGCGAGGATTCCTACACTAGGTCAAAACAACGAAGCGGTTGTAGCACCCGATAAGTAAGTAGGCAGTAAACTGATTATACTGCATTGCTTCGAGTAACTCCGATTACTCCGGCTTACTTTGATCAATCTGGTTTATTCAAAAAACCTCATTTAATACATTATCTCAAGATAACTTCGCATTACTCCCATTATTCTGGCCTACTAAATAACACAAACACTCCACCCGATTTTTTTTCATTTTCAAATGGGTCTTTCAGGTTGAATATAGCGATTTGTTACCTTAAAAGAACTGTCATGATTCAACGCGTTTTCTATAGTATTAGTATAAGATAGGCTCCATCCTCTACCAAGGTCCTGGTTTCCTGGTTGCGGTTCTAAGGAGTCATATCCTCTTCCAACATTCAGATGTCTATCCCTGATCTAGTCTTGTAGATTGAGAAGTTCATCCAAAGTCGACTCATTAGTTTTCCGGAGTTGGACCAACAATTTACCCATCGCCGCTTCAGAACTTAGGTTATTAGTATGATAACTTATTAAATTCTTAATTCTATTTATTAAATTAAATTCTTAAATTCCCTTAAGAGGTTCATTTCTTATAAGAATGTAAAATTTTACGTAGAGTACTATAATGTTATGCTTCGGATAGAGTTACCAACAACGTCCACTTGACTTAACATACCGAAATAATTTTTTTTTTTCGCTCAACACTACCATCTCTTCGCTCCCTCGCCTATACAACACTGCAAGAAGCATAATAAAAACACAGAAACAAATAATGTCATCACAACAAACTGGCACCCTGCCCCGCCTAATCATTCTAATTAAATGCTGCTCAAACTTGGGTCATCTGCCCATGGGCTTTCGCTCAGCAGCGCTGTAATAACGCCCTGATGTCACCCGAAATGTCTACCACGGCACCACATCCTGTTTCTTGGGGAGCAGACAGAAACATGACGCCCATTCCCGCTACATCGCGCTGTAGCGAAGATGGCATTAGTAGTCCGTCTCTGGCCAAAAACTCCACCACAGATGATGGCAAATCGCGGGGAGAAAAAGTTTTTGCCCTACCGTACATTCATGTCTGCGCTGCTCAATTCCAGTGGGGAATTGGGGAATTACTGGTTTAAGGTGGTGAATGTCAGACCACTCGCCAATCGAAACCAAACAGTACCGCGTGGAGGTTCGCAACGGTTGACGAAACTTTTCTGTCTGGATTGGGTATCCGGCGTATAACGGCGGAAAGGGCCACTCCACACACATTCTTCAGGAAGATTCTACAGCACAAGTCTTCTGTTCGGCTTCGGCCTGTTTCATACACAACAACCGGAATGTGTAAGCGACTGAAGATGTTTAGCGATGCCAGGCTGTACACAACAGGACTGCATGTGTCTTTCATGCTTTTCAAATCTATCAACCTCAATTTTCGAGGGTCGGTACCAAAGCGCCGAGCCAGTTGCCAGTGTTTTTCTTTTCCCTTGAACAAAACATGCGGACAAACTACGCCAGCAGTGAAGGGGGTAACGAGATTACGCTCGCTGTCGTTTGTGTTCGGGTAATGGAGAGGAAGTTTTATCCCTAATTGGATTTCTTATTCAATGTGCAGCCCGTCACCCCACACGGCCGGCACCGGAAGCTGCAGTAGTACAAAACAGTTCGCCCCCTTCGCTTGTCAGTGAGAATGGAAATGTGGTTTGCTCGGTGCCGAGCAAAAAAGGCTAACAGCGAGTGTCATGTGGATACAGTTCGTCACAATTCGGATGCGAATGCCTTTAAGTAGATTCAAGTATCAGTCTGGTACTGGTAAGTTGCCCGCTCGTAGAGGCCGGCAGCATCTTCGAACGCGCTACCTATTACTGTTCGCCTCGAGCGAGTGTGTTCGGTTGCCTTATTTCAATCCCTTTGATGAAGCCTAAGTGCATCGCGCTCCCTTAAACGACCTAGTGTAATAGAGGTGAATGGGTTGGTGCAAAGTAAATAAAAGTTTCCCACATCCTACAATGGAGTTTTCCTCTTGTTTTTCGGAGCACTTTTTAAGAGGCTTTTATCACGACTTGTCTTAACTTTACCTTTTTATGGGTTGGGCAAATCTTTTCGCAGTGCCGAGAGGGCACAAAGCACGGAACCCGCATCAAAAAACAACACACAGTTTAAACCCATAACCCACTACGCGCTATGTTTGGTAACATGTTGATCCATTACACGACCTAAACGTTGGTAGTGTAGCTTCATGGCAGGCAGTGCAATGTACCGGAGATCAATCTTAGCGGTGAATCCTGTGGATTAGAACCGGGACGGACATTCCAGCATTCAACTACAGCACACAGCCGAGCGCTCCGCTGGGTGGAGTTTGGCTTTAGCGTTTGCTTTCATTAGTCCTTCGGAGGCTTTAGGCTTTCTGGTCACGTTCTCAGTGCTGCGACAACGCACTGCAAGTCTAAACACTCTACCACCGGAAAGGAAAATCATCTCGCAAGGGGCTCACTGCCTGACAATTCCGCATCATGGCCCTTGGTTACTGCACACACCAACAACCTCAAAAAAGTACTACACCTAGCGTACAAAGGAGCCGATCGACTGCAGATGTATCTGCTCGGCCGAGAGACAAGAACGTACAGCACCCTGGTCCATTCTAGAGCAGGGGAACAGTACGGTGCTCGATGCGCTTCAAAGCTTGGGATGGAATAAATGAATATAAATGACATTTTTATTTCCATCCATCAGGTACTGTTGGTTTGTTTGGCGATGGAGAGCAAAAAAAAACGGGAAGCGATCCCATAAATCAGATTCATTCTCCACGTATTGTAACTTTTAATAGTTAAAGGACATAAAAAAGGAAACAAGTAAATCCTTCGACATTCAGAGTCCCCCTGGTGGTTCGAGTAAGAATGTCCTCAATCTAGACTTCTCCCACAATCCCACCATTGACCACCGGATGCCGTTTGCCAGTGTCGTCAGGGAGTGAAAGATTTTCCTTTGAGTCATTCGTAGGTTATTAAAAATTCTACCATCATTGTCTCGTCGCAGTCTGAAGGTTTTGATTTTTAAAATGTTATTTTACACGCACCATCAAGCGTGAGGCGTGATTAGAAATTTCCTGCCCAATCACTGTGGAACGCCATTCTTCAAATATTTGCACAGCATCCTTCTGGCTTACTATCATCCAGATACTTCCGACCAATGCGTATAGCGATGAGATATTCTACAAAAAAAAAAATGGGGAACTTCCGCAACAACACAATCTGGAAGAAATGTAATTAAGACAATGACTTTTTCACCCCGTCCAACATCGGTGACATGGTTGTGGTTCGTCACGTTCGTGATCATCGTCAAACTTTGGCGCCTGCTGCCACTGTTCAGATAATGAAATAATTTTCGCCAACCCCGCCAAACTTTATCGACAGCGTTGTATCTGACCATTAAAATGAATTCACCAAGACTGGATGGACGAAGCAGATGCAGACTGCGGAAGATAGAATCGAAGGAAGCGTGACGCTTCTTGGTAGAATGCGTTTCATGTGGTATTGGCATTGGCTGGTGAAGAAGCGGTATGCGTGACTATTGCCCCATTTATTGGTCAGCTGGCATGTGACCAGCACTTTCGGCAATATTGCATGTTCATGTGTGCCGCCAGATGTGTCCCGAGCCGTGACTTCAGCTACAAGATGAAAAGGATACAATGATGGTTAGCGTTGTGGGATGGTTTCGTGCGATGGTATACGAAATCGCATTTCTTTACACTCGAGTGACGAATTCCAAGAGGCGTTCATGGTAATTATGAATGTTCCGTTTTTTTCGGAATAATGCATGTTTGTTTTCCATTACTGTTTGATGTATTTTACTAATGTTGTAAATAGTACAAATTTAAATGAATTTCAAAGGACATAAATATGTTTAATGTCCATTTACTATAGGTGGCTATTAGCTCGCTCGCTCTGATAGTAAAGCATATCTGTTTCCTATTTACTTCTGGCCTTTTGGGCGGATTTGATTACACCATCACACGATTAGTACAAATTATATATTTACGGGTCCCTGAGTCGTCCGAACACAACCCAATGATATGATCAACCAAGAAGTGGATCATCCACAGGGTGGAATAAGCGGTTACGACGAACCCTTTGGTCATTTAGTTAGTTAGCGAGGGACTCCTAGTATCGAACGACTGACCCGTTATACCGTTAAATTACGGTCGTAATAGTTGCATTTTGAACCCATTTTTAGAGTTGGCAGTATTCGTTGAAACAGCCCATCTCTCTCAAGTGTTTTCTTGACATGATGAGGATGAGCGCAAGTCAGTTTCTAAGCTCCCATACATCTTCACGTCATACTTACTAATGACAGTAATTTTTCAAAGCAAAGACTCGGATGTCACGTTTCGTCAAAGCGCGGTTTACAGTAGAAACAAACTACATGCGTATGTGCATATATTGCTGTTGAAACATTATGAAGGGTGGAGATCTCGTATTAAATATTGCTCAAATTAGTAAAAACTCACCATAGCAAAGGATTGTCGATAGTACTTTAAAAATATCGCTTTTCAAATATTCCATTAACGAATGATTGCAGATAAGACAAGAGAAATGATACAATGACGTACAATGTGAGCAGTTACGAATTGAAAGGCAAGAAGAACGTTATTGAATTAAAAACGAAACATGTACAATATTCGCATACAATTAACCGCAGCAATGCAAAGAAGGGTATGGGCATAATTAATAATTCATTTCCCGAAACAGTGGACATATTGAATATACAGAAACGTCAATATGCAACCTCCCGGGAAGCTTTATGATTTAATTTAACTCATAATAACGCCTGACTTTTCCGCTTACATTAAACAAAAATATTAAAATTTAACGTACAGCAACGGGTGTGGGTTTTTTCCCTTTGGCTTTTTGGTTTGCAATCAAATCGCTAATCAACATGCGTTGACATGCAATACATTTTACTGTAGTGATATTAGATTTGTCATCATAGTGTGAATAAGCTACGCATGCTATTTAAAAAAAACTTATCATTCCTTATTATAAAATGTGTGCCTCCATTTGTGGCGCTTATTTCACTAGCATTCTATACAAGCTACCGAGAATTTTCACTGACCGCTGTGCCTTTGGCCAAACAGTATATCGTAATGCTTAAAATCTCAATGAATGATATAAATTAGATGATAATGTAACGTGTGTAGCTGCGCTGCACCATCAAAACATGATAATTGTGGTCCACTGGTGTTGACATCCTCGCCATTATAGACTAATATTTTCCTAACTTAGCATACCCGAGTACCATCACCGTTAGAGTTTGCCATTGGCCGATAAAATGCTTACCGTCTACGTGTGCCTCACACCTCCATACCGTCGTTCGACTTTTTGCCACTCTTTTGCAGCGTCTTTTCCGCGTCCAGCTTCGGAGTTTCGGTTCGTGTGTGCCACACAAGCACATCCTTGCACTGGTTGGCAAGCGGCTGCATATCGTGCGCGATCGTTAGGTGGCGCAATATTTCACTCTCCTGATAGCCTCGTTCGACCTCATAGCTAAACTGTGCTTGCGGGTTGTCCAACAGTAGGTCGGAGCTAATGGCGAAGCCTGCCATATCGAGCGGGAATGGACGTTCCGGTTTCCAGGCACTGTTAAATCCCAGCACCAGCCCGTCTCTGTTTAGGACAGGCTTTTCCACCATCAAACCACCCACCAAACCAACGGGCCAAACGCCAACCTGCGGAAAACAAAACAAACGAATTTGAATAACTAATCGAGCAAACAAACAATTGGCCATCTTTCCTATACCTTGCCGCTTTCAATTTTGGAAATTTCATCAAATAGTTCCGTGCTGTACGTATTATCGTCATCCATAAAGTATACGATCGAGTGGCTTAACTCGGTGTCCCCATTTCCCATTGCATCGCGCTTCAAATGTTTCCGTATCCACTTTAACGCTTCATTGCGCTGCTCCACGCCACGCGGCTTTAGCCAGTTGGGGTCTTTGCCTTGCAGCTTGAAATTTGTAGGCGTTTTGGCAAATAGTTGCACGCTTCGATCTTGAAGACCGCTTCGCCTTAACACATTGGTGACCAGTGTCGACGTTTGTGTTGCATCTTCCACTATAACCCAGAATATGTTTGGCACCAAGCGAATGACATGCGATAGGCTGAAACGAAACATACAAAAAATGTATTAGATATTATTAATCACATGTTGAGTTTAGTTTATTATAGTTTATTAAAAATGTTTAGTTTCTTATTCCAACATGTATTGTTTTCCTACGAACGGAAGCGTTCGTGCAGGAGGATGGAGATCGTGATGAGACATCTAGCCTTGGACAAAACAACCTTTACTTTAACGTTCGTTCTCCCATTCAAAACAGACAACCTACCGTGTTAGTTCGGCCTTCTGCACCGGTCGAGAGTAGGTCGGTGTCACCGCATAGATCGTGGGACCCTTTCGGTTAGGCAGAAAGGCATCGCGTCCTTGACCCAGGGCCCATGATTCATCGACACCGTTTGACCTTGACTCTGCACTTTCACAGTCCGTAGTTGAGCTTAGCAAGTAGAAAAATAGGAACCCGACGATGAACGCACCGATAATTACGTGTTTAAGCCGGAAACGAATTTCTTGATTCATGATTACTGATATGTATACGATAAAACCTTGATCGGCACGATACTGTTAACAAACTACCCTATGCAATGCCAGAATGATTCACTTTTTTGGATGGATACTGCCGGCGAAGATTATCCATCCGAAGTAGCTGCCACGCGTTAATAGGAACTAATCATTTCTTCATTCACAAAGCACGTTAAAAGTTCGCATACGAATGGGATAGCGCAGCCCAAACGGAAACCGGTCGATTATTGCTCATTTTAACCAAATTAGGACCGCCACACGTACAATGAAATTGGCCTTCGTGTGGTTGTTTGTTTACTTTTCCCATGACGTACTGGCCGAACGGGCCATCACTACGCTTGTGTCGGAACGTTGCCGAAACTGTCAAACGCAAACGTCAACCGTGTCGGAGCTTTTCCGTTGCTTTTTGTTCAAAGTTGCGCCATTCGGTATTGAATATGGAATGATTTGATAATTTTCTTTTCGCGAATACTTGAACAAACATTTTTTAGTTTATATTATTTAATTTCACTGGTTAATTGCTGCTTCATCAAGACATATTGCATGAGGTGTCGATTCTAAATGCACTTTGTGTGATAAATGATAGAAGTTCTAAAAAATTAAATTAACATTGTTCTCTACTCATATCGAGAGATAAAATCAGATCGAAGAACGAGCGCTTTTAGTTGTGTTCCTGCCGTGATATATGGTTTGGTTTCCGTTCTGACCGGAAGTTCGAGAAGGACATCAGCTTCAATAGTGCTCTTCAACCTGCTGCTAATTTGGCCACCAGAAATGCTTGCTAACAGTTTACCATTCCGTGATACTATCGATGCTCGGGCATACTCAGGCCTTGGGTCCAGCACGTATTTGGTATCCATAAGCTAAGAAAGATAATAAAAGGTTTGAAACTTTAAAAACAATTTCTAGAAATAACTTCAAAACAATAACGAACCTCCACCGTAATTATCGGCAGGCTTGATTTCGCCACGTGCGGTGCGGTCTCATTTATCGTAGCGAGATACTGTCGCAACGCTGGCAATGCAAACAAATGGAACGTCACGAATGCTGAAACGGGATTTCCTGGAAGGCCAAAAAATTTAGTCACTTTGCTGCTGGCGTACGTGCACGGTTTGCCCGGTTTCATATTGACGCGACCAAATATGAGCTCGTAGTTAAGCGCTTTTAGCACCGGTTTGACGAAATCTTTATCTCCCATCGACACGCCACCGGTGCATATGATGATGTGTACCGCACCGGTTAGAGATTCAACTTCCGTTTTCAACGATTCGAAGCTATAAGAAGAATAACATGTTGTGATAATTAGTAAGTGTGATCTACTTGTTCTGTAGTGTACCCGGATAACTTACTCATCTTTCACAACACGTTGCTGAATTTCACACTGATCTTCGGTGAAACCGCATTGACGTACTAGCGCCACCAACATGGTGGTGTTGGAATCATAAATTTTCCCTTCCAACGAGCTCGCATCACCCAATGTACCTGCATCATACGGGTGCAGAAGTTCATCGCCAGTCGATAGGATGGCCACTTTGACCTTCGCAACTGACACGCGCTCACCGATTGCGGCAAGCAGTGCACGCTGGCATGCATCGATCGGGAATCGATATTGGAATACTTCTTCCGACATTCGTAGATCACTGCCGATCGAGCGAATGTCGAGCGACGCCGTCGGTTCAGCCAAAATTTCAACGATTCTTTCATAATCATTCTCTCGCGAGACAAGTTTGGTGTCTTCAATCTGTATGACAGCATCGGCATGCAACGGTATCGGTGCCCCGGTATTGATCTTAAAGCATTCGTCAATGGTGAAATTGGTCTGTACGATCGCATCGCCGGCCGATACATAACCGATCACCTTCTTCATACCCTTACCACCGATTGACTTTAAAGCATAGCCATCTTTGATGGATGCTCGAAATGGTGGAATGTTTACACGGCTCAGTTGCTTCCGTGCCGTCTGAACAGTTGGTATGGACGCGAGTATTTGCTGCAACGCATCTTTTACACTTATCATTGGAAAGGGTGAGTTACGATCATCACCACCTTTTCCAGTTGCATGTGGACACACGTGTGGCACTTCCTCCGTACGCTGTACATCACCTTCCGCTTGCACTTTACGGTGCGTTTCACGAACTCGTTCTATTTCGCCTTCGTTCAGCAAATTCAACACGTGCGGCAAAACGTCCACGATCGACTGGAAGCATTCACCGACCGCCTTTTTGCTGCCCGGGAAGTTAACGACCAGCGTTTTGTTCCGTACGCCACAGACGGCCCGCGAAAGCACGGCAAACTTTGTTTTCTGCATGCTGCACAGAGTCATGGCCAATGTGAGCTGTGGTGCTTCCTTCGTGATGATGGCACGTGTCGCCTCCGGTGTAACATCGCGAGGAGCAAATCCGGTACCACCGGTAGTAAAAACGGCCCGTACCTTGAGCACATCGCAGGCATAAATAAGCGATTGCTAGAAAGAGAAGAGAAAACAATGTTAACATAATAAAACATATTATCCACAGCTAAGAATCTTTTGACATACTTTTATCAATTGTTCATCGTCCGCAATCAACAGGTAGTTGACGGTGTCGGTTTTGAATGATTGCTTAATCAACTCCACCAGATGAGGACCGCTAGTGTCTGTAGCTGTTCCAGCAGCACATGAATCACTTACTGAAAAAGCAAATTATATTATTGCGTAATTCGTCCCGACATCATTGAAATCACTATCAAATATTGCCAGGCCGTGATAGGTGTCTTATCAATGGGTACATCATTTGTACAACGAATGTTGAGGAAGAGGATGATGAAGAGGCCTCAATCTACACTCTTACCAGTTATCACCGAATACATTTTATAAAGCGAAGCACCGAGTGTAGTGTAATTAATCGCACAGAACAGATTCACCTCTAGAAATGATCAACAGCGTGCACTACCGTTCGTTTCCTTTGAATGCTGCCGGGTTGTTATTGTTGTGAAATTGTTGGGCAGGGCAAGAATTGTCATCTGTCAGTGATTCAGTTTATACGGTCCCGCTGAGTACTCGGTAATCAAGTGCAAAATGCGCGCGAAATCATTTGATCGATTTACCACGTGGATTGAGTGTTCTTTCTTATTTTTTAACTTAAACTTTGCTTTCTTACTTTAACAGCTGAATAATAGATTATATGTCGGTATAAAATGGACCTAGAGACAGGAATAACTTCTTCTAACCACTTCACTTTTTGGTTAATCAGATGCAAATGAAAGCTAGAATCTCTAGATATCATTCGACAAAAGCCATAGTGATTAAATAAGTAAATATGCCTTCAATATCTGTTATTGAACAAACAACAGATAGCTGAAATGATGCACACTCCCTATGGTTCTCACAGACTTATCAAACACCTCAAAGTCAATATCAAGAAAAGATCAATAAAACCCTTTTTTATGGTGCCATCATTGGCGTATAAATATCATTCGTTTGTGAAGAATGACGGAACTCGGTTTAAAGTCGCGAACGAAGACACAAATCGTAGCGAGGATTTTTGCAAAAGATATAACGTTGAAAACATGAAGTTGTGTTGTGTTGTGTTTAGTATTTTGATAGCCGTGGCATTGGCGAACCCGGACCCACAATGCGCAATTTCTCTTACAACTGCTAGCGGTACGGGAGTGAAACCCGGACCCTACTGTTCGTGGGATCTTATTTTCGAAGACAATTTTAATTTCCTTAACTTTGAAACATGGGAGCATGAGAACACTCTAAGTGGTGGAGGAGTAAGTACGCTCGTTTCTTGCCATTATCTGCCGAAGTTAACGGTGTGAGTTTGTGCTTCATTTGTAGAACTGGGAGTTTCAATGGTATCAAAATAACCGCTCCAACTCTTACTGTGAAAATGGTATCTTCTACATCCGTCCGACGCTACTTGCGGATGATACGGGTGAGGCGTTCTTGAGCAGTGGAACGTTGAACATTCACGGTGGAGAGCCGGCTGATCAGTGCACAAATCCCACGAACTGGGGATGTGAGCGTAGCGGTACTCCGACGAATTTGATTAACCCCATCAAGAGTGCCCGTGTGCGCACGGTGAACTCTTTCAACTTCAAGTACGGAACGATGGAGGTTCGTGCTCGTATGCCCACCGGAGATTGGCTCTGGCCTGCTGTTTGGTTGCTGCCGAAGCGTCAGGTGTATGGAACGTGGCCTGCCTCGGGTGAGATCGATCTGCTGGAGTCTCGAGGTAACCTGGACTATCGAGGCGCTGATGGAGTTCATATCGGTACTGAGCAGTTCGGATCTACGCTTCATTTCGGACCCAGTCCCACTCTTAACGGATGGGATACGACGGTCGCACACAGAAACTCACCCGCAGGACAGGGCTGGAACACAGCGTTCCACAACTATCAGCTCACCTGGACGCCGGATTTTATCCGTTTCTCGGTTGACAACCAAGTCGTCCGACAAATCGATGCCGGTACTGGATTCTGGAACCGTGGAAACTTCGGCAACATTGCGCCTGGCACTGAGAACCCTTGGATTCACGGTACGCGTATGGCTCCGTTCGATCAGGAGTTCTACATTATCTTGAACTTGGCTGTCGGTGGCACGAACGGATACTTCCCAGATGTTCCGCCGGCGTCCAATGGTAACCGAGGTAAGCCGTGGTCAAACACCTCACCGACTGCTGCCCGTGACTTCTGGAATGATCGTAACACATGGCTCCCGACGTGGCGTATGACCGACAACCGGGGAAAGGATTCTTCTCTCCAAATTGATTACGTGCGCGTTTGGGCGTTGTAATTATTCAGGCAGTAATTTTGTTCCTTCTTAAATGTCCACCATTCAAGCTTATAGTAATATAGAAAGGTTATTAAAATTTTAAACTGTCTTAACAGTATTTATTTTTCGATCATTCAGGTGCAGGGAAAGTATTGCATGCGGTATTAATCCGATCAGTTACTGACCTCATGCACACACAGCAAACGATGACGAAAGTCCGACGTTAATTTAAAATAATCTCTCCAAACCACGCCAACCCTTTGATAAGAATGCATTGTCCAATATTTGGCATATTGTTGGTGGACTCGGTACGACGTTATGGGCCACACGCGTTGATACTACCCATTGACGGCCACCTTTCGAGATAACGTACAATAAGCCTCTGCTCGTTCCGAAATCGTAGAAAGGCACATTATCTCAGCCACGCCGAATAACGTTGTCCGCAGTCCGATAAAGTTTGCCAGAGAAAACTGAAGCGGTGAGAATCGGTTTATAGCAGTCTGGATGATAAGCTTGCGGTGGATCTAAAAAAAAATCCATTTATGCTTAAGCTCTTTCGTTGTCACTTTGTGCAACCACACCGTTTTGATCGCATATTATCGCACAAAATGGTGCAATAGCGTTTGGGGGGTAGTAATACCGCACAATTGCCGAAAAGGGTGCTGGATTTTGGATTTCAAATGGTAAAATTACATAAATTCCTGACAATGGTGCATTGGAAATTGATCATAAATTCGGCTAAGCGATGTTTTTTATTTTTAATTTTAGAAATCCTGGCGTCTCTTCTTTATATTCCCACAGTCTCATGGTCTGCCATTGATGTATCAAAATGCCTGTACAAAAATGTGGTACCCCTGATCGATTTTATCTTATCTTAACGCTTTAATACCTCTTTCAAACTCCTAATGAATCATGGATTGAGCTAGAACACTCCAGCGAACGCTTACCCTAAGACGACAACACGTTTGGTCTCTGATAAGCAGCACACGGTAAATCATCACAAATCTTTGCTTGGGGTAAGCTTCCAATGACCTCGGCATGCGATGGGAAGTAAAAAGTCAAAGTTCGCACGATAAGATTGATCCGACGATGTAACGATCATTATCGCGAACATTCGCAAGGATTAGCGTAAGTCTTGCGGCGTCTATAAAACTGTCCCACGCTGAGGTTGCACATGTTATTCAGTCTTTGACACCCGGCAATATTCGGGAGGGCCCCATTTTCAAGTTGGTTATCGGTGTAGCGAGACATACGTGCAGGCATGCAGAGTGTTAACATTCCGTTGGTTGCCTTGCTGTTGGCCGGACTAGCAGTGGCGTTGGGTGAACAGAACAGCCCTAGGTGTACGGTGTCCGTAACAACCGCTAGTGGTAGTAGGGCTCGCGCTGGACCTTACTGTGCAGGAGAACTTATCTTTGAGGATAACTTCAATACGCTGGACTTTGAAACATGGGAGCATGAAAATACTCTCAGCGGTGGAGGCGTAAGTAGCAGTTGAATGTAATTTGTGTACATCGTAACATGTGCCGTATTGTCCTTCCTTAGAATTGGGAGTTTCAATGGTATCTGAACCACCGATCGAACTCTTACTGTGAAAATGGTATCTTCTACATCCGTCCGACACTGCTTGCGGATGATACGGGTGAGGCCTTCTTGAGCAGCGGTACCTTGAACGTTCACGGTGGATCGCCAGCTGATCAGTGCACAAATCCCACGAACTGGGGATGTGAGCGTAGCGGTACTCCGACGAATTTGATCAACCCCATCAAGAGTGCCCGTGTGCGCACGGTGAACTCTTTCAACTTCAAGTACGGAACGATGGAGGTTCGTGCCCGTATGCCCACCGGGGATTGGCTCTGGCCCGCTGTTTGGTTGCTGCCGAAGCGTCAGGTGTATGGAACGTGGCCTGCCTCGGGTGAGATCGATCTGCTGGAGTCTCGAGGTAACCTGGACTATCGAGGCGCTGATGGAGTTCATATCGGGACGGAGCAATTCGGATCTACGCTTCATTTCGGACCGAGTCCCACTCTTAACGGATGGGATACGACTGTTGCATACAAAAACTCACCCGCAGGACAGGGCTGGAACACAGGGTTCCACAACTATCAGCTCACCTGGACGCCCGATTATATCCGTTTCTCGGTTGACAACCAAGTCGTCCGACAGATCGATGCCGGTACTGGATTCTGGAACCGTGGAAACTTCGGCAACATTGCGCCGGGCACTGAGAACCCTTGGATTCATGGAACTCGTATGGCTCCTTTCGATCAGGAGTTCTACATTATCTTGAACTTGGCTGTCGGTGGCACGAACGGATACTTCCCAGATGTTCCGCCTGCGTCCAATGGTAACCGAGGTAAGCCGTGGTCAAACACCTCACCGACTGCTGCCCGTGACTTCTGGAATGCACGCGGCTCTTGGCTTCCGACGTGGCGTATGACCGACAACCGGGGCAAGGAGTCTTCTCTGCAAATTGATTACGTGCGCGTTTGGGCATTGTAATCTGGGGCTTTATATTGCACTGAGTATGACGTTTGTGGGGTACGGCGTTAATAATATGGTCTAATAAATGTGTAAAGCAATGATATTAAACTTTTGCAATTCTTCTTTTCCGAGGATTTGAAAAATATACCAGTAAGTACCATTTACAGAATAACAGGAAAACCAACATTTATTCTACGAAATTGATGTCCGATTGAGCGATGACTCTTGTTGACATCATACGCAATTTCCGATCTCCAATCTCCAATACGACGTGCTAAAGCTGCATCCCTACATCACTAACATTTGTTGACATTCTGCTGCTATAGGTTTGTTCTAATTTACCGAAATTAGCACCATAGAAAAAAAATGTGTGCTAGGTGACCCTGTATCTTCAACCACCCAACGATGTTTGCCTTCACCTTTAAACGCCAGGCAAGTGGAATGAACTACTTCCTTACATCCCCGATGAGCATTAGGAAGACGAAAGGAGCGTGCCGTTAAAAATACATCACCCATACGCGACTGTGTGTGAGTGGCGTTGGAAAGCGAAGCAAATGATGAAAATAAAACACGAAATAATACAAACAGCCGGTCGGAAAAACCCCCGGTCGCCCTGCGGGATGTGCTGTGTGCGTGAAACACTAGCTAAATGTGGACTAATCCATACACAGTGGGTGCAATGGTTTGGCAAAACCACACTATACAATTGTTAGTTTTATGGGCTAAATATGTTGTTACAAATATGGACTCTGGTTAATGATCGTGCGAGCAACAAGACCGATGTCTTGTTCAAAAATAAATAAAATGGAATACATTCCTTAACCAATATAGCAACAAAAATTCTTAAATAAAACTTTCTTAACTCCTTTGAATACTTCCTTGATTTGTTTTTAAAAAAAACTCATTAATAATTCATCAGATAGTCACATATTTATACAGAATATACAAAAAATCTCCCATGGTGTCGCATCGTGTGTGGTGCGTGGTGGAGCTCATTCGCAGTACAACAAATAGTCGCCTCATACGAACACATGTCGTTCTTTGGTGCGGACGTACTATTTGCTCGGTATAACGCGTGGTGACAACCGACAGTGAAGGGCAGGTGCAGCAGTGTTCCACTTGATCTTCGAAAGAGATCTGGGCTGGATGGATGGAATTTAATTTCTCATGCGAACTGTGACATGTGCACGTGCACGACCAGTGAAATACGATGTGATGTTGCATAGGTGAAAAACGTTACTGGCTCGTTTCTATACGTTGCCGACAACAGTTGGAACACCGAGTGACTCCGTTGACAGTGATCGTTTTTTAGGTATCTTCATCCTTTCGACACCACCGTGTGTCAAGCAAATAGCTGTAGAAAAACACCACCAATAAATGTGTATGATCCAGTGCAGTCAACGTATCAACGGCCACCTCAAACGGTGTTACATAACCAACCGAAGAGCTGTCGCGTGGAAAACAAATTTGTGATCAAACCTATCATCCTGATCAACCTGGGACATTCTCCCTGCCGAAGGTGGACCAAACGCATATTGGAGTGATCTTCATTCAACACTATCGCAGTGATGGTGTTCTTTAGTGCGATTTGTTGTAAAACTATGCCTACTGTGTTTTTCCTCCGTGTGGTTGGTTGGTTGATCCTGTTACTTTGCATCCCCGTTCAATCATATAATGGTGATCTGGACGAAACAGTGGAGCACATTAAGATCGGTATGTTCGCGAATGATGCAAAAACATGTTTTTTTTCCGTGTAGCGATCTTAAAACCATTAATGAAGTAAGGGTAAAAGGAATTTCGTCTGAATATCGCTAGTAGAGCACTGGCATGAAATATGCTCGATCGTTCGGTACATTTTTCTACGGACGACGGAGAGTCGCACTAACGTACCGACCTACATTCCGCCCCAAAAATAGGTGAAATATTGTGTGACGACGCTTTGCTCGCTCCGAGAGGACGGACGTCGTTCGCTCATAAATCATTAACGCCGGGACTCGGAGTATCGGAAATGTGTTCAGTGGAAATATTTTAAGTAAATCTCATCCTTATGTATTTGAAATTCCGACGGTTGGTTGCAGTGCAAGAATTATCGTAAAAATATTTTTTTCTCTTTAAAGTGACACTTAAAATACGTGAAACATGACCCTTGCTTGTTAAATATATCGTCAGATTTGCATACAATTTCCACGAAATTTCCCTGACATTAACCTAATTTCAAGCAGATTTATATAGTCTTCGAGTCCGAAGCATATCAAGGAACTAAACTCAACAGAAGAAAGTTAAATTTTTATAAGAATCACCTTTATTCAAAGAAGATCATTAGAAACCACCCTAATAACGTCAAACATTATCCCTTCAGGAGGTCTGTTTGACGGTGCCACGGAAGATGCAGAACTCGCATTCCAGTATGCCGTAGAAGCGGTCAACAATGAGAAGCTATCGTACTCAAACTACCAACTGGAGGCGCAAGCCGTTCAGGTGAAGTACGGCGATCAGTTCGATGTGTCCAAGAAGCTGTGCCGTCTGTTGAAGGTAAGCGTATTGAACAAACTTTAAAAGATAGATCGTTTGTTTATGAACGGGTAGAACAAGCGCCGGTAGTTTATCAATATTTGGAAGTGATCGATGATTGACCATCCGTTTGATGATCTAATGCAACCGAATGTAAACCATCCGATGGACGGTAGAAAGCGTAGGAAGAGAAAAGCAGACTCGTGTAACATAAACAACGATCGAAGGCAGAGACCGTTTGTTGTGTTTTGGTTTAGAGTCTAGACAATCAAATAAATTCTTGGTGATTGGCCAAAGGCTTCATTCCAAATGCCTGGTTCAATTTGCACATCATTCATGATCATTAAACTCGGAAGCTCTTGTGAGCCTCTTGTGTTTGATTTAATGTTCTTCCTACGCTATAGCCAACCGTTATTCAAGATCGTTTATTGGTTTTCCAATCCAAGAGCTATTTTACTGCTGTCTCAATCACACACCTAATCAGATTGTTTTTCTTTAAATAAGGGCGTAAACCGCAACAGATTTATTTGTTGTTTTTTTTTTAATATGACAACTTTAGTACTAAGCAGTGGTGCATTAAACTCCTTGGAGGCCCTGGGCGGAATGATACTTTGGACCCCGATAACATCCTTAACGGGCTGCACGATAACATCCTTAACGGGCTGCCCGATAACATCCTTAACGGACATCCCGATAACATCCTTAACGGACTGTCCGATAACATCCTTAACGAACTGCCCGATAACATCCTTAACGAACTGCCCGATAAGATTCCTTAACGGACTGCCCGATAACATCCCTAACGAGCTGCCTGATAACATCCTTAACGGACTTCCCGATAACATCCTTAACGGGCTGCCCGGGACGGCTCTTACACTTCGGGGCCCCTTTAACATACGGAGAGGGTTTTCTGGTCCATTTCTAGGTCAATTCATACAGTTTTTTTCCTCATAAACAGCTTTTTTCGGGGCCACCCACACGGCGAGGCCCTAGGCGGACGCCTACTCCGAACACCGTTAGATCGTCCCACTAAAAGACTTATTACTAAAAGAAAATTAATGTTTGACAAGAAGTCCTATCGTCAGCTAACGTTACCAATCGCGCTTTCTGATTTTCATTTTCAGACTGGAGTGGCAGGAATCTTTGGACCGGGTTCTCCCAAATCGGCACTGCACGTCCAGAGTGTATGCGACGAGAAGGAGATGCCCCACATCGAGACCCGATGGGACGCATACACCAAACTGCCGACGCTCAACCTGCATCCCCATCCGCACATAATGGGGCGCGTATTTCTGGACCTGATCGTGGCGTTCGAGTGGAAAGATTTCACCATTCTGTACGAATCCGGCCCGTGGTTACCGGGGATCGCCGATCTGCTGAAGATGTACGATCCCAAAGGTTACACGGTGACGGTACGGCAGCTAGATCTACGCCTAAACGGCAACTACCGCGCAGTGCTGCGGCGCGTCAAGCTGTCGGACGATAAGCGCATCATTCTGGCGTGTTCGATCGAATCCATGCCCGAAGTGCTGAAACAGGCCCAGCAGGTCGGTTTGCTGACGGACCACCATCAGATCATCATAACTTCGCTCGATCTGCATACGATCGATCTCGAGCCGTATCAGTACAGTGGCACGAACATAACCGGCGTTCGGTTGATCGATCCCGAAGAGGACAAGATCAAGCAGGTGGCGGAGTTTCTGAATGCATCGCAAATCGCCAAAACGCTCGAACTGCATGACGGGCTGAATCCGGCCAAAATGCGCGTCGAGACGGCACTGATGTACGATGCGGTGCTGTTATTTGCCGAGGCACTGAAGCATCTGATTGGCAGCGAACCACCGCGTTTGCTCGAACCAATCGCGCTCAAGTGTGACGACCCAACCACGTGGAAGAATGGGTACAGTGTCATCAACTACATGAAGAGCTCCACAATACATGGGCTGACGCGGAGCATCAAGTTCGACCATCAGGGCCATAGGTCCGACTTTCTGCTAGACATTATCGAGCTCGGACCGGCGGGTTTGGAGAAGGTTGGTGTGTGGAATTCTACCGAAGGACTGAACTTCACGCGTAAAAAGGAACAAACGTCCCACGCGCTAGACGACGGTACACTGCAGAATCGGACCTTTCTCGTGCTGACGGCCATTGTAAGTTTGAAACGAGTGTTGGATGATGAACAGTGCATTAAGCAGATCCCGTTTACAGTCACCACCGTACGGTATGCTGAAGGATTCGCCGGTGAAACTCACCGGCAATGAGCGTTTTGAAGGATTCGGCATCGATCTCATCCATGAGCTGTCACTCATGCTCGGGTTTAACTACACCTTCATACTGCAAGAGGATGGCGTGTACGGGTCGCTCAACCGTGACACCAAGAAGTGGAACGGCATGGTGCAGGAGCTGCTCGATTGGGTAAATCACTCGGTTCCGGCAGCAACGTAACCACTTGGTCATACAATCCTGTGTCTTTTTGCAGCGTGCCGATCTCGCCATCACCGACCTTACGATCACATCCGATCGGGAAAGTGCGGTCGATTTCACCATGCCCTTCATGAACCTTGGCATCTCGATCCTGTTTCGTAAACCGACCAAAGAACCACCGTCCTTGTTCTCCTTCATGTCGCCGTTCTCGAAGCAGGTGTGGCTGTACCTGGGCGGTGCCTACATGATGGTATCCATGTCGCTGTTCGTGCTCGGACGTATCTCGCCGAAGGAATGGGACAACCCCTACCCGTGCATCGAGGAACCCGAAGAGCTGGAGAATCAGTTTAGCTTCAGCAACTCGATGTGGTTCACGATCGGTGCACTGCTGCAGCAGGGTTCCGAAATTGCTCCCAAGTAGGTGACGGACGGCCAAACCGTGGGTTGGTGTACTGGTAAACAAATGCAATATCTTTTAGGGCCCCTGCAACACGTGCCGTCGCCTCCATCTGGTGGTTCTTCACACTGATCATGGTTTCGTCGTATACCGCCAATTTGGCCGCGTTCCTCACCATCGAGCAGGTCGTCTCCCCGATCAACAATGCGGAGGATCTGGCTGCTGCCGGCGGGGCGGTGAAGTACGGTGCCAAGCGTGACGGTAGCACGATCAGCTTCTTCAAGGACGCAGAGTACGGGACGTACGCGAAGATGTACCAGTTCATGATGGCCAACCAGGATCTGCTTACCTCGTCCAATCCGGAGGGACTGCAGCGCGTCAAGACGGAAAACTATGCCTTCCTGATGGAGTCCACCTCGATCGAGTACATCGTGGAGCGGGAGTGTGACGTTACGCAGATCGGCGGACTGCTCGACGATAAGGGTTATGGGATTGCGATGCGCAAGAATTCACCGTACCGCAGCGCACTGAGCGAAGCGGTACTACGGCTACAGGAGCAGGGTGTTCTGACCTCGCTGAAGCGCAAATGGTGGAAGGAGAAGCGTGGTGGCGGTGCCTGTTCGGTAAGTAGCTCGGTTCCATGCTTCGTTTGTGCGTTCTCTCTCCCTCCAGCTGGAAGCTATTCGACGGTGTTGGGATTAGCGTGGTCGGTACGCTTTGCTTAAGTTTTTCCACCTTGAATCTTCTTGGCGTCCTGCCTTAGAATACGATGGAGGAGGGCGGTGCACTGGCACTCGAGCTGGCAAACGTCGGTGGTGTTTTTGTGCTGCTGATCGTCGGCTGTGTCGCGGCCCTGTTTGTCAGCTTCTGCGAGATGTTCTGTGACGTGCACCGTCGTACACGCGAGTTGAAGGTGGGTTCTGGGCGTGTCGTCCCAATTCCGATTCGCTTTGAACTTGGTGTTCTCTTCTCCAATAATTGTCGGCTTTCTCAACAGCTCGAACGACCCTTAGCAAGTTCCGTACCTTCAGCAATGTTTCCGTTACCCCGTTGTTTCCCTGGCACACACATTGGTATTTTCTTGAACCGCCAGCTTTCCCGTTGGTTCCACGGGAACGAACACAAGTTTGCCATCCAGACCGTTATTGTAATGCAAGTAGTAATGCTCTAGCTCTAGCAGTAGTTGTAGCAATACATGTAGAAATAGTAGTAGCAATAGTGTACGATCCGCCTTAACCAACCATTTTAGCGGCTGGACCAAACTCTGCCTATTACCCGTACAGGAATGCCTCCCGAACTCAACCAAGTTGAAGTACGTGTGGGGCATTTCACAGTCCCTCCTTGACATCTGCTGGATTGTGATTTTTCCCCATCAACATCTCCACAATCGCTGTACCCGTTTTGTTGCATCTCGTCCCCCCCCACGGTCGCATCTTAGCATTAAGATGTTCGCCCCAACCCACGGTCATTCTAATTTCTGTCTTTACTACACACCCTTTTTAAAATATGGCTGAATTAACTCCAACCAAAACAACCTTGTTTGTTGTGTACCACCCCCCTTTCCTTCCCCCCCTCCCAAAAACCCCCGTTTTCCGCAGCAAAGCACTAGTGACGACGGTGCCGAGGAGCTTGACATGGACAATGTCGGTGGCGTGTTTTTCGTCCTCTTTGTCGGTTGCTCATTCGCCAGCTTGTTTGGCTGCTGCGAGCTATTCTTCGTCATTGCACACCGAGCTAGGCGGCACAAGGTAACTACTACTACATCCTGTTTGTGATTCCCTAATCGCATGTCAACTCGTGTGGTGGTAATGTTGCGTACGCCTTTATCTCAACTCCTACTGGCTTAGAGCGTGTAGCTCCGGCGCGTACTAATCAATTATCGATTGTTTAACTCCTTCAATATAACATACGCGAGTCTTTTGGGTTGCGTATTTGCTCACTCGAACCTTTACTGGTAAGCTGAATAGTTGCCTTAAGTTTAGTTCAATATTTGACATGCCGATAGCAATACTAATTTATGAAAGCTTTGGACTTTTTCCGCTAGGTATACCGATATCTTCTTAAAGAAGCTTGTCGTACACCTGTTGTATCTACGATGTGTTTAAAACTGTTGTCTGTTAACCTGCGTCAAGCCTGTTCGAAGTTAATTCATTTCTTGTTTATCCTTTCCCCAACCACCCGTAATTTCGTACATTGCCGTACACGTGTTAGGTACCGTTCCGTGAGGAACTTATGGCCGAACTACGCTTTGTGGCCAAATGTCACGGGAACACCAAACCGGTCAGACATCGTAAGAGCTCATCCGCCTCCGCAGAGAACTCACTCGAATCGGCCATGGAATCGGCTGGTCAGTCGGCCACCTCCAGCAAACAGGACCTGTCGGGCAGTCCAACCGGTGGCGGTGCTGGAATTGCCGAAGGCCGGGACACCGAATCCGAGAATCGGCAGCGTAAACAAAACGGCGGAAAATCGGCACTAAACGGCAGCACTCGGAAGCTGAAATCGGATGATTAATGGTTAAGAAGACCGTCACCGAATATGCGTTGATGTTTGCCACGGTTGTTGTTAAAGGGAAAGTATTGTTAACGGCTTGTCTAAAGGTTGGAGACAAGAGCTAGGGCATTGTAGAATCCCTTGTTTCACAATAAAGATGTCTAAAGTTAAATAATATTATCTAATTCTAATTCAGTTTTGTAAATTCTAATCGTTTACAACATAACTCCAGCGCTAAACATGCAAAGCCACGCGACCGTTCGTGACGATCTCCGTCGCTAATGTGACCGAGGTAAGTTCGCGAAACGATTATGAGATGGTTAAGCTGGGCGCTAACGATAACACATGCCCACCGATTTCGCAATCACCCAAACCCATTTCACCGCATTGTTTTCAAGCGTTTGTTCAATGCGAACAACAATCCGTGGGAAGAAAGCTAACTTTACACCCAATCGCGATCAATGATCGATCATCACAAGTTGTAATCGAATGAGACAGATAATCTGTACGTACCGAACACGATGACGGTAGGAGTCGCATTAAGTGTACAATCCCGAAAGTGCTACCAACGGTTAGATGCTGCTGGTGCTTTTCTACCACGTGTAGGTGTACCAAAAAAACTTATCGCCCACAGAAAACCCGATAAGATACACTTTATTGGGAATCGAATTGCTCGTTGAGTACCGGTATCACTATCACCCGAAGGACGATAGTATGCATGGCGGCAGTACGACATCATCAACCTACGGGAGGTCGTATATCGGTACTATCTCTCAGTAGCAGTAAGCACCACCTGGTAGTGGGGAATATAAAGGCGAATCACTTACCGGTGAGCGTTTTCATTCGTCAGTGAGCGTGGCTGGTAGACAGTGCAGCCCACAGCTTGGAGTGAATTATTTGCTAGGTCTGGAACAATCGTACCAACAAGATGCGTTCGTTTTTCGACCGAAGAACGATCCCGCTGCTGGTCATCATCGTGGGACTGTCGGCGGCACTGATTGCCGTTTGCATCGATGCGTACGCTGGTGATTCGGATGATGAAGATCGTCCAAAGCAACCCGATGATCAGGCACCGCTGGAATGCGACCAGGCGTCAGTCACTACAGCGAGCGGTGCGTTCGTGAAGCACAGTGCCTTCTGTTCGGGAGATCTGATCTTTGAGGATAACTTCGATCGGTTGGATTTGGAACGGTGGCAACATGAGCATACGCTTAGTGGAGGTGGTGTAAGTATAGTGCTGTGCAAAGCTTGTTGCTAGTGCCTTCTCTCACGCGACTCGTACTGTACGTTCCGCTAGAACTGGGAGTTCCAGTACTACCTAAACAGTCGACGCAATTCCTACGTGAAGGATGGCATTTTCTTCATCCGTCCAACGCTGATAGCAGACGAGCAAGGCGAAGGGTTTCTCTCGAGTGGAACTTTGAGCATCCACGGTGGTACACCGTACGATTTGTAAGTATAAAAGGACGAAACTCAATGGAACATTGTGGTGTGTAAAACTGCAATGCACGCGTTGTCATTATTTCACCCCGATAGTTGCACAAATCCATCAGACTACGGCTGTGAGCGACAGGGCAGTCCAACGAATTACCTGAACCCGATCAAGAGTGCCCGCATCCGGACGATCAACTCGTTCAACTTCCGGTACGGAAAGGTTGAAATCCGTGCCAAGCTCCCGACCGGTGACTGGCTGTGGCCGGCCCTTTGGCTGATGCCGAAGCTGAACCAGTACGGTACGTGGCCCGCATCGGGTGAAATCGATCTGATGGAAAGCCGTGGCAATCTCGACTACAGTGTTAACGGTAATCAGTTGGGTGTGGAACACGTCGGTACCACCTTACACTTCGGTCCGTACCCGGGACTGAACGGGTACGAAATGGCAACATCCGCTAAGTACTCACCGTCCGGGCAGGGTTTCAATAAGGATTTCCATCGCTACCAGCTTGAGTGGACGCCAGACTATATGCGATTCTTGGTAGACGACGAGCAGGTGATGCAGGTGAACGGTAACTTTTGGGAGCTGGGTCGTTTCGGTGAACGGGATCCCAATGCGCACAATCCTTGGGTTACCGGTGGTAAGATGGCACCGTTCGATCAGGAGTTCTACATCATCTTAAACCTGGCAGTTGGTGGAACGAATGGATACTTCCCCGATACGCCACCGGCAGTTAACGCTAATGGTAACAAACCATGGGTAAACCCATCCTCTACCGCGTTCCGCGATTTCTGGTTGGGCCGAACGGACTGGCTGCCAACGTGGAAGCTGGAGGAGAACGATAGTGTCGAAGCATCGCTGCAGGTGGATTATGTGCGGGTCTGGGCATTATAACCGATGGAAGTGCCATTTTAAGTAGTGTGTGTGTGTATGTTACGTTTAAGGGAGGGGTTTTGTGATTTTTTTATTATTGAATTTTCCTTTTCTTCTTATGTTCGACACGATTGGGATTGCCTTGTACACGATTCACGGTGAGAGGTACGTACGATCCGTCGAACGAATTAAGTCCATCACTGTTCGGTTTCGTGCGAGGTTTGTTTTGCTGTTGATATTCGTGCTTAGACACAACAATGCCACTGCTAGCTTTATCGGATAAGGAAATAAAATTTTCCATTTCTTGCGCAACACGCTGTTTGGGTTGATTCTTGTCCGGGACGTCACGTTTGCGCGGTTCGAATACGTACAGCTTTGCCACTTCTTCGTCTGTCAGCGGCACATCGATGGGTTTCTTAGTTTTCGATGCCAATATTTTCCGATTAGTTTTAGGCTTCGTTTTGCTTGCCTTTGCTATGTATCCATTCCGAACCGAAATATCCTTCATCCATTTCAACAGATCCTGAACGGGTTCGGAGTGTTCGTTTTCTTTTGGTTTTGGTACTGCCATCAGCACACTGTTGCTGCAACAATCGGCCGGAAAGGAAGGCAGTGCTAGCACAAGCACGGACGGATTTCGCTTCCTTGCCATCTGTATGATGAGTTTGGCAAAGATTTGTGGATTGAACGTGTCCAGCACAAAGAGTGCTGCAACTTGACCATTTTGAAGTAATTTTATGACGCCATTACAGCCGCTGATAATGTTTTTCCTAAGCGAAAGAAAGGTTGCAAATTAGTTCAAAGCCTCGGAAGTGATCATCGACTAGGCGCCGTACCGTTCCACTTGTTGAAGAAATCGTGAGCACCGCTTGATTTCATTGTCCGGTATGCGGGGCCTGTGGAAATTTGTAGAAAAATAAAGCAATGAGCGACATTCGATAACGAATCAATACAATGGTGCATTAAGCGGCTGATCGTTGTGTCATACCCAGCAAGGGTATGATGTATTGTTATCATCACTGAACATACGTTATCTAACCGATAGCGCTAACGATTTGTTTACCGAGTGTGATGAAGGCGTTGTGCCCTTCTACTGGTATTTAACATACAATGCAACTTTTTTTTTCAATAGTTGAAACAACTCTTGCAAACTTACCACGCAACGTCCAATGGTTGGGCTAACACATTTCGCAGGTTTTTCGACGATTTTTTCGGGTTTGTTTTAGCTTTGCTCATGATGGTATGGGGCACAAAAACACTCTTTCGTTTTTGATGTTCCTTATCCGCCTTAGGTTATATTATATTATATCTTTTCACTACTCAAATAGATCAAATTAAAGCAACATTTGTTCAACTAGAGTAACATTTAACTACAAGAAATGGGTTAAAAATGCACGGCGCTTTAAATACGCATGGTATTTTTGCCGACAACCAAAACAACAATGCCATTTGTTTACATCGAGAGCTGTCAAAATTGCCGCGATTCGAACATGCGTGTTGCTTCGAAAATCGCTTTTTCGAAAACTACTTCGAATTTTTAAATGACTTCGTTTCTATCCCGTTTTTTCTAAGCATTTGAAAAACGTTCAGGAAATAATTCTTCCTCTTGGAGAGTCAATGATCGAAGTCTTCTTATCTGGTCCGAGAAAGAACATTTATCCATATGAGCATGAATAACAGTTGTGCAGCGCGGTTTCTCATCACTGTAAGTAACCTGGCCAGTGAGAAAGATTCTACATCCGATCTAAAATGAGATTGGCAACACAGATATCGATCTTTTTGAAGATATCTAATCATAACCAAAGAAATAAAGGATGATTGTATGAAATAGTAGAATGCAGAATAGAGATTGTTTTATTCTCTTCCATTTATATTTCTTTGTTATCTAGATTGATGGAATTATTCGTTTTGGGAGAATTTTGATTGGCGCTAGAGACTTGAACGAAAGGGGAGAGAGAAAAATAACATCTAACGGTGGAAAACTTCAAAATAAGACCCACCTGGAAAAACATATTTAGTAATGGTGTTTGTTCATTTCTTTCTATAAGCTCTGCACTAAAATAGTAAAAAAAAACTCATTTTCTCTTTTCTTTTTGTAAAAAGACAATATATTTAGCTGCTATTCCTATAATACACAAGTATATACTTTGTTCTGTTGTTTTTTGTTTTCTTTTTAAATTAAAGTGCTTACTTACGTCATTATAACTTTGTAACAATGCAGGTTAACATAAATTTTAATTTCGTTTCATTATTCATCCATGCACATAAAAGCGGAGGCGTCGTGTTGGACGTGTTGTTAAAATATGATGCTTGTTGTTGTTTGCCTTTACGAAATGCGAAACACCGCACCGAGAGTGTACGAAAGAATGAATGAAAAAAGACAAAACAACAGACAGAAAAAAATAGTGCAAAAGAAAATGCACATAAACAATAAGAAATGTTGATCGATATAGTGGCATAAATACATTACACAAAAGCATGAATCACACACAAATTACAGCTATTTTGCATGAAAATGTGTAAATGATAAGTGCATACCAGCATGGACAGTAAAACACTTTAAACGATAATATACTACCGAAACGGGCACTAGCGAGAGAGAGTGAGTGAGAATACACATGTGAGTACACAGGATAGATAGAGATTATACGTCTTAATGTTGACAATAAATCTACAAACTGGGGGATGATGGGGTTTGGTTTTGCCAAGGGTAGTAGAATAGTGCCGTTTGTCGTATTGTTTCCTATTGTTTCCTTGCTGGGGGAGTGTGTTTCTTTTCCTTATCAAGCATCATCTTGCTCTTTATGCACTCGCAAAAGAACGTCGAGCTTTTTCGAAGGCTGTGTGTCAAAATTGATCGCGTTCGAAACTTTGGTGCTGAACAAATCTTAGTGCCAGGGACTTAAAAGACGAGAAAAACGATTACCTCCACTAGATAGTAATGAAAGATAAAAAACAAGCAACACTACATAAGAGAGAAAAACAAAGCAAAAGAAACGAATGAACGACAAATACATCGGTATAGCAATAAATTTTCTCTGCGCAAAACCAAAGACTTATCAACAGATTAATAATGGTTTAGCTACAATATTTGCTTCCGTTTGTTCATTAACTTCTCTGCTTTCGATGGCAACAGAAGAAGCAATTGCTGTTGATTTAAACTGTTTGGGTAGTGTTTTGTTCACCTTTCGTTTGCTCGTATTTCCCGTACACGCATACGCACACGCTTAAACCTGTGTGTTATGCGTTCTATTCTATTTGAGATTGAAATGTTGGCCGGTCCGGATTAAGTTTGTTAGCAAAAAAAAAATGTAAGCTTATTTTCGTTATCGTTCAGTTAGATTCAGCAGAGTGCTTCTCCTTTTCACCAATATTGTTTGCCTGTTTGCTGATGTGTGTCAATTGGCGTTGCGTACCTAACACGCGTTCGCATTCCGCCCGTATCGTACCGATCGGTGTAGAGGTGTAGTACGGTTTTTTTCTTGCAGTAGAGTTTGTTTCATTCGCGTTTTGTTTTCAATTTTTTGTTCCATACTAAAAAGGCATTTTCAACTTCTTGTTTCCAGTGTCGCTTCCATCTTCGATCCATCGTCATAATGCTAAGCAGCTTGCAATATATAGCCATTAGTTTGAGTGATTTCAATGAGAGGGAAACGCGAAACCTCGAACAGCTCATCCTCATCTTCTACTCTTGATTAAACCTCCTTTTCTTCTACAATGTACTTCGTGTACTGCTGTTTTCATCTCTTTTTTTACCATTGTTTCTGCGTTTGTTTTTTTATGAAAAAGTTTAAACAACTTCATCCACTAAATGCAGCTGCTGTTTGGTTGCCGTTCTCTATTCCTTACTTTCGTTATTTTTAGTTGTTCCAGTTATCCTTTCTCTCCCCCACCTCAAAATCGACGTTCATTGTGGTGTATGGTTTTGTTTGTTTAGGTAATTATTTAGCTTAGAAGAAAACAATTAATCGTATTTTTTTTTCACCATAGAAAAAGTTGGTTTTGATTGCGCGACTACCCATTTGTTTGTTTTCCAGTATCAATTCGTTTTGTTTCCTCCGTATTCTTTTCTATACCTTATTCGTTTTGCTTCTACACCTTACAATCTGTTCCTAGCACTCGAAGGAGGGGAGTGGAGAGGAATTGACGGATAGCTACAAATCCATGTCCTTAACTAGTCAGCCTAGCGATCTTTAACGATCAAACGTAAAACAAACGAACCAAAAAATGGTGTACGTTTTGCACTGTTCAATGATTGATGCGGGTTCGTTTGATTCCTTTTTTACACTTCCGGTGCGGATATAGACCTCCGGAGCCTCATCTCACCGGCATTGCGACTTACCTCTATTAGACTTGCAGTTGAATAGTGTTTGTGTGAACAGATTCGCTACTAACGATCAATACAAAAAATGCAGTTTTGTCTATACTCTAGCTCAAAACATATGTTACAGTTATGGCGGTGGCTGTGGCAAATCGAAATTGCCAGCCATGGCAGCTGACCTTACGTGTAGTGAGCCGGTTTCTACGGACCCGAGTTAGTTCTTCTATAGCCACAAGTATCCTTGTTCGTTTTGTTGGTTTGTATCCTTACTCTGTTCTGTTTTGCTTTAGCGCCCTAGCTTTAACACCGATACGTACAGGAGACATCATTGACGACGACGACACGATGACACACTATGCTGCAGCTTATATGATCTGTGGGGACTGTCGGTTGGCTACTGCTTTAGACGACACATTCACAAAATTGTACACCAAAGGATACTCTACTTGGGGATTATACTCACGGCCACATGCGCGAGTCACTGCATCTGCTCTGCTAGCAGTACCTTCAAATCCTAAGCTCGTGGTAGTTCGCAGGAAACTTGCAATATGGCGTCCGTTTCGTTCGGTGACTGATGCTTCGATCGCTCGTGTAAATGATAATGGTTACATTTTGGTGGTCCGTTTTTGCAGAAATATGTGAACGGAAAGTGCGACCGAGCCAAACACACCGGTCAAAGTACGGTGCGCAACTCAAGCGAAGAAATCATTACAGGTCGTACCGGTGCAGCAAACACACGCTTAGTTGGTAAATATGCTTCGCTAACGCCACACCCGAGATCCCGCCCCGTGGCGTGTAGGTGCGCATGGTATTCGATCGTCGACGATGGAAACGGTACACCGTTTGCTGGACCGTTATCGTTGCACGAGCTTCCGGTACAGCCGGTAGTAATAGTTCTGATAGTTGTGCTCCATCGGCACCGATCGAATACCGCACAAATCCTACCAATACAGCACCCGGATGTGATCGACGACGCGCGACTTGAAGTACGTGCCCACGATCCCGAAGAAGGTCGCCAACACGGCACAGGCCACCAGGGCCTGCATCGCGCAGTGCACCGCCGGCTGACCCGGTGCCACATTGTACTGATGCCGGTGGCGTCGATGCAGATCACCGTGATGAGGCCGCATGTACTTCTCGTCGATCTCGTGCTCGAACGCGGGTATAATGGCAAGATTGATCACCTCCGGCAGTGCATTATCGTCACCATCCCCAATAAATGTTTCCTCCTCGCTTTCCTCCTTGATAACGCGCGGTGGCAATGCCGGTGTTGTCCGCCGGTTAATGTAGAACCGAGACCGACTGAACCCGTTCACACTGTACCCCGCACGCCGGTGCTGTTCATCTTCCGCAGCAGGTCGCCGGAGTTGAGGCTCGTGGTGTTCACCAACGCTCGTGCCGTTCGGTAGGCCGTGCTGAAGATTGTGCAACAGCGAGGACAGCAGATTGTTGTTCGTTCCGATGCGCATCTTGTTCGTCGACGTTTCGCTATTTGGTATTTTGATTGTGTTCGTTTCCAAGTACTGATTCTTGCGTATACCCAACACCTCCGACAAGGGGCGATTGATGAGCAGCGAGTTTTCCTGTCGATCGTACGGTTGGAACGGACCGGAACCGGGTGCCATTAGCGTACCGTCCAGCTTGCCAAACGGACCGCTGCTGGTCGGTGTGGCCGGAACGTTCGAGGCGGTGCTTGATGGAGCGACGTGTTGATGTACGTTGCTCTGATGATTGTTGCGTGGCATTGGTGTAGTGATGCGCGGGTACGCAACCGTCGGTACCTGTTCAATACGACTAGCTCCCCCACCGAGCGCAGCATTGTTCTCCTGCGAATCATCACCCGTGTCCGGTGGATGCGAATCAACGATCACATTATTGACGTTTCTATTAAAACTATCATAACTATTACCGTAATTATTATGACTATTATAAATATTATTATTGGTAATATGTTTAATACTGCTGTTAGTGTTGCTTGAGCCCGCCCCGCTAGCGGGTGAATTGCCACCGGTTGCACTGCCGTTACTATTGTTATTATTATTATTATTGTCGATCAACTGTAGTATGTCCTTGGCCGTGATGGGTTCGTACTTGTTGCGGAACGTGTCACCGTTGTCGGAGGCACCCCGGTACAGCAATGCCACCTTACCGTCGGCCGTTATGACAGGCGTGATCTTGTTCTGTCGCTGCTCCACTGCACCGCCACCGTTCGACACTACACCGGCACTGTTGCCATCGGATGTTGCTTTTCGCGTTGATTCATCCTCGGTCACCTTCGGTTCCACCTTGTAGACAATGCCCACTTTCCCGTTCGGTGTGGAGATGATTTTGATGGAATCGTTCTTTCGCAGCTTTCGATTGCTGCTGATCCCGGACAAAAGATCACCGTCGCCGGAATCGCTAAAGTCATCAAACTTCGACTTAAACCGATGCGGTGCCGATTTGCTCTTGATGTTACTCAGATAGTCCTGCATAACATTGTCGGTTCCGTCGTCCGGCGCAGTGCCAGACGGTGACTGTTTCGTCTGCTTTCGCCTTTGCTCTTCTTCATCCTCCTCGGCACTGTAATCGTCGTAGTAATCATCGTCCTTCACATCGACGATTCCCACCTTTCGACGGCTTGCCTCCAACCGCTGCTTTTGCCGACGTATGATCTCTTCCAGGTCGTAATCTTCGTCGTCGAACAGATCGTCATCTTCGGTGGCTTCCTCCAGCTCATCCTCGCTGAACAGAGGTTTCTCCTTGAGCTCTTCCAGCTGGTGCATCACCCGACGAAACTCATCTCCAGTCGTAGTGCCGACTGGGAAAGTTTCGGTCGTGTGTGACGCGATCACCGGAACCACTGCCAGTGGGGCCGGTGCTGGAGCATCGTTCTGCATCATCTCATCGTCGTAATCGACCTCAAAGTTTATCCACTTATCACTAGAGCTGCTGTGTGTAGTAGTAGTAGTAGTAGTAGTAGTAATAGTATTTAAATTAGCTTCACTTAAACTAGATAAATGTAATTCTAGGGTGCCATTCGTCTGCTGGCCATACGGGTTTATGCCACCGTGAGATGCTACATGCTGCACAGATATTATTGGTGGTGGTTTATGGGTAGTCGCGTCTTGCAGTCAGTAGCATTTCTTTGTACAGTGGCATTTTCGCACAATATCCAGCTGTTTCACGTATTTGGTGTTGTTGCTGCACACCATGCGTACCTGTAACAGAGTGGCAAAGGCGGTTTGATTAGATACGTACCGACTAATCGCTATATCCCTTCCCCCTACAAACACGTCACACATACCTTTCTTCGGCGTACGACTTTGGCTGCGCAGCATTGATTGCCGCAACCGCCAACGCACTTCGCGTACTTGAGCGGTTGCCTCGAACGGCAATCGTTTTCTGTGTAGTACTCTCGCACTTGCTCCTTGCGGCAAGTGTTGGCTGCTGTTAAAATGTAGTGGAAAAGCGTAAATAAGATTATATGATCTTCATAACATCTAACTTCGTAAATAAACTAACACTACGCGCATGCTTTTCTCAAAAACCTACTCTTCCGTGGAATCGGAATTTTGATACGATTTAAACGGTTGAGTCAAAGACCAAACTTTGTTACAAATTACTGAGCGCCTCATGCAAGATCATAGTTTAAAGACATCAACTTCAAATCAACTTCGAAAGAAAGCCAGATAATAAGGAAACATTTTATGTTTGGTTAACGATTAGTTTGAAAGCGTATTAGCGTATGCTTTGTTGTTAAATTCAAAGTTTTGGCCAAAAGGCCAATTTAAAAAACAAAACCAAAAAAAAAACAGAACACATTAAATTGGCTTTCGGCAGATGGGTGACGAAGCAAAATTAGTGAAGAATAAAAAAAAAGCTAATTGATATCAAAAAGTTGTTGCTATACCGGAAGAGGAAGTTTTGAAGGGGTCCTCGTCGATCACTAGCGATACCGATCCCTCACCTTGGTCGCAGTATTTGCCCTTGGTGCCCTTCTTACACTTGCACGTGTAGCCACCCTTACCGTTCGGCACACACTTTCCTCCCCGCTTACATTGATGATTCTCGCAAGGATTGACCTACAAGTTGAACAACAAACCAGAGACAGAACATTAGCGTATCTCTTACTACATGCGAATAGTAGGCGGTACTACCTCTTTAAGGATCACCGGTGTTTCCTGCATAAAATCGTCATCCATTTCGCCTTCATTATCCGGGTCCAGTAGCGCACAGCCCGGTGTGATCTTTTGCTGCCGTGCGGCATTTAGAAAATCAACCTGCTTGTGATTAATCCACACTTCCTTCATGCAGCCCTTGAAGCTGGTCAGGTTGCGGAGGTGCCACTGTTTGTACGCTTGCTGGCCTGGCTCTGCCGGCAAACCTCCCAGGTACATCGGGCTCGAAAGCTTCAGAAAATCCTTCGAACCTTCGTTGATGATGGAACGTGCCAGGCCACGGTCTACTCGCAGTGTAAAGTTTTTCTTAATTGCCAGCAACTCCACCATGTGATATTTGCCATCGGCGACCATTTCGAAGCTGTACATCGTGGAGACGGGATCGTTGCCTACGTCATAGCTCACACGTATGCGCCCATTAAACAGTTCCACCGCCAAATGCTCATTGTGGCCATCGTACATCAGCACACCGTTCTGCTGTGTGCTGCTGAACACGATCGTAACGTTCGCTTCCGGCTTGGTACGGAGCGGTTCCAGCTCGATGAACGAATTGTTGTGCAGGAACGTTAGGCTGGTCAGATATTCACACCGTTTGCCCGAATAACCCGGGGCACACTTGCAGATATAGTCCGCGCTGGAAGGGTTCGGCTGGAAGCACACACCGAACTTGCACTCGTGCTGCTGGCAGGGAGATGTCTGCGGGTACATCATTGCAACCATTGGTGCACCTTCGCAGAACTTGCCCGTAAACTCATTCGGACACTTGCAGGTGTAATCATTAATGCCATCCACACACTTTCCACCGTTCTGACACATATGGTTCACGCAATCGTCTATGTTATCCGAACAGTTAAGCCCACGATAGCCGGGCAAACATTCGCACGAGTAGTGTGTCGTATGATCGACACACTTCGCTCCATTCTGGCACGGATTAAAGTCCTTGCCGCAGAACTCAATCTTGCTCTCGCAGTACTCCCCGGTGAAGCTGGCCGCACACGAACAGCTGTACGAATTTACCCCATCCACGCACGTACCATTGTTCTGACACTTGTGTTCCACGCAGTCATCAATGTTAACCTCACACCGGGATCCGGAGTACCCATGCAAACAGTGACAGCTGAATCTTCCCTCCTCCAGCACCGTACAGGTACCGTTGTTACGGCATGGATTGCCGTAACACGCATCTATCATAAACTCACAGTGCGTACCGTGATAGCCCGGTTTACACTTGCACTCGTACTGGCGCTCCGGCAGTGCACTACACACGGCTTCGTTCTTGCACGGGAAGGTGTAGCACGCATCGCACTTGGACAGTATCTCGTTGCTAACCTTGCCGGAGCAAACGAACTGGGCGGCTGGTGTCGACAGGATTAGCTTATCCTTCATCGGTTCCGGTTCGGCGCAACGAGCAATGCCTGGTTCTACGTAATCTCGCTTAACCCATTCGGACAGCCAACGAAGCGCACAGTCACAGTACAGTGGATTACTTCCAAGGGCACTGCAAGAAGGAGAAGAGATACAAATCAGCCATGTGCAATCAGACAAACGTTCGGTTCCGGCCACTTACATGTGTGTTATCGATTGCAGATCGTTAAACGTTCCTTCGGGAATCATAGATATTTTGTTGCCGTGCAGCGAAAGCACCTTCAAATTGGTTAATCCGGAGAGCGCATGCTTCTGCACACATTGCAGATTGTTGTAGCTTATGATGCTGAAAGGCGAACAAAGATTAGATGCAACTTATGACTTCTGCACAGTGAAATTGCACCGAAAAACAACACTTACAGCGTGGAGAGTTTGCTAAGGTTCGCAAACGTATAGTTGGACAGAATGCCGATCTGGTTGTTGCTCAAATCCCTGCGGTGGTAAAAGATTACGCATTAGAAACACTTCAGTTGCCGTAACGATTTGCAAAACCATTATAGCTTACAGTCTCGTAAGAGCCTTCAGATGGTTGATACGGTTGGAGTGTATCATTGAGATTTCGTTCGACTCCAGATACAGCTCCGTCGTTTCGGCCGGGATGGATTTGGGGATTTCCTTCAGCTTGTTACGCGAGCATCGGACGACCGTACCGGTGCAGGTGCAAGACGGTGGACAGTACCCTTCACCGAGACAGCCCTGATCCATGTCCGAGGAGCACTTAAAGTCAAAGTGTGGCAGATCCTTGATCGGTACGTCGCGCACCTTCGACGGAGAGGTGCAGCGTGCCGGCGGTCCGTTCAGTTGCTTCTTTCGCAACCAGTCCGAAAACCAGGCAAGGTGGCAATTGCAACGGAATGGGTTCGAGGCGAGATTTCTGCGTTGAAGAGCGGTGCAAAAAAAAAACATAAACACATAAAACGTGGTTGCCCCGCGCGTAATCCTTCGTCGAGTTTGAAGAGATTACGGTCCGCAGTGCTACTTACAGCTGTGTCAGTGATGTCAGGTAGTCGAACGAACCGGGCATCACGCAGGTAATAATGTTATCGTAAAGCGATCTAGAAATAGAAATAAATGTCAGAAGCATCCTTTGCAACGTAAAAAAAAGAAAGATACAATCACTTACAGCGTTTTCAGCTGGTGGAGTCCCAAAAACATCTTGTTGTGCACTTCGGCGATTTTGTTTTCGCTCAAAAACAGCTCCTGAATTCTGGTGGCACCTTCGAAGGCATTCGGCTCGATACCGGATATCTGATTCCTTCGCAAATCCAGCTTTGCAAGATTTGGCAGCCGACCGAACAGTCCATCAGACTTAATGCGATTAAGCTCGTTATCGTTCAGTAATCTGGAGCGAAATTTCGAAGAAAAAGTTAACACATCTTACTAGAGGGCTGACGAAAAGTGGAGAAGAAAATAAAAACGACGTCAATGCTTACAGTTCCGTCGTGTACAGAGGAATATCACGCGGGATTTCTTTCAAGCCCCGACCGGAACAATCAACCGTGGTACGATCGCAATGGCAAGCCGCCGGGCACTCCTGATCCATGCGACATTCGCCGGAATATTTGATCTTGCTGTAATCATCCGTGCCTGCAGAGAGAGAAAAAAAGCATTTAAAACCACCCAAACAGACCCAAGTAGACCTTCGCAAGGATTAGGCAGCGAGGAAAGCTTACATTTGAACTTTTCATCCTTCAAAGCTTCAATCCGGCGGCGTTGCATACGCTTCGGCGCGTCGCACCGTGCCCCACTCGTTTCGATGGGATTCTGGTGCAGATAATCGCCCAACCAGCGAAGATTGCAATCGCAAATGAAAGGATTGCGTGCCAAATGTCTGCAAAAGAGGAAACCGCCGATTCAGTGAAATAATGTTGCGACCCAGTGCGAATGTTGAGGGGACAGCGGTACAGCGATTGGATACTTACAGCGTTTGGATGCTTCTCAGGGAGTCGAACGTACCGTTGGCCAGTGACTGAATGTTGTTATCGTACAGTGACAAAAGGCTAAGATTATGCAGATCCTTGAAAGCGTCCCTTCGCACGCAACTGATTTCGTTTGCGTTCAGCAGCAGCAGCTGGAGTGAGGTTAATCCTTTGAAAACGCTCGCCGGTAAATCCTTAATTTTATTACCATAAAGAACACTGTGAAAGGCAAACCACGGAAAGGAAGTCTTCAGTCAGTGGGTGAATGAAAAGCGCGTCGGTTGGTGTAGCAAAGCAAGTCTGAGAGCTTTTACTAGACCATCCTTGTGTGAAGGGATGGTAAGGTCGCTCTGTTTACTTATGATAAGAATTTTACGTCCTTTTGGTTTGCTACTCAGATTAGGGTTGCGTTGAATATTTCATCCCTCGCTCTATCTCTCTTTTCTCTCTACCCTCTTAAGAAATGGAACCTATTTCCGGACTCCCTTTTTTTCGCATACTACTTACAGCGACGTTAAGGACTTTAGTCCACTGAAGGCATCGTAGGCGACTCGCGAAATATTGTTATTTGACAAGTCTATCCGCTTAAGGCGCCGGTGGTTAGCGAACGCTTTCGGTGGAATTTCGGTGATGTAGTTCTGCTCGAGCCGGCTGTAAAAATATTTAGATTACATATTAATGCCCGAAGCTGCTGCCGAGATGTCGCCGGTCGCGCACTAAAAATACTTACAGCTCGGTTGTGTCGTCCGGCAATGTGGTCGGGACGGTGGTAAGACTTTTCTCCCGACAGTCCACTATTCCGTCGGCGCAGCGGCAAGGATGTGGGCAGAGGCTACGGCCGCCGCACTCCATCGGGGCGTTCTCCGTTAAACCTGCGAAGTAAATTGTATCCAGTGTGAAAAATAAAGCAAGTGCCTGGTGTTGTGGCGTGATTTGAATTAATTTATGGAATGGATTAAATTTTTACACAGACTGCACAAGATAGTACGCCTTTGGAGTGATTTTTAATGTCGGTGGTTTAATGTAAATCGGTGGATAAGTAGAAATATGTATTTTTTAACTATTAAAGCAAGTGTATCAAGCCTATTTAACAATCAGTGATACAAATAGCCTAATATAAGCTTATGATGGATGTTTCCGCTGTTATTACAATTTGTCATTCATTTTAATTACTTACATCACAAATTGAGTAATTTGGTGATTGAAAAACGCATCATTCAACAGTTTATGTTTGATTAAATTAATTTCAATACAAACTCCCAGTAACTCCATCTAAAATACAAATTTTGGAGTCAATTGCCAATTGAACACCCCCGTTATTTACGCATGTGTCCCCATGAGCTGTAATTGCAATTTATCTTGTGCTGTTGGATATCTCTAATGGAAATGTGCTAGATAGACTATTTTCCTCACTTTGAATAGGATGCTGCAACACATAATTGATAAAGAAAAAAACGTGAATCAGGCTACAGAATAATGTAAGAGACATAATCGATTGGCTTGGTCTAGACACGTCGGCAAACTCCGAACTCCCAACATTTTGGGCCGGTCGAATGGGCGATTATTTTTCCAGTAATTTGATTTCATTGATCCAAACGCGTGAGTGTGGGCTTTGTATTCCGCCGTTTCTAACCGGTGGTCAGTCTTTCATCTGCTAACACCGTACGAAGTGTGAAATTCGCAAACCAACCCCCCGCAGTCACCAGTGCGTGGCCCTTTTCCATGGGTGGACACACGCTCACGAAGGTGGCATAAATTAACATTTACATATTCATGAGTGTCACGTACGCTGGAAAACTGTATGCAGTACTGGCCCCTGCAGTACTGGCCCATGGAAAATGAATCCTACGAGTGCCATGGTCCCTGTTCTGCTCGCACCGTCCTCGGGGGTGTGTCGTTGTATACAGGTGCGGTGTCCAGATTGCTTCTGGTTTTCGCGGTTCTTACCGCGATTTCGGCGATGGTGTTGATGATGATGATGGGCACGGGTACATGTTGTGCATGTTGGTTTATGAGTTTGTTCCCCACGCAGCAGGAAATGCACGGGAACTGCACGACACAGCGCGCGTGGAAAATTGATGGACCCATTTGCAGTTAAATTTGCCTTCCACAATCACTCAATGGCGTGGCACATTTGAGTGGCGATCAGCCAAAATCCAGCGTTTGACCTGTTTTCCAATGCGTGCAATTACAAATCGAGCGTTCGGCCTGATAGCACGAGGTTGCCCGGTTGGATCACGGGCACTTTGTGGTGGATTTGATTGGTTTAAATCTACTGCAGGATTTTTATTTTCCCGTTGTACGCTCATCTGCCGGAAGCTGCCGTTTTTATCCGCCACATGACACGAATGAGATTATTTCTGAACGCAATTTGCATTTGATTGTGAGCGAAAAACAAGGAAACACGGACACCGCACCATGTCGTTGTCGCTGGAAACTTCATTAGAATGGTGAGGAAAATAAATTAGTGTCCTATCACGTTTGATATGGTTTCGCGCCAAGTGTCGGACGTGTTTGGGTACTACCGAGTCCGTTGCAGTGCGCTACCATAATTATACTGAACATGAGGCAAAACAAGGAAAAAATACGAAGCACATTTGCGTGTGTCGCATAATGCAACGGGCAATTAGTTTATGGTGGCAAATTTTTATAAGAACGGTAGTTAATACCTCGAGGACTTGTGGAATTTGCTGTGCAATTTATGGTTCGTGTCAAACAACATACTTAAGTATACTTTAATGGCCGTAGCAAAGCAGGGAGAATTTAACAAGAATTGGCCTTCGATCGATAGAAATTATTCAGAGTGGTATATACGACGTAGACTCACTTTGTAACCTTCTCTTCTATTGCAAGTATGACTATTCTTAAGTTTTTTTAAGGTTGTTTGAATGAGTACATCTGTATCATTTGAATCTAGTGGATGGTCATGCAAAGTTCCAAGAACTCCGAAGACAATTAATGTACTTTCATCGAAAGGTGGACAAGCGTTATACTGGAGTTACTAAAGCCACACCCATGGCCACTGTTTCATTCTGACTGAGACTTGGAATCCTAGCTCTGCACCACACGATAGACCGAAAAAAACAAATCCATTGCGTGTGGTCAATGTTGAAGTGAACACTCGATGGTCGTACATGTCGGTCCCCAGTGTGCTCATGTTGGAGCAAACAACAATTATTGGATGGACTTCCAGTACCATCAGCACATTGGACCGAATCCACCATGATCCACCAGCAGAACCATGGATTATGACGGCGTGGTTGGTCATCCTCAACTTACCGGAACATTTGAAATCCTGCTCGTGCAGATCCGCCACATTCTGTCCCTTAAGCTGGCCGGGCGAATGGCACCGTGTGTACGGTGCCAGACGTGATGCATTCTTCAGATACCGGGCCAACCACGAAAGATGACAATCGCACGCAAATGGGTTTTCCGAAAGGCGCAGCGCTCGCAGGCGTGGCATGCCGGCAAACATGTCGCGCGGTAGCGTGGTGATGTTATTGTTATTGAGGGTTCTGGAACGGTAATCGAAAAAAACGAACAGCGGTTGAGTGAGTTCTTGGTTAAGCTAGGAAGTAATTCCATTTCGAATGCCGGTGGGATTTTGTCCCGGTCATGCAACACACTTACAGTATTTCCAACTCCGTCAACCCTTTCACGGCACCTTCATCCAGGCAGGTGATTTGATTGTTGTCCAGCTGAAGACTACGCAGTGCCGGTGCTCCCTTGAACGCGCGCTTCGGTACGGCGGTAAGTGCATTGTGTGACAGATCCCTGCAAGGCGAAGGGTTGGTGAGAATAATGATATATTTGGTATTTCCTCTACATTTATCACAATTGTATCGCGAACTGTTAATTTGTGTGAAACTGTTTCACAATTTCACTAAATTTGATCGCTTGATATGTGCAGTGTTATGAATTGCTTTCATGGTAGATAACATACAAATCAACTACCAAATAGTTACCAATACTCTTATCATTATTTTGATGTACTGTACAAACATCGATTCAATGACACTTATCAAACACAATGGCAATGAGTCGCCCATCAACTAAGGTTGAATAAAATAAACGATAATAACGACAATCATGCGAAGAACTATAAAATTCCTTTCCACAACGTGATTCATGCTAAATCAATAAAGCCAATCAAAAGTTACTCAAATCAGTTTCAGATAGTGGGAAGTGTTTACTAAAATGTTTAAAACTGCGAGTCTGCGACAAAGATTCAAACACAAAATAGCAAATTAGTCTTACATGCAAACGAAAGAATCCATCGAATGCCAAAGAGTAACTGAATCAAAAACCATCTGGTTAAGAGCACAACATGAATGAACCCAAAAAACCACAACAAATTAGAATCGATCTCCTTTGAAAGTGTTTAAACAGCTTTCCTTTTAATGATTGTAGCATATTGCACAAATGAATTATGGCTATAAATTTGAGATAAAAAACACATAAACACATAATCACAACGAAGTAAAAAAAACATAGACAACGAACAGAAATCAATCACTACAAACTACTACTTACAATCGTAATAAATTAGCAGCACTGGATAAAAAATTATCTGGTATAGATTTTAAGCGATTGCTATTAAGCCGTCTGGAAATGAAAGGAAACAAAACAGAAGATAAAAATAATTATAATGAAGAAGAAAACAAGAATAAGGTAAGCGAAACTTGTGACAAGATTGAAACAAGATATCAGATATTAAAAGAGAAATGCAAGCGAATGAGTGTGTGGGTAGTTGAGACGTCGTAGATATCTCGTGTGTGGTGGGTAACAACAGTCGTCGTGTATGAAAAACATGTGAGTACGCGAGTTCGATCACATCCAAACTTAATTAAAGAATTGTCGCCCTAAGGAATACGCCCTCTGTTGACTGTTGCTGACGTCGGTCTCTGAGAACTATGCTGATCTGGCAGTGAGTGCCGCTCCGTTCCCTGGTTTTATAGCATCCAAAGGGATGGGGAAGGAGAATACGAATTCGGTTTGTACTCGAACAGTCCAACCTGCCAACTTTCCTGCCGACCCCGAAAACGGAAGGAGGCGTGATCAATTATGTCAAAGCGATCGTAAGACAGGGAATAACGAGAAGCAACGGATAATTAACGGAAATCGATTTCCAATCGCAAAGACTCAAACGGTCCCGTGTTTCAGCTCACCCACTCGGTGTTATTTAAACGACTGTGGTCAATGAATGGCTTTTCCGTTTTAACAAGCTGACCACCAACGGCGTACTGGAGTGTACAGCAAAACATACAGCTAACAAAGTTATAAATCCCGCAGACAAAGGGAAATGAGAATGATTTGTTTCTTCCGCGAGACTTACTGAAAGTTAGTTTTGTGTATTTAGTGAACAAATTTGTTTCGTTTAAAGCATTGATTAATATTTTATCCGTAAAATATTTACTACTTTCAGTATGGCAGTTTATGTGTTTAACATTCCGTTTTGTTAGTTAGGACTTTTCATAAATCAAAACACAAACGATTCCGTCGGTTTCTTTCTATCGAATTGAAAGCAAAATCAAACATTTTAGCATTTGCTAATCATGTGCCATATATTTAGCAGTCCATCGATAGCTGTCTCGTGAATCGATCGTCTGCATCCGTATTGATCCATAAAGATCACCACAAAAAGAATAGAGGCCTGTGCTCTGTTGGAACAAAAATATTGCAAATTGACTGCTGCCCAAGCAGGGTGGCTCTAATAATTCAAACGATTTTATTTGTGTCCGCGGTATCTATTGACATAAAATAGCTGTAAATAATGCCTATTAAGCAACAGCCAATTGGGCATAAATTAGTACTAAATTGCCAGCAACGGAGATTATAGGTTGGCAACAGAAACTTCAAAAATGTATTGACCGTTCAAAAGATAAGCGGCTAGGTTCGTCCACATAACTGAACGAACAAACAAACCTCCCTCGCCGTGTTTCGACTGTTTGAAGAAGCCTCTTTTCCCTTCACTTATTGGAGCTATTTCCTCCGAAAGATTAATGCAGAAATCTAATAAACATATGTAAAGTATTGCTAACGAATCACAATATTTTCTGTCACAATATTTGCATGGAGAGCGAGCAGGATCTGCACATTTTGAATTCACAAAAACCACTAGGTTGCGAAAACCAGCGCATAAAGCTGACTGATTGACTGTGACAGGTAATATTCAAGTGCCAGACAGGTGATTTGGTGTCGTGTGCCGGTTAATATGAATCAAACCTGTTGTGGGTGCGAAGTCGATGGAGTGCTTGGGGAGGAAATAGGCGAGATGCTAGTGACACGAGTTGCTCAACCAACTGTGTCAAACCGGATCTAACATCTGATGTGCAAAGTTGAAGATTATGTGACATTTGTACAACGAAAATAAAAAGGAACTCGGAAGGTTTGGTACGGTACAGACGAAATAGAATCCAAATAGTTACTTACAATCTTTCCAGCGATATCAGATCGTGCAAAGCATCCTTCTCAATGGTGTAGATATGGTTGTCCGTCAGTTGCCTGTGAAATAAATATTGTGAAAGAAATAATTTGGATTATATCATATTAACCTAGAAAACGTACATTTCTTTAAATTATGAGTTAGTTAAAGTGGTTTTTTGATAATGTCTTGAGCAGATTTTATTGAAATCATTGTATATTTCATGAATATTGATCGATGCTACTGATAACTACAGAAACAATCTTCTACCGAAGGCAGATTAAGCTGTTTTGAATGCTTTTAAATTACAGCCCTGCCATTGAGTAGGATTTATCGGTCGTGGGATTCCTTAAAGAAGTCATTTACGCATAAATATGAATTTGATTACAGTATTAGCATACAATTTCGGCAACTTTGGGATATCGAGTTTCTGGAGTCTTTCGAGGGTTTCTGCCAAGAGATACATTGTTTTATTTTGGTTTTGGTATTAATGTTTTGCGGTCCCTTCAAAGCTGGATATGTTGTACAGATTTTTTAGTTTTGTGTTGGTAAATGAGATGTTTCAATGAGATATTCAGCATTACTTCCAGGATGATCTTCTCTCTCATAAATTAACTCACTAAATTGAAACCTCCTCGGAATATTCCAATGAGCGAAAGTGTTGACGAATTAAAACAACACTCAGTTCCAGCTAAAGTTGCACTACTATGTGTTGCCATTTTAAGGAAGCTATTGGATGTCTATTTCGTGTTTGAATGTTAATTTAATTGAATCCGTATCCATTACCAGTGTCGTTCAATTTGTGTTGCGAGAGGAACCCAACCGGCAGGAGGTGGTAACGCAACCGGAAGGAGTTATCTTTAAAGTGACTGTATCAATTTTAAATGCCATTTCTTTTTGGCCTTTCGACGGTGTGAAAGGTATGGGCTCGTTTCCGATGGCCATATAAAAGGCTCGTACCGATGTAACACTATACCTGACCCATGTTCGGTTGGTAAAATAATTCCAAATTCGGCAAAAGAAGACACAAAAGCACGTTTCGTGTTATACCAGCAGATGTCCGGGTTGGAGTGCTCCTTGGCAGCGTTAGGAACAACTGTAAAGTGTATTGAACGTAAGGAGTCGATAAAACCAAAGTCCAAGAGACATGTCGGAGGGTGATCCGATGCGTAATTATTTAAAACTTACGAGCCTCACAGTGGGGTATTAAAACAGAAAAATATACATTTCATCGACAAGCTTTGCGTTGGGTTGTGAAGGACTGACCGGAGTCCGATGAGAAATATCTCATATTCCACTTATGTAAATTAATGACCAACAAACACAATGCCCAAACTAAGATCCGATTCCCTACGTCCAGTGAAAGTGGGACAGTTGTTCCGAAGTCGAATTTATTTGGCCGATGTCCAACTGATTCTCCTCGACGTAAACCCATGAGGTCCCTGTTGGGCAGTGGTAAAATACATCACCACCATCGACGGCGGACTGTGAGCGTGATTAAATCGATGAAAGTTAGGGGAAATGTGATTGGGAATCGATTAAAATGATAAATAAATGGGAAGCCAGTGTAGGGATGATAGGAAAATGGAATTTGAATCAGTAAATCTTCTTCCTCTCCCTCGAGGGTTGCACATTTGAATAATGAGTTGCCGATGCTGCTGGATCGCAGGCTCGATCTCTTCAATGAACTGCATGCGAGAGCTCATAAGCGTAAATCATTCCGACCTTTGTGGTGTGGCGAATGGTGGTGGATACATTTTTATGGCGACACTAAACAGTGTCATTTCGGCACGTCTGGTGCCGCGTTTCTATCGATTGGTCTCTGGAGCGCCATCTTGTCCGGCATGATTTCCATTGATTAGCAAACGCTACTAATGATGTCAACACTATCGGTGCGATCGTTACGAACGCATATATCAGTCCAGGATGTATTGGCTGCGTTGTACATTTTTTCAAAGGTAAAATACAAAAGATACCTTAATGCAGCTTTAATTTGCTGTATTGGAAAGTCTGTTTGCCTTTTTTATTTCATAACCATCCGTTCCGTCCATCAACGTAACATAACGCCGAAGAAAACTAAGCAAATGTTGAAAAAGAACACACATCTCTGGGACAACATTCCAATGGACAAGTTTAACTGAACACTGGGTAACTTCATTTCCGCCATGGATTCCACCGGAAGTCTATGTTGATCGCAAATGTTAGACAGCGCTCTATCGCCTCCAGGACAGGGGTAATTTTGGAAAGCACTTCGCGTAACACTATTAAAACCATCTACCAGCGGATGTTGCGCTACTGTGGGCGCATTGGTTCCGCAGGACATTCTATCGGTGGTTTTCACTTGTCGCTGTGCCTGTTCACGGTTGTGGTGTAATTAGTTTAAAAAGAGTCGTTCGCTCACTTTCCATACGACAGTCCAGAGGAGCTGCGAAAGAAGCGATGCTTTACCGGTACCAGTCAATGAGGTGGTCTAAAAGGGAGTGGAGCTAAAGGGCAACAACGCCACATACCGTGTTGCTGATAGTTCGCACGGTTTTATGGGGGGGAATTTTCGGATTTTATTTAATTACTGCAAGATGCCATGCGACATACACACAGAGGCGGTAGGAGCCGACCGACTGCTCTTGTTTTATCGTTTAAACATCTTAGCTTTTTACTTCGATACTTTCAGTGTTCCGTGCGCTCGTGGCGTGTTGGTAGATGAGCAATATAGGAAGGAAAGGTTAGTGTCATGAGGCAAAGAAAACTTTACTTACAGTATTCGCAGCTTCGCCAATCCTTGCAAGTCGGACTCGTAGACGACACTGATGTTATTGCCTTGCAGATCCCTGTAAGAAGCAGGAGAGAACGAATAAAGTCAATTAGGTGGAAGGAACGGCCATCGGAAACGGCTATACTTTGATCTGCTGGTGATGTGAGAGTACCCATAATTGAATTAGTTGAAATGATTTAATAATATTATTCGAAGCAATAGCTTTTTGCAAAAACTTGTCCTGTGATTTACTCTTAATTGGAGTCCTTTAAATAGTGGAGTATTAATTACTCCGAGGTGCACGTGTTAGAATTGGAGCTTTTTTGGACCTAAAGAGTTGACCGAACGGTTTTAACGTAGGACTTCCTTTTCCCAATAACGGCTTCATGTTCGTACTAATTGTAATAGTTTGAAAAGTCCACATGAAGTGAGATATCATGACGAAAAAATCCGTTTTTATATAGACCTGTGTCTAGATACATAACTCTCCAAACCATAAAACTAACAAAAGGTCATGCCAACACAAACATCCGAATGTGTTTAACATCTAAGCGTAAGACTCTTCATCTTAACCACTCAACTTGGAGCCTATTTTATTATCGTCATTACGTTGGTTATGGTTCCATGTCCAGATTTACTGTCCAGAGAGGGATTTTTCATGTTCCAGTAGCTGGACGGCGCAGAGCTGTATTTTGGCTATGTGCTCGAAGTTTGGGTACGCCGTTTAGTAGAGTACATAATTAATTGGGCTATAATGTCATTTCCGGTTGCTTTGATGATAATTCAAGTACAAAAAAGATAATACAAGTGTGCAAACATTCATGAACGGTGTTATTCGGTATTATGAAATGTTGAATATGAAAGATGAATATTCCACATTCCTGTGCCATTGAATGTTATTGAATGTCATATGATGGACTTGCTGTTCCGGTTGGCCATTTATTGCCAGTTCCGGTTGGCTACAACGCTTTAATGTCAAAGAACACTCACATGCATCCATTTTCTCCCCACTGAAAACACCATTTGTGCATAATTGGCCATTATGGTAAACTGTTTTACACGTCCACAAGACTCCACGACACATGTTTCATGTAAATCGCACAAAAATAGCCAAATGCGCAAGTTGGACAAAAAAAAAAAACTGTAACGGAAATTCTAACTCACATTGTCGTACATCTTTTGCCAGCTGTTAATATTCATGACACATTTTGCTCGAATTTATGCTTCTTCACATTTTTCGAGTGTGAACGTGTGCGCTCTGCTTGGTTTCCTTCGGATGGAGACACACATCCGTTTGCAGTTGGACGAATGTTTACACACCGGATTTACGAGTGTTTGCCGTTGGCGAAGAGCGAAAGCAAGCAGATGAAAGGGAAATTTATGTGAGGAACGTAGCGGGTGATTCGAATGGACGGATGGATTCGCTCGATCCGTATCACGAGTCCACAAGGTGAGATAGCCCACAGTGATGAATCTCCCTTTGGAACCTTCAGCTGCTGATGTTGTCGCTACTGCATTGTGTGCATTGGGCGGATGCACGGTACGGTGTTGAATGCATGGAAAGTGGGTGCATAAAATAAATAAAATGTTGCACTCGTCCCACAATCACCGCACTCGGAGGTCGTTCGGGAGAAATATTTTTGAGCAACAAAAAATATAGTTGCAACTGCATTAGAATGTTTTGCTGTTCGTGGGATGTGGTATGTACAGCATATGCGAAAGGAAGACACATCAGCATCATCGTACCACGCCGAATGGATGCAGTGAACGGATGCAGATGAAGCGGCATCAAAATATTTCACCAAAATGGAACCCAGTCTAACGGAGATTCTCACTTGAAATGCTGTTGATGGAACCATTTTCACTGCCCCCTGTGTGTGGGATGACATGGGCATCTGACTTGATTCACCCATGCATCAGTTACAGTGTCATGTCCCCTCCGCTTTTGCAGACAGTAGTTGCCTTGTGAAAGCATTCACTAGCCGTCATACGCTTGGAAACCTCAATGTAAGTGAGAAAAATGGCACCCGGCACATAGAAAAACCTTCTGATTGAATTCCACCCAATTCCGCTCGAAAAGAGAGCAAGTGTTCTCGGGGCATGGGAAGTAGCAATGGCGGCTCCTCACTGTTTTCCCTTTTTGACAAACGAACTGAGTGCGACTCTGGGCACCGGCACGTGAGAAAAAGGATAATGCGAATGTCATGTACGGGGTAATGGTCGACGCACATTATGGGAGAGTAAGCAGATTTTCGTGTTGGATCGAAAATTATAAAACCGATTGAAGTGCTTTAGACGCCGTTAACCTGCACATTCGGCACCTTTTTTGTGTGTGATGGCGTTAATGATACGGCATTGCGAGGCAAATAACTTCGACCGTACAACTCTGTTTGTTGCTGATCATGGGCTTTACGGTCGGGTGTGAATATTTCGTTAAACCACATTCAGAAAAATGCTTCATTCTTTCGGCGTTTATTTTCGAATCGAAGACTTCGAATCTGTTTTTTTACCGGAGTTTAATGGCTTTGGGTTGGATTATGAGCACTTCGTTACCATGATAAAGCCGTTGGTGATTAACGTTTCAAAAATATCCGAAACGTCGGAGAGTGCAAGTGATATATTGTTAAGGTTTACATTATTGTCAGATTATTCATTTTGTAATTAAATTAGTATAAAATAGTTTATAAGTATTCTTTATTTTATATATTCCCGTTTAATTCTCCAGATACTCCAGCTAAAGGATGTATGAATCACAAAACCTGTGCGTCTCCTTTCATTTGTGTGTAGAAAAAAAACAATTTTCCTGCTATTTTTGCTAAACTTCTGTCACACACTATCCAGGAAGCTTAACTCTATGGGAGGCAGTGAATCAACTATTGTATTGATTGTTTCCATTTCGACATAAAATTAAATATACATTTGCATAAAATTTCCAACCTCCAAACAGAAAAACCACTCAAAAATCGATGGAATGCATTTTTTTTTTGCATGAATGCGTCAACAAACACAACGTTTGCTTTCGGAATCGATTGTGGGACAGGTGGTGTGGGCCTGCATGTTTGATTCACATTAGATACCATAAGCGGGACAATCATCATCTAATCAGCAATGTATGTCCACACCGCTTTGTCTTGCAGCTCGACAGGACCGAAGCGAAGCTACAAAATAACAATGAAGTTAGTTTTGAATTGGTTCATAAATTAACTGAGAATGGAATTTGATGAGCTGATAACGCGCTCCACCGACACTTCGTGGTTGGCATGCGCTCATGTATGCATTCACCCATGTCCCTGTGTTGTGATGGTGAAATAAGGGAGTTGACAACGTTGCAGAGGAGCATCCTCAGTGACACCGCCAGCACGATGTTGTTCGATGCTAATGTCAAGTAATAAATGGGTTTCGATGAAATGGGGCCACCCGGTGCTGGCCAGCACGCTCCATCCGTGCAAATATGTATGCATGTAGCGACGAGACCGGCTGCATGCAGGAAAGTGCACGTAAGAGGCCTCTTGTGGTCTATAGTCGCTTCATCATCAGCGTTGATACAGTGCGGTTGACATGTCCTGCGCTATCGATCCCGTCGACGTGCGAGCAAGCTAAACAACGCCCTGATTAGAATTTATAATCACCACACCTTGATCTCCACTTCGCCGACGATTTGGGCGTATTAACACACTTCTCTAGGGATAAACCATACTTCAGGGATTCCCCTGGTGGAGCATCCCTTTTGAATATTTTTGTTTAACTTAACAGGTTGATGTTTGGATTTGGGTCGAAAATTGAGGCTTGGATATGTTCGTAGCAGAATTTGAAAAGGGTTTGACAGGCATCAAAATAATTCTCTTCCAAAATATGTATCTTTTGCTCCGCTTATGCGGAAAATGTCAATTTATGTCGAATTCAATGCGTTTAGGATACGTAGCTATTTTTAATTAGAGTAACATCAATTGTCCAAATGGACATACGGATGTCATCACCGAAGTGCGATCGTTATAATGAATTAGTACGCATTCGACATTCTAACACAGACGGCAATTTTAGCGTGATGTCAAGAGTGAGAAATGTTTAGCTCGGGAAGGATCAGTAGAACAAAAATCTGGTAAATTTATTCCCCGCATATCACGACCAAGTATTGGTCAACCTCTTGAAGCCACTCTCGACATAATTCTTCACCGGTTCTCTTCGAAAGGAAAACGTCTTTACGTGGATGTTAGCCTGAAGGACGGCACCGTCTTGCAGAGAACATTCCAGCAGCATTCTCCACAGTCCATCCCGTCAGGACAGATTTGTGCTCCAGAAGCGAACATTCTACTTTCCTATTTTCCAAGTCCGAGTCGGAACACCGTGTAATGGAAATGGGAAGCACATTCATTTCCGCTCTCAAGTGGAAGTGAGTGTACACGAAGGCCAATCCAAAGCTTACGTCGAATAACGTTCATAAGAACCGGGAAATACTACAACCATCACCATTTATACAGTATCTCTGTGGGTTAGGCTTCTCCCGCAAAGGACTGAAACACGTTTGGGCTGAGTGTAGATGAGCATGTAATTATGTATGTTTACAGATATCATAAGACATGTGGAAATCGAAATGGTAGGTGTAGACGTACTTCGGAACAGGGAACTGCCAATTTGCGGTGCCAGCAATCCTGTAATCCGGAGATGTTTGATTGCAGACGAGAGATGATAATTGGGGGCAGAGGTCAAAAAAGCAGCAAACCGATGTTATGGAAAGCCTTACCAGTGAGGTTGTGGTAGAGCAGGCTTTCCATCGCTATGTGACCAAATTAGTAATTTAGCCGACGTTGAAGAATATTTGGAGCATTTAATTAAACCGCAGTCGTGTGGTGGATGGATGATGATCCGGACATTGTTGGTACGTGATGTTGAGGTTGTGTCAGTAGATGAATTCCTTATTTAGGGTCTTCTGAACCGCACGTATTTGGATATTGTCAGATGATTTAGTTTCATCAATGGATCTATGTGATCGGAGGGAATATTCCGCATACCAATCAAATGTGGTTACGATAGTTATGGATTTAAAATTTCTAGAGCAAGGTGAGTATCAGATCAAATCAACTGTTTGTTTCACGATGATTGATATGTAAACGAGCTTGTTTATCAAATTAATTATCTCCTACGTATTTCTTTTGTTGAAGATCTCGTTCGAAGCGTAAGGCATGTATAAAAAACTCACCTCGTTTACAGCAAACTGATTAAATTCTTGACCTTTTAGTGCCATTCTTTTTACCACTCGACAAACGAGGCAATCATGAGCAGACTATCCGTTGTCTAGCTCGCTATGAAACGTGATAATTAGCTCTATTTGTCTAGTTAATTAAGATGATTTCAATCCTGTTAAGATGAGGACATTCAGAGGAAAGAAAAATGATTCAGCCTTTATGTTTGCTCAGGGGGTCATTGAAAGTGAGCTACCGACGTGCGTAACACGACCGTTGTCTCGTCACACCGAACAGGGTTGTGTTATGTAACAAAAATAGAATGCAAGTCTCGTAGAATAGAGAGTTCTCCCCAAAACCAGACACATGATGGATACAGATAATCTTAAGCCGCTTGATGCATCTGTCTTTCAACAATGGAATCAGTACTCGTCTGACGGTGAGTAAAACGGGTGAACGTTTTTTTCCGTTTTTCCGACTGTTTGAAAAAGATAGACAGAAGCAATGGGCGATACATGAGACGAGAGTTTCCCAACGAAAACATTGCAACAAGTCACGGCATGACAACCGATGCCGCCTGTTTGGAACCCTTACAACCTGCCGTGAGTTCTAGAGATTGTTAATTATTTCGTTCTACAACACCCGCGGTACCAGAGTTATGTCGACAGATGTGTTGAAGCGGTCTCTAAACTCTTTCTTCAGCAGAACTAAGATTAGATTGTGCAACTCCCAAGGGATGCACAAAAAATAAAGAACAACTCCTTCAAACGACCACAGACAACGTGTTTTGGAGAAATATACACACATGCTATTTGAAACTGAGAGGCAGGCATCAACATTGAAAAGAGACTGGAAAAACCAGATCAATGGATTTACGGAAGCTTACCAAAATTGACAGATTTGACAAATAAAGACACGACGTAGCCTCGAGCTGACAGCCAACGACGTGTCTAGTGCTGAACAAGACCGATGCATTAAATCAGTCAATATCCAATCCAAATCGAGTTGAAAACTGGAGCATAACCGATGACTCGTGGATTTTTGATTATTTTTTCCCTGATCGTTGAAAAGATTGTAGAGATTTGATGGAATACTCCGCATTGCAACGTGTAGATTAGAAAGCAGCAGTTTTATCTTGATGTTTGATCGGAATCCTAGCACCTTAAAGCCTTCCATACATTTTATTTGATTGATTCACTTAAATATAGAGCTAATATTGATTAGGAAATTTCACTTTGTTGCTTCTGGTATTCCAGAAGTGTCCAGGGTAGAGATTGTTGGTTTTTTGGTAAGCGATTATTGTGACATTAAAAAGTAAATGCTGTCCGATTGAGTAATCGATGAACTTTGAGACTACATTTCAAAACACTTCTGACAAAGAAGTCAGATTCCACGGACACCAACGTAAAATGGACAACGAGGTTGTGGGATTATCATAATGGATAATGGACCGCGTCGTGTCCTAAACTGTCTACCTCGACCATTTTGCCATTCGAAGGAGATTTGGACGAGGTGAGAGATCGCTACAGCCACCAAAAAAGATAAACAGCTGTAATGAAACTGCTTCATCGTTGCGTTTCGTTTTTCTTGTTTTTAAAATATGGCAATGATAAAAATATTAACGCGAGGTTTGGAGGTTTAACTGGCGCTTAAAATGCTGCATAAACACACCGGAAGTAATCGGGGGATCTGGGACATATTAACGCGCTTGTAGCTAATCGACCCTTGCCGACTCCGTTCAGCATGGCCATGGCATGGCATGACCAAAACAACAAACTTTTGATAAGCACTCACAAAAACACACATTTTATGACTACTGCCCCTTTTCCGGGTCCGTTGCCTCAAGTCAAAAGGATAAACATTCGCATGCATTGGCCATTAGAGTAGCATCCCGGTAGCGCGTTCATCCAAAACGTTCCGAAACGTAGACGAGGAAAGGGTCGATAACTTGAACCGCCGTCAAAGCCAGACCATCAACCACAGCAGAAGGTGAGACTGTGTGTGAGAGGGCTTGGCATGCTCGTAAAAAGCGTTGAACGAGTAAATTTCAAGCCAAATTGATTTTCAACTTCAGGCAAAGAGGTTAAATACTTAATCTGATTTATGCTTTCAGATAAAATCGTCCGTTTTTCCGTGCTCGAATGGTGAGGCACGTCGCGTTACCGTGACCTGGTAGCACAAAGCGTCGAATTCGTGGCACGATGCATTTCGGGTGGTGAGTCTTTTGGGTTCTACCTTTGTTGACCATTCTACTTCTGTTTTTTCCTCTCTAGAGACCGCTTGTTCACTGCGGTAAACTCAACGCAGATGTTAGTGGCAAGCAATTGCACTTTGGCGGTTACAGAATGATCAAGTTTTTCGACGCCTTTGCACTTCCTTGGAGCGATATCGAAAGGACGTTTGGTGTAGATGCTTACCTGAAAAGAGAGAGAGAGAGAGAGAAGGAAAGATATGGTTAATTGACCGATTAATTATTACAAGGTGGGTACAAGTGTGAAAAAGGATACAGTGAGCGAGGATTTTTATCAGACCGAAACGGAGAAGATGATAATGGTGCAGCGAACAAATTAAGATGCTTTACAGCTTTTTTCGGTAAGATTATCTTCATTAAGAGGGATAAATTTCGATTAAACCAAAGGTCACCCAATGAAGATCATATAAATAGTTTCTTAGTGATATCGTGGACAAATCGTTATCATTTTAGTTCAATCGGCGTAGATCACTATGGAATTATGAGAGAGAGACAGTTCATAATATATTCCTTGAAATTTCTTGCCTGACATCTTACTGTGGTAAATAAGACACACATTATTCTGTAAATGTTGCAGTGTTATCGTATTCTTTTTTATGTATGTCTACACTTATGTATGTCCACGCCCAAGGAATCCAACAAAACGCAATATGTGAGGGAATGAGCGGTCTTCAAGGATGCTTTTATAAACCGATTAAGGTCTTCGAATTGAACACGATCAACAAAACAAGCTTCTATTTCTACTTTCCATTTCTATGAAAAAGATTTACTTCCATAAACCCCACCCACCATTCGACAGTGGATTCGTCATGGAAGCTTAGCCATACGAAATCTTCTTAGAGGTAAAGTACAAGCGAGACGTACGCAATTTTGGCCTTTTTCCAGACATAAATCAATATCTCTTCAGATAGCTTGATTTCGTGACTGTTTTATAGTATCGCCCTTCGTTAATCGTAAGCCAACTCAGGAAAATCTGAGGCTTGGTGTGAATAATAGTAAAAACCGTGCAAGGATTAAGGAAGATGTTGGCTTCGGAAATCGAAAACACACCGCTGATGGGTGTACCCACGTGGAACAGATGGACCGGAGAAAACGGTCAAGCCTGTGGTCATAAATTGTTTAGAAGCGAATTTAATTTCACTCGGACGATTTGTTAGTCTGTCCGTCGATCGAATACAAAGCGTGTGGTTTGGTTCGAGCTTTCGATAGAAACTCGGTGATTAATGGGACCTACGGCATCGTCATCCGGGTCGAGCAGGTCGAGCTGTTGGCCACAGCATCAGATGATGCATCGAATATCAATCGAGGTGGTCAGGATGACATCTTTTCTCGAATGGTATAGCGTGACCTAACGTATCCATATCGACACACTCTTGGTGCGAGAAGGCTATCGAAGTTGTGGAGGGATTTCGCCGAAGAATGGTCCAAATATCATCAACCGACGTTAATTGTTGCGACACTCATAAATCTCCGGTCCGTCCAGTAGGTACATGCGTGCTTGCATCGTCGTGTGCGAGCGTTGGCGTGTTTTGGATGCTTTTCCACGCCATAAGGTTTGTGCAGTGAAGCGTGATTGTAAGAATTATGAATACCTTTGTTTATACAACGATCCGTCTTGAAGAGGGCTCGTAAATTTTTTATTCCGCCTCAATCCGGCCGACTGTAGTCAGTCGCCAAACATGCGCACCACCTCCGCACGCTGAAGCGGATCTTATAAAAGGCACCACGTATCGGGGTCGAAACAATACGTCAAATTAATGGTTCCTGACAAGATGATTTGATTATGCAAAATAGCGGCAACGCAGAGTGTGGAACTGAACAGCCCCGTACGCCGGAAAAAAACTCCCCGTGCTTCATAATTGGAACCATTCTTTACAATAAATTAACTTACGCTGGTCGAGAGAAAACACAGATGAAGGAAACATTAATTTATCTAACTGCCAACGGCAAAACCACGAGGATGGAAGCATCCAGGAACTCGTGTTTGACATTCGTTAAAACAAACGACGTTGTAAAGCATGGTGTTCAAAATGGAAGGCGATCGGTTATAAATGGTTCAAGAACTCCTTCGCAAACACTAACGGAGATAAATTGACGTGCGAAGAACATTTTAATTTGTCCGAAAATTAGCATCACGGGTAGATTGCAGATTTGGATGAAATCTGCTTATTAAATTCTGATTAACGTACAGCAAAGGGTGAAGGCGGCGGTCTGCCGTTGCTTCCAGTTTTAACCACAAGTGTAAAGCAACGGATTGTTTTGAATTTGCTCTGTAATTATGCATTTTTTATCTTTCTACAGAAGATCCGATTACGACCAATTCGCTGTGCATTCCCATGGTTCAAAAACAGTTTGTGATTGCTCTTCTGAGGTTTTACGAAGCATTTTTCCTAAAGATCCCGACGGGTGCTAAGATTCGTTGGGGCCATCAGCGATAAATCTTCAATTTGTGCATGCTTCTGCTCGCCCATCACGTCATGTCTCGGATTACGTGTCTGCAGAAGATGGCAAGCATTATTCGTAACTCGTAACCCAACGTTCAAGTAGCGTTGGCAGCAACAAAAAATGGCAACGATGTAAAGCAAAACAAATAATACTTCGAATATATTACTCATTAGTTTCCCAGACCATATCATGATCCAAAATGGGAGGAGTATGTAATTTTTCTTCATCCGCTTGGTTCTTCTTCGGACAACGCAAACACGCTCCTGATGACCGGATCTCTCGGACAAATGATTCGGGTCGACTGCTGGGAAGGAGTTTTTGGGTTCATTTTTCATAATTTGATATTTCAATAAATCTCTGCCGGGGCGAATATCTCACAAATCAGGGACAGAACGAGTCAGAACGTTTGTTTCCGACCATGTTCAACCAGCGACGGAATACATTCCATCGACCGACAAGCACACTGTGTGTTTGGCTCCTTGCCAGGCTATACTCTTCGTGAGAAAGGGAACGAAAAGGAACAATCACCCTCAGCTGGCGTGAACGACGAAAGGGATAACAGTCAACCAATGCATCTGCCATGTCCGATTTATGATAAAGACGTTAAGGACTTTTCGCTTCGATAGCTTCGCTTTTTTTTGTTGCGCCCTACAGCAGCATCACCTGCACGGAAGAAGGACGGAGTTTGGTTATGCATCGTCGTCTTAAGGTTTGTGGTGAAATTGGTCCGGATCGGAAAGACATAACAAATAGAAGAAGAAGCACAAGGTCCCAAAAGAGAATATAAGGAGAAATATCCCAGAAAACCGCAGCAAAAGACGACCATTGCTCATCCCCAACGTAAGTTGATGAATAATTTAGAGCGGCACTCATGTCCAGATCCCAACAGCCACACCAAGTATCATTGGGATTCGAAACGAAAAGGATGAACGCAGTTTAGTGGAGGATGGCTTTACAGAAATAAAAATATTTATAATTTATGTGCTTGAAAAATTTAACTTGGTTTTGTAGAACTATCCCTTCCGCAAGAGGGAATCTTTGGGTTTGGTAGGAATTCGGGGTCTCGTGAAGTCGCCCTCCTAGAAGGCGGGATGCACAATTTTCCAAGAAACATTAGTGGCAGACATTTTTTCTCTTCGCTTGCGGGATTTTGTGTTTTTTTGCTGAAAGATTTCATTCTGGTTTATTTTGATTCCTTCTTACTATCAAAATTGGATCATCGCTTCGGGGGTGGTACTGGGACGAATTTTTAAGAAAACAATTCGTTTCGGCATTCGAAAAACCCAGAATCGAAAAAAAAAAGTGTACAAATCTTCAGTCGTGCATCCGCTGCACACGCTCCACGAGACGGCAAAAGTTCGTTCGTCTGCATTGCTGTTTTGGTCGTTATTGTCAATATTTTCTCGCTGCTTCCGGGTGGGCATCCCGCGGGACAATTCGATTTCGTTCACGAGACACACGGAAGGATGATGAAGCATTCCTTGCGAATGTCATTTTCAACGTTCTTCCTTCTTGTCGGTTTGAATTTATTTATTTTCAATGTGGATTCTCAATGTTGATGCATCCGACACCACCTACGGACACACTAGTGTCTGTCGTTATTGTATTGGTGCCTTCGGGGTGGTGAGAAGTTTTCCTTTTTCCAGTTCATTTCCGATCGAAAATATATTTGTCAAATAAAAATAAATATTTTTCTACTGTTCGTTAGGGCTGATCGCCTTCCGTATCTCGTAGCGTTCACTTGGTAAGGTTGGTGGGAGCCATTCTGCGCAGAGAGCTATATTATTTATGTCCTGCTATTAAACGCACGGTAGAGTGCACGTGATCGAACCAATCAGTTGCCGGAGCTTAAGATGAATCGGTCATGAATGATTTCACCGATGTAAGTGTCGTAACGTAATCGATCCCAACAAATCAATAATACAAACTACTCCTTGTTGGATGCATCGTTTAACTAAAAATAGACACGTAGAAGAGAATCATTGTGCAGTCCGCAACTATTAGTCGGATCATACATTCATTCATCGGCTCTGACGTTTGGAGCTATTTTGATTGCGAAGAAGCTCCTGCTGCGCTATAGGACGACGTGTAGGGACTGTTCGGTACTGCGAGATCTCCAAATGAAATCAATCTCTTCTGGCACCGACGAATCTTCTTCTGTTAATGGATCAAAGATAGAGCCAGCTTCACAGGCTGGTGTGATGTTTATGTTTGTGTTACCGAATCGTAATTGCTACGTAAACACAGAATCACTTACTTAGCCAAGCTATCGCTTCTTGTGTGATCCCCCATCCGTGTTTGGAAACGAGTTCTTTATCCATTATCACGTCACTGGTATGATTTCTGCTGTTCGTTCCATGCCGTACGAGAAAGCAATCTTGTTTACAAGCAGTGCTGGCACTAACAAGCTTCACACCGGGTGGTAGTACATGTTCGGTTCTTCCGGTAGTCAATTAAGTTCTAACAAAACAACAGCGTGTTATGTCTGTTTCTTCAACAAAAAAAAACCTTGTTTAGAGCGTTTGCGGTCCAGGAAAATACTAGTCATCGAAGGAAGTAGGTGGCAAAGTATGCCGTCATTCGAAATGAGAAGACGTCTAGAGTGGAAGAGTGATCCAGTGTCGGACCAGCAACGCAATATCCAGAAATATCTTACAGAGAGATTTAGGATCTCTTTTTTCAATTTCTATGGAATGTAAAGCTCACGGTAAAGCCGGGATCTAAGGAAAATAATCTCAGCTTAAATTAGCGAGAAAAATGCATTGTTCTACTCAAACGTCTTCAGCACACTTTGGTAAGACTTAGCTTGTTTTTCCGCTGGTCTTTTTTCTTTTCTTCTTTCCTGTTGACCGACGCCCTGAGCAAGAAACCGTTGCAAGGAAATCACCAGCTCAGTTCGTCATAAATTCCAGACGTTCTGAAAATAGTTTTCCTCATCAAGTAAATCTTTCACAGAACGCTCATTAATTTGCCTTCACAGTAATGCACAGTAGCAAGGCAAAATAAAATCAAAGGTGGAAAAATACTTATACCATTTCCTTAATTTCGCCGTGAGCCGTAAGCGTTAATTACAAAACGACTGCGTAGAATAGAAGAAAAGTTTTACCCTTGCTGGCAAAAAAAAAAACACTTTCACAGTTGCTATAAAAAGAAAATAAAAAAAAGTAAGCAGTTTGATAAAGTGCAGTAAAATCGATAAATTTTTCCGTTTCCCCATGAACGATAAACATTCGATTTTGATCGTTAAATCATCAGTGCAGAATAGATCTGGGAGCGTTCGATGGTTGGAATAAGTAAGTTTCCATGCTGTTTTCATCATAAGATTCATGAAGTTGTTTACAATGGAGCCGCTGAAAGTGCTCACAACGCGAGGGAGACTTTTGTTTGCAGAACTTTTGCTTTTGCTTCTATCAGCTTTAGCTGCACAGTGTGGCGACAGTTCGTGCCTTAGCAGGGAACGTTATTCAATCATAGAATTGTTCAGGTAGGTGTATTTCACAAGATGCACTCGGGATGTGAAGTTGGAGAAAATAAAGCGTAAAGCGTGACCGACAAATCTGCACATCTTTTCACACACTTCGTGACAGTACCGGCACGGTAGCATGATTACCGAGCGTGATGAGGAATGGAATTATATCTGTCTATTTCTCGCTCTGCTACACTGCTCCAAGCATTGGAGATACTTTAATGCATGGAGCAATTGTTCTTATCCCTCCCCACACGGGCACCATACCAGTGCAATCTATTTCAACAAAGCCAACCACTGTGGTATTTTTATTCGTCTTGAAATTGACATAAATTTCACTCCAGTATCACTTTCCCCAAAACCCAACCCCACGAACATAACTTCGGCTAGAACTAAAACTCGGCAACTCTGCGGCACGTTTTGCTGCTTTCTTTGCCGTGCAGGCACACATACTCGTGCCGTGTGGGCTGTTACGTCCTTGTTGAAACATTTCGTTTCTATTCCGACACCCAACTATGTTCAATTTCAATCACCATCACTTTTCCCCGTCTTAGCCGTTAGCTTGCGGAGTTGGAGGTTTGTGGCATCATTCAAACCGAAGCCTCTCGCTCTCTCTCTCTCTGGTCTGGACGTGAAATATTGTTATGGGACGAAAAGCCTGACACGAAGAACGTGCCAATGGAGCGCGGTTTTCCCTGCTTTCCTGCTTTGTTCCCGACAACCATCCTCCAGAAGACCAGCCATCGTCACCCGCCCGAGAAGTGTTTGCATATGTGCGGTTGCCGCGGTCGGTTCTATTGTGGTTTTGTCTTCCATTGCATGTAAAACCATCCCCACTGTAAGTTTTCTTTTCCTTCACTTTGCCATCGTTTGGATTTCTTGGCAAGTTCGGAAGGAATGTTTTTTTTTCTGTGCGTTCCTTTTTCACTTCCCGTACGAGGGTTAAGCTGAACTATTTCGCTCCTTTCTTTGGAGTGATAAATTGAATAGAACACCACCAGGAATAACGTGGGGTTTGTTCGAGGTTACAGTTACAGCGGGGAAGCCGAATCTCGATAAGGCAGGAAGCATAAAAATGCAAAGGGCAAATGTGCTAAAAGCATGCTTCCGTTCCGTTTCTTTTTGTCCAACGCACAGGTACGGGAACAAAACATCAACCAACGGAGGTAGCGCATAATTCACGTGATTTGATGTTTTATTTTATTCCCATCTTGTAGAGCAAGCCGAGCAAATTGAAATTGCAAGTCAGTAATGGATTTTAAATCCTACCAAAAAAAAAAACCCATTAAACGCATGACATTGTTTGTGCTATACCATTACTTTTGATTATTATTTATATGTGGCGGCTTAAGCCTTTGGCTGGTGGTGAATTCCCCTTTGGAAAATGTAATTGCACACATTTAATGTGCTTTCATTGCTTCACTATTAACACATTGTCGGTGGAAATTGTTTTATTTAAATTGACAAAATTTGTCGAACGTCTCTCTGCTTTATTTACACACAAAGTGTTTAAATGAAAATTCATTTTCAACACCGAATGGAAAACCATTCACGAACTCGAATGGAACAAAAAAACCGTAACGCAAGGAAGAAAAATGCATTTTGTGTCGGGTTTTTTAACCACTGCTGTACGTTTCGCTTCGGTTCGAGAGTGGAAATTTATTGACAGAGGATTAAAATAAAATCCAATAATTTAACTTAATTAACGTCCACGCCATACATTTTCACGAGCAATCAACAAATTTTCTCTGTTATTGTCCCATTGAATGTGTATATTGATGGCTTTCGGTGGAGCTTTTGTCCTTCAGGGGCACTTTGGAAGCGGATGCGACTGGTGCGATAATTTATCTGTCGCCTGTCGCCATCGATTATTCATTATGATGCAAGTGACACGAGGAAGTGGAAATCCAAATTGTCATCACGGCTAGCACGGAATCACGGCAGTGGATATGTTTGCTTTACTCCTTTTCGATGCAACAAAGTCAGTGGACAATCAATGCAGTGAGCTGAAGTGGTGTATTATCAAGCACTTTCGATTGATAGTGTAATACACGAGTGGATTTGACACTGATTGAATGTTGCACGACGATTGATTTCATTACCGTCATGTAAAGTGGGGCTGGTTTTGACGTATATTGACGTATATTTGATACTTGAAATCGTATTCGTTGAATTGGGAACGACTTTGACATGGCAATAAAAAATTGTCCAGCTTTTCTGGTCTTGTACTGTTATCTGCAAACTTGTTTAAATATAAAAGCAAATAAAAAAACAAAAGATGAAAAAATAAAGAAGCTTTATACATCCCGCAAATGATTATTCAAAAATAAAAACTTTACTTCAAATCAGCATAAAAATTCTGCACTAAAGTGCCCATTAAAGGTTCAGGTGCCTAATGCATTGTACAGTTCCTTAAAAATGGACTACTTCAACATGTGCATCGATTGTACACGTCCCCTTAATCCCTCAAAAGTACAGCACGTCGTTGCACTCAGGTCATAATGCAAGTCTCTCACCATCGATGGCGTTCAAATGCCCTTTTGTTATGAAGGACTTACGAAATGCAAAGCCGGATAAAGCTTTTCCACCCTTTAACACCCTTACTTGCCACAATGTGTGTTATTTTTTATATTTGAATTCTTTTTCCTTTCAATTGCGCCAGGGGACACACTTGCTTATTTCCTGTTTCCATGCCAATCTCCTGTCGGGTACATTTTCTTATTTACTGTTCTGTTAGGATATCCAGCCGAATAGGGACGCATAGCAGCACGAACTCTGTGGCGCCGACCATTACTTCTCTTCCATTAAACACATGAGTCATCCGTAGACGCCAGGATCATCAAGGTTCATCCCTGTGATCCAACCGGTTTCATTTCGTCGTGCTGCTAGACGCTTTTATGACTCACTAAGATGCACAGATACGTACACCGATGCGGGTGGTTTATTGAATCAGGACAACCGTTCAATCTAACGACGCCGTTTGGAGAGAATGAATTTGTTGCGGAGGATAATGGAAAAAAGTATCTACCACGTGTGTATCGTATGTATTAATGTACAGACATAGGTAAAAGGCTGAACAGGGGGTAGCGGGACCCTGTTGCTTCCGCAAGGTTTCACCTGTGAATTATCTATCGACCGGAAGAAAAGGAATCTTCATTGGAGAAGGCTATTTTGTGTCATTTAAAAAGACAGAACTGAGATGTAGTCAGGACACAACCGGTACAAAAGTAGCAAACTGTGTTTATGATGTACCTTCCGTAGGTGCTATACAACAGTTGGAGAGTTATGGATGGTAAACCCGTGCCCGTCTGCTACTACCACCAAGGGAGTCGTAACTTTTTATTAGGCTTCAGTTTGTTGCTGCTGGTTGTAGTGGATATGTTTCACTCTAACCTTCCTCTATGGAGAACGTGCGTGGATGTTCATACACATATATGATGCACGGAGCAACCGAGCAGTCTTTAAATTAATGCGGATCCACATCATCGTCTATGTTGGCTGCGTGGTCCAATATGGATACTACCCGAGAAAAAAAACATGATACTGCTCGAAATGTCTCCGAACTCTGCTTACATTACCGGGAATGGTGTGCCCAATTTGCGATAGTTTGTTTTAGGAAGCACAAAACATTCGGGTCTCTCGCTAATTGAACCTTTTTCGCCGTCTCAGTGTAGTAATAAATTTCAATTTGTTTCATCCTCTTGTAGACAGCTGAAACTCGACTTCTAATAAACAACCCATTCTCGTATGTTTAGTGACAAAACGGAAGGAAGGATATAATATGTGCCTTGTTTATTACCTTTTTGTCGTGGAATGGTCCCGACGGTCGTCGATAGTGTCATTGAGTTTAGGTCCAATAAATAACAACACATCTTAAAGGAGGCTTGTGAGTAAAGTAATAATCTCGATTTTCTTTGTAGCAGTGTTTGTTGTAGGAGATGGTCCCAAATTTGAAGATATATCTGCCATAACCATAATTTCAGATTTTTTTTTTCATGGTAGTACCATTATTCGCAAATGGCCTTTACTGTATTTTTGACGAGTAATTTAACAGATAGAAAATTACAGATTTCACAATACCATTTTTATTTCACAAATGAAATAATGAACGTTACATTACTTATCTGATCAGATCGCCACATAAATCAGTAAATAGGAATGGTCCAATCGTGTCTCAAAATAAACAACTCAATTTGTAGATTGAGTCGATGGTGAAGATAGAACGATAATAGATTGAGCTTTTAAGGTAAAATTGCTTCAACGCTCACAGAGAAAAAATGACAAAACATCCAATTAGTGGCGAAAAAGAAAACCCGAATAAAATGTGCTTGAAATTTGCGAAGTGTGTGCGAAAAAAAAACAACCAAACCCTCAACAAAATAAAAACAGTTCATAACGTAAACACCGCCAGACCATGATTAATTACACTTTTATGAAATTTTGACATCATTACATGATTTATGAATCCGGTTTTATGCGTCAATTTCGTGGCATCGTACCGTGCATTCGGATCCGTCCATTAGAGCACAGGTTCGAAAGGTTGTCCTCGGGAGCATTTGGGAGCGCTCGGTCGATTTCGTTGCCAATTTACTGCTCCACAACAAACACGGTGCAACAGCTCTTCAGGGTTTCAGTTCTGTTTTTTCATGAGATACGCATAGAGTTTGGGTTGTTTCCCGAGGGATACTGCTCAGCGCTCATGAGGATCGCAAGGGGAAAGTTGTGCCCAACCGAAACAGATTTCTCATAATTCAACCGACGACCCATCTCAAAGCATTGCAGTGGATTAAGGATAGCAAGAGCAGATGATTTTTCATCCAAAACCACTCGAATCCGAAAGCCAATCTTAGTGTTCATTCCGCTCGAGAAGTTTGTCAAATTATTCAACCCCTTTGCCACACGATTGTTGTTCAAAAGAATTTTGAGTAATGGTTTTATGGTAGACTATCGTTGAGAAGTTCAATTATTGCAGTTCCTTGAACTTCCCTGCTTTCATCAAATAATAGTAGTGCGTATTGTATTGCAATTTGTCTTTAACTGCAAATTCCATTAACGCATTGCTTAAGGGTTTTTTATTCGGCAAAATTAAGAGAAAATTTATTTGAAGATTGTATCTTGAAGGCAAATTTAATCGGAAAATAAATTGATCATAACTGAAATGGCACAAAAATGGCATTTGACGTGAAAAACTAAAGTACTGCAAAGAAAACAAAAGAGTTGTAAACATCATGGCGATGAATTTACCATTCACAGTATATTGATATTGGTGGCCAGTGGTCGATTGAGTAGGAGGATGAAAATAAACTCAAAAAACAGCAAAAAAGTGAATGATTTTGCACAGTATCGAGAACCAGGATGCAGAAACGATGGATGCAAATTCTTGAGGGAATAAGGTACGGAGGGTGTATTGGTTTGGTTTGGTTTTTCGATTTCCACACCCAAAATCGGTGAGGCTATCGGTGTTAATTTATGCAAACCATAACCGCGAATTGCGGTTCATCCGTTGAACATGCAATGTATCGAAATGTTTGTTTGTGGTGTTCGGATCAGGTTCGGAGGTGTTTGCGATGATACCACTGTGGGTGTTGGTGTTTCGCGTAAGAGTGGTTTTGTTCGATGATGGAAGCAACGTCCACCATGCTGACAATATTGCTTGCTTTGAGCGAGTGCGTTGAGATATTGAAAAAAATGATAATAAATTTCCAAAAGTCGTACGAGTTACAGAGATTCTTGACCTCAAACATAATTCGTCACTCAAGTATGATGATGTTACCAGTTCTACGAGATTCCCGTTATAGCCAAAACCCAGTCCAAGCTATTCAATTGGCAATGAAATGTAAAGAAAATTATACATCTCCTCACATCGCGTTTGATTCGACAGTAGACGGAATGACCAACGGAAACCAGGAGTTCGTGTTCGGCAGACCATAGGCAGTTCCCATCAAACTGTGAGGTCTCGTCGAATTGACGATGCTCTGGAACGTAACGCCAGTAGGGCCCCTATTACGCTGCTGGAGTTTTGTGCTGCAAGGAAGTAGACAGTTACCCGGTGCTCTGAAGCATAGCAAATGCGCGAACATTGTGCCATTAGTCGAACCAAGGGTGTTCTACTTCATCTACTCCGGTGGGCGCAACAACGTTAGCGATCTCCCGTGGGTCGCAATAATTTGGTGTGTTATTTTTTTAATTTGATTTCATTCTGCATTCGGTATTGTGCTCGTGTGAGTGTTGGCGAATTAGCTACCAAAGGATGAGAAAAAAAGAGTTACGATTTCCTCTGATACGATGCTACATGTAGGTTGGGTTGCATCGTTTTGTTGTTTCTTTTACCGTGCTGGATGTGGTCCCATGTGATTTGATCGGGCCATTTGAACATGTTAGCAGCACGGAATGAATCGGTTCGATGTTGTGTTTTAGCTTCTTCCTCCGTTTAGCGATCATTGTTTTGCGATCGTTGAATATCTTTTGCCCTAAGGTATGTATCGGTTGAACAACGATGGCATCAGAAATTCGTACATCAGCAGCGCATGTCGTGAGAGGTTTGTTGCTGCTCCAACCATGTTTTGTCGAGTGCCCCTAGATGGATTTCGTTCTTGATCTTGAGATTGGTATCAGTTCCCGAATGTTTTTGTTAGTTTTTATTTTGTTCTGTTTGAAATATCATTGTCACGATTCACAATAGAATTGCTGCTGTAATACAAAAAATCCTTGCGATTCTTATTACTTTCAACACAATTGCTACTGCTTCTGTTACTGTATCTACTAATGATCGGTACTATGCTATAATACTGTGGGAGTAGTAACTGAACTACTCGATCTATTGAATGCTCGATCGAATTGGGATAAAACATGAAAAGAGAGCAATGTATTACAAATGACACTCAATGCCGATGTAACAACGCATGCATGACACCGATAGCTTATCGAGTATACGATAACGATTAGCCCAATATTTTCATATAATAGTCACCATCCTGAAGCACAATCGTTTGGAAGACATTCATTACCGTCAGTTGTAAGCAACTTATTCCACTTCATTTACTTTCACGAGATGAAACAACCCTGAAGGAAGTTCTGCACCCGATCTAGTTTATCATTTTGCTTTTAACACAAATCACATAAACATCAACTTCTCTCTCACCTACGTGTCTATGCAATTCTTCTCGTGCGAAAGATTCATGGCAACAAATTGTTAAACTCATTTCTAACAAACGACTGTCCTCGAGGGCCCGTCCGTCTGCATGATAACGCTGCCCGTCTTGGTTGCTGAAGCTGAGACATAAAAATTGCTACAGCATTAATTAACTGCATCCCCTCGGTAGCGGAATCTTTCGCGGAAGACACGCCAGAGAAGATCGGGGAACTTCACAATGTGAGCCTTATATGGCGTTACGTTTCGTGTTTAATTCAGACTGGTTTCGCTAAAGCTCTCGAGACGGGACTGATGTTGTTTGTAATGAATTCCGGTAGCATTTGGTGTTCACGTATTTGGCCGGATAAGTTGTTTACAAATGGAAAACGGGTTTACGTTTCGTCTTTATAACGACATCTCACAGCACGTTTCGATTTAATTTCTTGTAAAGGCTCACTATACGAAGAAGTTATCAAAATCGTCTGCAATAACCAGGGATAAGATTGATATTTTCATCATTATTGATCACAGTTGAAGAACAAATTTAGTAGAACTTTATGATTGTGGCCTTTATACGCCTTCTTTAGTTTGACCTGGTGAGCGAATAAGACCCGAATTGAAGAGATTTTCAAGAACCGAATCATCACTTCTTGTGCGGCAAATCGTTAAAAAAACTCGAAATAATGCCTTTTGCAGAACAAAATGTTATTCCAAAGCAAAGAAGCAATAACGAACTCCAGATAAGCATACGCATTCAACACAGAGAGCATACGCACTGAAAGTTTGCTTTGATTCCTGCTCAAAGTATTCTCGACCCAACGGTGATTTTGTCGGTTTCGATTGTAGGTTAAGTGGCCTCATTACTTTAACGACTCAATTACACTTTTTTTTGGAGAAAATCATCATCATCGCATTACCATCACTCCGGACAATGCTCATCGGAAATGAAAATCTTGCACTGAGCAGCCCTCGCTATCGTATTGTAGGCCTCCAGCATGTTTGCACATTGTTGTCTTGAGAGGGATTCGACTTAGAAAAATGTGAGAGATTCTTCTGGCATTCAGAACCATTTTGCGGCCCAATTGCAACGGTGAACGTATTGTGATCACTTATGCTTAATATACACACGTTTTACCACTTGAGCTTGAGAGGGCGTCCCCCAACAAGCATCGCGGATTGTATAAGTGAGGGCTAATCGTGTATACATGCCTCTTGTTGATACTTCACGAATATAAAAATGGAGCAGCAAGGATAATTGAAATTAACCTGAAGTGAGGTTAACGTATCGCTCTGGACGAGCTTATTTTGCTGATGAATCTACCTGAGAACTTTTCATGTTTTCACGTGAAAAACATTTCAAAATTTCCATTTTGTATACTGAAAATCATAACTGGAGGTTCATCTTTTTTCAAGTATTTTTCAATAAAAATGACTCACTTCAACAGAATGATAGGATTTCAGTCAAGTGTGAAGTATCGTGGATCCCTCTGGCCAAATCCCTCTGAAAACGCAACATGGATAGCTTCCTACCGAATAATGGAAATCGGTTTCTGACCAGCGCAAGTTGACCTGAAAAATGAGCAAATATTAAACACCAATTTTGACAGCTAATGGGCAACCATTTATCCACCGTGACTGGCTCTCGATCAAATCAGCATCCTCTGAATGAACACAAACGGGAGGCTGGAGCAGACATTTTCCACTGTGGGGCAACATAATGATGATTAGTTTTAACGCTTTAAAGCGTATCCGTTGATCCGGTGGATAAATGACGGCTGCTCGTAGCGAACTGTTGGTTATTGGTCGGTCAAAGCGCGGTACGAGGGTTAAGGAGTATTTCAATTTCGTGATTAGCTCCGGTTGTTTCGCTTGTCCGGCTTTCTTTCTGCACCTTCTGACCTTTTTGACTGTAAATCGATGGAAATCACACTATCGGACAGTAAAAGTTGGTTGAAGTAGGGCGAGTTGTGAAATGTATGTGACGTTGGTTTCTTTCGGCAAGATTCTTCGACATTGAACTACTCATTTCGACAATCCGATACAGTCCATAAAGGTACATTTCGGGGAAGAAATGATTGATGGCGGACGATTCTACGCGCCGAGGGAAGTCGTAGATAACCGTAACTGTGAAGAAGACGGATGGGTTGATGGCTTGTATGCTATGGATGGCACACTGGATTTTTGAAATCGAACTGAAAACAAGCTGTCTAACCTGAATGGACTTCTAGTCTCAAAGCTACCGGCAAATTTGAGCTACCATGGGAAGCCGCACAGTGCTGGTGGAAAAATTATTATGGTGATTTATGCAAACGAAACCACAACACAACGCGCGATGAGCTGCCGGCAATAAACACCGCAAAATCGTTTCTTCAATAAGTGTTTGTGCGCTGCGGGTAAAATCTAACACCGCAATATGGCATGTGGATAGACTCCAATTCGCGAACGGGGAAACCCAACGAGAGCAAGATTAATTGAATGCTATAAAATATTCATACACGACATTTAAATTAACCTGTTGACTTTGGCGTACTCTGTTGGCCACGGGTTTTTGCAGTGTCTTAAGCATTTGTACGTTGTCCCCGTCCGAATTCTTGAGCCCCATTCTCATGCCCTTCGAGAGCAACCGTTTTCGACGGCAATCACTGTTATGTTGTTTTGAGTCGTGAAGATGATCGCGATGCGATTCGCGGCGAATGCTACAGACATCTCAAAGTGTGGCTGAGTGGTGACCAGATTTCATCACGATCATGACAACGCTTGTGATGACGATGATGGTGCTGATGCTTTGGATAGTGAGCAGCGCAGCAGAAATGCTAAGTGCAGACTGCGTGCATAGCGTTGGAAGCACATTAAATGGACGACACCAGCTTGACACCGGAATGCACGCCTACTTCGCGCTGTTGGCGTACTCTTGCTGTCCACAGTGATGAAGGTCAGGTTTGTTTCACCCCTGGTACAGATGCTGTGGTGCGAAGTGCGGGAAATTAATTAACCATCTTCTGTGGTCCATCGAGCCCGGGACAGCAGGCGTGCGATTTTCAACACCTCAGATCCACTCCCTCGAAAACGACATAAAGTAAATTTAATCGTAGCTTATCAAATTTATCTTTATGTTTGATAATAATGCAGTTGCAGTGTGCATGAAGCACATGCAGCACAGTTCATGCGCCATTCCGCGAGGCCGGTAAGAAAAGGTCCGCCTACCTCACGCGTTTAATTGTTTCGCGTAATTGTAATTTATTGCATCGGATGTAATGCATCAAGTTGTTCGCCTGCAGTTGCCACACGTTGCGTTGAAATTGATTTCATTAAAAGCCTCTGGGCAGAACGTTCTGTCTAAGCGGAGCGGTTTGAAGCGACAGAGCGTACATGTGTACATAAAAGGTATTATTCGATGTAACATAAATCATATCATAATACTCTGCACGCACATGGCGTGTTCAAGTAGTGATGAATTTATATCTGTGGAGCCATTCTAGCGGAGATGCCAAACGAAAAGTTTAAAGAAAGAAGTCTATTTCTTTTATTTGTAGACCAATTAAGAAAGTAAAGTCTATCGTAAAGTGCAATGCCCATGTTTCCATCATACTGAAACTCTTTCTGATAACATCAGAGCTGTTATTGTAATGTCCGAAACACCAACAGACATACGCTTGACCTCAAATGTTATTAAAGTTAGTCTACAATCCTTTATTCCCACAGGGTTCTCTTGTTTCACAGGGATTTGGAGAATGGATAGTCCAATGTATTTCCTCCAAAACACACGCTGAATGCATCTTCAATCGGCAAATCATAAGACGTTCGTCCATTGCATACAATGTAGTGTAATGCAAAGGGTTATCTACGCAATCCAAACCTCCAGCGAAGGAAAACTGCTCAATTCCATATAAATTATTCATCGCTGCACTCCAATCACAATAGCTGGCGGGTGGTAATAATAGTAATAACAATCACAATCACTGGTATGATGATAAAAAATAATAATAATGGTTGTGATGGTAATAATAACCGTTCTAATAGCGCGCATCGAACAATGGCCACTTCCTTGTCCATTTTCGAGGAGTCTTTCACGCCCTCTCGGATGCAACGAAGCCTCCGTACCGTACTCTAGAAGGTTGTTCAAATAAAATAACTTAACTTTCCACTTCCACCGATCAACGGTCGCCGATTATTTGCATGACGTGCAGATCCCGAGCATGAAGTGGCATTGGAGCTTCTCAGCCACACGGGTCCGAACACGGGCGCTTATCGGTGGTCCAATAGGGAAGTACTTACTCATGGTTTGCCGAGCAGAGCTAGGGCTTATTGGCACAAGGAAAGGCTGGTCAATAAATTTGAGAAATGGCTAACAACATCTCCACCACCATCAGGCGTCGCCCCGGTGGCTTCGAATGACGGGAGTTTCCAGGGTGGAATCGAATATCACTATCGCTTGTTTCGGGCAATGGGCTGAATCACGAGTCACGAACTGGTTGAACGCGAGTGTTGCAGCTGGACTTGGACAGTGGGATTGTGTCTTTGTTCCAATTCGACATTCGACTTGGAGGTCTGAACTGAACCCGCTTGACCATAAGAAGGGCACGACGCACACGACCAGACGGTGAACTCTCTGGGCGTCGAAGCCCTTTTTTTTAGTTTCGAACAGGGAACAGAGCGAGCAACGATCCTGGACGAAAGATGGTATCTTTTCTACGTAGCTGAGTGTTAGTTCGTTATTGTGCACTATTATTGGACTCTGGAAGGTCTGTCCGGTTAGGAGGAGGTCGCTTAGGTTGCGGTGAGTTGTCCACCGTAAGAAAATCCTATCCTGTACTCTCCAACGCCCGGTGGTCGCTGGACGCCGCTTGTGGTCCGCATTTCTTTGGCTGGAGTTGGATGTGTTTTTCCACTCGATCTCATCTCTCCGGGAACGAACAATAAACAATTGAACAACTTAAAAATGGCATCGCGAAAGCAAATCAGAGTGTTTGTGATCACGGCGTTAGCTTATCCAGTGTGGAAGAGCCAACGCGAGCTCGGAATAGGTAAAAACGTATGAACACAATTCTGACCGCTCGATATGATGCCTGGTATGCTATTAGGGTGAAAGTTTAAACAAATTGGTTGACACGAATTGTTTACCAGCTTGGGGGCATTTAGACTAATTCCAATTCAGTTCCAATATAACAATAGTTGGAAATGTGGCTATTGCTCTCGGAATGAAAAAGGTTTTATTTTTTATTGCTATTTTTTTAATTAAGTGGAGTTTTTAAAAGAAGTTTTTTGTAAAATAACATTCAAAATCATAACAAGATGATTTAAGTCCGAATAATATATTTTTGGAGTGCAAGTGCCTTAAAAAAGGGGAAAAATATCGAATTTCTAGGCCATCCATAAGGTACAAAAATATTCCCAACCCTTATCGGATCGGATGGAATGCAGACTACCTACTAGGAAGATCGCCGAATTAACCCTTGTAATCTTGTCTGGCCTACCGATCTCGTTACGGTTCATTTGGATCTCGTAAAAATCTGACTGTATGTTTCGAAATCGACCGCATGCTTTGGTGATGAACGGTTATTTTGGGTTGATGGAGCTGATAGATGTTATAAAATGGCCTCTATGGTGGCAATGCATCGAGAGCATGCGTGATCTTTAGCGATCTTATATACGATCGGTGTTTTGATGGGACAGGTCAGATAAATCGTGCTCAGTAGGGTTACTATTCAAAATCATTTAAATATATAATAAGCCGACTTAGCTTCGTTCAGATCAGAAAACAGCAGAACATTCGACTACAAAATATTGATACCTCGTTTTGGGTGCATTTTGAAATTGATACCGGTTTCTTTTAACGGTTTCTTTGTTATGCAAGAATGGCATGGGATAGTTTTGCCGCTTTCCGACCTTTTCCCAGTTCAAGGGAGGCGATCGATTTGACGGGAACGAATGAGTAATTGCCAAGACCTTCAATAACACCAATATGCAGCGCTAGTGGTGATATTATTGGTAGGTCAACGGTGTCTCGATCCAGCCCAATTGCCCAGGTCAAGCATAGAACGCGAGGTCTCGTACGCCACGTTCGACAAGGCAATTTAACGTCTTCCATCGTCATCTCCGCTTGAACCGGTCAAAACATTGGTTCGATTTTTGCGTATCTTTCGTTCCCATTCGTAATTCCCGAATCGAAAAGAATGTCTGGGATCGAAAAAACCTGTTTCCATAAGAGTCAATCAGACTATACGTTGCAGAATTATTCAGTCCATTGTATGGTGCAGTATATTGCAATTTCGAGTTCCGATCTGAAACGTTTTCTTGGCAAAGGAGTTTATGTTTGTCTTGAAGTGATCGTGACTGAAATCTTGACTCTTTTTATGTAATAATCTTGCACCAATGCTTTTTGTTGATGATCGAAATAACAATTTTCATGCCATGGCCCAAGGCGTATCGTATGGATAGAAAACAAAAGTGGATAGGCAATGTAATGCATTATTATGCCAAAGGAATTTTAGGATCTTCTTCTTTGTATGCATTTTGAACATATTTTTTATGAAATAAATCCTTGACTGATGAAAATTGTTATAATCAATATGAGCCACGTTGACACACCGGTTAAGGCATAATTTTCTGAATTGCATCTCTATTTTTCGCCTAGCTATTTTATTTACGTGGATTTCCAAACAAATAAGTTTCTCAAGGAAAACCAATCTTTACAAACTCAGAAGCTTAAGGACTACAAAATTGCAACAATGATCAGATGAACAAAATAAACTCTTATGTTTCCCCTTAATCGGACAAGACACTGCCAGTAAAGACGGAATTAATGATGGAAAAGTCGGAAAAATTACGAGGGGTTTCCTGCATCTCACCCACCAGTTACGGCGTAACGGAACTTGTCACCTTCAATTTAGGGGAACGAATGGACAAAGTAATACGCAAGTGTTATGTGCCTCCTAAGGGATGCAATATACCGTAGGGAGCAGGAAGGATAAATTCCTCCACCGGGACATTGTTCTTGTATCTCATTTCTCCTAGGGATTTTTACAAGAGAAGCCTTTGTTTTTAGCACAAATTTCAAGAAAAACCCAACGTTAAAGAACGATGCTACACGGACGCCATAATCAAAATGAAAGCTGAAAGCCTATGAGCATACCCCTAGTTTTGGCATAAAAAGGACACGAATAATGCGGTGTGTAATGGTTCCCAAATTAAATGAAACACCATGTGCGAATGATGTAACAAAACAGTTTGCCCCTTTTACACCTCACACGGGGGGAAAAGTGAGAAAAAGGACAATGGAGTTGGCACCCTAGCACGAGTGACATACTTTTGGTGGAATATTCTTTCGATCATAGCAGGCGGGCAAGATAAGTAAACCCGTGCAGAAATGTAGCTTTATTATCCAAAGCGTGTTTGGTTGGAATGTGGCAATACGATGTCCTACTTTCTTTTAATTTCCCTTTCAGTTTTCTCTCTGAAATGGGCAAATCTTACACCATTGTTTTGACACCTACCGCACTTAGTCTTTCTTGCCAATGATGTCTGTTAATAACGAATTCTCGGGTGACATCTGGTACAATATGTTCAGTTTTCTTGTAGTTATAAGGAAAGATAAGGCTCAGCAGACTAATTTTTAATAAACCCAAACGTCTGGGGTTACATCTTTTCAGCAGCTATGATTTTCCCATGGAGAACAGATTTTCGCAGTGCTTATAAACGTACCCATTACTTTTGACAGTGACATCATTCGTTGGCTTAACGGATCGATCCACGAATCTTGTGGTACATGAATGAGACAGATTTGTGATGCTACAGCCATCTACCCTAATAAAAGTGGAGCGTTATGTGTTTCACCCTAAAACTCACGATTTAACCACAATGTCAGTTATGGCATTTGTCATTGCGTAGAAATAACAGAAGGGAAGACTTGAAATTATCCGTTAAACGGCATTACTACACTGCTACTTCCACAGTGAGTGTAATAGAAAGAAATGTTACCTAAAGTTTTAATTATTCCAGTACATGAAAACTCACTATACGGAAAAACATTTCCACATACTTGGCTAGATTTGTAGATCAAATGTGAATTTTCGCTAAATTCAGATTTTTGGACGATGTTACCAATCTGTGGAAATACATATCAATCACATAAGCATTTGGTCCCCTCCAAGATTAAACAAACGGTTGAACGGAATTGAAGTTCATAACGAAAACCACGGTTGACCGATTTTACTGTCCCTTTTCTTCCATCCCACACCACGCTATATTTGTCCACAACAGTCTTTTAATGTGGGGTTTCGTCTCATTAGAACTTGACATACTTGCGTCTGTGTCCAAACGGAGATCCCCTACGGATTCCCAAAAAAGTAGTGTGCAGTGCAGTGGAAAAATATCCCCCATGCAATTTGAAGGAAGGGCGTTTTGGACCAAATCTCATGCCGTGTGCTGGTCGACAAAAATAATCGTACTGTGACTAATTAATACCTTCCGGTGTGTCTGAACGTAAGCAAATGAACGAGTGTGGACCGCGTTAGCCGGGCGGTTGTCTTGTTTAGCATAAATTTGTCGAATTTCGACATTAATATCCAACCTAGACGTCCCAAGCGACGAACCACAACCAACACACGGGTGTTACATGGGCAAAGGCGGTGCGTTCTGAATCGATACAACCTGTCCTCAATTCCTTCTCATTTTGCTTGATTTGAATATATTAGACACACAATTACCAACATTTCCGATGTTTGACAACGTTCCAAAACGACCAGACTTTGATGTGGCGAGTGAGAGGAAGGACATCGGCCAAGGGCCCGTGAGTTGCATCCCGTGTGCATAAATTATCGATCGAGATCATTAATCTTATCGCATAAATGTCCAAACAGGCGACAGGCCTAGTAAGCATGCACGCATCGAAGAAGCACTTTGTTTGAAATGTAATTTACATAATGGGCGCAGCTACATCCGTGGGAGGTGTGTAGGCTACTACTAGTGATGGGAGATGTAGAGCAAACACGATGATAAATGACACCTCCACAAAAGGATGTGTCTTTTGTAGACAAGCATGAAAATGTCCACGAAAAAACAGATCTGCCATATTGGGAATATGGAAGAAAACTCTCTTTTGGCGATGTGTTATTACAGAGGTCAGTATGAAGTCGGTTTATTGATGTCATTTGTTTAGGCATTCGATCCGAGAAAGGAGTAGACTCCCTTCAAATGTTCCATCTATTTGGTGTCATTTACATGAGCAAAATCCTCTAGGATTATGATTTCCCGTCATTTGCAACATTCCACCAATTCAATCCTAACGATAATGTCTACGTCAAATTTCCCGAGATAAGTCCATTATGTGGTACAACAATTTGCCGAAGTTATCTCCACTGCAAGGTTGTTACGAAAGTTTCATTCGTGTCGCAATGCTGTAAATCAGTTAGAAAGTGAGATGATAAATATTAATCTATCGAACCAAATGCGATGGTGATTGTAGGAGATAATTTTATTAGGAGTAAGATATCGTCACGCGGTAACAGGCATTGCAGGGAGTGATATGGAGAGTATCAATAACAAATACTGATGATTAATCCAATAGTTTTCCTGTGTTCTTAAACCACATTGTGCACCTTTACCTAGGAAAATTTGTGTCTATTGTGTAAATCAAGCGAATACAGTTACGTTCACACCAACAGACACATTCGGAACTCAACATTAAAGGGCTTCCACTCGAATTATTGTGCAACACAGAAGCCATTAAGTGGCTCGCACTCTAATCGATTTACAATCACTCGCGGCAACGTTTTACAGTCGACCACAGAGTCTGTGACGCGACAAGTTCGGTAGCCGTTGATGAAGCACTTTTCCGTACGTATCACACACTCACCGTTCGAAGGGAAGCCTATCAAATCACCGCAACACGCTGTAGAATGAAAAAGACCCCGAAGGGACACAAACTCGGTAACCACCATCGCATTCGATGGAGATGCGTCCCAAGCGTATGGGGCTTTAGTGTCAGGTTAAGGCGTCATGACTGCGCCATCGTGTGGCAGTCAAAGTGATCGATTGAGATAGTGCCATACAGCTCACACTGCATCGAATGTATGTAGCATCATCCTCCCATACCGTCACAAATCCCCCATCGCGGAATAGCGCGAATGGTCGACATTTTACGCCTTCTGGCAATCAGGCGTCGCTAGCAATTGAACGACCGATTGGTATCCCGGTGGGATCTTCGATAATGTTTATGGCTTTACGAATGTGTTGTTGTTATTATTTTCCTCCACTTACTGCAGCACAGCAGTTGTGTCAGACGGTATGAGCGATGGTGAAAAGGGCGGATCGTTATCCCGGTTAAATGTGGCCAGAGGCAAATGGATAGATTGCGACGAATGTAAGAAACCGCGTAGCGATGTATGATTAATTGAGTTGCTTTGGACACATGCGGTGGCTGTGGACAGTACCAAGAGGACGTTGTTCGATTATAACTTTTCGGTCTGGTTTGGGTGATGGGGTAGTTTCCACGCACAGGTGACATGCAAACCTGACATGAGCTTTACGTTTTACTACGTCTTTGATGAACGTTTTATGTAACCATCTTCTGTGCGCAGACTTTACGATTGTATCCGTCGTTACTTTTATTGTGACGGAAGTATAGAAGTACCTTTCTTACAACGTTAAATTATCGTTGCAGCAGAAGAATTACTAATTTCGCTACATTTCATTTGCAATAAACTTTCGTACATCTGTCTTGATTTCGTCCATGTGAAATAAAACTAAAAAATGATCACGAATTCCTCGCACATTCATGAATTCAGTATTTTATTATCCAAGAAAGAGGTGACAAGTTTTCTACAATTATGTATCTGACCAACCTTCGAACAATAGGAGTATTTTAAATATTTCTCACAAAATTGTTTATTTATACTACTGGCAATGCTAACCATGCAACGGCCCACATTTTAAAATGCAATCAATTGAAACAACCCAACAAATTTAACGGGTTCCGATTGGAGTGCTTAAGAAGAGCGTTCTTTTGTTTGGCCTGCATCCAAAATAAATGCGGCGGAAGAACGGGAATGTTGTGAGAAATAAAAAAGACCAGAAGCCATCAACCCGCCTTCAACTTCAACTTCCCTCCACACAGGGAGACACAATCAGTCTTAGTGGTCTTAGCAAAAGGGAAAAGAGAAAGCACGGGCGGTGTGGTAGATTTATGTGAAATGAACATAATTTTCATTGCGCACTTCCAAACACGTGACGATGGGAGGCTTCGTTGCGGTATGCGATATTCCACGCCATGTACCGTCTCGTCCCTAATTTATTGTGTTAATTAAATTTTATGAATGAAATATATTTCCCCGATAATTAACTGACTCGTGTGATCTCTTCGCATCCTGCGCGTGCAGTGTGTAGAAAACCAAAACATTGTACGGCTTCGAATGCACCGCTTCGGCAGTCGGTTGCACTTCGAAAGGGTGTAGGTTTACTTTGCGCTTCATCGTAATACGGAAATTCAGTGGGCCTAGGCGATCGTGTCTCATGGGTGGCTCGATCGTTCCCAAGCGAAAGGGTTCTGGCGTTGTGGTAGCTCTACGACACATAACTGTCGGACAGTCTACATTTTATGTGCCGAGAGACACGATGGACGATCGATGCTTGGAATGATGGGCCATAGTTTGAAAGATTGATCCGGGACTGTCATGTTCCGCCTTAAGGTTGACCTCAATCTCGGTTCATCATCGACATAGATCATGAATCATGATAGAGAGTGCGTATGGGAACGATGTTTCTTTGGATGCCGTTTTGCAATTATTCCGGAGTATAACATTATAAACCCTTTTGGAAAAAGCCATGGTTTCATCAGCATGAGGGAGTATTTTTGTTATTTTCTCCTGCACCTAATGGGTAACATAAATTTATGATTGCTCCAATTAATTACGACCATTAAACCCATTCTCCAGCGTGCAGCAAACATGTGGTCAAGCATGGGTTTTATTAGCTGATAAAATGGGACTCCTATTTCATATCAATAAAACCAACATGCGCACATTCATCCGTTAAATGTAGTTCGATGGTGAGTATACTTGCCGATTGTTTTCATTTGCGAAGAGTTGGTTTTTAATTACTATATACCTCCCGATCCGCATAAAACCCCACGAACGGATTAAAACAAAGCGGTAACAATATGAAATCGGACTGGAACGATGGAATTCAAACAGTGAATTGCATTATGGTCGGCAATAAAAAAGGCCTCCGATATCATGGATGTTGGATATTTTATTTTGCTGACAGAAAACAACGTTCAAACAAAAAGATTGTGAAAAATACCTCCATAAACCTCCAAAGATGGCCTCCCACTGTGCAAGATAGTCCGAGGTTCGTTGATTTTTATTCACAACACATTGCGCTATATGCTGAAGAAGCATGTTTTGTGGTCCATGTGGTTGATTTGGGGCCGCTCGGATCGTAAATATCTTGAAACCATCGTCTTGTGTCTACGGAGGTAGTGTTGTGCAACGGGGTCTCCTGCTTGGGAACTCGGTCTGGACTGTGCTATGGTAGGACCTGAATGGAGAAATAGACTACCGGCCCTGTTGATACTATCGCGCGGCTGCAAATGCGTCGTCTGAAGCGAACGTAGCTTCAGTTGAATGAGGACCGGATGAAGATCATTCATCAGATCGATTTAGAAAGTAATTAGGCTTTCGTGTTCAACACTCGTTGCGTTACAGAGTTGATACCGTTGAATTGGTGAAGATCGTATGTCATACAAGCTACGAAAGACTACCAACTTTGTATTTTAGCAGGTCGTTTATAAAGTATCATTTATCTTTTCAAATTCTTGTTTTGTTTATTTGTTTGCATTGTTTGTTTTTTTTTTTTGCATTGCAAAACTGCGTTCTAAAAGATCGGATTAAACATAGTCAAGGGTTTTAAAGTAGTGTCACAATTGACTAAATTGTTCTTTAAACAAAGTTTATAACAAGAGTACTTTCAATTCAGTCTTCTTAAGGTTCAACCAACCTTTATGACTATGCTCTTTAGATCGAACGAAGCGGTATGCCACCCTTGAGAGAAAAACAAAAAGCCAGAAGTTGCATGTCTGTGGTTTCCGCAGACGTAAGAACATCTGCGCATAGCGAAGGGTGTAAGCTGATTAAACGTGATTGTAAACTCATTGCGTGATAGGGATTCGGATGCCACTTGGTCTTATAAGTCCTTACCGTTCGGTTTCAGTTCGAGACGTGTGTATTTCACCAAGCTCAAGAACCATGACAAATCATCATCGATTTGGCACAGCACCACGATAAGTGACATCAATGGTTGGACGGGGTACTTTAGAATGGCAAACCACTTGTCGTACTGTCGTGGAACTATCGTCGTCTGTTTCCCTTCAATTTTCACTACACGCAGAGATCGAGCGACGTTTTTCACATATGACACGAAGTGCCTTTTGAGAGGACGTTAACTATTTGCCGAGCAAACAGAACGCTATCAATCGAAACGGAAGCGTTTTATCCTTTGTTTGGTAGCGGAAATCGTCCGATTACTTCAATGAATGATGTCAAACAAACCTTACTGAAATTGAGGTTGACATTTGTTCCTGTCAGGACTTTTGACAAAAATGTTCTACCTATGAAGTCTACCTAGAGAAAATTCAAAACGGTTTCAGACATTTTATACAGAACTATCTAAACTGTAACCAACATTAAAGCCATCTTTCGTCTGTCATCCGCAATTTACACAATGCAAATTTTTACATGACTCTCAAGGGACATCAGCTGATGTAGGAAAGGGAGAATGAAACAACCATCTGATACACAATAGCATGACGCAAGGAAGGTGTACTTGTCATTTGATACCTTCCGAACGAATTTAGATCAATAACGCTTTACATTTTTCGATTTGTACGCTTCTGAGTCATACACACCAGGCATTGCAACTGAAAATTTATTCAAGTACAACGATATTCATTCCCGTGTCGAAACGAACGGACCAGGATGTCCTCATTGGAAAAATTACCTTCGGAGGTAGATGAGCTCCTGGCAGGAGAGTAAAATATTAGTCCATCTATCATTGCGCACCATCTTTTCCACATCGGCTGTATCAGACCGTACACAACAGGACATTGATGCTCTTCTTCTGGAGTGTACGACTCGAGCGACCGATACTTGCGTGGATGGAATATTTAACAGCATAATGCCAGCCAGCACCGTACCATGCACTGAGAAAGAGTATCGAGCGGAAATTGGAATGTATGGAAATGGCTTTGCGTGTTAGGATGGTGGCTATAACTTTTAAAAATGTTACAATTTCCCAGGATCTAGCTCAATCCAATCGAGGTTCGAGCAGAGCTCGTAACAGCGGGGTATCGTTCAATCATGCAATTGCCATCAGCACTATGACTCCCGCTGGGAATGACTGCAAGCTGAATATAAAATTGATCCACTTTGTTTAAACTGCGTTCAGCCCTTTTTCCGATGGAAAGCGAAAAAAACACACATCTTCTGAGATGCCGTTTAAGGCTCAATGACTCTATGGTAGAAGCTAAAACGGTGGTGTCGTCGTTCCTATCGCCGTGTTGAATCTTTATCGATTGTTCGCCTCTATCAGCAGTCGTCTCGAGTTAAAGGATTTACTCAGTACCAGAAGGAGCAAAACCGACAAGTATGTCCCCTTGTTCATCCTCTCCCATCGGGGATGGAGTGGAAGGTAAACGCTTTGCTGAAGCCAATAGCATCGCTGCTTGATAAAACTTTTCAATGGGTTTATGTTATCGTAAATCTGATACCTCCTGTGTGTGCATTTCTTTGCAAATCGGACGAGTTGACTGCCCTGTGGAAAGTGCCATTTAAAGGGCTTCATCCATTTAGCGTGTTCCAATTTGCATGCGCGTGATTGTGAGAGTACACCGCGGACATTATGCAGTGTGAAACCACGCAGCAGCAGTGACAGCACCAACATTAACTAGCATGGTTTTAGTCTTCCTTCAGTCTGTAATGATGATACTTGACTTGATTAAGCTGTAGAGAGACTTATCGGTTCAATTTAAGGTTGATGTCCTCCATCGAGGTACTATCGATGGTGCGACAGAAGAGGGAAGGTCTACAACGAAATCCTTTAATCACATTAATGGTTATTTTCTTTAGCGAATAGTGCGCCACCAACAATATCATTCTTTATGCAAATTTATTTGCAATTAGATGGCAGATAGAAAATGAATTCTTTACTTGTCAACTAGGCGACAATGTTATTGAGACGTATCTGTTTACAATCTATATGCAAATTCTTTTGTACATAAAACGCAAAGATGTCCAATGATGAAGTTGTTCGCATTAAATACTCACATAAAACCATTTCAATTGAAAATGTCTGGGTAACTTACCTACGAAGAGAAAAGAAAAAAAGTGCGTTAAAATTATGACATTCATTAATTTAATTTACTACTTAAGACAACCGATGGAATATTAATAAACCTTTATTACTGCATTGTTTATTAACAGACAGAACCAAAAAATGGCATCAGTTTATACAGTTATTGTACAACGGGAATCGATGATTAATTGTTCGTGCAGTGTTTAAAATGCATCTCACATGCAGCTCACAAACTGCATTACGTGGTTTTCCTTTAACCGGTGAATCGATTAGCAAATATTGGTAACCATAATTTAAATGATGCTGGGCTACCATCGGTCAACATTCACACCCTTTTCTGTAGGCAGTGTGGATTGGGACTGGAAACCGGACAAACATTTTGGGTCAGTATCGTTTTTGAACCGGTGCGGTCGAATGCATCTATTTATCGAAGCACAAAACCGCCATCATATTTGCGGTTAGACTGCATCCGATAAGCAATCGAAATGAGCAATCATTGTGGATGCAGCACACTTGGTCGATGCGTAATGCTGATCTCTAATCGGTCCATAATTATTTACCGATGCGGAAAACGGCAAACACGAGATGGGCAGGGATAGATATAGGGATGGGGAAACACTCGAAGGGATATAGAAACACCGCTGGTGGAGTGGGAGAGTATGAAATTTCATTATATTATGCATATTCACCATTGCCGACCAACAAACTGTGGAATCGTGCGACTCATGCTACCGAGGAAAGATATCTATTCAGACACATTATTCGAATTCCAAAGGACTAGGCAAGTTGTTCATTAGCGAATGGAGAGCTTCTTTATTGCAAACAGTTATGCTTGGTGGTATGAAAAAAGGGGAAAACTATTTCCTAGCTGAAAATAACTAGCAAACAACTCAAGGACTGTCCTTTGATTAAAAAAATGACAATAACGATGATTCTTTGACCATTATACGAATAATGTTCTATTCAGCATCATAGCTGAAACGTGAATGCATGACCTATGTATTCGGGCAAATGACGTCCGTTGTCCAACAAGCCCAGTACAAATTTTCACAGCAATATTATGCAAATATTGAAATATGAAAATCTCTTGTTTTGCCCATCCATACAAACACATTCCTTTGCTACCATCTACTGGTTTTGGCACAGCTACTGTTGTGACAAACACGATGGCCTCTTGCATCGACATGTGCACACGGGACGGTGGCCTTTATTGCATGCTGTCATTTTAGGAGTTGCATTGAAATATTGTCTCCTGATAAGGTGCATCTACCGTAGGGCGAACACTGGACCAGCATACACGATGCAGGTTGTACTGAAACGGTACTGAATCACTCTGCGGTTAAGCAAACGTTGCCACATGGAGCACTAAATGCTAAATGGACGATAGGTTCTTCAATTCCTTTGGGGTAAGGATAGCTATTGAGTTTTGAAATATTAGTGATATTGTGCTTCAGAATGGTTCATTTCACTGCGAGTAGTTGGACAATTTGTTCATTCATTCAGCCAAATGTTTTTTTTCAAAAATAGTTTAATATTACAGTCAAATATGTTTACCAAATTGCTGGTTAGAAAATATATCAAAGTACAAAAATTCTTAAAAAACAAAGCAACAACACTTACAATACTCAAAATGTATTATAACTAGAAAGATTCCAGGCACTGTTGCCATTTCAGTTCATACAGCACTGCTCCATTGATTTTATTGTCGTCTGATGTGAGCGCAAGATAGAACGTTGAACTGCTTGTCGTTACTGCTGATTAGAATAATAATCATTCCGAGGCGTTACCATGGCTCGACAAAGATCCTTTTCGACACCATTGTGTGCGATTGTATGTTACGTTTCGTGGTGATAATAAAGCGACAAAGATTACTGTGCCGATCGATGGCATGGTGTCAGAAAAAACGATTTTCCACACAATAGCATCAGTACTATTGATGATTACACAAGAATGTTACATAAGGATAGGAAAGCTAACAATCGGACGAAAGCAGACTTGCTACTAAGAATGCTACATTATTCCAGTGCTATTAAAGTGAGTTATTAAAGAAACTTGATGCCTTAGACGACAACGCATTCAGCCAGTGTGACTATTTCAAAGAGGCAGCTTGATGTTAATTTGTCACAAGCTTAAATCTTACTGTTCCAAAATTCGGGTATTCGGAATGCACCTTGGAAAGCAACGATTTGAATTACTTACGTAAAACGATCAGGTTACAACTGAATCACCAGTTAAATATACGATTCGTTTGCAATTGCTGCACTGAGAGGGTCATTTTTAAGGAATCTTCAAACTGGTTTGAAAGGGAGACTTAAGTTATGAACGTTCCATTTCGTGAACAAACGGGGAGGAATGAAGGTACATTAGCCTATCTAAGGCCGTTTGACGTCCATCGGTACTTCTTTATTCTTGTGGATTATAGGGTCTGCATAGGAAACTGTCTCTTCCATCTTGCTCCATTGTTATTCTAAAAGTATCGTATTCCATATACCATGTTACCGTGTTACCGTTACCATGTATACCATGTTCCATTTTTTAATTATTTTTTTATTTGATCGAAAATATGTTCCAAGAACAATTGCTCTCCACCATCGTGTGGTGAGTATTCAATGCGTTAAGTCAATGAATGGCAGTATCCATTCACTTATTGCAATTTTGCTAGAAATATTTGTAGAAAAAATAAAATTTTCTATATGACGCTCTTAAATTTGTCGAAAAAGTATTGCCTACTAAATACTTAATATATATATTGCTTTGTGCAGCATAAACATTGTTCCCATTCATCAAATTCTTCACACACCGGAACACTAATGCTTCTCGTAGATTTAATAAACCGATTTTTGACGGGGCATCGTCAAATTAATCATTGCCAAATCGACACATCGTTCGATAAAACCACATTATTTCAACCGCAACAATAGCCGATCATTGAACCGACGGTGCTCGCCAAGTCAACCCAACGGATGTGGAAGATGTCCATCACTAAAGTCGTCATAAACATAGGAGCATAGCAAAAATCCCACCACCAAACATACTGTGCAAACAGACACGTAAGACCAAATCTTCCGAAAATTTGTAGACAGCACCAAAAGCCTATGGAAAGGGAGCAAGGGGCGAAAAATCTTTGCTGAGCATAAGCAATCCGACCAATATTGGCTGCTTAGACGTCTGGAGAGCAATCACGAAGCTCGATTGAAGAATTAGGAGATCCATTGATGTCGGATCAATAATTCCTTCGTATCGAGATTGTCTTCCGAAAACGGAAGGAAATGAGCGCGGAAAGATTGACGTGGCATAAGTTGTTGGGTGGAGACCAAACGGATCCGTACCGGACAGGGAGGCTAAATAAGCTGATGTAATTTGATTGCTGGCTGGGATACTTCAATATCTAGATTTTTTTTATTCTCGAACATTGGCAGACCGAGAAAGTTACCTATACCATCTTGCCTTCATGTCTGTCCTTTTATCGATCTCGAACATACCGAGGTACTAGGCTGTGTCCCAAGTGGTTGTGGGAAAAAAGGCTTCTCTTGTGGAAAAAGGATCACTTTCCCGACAAAAGGGTTTGATTTTGCGGATGACTTCAAGCAGCATCTGGTGGGCTTCGTGTGTACAGTATGGAAAATTCTTGTTTTTGTACAGATTTATAAACAAATCCTCAGATTAACGTCAACCGTTTGATTCATTCCTCATGTTTGGATAGTACATGTATGAGGGATAGCCGGAAATGAAAACCGTGTTGTACCGATAAGGAACATTTTCTTACGTAATGTTACACTACAACATATTTCCGCATGGACTGGTTTTGATGGGAACTATTTAAAAACACAACACACCAAGCAAAATGTAGGTTGCACGTTTAACTGCTTTTCCTTCAGGAAGACAAGCCCTAGGATGTTGTGGAAAAAGTTTAACCCATAAAAACGTCTACAATAAGGAGGTTTGCTAAGACATAAGAAATTCATGAAGCTTCTTTCGTCTTTTAAGATCGCCCCGGGACATATCCTCTTTTTTCTAACACCCTCGAAGGCATAGCCTCGCATCGCATGAAAAGGGAATGTATACGTTTACAAATTTTTCAAAGAATTTTCCTACAGTTGAGAAAGTTATTTACAACGGCTTCTGACTAGAGGATTGCCTGCAACGGTTAAGGAAGGAAATGAAAAGTATAGCGCTTAAATGACTACTTTACTGAGCTGCGAAGAGTAAAATAGAAACAAACCATTTTTCAAAAAGAGAGCTTATGTATTCTGTATATATTAAGAAAAAAATTCTGGGGTAAGGAACGTAACAAAAAAAATGATACTCTCCAATCCTTTACCACGATGCTGAAAACGTAGATTTAAAGAATTTTTTTTCTATTTTATTCCGTTGACTTCGACGTGTGAAAGATGTAAAGCAGTAGGTGGAAAACCCCGGAATGTAGGAATGAAAAGATAAACTAAGGTGCTATATTTTGCACCTTCTTGGAAAAAATATGTTGATGTTGGTGTTATGTTGGGTTACGGACATTGCAGCAGTTACTTATTGTATAAACACCTGCAGTAATCAATTCCTGTTCCTTTCTAGATTTCAATTTCAAAGCGGAAAAGTGGTTGGAACATTCACTTCAGGAGAACACAAATATGATGATGTTTATAAAATTTAATGTTCAATTTAATGTAACATTCAAGAGATTAAGTTCGATTTTTTATTCTTAAAAAATAAAACAAAACAAATAAAATAATTAAAATACAAATAAAATATTTTTAAATCCATAAAATAAAAATAAAATAACAAACATTTCATTACAACTTGCTTTAAAAATGTTACGTAAAAAATTGGATACAAAAGAACGCATTCTAAAAATACAACTGATGGTCTTATTTGGAATTGGCTAACGATTGCATTTATCTTCACTGCTTGATAGAATTATTGATTGCTTTTTGGAGCAGATACGTCTAGGTACGAACCCACTTACCCATGATGGCAATTTGTTGTTTGTAACATGATTTATCACCGATCAAAATACTGCAGGTAAGAAGCGTGACGATGGTATTAGATTAAGCTCTCGTACTTCCGCAACGTACAGGATCACAGAAAAATGTAATTCAATACACCTTTCTACAGGAATCTCTGCTGTGTTTCGTACTTTCAGCGTATCTTCCGAAAGAGTAAGAACCCATTCGCTTTTCTTTTGCCATCAATCGGATTTATGCTGGAGAATGCGACATATCGTTCATACTAAGATATAAGTGTCTACCTAACAGGTGTTCTGAATATGGGGTGAGAATTTGCCACATTCCTGCATCGTGCAGAATCGACGATGCCCGAACGCAATAACAATTTGGATCAATATTTTCACGATTTATTAACATTCACAGCGTTGATTTATTCGTGATTTATGGTAGCTGTACTGCGTTCACCATTCCACCAAGCGTGATATTCTTCCAAAAAATCGTTTTGCCCCTTTTTCCATTGCTGTTAGAGTTATTTCTGCAAAAAAAAACACGGTCTCATGTTTCAACAACAGCAAACGACGAAAATTAGAGAGCTGAAAATGAGACTGTAGTGCTCACATTCCACCATCCTTTTCGCCCGCTCGGCAGGAAGCGCAAGTTATGGGCAAATGAAAGAACGATTTGCCATCGGAATGAAAATGAACGAATAATGAGCATGAAATGGAATGCCGCAAGGAAAGCGAATCATTTTCTTGGTCGCACGTCGACGTAGCGCGAGCCCGCTTCATCCAGCCCAGGAAACGATGACGATGTTTTGCAGCAACGGTGACGCCGTTCGGACCATCTCATCTCCAATGTCGGTACCGGGCGGGTCGCGTTATATCATGAAAAATCTTGGCACGATTTTTCTCCACTGATTGCCAGGGCGTAAAAAATGATGGGCAAGTCCAGGGCGAGCGCGCAAATGGAAAAATCTTGGGAAGGTAGTACGCTGCCCGGGCATGGCTATCGGTTATCTGATAGGAAAAATTAATTGAATTAAAATAAATGGCTAGCGGCTAGGGAATGGAACGGGGCGTTCGGTGGGCGCGAAGACTATCCACCTTCTTCTCTCTCGCCGGGTGTTCAGTGTCTGGCGAAATCTGAAGCTTATTTCCTTCCGATCGTCGACGTTGGCGTGAATTATTAGTAGCACGGCAACATCATGCCGAAAAGGTGACTTGCTGGTTTGTTTGCTGGCTGCACGTTGGCAGGGTGACGTTGGCACGCTAGGCGAAGATGTTTGAGCGATTTATTGCTTTCGTAATCTGTGATCAGAAAATTTGTGCCGTGGGTAATTTTGCTCCAAGCCAAGACTTTTATTACCGGTAGCCTAAAAAAGTTATCCAATCGAAACGATGATGGGGTAGTTGGGTAGTAAAGAAATTGTGAGATATAATTGTGTACGCAAATTGTCCTTGAGTCCGGCAAGGACAACAGGTGATGCATTCAGGATTTGAACGATTGCATATTATTTCTTTGCCACAAATCCTGTCTGTCTCTACAAGAATAATGACACAAATCGTTTTAGCAAAAGAACGCATCATTAATAATCCATTCAGATTTGGCTGGTAAGACCTCATCTACATTTCAGGAAGGAAGCCAAAATGGCGTTATTAACTGGTCGCTCGTTTGTAACGAATAGGCAATAACAATAAAATTTTCATGGCACCTGTCGGGTAGGGCGCCTCCAAAACCGTTTCCAGTAGGCGCTTGCTTAAATGCGTATAAATAAAATTTCATAGGTCTGTGGTGCGTACCTATGCCTGCGACCTATCCCTGGATACCGTTCTGATCTAGGGTATCGTTCTGATAGCACATCGCAATGGTTTCATTCGCGAGTAAGTGTGTAAGCCTATATTGCTGCGCGTATTTTTTCTTCTTCCACCCCACGCTCTACAGCCGTATAGACCATGTCTAGGTACCCGGCTGTGGCTCGTTCTTCGTCTGAACGTTTTAACAAACCCGTGCAACTATGTACGCCGCATGTTATGAGGTACGACTAAGGCTTGACGCAACAAAAAAACACGAAACAACACCATACCAGGACAATCGCAGCACTGGCGTTGGATCGTCGTGGCTCCCTATTAATTATATGATATACATCGGAGACCCCGCCAACGGCTGTCGTTTTCATAAATTTATACACCGGTCTCTTCCCATCTAATCGCCGAGAAAACGTACGACGCACGCGGTCTGTTAGCTTAACCGAAATGGCTGCAGCTGAGGTTCGCCATTCGCCGGACCGGATTATCTAGGACCGGGCAAGTATGCACGGCGTACGAGTAAACTTGCAGGTACGAGAAAGTCCTACCCAATAGGCTGGTCGTATCGTGTTGCCTTTCTATCGCCACAATCGGTCGTTGGCGAGTTTTGCGATTGTTGTTTTACGTAAGTACACTATATATTTTCCCGGTTAGTAGGTTCGGAGAAGGTTTGCAAAAAACCTGTGGTGAGTACTTCCATTAAAACGCGACGGTAACGCCATCCTTCCCTAACGAGTTGATGTTAGAGTGGTAATTCATGAAAGTTTAACGATAGACTTCTGTAAGATATTTATAGACTGTGGGTTGAGATGCACAAAAGAATTAAAATTAATTATTTGAGAACTTTCCTACAATTGAGAAAAACGTTCACAAATGGACAGCATATTAAATAACTATCCGTACTTAATAAGTTTATGAATAGAAAATTTCGTATATGACCAACAAGTAAAACAATGCGAACGTATTCGACCGGGAGAAAACCAAAAAGAAACCTACCGAAACAATATGAAATTCTCTTTTAAAAACTCAATTTTTTACCGACATTTGTGTAATGTCTTTCTTGAAAATTACAAAAGATCCTGCTATTAACGTAGCCGATAGGTAGGTAGAGACAGAAAATTTCATTGTCCACCAATTCGTTCAGAGCATGTACCACCAAGAATAAGGATGCGAATGTCTTCTACACCATTGAACTCACAAGCTCTAGAGTTTGAGGGAAAAATTTAGCCAAAAAACAATCTCGTTACAAGTTCCAACAAGATATCTTGTGTGTGTGTGTATGAACTCTTAACTCTTTCGTTTGTTTTCAAAGAATAGGTTGACAAAAAAAGGATTGTTCCTTGAAGCGCTCAGACGGAAAGCCCTAATTATGGTAATGGTGTATTTAGAATTTTTACAACATCTTGAATGGCTTTTTGGACAAACGCTTTGGAGAAAAGGAAGTCCTTTTCTGTGGCCTGAGGCATGTAAAAATAGTATGATGGTGGTGCATGAAAAAAATACCCCTCTTTGAATGGTATCAGAGCAAGATTTTACCGACGAACAACAACCGCTTGTAGAAAAGATTTAAACAAAATGAATATTCAAACGATAAATAAGAATTAACGGTGAATTTTTGCTCAGGAGCAACGATAAAGAAACTTTTTTGTTTTAAGAATGCTACATACATTTTAATGACAGAGGACAAAAGAGAAAACAAAATTGCCAGTAAATGTCATTCCGTTAAGACCACATTCTATGGCTATTAGTAATGTATTTTATTTTTGCTAAAATAAAGTTTTCGTACAGAACCGAAATTTGGTCTCCTAGCATCTCGGAAGTTATTAGAGCGCTCCTGCTCGTTTTGTTATAGAGATAGTTTTCTATTAAACTTAGTTTGTCACTTTTGACGGTGCGAAGCACTGATTTATTGTCCCGAGCTTCACTGGATAGTGTGGTAAAAGTGGTAGCTCCAACCGTGGTCACATTATCAAATTCTAAACAAAACTTTGTTTGCCCAGCACTTGGTCGGTGCGCTTCGAAAACTTGCGGTATGCAGCCACTTTCCCGGAGATGTATTGTGAGGGTTTTCCCAAAAATCACTTCCATCGTAACCTTCGCCCAGCGGGAACAATGCCACAGGATGGAGTTTTCCCGGGGATAGGGAAACTATGTTTCCAACTGTCAACAAGCCTAAAAGTACGAAACTTTACCATCTGAACGATGCAAACCTGCTGACCGGTAGGCGAAGGGATACGGTGGTGACACTTCCGGAAAACAAAAACATCCGCCGGACATTTCGCTTTGAGTAAGATCGAATGCTCCCCCCTTGTCTTCGGGAAACTTCGAACGGCTTTGGAAACAACAAACGCACACAACAAAAGCATAATCAATGGAGGACAATAGCATGCAGAGGAAAGTGTGGGCCCCAAAAATAATGCAAATATTTCAGAATGCCATGCGGGAAACCACCGTGCCAGAGTGTGATACATTTCCTATCTTTTGTATCCGATTCTGGAATAGTTTCAACGATAATAGTTAGAGGGTGAGATTTTGTAAAGTCTTTACTTCGGTCGGTAAAGGGCTGCCCACAGTGCGGTATACCGGCACGAGTTCGTTTCGTAAATATTTATACGAACGAAAACACACACACACAATCCACCATAGCTGCACGATGGTTCACTGGAGGACTTCACTGTATCGAGCAGATCTAACCGTAGCACACAATATTCAAGCTGCATTGCTGATCGGAAACCCATCTTACCGTCGTCGCTAGGGGCAAAAATAAAAGTTTTTTTCCTTTTTTGAATTTGTTTTATTTTGCTCGAAATCGTCCATGGATGCTTGACACAGAAAACCCGGAAGAAAAGTTGAAAGCAGTGGTACGGGAGAAAAGGAAAAACTAGAACCATAAACTTCTCTACGCTTGATTTGTCAGCATAGGAACAAACATAAAAGGCCATATGCATTTGTTGTTGTTGTTGGTAGTTGCTGTTGGGTTTGTGTAAGTTATTTTCAATTTTCTCCACACATCCGGTCTGTGAGCTACGGTTAAGGGTCGGTTACCCAGTGTTGCATAATTTGCTACTCCCAGAAGGACAACTTTTTGCCAAATTCACACCCCATATACCCCCATTTCTATTGACGCGTATGAAAATCATTTTCATTCCAGATTGGATCGAATACAGCCTGTCGGCATCAGGTCCGTTCGCTTTGAGGATAGGTTTGCATTTAAAATTGTTCCGCTATCGCTTTTCTTTGTGATGTGCCTAACCCGTGAAAAAAAAAAATATTGAAAGGGCATGTTTCTTTCTGTATTGTTAACTACCTAGCTAACCTACAAGAAAGCAAATTTGAACAAGGAGTTTAGAAGCCACATTCACGAGAAGAAAGTATAATCCCACAGATTGAAGGAAAATGGTTAAGTTGGGAAATTCTTTTTTAGATTTCAAGTTGCTGTAGCAGATTGTTGTTTCTCATCAAAAATGATTTCCCGTATTATATGGACACTAGGCAGGAAAGAAAAGTTGAACAAAAGAAAAAAATATTTCTGATTTTCTTTGTTTGTTTTAAGTCTGACAATAGGGTTCTATATGTCTGGTACAACACTGGATGGAGCCGCCACAGTGATGGGCTCTAATGGTTGAACGACATTAACGAATAAGTCTTACTCCGGTATAGTGATCACGTCATTAGAATGACACCGGCCGACTTAGTTCGGTGTTTAGAGTGTTTTCGGACATACACAAATGAAACAACTAATTGAGGTGGATTTGTCCATTAGAAAGTACACTTGCAAACTAACGCATCGCAGATTGGATTTTTCTGAGCCAAGAAGGTAAAATTAGTGTACTCTTGACTGTTTCTACTTGTTTGGAAGGGACCAATCTCTCCAAAAAAATAGGAAAAAATGTATTTGGAAATATAATTTATGTTCATGAACATTACATCTTCTGTCGGTGGCGGGTACGTTTAATAGAACGAAAACGATAAACTTTATCACCAGCGAATCGTTGAAGTGTAAAGCGTAATCGATACTGAAGTCTAGTGATCGTCGTGATTGAAAAATGTCGGATCGTTCGCTTGCTGTTGATTGAAAAAAAAGAATCTTCAACAACAATTCGGTGGATTGAAAATTGACTAACAAGGTTCAAATAGAGCCTAAAGGCGGTAGGAAAACTTTCAGCAAAATCTTACAAAAGAAAGATCACGGAAAGTTTACCTAGAAGAAGGTGAAGGAGCAACACGTACAAGTAAGCTCATGCTCACACTTCCACCCAACCGGTGAAACTTTATTTCTGTTCCGGCAGAGGATATTTGTAGAAAGTTATGTTTACTTAGAAACTTCCACGCATACGGGCACGAGGAAGAGTTTTTTATGTATTTCTTTTCTTCGCTTTTACTTCTCAAGGGAGGTCATTTAAGGGGACATTTTATGAGCTTTCCGGGTGAACCGTTCTCTGTCGGGAGCCGTATTTGCACCGGCGAGTCCTGCACACAGCACTGCTCGAGCAAAACATCGCGGGGTCAGCTGGGTGCTGTGTTGAACAGAACCACAACCATACTCGCACGTATGCTGGATTATTGTCAATTCCTTTCCGGCATGCTATCGGGCAGTAAAAAGTAATTAACCGTCCAAATAAACTCCCCAAACACACGAAGTCAATAATCGTAAACAAACCAACAGCGTTCCATTTGAGGAATCCTTTCTGTTTTTTTTTGCTGTTGTTGTATGGGTATTGTTACTTCTATAGTCGTATTGCAAATGGATGCGCCAGAGTATAGAGTGTGGATGTAGCGCACAGTGGAAACGAACGAAGGACATTCGGTGCGGGAACTGTGAGAAATGTGACATGGGGGACAGATAATATTTTTCACCCCCAAGTCCTAAGGGGCCAACACATTTTTTTCAGCTACTATCCACCAGTCCGGGTGGACTCGTTTGCCATTCGTGTTTGCTCTCTTTCTCCCTTCGTAGAATAGACTTGTCGTGTTTGTGTTTGATGGGGGCACAATGATCATGAAATAAAACTGTTGGTAGAAGGCAACCATAAAAGGTGAGCCATTCACCACCATTTGCCGCAAACATCACATTCCCGGTTTTGTATGGTACCGGCGAAGAAAAATAAGCATGTTAACAGGCAGCAAGCGGGTGACAAATTTCCATTGCGTGCGTTATAATGCCGGAAAATGAGCTTAGAAAACACACACATTTATCACACTGGCAAGCAAGGAAGCGTACCGTGGTGCCCATTCGCGGTGTTTCTTGGAAATTGTGAGCATGATGACAGTAGCACTGGAGTTCGTAACTGGATATTCATAAAATTTAGACAGGTGGAAAACTGGTAGAACATTTGTGCCGTGACTAATTGAAACGTTGAGCTGATGAAATTAGAGCAACCTAATTGTCAATATAGGCTTGAGTGATGACTGCTATTTTCCCGACAAAAATAGCACCAATCAACTGTCATATAGAACGAATTGCTCCTATGGCAATAGAATCCACAACGGTACATTTATGCTTTTTTTTCAGAAAACTTTCGTCGGAATTTGCTGAATGGTATTATTATAAGATTCAAATAAATGTTTTATATAAAACACTGTGTTATGATAGCATAAAAAACAGATTGTGTATAATGAATAGATTCAAAAGGACCATCATTGATGATATTCAAACCGAGGGAGTGAATAAATTATGCAATTTTGCAAGTCATAGACAAATACTAGGTACACGTTACAACTTCTAGAGCTGCTAGAGTTAAAAAGGTACTATTCTACGTTATCGTTTGTTAGGTAGCATACAGCTCAGTGTACGAAAATGGGGGAGTTTTGGTTAACAATTTGAATATTTAAATTCAAATGTCACCCCAAAACGGGTAGCTGTCACATTAAACACCTTGCTGCTTGGTGTTTGGTTCATATTTTTGTGTCTTTTCACTATCTGCTACGCAGAGCGGTAAGGATAACAGCAATACAGCTCATTTGATCCTTTCCCTTCATCCAGTTCGTGCGGTGGAACGACGGTCTATGCGATAAGGTAAAATTGGATCGCCCTGCTCGTGTATCGCCAAGTGGAGAGTAATTAGCATTAATTGGAATAAATTACTTCGCTTGCGCATCGAGCTGTACGAAGCAGAGTGCGAAAAGGCCGTAATTAATATTGCAGTCTGTGTTACCTTTGACTATCCTGGCAAGGTGAGACACTGAGACATAGTGGAAACTGTAGCAATAAGGTGAGTATTAAGCTGCTTAAGATAAGACTAGACAAACATCTCTACAGAATAAATTCTTCGCTCTGAAGTGCTTTTTGGAAGAGCACTTTAAAGCGAATCTTCGCAGAACAACTAAACTGCCCTCGCCAATTCCTTGAAACACTCACTGAGCTAATGGCCCTGCCAGTGAAAACTAATGATACGGAAGAGCAAAATTGCGGAAAAGTAAAACAAAAAGACAGTGCATGAAATCTATTTTAGATAAACAGTTGAATGTTTTTAAAGAGTATATTTTTTTCACGAACAATTCCATTTCAGCAACTCAACGGGTAAAAAATGGGAAAGAAAAACGCCTGATGAATAATTAATCAGGATCGAGCTGTTACTTCCGCATCGATGTCACACCAGGCTTGACCTGTCTGCGTACTGTGAGGACAAAGTACAATTAAAGCCCAAAATATGGAGAAAGGTGCCTCAAAATTGAATCGTACAGCCCACGAAAAATGTCACTCCCGTTAACGCCTTATTAGGGAGTACTAGTGGCAAAGGAAAAAGTTCATTCGTTATGCTTCGTTTCGTTCCATTTGTTTTTTCACCCGAAGGTTGCCTTCTCAAAACTGGTTCTTCCGGGAGGGAAATCTTCGTAACTTGGAGGGGCGTGAAAATGTGCCCAGTCTACCGACCCAAACCGTCCACATCCGGTTCCGGCGATTGGGGGGTTCAGTTGAGTTGGTCTTCGTGGAATGTTACGTTTCATTTAGCGTTCATCCATTCGTCCAGGATGAACGACCAGCTAGAAAAAGGGAGGAAAACCATCCTTACATTCTAGACTGTCTGAGTGGTAAACAAAACGATACGTGAAGGTGATGAAAGACCCCGTGCGCATTTGATGCGAACAGGAAAAAAGCTTCACTTTGCATGGTATTCTTCACTCGCTGTGATGCTCATTCCGGTCACGTAGCGTTCTTTTTCCAACAATAATTTGTGCATTTCCAGGACTCATTTCCACTGCCGCATGTCGATCCATCCATCGAGACATCTCCTCCGTTCTGGAAGGAACTGAAACATGCTATACACGGGAATACTCTGCTATAGAACCGTACACAACCGGCTGCAGGTCGGATGGTTGAAGGCTACACAGGACAGAACACCACCCGGAAGGCATGGGATGTTGTAACGTTCAGTCCGATGAATTCAGACTCGACTGCTCAACTGCCCGATGGGGACGGACGGTTTGAAAAATTCAACATCCCCTCTTAGATTGCAATAAACATGCAATGGGAGCTACTAGCTCGGAAGCACAGAACAACATCACACGCATGCTACGTGACGACGATTGGAGGCTGTGGCAGCATTGTAGCACCAGCGTTTAACCTTCGACCGAAAGGCTAACGTATTTTATTGACGTTTTTGGTTCATCAAAAATTTAGCAAAATTGTACTCCTTCACTATACGCCTAGCAAGTTTAAATAGCATGGGGAGATATGGAAGACTAGTTAGGAATGCTGTAGCGGAAGCTGGAATTCGGGCTATGGTTGGATATTCGCGTGCTGAAAACGAACCCATCATACGCGTGAAGGAATTATTATAGCACTCAAGAGAGTTACCACAGTATTAAGGGAGTAGTTGGAGCGATTCGTTTCGTTATCCTGGTTTAGTATAATGGCTGTTCCAATTGAATTTTGAAAACACATTTTGCAGACAAGAGAGGGTAGTGGTCAACGCAATAATGTTTAACTACGTGGTGTGGCACTCGAACCTCATTGGTTAGCCATTATGGTAGAAGTAATAAAACGACTACTACAGTTTTATGTTTATCAAGAGTTCGAGACATTGCAACAAGGCCGGGCCGCCCTTTATTTAGTAGAAAAATGGAGGTGGATAAAATGCTGTTGGATATGCAGAAAAAGACATATAGATATACTTGAATTTTAGGGAATTTTTAGGAACGTATTACTTTAACGACGAGGAGTTCCAGGATGAAAATACCTAAGCTTAATTGTACAAAGTTTCACAAAAAAATAGATGAGAAGAGATATTGTATCATAACAAAAGTGCATATCGTGAAAACTGTACATTTGAAAAGAAGAAAATACTTTAATGTATACGTCTCAAAAGTTTCAAAGAAAACGATGTACAATAAAATGCCCATTTATAGAAACAGGCAATTATTCAATCCAAATACAAATTCCTCCAGACACAGTTACTGCAGCAGACGAATCAAATTACTAGTGCTCCTAGTCCGTCGGGCCAACTGTTGACGTAATTGAATAAGTGGGCGCAACCTTTTAGTGACAGCTTGGGCGAATGTAAGGAATGTAAATGAAAACGGCAGCGAGCTGGTTAGGTATTTATTTGCCCCGGGTTTCCACTTGTTGTTTTAGAACCAACTTTTCCAATCAAACCCCCGGCGTATTCTAAGCATTGTTGTACAATCGCGATACCGCGCGTAGCGCAGATGCTGCGAAGAATGTTAATAAATTACCAAACGTGTATCAAATTAGTTTCGTTTCAGCCTCAAGCCTTTGGTCTATGGCAGCAGGCTTTCGCTCACGGTACGGGGGTTAAATGTCTGGGATTGAAAATTAAATTACACGAATCGTGGTGATTACGAAAATTTGCGTCCGTAGGAAGAAGGAAGCAATACCAGCCGGAAGGACAATTCACGGGCAAATGAAAAAAACGAAAACGATGTACGACGTGGCAAATTAGAGCAACAATGTTTTGTTCCGATCTCTTGGACAGGTTGTTGAAATGCCCTTTCGCCGAGTTAACCCTCTTATCCAGCTGGTCTGTCAACACTCTGCGTACAAACTTTGCCATCGCTGCCAAGTGTTTCTTTCGAGTGAGAACAAAAAATCGCTGCTGCCCAAAGAGCAACTTTGGGTGAATGAAACTCCAATAAATCTTCTTCGTCTCCAGCGGAGGTTCGTTCCGGCGAAAGATGCGAAAGCTTGTTTTCTTCTAGTACTTTATACACTTTTTACCTGTTTGTTACTAGGCAAACTATTCCGCGTACCGGTTGGAAGATTTTAGCTAGAATGTAGCGAAAAAGTTTCACGCCTTCTTCACCTCAAGCCCACGCTGATGTTACGAGCGGAAGGAACGTCCTCTCATCCTTGGAGTTATTTTCCGTTTGTAATACACCTGTCGGTCGGTTGTTGTACAGCTTTTGCGTGTTTTGCGTGCCACTTTACATGGCAGATAGTGAAAAGATTCGCGTACACCAGGCAGGAAACACTCTTTCTAGTCGGTTCGGAGGAGGATGTCAAGAATTTGTACCGTATACCGATAGGTTGCTGAACTGCGCAGTTTGTATCTACACGCTGTACCGTATGAATGCTGCACACCTGCTGTAGTACGGGTGGAGAGTACTGGTTGAATTTAATTAAAATAAATTGCACCCCATTTATCAATCTTTCAGCACGTTGCTCGGTTGGAACGCTCGGTTGGATTTAGGAGTGTGTATCGAGAGTTGGTGAATAACTCGTACACGCACCATTACGCTGATGATAAACGTTGGAATTGAACCAAGCCAGTGATACTGGTGGCACCATTGCTGATGATGAATATTCCACTCGAGCAGGAGTTGGAAATCGATTTTAAAACCGTCTTATGATAACCTGACGACGATTCCCGCTACGGTTAGGCGTTCAAGCGAACAGTCGACAGTGGTTTAAAAACGACCCCGGAAACAAATAATATAATCCAGTTAATCCGATTGTAATCACACACAACCTCCACACTGGCCATTGTTTATTGTGAAATTAAACGGGGCAAATTTAATTTACAACTGCCCCCCACTCAGGTCACAGGTGAGACGATGGGTTGAAGTGGTTGTTGGAAGCCAATACATGATTGTCTGCAGTTGACTCGAAAATTTTACCCCATCACAATGAATCCTTCTGGAGAGGGAAGCATGCAGGAGAGCACAACGATGCTTACCAGCAAAATGTATTTTTTGACATTCAACATCGTGCCGGCGTTATGCGCGAAGGTCTACCCAATTAATTCGTCGATCGTTTACCGTTCGTTTATGGTAATTAAAAACCGTATCTGATTCAGACAATTTATTGTAAATCGCCCATCCCCACCGTGAACGCTCGGGTCAATTTATGATAAAATCAAAATTACATAACCGAAAGGAAGAATTGAACATCATAAACTCGAAGCAGGACGGTGAAATTTAATATGCTGGTTCCACAGCGAGTTCATTCCACGGAAGGTCGCTCCAGCGGCAGTGATTATTCGATTTGGGAAATAAATGGTGGCATCAAAGTTTAAATTCCATTTTAACTTCGTTTAATGGCGGCAAGTCCATTCAGAACCTCACAATGAACAACCCGCACCCGCAGTACGGTTTCGTGTGGCATGTCAAACGGCACGACAATAACTGTCAAAAATCTGCCCGATTAGAGTGTGGCGTTTGTTCGGTGGTACCATCATCTTTATCAGCCCCATAATATACGATGCGTTGCGGGCGCTCGTTCCGGTTGTCACTCTTTCGCTCAATTAGTCGGTTGGTCTTTGGCCTCATCATCATTGTACCTCGATCAAAAATCATGCTCTTGGAGAAATCTGTCTGGCCGTCGTTGGCAATCAAAATTTTCGTTACGAATTTATAATATCAACAGTCTAAGCCACGGCGGTTCGAATGGAACCTGGCAGTCGCTACTACCCAGTCCCATCGCGATAGATGATTGAATTGAATTAGTAATGGTTCGTATAGATTCCACTGTCAGCTTGTTATTAGAATTGTCCACCGATTGAGTTGAACGGAGGGCAGCAAAGGAAAAGAATGCAACGCTACTTTGGGAGCTGAATAAATGGAATTTCAAACGATTCCCCCCGGGGGCCCATTGTTCTTGATGGGACTGTAAAGCATAGCTGATTGATATTGACTGGAAACATGATAACAATAGGGGTAAAATCTGACTTACTGCGATGCACTGATGCAAACAATGATGAAAGATAAACGGTGAACGTGCCTAATACCTTCGTTGTTTATACAAGAATTCGAATATCTTTCAACGGGAGGTTATCAATCAATGAATTGTAATGTAGTCATAAAAATATCAAGCAAGTTAGCAACCATCAGATTGAAATACAGGTTGAGTTTAATTATTTAAACAAAACTAATGAGTGAAACTTCTAAAAAAATAAAGCGATCCTATATTATTCTATATAATCGGAATATAATAAAGGCCTATCATTAGTAACGATTACAAAATCAGTTGCAGAGCATAAAAAGAAAATAAATAGCAAAAAAGCAGAAAGAAAAAGTACTGCAAAAAGATGGGTATGACGTACCGAAAAAAGCTCAGAAGCAGAATAATCCGCATTAACAAAGGCAGATAATGACACGGCAAGCAAAAGAAGAATAGCCTACTAAATCGGACGGCATCAAGCAGGGATATCCAACAATACGATAGAATAAATCCATCATAGTACAACAAACAACACAAAGCACGGGATCTGGATGCGTCTCCATCGCAAACTGACGGCTGCGATGTAGCGGATCAGAAATTGTGAAACTAATGGCAGCACAAAAGGAGGAAGGCGTAGGAGTAATGAAATAAATTTCCCGTATCGAGATCTTCTACGGCATCCGCAAAAGCGAACCCGAGCGAATGGAAAAGTAAAACCGCAAACATCAAAAAACCGCTTTCCGAGCGTCCCGATGGCATTTGTGGTATGGGATTGTGCGGCAAAATTGACGACAAATCGAACGCTTGTCGGAAAACAATACGGTGGGGGATGGCCAAATCACCTTTCACCATCAGAAGGGTGAAAACTCCCACAGAGTGTGATAGATAGAGACAGACAACCCTTTCGGAGAGTCATCGGTTCGTTGGTGTGTAAACATTGGACGGAAGGTTGCTTCTGGTAGTAGACGAGCTGTTGGCATTTCATCTCCCAAAACCCAACATCCCCAACACCAACGCTCGTGTCGTAGAATAAGCTCGTCATCAAACGATTGACATTGTGGTCGCGCTTTCGGAAATTGTGTTCTCGACTTGCTTTTGGAAAATCGCTTCGTCATCATCATCATCATCGACATCGTCACCGAATTTTTGTTTTTCTTGCCTTCTTCTATCCAACTCACTCACACCGGAATGGGACACATATGCAGGGAATCACGAATCAGATGATTACAACGAGTGAGCTTAACATGTTTTGATGCGTTGGTGATGCGGCCAACCGATGCGATGAGGGGATTTGTTTGTTAGCTTTAAAACTTATGCGGCTACTGTTAGATGCATCTTGTGGTTTGAAACGGTATCGAATTCTTGCTTTGTCCGTAGTCTTTTTTATAAGCTGATGCTTTAATTTCACTCTAAGCTACGAGATTATTTTATTTTCCAGAATTAATGAGGTGTCGAAACATTTGACAACGGTGACGAAGCGGATTATTCAAATCATGTTTCCTGACCTCCATGTTACAGCGAGCGACCACAGCTGAACCTCGAATAAATGAAAATCCATGATTAGGTGGAAGTCAAGTTCTAGGAGGTGATAGTCGATGACTTTTGTTGAATCTTTATTTAACTTGTGTTTCTTTTTCTTGATATGTACAAATAGAACTCTTCGTTAGGGAATACAGTCATAAAACGAATGTATGTGTATTAAATTACAATCTCTTACACTCTTTAATTCGAGTAAACATCAATTGCATACGGCTACAAACCACCTGCGTAGAAAAAAAGCGAATTGTAATAGAAAAAATGGTACCACAAAGAACTCGCTTAACTAGGGCGAACTACGAAATGGAATAAAGTGGCCATATGCTTCACTCTGTCCGTAACCGGAATCAAAGTGTTCCCGACTACGGTCGTGTCACGTCTACGACCATTCCGTACTACCTGTCGCTGACAGAACTCGTCCTCATGTTCGCCAACGCGTGGGTGCCTTTATAAATATTTATGATAAATGAAATGTGTAGCAGCAAATGTTCCATTTCTCCCATACCTGCACGGGAGAACATATCGTACGGTGGCAAATTACTTCCGCATTCGCAGTGGAACTGTTGCGCAGGTGAAATGGATAAGAATCGTTCCGAAGTGTCCGGATATTTGAACACATGTTGACGGGAAGTATTTTTCACTTTCAAGTACAGTTTGAATTCATTGAAATTGTTTCCTGTTCGAGGTGGCAGGGTTTTGGGAACGAAAAAACGGTACAGAAATATTGTCATATCTTCTAGGGGTTTATTTGAGTCAATCGATTCTTTTCCTACTACCGTCATGAACAACTGGCGGGACATGGACACTACCGTTCAATCGATTATCATCCAGCATGTGCATATATTTTTCCAATCAAGTCACATTGGAGTAACACCAATGGACGACAAGTGTGTGAAGTGAACGCCATGGGAAAGCAATTCCGCATCGTAAGCCATCAATTCCTATCATAGCAATGGAGAAAACCGTTCTGCAATCTACTTCAAACTAGCGTATAATGTCCTGCGCTTGGCATTTCACCGTTCCAGTGCAACCAGCTCGATATATGCTCACAGATGTCAGCTGTTTTAGCTTTGCTTTTAGATCCTTCTTAAGTTACAATTCAAAGCGACAAGAATTTCCAGGGAATTGTGGTTCAGTACAAAACCAGTTGGCAAGTTTGAAGACTTGCACCAGAAAAGAATATTAAATAAATTTGTTAAAGTTAAATTGGGATCATCGGCCCTTGGGTTGCTTATCAGTAAAATGCACTCCAATGCACACACTGTATTCAAATTCAGTGAACTGATAGTTTCCATCACGTCACTTTATGCATGTTGTTCATTTGGATGCACGGCGGAAACAGATATGGCGAGTAAAGGAAAAATTGAAAAGGATTTTTTCCTCATCGTGCTGAATAATGGGTCAAGAGCTTCACGGCCAGTAACGACTCTACTGAAACCAGGAAACAGAACAGTCCTTCGGGTTTGGACGTGTCAGGGTGGTCTAGGAATCGATCCAAAACTTTTAAACAAGTGAACAAAAAACCGGCCCTCACTGTGGACTAAAAAACTTTTGCTACCGTGAAGCAGAGTATTGAAATTTCGATTATTTTGACTTCCCATTGCACAATTCTTTTCAATAAACCCCCGGCGCAAGCCATAACCTAGGCCGCCATTCATGTATAGTGAAGTTTTCACAGTGTTGTGTCGGGAAGTGTCAAATGATGCCTAGATGACCGGGAACTAACGCTACGGAAGCCAAAAGCTTGATGGGGTATTCTATGGACCTTCAATGCCGCGCGTAAAATAACAAAAATGAAAATGCTCAATATAGAAAATGGAATTGAAATTGACCAACGATGATAGTACGCTTTCGTATTTCAGTCATTGCCATAGTCCGACTATTTCCATTCTATCAACCTAACCGCCAGAACTAGTACAACGAGGTCGAGAGGTACTCAACACGGTTCGGACAAACAGATATAATAGAAGGAACAAGGAAGAATTGTCGTCTGAGTTTGACAGTTGCCGTGATTTGAGGTTATGATGTCCGTTTTCGTATTTATTGCTTCCGCCGCCTCGCTGACAGAACATTTAGCGAGCAGATTGGAAAAGTTCTAATGAAAATCGCGACAGGTTTCCACCTGCGAACGAAAAGCTTGGCCGGTGGTTAAGGCAAATAAAGATTAATTTTACAACCGTGAAACAAATGACAATTACTCTGTAGTCGTTTCGTTTGGACCTAGGCAGGGTTTTTATGGCTAACTTTTGTTGATAAGCAAAGCTACATGACCTCATTTCATGGTAAAGTATAGCTTTCGATGATCATAAAAAGAGAATTATGATGACTTCCAATTGTGTGGTAAGCTACAATCACATTTCGCAGAATCACAGAAGAACTGCTTTACAATACAGTCAACTTAGATTAGTATCAGTGAAAACATTATGCAAAGAACGATGAAACCACTTTTGTCACAACATCAAGTAGAATTAATATGATCACCGTAAAGTTCCTCAATTTAAATGGTACTCCATCAAATGAAATCGCCTTTTATTCCCTTGCCTTTGTGGTTATTGTCAGGCTTTTGATTTACAGATTCGTACAATATATTCACTCAAAGAGCTTGTACCATTAAACAAACAAAACCTCGACAACTTGTTGGTTTACGGTTAGGAAGTAGAAATTCCAACTCACTATCAAACATTTTCACAGTATGAGCATCCTTTCAAGAGGCTGGAAAATAACAACCTAACACCAACATTCAGAAATTGCTGACATCCTCCTCCATCAGGCAGTGTGGTCTAATGGAAGACAGCTGAAGAAGGCAATGAAAAACTTTCAGATTGAACTTTGAACTCTGCACAACCATGGCCACCTACAATGTGGCGTCCGGCTGGCGGCGTATACTAACATTATGACTGACTTGAGGTCGAGGACAACTGTTCCTTTTGTACGAGCAACAGAGATACGGAGTCGACACTAGATGAACATCAACAGACAAAACTTTCTTGACGCCGAGTGTTTTATTGATGGTCTGATTTCAGACTGCAATTGGCCATGGTTGCTGTACGAGGATATAAACACTTCACTCTCATTTCCTGAGAACTTTGACATGATGGCGACAAAATTATGGACTCTGAAACGATTATTGCGTGTATCCTTCTGTAGAGTCGTAAAATTCACTATCTTTCCTACCGAAATATGATGTGCAACTGTAAATGAAATGTCCCAAAATGGGATGGAACTCTCTTCTGTTTCGAGCTGCTGGTGAAAGTTGGTGTCACAAGACGAGAGTGTTTGGGTTAGGATTGAACCATACAAGGCGACAGCTTTTAAATTACTGACCTAAACCCAAGAGATGGGCAACACACATTGGAAAGCTTCCGGGAAAAGTTTCGAATCAAATTGCTTTATAATCACTACCTTTTCTGACATTGGCGTCACCAGCAGGCATGTTGTGTGGTTCCTGCGGCATCGACATAAAAGCAAGAGGTGAAATTTTGCGGAATGGGATTTCGGGTGCCTCAGATTCTATTGAGATCGAAGGAGAAGCGGTAAAGACAGGAGCGTTGTGATTGAAGTTGTGGCTCGCAAATTATTATATCATTTGCCTCCCACTGCCGTTTCTGCGTTGGTTCTTCTCGGGAGAGGCACTCTTTCGTTTGAAGTGGTAGATGATGATGAAGATGATGTGCCGTCGCCGAGGCGTAAGAAGTGCTTTGATTTCAACGAAAGAATGTCGTTAGCCCCAGTTGCCCTTGCAGCTGGTGGAACGAGACCGAGATTCGAGCAACGATCTGCAAACGATGGCAGGAAGCAGAACTAATTAGACTTTTAATATTTTCGACAACTCCGGCGAATAATTTGCATTTGATGGAAAACTCCCAAAGCAAATATCCGCCACCTACCGTTGTCGATTGGGAAGAGTGTGCGCTGTGTTGCAGGGTCGGATTGTTTACCGGAACACCGATGGGAGGTATTGTTATGCAGGATGCGAGCCAACTCTTTTGACTTTACTATGTAAGAGGTCGGGACTACGCAATGAGGATGCCCAGCCTTTCGGAAATGACAGCAAAATTGATAAACTTTGTCGATGGTTTTGAATTAAAAACTTTGCCTACGGTACTTAGCGGAGGGTATTTGGCAGAAGCAATACCAATCGTGTTCCATGCATCTACAAGTTCTTGAGGTCAAAACTAGTAGCTGACGTCGGGCAGAAAAATATTTGTTTCTTTTCTTCTAAAAGGCTAATACTACAGAGAGAAACTTCAACATGTTGGGGAAGACGATGATACTAATGCGTCAATATCGAACCGATGGAGGGTACCATCAGTGTCGAGCAGATTCTCTATTGCCAAAAGGATCACAAAGCCCGAATGTAACAACACGCAGTGGCTTGACCTCATTATACTTCACTGATGCCGCACCTTTGCTATCTACTCACGTGTGGGAGATAAAATAAACGAGGAAAACATGCAAATCATGAGGTCACGTGTGGATTAGGGATCGCAAGTTGGGATGAACTGATCCGCTAACCCATATTGACCAGCGTGCGAATCAAACGTTGGAGGAAACAGAGAGTCACAGCAGAGGAAACGAAAACATAAACAGCTTCATCACTTTCAACCTAAAACAGCATCCTGAAACTCTGTGAAAATTCTGCTTTGAAGATTAATTTATGCAAAGTCACCTTGCATGAACCAGATCAAACGTTCGTGCTTCTTTATCACAAAACAACCGAACAATACATTTGATCTGTTTGAACATCTGATACTGTCTGTTAGCAAACCTTTTTGAAGTGTGTTAAATCCATCCAGAAAACTTACCTGTAAATGAAAGAAAAGCTGTCATTAGTAATTGAAATATGCATTAGAATACATTTAAGCGATGCTGTTTACTCAAATAACATAAAGCCACAATTATTTACTCAAAGTCCCACAAATCTAGCGAACTGTTCGAAACACAAGTGCTCTAAAGACGATAAAGCAACTGCCTGTGGTTCTCGAATTGCCTCGAACTGCGCAACGCTATCCATCATTTCAGCCACAGTATTATCTCGACCGACACACCGAGACTGAATTTCAAACGAGCTTCCGTTGGAGCAAAAATTCCGAATCAGCAACGATTAGATCGATGTCCATTCGTGACCAAACAGACGAAATGTATTGCCATTAGAACATGCTGACATCTACAGCTACTAAACGCAATATGCAATATGCAGTCATGAATAGATAAATGATTGTGCTATGCGCTACTGGGACTGCATGTTTGCAGATGCGAATGATATAATTTAGAAAAAAACTGTTTGCTGGCCATTGCACTACTCGATGGTGTGGAGCAACGGGTTGAGTTGACCGACAGCTGCACATCGTTAGGGACTCAATTAGGCGGACGGTAGGACTATTTATCACCTTGCGTTTGAAAGTGATGTCATGTACGGTCTAAACTGTTGGAAGTGTCCAGTCGACCAGAGTACCATGAGAATAGGTCGCAACATTCCCCACGGGAGATCGAGAGGTTTGAAGTTCATTGACAAACGCGCGTTGAAGTGTCCATCTTTCACACCGAGGAACTCGGCTCCACCGGTCACGGCTCGTAGCATGTTTCGATCAATGACTAATGGCAACTGTCATTGGTTCATGGTGAGGTGACGTACTTTCGGATTCAAACCTGTCCGGCTACATGAAACTTTGTGGTCTTTTCGTCTCTTGTTGAGTAAAAGAAACTTAACGAACAACCTTGAACGGGGAATATTCAACGTTGCAAATATCCTAACGAATACTTCAAGCATAAGGGTTGAATCGGTTCGCATCCATCGTGTCCAACGGGGTCAAAAAGCGATTGGAAGCTCTCTTTACCACCGTGAAAATATCGACTGCAATTTTTGACTAGGACTTTCGATGGGACGTTCGAAAAAATGCTGACTTGTACCTTAGTGAAATACTGTGTCTGTTTCGAAGCAATTAAATAACAAGCAATGAACTGGCAATTCTTTTTTAGCCTCGTGTTCTCGGTGGTTGTGTCGCTAATTAAGCTACATAAGGATTGTGATGACTCTGGAATGTCCAATTTTAAGCTCAGCGATGGTACCGTGCTAAGGATCGTATTTCGCTATTCATACTGAAGAGACGATTGTACCGTAGATGGTCCACCTTAATTTGTCATGGGGAAACCTCCAATTTGAATCAAACAAGCGAATGGAAGAACCTATGAGATCACTAACGGGGTGGTAGCTAATTGTATTCTGTGTTCTACAGCATTTTATTCGCGTACAAGATACATTAAAACTTTCACTAAACATAACTTAACGTTTTCCTTACAGCTAAACAGTTTATAAATCTCTGGTTTTATATGCTAATAACAACAGCAAATCATGATCCTTCATATTTCTAGACCAGTGATTACACAAAACGAGCTAACACATTCATCAATCAGATGCAGATAATGAAGTAACAGATATCCGTTGGAACTTTGTCATTCGATGTAAGCTCCATATTCCCACTTCCTTCCACAAACAGAAACAGATCAAACAACAAATTATTCGACGTCATTAGCTCTCCTCAGCCTTCACACGAGTCTGTAATTCAAGGGCATAGAAAAAAATGAAGCAAAAAGTCGTACTAGAAGGCACGGAGCTCCAACCCACCTATCCTAAATACAGTTCTAATCAATCGATTCTGAAGCAATGTGATAGCGTGAAGCTTTCATTTCGTGGCAAGGAAAAAGTTTCCAAGTGGCAATGGTCTCTATCAAACAAGGTTCCGAACAGCACACAGAAGCGTACAAACACTTACAACAAACAACATTGCTCGGATTTCCTCACTTTCCTTCTCACTGGTATGTATGGATTCCTTTTAATGGACGCTATGTGAAAGAAAGATAATGATGCTGATTATCTTTCCCCAGACAGCAAAGTACGAAGACGCAGAAGAACTGTCCGTATTTCTACATGAAAGCGATCGAAGTCCAGCTTGAAGCAGTTGCTTTGAAACTGTTTGTTTACAAACATGACTATCAGAAACGATTTTACGTTCCATTCGATTTCGATACCACCTAATCTTCATTCCGAGAAACTTTAGCTCAGAAATAGTTGAAGAAACATATTTCTGATTGTACTTTGGGCTTTCATGTAAAGGCTTCGAAAAACCGTAGCAAATGCAATGAAACGGAAAATGAAACATAAAATCCACTGCCACCAGACGAATTACTGCATGAGCAAAGCCGGATTAACTTCACATTGCCCTCGGTCCACTGAGAGGTTGTGTTCAATGATTGCCTGTACCGGACAGGGTCATTCAAGTCCACTCTTTTGCAGCTCTGACGTACCACTAACTAGCTGCTCCAGTATGCTACACATTTCTCTGCCACGGGATTGCAAATGAAGGTGCGACAGACGAAGAAGCAATTCCACTGTTTCGGATATGACCTACCGTTGGAAGTCGGGCCGGGAATTGAAGTTTCAAGCCTAACGTTCCACAAAAGCAACAGCCAGAACCCCTTTCGAGACTAATCGAGCGATCGGTGGAGCTCGAGTCTAGCATCACAAACGGTCGGCATTTGATGGTTGGCGATGATAAATGGATTTCCAACCGTTGGTTACCACCACGCCAATGTAATCTATGCTTCCAACTCTTTGCGTCGGTAGTCGTAGTGGACAGCAGGAAAGTCTGATTCTGGATACGAGATGAGATGGCAGCTTTTATTCGATCTCATTTAAATTGCCCTTCGGTGGAAGCTGGCTGTTTGCCGACTAATAGGCCTACAATAACAACATGTCGGAGGCCAAATCGTCAGAAGCCTTTTCTTTAAGCGTTGTCTGTGAATGGATGCGACCTCCTGGATGGAGGGTTTGTTCATCATGGATGCTGTTGGAATACGATACTGGACTTAGTGGAGAGTGGAAACAGTGGTTCGATATTAGTTTTACGATGCATCTAATTGCTGGATTGATGCTTGAACGATTCAAGTATCTATTCGAATTTGCTATAACTACGGAAAATGAATGTTCGATGTAAGTTGAGGATGTGAGAAGTCAAAACTCTCGAAATACAAAATAGCTTTTTAGAAAACTCAATTGGAACATTACAAATATGTACAATTATCATTTCCTTTATCGGCCTTAGATTTCGTACCAAATCTTTCAACGCTTCGAATAAATCAAGTTAAAATCAGAAATAACGTTGGCAGAAGAACCAACACAAGTACATCTTAAGTAATTTTATCTCAGGGAAAATAATCGATATTGCTTGCTTCCTCTATTACCCTATATTTGAGCGACAAAGTGGAATTTCGGGAAGAAATCTCAATAGCCTGAAGCATTCACAACCAAACCACCAACATGGAAAATGTTACCCAAAGACCGTAGCAGATTTTTTCCCTTCCAGCAACACTTTGTAGAACATGAGTATCGATTCCCTCCATTCGTACTACAAATTTTTCAACATATTTTTCTTTGCACGGTTCTCTCCCTTTCTTTGGCTCGATATTTACGAAAACTTTCTACCATCGGTGGAATTTTTACATCTTTATCTTGGTGTCTTCGACTGTTTAAAGTTGGTTGGAATATCAGTGAGCAGTCGGAAGTAGGAAAAATCGTTGCTTAACTGAGTTAAAACGCAATGATAAAGCTACCCCGCGGCGTAGTAGAAATCTTCTTAGCGTGGTGTTGATAAGGGATCGTTGGATAAGTTGCTCCTGTGGCTGGACCGAACGCGACAGCTCAGCGCCAACTCGAGAAGAGCAACGCCGCTTTACTGCGCTCGGGAACGTATTTGGATAAGACCGAAAAGTTTTCGTTGAGATTTCGGAAAAGGGCACTACACTTCACATCCACCCTCCATCATCGACCGAGGAATGCACACAACCGGCAAAAAGATCTACTTTTACGCACCGTGCGGGTAAAGGTTGTCGGCATCGTGGCAAATACAAACAGAGACTTTAATGTTTGACTGGGATATGGGTCGTTTGGTTATTCCCAACGATGCGGACGATGTGCAGAAATAACCTTTGCAAGTCGGAACTCGTGGGTTCAGCTCACTCTACGAAACTCTGATAAATGAACAATTTGGACAATGCACACAAACTAACTTAACACAGTGGAGGGATAGAATGCTGAGCGGCGATAACGGCACAAGAAAGCAGGTCAAAAGATGTTTTAATAATGTACCCCGGCTTTCATAGTATTTCAGGTTACACGAGAGCTGGGTAGAGCATTCCCCAAATATTCCCCTCGTTTCGGTCAGGTTGAAGCGTCCAATCTGCTTCCGGAGGTCTGAACCCCTCCAGAAGGTTTCGAAGAAGTCGCACTTCCTGATGGACGAGCGTAGTAAGCAAGGATACCATCTCATGCACCATAGCGAACGGAATGCGGGTATGCTCCTGTTCGGGATAGATAGCTAATGCTGCGATACAGGTACGTGGTGTTTATTTCGTTAAAGCTACACTTGGAGGGTTTGGTCCAGCTGGTAGAAGTAGTTCGTGCACTGCATGCAATCAACATTCCTGTTACAGCTTGGAGTTGCTGGTTTTCGCCCAATTGCTTTATCGTTCAGCAACACTGCAGATGGCAAACCAGTCTACCTTCTCTGGCATGAGACTGAGCAATGCAATTTAGCAACGGTCCACCCAGGTGCAGCCTTATGGAGCGATTGACTAGTCCAACTATCTCCCATTTTGCTTAAAAATAGTACCACAAACTATTAAAAGCCAATAGAGCAGGCATTTCATTGGAAAATGGAACAGCTTCTGGTACGTCGGTGAGCTGCAGAAATAAGTTTGAAATTAAATTTTGAAAAGAACATGCTCGATAAAGAGATATGGAGTTATTTAATCATTAGTCTTACTGAGATAAATCTGTAATTTAAACTTTCCAAAGCACTTGTATTAAACGAAACTTAACGCAATAGCATGAATTTCAGATAAACTGTTTTTACAAAAGATTAAATTGATGATTTAACAACTTATTCATCGAGCATCTTGTCTTGTCCCTCACCATCACGTACAAAACAAACAAAACATAGACCAGATGAGGTAGCAGCGGTTCCATAATTGTAAATCATTTTCACTTCAACTTGATCAGATTCGCATGTACCACAGTGATGTCGCAGTTAATTCTCGCCTCCGGCAGTTTGCTGGTTAGCGTATCCAAAATGGCTTTACCTGCCGAAAATGTGCCAAAAGTGCCAAAGTCGATTATTTACTTTGCATTTAACGAGACAAAAACGGTTGATTGCTACGCCTATCTGTGGGAAGCCGACAGAGACACCGGCCGCGTTATTCTATCCATCTTTGGAGCTCCTTCAACCATCGTCCACAAGTTTCCGTTCCATCTCGAAGAACTAGCCGGTTTGTCGATGTTCGTCAGATGATGAATGTGTTCCACTCTAACTACTTCTCACTTCTTCCATCACATTTTGCCATGGTGGAGAGATCGGGGCGGGAGCCAATGCGTTACGAGGAAGGACAAGATGTATGAACGTGTTTTATGGCTTTTCTGTTCTTTTTCCACAGCTCCATTCAACTGTTTCAGCATGGATCGTTCCTCATCGTGTCATTTACTGACGAGCGCGTAGGATGTCCGTCTAGCGGCATGTTGTTTGAGACTCAACCCGCGGAACGACACGAATCGTTTGCTACGACGGCTTGTCGGTTTTCTCGTGCCGCTGTCTCGTTAATGAAATTAATATTGCACGAAATGGCAACATATGTAGCGGAAAGTGCATCAAATGGTCTGTGCAAAGCAGAGCCGGCGCCTGGGCTTGCATCGCCCAGACTGCACGACTCCGTTTGATGTTGGGTAATAATGATGGTCTGAATGCTTTGATCAAACGGAACGCTTTCTTCGCTATTCTTCCATTTCCGATGCATGCAATGGTCAATGTTTATGGCGGAAAAACGTCTCCAAACATTGTGTTTGGCTTACCGACGATATTAACGAGTCGTTCGAAAAGCAATTTCTTTCCGTTTACGCTATGAGTGCCACCAACCACAACGATAGTGTTGGACGTAGAAACTACGCAAGTTGTGCAGACACCGTGTCCATTTATACATCAATGATCTGCTATTAGTTAAAGCAAACAACTAACTAAACGATCGTTTTGAAATTGATTGCCAAAGTTCAGTTCGGCTTTGTTTTGCTTTCATCTTGCAATCGATGGACGGAAATTGTTCTTTGCGCCGGGCGATTCGTTTAAGGTGCTCGTTACTGCAATAATAACCACGTGATTCCCAGGGATGGCAACTGGGGCTATGTGACTGTAATGCAACCAGCCACAGGAAGTGAGCAGTAGTTCACGTTTGCTTCCCGTGTACTGCAGCACCGAAAAATATTCTGTTGTCTAGTGCTTTCTCAACATTCAAAAAGATGCTTTGTATCATTAGGAATCGGCCAAATCAATATGTAGCAGGGCCGTTGTACCATTTTAAACCTATCATATTGGCAGAAATTCCATCCACTTAGTATTCTATTCTGCACTGCAAACTGGTACTACGAAATGACTGTATTCGAAGCACGATCCTCCTCGCCCAATTATAGGCAAACGTTTCACTGCCCACAGAGGCGTTCACATGATGCATCATAGGACAACATCTGCTGGACGGTGCCAACACTGGCAGATGTAATGGAACTATTCGGTTGAACCTGACTAGCTTTTTGAATGACCAGTGAAATTGATGGAATCGTTGTTCTTTAGATTGTGACTTTATTGCTTCGGTGTGCCTTTGGCTCACTGAAATTCAATGTTGAGGCACTTCAAACCATGTATTCCGATCCTAAGGAATGTTGAATCACATGATAGTAGATCTGACATGTGAAATGGGAACGATTTTCGTAAAGCATATTTCGGTTAGTTTGTGCCAAGCTAATGCGAATCTGCTATTGAGCGAAAACATCACCAACATTTACTCTTCAATGGTATTTCTCTTATCAACGTAACGTTATCTAACAGAAGAAAAAAGCATTCTTTCATTGTTATGCGAACGTGAGAATATAGATGACAATTTTATATTGAAAGGTGACTATCTACATGATCAGCAACTGCATCGACTGCATCTAACGTAAAGTGCAGTCAATTCAAAATCTTTCTTTTTCAATAACTTCTTCTTTCCAGTATGTATTGCCAACATCTCAAGTGTATGATATCGATCTAAGAGAAAATCGAGTCGACAGTAACACAGATGTTGGAAAAAAAATCACGAAAACTGTCCACCAAGCATTTTCCTCATTCGCACGTCATCGACAAGTTCCAACATCTTCGAAGACACAAACGAACGACGTGCGAGTGTCATAGATGCATAGAAATCTGCACGTAACGCCTTGGATGTTGACTGGTTTGAGTTCCAAGAACCGTCTAAAGTGCCGACATCCATGTTTGATGTCCATTTTTGGGTGGGCCAAATGGGTGATGCGATTTCCCCTCGATCGATATTCCATCAACTTTGCTTCAGCGATCCACTTTGGTCTGGGTGAATGTGCTCCGATTTTGCCGTATATGGGTCAGTGTCCGCCCATCGTCTTCATCATCACCAATTTCAGTGCCGGTCTGCTGTTTCCCTGTAATCAGCAATTCGCGCTTTGGAAACAAACAAACAACGAAAAACGCTTTTTGTCGATTGAAATATCAGATGCTCGAACCGATGCTTGGGACACAAGAGTTCAATGTCAAAGACGAACAACGTTAAATGAAAGACAATCAAAAAAATTGCCATGACTTTGGCGTGTTATGATCGTTTGCTTCGTATTGCTGTTTTACTGTCTCTTTGTTGTGCTCCAATCAATAATAGTTTCTAGGCACAGCCTCGCGAAGCGCGTTGGTCTCAAACAATCAAATCACATCGACGGTCAAGCAATCAAGAAAGTATGAATGGAAACTGTACATACAACAATAAACCTTATATTTTATCACATTTTGCTTATTTTGCTTTCGTAATCTTCGTGAGAACTAAAAATCTTATGAAAGACAAGGCGATTGCAAATATTCGTCGCAGCCGTAACAAACATGTCGCTGTTGAAAAGCGAAAAGGATTATTTGAAAAGCTTACCAACGACACAAACAGTGACGATAAAAAGGGGAAAAGTGTTGATCTATTCACAGATTGCAACAGCATCCGAAGCAGCTGAAAGTTGCATCCTCTCGTGGGAGCTGCTTAATAGAATAGGAAGCAGCAGCAGCAACAGCAACCGGAACTCTACCAAGGCGGATGGCAATAATGAGATTGCAGATTCTTTGCAGAGTTTTTCGCCAGACATTCCGTCCCTTGACGGCGACACGTTCAATCTGGCACCTGGCTTTCTAGTGCCTGGTACGTTTGTACAGTTGAAAAGTAAGAAAACGGAAGTAGTAAAACCTGTGAAATGCAACGACAAATTCTCTGTGTCACTATCAAACTGACACACAGGCTCTCTTGGGAAGAGTTTATGAAAGCACAGTGGGCAAATATTGTGCTCGAAAAAAGGATGTTGAGCCTTAGAAATCGTTCCTGCGTCTTCCGCATTAAACTTTCTTCAGTCTCGTCATCATCACCTAGCTGCATTCGAGACAGTGCTATCCAAAGAATGTGTACGTGTGTTGGCAGCAAATCAGAATTCCCATGAACTCCCGTGTGTCTACACAGCCGTGGTATGGTTGCGAATAATGTGGACTTAAGAAGTGAAATAGAAAATTTCCAAATCTTTTAAAAACTGAAACGCTATTCTACACTGCTCTGACATAACCCGACTTAGTACAGACCAGAGTTCCTGCGAGTATAAACGAGCAAGTTACAGTGCTCTCAAAAACCGGAAACCATATGATATTAAAAAGGTTTCGCATAAAAGAATGATTCGAAACTATTCTGTATAAAATGGATGTTTAACTGGAACATCGTAAAGCATAGTTGTTCGATTAGTCGCATAAAGAACCATCCATGTCTGGTTGACATTTTGATTCAGTATGTTTGCCATTTATCACAACGAACTTCCGGCATGTGCGGAAAAACCAATCGCTTCCGATGAAACTGATTCAACCGTAGTTATTTATCGCTAAAATATTCGACATGTCACCACGGGCCCATGAAGCCCTCTTTTTACACATTGCTACATGACTTCATGGTCATTCCCAGAAGAGAGCTTTTCTTGGTAAATTTTACCTTCCTCCGCACCTTGTGCCGTACAAGAAACTCTTGTTGAAAGGGACGATTGCATACCACAAAATGCGCAACTGGTGTGCCAGGTTTCGAATGGTTCGACCTTATCATATCTTGGTGCGTGAAGTTATGATTAAAGAGTTTACTTCATAGCACACAACAACAAACGCCAAGAAATGTATCGATAGCATGAAGCGATAGCTTTGTATCGTCTATTGGAAGAAAGCCTCCGACTATTTCAGATCCCAAAAGAGCAACGTTCGAGAACAGAATAAACAAAAATCGATACGAAATGGTGGTGACGCAAGGTTGTAAAAGTTTGATTTCATTTTCAACAGCTCTTTGGCATGAAATACGAAGGAACATAGAAGGAGCAGAAATGAGGAACGTGACGTCGTAAAATGTGATAAAGCCATATCTGGACCATCCTCTGGAATGATGTTGTATCGAAAGGATAGTGTAGCGAGACAGCAGGATACATAGGCCAAATATTTACGACCAGCCTAATGGACTTATGGAATGCCGTTGCTGAAACCTTCCCTTCCGTGTCCTCCTGCTTTGCTTTCCGTAGATCCGTAGGGCATTTTCATAGTTTTTCTTTCTTTCTTTAGTGCCTTCAATGCAGAGTAAAAAAGCTTGTAAAGTGCCAACGTAAGAGTTAGACCGAGTTGTTGATTGTTTTCAGGTTTCATTTCCGCACTTTATTGCTTTATTTTATGGAAGGAAGCGAAGAAAATCAGGCACCGTTTTCGATTGGGTGAAAGCAAGGAAATTGTATTGCTGTGAGTTCAATAACAAAGAAATGATTGGTAAGCTTTCCAATACATCAACAGATATGAATTTTGCCCATGAACAATAAAATGAATAATAATGTAGCTCGCATCGTGCAGTACTAGGCGCCTCCATTAACGTACAATTTTTGGTCTCTGAAATAATGAAAAATATTAAGAATCACTGGCAGTTTCATTAGAAAAACAAGATACTAAATAATCCATTTTAATATTAATCGATTTTGTCAGGAAACAATTGTATTTCAAGAAACGTACCATACAATACTGTAAACATCAAACGTCAGCCGATTTCTTCAATCCATTCGACCACTAATAGCTTCGTATTGTATTTTGTCTTATGCGGAAGTATTGCAAGGTTGCGGTATTCTACCCAGTGATTCAGGAAAACCTTATGTTGCATGAGTGACGAGGAAAGAATGTTTCCTTCCTTTGATTATTTTTTATCGTTATACCCCGAACTCCCCGCCGTATGTTGAAGTTCTCGAGAAAGAACATACATTGCCAGTTGTTAAACTTCAAAGTGAAGACGACCGTTGGGCGGAGCGACTGGAACGATGATTTATGATTATAAAGGAATGATAAAAAATGCAGTAGGTCCCTTGACGTTTACACCGTGCGATATGTTTGCTTTCAATTGCTTTCAATTATAGTATACTGCTAACGAGCACCTTCCTTTTGCGATCGGAGTGAGTGATGGTGTTCAAAAGAAATATGTTTTACAAGTTGTATGCAGAGTGCATACAGAAGTGAAACTGTATTTATATTGCAGTGAATAGAAAGGAAAAAGTTAAAAGTAATGAGCGGGCAGATTGTTATGTGAATCACCTGTATTATAGGAAAACTCAATTAAAGGTCCTGGATATGTTATTGAAATGCAATTTATTCGTTTGATCCCATTAGATACTCAGTTCTTGTTACCTTAACAATACACTTTTCCTTAAGACGTTTCATAATAATTCAAATGCATCTTATTACTATTATTATTATGTATCTTAATAACGGCAACGTGTATTATTTAAAATTGAATATAGTTGGCTGTTGTACTGTGAAAAATTGCGAAGGACTTGGATAAGAACGAAATGATCGAAAAATTTGAATCACCTTTCCTGGTAATGCTATGAACTTGTCCTAATTGCACCATTTAGCGCTTAATATAGCTGTAATTCACCAGAACCATTCATATGCTGCAAACTAAGCTGGCACATAAGCGAGGTTGGGAGTAGTTGTATCAGGAATTAATTTTCTTCTCTTCATTCACTTACGGTACAAACAGTTGCACACGAGTCTCTAAACGGATTGTTGCAGGAACATTTCAGTAATTGCTTTGTTTATCCCGCAATTATGTGAATCGTTTTGCGTTGCAACAACTAGCCAATCAGTCTTCCGATCCCCATTCCCTTACTGCACAAGTGCTCACCTGTAACGGAATAGTTTAATCCATTTTTAAACAGCTGGAGTGTAGTTGGTTGAATGCAACGTATCATTGAAATTGGAGTACACTTTTCTTCCAACCAACACTGTCAGAACGGATAAAGAATGAGGCAGATTTCGATCGCTTCATTGACCACCCATCAGTGGGCAGTACTGACTACCATGGCGTAATTCTGTAATCAACTCCGAGTTACTCGAGAAGTGCCATTTTCCTAATCAATCTATGACCCTCTGTCAGTTCATCAATCAACCATAGGTTCTCTTATCCCTCAAAGAATCAAGAACTAGCCCTATGTGCTGCAAATACCCTATGCTGCTGGGCACGCGGGCCGAGATACGGTTAAGTAAGAATTGTTTTTGTGTGGCTGGAGGAGTTGGCTTCGACTTGGTTATGCAAGCGGAAGTGACTAATGTGTTGATGTTAGCATCGATTAGAAGGCAACTGTTGTCTTGGGTTTCACTTTATGCGAAGGTTTCTGTAGACGAAGATTGCAATGAAGTGAAGGATGAAAAAAGTGATCAAGGCTCATTTCAGACACTCGTGTAACGTTCTGTGAAATTAGCGCAACAGAACGGAATGTGTTAAAATAATTGCATTGCATGGATCATTTACTAGGGTCATCTTGTACCCTTTTTTACTCCTGTGTGCTGTTTATTGGTAGGAGAATTCAGGATATTTTTTCATTAGAATTGATCTCGAACACTTGTGAAATTGTTTCAGTTACATTTCAATTGAATCCTTTACAGTTAAACATCTTTCCACTTCGAGCCATCTGCCGCTGTTTCCTACAGACAAACTCGCGTATCTAATGTCATCGGCAAAAACCAAATCAATCTCTTATTCATATGTTGATTTGGTGATAGAGCCGCTTAATAACACCATTTCATTATTATTTTAATGACTCTTGGGTATAAGCGCTTCAGCACTGCAATTGCTAGACAACCGGCTGCCAGAGCGAACCCCTGTTGGAAAGATTTCCGTGTGTATGAAAGCCTCGTGCTTTGTGTACAGCCTTGATGTCATGAATAAACAATCATGTCGAAAACAATCTCTCTAACAACTATAGCGACAGCACACATCTCATCGATATAATTTAAACCCCTTCTAGTCATCTGGTTGCGGGTTACAATTCACAGCTACTCATAACAACGCTTGACACTGGCGAATTCATCCCTCTTCCAACAAAACTAAAACCAACGACGATTGAGGATCTCATGTTCCATAACCCATCCGCCGATGACAACATTTCCGTTTCGTTGAATTTGTTTACCATGCTAAGCGGCATGGCACGAGAAGAAGCACGCTTGTTTTTCGTGATTATAAATTTCCACTTCCATGCCACCGATCTAATTAATCTCGAAATAATTGACAACATGATAAAGCGCAAATTTATGTAGCCAGAGTGTCGGATATGTCTGACTACACACAGTGAAGCCGGAACCATGCGAAGAAAGCACTGGTTGCTGCAGGCCAGAAACGTATCACGGTTGAACGCTGGATGGTGGAGAAGCGTTAAGGTCGTGATTCTCGCTTGGTTTATGCCGACGGTTTTGACTTTTACTGGCAGAAGGGAAGAGTTAACGAGGGATGGTTGCAACTGAATCGAAAGGAAACTGTGTGGTTGCGGCAAAGTTATGCCACAGTGTGACACATTTAACGCTACAACCCGATCATGAGGAAAGTGGGACGTTCAGTAATGGATAAATATAGCTTTACTTCGATCGACCGGATGATGGAAAGTGTGTGATAAATTATTGTGAATTATGATATAAGAAGAGCAAAATTATAAAAATGTGCGTTTTAAATTACAGATTAAAATATTACTACCAAAGTCAGTTCAGAACTTTAGGAGCTAAATTTGAAATCTATTAAGAGGAAGAAGGCAGACAACTAAAGTGATTAATATTTAATAACTGCACAAAATCAATCAAACAATCACCAAAGCCCTTCGAACAATTTCCGCCAAGGGAACCATTCGACCCTCGCGAATGGATAAAACCACGCTAAAGAAAGAAACGCACTCAACATTAGCCCTTATGCTATAGTAATCGATTGTGTCCACACGCACGTACGCCAACAACCATTATCCCATTTGCTTGACTAACCAACGACGCCCTGGACGACGACGTTGATGGAGACGGCGCCAAGACGCTACAGGCAAATACATATTTAATGAACTTTGTAATGGTTTTCGTATAACATGTAACAGCATAGTCTGTGCAACAGAAGACGTATGTAAAAGGGAATATTGTGGTTAGCGTTGCTAGTATAAACTGTTTCCTTCTGGCTCAGCGTTCAGTTGACTGACTTGAACGACTCCAGACAAAGTAATAGTTGTGGTCGCGATCGGTAAACACTGTTGGTGTTGCACTCACTGCAGGGAATAACAAATCGTCATCGCTTGGAGGCAATGGTCGTTGTTTGGGTGTTAACAGATTCATCGGGAACGGTCAACGAGGAATGTACGGGACCAGAGCTTCGATAACGCTTTCTATAGAAGACATCAGGTGTACGATCGGTTTATGTGAACACAGTATTTGTTTGTATTAAGTACATGTTTCAAATAGGGAACACAATGAACTCTTTATTGTTTGTTCCACTGTTGGAAAGTTTATATTTAAAAAACCGATCCAAATAGCAGACATAATCACGCATCTTTCTCTATGCTTCATATTGAATACTAATGTTATCACTTAGATGAATACATTGGATAACCACAGTGTGATAAGTTTAAGGTTTGATTGAAGTTATGTTTCTATCATTAGATAACACAAAAACTAGATTAGCTAAAACAAAATCAGATGACAACAATCCTGCGGAAGAGGATTGTTGAATAGACTATGACTAGTAACACCAACGAGCGTTGATGGCGTAGTGTCGCTGGCAATGACAGGATGACAGTGTGTTAATTAAGCGCTGAATAAATGATGGTGAAAGCCGCCAAAGAAGAAATTCCTGAAGATTTACTTTTACGTTTGAATGTACAATAAAACACAAGGAAATGCTCATGAACCGAGAACTTTCGAAAAAGAACCTCGGGAAGATTGTGGAAAGAATGATTGGGCATGACTTGAGAAAAAGTTTATACCTCGAAAGTTAGTTCAAAATGCAAATAATTTCACGGTTGTTCTGATGACTAACTTTCACAGATTTGGTTGACTGAAGTGACAAAAGTACGAATTTTTGCCGTTTGGGGAATGTTGAAGATGAATTTAAAGCGAAGAAGATAACATAAACTTATGTAAAATATTTGCAGTTTACAAATAAAAGGCGTAGTCTTACTTTAAGATGTATACTCACCTTATACATCACAGACAGTAGTGAATTTCATTAAAGGTAAATTTGTAAATGTCACCAGTGCAGCCATGCAGACTGCACAAAGCATAACATACAAACGAACCGGCAAGAAACATAACCTAATCGCGCTTCAGTTGAAAAAATAACCTCATCGCACACTAAATGCTGTATTTCATTGTAGACCGAGGCACACATACACAAAAAATATTCTCATTCTGTCCTCCAGTATCCATGAATTTGCTCTTAAAACTTTGCAAATTAAATAAGCCGTGAGTTACGTGAGTAGTTAAGAGGGAGCTCATTGCAGTGGTCGGGAGGCACTTTGTTTCATTCACAAACGTTGCAATGCTTGGCTGGGAAAAGAAAAACTGCAGTACAGTCGTTAAGTGTGCAGTCTCATAATTGTGCATCTGCACTACCGAGCAAAATGATCAAATGAAACACATTGGACGTGCCTTTTCTCGTCTTCATGACTAAGAAGCCACAAGGTTTAATTTTATGTTGTTAAAAATGGTAGACTGAAGGAATTTTTCCTACTGACTGTTTGTGAAAAAAAGAGATTGTTGTTTTGTGTATATTTCAAGTACACTAAAAGGACTTATTTACTTACGATAGGATTGTATTCAGAATTTCAACAACACTGATCCAAAAGAACTTACCTGAAATAAAGAAGACAGGTGGATAAATATTAATACTAATGAAGAAAAAGATGGAAAAAGTAAACAAAAAAGTAACAATTCGGCTTTGCTATCAGCTTCTGCTATTTGAAATTTGAAACCAATTTTAAGAGCAACTCTAAAGAGTAAGAATCCCAATACCGACAACGCCAAACGTTCACACTTCGGCATAAAATGCAAAGCGTTTTTTGATGTTGCTTTTATGACTTGGTCTTGAATCTGGGATCAGGTTTAGCAAGTTTCCTGTCCACCGTACGGCAAACCCGTTCAGAGGTGTTTTGTAGCGCCTTGAATCGCAGAATCATCTCTGAGCAGTAATTTATGGTTAATGGACCTATTAATCTTTAGCAATATGTGAATGTGTGCTCTTGCAGCTTTCGTAGGCAAAGCATGCGCCATTCCTTTCGGATAGTTCGAATAGCGCAGACCCAGTGCGCGCGTGCGTTGATTGGATCGCTGAGCACGAAAATAATAATCATTATCGGTAATCATTTCATTTCATTGCCTCTCGAAGCACGCCTAGAACGGAGGATGAAGTGTGGTTTACCCGTTGTGTTTCAAGCTGATTGAAAATGGTCCAATGATTACTCTAGCGGTGCTGCAGCACTGCAGAGACTCCAAGGCACTCTGGTTGCTTTGCACAAGAACGCGGAGAGCTCATCACAGCGAGTGGTATCGTGGTTTAAGCCCTTTACACTTTTCTGAAAAGCAACTGGGCGCATCTCGACGTGATGCAGCTGTGAAAATTATGCCAATGTGCACTGCGTCTGTGAATGGATCCCCTATGAGGTGATTCATGTGCGTGAAAAAAGTGGAAACAATCTACACTTTGCAAGGTGTCGAACTGGTAAACGGCACACAGTTGGAAGTAGCAAAACAAGTTTAACGTTAATGATGTCCCGATCTAAATCTAAGAAACTATGTGGAACGAAACAATTGTTATTGCATTTCCAATAACTATTGTATGACTGTTTGTTTGTAAATTTGATTTCCTGAGCGCAATATAGTAAGTTATAATCAACTTACAACCCTGCATGTCTCAGTAGTGATTGATCAACTTTTGTATGTGCTATAAGTACGGAAATCAACGTGGCGTTATTCGAGTTATACGATGTTCAAACACCAAGATGTCGAGAGAATTAACGTTTATGACTCGGTCAAGATTCCTGATCGCTGACTGCTTCTTCTGAAGCTTTATGAGCCGCTTTAGTATTCATGGCGGTGCTATATTCCACGTATCCGCGAAACACTGTTCTGGCATTTCCATTTATTTTTATTCTCCTCTCATCTTCCATCCATCCATTTGCATCTTCTCATCCATTTGCTTTTACTATCAGCCCAAAAAACTGCTAACGTAAGGTGACCCAATTTATGATCAAGATAGTTGGTTGAAATATTTTGCATTCGGCGGGTTTTTAAGATGCGATCTGTAATAAAATTTTAAAACATTTCCTACTGCTGAAATTGGCGATGAAACACTTCAGTGAAGCGATTGTGACGAAATTTTATTGTGATGATAATAAAATACGTTTCATTCTAGATGAGAATTAAGATAAAGCAAGATACGACTGGGCATAACAACAATGTGTCTTCGAACAGGGAGAGATATCTTGTCCATGTAACTAACACACCTTTGATGATTAGGAAAGCGTAATGATTATATAAAAAAATATGTACAACTAGCCGCCCCGAGACTCAGTATAAAAATCTTTATACCATCTACGTCCTTAACCTCAAAAACCCCTTTCATGATCAGGAGCAGTAAAGAATGTGATGAACAGAATACATCCTTCTACATTAAAGATGGATACTGTAAAGAAAATAGGATTAAATAACGTAAGAGACCGTCATAGCCAACTTTCAGGGGCAATAAAAAAAAACATTCAGAGAATCTCGAGACCACTGCGAAAACACATAAAAGAACGCTGATACTAAAAAGCACCACTCAACTCAAATACTTCACACTTTAAAGCTTCGTACAAACTGTGCAAGGGTTGTAAGTCAGCCGAAGATGAATGAGATTTGAAAGCAACGAATGAAAGTAATGAGTTTTTCACACCACTGAAACTTTAGCCGGTGACTGATGGGGCAATGGCCATGGTCATGTCCAGTGCTTTTTGAAACTCTTTTTCGAATGATATAAATTGCAACTCAGAAGTCATTTTAGTTTTGGCAGCCAACTTTAGAAGCATTTGTTGTATCTTTTTTTTGTTCGGTAGCATGGTGATGAGCATTTATCCATTTTTCGAGGCGGAAGCAATGTTAGTATGTAAAACAAGACAAATGTTAACTGATCATGATAATTATGTAAAAATAAAATACTTTAGTTTTAGGGTGTTGGAGATCAAAGGAGTTAGCCATTTGTATAAGATATCTATCACAAATAGATTTGCTATTTCTAAAGCACATTGAACATTTAAATAAATCTGTCAACATTGCCGAATGCAGTAAAATGACTCAACAACTAAACTAAAGGAGCAAAAGGAGAAAACTGGAGTAAATGCTCCTTGTTGTTAAAACTCTTTTACAATTTATTCTCTAACGAGCTAGATACGAGCTTTCCACTCGTTCGACCACTTTAATTGTCTAAATTGGCCAAACTCATTGAGTGACCGGAAAGAATTGAAAATATATTCTGCTCACCATTGACTAACTTCACTGTAAGCAGCATTGGAACTGGAACTGCAAGCATTGCAACTAGGAGTCCTCACATTCATGTTTGCTCTGTGCGCTAATTTAACCATTTACTTGCACATGCATTCAGGCCCTCGTCGAGCTTTGTTGGATGTTGACGATTTTACGCATCAGATAGTGATGGTGCTGCTAGGGGCCACTTTCATCAAGCTCCCCTTCGATCGACCCTGCTGTTGCACGATTTTCACAACATGAAAAGAACACGACAGCTTCATGCTATGCAGTGTGTTAAAATATTTTCCCTGAACACCCTCAGGCTACATGCACCTTGCTTACTTGCAAATGCAAATAAAGAGAACGTACAAACGGAAGACTCCCCGCCAAGGATCCGCCAATGTAGCTATCCAACATTTACCAGTGCGGACGTTTGTGCGCTTGTTTGCAGACATGACCTCAGAAGCTCGTTCGTGGGTTCCGTTAACGGTGGTACATCCTCTCGTTCGTCCCAATGCTACCAACCAAGAGAACAGCTGAACAACATCAGTAGAATGCTGATTGAGGTGATGCTTTTGTCTGTTTGCTGCAGATTGCGATTCTTCGGAGTACGAAACAAATGCGCCTCGGGTGAGAACACCAGAACAACGGTGTGTCGTTTGTCAACGGGCTTCAGTGTATCTCCGTTGTTCGTTTGCACATTGTGCTGTGTTTCTATGGGTAGCATCAGGAGGGTTTTAATGGTTCCCGTAACATTTGATGCATTTAATACGTACAAGACTCATTAAACAGTTAGCTTGAAATTACTGCTTTAGCTTTTTGGATGTTCCTGTATTCAGCATCCGAAGCCCAATGCATGCAGTAATCGATGAGAATATTACTTAAATTTTGCTAGTAAAGTCCAGCAAAGAAGCTTATCTATGGAAAAAATTAATAATTCTGCAGAAAAAAACAATTCATCTGGCTTTAGTCAGCTAATCAAAAAATATTTTCTCATGGGACCATTTACGATCTGATGCGAACGCTGATGAGGTTGTAATCGTTGACGCTGCTGCAATGTCGATGAACTTTTTCTTTTTCTGTCGAACTTTGTACATCACGAAAAAACTCTTAGGGTAGCGAACACAATCAACAAGCCAGCAGCCAGAACACCGTAGCCAAGAAAGGTGCTGAAATTAGCTGCTAAATTTAATTGTCCATAAAATGAGCGTTTTATGAGCCACATAATTTCTCCGGCCACATCAAAGCGGTTTCGAGAAAAAACTGCGAATCTTGTTGCAGAATTATTGCGAGCGAAAGGAAGGAAAACAAGAGGAGCAACCAAAGCCTCGTGGAAGCAAGCAGAAACAACGCACAAATCAACGAGCACATACGCATCTACAGAACCCACCGGCGCAAACGAAAGAATTTCGCAAACAACACCATCATCTCGTGTTTGCACTCTCGACCCAACCTCGTGCAACTCATTTGCCTCGTCCAAAGTACCTAATGCGTTGATGATTAACAACAAACCTTCTCTTCTGCCACGTGTACCACGTAGTGCCTCAACTCTTTCCGAATTGGTTTCAGCTGCTGGCGCTAACTCGATTTGACGACGCCAGCCAACCACCCAACCTGCATTGCTCATTCCTCTTTAATTTAATAAGCGATGATTTCTTCCAGCTGTTTCGCGGAACGACCGTCAGCCGGAAGGCATCATTGATCGTGCGAAAATAATGCAACATGCGTAGGAAAAGTGCCGTAACGTGTTTCAGAGGAGCATTTTCACACCTCGCAAGAAAAATAAACTACTCGTCAGTGTGATAAAACGAGACGAATATTCATGTTTTCCAGTACATGCCTCCATGCGGGTTGAAACATGGATATCCTGTGTAAAAATAAATGTTTACATCACATCAACTCTATTACTTGTAAGAACTCGTAACGCTTAAATGGATTCAGTTCCTACAGAACAACGTTAAAGGTTGATCGTTTCCCTCCAATGTGGTGTAAAATAGAAGTTCTTTTCACCCTGTTGCATTAAACCTTCAGCTGCTAAATATAAGTCAAACAAAGCTTACGATAAAATCAAACAAACGTATTATCTCGTGTTTGTTGGCTGCTAGTCGGCAACATTGTCTATCGAAAAATTACCACCAGCCTTCAGATTGAACCATACGCTCCGGGAAGAAGCTACCACCAATGGTCAAGTGGCTAAGTGAGGCTTGTTTGAGTAAGTTTGAGATTTCCGTTCATATAACTCCATTCTCTAAGCTGGTTTGACCAAAGGACGGACGAATCCATCGTCCCGTGAACGTGCATTAATGAGCGACTGCTACACACCCTGTATCCATTAGGCTGGCAAGAGGATTTAGTTGGACCGACTACGGAAAACACTTGCTCCTAAAGTCCTCTAAACACTCCTCGAGTACACTTCTGAAGAGCTTTCAGTTTATGATGTGACGACGATATTACACGACTCACAGACATATACACAACCAGAACAGGACATGCAGGGGTGATAGTCGAAATGGAACCGGTACCGACATGCCAGCCAACTAAGCCCGAGCACCAGCCATATGCGACGCCGGGGGGTGCGCTTGGATTTTCAATTGCTTAATTACTTTATTAGCATATGAAGTACCCGCCGTCCTATCCGCGTGCTACGAAAGCGCGAACCGAAAGGTACAGGTAGAAATGCGACGAATACGGGAAAGAGAGACCCATGGCGAAAACGCGGTGAATATTATTAAGCAGAACGCATGGTAATTAGCGATTAAGATTATAGCCGGCAGCACCAGGTTTATGGTGCGCTATAATGCAAATGAAGAGCTTAAAATCAATTGCAGGTAAATGTGTGAATGCGAGTTCTGCTACAGGGAACCGATGTTAATGAGTATAAACCACAGAAAGGGTGTATTAAAATCACACGAAGGACAGGATAAAGGCCTGCAATACACTTTTCGAAGCTGTCGAAATTATCCTGTTGCATCGCAGGCTTGCGAAGTGGATTATAGTGGCTAAAGTTAATAGCAATTATCTACATGCAGAGAGCACTATTCTTTGCTAAATATATACTTCTTCAAGAACCGAAGAGCGTACCACACCTGATACTTTGGTCTCTGCTACACTCCTACTGTCAAAATCGATTAAGTCTCCAGTAGAAGACATTGATGTGGAATCCTCTCATTACTTGCAACGTGTATAATTTAAGAGAGACACAGCTTAGTCCATCCAGAGAATGCACCCCTTCCATGACGATCATGAATTGCATTCCAACTGCCTTGAAATGCAAACGATCAGCTGTACAAACAACAAATTACTATTAATTAAGATTATGCAAATGTGGCTGTCTGTGAACAGGCTCTCCCGCACGATCCATCGAAACATATTGAAAAATAAACCGATACAAACATCACGAACTAGTCGAGTTACACACTCTAAATATCTCACGTTCACTTCACCCACTTAGTAGTTTCCTTCTCTTCATGATGCTTCAAGCTCCTCGCGTAAGACCGACTCACAGTCACGGTTGGTCAATTCATTGGAAAAGAAAAACCAGAATTTGTCGTCACAGCGCACCTATTTGCCAGTTTTCGGAGTATACACGCCGGTCGTGGTGGCACATTTCCTTGCCCAATGTCATCGTAAATCTATTTGATAATCTCAATTAAATTGAAATAACTCTTTTCACGGCAGCGTACGTCCACTGGCCGTGTGTTCCATATGCACCGTGCCTCGTACTTCGGTAGTAGCGAAATGCATTTGTGCAGTAGATCGAGTGAATGCAGTAAGTCTTTCGAACTAGGCGACAACCTTTCCTTCCCGTGCGACAACCGTTCTGGGCTTTGGGTACTGGCGAATGCACGAACGAGCACGATAAAATTTACGATGCAACGCACGATAGTGATCACGAAAAGATGTCCGTCTGGCCACAGTAATTGCTTTAAGGAAAAACTGTGCTCTGATTTATGGGGTACGAAGTATTCGTGTTGGAGTATACGTGTAGCATTACAATAAACTCCTCTTCGAAGAAACAGTTTTGCTCTTCACTTTACATAACCGTTATGAATAATAATTATTGTGTTATTTTCTAGTAAACCTATGCGAAAACGCCATAATAAAATGTACACAATTTACTTTGAACTTATCTGCAATTCATCACTTAATCAATTGTAATTCGATTGCAGTTCTTCTAAACAACGTGTCAGTAACATTTGTGGATTGATTACAATTCGACAATTACAATATTGGTTCCATTTCAATTACAATATTGGAATGAACATTTCGGTTAGGTATAATATTAAACACTTCAAGCAAATTGCCACGAGATATCAATTATTTTTTTAATCCATTCATTTATGTACATCTATAAAAAATTCCACCAATAATTAAATGTACTTTGCCCCATTAGACATAACGAAAATATATATTTTATATTAATTGGATAAAGCTTTCGATGTGAGTCGGCTACATGAGCTGCAATATTTTATTTATGAAGTCTGCTTGCTTTTATTTTCAAACATTTAAAGTACTTATGTGTGAACGTTTTCACTACTCCATGCTTTTAGATGGTGACATAGCGAGGGGTTTTGTTCAAACACCATTTGACCCCGCTTGAATGCTTCCGCTTTGTTATTTCATCCATTACTGCACATTCTCACTATTCAAACAGGCCAATTTCACCAACGCTCAAACAACTCATTCCAAAACGTAGCTTTTTGTTCTGGCACATTTTCCGTTGCTGACTTTTGACTATTTCATGCTTGCTTTCGTGCTGCTCTGTGTCAGTATGTCTGCGAATGACATGTGACCAGATTTTCACACGAATAACCAATGTGCCGCGCTGCAATCTCCTGACAATTGCTGCAGTGAGTGAGTGAGAATGTAGGGAAAATTGACATTCACGTGATTGAACTCGATGTACGCAAACTATTTTCGCGGCTGGACTAAGTCTTTCATCACATAAACCACACATATTGTATCAAACTGCTACACGGAACCGGGCATCGTGAATAATTGATTTTATAATTGAAACGGACACAATTTCCATCGCGAAACAACGCGATGACAGAACCTAACCAGACTTTAGTGTATTGGAGGAATGTAGTTGACTGCATCGAAAATGTCACTAAATAATTCGAACCGTTAAAAACCATCAACTGGTTCCATGAACAATAGAATTAAGAAACACTGCCAAATGAAACAAACTGTCGATACCTTAGTGGACTCATTGAGATGGTAATTGGATGTATCGGATTGTTAATTAAAATCCTATCGATCGATATTCTTGCTCCCATCAGCACACGACTACCGCTGAGACACGACTATCATCACGTCACGCTGGACCTGTCTAAGGTCTCCCAGCATCCAACCTAGCCATTCACTAGCCTTTACCCACAGAACCAACTCACACGCGGAGGTCAAGTGCATGGAAGGTTCAAAAGCGTGATTTCGTGGTCCGGAACGTTTAACAGCTACTGTGACACGAACCGTCAAGTCGGAGCGTAGACCAGCAAAAACACCGCTGATGACTTCGGGGTCTTTTTGCGTACCATGAGTGTCTGATGTGCTCCACGCTGCATGGACGGACTTGACGAGTTCTGCACACGAAGGCAAGTTAATCATCTGGCTGGTTGCACCGACGTGTTAAAAAGCAGCTCAAAACACAGAGCTTTAGCTACAATCAATGGGCACAATGCGCTGCTGCTGGTGCGTTGCTCGGAACACATCAATCGTCCAGTCAACCCATTTCAACATCCTCCGACCGGAACACCGGCTGCTTGACCGATCGTGACGTGACTGGGAAAATTCCAGCAGACACTATATTGTACAGTAGAAACGTTCATTTTTGTCCCATTTTGCTCCGTCATTAGTTGTTGGACCTCGGTTTGCCTAGACGTACCATCAAAGGTGAGCTTCAAATACATTCCGATGTGTCAAGTGACTTCAATCATTTACCTTTAACATTGGCTGGAAAAACTGGAACCAACACCACGGAAAGAAACGGAAACAAATCGGTACAGAACACCTTGGTAGCATTGTTCACTAATTGCACTAGACGTTGCAAATAAAGCATTAAAAACTGCAGCACCGTAGCTCTGTAACGACCTACGAAGTATCCTTCAGAATCCAATGAATTAGAACCGTGTTTCGCTCTTTCTTTTCTACGCCACTATTTCTTGAGGCGCAAATGACTATTTTCATTAGCGACTTTCCCTCGATGTTATCGGTGATGGTCTGATACATCGGTTTGGTCACGAAATACAAAAAGTACGGGGCTTCGTGTCAGGAAAACTAAAACTGTGACGGAAAGTTTATAGTTCATTATAAACGTGCTTAAGCGAAGTTTGCTTCAATTAAATCTGCCACTTACTGACCGACTGGCAACCATCACGAACAGATTTATTCGAGCTTCAACATGAAATAGGTATTTCATTAGATTATGTTGCAAGAATTATGAGCAATCGAAATAATTTTTGCGCTTATTTACCATACTTCGAAGCACTTGTTTTGCTTTCTCCAAGTAAACACCGCCTATGCTCAACCTGTCCAGCTTGTCAAACGGTTTGAATCTGTTTGGACACAAACAAGGATGGATGTTGAATTGACCATCATTACCACAGCCCAGGATGGGACTGCAGCTTAGTTTAAGTACCAACGTACGTCGGTCGACCAACTTTTCCTCTCAGACGTCTATGCGTTGGATCCTGAACTGTGGTTAACCTCTTATTTACTGTCTCATTGCAAACTCGAGCAGGAGTAAGCCTCTCACCAATGGGATACGTAATGAGTGTTACTTTACACCGAGTGCGGTAACACCATCGAGGTCTCAAGAGTTGCTCTTATTTGTGCACTTTAAAAGTGGTCTAATGCGGGCTTTCATGGCGATTGGACAGAGGTGGATCTACGCATTCTACGTGATGCGTCGCTTGGGATGAATCGTTAAAGGGATTCTACTGCAGAGATTGCATCGTTTCCTGCACGACTGAGATGCATCGTCCCATGACTGGCCGAGCAGCGTGGAAAATGGGAAAAAGGTAAAAGAGTTCTGACGCCATGAATTAGCAAACATAATACCGCAGAGCTCGGTCTGACACTTACAGCACTCGTCCGAGGGTGCATCTGCAATGACATCCGTCGGTCTGTCATAGTGATAGGAACGAACATTCTGTTTCACTCCTACCCATCAGCTCAGATTCAGCATGTGCCGAGTACTAACTGGCGTTACTCTTGCACCAACAGTTTTCCATTGCATTCGTTGCCGTAAAGTCTCCATTCATGGAACAGCTTGTTAGTGAAGTCGAACGTTGCGAAACTTTACACAAACGATTCCTGTTTCGGGAAAAAGTAACTTCCCACCGGATGCAGATGAGGTTGCTCCGATTGGGTGTCTACGGTATAAATTGAATACCGAAAGACTTATCGTCCAGAACGACCATTCAGATAAGAATCTACGCTGTGCCCTAAAGTGCTCCATCTTTTGCTTTTCCATTATGGGGTTTCGCCATTCGACAGTGGCTACGTAGAATCCCGCATTCCACGTGCACTTTCCATCCGAAGCACTCGAAACCGCAACAAACTTCTCCCACAAAAGATGAGAGATTCTAGCATACTGTTTTTGCTTTGTTTCATTGGTTTGGTTGGGATTGGGTGGAGTACAGATCTGATAGTGACTGTCGCATATTTACCTTTTCCATTTCCACAGTTTACATAGTGCACAACATCCGAAGAACTTCACCCTTTGGATAAACATCTCCCAGCACAACACGTGGATAGGTAGGATGGAATCCTAGCTAAAAGCTGTAGTGGATAACGACATATGCGCAGTCGATAAAAATTACCATGATGACAATGATTATGATGGTGATAATAGAGATTGATGTTATTTGCTTAAGGAATAAGCAAAAACAAAGCCTTTTTATATAGGATAGTAAATATGGTCTCCTTGTAGAAAATATGCACAAAACATTTATTGTCTGCACTTCACAACATAAATAGCTACACGAACTAATGGTTAATTTTTGGATGTTTGTTCAATAACTTATCAAAAAAATAGTCACTTTAATAAAATGTTACACACGATGTATTTCCAATCAGATTTTTATTTGGCTGCATGAGATACTTGACCTTGACAAAACACAATATGAAAGTGATTAAAACAGCAATCAAATGAAATCATGCAATTTATTGAAATTCAACTTAATAAAGAAGAATGTTAAATAAAATACTGAAATTTAACAAACAACAATTCATCATTTTTGTTATCTGTTATTGCAACATTATGAAAACTCAAGCGGTTAAAGCGTCGCAAAGGTTGTTGCAAAATCAAAAGAAAAAGGTCTCTTGCGCCTTTGCAAAGACGAGCTAAACTGTGCCACAATTAACCAAGAAAGTCGTGTACAGAAGAACGATCAATCGTTTACTAAATTACCTACCGCAGATTTCGTTTGGCGGTTAGTGAAGACACAAAGGACTCCATGCAACAACGGTAAATGAAAGGGCAATGGAATAGCACTGAAAATTGATACATGAACATAGGTTCCACACATCAGCATGCGTTAATTATGTTAATTATGTTATTAACATATTATTACGAGGTTTGTTTTTCCCGGGTGGGCGCTACACGAAAGAGAACTATAAAGCAAAGGATAATAGGAAAAAATGACAACATCGTCGCCGTGGTCATTGTCTCTTTTGTTGATTGAAGCGCATGTAATGGTTTTACACACAGCTCAAAAATGCACCAGAGAAAATGAAATGCATTTTATCACTCGGGAAATCATCTGGGTATGAGCAGCCTCAAGCTCAGTTTAATAATCTCCCGTTTTCACTCAACACGTTCCGGAGATGTATAGACAGCCAAAACGAATAAAAATATATCCATGAAACATCGCCACAGCAAAACGAACAGAATTTGTTATTGCTTTCTATCTTTATTCACTCCCTATGGATGAACATGTCAACTGTTGCGGCAAACCTCCTTCACCGACTCGAGGTCTCGCTTGACATTTCCATTTTGACTCCATTTCCGCGGAAAGTTGCCTCACAGCAGTGCTTCGTGTTATGTTATGCTCATTGGGGGCACAAACCATCGTCGTGTTCAAGCGGTTCGTCTTCATGCTTGTGTTCCACAGACCACCCAAGCGTTAGCTAAAGGATGCACAAAAGAGCTGCAGTGAAAAAGACGTCCATGCTGTGACAGGTTAGCTGGGTTCAGGCGAAAATAAAACGCCAACAACTGAGATCGGTACGCGCGCACGACATCGCCCCTAATCGATGAGACCAATAAAACTCTCCATAACTCATCTACCGTTTATGAATAGACATTTTGTTGCGTGTCATGTCGGTGCTTCATCATCACCATTTTCTGCACTTTGAATACTGCCTCCAATGAAGGAGGTTCGTTCCTGTCGATTATGGGTGAGCTGCTTTTCCCTCCCCTGTCGTTCCTATGAATACAATAACCAACGCAAAAGAAACCATCGAGACCTTCTATTCAACCAAATGATTATTTTGAGGTTTAGAGTCATGGTTCGTGTTTGGGTTAATTTTGTGTGCGATTTGCCACGACTACTGGCTGTTAACAAGGTGCAGACAGCAAATTGGATGGGTCATAGCTGATGACGTGAGAATGGATCAAAAGTGATGGCACAATGAGGCAAAAACTCGACATGAAAAGAATATTGGACGGCAGCTTTGACTTTCGTTCCTCGTCCTGCACAAAGCTCATCTTTTCAGACCTGTCAGAAGCCAAATTCAGAAGCTTTTATTAGCACAACAAAACCCAAAGAGTTTCACTAACCGATTGATTTTTTCTGCTGAAGTCATCGTTTGTCAGCAAACATTAAACAAAATATCATGCTCATAATTCCATTTGCAGTGGAATTTTGTGGAGCGTATCGATAAAGAAAACGTGTTTCCATACATGTTGTACGAAAATGAGCTCTTGATCCTCTTTATTACATCCATTACAAACGAATTCGGATCAATATGTCTCTGGAATGAAGCATTTAATATTCTGCTGCAATATTACATTAAACAAATCCGAATGCTTTATTCCGCATATCTCCTACCTCACTGTCAACAAAAAAACTGTTGAACACCGAACACAAGAACAATTTCCTTTACGAATCCACCCAATAAAATGTTCCACTCATCGCGCATTTCTGCTACATGTGGTCAATTTGGTTTTACGATCAGTCGTTTATAAATTCGAAAGCCCTTTCACCTTCGGGGTTAATGACAACAACGACAAAACGACAAATGATCAGACAAATGATCATGCTGCGAACATGTAAATATGATCATTCGCTTTTTCGGCCCAAACTTTAGGAATGGGTTTGAATGATCAAACACACGAGCTCTGTTCGTCTAGTGTAGATGTACCGCTACAATTCACTAGCCAACCTTTCTGCTGTCCAACTATTTTTGCTGTTTGGGAATGAACATACTTTCGTCGTCCAATCAAGTGTGTGCGAACATCGTGGGATGCATGAGGAGCGCTCATAAAAAATCAATAAAAACACCGTTTCCATAAAATGGTAATCGACGATAATGGGACATAATCAACCGTCGCGCAACAAAAACGATACTTTATCGACTCATATCTACAGAGTTTACCGTTCGTCATAACGTAACGAATCTTCTTTTTTTCTCAGGACACAGAACAATATTTAGACCACTCTGAATACCAGCTTTAACTCTTCTCTTGCAGAGTTTATTTTAAATTAGGAGGAAATACATTAAACATATTCAAATGCAATCGCTTGAAACCCGTATAAAAATGTGTTTTAATTTCTGTTCAATAGACATTCACCACAACCAGTCGATCGAGTTTACCAGAATAAATACTTCATGTGGCGTGCGATTGAAGCCAAACGCCGCCTCACAATTCAACGAGATAAATCCCAACCGGTGTAACGCCTTTCAACGACTTCGTGGCGGCTGATTGAAAAGCCGTCGCGATGAAAAACAGTACCGACAGTCCCAGCCAACCGCGATTCTAGGAACCACCCTAGGACCACAATCTGCTACAGATTCATACGGACCGTCTGTCAACAACCAATTCGCGTCAATAACAAAAAAAAAACCCTCGTTGGATCTCATGTGGGTGGACGCGGCCCTGTGGTATGTTTTACATTTTAATTCGTATTTTATTTATCTCCAATCCACCGTGGAACTATTTGGCTCAGGGTTTTGTTGTTTGATGTAAATCCACCGCTCGTGCCTCAATACATGGCACACATCCCGTACAGACCAGACTTTTGCGACATTCTTTGAAAGTAAGGGTAGGATAAAAAAACACGACATATACACATATTGCTGAGCAAAACGAGGAATGCGTTTCATGTGCTTTTTATAGAAGAGCTGCAACACACAGTGGTGGTCGTGCTCGTTCCGTAATTGAGTTATTTACTTGTTCCTCAATCCTTTTTTAACAACGTCATTGCGAAGGTGCGCGTCGGGGATAAATCGAAAAACGATATTATTGGCGTGGGTGAACGAGTTGCATCGCCGTACACCAGTGGTCGAGATGCCGAGAATGGTAAGCTGATGCGTTTTGAAAGAGAGATGTTATTGAGCAATGCATTATGTGGAACAATGAAATGTATAATCCAGGGAAAGCAGTGACGAGTATGGCGTAAGAGACGCAACTTTATAACTTATTTTCGAATCGAATAAATGTTGATTTCCAATAGCTAATTTGGTTATTGACCCGATGTCCAAAATTGAGTTCTTAAATTATAATGCTTTCACCAACCGCAATACAAATGCAGCAATGGTTCACAGATATTAACTCAAGTAATTTAATTTGCTCATTGAACCGTGCTCAGTACTTACAGTCTATCGGTCTCCGATGGGATCTTCCGGGGCACCTGGGTCAATCCTCGATGCGAACAGTCTACTGTCGTGCCAGTACACGCGCATAGCCGCGGACATCGTGTTTCTGCTCCGAAATATCCACCACCGCCACCGTACGGTTCCTCGTTGGATGGCACAACCAACGCCAACACTACCGTCACGGTCAGCAGCATTAACATTTTAAACTGAGGTCCTGACCAAATCCCGCGTACGGTCATCATGTTGCCCTAGACGCTTCTGATGCTGCTGCTGCTGCTGTGAATGTCGACACCGTATGGGTCTCCTTCATGCAGCACCTCCGCTTTGCAACACGTTTTACCGATTCCAGCGATCACATTCACCTGAGATTTCGATTTGCACACTGCACTGAAACAAACACTGAACACCGCCAAATCTATAACCACACACAAGCGGAACTACTCTCTTTAACTCACTGCACCACTATGCTCCACCTGCGAGAAATAATTAATTAATGGTGATGATTATAATTTTAATTCGCACATTTTCGCACTTCCAACAAAGGCACTTTGAGCGTCGCACAACAAAAGGCTAATACCGAGGCCAGAGTCAAACTCCGTTGACTACGGAGCAAATATTATCACATATGGTCTAATCCTTCCTGAGCCCAATTTGCCTGCTGTGGCAGTTCGTTTTGTTTTCTGAATACGAGTTTTACCCTCGATCCATTTCTGCTTTTAATTTCCAATAGCAAAACCTTTTACCAGCAGTGACCATTTTGAGACTTAAATCAAGGCGCGAGAGCAACCGTACCACACATCTGTTCACTTGCAAAATTTACCAGTTAATTACCAATCAACAGTAGACCTCAGTTTAGTTGGCGTTGCAGAACTGTAAAGTGGAACTTGATGTGTAATCACTTGCACTAATTAAATTATGAAAAATAAGTTAGCTTAAGTCAGGTTTTCACAAAGCGAAATGAGAACATTTCAAAATAGTCTAACGGTGCTATGCAATATTTTCAAAACGCATTCACAGGACTGGTGCAACAACTTGAAAACACTGAACTAACACTTGCTTCGGCCCTATTTTTTGCTTGACGTCGCTTTGATCTGAAACGAGAAAAACAAACCAAAATTAGTTGAGCTACGATTATTGCAGAATATACTTGGAAATAAATAGTCGCTATTAAACAATATGGCGTCATTATCTCTTAAATTCACAAAACTATACAGTGCTACGAAGAAAGAGTCAAATACACTCAGTCAACTTAAATACGTGGACGCTAAAGTAACATGAATTTGCGCTTCCTTACCATCTGTTTCAAACAGTGGTTTAAATCACCAAACTTTTGACTGCACCTGGATGTTTTCTCTGTTAAAAATAATAAACAATTGCCCATTAATAAATTCGAGACGCTGTAGTAATATTAGGCAAATAGGAATAATTTGTTCAGATAGGGATCAAAAGTGTAACGAACAATAGAAAGTTCGTAGAGCACATGGCAACATGAGAGCATGAACGGAAAAGAGATGAACAGCGATCCGTTGTAACGAATGGAACAACAAGGGATTCACTCTTGACATTCGGTAAACAGTGAACTAACCATTAGTTTAGTAGTACTGTCCAGACCTTACTGCATTGGAAAGCTCTGTAAGGTTTTTTCTTACAAACATTTTTAAAGCCTAAAACCTGAATCTGAATCTGAATTTAAAATCAAACTTTGAAACAAAGCTTTCCATACTGTGAGCAGATATATACTCACGCAAGGTCTCTCATTTCATCAAGCAAAACGATAAACAAAATGTTGATTTCTTGATAACGTCTCTTGCAATGCGTACATATCACGAGGGAAACTTTCGGCCACATTTAGCGGCAAGCAGTGGAAAGGTTCAGCTCAGCAACAGTAGGAAGTCTTCCCATTTCGAACCACTCTGTGGCTATGTTTTTCGTGTTCTATCATGCCCCTCGCAGACGAGCCTATCTTCCGGTCGCATCTCGAGAAAAAGCATTGCTTCATCATGACCTGCGTGCTATTTTGTTATCATACAACACCATCACTTCGTATCGAGCGTTTGTTTATGTGTGCCGCATCACGCAGCTATGCTTCCGAACGTCGGTGGGTAATCAAAGAGAACAAGAAAGTTTGTCCTGCCCTTGCTCTGTACCAAGCGACATAGAGTTGCGTCGATGTTGTTTCTTCGTACGATGATGCAAAGGTTTCCTACATGTAATTACATTGTGAAATGTTTTTAAATGTCTCAATACATGTGTTTGTAATAATCATGTCAACTTATTCTGCGGTATGCCTCCCATTCAATTGCACGTCTGCGTTTGCAGCATTGAGTCTTGCAGCCGATTTGAAGTGGAATATGATACAACGTACCTTGACGTTCCTTTAGCGCATATACAATCATTTAATTATGTCATCAGCAACGAAGAATTTGCAGCATGCAGTGCTCTATCGTTTCACTGCAATCGAGGATACACATTTATCGAAGCATCGACGATATGTTATGTGAAGTGCTACACAGCAATATTCCCGCTGGGTGAAACTTATCCTATCTGAAGCACTCCCAGTGTTCAATCCCTCATTGCAACAAACCCTCAGGGAGGACATGACAAGGGTGATGTGCAATTTGAGAACATGGCACAAACTGATTCAAATCACGTCTTATAACTCATCCTCCTATTGCTGGAAGGGACTTGTCCAAGGGCAATGTTCTGAGCCCCGTTAAAAAGTACGTTTTTGGTTGTCAAAAAAGACAATATATTTATAGTAAAAATGCTTTATAGAAGAAATTATTTGCTTGTGGAGAATCGGTCTCCAAAGATTATTGAAAATCAATACATTTACTTGCGAACTGAAGTTAAATAGCTGAACCAACTCACTCCATGAAGCACAACACCAAAACTAAACTGACACCTCTCGTTTCAACACCGATGCTACTTTATTCTACCAACCAAATACGATAAACGACGCAATCGGCAATCAAAGTGCAGGTTCCTCCAAGATAGGCATTCACTGTCCCCGTCTCGAGGCGAAACGTGTCGAAGAGCTTTTTAGTTGGAAGTCTGCGTACCCTGGTGCACCCTCGAGTGAGCCTCTACCTTTGCGTCACAAATCACAGCCGCCGCTCAATTGCGGGACGAGATTAAACAGCGAACACCAGTACCGGAGCGCTTAAACAACAATTTTCTTCACTGTTTATGAAAGCATTACTCCCACCGTGCTTCTATCAATAGAATGCCGGGTCGAACCCATAGATACACAACATAATGCTACCGGAGGGAAGATGTGTACCAACGAATCTCGAGGGTGCGGGTCTAAACGTTCGACAGATGACTGGAATGGCTACCGGCCACGACCAATACTCGTTCTCCACTGCACAGATCTTCCCGCTGGAGTTCAACCGTAGTTGCTGCCGGAAGGTTGTACTTGGTTTGTTTCAAATCGGACCGTCGTTCTGGCTACTGTTGCGGATTAGTTCTTCGATACTTATGATTTGCGGGGATCCCTCCCATAAATCTACACTGCATCGCCCGAGGAAGGTGGCCATTCCGTACTCTACGCTTCCCATCGCAACCGACAACCACGACCGGACATTAAATCGGATGCACTCGAATTTGGAACCACTCCATCCCCGGTAGATGGGTGGGTTTGAGTCTTTCCAAGCGAACAGAAGCATGTTCTTTCTCACCACATCACCGTGCATGTGATGTGCTACCGGAGGGTCGAATGTTTGCTTAATGATTGAATTGGGATGAATCTCTTCACTCAAAAAGCCACTCTCGATTGCTCAGACTCCGTTTGTGCACAGCGGAGTGCCGACCTCTGGAAATCCTTTTCTTCCTTCCTAGCCGCGCAACAAACACGAAGGGTGTGCTGGCGAGATTGTGGCCAGATAAACTTGAGAGGAACATCAGCAGGCCACTGGGATCGTTTTGGGTAGTAGTAAAAATAGAGAACGCATCCAACATAAACCAGATAATTGGATTCACCTAAGGGAAGATGCTGCAGTGCAGGGAGTCGCGTAGTAATAAGACCGTGCCGCACGCCCTTCAAGCCACGGGGTCGGATGGAAGGGTTCACATTGAAGTGTTTTCGTGAACTGTTCTTGGGAAACGTAATGGATTAATTATTAAAATATTATTTCAAACCGTATCCACGCACGGCTTGTGCGTGGCATCTGTAAACAGAAGGCGCGTGATTTCCTCATGGTTGATTCTGTTCTTGAATTTTTAATGGAAGCATATTTCGCAATGTATTGCGTAGTTCAGTAATGACGTAGCTAACTACAACCAGGTATTAGAGTGAAGCATTAGACCGTGGACGTAAATTTGACGAACAACATGTATCCAGTGCAACCGATCCTCGTTACGTGTCCTAAGAGAGGCACTAATTTTCAGGGATAAAGACCAACCAACCAAACACGCAGTCCTTTTCTCGCTTCTCGTTGTGTGCACTAACCGTATTATGAGGGCCTGTGTACATACACACCATGTACCATACTCAACCGAGCGCTAATTCCTCAACATTCCACCGAGTTGGGTCTATTTGCCATTGTTTTGCAGAGTAAATTTACATTAACCTTTCGCCAAATTTTAGCTGGCAGTTCTGGGCCTTAAACAAGAGTGTCCCGTCCGTGCTGGTAACCAGGAAAGATTCAAGGGACATACATTGCATCGCCATTTTGCTTCTCCTTGGCGAAAGCAAAAAAAAGTGTTTGCCAAAGCATTATGTAAAAAACTCGTCCACTTTGACGAACTGACAAGCAACAACATCAAATCTGACGTGCCCCACTTGTCTTTGTTTACAGCATTTAGTTTTTTTTTGTTCTACCCATTTCTGGTTTCTTTTTCTTTTCACGAACATAGGATTAAGACCTGTCACTGAGAAGGATGTGGGGATTATGAGGATAAAGACGTAATCGGAAAACTATTGCGTGTTCTGACGGGTTCTCACGATTTTGCTGTTCATTGTTCGCCATTTCGATGTTCACGTTGTATGAAATTCAAACATGAGACGATAACAACATAATTAACATAACTAACATAATTTTTACCGATAGCCTGATGATTGGAAAGTTGTAAATTGTTAATGTAATAATGCTGATAAAAGTCATAGTACAAACAATTGTATAGCGTTTGGTAAGAGAGCAAATGTAAATAGTGTAATTACGAAGTATAATTTCCTTGACGTTAAAAACTATACCTAAAGTAATGTATATTTCATCGAATAAATTTTCCAGAGTCATCGCTGTTATGCAAGAAACTTCTTAAATAGCATTGCACCTTTATCCGTTTGCATAAAATGAAGATTGTTTTCTTTAATGTTTGAAGGTAAACAAACCCTGCACAACTCCACAGAAAACCTTAATCAAGAAACACACTCTCAACAGCAAAGAGATAAAAACCAACCTGAAAACCCAGAGCGTATTTATGCCCGGAATGTTCAAATCGCATTCGCGTGCTTTGCTTCTGAAGATGCTCTACAGCATCAGTTACAAAGGTCTTTGTTTCACCTCTTGTTTGTGTGACTTCTGGCACAAAACAAACTGGAACTGCTTTGCTGCGTATCTGCATAGTGAAGTAAGGTATTTAATTTTGAGTTTAAGCCATAGCGTACGAAACTACATCCAACCATTTCGAATCGGGTTCAGCTGCTGATTGTTCTTGGGGTGTCTGCACTCGGAATGCTACGATGGAGATGTACGGACTATAAATATATTTCAACCATGATGCTGGAAAAAAAGACAAAACCATCTTCAACATGATGAAATCATCTACTCTGAAAGTCAAACCGTTCTGTTTCAGCTCTCGTTCGTTTGCTTATCTTAGATTATTTCGAACCAAACGCTCGGGAAATATTCGTAGAACAACATCCGTCCACACGCCTCCAATGGATCACTCAAACCGGCTCAGTTGAGACGTAATCGGACAAAAACGCATTTCAAGAGCAAAATCTTCTTGGCAAAACAACATCAAATTACTTATTTCACTCAATCCCCCTGTGGGCGGAAAAAAGACCACAGTCACGACAAAGCAAAACAGACGCACGCCCAAAAATGTAGTTTCTTCGGTGGCAAAAAAGAGTTTCGCCTTTGGGTCTTAAATTTGAAGCACGGAGAACAACAAACAGGCTAGATCAGTTGAATCAGCCGTGGATGAGTTCGGTTTCCGTTTGGATAAGCCTTTTGCCGCATTATTGTACAAACGCTCCGAGGTCTGTTTCCGTTTTGGATTGTCTGAGTATGCTGCCGAGGTTCTTTTCGATTCGGATTTACCGTCTATTTCCATTTCTTCCAACTACTGCCTTAGACCACTTTCCTAGACAATGGTTATGGTACGACCCTACGCATTCAATAGAAGCAACAAAAAAGTTGAATTATTAATGTAAATGAATTTATTTTGAATTAATTTTGAGTATTAAACATACGTCGAAAGAATATTTATTTCCCGTTGCAAGTACGCTCTGTATTATCCATGATGTCACCCTCTCGTTATTTTCTTTGGTATTAATCGTATTTGCCTGCATCGGTGCTTTTGATGCATAGGAACAACAACAGATACTTTTGGAAATGAATCCAATTATAACCCTTAGCTAAACTAGCGGAAGTTATCAAACATGAAGCATGTATTGCAGCATGAAGTATGAAGGTTTCAAAAACAAATATGCTGTGGAATTGACAAACATGGACTCCACAATAGTCACAATACAGTCAACGAATAGTTATCGAATACAGAGATGCTACTTGATCATTGTAATTTTTTTTAGTAATGTTAAAACAGTAATGTTTTTTTAAATAAAACGCATTGTTATCATTTAAACAAAGCAAAACTTTTCTGTGAACAATTGACTTAGAAAATTGGGCACCGAATTGGTACGTTTTCTAAGTCGTTTTTTTCATAACATCTCTTTCTCAAATAACTGAATGAACTGGACTACATCGATTATTAGGGTTTGCCCAACGACGTACGTGTACCAGCTGTATAATCAATTCATATAAAAGTAATATAGATCTCATCGTTTATCATGGAACCCTATGCATCAAGTAAACATCCCCGTAATTATATCTCCCAGTTCATTGCCCATCCTACTGTTCAACACGATGCATATGGTTCGTTCGATAACCACGAAACTAAAGAGCAATAGTGCGCCAAACTTATAGGCTACACACTTCCAAAACCGAACCCTTTTCCTCTTGAGAGTATTACGCCCTTGCCACATTCTGAAGTGCGGTGTCCTCGGTAGTCCTTTGGCCAGTAGGGCCAACCCCTTGAGCAACAAGAATGGTGATGGTGGTAACTCGATTAAAATTTAACCCCTCGTTAATGGATGGGTCAACGTGTTTTTCTACGAAGGTCCCGCAGTGTACCACGCCGGTAGCAATGGAAAATTGATTTTCCCTCATTTCCCTCATGATTACGAATTTTCGTTCGTCATGGTAAAGGGATATCCACTACCTGGATTAAGCAGCACGCATCACTCTTGATCGTATGCTGTTTCGAATGTACGAAACAAGCGGACAAAAAAGAACATGTCATGCATTAATCCAACCGGTTCGCAGAAGGGACCCTTGTTTATTCCTATTTTCACGGTTGTACACCAGGCAGAAAAGGCTTTGCAGCTCACGTTTTAGTGAGATTATGTAAATTATGACATGCCGTTTGACGTATGTTTGGAAGGGTTGCAAACCAACAGGGGAGCAATAGGTTTAATGAAAGTTTGTTTGACAAAAAATCTACAAACCATCATTTGTTTCCATTTCGGCATTGTATTACCAAATATCTATTCAACAAATTTAATCCCAATTATGAACGTACTTTTGCAAAAAATATTAAATAGCAAAACATCAATTACGCTTATTAGTTATAGGCACAGCTTTTTCTAAATAAAACAACTGCTTTTACTTTCACCAAATGAGTTTAAAAAAATACTCGTGTATCTCAAAATTTACTATTGAAGCACTGTAACCTGTACCAAAAATAGCTTAACAGTTAAAATTAAATAATCTAGCCACACGCCGTCTATTTTTAATCAACTCAATATTCCTTCGTCCACTGCCTCAAAACAGAGATCAATGCATGCTTTTTGCTAACAATCCCAACCATTATTTTTAGCCAACAATTCGTGCCATTTTAAATGCAATGATAACAAATATAAATTTCACATTTTTTGCACATAGGAATGCCAACCGTAAACATCAACATTCTTGTCAATTGGATGATCTTAAAATGATTATGTGACCTCAAAAATATTTCTTCGCTCATGTTTCAGCTCTTTGCCAAGTATGTATTTCATTACCACCGCAAAGCATTCCTACTTTAATCCACTGACGCTCATCGGTATGCAGTTGGTGCATGATATTCCTCTAGCACGTACATGCTACCAGCTGCGCAACGAAACAGTCAACATTATTTCAACCTCCGTTTCTGTAGGCTCAACTACCCAAATCGCGTATAGTAGGCAATTTTAAATGCTGCTACGCTAGTCTTTTTGATACTTTTATTACGCCCTGAACGCTTCACCTAACGATGGTGCTGCTGATGCTGTTTGTATGATTTATACAGCGAACGTTATTATTTATTTCGGTTTTATCTCTATTGCAGAAAACACAGCTCGTAAAACAAACTGAACCACAACCACGTATTCGCACGACTCCGCTCAACTGAAGAGGCGGGTGCTTATTTATAGATAACATTCTGTTTGGTTTCTGTTCAAATTGGTCACTTGCTTTGGTGGCTTTCCCGCAATATTTTCGTCACGTTTTATCCTTGCGTGTTTGCTCAGCTTGCGTCTATGCCTCCCAGTCGAAAAAAAGAGATTTCCGTTTTCTTCATTTCAAATGTTATTTTCTAAAGTGTCAGTCATTTGATTGTGATAATTACGCACTATGGTACAGCGATTTATAATTCAACTTTATAACAATTTTTGACACATTTTTTGGCTGATTTTTAGTATGTTTCGTGTAATCTCTCTTATAAAAATCCACCTTCAACAAGTTTATTGTGTTATTATAAAAGCGGTCCATGAAAATAAAATAGCTCAATGATGATCGATCAGTTGATTGGTATTGACCAGTTAGATTAAACTTACAAAACGAACGAAGAACAAACACTAAATTAACTGGCACTTAGGCACGAAGGCGAATCAAAAGTCATAAAAGGAAACGGGAAACCCATTCGAAACTCAATCAAACCTCGAACGCGAAGTTCCTTGGGAATCCCAATAAGGATTCGGTAAAGTTTTGGCGATCAAGCGTACCATCAAAGGCCTATATCACATCAAAGTTTGGAATGATCTTAAGCGGGATGCGTAAAATGCGAGGAACGAGCATCGTGGTAAACATATTATTCGTAATAATCGACAATTTAAGGTATTCGAAAAAAACAGAATTAAAGAAAGCTGCATTATAATTCATCAATTTTATTTTCATATAGTAACTATACCTGTACTTCAGAATGTAAAATTCGATATTTGTTTTCAGTTCAGGTGTTAAAAGTATATAAAAACACATAACGTGAAATACAACCATCCAATTATTACCGGACACTAACTTTTATCATACTTCTATCGCTTGAAGGTAAAATTAATATTATAAACCGAGAGAGTGGAAGACATGATGAAGATGAGCTTTACAATAAAATTAAATATTAAATTACGTAGTTTGCAGTTTACGCTAAACTTCAAAACAGAACCAAATAAGATATATCATAACAGAAAGAACCATACACCAAATCGAACAGATGGTGAAAAATAGAAAAAAGTTTGTATTGTTATTTCGGGGAACAGGACAATGTTGAATTCCTCACAATATTAATTATAACTCGCCTCGCCTTACGTTTATAACGATGTAAATAATTATAACATGCCTTATTCAGGTTTCCATTCAGGAGTAGCACCAACTAAATCTTAAATGGAACATCTTATACCAAACAAACCCTCTTTAAGGAGTTTCAATTCGTGAATTTTCACTTGACGAATGGAAAAACTGTTTGTATCCGAGTAAAACGAGAGATTTTTCGTCATATTTTCTACACATAGTACAAAAATAGTACTACAGACGTTGGCAAATAAGTTCCGGAAAATTGCTGGTATGGGTATCAATTTTATGATGATTATGCTATAACACTGTCCGCGCCCTTTCACCCGCATCCAGTTCTGTAAACTCTTATAACGCTTCCACAGCACGAAATTTCAAACATTGCCTCAAGATATTCGTGGCCCTTTTACTCCAGGATAATGAAAATTGTGCACTAGTCTTCTCTTTCAAACCACGAACACTGGCAACACAAAATAATACAATGGTGCAGAGTGCTACCGTGTTTACTTTCTCGGAGCTACACCTCCAGTGTGTTCCTTCAAGGACTCTGCTAGAACCGCAAAGAAAGAACTGCTTTCTTACGTACAATCGATTGGGACCATTCGCGCAAAATAAAGACAGTACACAAAGGGAGAACAAGCTCGAAGCGACAACCCCACACGCGTTACCACTTATCGCCATCCAACTATCGTCCTTGTCGTCATCATCGTTATCAGCGATGCTGTTGTCACCGTCGATGCCGTAGGGGCGTCGTCTAGAAACGAATTTTAATTTCCTCTTTCACCAAAACACATTTCCCTTTCTGAACACCTTTCGGTGTGGGGACCTGTCGGGGCCTGTCGTGATTTGATGGTTTCTTCCCCGCAAAACTTCCACCAGAACAAAGACGCATACCGTGGTACGTGGAAAAGCTCTGGCAACTGTGTCTAGTGCAGGGGAATTGGTGAGGGAATCTTTTCTACCATCACTTTCTGTGTGGAAATGCAGCCAAAGCCCTGTCTTTCAACCATCATTGGAACGCAGGAAATGCTGCTGGCTTTCGCCTCGTGGCTCACCACTCGCGGAAAGAAGTAAAACACCGTTACCGAAGGAAGATTGGCATATCTTCTGGGTGTAAGTTTTTGTTCGTTTGGTTTACTTCCGTCGGTTTCACCTTCCACCTTTTGCTGAGCACGTTTTACAATGTAATTTAACGGGACACCTTACCCGAACGAAACCGCAAACAAATTTCCGTTGCTATCCCACACAATTCATATCCCCGACCAATACAAGAAATCTGTGTTAGGATAATAAGAGATGACAATTTCGTTCAAAAGCAAGTATTTGTACGCTTGGAAATTGGAAACTGCTCAGGTTGATGTTAATACGAATTGAAATTGCAACAGAGAAGTTTGTGGAATTCGTGAATGATTTTATTGTTATTTTCAATTAGCCGAATCAGCGAATCGTAGGAGAAAGACTAAATGGCACAGATGCTAACAGCAAAGTGGTCTCAATTTTAAAAACATTCCTTTTACGATGATAAATATCAATATTTCAGTAAACATGTCGAATAAAGGAAGGACCATTAATAAGAGAAGGAGTACTTAAATGCCAATGTTGAATTGTGTTCCATAATAGTTAAGGTGTGGGGAAAATTCTACATTTTCCACATATAAAGTCAACTGTGGATAATTTCTATTTCAAAATGAACAACAACCGAACCGTGAAACAACATTCTTTATCACTGAACAAGAATGAAACAGGCATTGGTTGGATGAATTTCGAAGCAAATTCGTTCATTTTGTTTGTTTTGTGTGGCAACCCGGATGGTAGTCACCAGACCGATGGTCAACGATGCTTCAGCCGTTGTCCAGAATTCTTGCAGCAAATGTTTCATTTTGCAAATGGCTGCTCGGTCCAGCAGCGGTTGAAAAGAGCTAATATCACAGCTGTAATTTTTCTAATGGATATTGTGCGACCATCGACATCCGTAATGCAATGCCGAGGCATTATGGACGAGGGTTTAGAATCTGCACTTGCACAATGATGACAATAAAACTGTTGCATGTTACGATCAATCCTTACTCCAGCTTCGTTATTGTAGTTGACAATGTACATAACGGCGCAATCGGCATTGATCAAAAAGTTTAAAATAAAAATAAAACAACGGAAGCAAATGGGTGCCCATCGGAACTTACTAAAGCATGTTATATCATAAAGAAAATATTGGATATGGAGCAAACTATGGAACACAGATTTATTTTTAATCCTTCTTCCTTAGTGAAATAGTGTGACCGGGATAAAACCAGCATGTCTCTTGTTCCAGCGCAGCTCGCTTTGAGTGTACACTGTAGGATCAGTGACTAGAATGACCTATGTTCTTCTACAGCTGTCACCATAGGTGCAAGATAAGTTTTTTTTGCTTCTGTTTGTAGGACTAACAATTTGTTCGAGATTTTCGGAATTATAAATTATATTCATAATCTGTCACTGGTAGTTGCTGTGATCGAAATTGCTAATCGATTATTGTTTCTGGCCGTTGCCATTCAGAGCCAAACACAAAATCAAAATGTTTGTTCCATTCCTCTTTTTGCTGCAATGTTAAAACACACATGGAAAAAAGAAATACCAGAACGTAATGTCACCAATTCTTCAGGAATGCTCCTTTTTAAGGTACTCATTAGCATTGAAACTATTCGCAACACACAATGGAACATCTTTCAATGCTTTTGGCCGGATAGTGAGCAAATGAGCAACAGCTAATCCTTAAGCCGATTTTGGGTCAACCGGGCACTCGCTTTTTAAAAACAGGTAATGGATATTTGGATATGGAACAATGCCAAACTGGAACATATCTCAAAAGCCTTGCACAAAAGGGACAGAAGAAACCGACGGATGGCAATGGGTCGCAAAGCCAGAAGGCAAACACAAAATATCAATTAATCGATAATGAGATTTTAGGGATGCTTGTCACTAGCCTTTGAGGCAGCTTAGATAAACTGCGTTAGCCGAAAGTACCCCTAATGAAAACTATTTTCTACTTATTCCGTTAATTGCTGCAATATTTCTTGTAAGGTTGGATCTGTTATCCGGCTGTTTCTGTTTTGCGTTGGATGAACAACGAACTCGTTCTATTCTCAACCGCCTAAGACAGATCGGTACACTGATGATTATCTTCTTGGAGAAGTATTACACCGATACTGTTTTAAGATTGTCTCTATCCGTTCCAAAGGACAAAATAAATTGCGTAGATGTTCCCTTCGAAACAACTTACTTCTCGAATTCATTACTACAAGGTATTTTGGAAAGTTTTAAGCTCTGCAATAAATATCAGTACGCTTCGTCTAACGCCAAAACTATAACATCACTACGATAACTACTAATGACTAAGCACTCAAGATTTCAAAGACTTGAGTTCAATGGATGTCTGAGAGATGTTATGTGGAGCCTCGCCCGACATAATCCTGCTGGAGGTCGTTGCTAATTTATAAGCACAAATTGATCCGCATCAAATCCAATTTAATCCTGATCCATTTGTTACCATCAGTCTGTAACGATTCGAGGAGAATTGTCCAATGCAGGAAAGTAGCCCTTTTGAGGGAGCTGGCATCGTACATCTTATGCGTATATTCAGACTCATAGGCCTGCTGAGCAAAAGTTGTGATACGGTTCTTGACCAGCCGCATTGTGTGCGCTTGAGATCGTCTGGAGGCATGATTTTCATTCATAACATCACCTCCAACGGGAAGGTTGGGCAGCTCAATGGCGAGAACTGTACATATAAAAGAGGAAAATTGCTCTCCGGTAAAAGCAAAAGTAGAAAACAAATGCAAACCAACATGGAAGGCTGGGCTGCGTTCTACTGTATTGCAATGTCTTGGGGCTATTACCCGAGATGATTGCAAAACCTCGTCGCATTCTACAATCCTCGGGCGACGTACAGCGGTGAACCTCGTTACAATCCGGCACGTAGCTCGAGGACAAGAATTGATTGAATTAATTCTAATCTAATTCAATATGTAAAGCATCTCCGTACGGGCGCCTTAACACGTGCAAAACCCTCCATCTTCTTGTTCGAGTGGCGCTTGAGCAGTGTGTTGATTTTATCCATGCAAAGGCCGTCAACACACAAACCCATGTAGTATTTGGTGTGAGCCCGTATTTGAATTTAAGGTTTCCATCTTTAGATGTAGAGAGTGTTTGCAAACGGAACGAAAGTGAAAGTTCTACAAGTCGTCGAACTAACTAGTATATCGGCTTCTTACTATGACTTGATTGACTTCTTCTTAAAGAATGTATCCGAAGAAAGGACTTCAACTCATTGGGAAGATAGTGGCCACCATACAAGTGACATGCTAGAGATGTACTCCGAGAAAGGTCAGATTATAAGGGATAATGAATAGTAAATTAAGTTCACTTTTCAAGCCGGATGAACTTTGACGGGACTTGATTGTGGCTCCTAAAACTTTGAGACGACACCAATAATCGAGTTCAAATGGGTTATAGAAAGTTATTTAATTTAGTAGACCCAATTTAGTCGCTGTAAGGGACAAGGAAAAGGGTTTGCAGTAACTGTGTTTATAAGGTTATGATTATTATGGAATCTAAATTAGGACTTGTATAATTAGCTGATTGGTTTATCATCCCACAAGGTGCTATGGCTACTGAACGACTGAGGATAGTAAGATTTTAAATCATTTAGTAACAAGCAATCAATAGGAAGCATTTAATTCGCAATTAATCAATTCAACGTAGCAGATGTAAGTAGTTCCATAAACGTTTCACCGCCCCAATGTTACAGTACATAAAACAAATGGATCTATTTTCATACTTTCCAAACATTCAAAATAATATTTCCTATCTAGGGACAAAGCATCACCAACGAAATCAACATCTAAATAACAGCAACTCGTTGCATTTATGTCCAGCAAACCTACTTGTGTTTCATTTTTAAACAATATTCTTGGGAATGGACGAAGATGTTTCAAACAACATCATTTGCAGTAAAATGCTCACAGAGACTAACGTTCATAGCACTCAAATATCAACCTACGTAGAAAAAACATTCTAAATGTGCTAAAGCAATGTAAGTCATTCGTAAACATCCAACGAACGCTTTTGTTTCGTGAGAATGATTTTGTTTACCAAATTCCTTGGTCCGAAGTGTACTGTTACATCTCGTTGGAAAGAAAGCTGCACATAACTGCATTCACATAAGAACATATTTCCTTTCAAACGACACACCTCGTATCGAGTAGCAGCAACGATCATCATTCACAAGAATGAATTCACGCTGCAGCATCGATTGAATTGCTTGTAAGAGATACTTCTCTTCACGGAGATGAATCACAATTCATTTCACCTCCCAGATCAACCTGAGCCAAGCCATGTTTATTTTCCCACGTCACAGCCCACATATGGCAAGAACCACACAGATCAGCTATGCGACCTTACCCGCTATCTGCTCCGTGATTGACAGCCGCATTCTTTAATGGGAAGCGATTAATCATATATTCAATTACTCTGACAGTTTGATCTTGGGCGCTGGAGGCCATAAGCGTGCCCATCATATGATAAAAACCCCTGTAGCTCCCTTTCTTTGTACTGTTTCCGCTACAAGTGGAACCCATATCTGACCGACAAGTTTGGGATCAGTGTGTGAGACATCGAGAAAACCCTCCATGGGGATTAATGAATTGAAGATTATCTTCCTTCGTTCATGGAAATGATCGTTTCCGTTAGACCATTCTTTATGAATAACCACCATGTCAAGAATGCAATTCTAAAACAACATTTTGTGAATGTGGAGCAAGTAAACTGTTGAAGTATTCTTAAAATTTAGAGAAAATATTATACAAAGCAAATCAAGTGAGTATGCAGTATAAGTCTCGTCATCTCAACATGTAAATGTACCCATACACTTAAGACACTGCAATGCAGCTTACGTCTACTGGCGCAAAAATACATTATCAACCGTTAAGGTGTATCACATCTTCTAAAATTTAAGTAGTGGTCTGTAGTAAAGGTCTGAAACTCAGACTTTTGCTTTATAGAATTCCGTACTGGTACTAGGCGAACCAACAATAACAAAATTCGACCACTCTCTCCAAGTGAACGAAACACAGATAAGGAATGTAACCAACCTTGTCTGACATGCCGCAAACACTCAAAGACAGGAAAATTACTCCACACTACACTACGTAATTCAGTGTAACATAATTAGAAAGTACCGGAACCGTCGATTCCTTTGAACCACCAGTCGATGTGTAAGCGTGGACATTAGGCCATCGATTGTCACAAGACCCCGCATACTAATCTCATTTTCATGCAGCATTCCAACTTCAAACAAGACCAATCAAATCATCACTTCAGGCACTCAACGTCGTACCGCCAGTGGCGCACATGGGAAGAGAATATGAAGCCTACGGCAACCGAAAGCACATTGTAATCTAGTATAGCTTGAATCTTAAATTTAGGCTCGGAGTCCACGACGCTTGTCACCAAATCCTCTTCAGCCTGCCCTTTAATCTACCACTCCTTGGAGGCATTTTCTTACAGAGCTGTTTCCCAACCAATCAGGCGCTACACGTACATTGGTTCATTTAGTGTGCATTGAGATGTTCCAAATTGGTAAGCTTCTTCTGAGTTTTCATCATAAACATACACACCGATGGCTGATGCCGACAACCTTCTTCATTTCTTTCATTATCCTTATTCATCTTAGAGCAAATCAGCGCAAAAAATACATTTGAACACTGTATTTCTGTATTTCACAACAACAGAAGAAGTATGCAAAAGTTACTTCTCACCATCAATTTTGTTTATTGCATATCTCAGATTTCAACGATGCCAACAAACGACTTGCCATTCCTACTACATCGTCGTACTTTTTACTATCATTCGGAAGGTTGCCGTGCTGCACCCTCTCTTTCTGACCACTTTTACTCTAAGTCGTAAATTTAGTTAGCTCTACTTTGGTGAAACTACATGGTCGACGTTCATTACGCTCTGCTTCTGTTGCATATTCAGCACACTCGTAACTCATAATGCTCCACAACTACCACCAACTCCTGACTTCAAACCACTTCATAATCTAATCGCCGTCCTAAATGTGTTCCAGCAAGAACGAACATAAAATGCCCAAAATAATATCATCCCGACCGATACCATCACCCAGCATACTTTTGAGTTCGCCTTTTTCTTATCTGTCTTGAGCCAGCTCTGCAAAATCACGGACCAGTACGGGTAGCAGTAAGTGGCCGTTGCTTCGGATTAGAAAGCAAGGACAGACAACTCGCCCTGACATGAGACACAAGTACTCGGCAGGACTGATTTGAATATCTTAATAAAGTTAAAACGAAGACAGTTATCTGTCAGCCTTGTTCAACCTTAGAATCTGTTTGCGAGAGAGAAAAGTTCCTTGACCGTACCAGCAGACACATTTTGCGAACGACTTCTTTCTAGGCCCAGTGGAACTTGTTACGGGAAAACTCTAAGGCAAATAACAACCGAATTCGCCCATCGCACGATGCTCCTATGTGGCCTGTGCGATGTCATCCTTCTTTACGATGAGGCTCGTAAGGCAGGATGGAAATTATACATGGAGCCACCCAACCAACTGCCATCCTCACTTACCAAGTCTTCATCGTACGCATATTTTGTTTGACTTTCACAATACTATATGCCACCATGGATGCCTATGATGTTTAGATTTATCCTACCCTGATGGTTGGAATAGTGCCAGGGCTTAGCTGGGAGACTTTTCCACGCAATTTGAATAAATTTGTATCTTTGGCAGGAAAAGCTCCATTGCATACATCTAAACCCTCAATCAATGGGACGAATGAATATACACTCATGGCCTTCTTGATGATACTATGCTGAGATACCGCCGTGCGATGGTTCACTCACTACGAATGCATAGATCTTCTACATCGCTCAGTCTCACATTCACTTTGTTCTTTATCTGCTTCAAAGGTAACAGACATACGATGAAAAAGAGCATCACCAAACAATGTGAGGTACCAAAGTTCCCAAGGCATTTGCATTCGAATATCCTTGCTTACAGTCGCTGCTGGGCCAGTCTGTTTCAACGTTACCTGTAACGATAAGTATAGAAAAGGCATACGATTAGTTCCCCGGTGCTAAACACAGCAGAAGAGTGAAAGTGAATGAGCCAAAGATTAGAACTTCGAGGCAAAACACGTGTTTGTTTATCTGTGTACGCATTTGCGTGGCATCTCGGAAAATTTATTCCGATCTCTGACAAATCAGGTTAATTGTGGAAATCTTGTGGCACCTTCAAGTGCAAAAGTAAACGCATTTCGGTGAAACGTGAGCTGTAAATTTGCTTCCGAGCTTAGGGAACGTGCAGCCGCTACAAATGGCCGCCGAAATCCATCTGAATTGCAAAGCATTCGCGCCAAGGCGCTACTGATAACATCGGCAACCTTTTTATGAGGCTATAAAAACACGACGCAACGGAATCCGGTCTCTTCGGATGGAAAATTCTCACTCCGGAAGGGCACGTGGCATTCGCCACTGCCGTTGGTGGATTGTAATACTTTGATGTAATTTTTAACAGCAAACAAGCATTTGCATTTGAACTTCCTTTCCGTACAATGGGCATCATTTGAATGCTCATGAAGAATTAATCGTTATCGCGTCGCTCTTCAAAGCAATGCACAGAAAAGATTTTGGGAAAGGTTATGAAGGTTAAACAAACGAAATTATTTTACTGATTTTACAACACTCAGGACGACAACAACCGTTTTAAAAATGGAACAGTTTTAAGTATATAACCATCAAACTCTAACTTTAGTCGGCTGCAGATGATGTCATCCTACATTCTGCCAATTTCACGAGAATTAATAAAAACGATATCGTCCGTGTAAAAAATATAACGCTGTGGAAAAACTGCTCTTATGTTCTGAAGCACAATCATCACCTGATATAAACAATGGATATTTTTAACGAATTTTCACCTGTCCTGTATGCAAACGAGGGAAAAAACTTGGTCAATTATATTGAAAAACTTTCATCCTGAACTTTCAATATTAAAATTCATTCTGGTCGAAGTCATTCTCTACTGAAAAAGCCTGCCAGGAGATGGGATGAAGTTTGCATCTCACCCCAACAATCCTGGCATGGTTTTTGCTCCGTGGAATGTCCGCACGCATTTTTCGGTCTGTCTCATTCCACAGGTTTCACTGCTACGATTCTCCGTGACGCATCCAGTAGCAAAAACTTGCTTGACTATAGCACAATCGCTGGCAATCACTGCAATCTGTCAACCGTACAACGGACCCGGCCATGAAAGAATGGAATGTTTGCAAAGTTCATTTGAAGTTTATTTTGCTCTCCTTCCCAAGGAGGTGGTCCTTTATGTCTGATAGAATATCCTTGTATAAACAATGCGTCGTGCGGCCTGCAGGTAGGTACCCATTAGGAAAGGTATGCTAGTTGTGCCATAAATCGGTTCGGATATTGCGAGGAATGTTTCTCCATATGTAGGCCCTTCCGGTTAAAGCATGACTTTACTTTTGCTTAGCATTTGCAGTCCTTCGAAATTGCGTATCATCGCACGGATGAGTTCCAGATCGAACGAATTTTTGCAGCCTCCGTTGATAGGCAAAACAGTTATATGGCAGATATATTTCTTTACTCTACCTATCTCTTTTGCAGTATTATAATGTGCTCTAGTAAAGATTTGCGATATTCTTTCATTCCTATCCTGGTCATAAATCAATAGACGAGATACATTCCTAAGTTTATTATTTATTTACATAGGATCCAGTTCATACGAACCTTTTATTGCTCGCATCTTTCTTCATGTTCTTCCTATTCTTCACGATGAATAATCAAATCAACCACTAAAAAAAGGAAGATATAAAAGATCAATCCTTCTGAAGGTGGTCCTCTAAAACTCATGCTTCAGTGGCATAATTTTGTTCTGAAAATACCGATGGAGTAGCACATTACACCTTCAATTTGGAGGCACCAAACATCAGTAACAGCTTTACTACTCACAATAGGGAACATTTTGCATTTACTTTGTCTTTTTCCGCTTTGCTATCTTCAATTTCACATTTGCACCGGTCCATAAGACAGTACATTACGAGGAACACGTCATTTCTCTCTCGGGGAACTGTATTCCGTATCCTTGCGCATTCCAAATACCACCGGAGAAAAGTTTTAAATTGATTTTCATCTCGCGTAACGAAATCATCAATAAAACGCTACACACCAATTGCGCACCAACGAACACGCGTGCACAACACCATATGATTGTTTTCCATCAAACGAAACCACGACAAATAAGAAACACGCGTGTCTCTAGACAAATGGGGTTCCCTCGCAAATAAAGGGCAATGAAGCCGAGAAGTACGACAGACACGCCACGAAACGTTACCGAGGCGAAATAAGGACACGTGACGAAGAGGGCCACGCTTTCAAGGGACGGGACATTACAGCGCGCTCTGTAAGTGTGCGAAGGATTTTTCATTCCCATCGCTATGGAAACACAATATGCGAATCTCAAGTGTCTGAAGACATGCCGCGAAAGAAGGTCTGCTATGAGAGTTGCTTAGGTATGCTCCAAATATTCCAAGAATTCAGAAGCATAAGGAGTGTTTAAAGGAGAAGAACGACATTTCGGGGATATAGAACACCATTTGCGACGGAAGATAGAGATTGTATGCTATTTTCCATCAGCGTACAGATGGTATTCTTCCCTTTCGCATTGTAAAACGCATTTATTTCAGGTACCTAGAAACACCAGTACATACAATCGCAAGTTCTCACTGAATGCTCCACTGCATAATGCTGTCTCATTTCTATGTGCCTTAAAATTTGTCTTACGATACTTGTCTGTGTTTTGCTTTCTTCTTTTAAAAGCCAGGTGACATTGAAAACCGGAGATGCCAACCGAGACTGTGTACTACAGAGATACCAAGACCTAATAAATTCACAATACGTAATGTTTCGCGGACTAACATTTCCGGAACCGGTGGCAATATGACGTACGTGAGGTGGTTCGATGAGTAGCTGTGTGCGGTGGTGAGTATATCTCCACGGGATGTGTAACCTGTATCAGTGAATCCTCTCATGAATATAGCAACTTTCATAAATTATCGTCAAACTTCCCCAAGCGCTTCATCAATCACAGGCCTGAAGGGTATGTAACTCTTCCGCATCGCACTTACACTGTCGTGTCTGTCTGTACGTGTTGCGATGTTACCATTTACATGAACCATTTCATTGATTAATCATGTCATATTCTCTCTTCAGACGAGTGGAGCCTTTCTGCTTTGTGTACTCTTTGTATCGATAAGTGGAATAAAACGATACATGCAACATTAAATTCCCATTTATTTACTTATTTCGTTAACTCAACTTTAATATCCGATCACCTGTCATGCATTTTGCACCCGTAAACTCTTTTACATAACGCAAATAAATCCTGCTTTGGAATATTATATACATCTAAACGACAAGCTTGGTTATGCAGTAGTAAACACCTGCTTCGAACACACAAAAATAACGAGACGAAACATTCCCTTCGAACGAAGAAGTATAAACTCATGCCACTTTTCACTTCTTATGACATCAGCTTTCCAGAAAACATGCACTCGGGCTTTCGGCTTGTCCAGCGGCTCATGTGCACAGCAGTTCCAAAAACGGCTCCGGTTCGATAATTAATTGAATTTGAATGATGCATTACCCCGTCTAGACCGTCGAACACTAGCTCGGCCGGCAAAAGAGACACAGAGAAAAACCGCAACCAGGTCGGCGAGTATTCGCCAACCGATCCCATCGATTGGCAGCCAAACAGGATGATATTAGCATAGTACAAGCATAGTGAGCCAACTTGCTTTCCCTCACTCTTCGTTTAGCACATTCCATGCCAAAGTAAAGACTGCCAAGCACCAACCACACAGGTGCTGATCTCATGAGCCAGCGGCAACCGGCCGATTAGCATGTATCGCTTCCATTGCCTCACAACATCTATCATCCGGTTATCGCTAGTGCGAAAGAAGCCGACCCTAGAGCACACATCGTGGAGCCTTTCCGAAAGTAGTTCCACGCCAGTCCACGCCATGTAGATCCATCGATCCAACTGCACATCACATCGGTGCAATGAGAAGAATCTGTTTTCCATCTACAGTGAGGCATCTGGAGAAGGTTCATGTTGCCTGCTGCTATCGTCTATCGACTACTGGGAGTTCCGCGGTTGGGCCAGAGTTATCAGCTCCTGTGATTTATTGCGAAACAACGACCAACACAGACCGTTGCAAGATGAGCAGCGGTTCGAATATTGGCTGGGGAATGAACAACGGCTTGGGAGGAAACAGGTCTTCTTGTCTTTCTACCACATCACTTTTTCCAGCATTTCTTGCTACGTGACGACGAAAGGTTGCAAATTTTCGCACCCAATGCTCGCGTTTTACACCGTTTTTAACGAAGATGCACGTCACAAGAGAGTTGGATACAGTTCAGTTGGCTTGGATGAAGATGAACACGAAGCATAACCCGCTAAATGCTCTGAAGCTTGCAACCTTATGAACTCCCTGACCAGACAACGAATCTCGGTAGTAGCGATGCTTATCATGCAGTGTATCATCTCTATATCGAAACGAGTGCATCGAGGAAAATGTTTTGCATGCATTTTTCATCAAATCTGTTTCGACTGGGAACGAAAACGGGGATTTCCTTTCACACATTCCACTATCATAGCTCGATCGCAAGCAAAGATGTATCGCTAACAGAGCACCACACATAATGATACACTTCATCCGCTCGCTGCACACTTATGTGAGCATGCAAAACTCCACCATCGATGGTTTCATGCTACACAACATCGCAAATCGTGCTGTATCCATTTTTGGGTACATGAGAAAAATGCTAATTCAATTATTATACGTCCAATAGTTCCGCCTTGGCTTGGTGTCGGAGTGACCCGTATGAAAGCATCTCTCAATTTCTTGCCCTTCGATTGGGTGCCCTTTGGCGAACAATTGCAAGCGTGACTAACGAGCACATATCACATTACCGTTCTCTTGAGCAATGGACTAAAGATATGGTGCTATTATTTTTAGCACCATTTTACCTAATTGGTTACTGAGTGGCTGCTTTGTACAAGAGCGTGTTCACTGCGCTGTGCAGTAGAATTGGGACACTTTTAATCTATTCCTTTCGACATTTTGCAAATAAACTATACATGAATCATTAACCAACTAATGTAACAAATGTCGGCATTAAAGATATTTTGCATGTACTGAAGTACATTTTAAAATTTATTCTACCGACGCAATGTTCCTTCTGACTAGAGCGAAGCTACCAGATACCGAAGGAAATCACACAAAAAGCCCACCAAAGTTATCATCCTGCCCCTTTGTTGACTCTAGTGACTACACCGGAAGGCACATACGCAAATAAACCTTATTTCTTTTCTTGTTCCGGAGCTCGTTTCGGTACACAGCAAAAATACTCCCGAGGGCACAAACAGGCAGCATTGCAAAAAAGCGGATAAGTCTCTCTATTTGGCGAACTGTGTCTTGACAAATAAATTCACCTGTCCTGTTTTCATCCCCGAAGAAAATGGACAAATCGTTATTATCCAACCCACGAGAAAACAAACACATTCATTTCGCCAGAATCCGGTCGAAATCCGCAAGATAGCCACGGTTTGGTCTGGAATGAATGGAAGTGTATTGAAACATGCTCTGTAAAGAAATTGTCAGATACTTCCCGTTTCGAGACGCTTCATTGCACGGGGATATTGCTGGCCTAACAACTTGCTACATCACATATTGAAAATTGATCGACAGGAGCAACAGAAAAACCTTTTGCCACACCAATTCCATCGATCGAAGCTTACTTGCTCCCATGGGGCCACTGTATTTGGATGTGGAGCCATTATCATCTTTCAGCTTCACTTTTCATTTTGGCTTGATCGGTTTTGCGGAAGCAGCTTTCCAGCCCGTACCGGAGGATGATGTGTAATGCAGTCGTCTCTCAGTCGGCAAATAGCTGTCCCCTACTTGTCGTCGATTCGTTTGCTTTTGCTGAGAAAGCAGTTTGAAGAAATTTGAATTCTTCGGAGGGGTGAATTTCAAGCAGGATTTTTTCTTACTTTTACTGTAATACTACAAAACCAAGAAGAAAAAAAACCTTTTATTTCTGTTCATTTCTTCAACATTTTTCGCGTTTTCAGTGCAATGCGAACCTAAAATCCGTAGAGCCTTTTGGTTCAAATTTGCATCCTTCTTCTTTGAACTTCCCCTTGTAAGAAGTTTGTGAATAACTTTCGGCTGGTACGCACCATTTTCACTCCCGTGCCGCTTACATTTTCCACATAACAACAGCAAATAGAAGGGAGAAAGTTTTTTTTGTTTGCTTTAGTTATTTTTTCCTTTGCCTTCTTGGGGTTGTCCGAAGGGTCCACCCGACGCCGAACGACGAAAAGAATGCAACGGATGCACCGTTTCCTTCATGATCGCATCGTAATAGCAGAAGAAGGGGAACTTTTCACATAATTTGACTTCATTATGTTCACTTTTGCCTCTCGTTAGCTTCTGTGGCCTTAGTACGCGTTACAGGGTTTTAACCAAACTGCCTTCGAAGGTTCATTAGAAAGTGTCAGGCGTGTTGCAGTTAAGTGTAAACCGAACCTCAACCAAAAGTCGAGGCAAGCAAGGGCACTAATTTCAGACAAAATTTAATGTCCAGATCTGAGTTGCTTCAAAATCAAAACAATAGCAAACCACTTGGCACACAACTCAAGGAAATTATTAAACAAGTTAATAAAGTCCAAAACTCATCCTCGTTATAAAGATTCCAGCTCGTTATCTCACAAAGTGTACAACACATAATCAAATCGTTGTCTAATTTGCTGCCAACGGACGACCATCCCAAAATCTCCAGTGAACCTGCTCCACTTCCTAACGGTGAGCAAACAAATTGTAAAATCGCTGGCAGAATGTCTGTTTCCCTCCAAACTTCTCACCTCGGCAGCCATCTGACTGCTTTTCATTGCCATCGAGGGCGTCAAATGTTCAGCTTAACGCATTCACTTTCTCCATCATCAACCAACATCGTCGTCATCATCATCGTCACCATCAACATCTCCTTTGCCGTCACCATTGGCAGCGGTTGAACTTGGTCGCCTTTTTCTTTCACTTCGTCAGCAATAACACAGAACCCACGAATCATTCGACCTGGAGGTCTGGAGAGGTTCAGTTTTACCATAACGACCGGTAATTTGAGACCGGTTTGCAATGGTCATTAACGCTAGTCTACTGCAATCTTCGACAATGTCGATGGAAGCCTCCTGGGACAGGACGAACAACTTCTCTTCTCGCTCCCATCGATGCCCGATTTCGAATAACGTTCAAGACCGCGGGAAATTGTTACCCCACACTGATGCTCCGACTTTCCGAACCTCATTCGAAAGACATGTTGGGTAAGCAGAACGACAACCCAATGAGAGCATGTGGGAAATTGCTGCTGATGAAGGATATTTTCTTCATATTTAAATGACAACTTTTGTTTACACATGCATCCAACTGAGATGTTGCCAGACCAAACGCGCACGTCCGTGTGGGAATATCTACTTAAGGAAGTAATTTGACACATGATACATTCCGCTTGTCACCGGTTCAATCTTCTCCCTCGTCCCAAGCCATCCGGAAGGGACCGTTCCGCACTTTATGCCACCATTGGTGAATCAACACCGCTAAATGTCTTCCGTTGGACGTTTTTGATGAGATTGTCAAGCCGCAGGGACCGCGGGGTACGACACCTTCCCGTGCAGGAAGCATAAAAAGCAAGGCACAAGGGCAAGATCAAACAATTTCACACGTCGAGCCGTGGATAAGATTTCCACCTGGAAGCAAGGCGCACGCCCAACTGCGACATTTGATGCCATCCCGATGTTGAGGTGGACCTCCAAGCAAAAACACGTTGCTTCCTGGAACGTGACCCACCTCTGCAAATGATTGGGTGAGACGTTGGATTAGTCTTTTTGTGAGCTTATTATTCCGCCATGCGTGTGTTCCATCACAGATTCATTAGCTGAACACGCGCGCGAGAAGCCTCCTTAAAGGCGTTACGAGGCAATAAGCTCCACGTTGAGCCCGCATGAAGGAAGACTTTTGTGAGGCTTTTCTTTTCCTTGTTGATGCGCGACAGTTTTCATCCAGGCCCTAATCGTCCAGGGAAAAATCACACACCCGCACACTCATTTGTCCTATCACTGGTATCATTTTTTGGATGTCATGTGCCTTCCATGGACTCTACTCAAAGGTAATTTCTTTCTGAAACCAACCTATCCATTAAGGAACATGCTCGTACGCGGGAAAAGCTCGTCTTCTTTGCAATGGTTAATAAATAATTCTAACCTGTCACTGCGGCAACCGCATATGAGCCTCCGTTACGTGAGTGAGCTATCATTGGGGAAATGAAACATATCGTTACAGGTGCTAACTGTTGCACAACTCTGTTCGTGATGCTACGATAATCTTACGACAGCCATTTCTCTCGTCTCGGAACAACAACAGTTCTATGAGCAAATAACTTTCTCGAAAAGCGTATGCCTCCAACTTTGCTGATCATGTCTAGGAGTTGTGATTGATTGCTTCCGTGATTAGCTCATAGCAGCGCCTAACGTATTACACGATGCGTAGAGGAATATTTTCAATAATTCAATTTGCATAAATTATGTGCCGTAACTTCCCATTTCCTTTCAAACAGCAGTTAGAAATAGAAGCTAATACAGTTTACATTTTTTTGCGGCGCTTTGTAATATTTTGTTTCTTCATCATCTTTTTCCAGAATTCTTTCTATGAACACCGTTTTTTCAACGTTTTCACATGTGATCATAACGCTTCCGTGATTTTTGGTGTCGGTCCCAACGCCTCGCAGGGTGAAAAATATCACCCTACAGGACGTAACATTGTTCCTGCACAATTGAAATATGACCCACGTGGAGATGCTCTAGCGTACAAAATGGCGTGTGATAAAAATGACGGCGAATTCTTCTGGAAAACATTCGCCCAACTGCACACACAGCAGCGTATAATGGCACACAAACAGCAGGGATCGCCTCAATGAAAATACCGCCGTTTCGCTTTCGTATGCCCATCATTTGTTGGTTCTGGAATAAAGCTTTAATGTCGGCCACATCAGCATCACACGTAGGTTGGCGGGGTGTCATAGGTTTTCCGGACCACAGTGAGTGTGGGCAAATGGTTTAACAGTTTCACCACAGGGAGGCTAGCCCCGATGCTACTACTGCAACATGTTGCAGTGGGTTTTTTTATCCACCGAAACCGAACCAAGCACTTTTTATCAATGGATGAAAAAACAAATAATAACAGTTTATTTAATAACAACAGTTCTTGTTTGCATCGGGAAAAAGCGCAAGGTAAAAACCGAAACAGTAACGCACAGCGGCAACAATGCTTTTCCATATTCAGCAGCTAGATAGCGGCATAAAGTAGCAAACGGCACCCCGGACACAAGAAATCCTGGGGGGAAGCAACAATGTTTTAATATAATAGCACAATAATGCTGGCTATAAATTGACACTGCATGGCATCAGTGGCTAGCGCAAAAATGAAAGGGCTTGACTTTATGAGAAAAACACCGCACACTAAAGCAAGCGAAAGCGGACTCAATATGAGGTGGAAATGGGAGAGAACATACAGCTTCGCAGCATCATTTTGGCACGGAACACGGGTTTGGGTTTTACTGTTACGGCCATTCGTGTGTCGTGCGGTATTCTCGCCCTTACACACGCTTCAGGATCAAACCTTCTCGCATCTCGCACGGAAATGAAAAACCTCACGGAACGTTATTTTCCTTAGTGTTGTAGAACATTTTCTATCATCAGTGAAAAGCTTTTGCTGGTAGCTTTTTTATGGAAAATTCATGCTTTTTCCTCTACCGTCTGTGACTAGCTTTGAGATGAAAACAAAGATGCATCGTCGTGAGACGGAACCAGTGACATTGTAGATACAGGCCATGATCCTCCAACAAAACGACGGTACTAGGATCATCCAGCCAACTCGTTTCTATTCTTCTCACAAGACCACGGATCGACTAAGCAATCTGCCCCAAATGCGGATGTTCGGAAAATGTCCACTTTCACAGCACGTTGAGCACAATTGTTCCGTTATTTTAAAGTCACAGACTGCATCCGTTTATCACCTATCGTTTTTAGAGCTTCTGCCACTAGCAACCATGGGTGACTGCAGCATGGACATTGCAGTGCAGAGCAAGGTCATGACAAAGCAACAACGAAAAAAAGCTGCACCATGAGAAGATGAACCACACATGCCGGTAGCAGTGGCCATGTGCTGCACACATTTAATGCTTCCCTAGCCTAGTATGGAACAGACCGTACGTGTATATTCCGACCCGTCCGGGCCTGTCAACCGAAACATAAATTATGTTATTTCACACACAAAAGCCGTCGCTGGATTTCGCATCATGGACACACGTTGGATGCTGCAGACCAGGCGCTAATTGGTGCAGCAAAAGTTTGCGGATTGCTTTAATTGTTACTGCTGACCTGCTGCTATTTTTTGGTGACCCACCACCATTGGGACATGCATTGCCCCTGTTGTATTGCAGCGTATGATCAAGCATCCTTCTCGTGCGATTTACCCTGCGATGGTTGGGATGGGCACGAGAAAGAATGAAACAACATCGAACTTTAAACGGATTAATGTGCAACCTTGCCGGCTGGGTGCTTTGGACCACACGTATCCCTGATGCAGCAATTGTACAGTGCTTGATCAATTGACGGCTATTAATATGATCATTATGCTCCGTACTTCGACCCTTCCTTTACGTTTGAATGCTATTTCTGACTTTAATGATGCAGTTTGTTTCGCTTTTAACGTATTTTACGCACGGCGCAGCTGTTGTTCGTATCACTTAATTATTTTAAATTAACTGATTTTATAAATGCCTTACAATTAAAGTAAATTATTGGTCTTCTGTGAAAAAATTGTGCAAATAATTATACTACGTATCCGATCTATGCGGGAAAGCTACCGAAAAGCTATATAGTAGTTACAGAGCATCAAGTTTTAATGGGTAAAAGCCTAAGAATGTGTTGTTATAAAATTCCTAATCCACGAAATCAACGATCAACCAATAAAAAGAAGCCTAGCGGATTTATTTCTCTGATGAGCTTAGTAGATTAGTGCTGTGTTTTAAATTTGGTACTGAATTAGTGCAAGACTAGAAACTGCGATAATTATGTAGTATGGGTCTCCGTTAAAGGGTGGTACGCGACCTAATGCGTTAAAGAGAAACAGGATAATGAGACATTCCACCAGTTACCAAGTTCGCAACCGATTTGATTTATTAATTATAACTTTGCGCTGGAAATTGTTTTCCTGAACAAGGGCAAGCAGTTAAACCCACATATACCACAACCAGTCAAGAGTACTTCCGCTTCCGAGAGCAATTTTCCGTAGTCGGAAATTCTCAACTACGAAGCGAATCATTTCTGCGTGTGAGTTGTGAAAAGCCAGATCGGAAAAGGCTCTCTGCAAAATGGAACGATTAGATGGAGCCAGCAGTACCTGTAGACAATATAAACAGCATGAAGTTGTGGATTAAAATTAGAAACATACGCAATCCTAATAAACGCATAACTTTTCTAAGTGACTCCTTAAATGGCTTTTCCAATATTTCACACTCTTCTCTGTATGGATGGACATTCTCGAGAATAGCTCTTGATGTCTACCTAACGTACAAATGATCTTTCGTGCTGAGCTTATCTTTGGAGTCAAAATTGTCTAGACAGCAAACAATCGGGAACGACGATGCGACTAACCTAGCGAATGTACAACAGTGCCTTCAATCTCAAAAGCCTTTCCACTTGTCTGTCGGTTTCAGTTCATGCGTACTTTGAGAGCCGACCTACACCTCTTCTCGTCGGCAAAATGGTTCCCAGCCAAAAGCAAACTGTTTGCTTTGGGGGTTAGGAAAACGATTAGGAAATTTGGCTTCCGCTTTCGATAACCGTGCTGCAAGCGTTGTTCGAAATTTATTGGAAATCTCACCCCCAGTCCAAATGATGGGGCATGATGCGAGACGTGGTATGCTTGTGCCGCTCAGTCATCCATTGGAACAGCGAACAAATGGATCGAAACGAACCGAATCCGAAACCGATTGGATGGGGATGATGCTATCGTTCAAATAAGGAATGCACATTTAATGAATAATTTGGTTTATCAAGTGGAAGCGAGCTGGTGTAGCATTCGGACGGAAATCCAATTCTAAACTTTTCCTACCGAGCACACAGTGGTGGAGCGTTCAAGTGCTTTCGGCTTGTTTAATCTGGAGAAGTACATGTGTCTCGAAATTGAAAATACCTGAGCTCGTGTAGGAAGGAAACCTAAACGTCCCATGTTGCTATTTTGCTTTGTATTTGCCTTTTGCTTTTGCGCCATGTAAAATTGCTGCCAGTGCCACTCATCAACAAAAGCCTCACGACTCGAATGAAACCCAACGGTAATAAGGGACAAAGTTGAAATTTAATTACAACCGCTGTTGGTTTCTTTTCACTTGGATACAAAATCGCTTCTTTCTAGTTTTTTGTTGTTGTTGTTGTCTGCATTATAATTTATCCACTTTTCCGTAAGCTTTATGTAAGCATCAGGGTTGGTGTTTTTGCGTTTCCGTACACCAGAAACCACCGACCTACGACCGCGAAAAATCAGTCATGCAAATATTTCATAAAATTGTTGCCTTAACCGAAGTTATGCCGTGGCAACAGCGAACTGGGTTTTAATCATTTATGCTACAACAAATTATGAGTCGAGTTTAGTCAGGCCAATAATGGGTGTTGGGATAAGAGGATAGTTGTACTCTTATTTCATCTTACATTATTTTGCTCAAATGTTATAATAATGTGTAATAAACGTTAACTTCAAAGCGAAATATGGTAAATGCACCATTTTATTTTTGAAAACTGTAACCCAAATAAATATGAACGTCTCTATATCATATCCAGCAGATATCTTTTACCAAAGAGGTATCGTTATAAACGATCAATTTGAGGTGCTTCTAAAATACTTCTTTCCACAACGGTCTATCTTTATTTCAGCGGAAGCATCTAATTGCCAGATTCTTGATATTTTCTAACAGAATACAAAGCGTGAAGCAACAAAAAAGGCACACACTTTCCCGAAATGATTATGATTCGGAGTGTCTTCCTGGAGCACGTTGCACACCGGAAGCAGACAATAAGCAAACGGAACTGGTCGGCCATAAGTTACGTTTCAATAGTGCTGTGAAAACTGAAGCAAAAACGATCCTTAAAAAGGGCGATGACGCAACACGGCTAAACCTCTGACGATGATCCGGGTAGCTGTATGGGCAGGAAGTACCGAAAGGCGTTAGAGGAAGTCATATCTCCTGTTTCTTACAACAAGGAATGCTGTCTGTTGCAGATCAAGGGAATCGAAGGAGAACGACTACACAGTGCTTCTACTTTATGAACAGGCCCTTAAGAAATCGAAACGCTTGCAGACTTTTGCAACGGTCACTCGGACACATATAGTGTAGCAGTTAATCGTTAGTGGAATATTTCATAACGAGACAGGACAAGATTTATGAGACACTGCATATACACCACCGTACGGAACGCACCCCACTTAATTCTGGTTTAATATTGCCTCTCACTCTGGGCGACACGTGATTGTAACGCAAAATACGATAAATGTGAACTCTAAATGGACGCATGGGGTTTTAGTAATTGCGAGTACACCGGTTCCTTTACCTATACTACCAATTGCGTCTTTTATGTTCATGTAGCAAACATTCTGTAGCGAATGAATTGATCGCTAGCAGGGAATAGCTTCGGAATGGAATAAATAACGTTGCTCCCAAGACGTGACTAAGGAGGATTGGAATTGATGATGAAGCAATAACGGCTGCTTTGTGTGGCTACGAAACGTTTACTAAGTCAGCTAATCAGACTGTCGTAACACGCTTATGAACATACGAGTATATTAAATTTGTGTATACATACAGCATTGTGGCACGCATCATTACCACATGAATTAATGCCCCGATCGTACCTGTACAAAATGAAAAATAAAGTGTTTTAGTATAACTACATTAATTACTATAAATAATTAAAAATATCAAACAATTATATTATAACTGTCCCATAAACTTCATAGAATCATTGTTGAAAATTCGTAACAGCGGTGAAACGGTGGTTTATTAAAGCACCTTTCAATTTACTTCAATGAAATTCTTCAAACAACGCTTGACAGATTGCGTCCTTTTGAAGGTTTTTTATTATACCTCACATTTCGCAGACAATACGGGCACTTGCGTTCTTCAAACGAGTGTAAAAGTACAACTTTCCAAAGCATTTGTCTCTCAACTACACTGAAAGGAAAGACAATTTGTGATGGGTGACTAAATGTTTTTGAGTGTATCGATGCGCGAAGCCAATGCGACACTATGGCATCGTGCCGCGGCTATCCAACGCTGGGGATGTGGTCAAAATCTGAAAGGAAGAACCAGTACACGAACACTAACGATCAAACTTGCAGCTTAAAAAAAATGTATAATAATTCCCCACGAGTAACGCTTTTCTTTGTGTCTTTAGCAGGATGCAGCACGACACAATACTTCTTGCCGGATGTCTGCAATTTAAGGGCTTTTGTGGCACCCACAACGAAGGGTGTTCCACAGCAGGTTCTACAAACACTATTAGGAGAAAAAATCCTTAATTCCAAGCATATACGCATGACGAGACATGAAAAGATGTTCTTTCATTTTTGTCACTTCACTTTTAGGGTGTATTTTTATAAAAAAAATCGCTTATGTTCTGGAAATTTATCTATTCCTAAAAAAATCATGAAAAAAAACAGTACAAATAAATCACCGTAGAAAAATCGGCACGTAACGAGAGTAAAAATTTAATAAATGTTAACAGTATTCGGTTTCATGTTTATAAATTATTTTTCCTTAACAAATACCGATTCAATTGATAACTGGAGACGCGTGAAAGTGAATTACTTCAATAATTGGAGTTTTGCTAGAGCTCTACCTCTCATTTTTTTATATCGATTGTAAATCTTCACTCCTTTTCCCATGACAATAACAGACATCTTTCCAGCAATACGGCCTGGCCGTCCTTATAGAATAAAAAAAGAGACATCTTTCCAATTTTACTCTACATCATAAACCTTTTACCAATGATAACACAATTTGGTGGATATGTTACGGTTGATCAGGCAGTTGATCGTAAACAAAGATCAATTTTCACAATCTGTTTATTTGTTATCTCTTGTTAAAAGCATGAGAACAGCCCGAACCTTCAATAGCAATACCCTAGTCAAGAGAACGAATTTATGATATTCAGCTGCTTGGTCTTTTTTGTTATCGGCTTCTATTTGTACCAAAACAAACATAAACATAATTCTATCCTTAATCCTCGAGGAAGCCTGTCCTGCGTCGTCACTTATTGAATTTTATTGTTGACGTCTTTTTTCACATAGGCACCTGGAAAAATCAAGGGGGAATAAGATTCTTTGACACACTGAAATAGAAAAACATATATAAAAATCAGAATAACAATCCAAGAGGCAATATTGTTCAAATTAAAAGAAAACAATTCACCGACAGGTAAACAGAATTTAAACGAGTATTAATCAAGTGGAAATTCAAAGCAAATACATATTAAATGCAGATTCGCTAAGGTATAAAATATAAAAACACCTATACTCTTGCATGATATAAAGGTAACAAAAGGTTTGTCTCAACTTATCTCATAGCTAAGGGCACTAAAAGCACTAATAATACAAACTTTTTCATAAAAAAAGTAGAAAAAGTTATTCATTTGTCCTCAACCGGACGGACACTACGTAAGGCAGATGAAAGTGATAATAATAATCGTATTTTAATCCTTTAGCACCACATCATGACCCCTGCAGTGCAAGTAAATGAACTTTCAAGATAAATCAACCCGTAAGAGGACTTGCTCAATACGATAGCTATGCGATATTAACTATTCAAAATTTTCACTGGATTACAGTAAAAAAAACAAAACTTTTCTCAAAACGAAGATAAATCGATACAACCTCCGGGAGTTGATTAACTCCAATTGAGTGACGTTCGTCCAACTACCGACATTATCATCCAAATCAACCTTCAATAAACTCCCACAAAAAGGAACACCATCCGTTGGCCGCGATAATTGCGTCGATACAAGCCACGTTTTTACCCACAGCACACCAAAGCACCAAATGTTACCGATTTCACCCGTTTGCGATTGGCAATTTCGCTCTCTTCTTCAATGCCACCGCAACCAAACACCAACATGAATCAACAGTTTTTACGAGCATATACATCATCGGACGCCGTTTTTATTTCATTTTGTTCTCGTCCAGCTTGTGCGGCTACGGAATGGGTCTCATATCGCAAGTGTTACGAACAGCGTTTACGATGATGCCAAAATGGGAAAAAAATATCCAAACAGCGATCACAAACAATCCACACAGCCAAAATCAAGATCACTATTCGACTACGCTGGCTAACTTGCACTGCCCTGTGGTGCGAGTGAGAACGATATTCATGAAAGAGAAACCAATAATGCACCAAACAATCGGCCCATACACATTCAACCTTCAGACGGAACATGAGAACACACCGCGCGAAACTTTGTCCACGCTTCGACGCAATACACAAACTTTCGACACCTTCCTGTCTCCAGCAGCATCCATAACTCTCACTCCAACCTCGGTAACTTTTTCGCATCCTTCCACATATTCCACACTCCATGTCTGAGGAATTCACCAACACGCAGGAGAATTCCCTAGGGACACTACAGTTCCGTAACCTTTGTTCGCTAACTTATGATTTATACGACTTATGTGCCCTTCCGGCCATCCAAGAGATATTAGAGCTTCTTTCTGGACGTTCCCCACCAGGGTTACAAACCTTAACCGCATACTACACTGTATTCTACACAAGCCAGTTCAATTCGCTAAAGCTATATAAACAGAAGCTACACTAAGCTAACGCTCCAGAGCAAAACAGCGTGTAACAAGACAACAGTTGGATACCAAATCTAACGACATACATCTTTTCACACAACTTCCCTCAACCATTCCTCCATGCGATGTCTCATCTGTTCCCCTTTTACGGATCGAGATTATGTTACATTGGTTGAGATTTATGCTATCAAACGGATCATCGCATGAAATTTCCGCAGATGACCGTTCCAGCGCTACCAGGCAGCCTTCAGTGCTACCCGGAATCCGATACGAGCTGTCATCGGGCCATTTTCCCCCGCTACCCGTTGTCAACGGTCAGATGGTTGACTTTTGGGGCTCACAAAACCCCATACGACCACGGAAGCTACACACGTTCGCTCGCGTTGGATGAAGTTTGATGGGAAACCATTTTTATGATGTCAACGACGATATATAGACGAGTGGCGATGTATCATTTCGGGTATTATTTTACCACAACGCTCGCTCGTATTATGGTACATCAACACAGGGGAGCGTTATTAATCGGGTTAGCAGCAAGAGGTAATGTGACACGGAAGAACACCAATCTGTGGTGTGGTAGCCGGTGGACATACGTAAAAAGTTTGACAAAACCGAAGCTTCCACCTTCCGGCACAAGAAGACAAGAGGGACACACGCATACACCACACACGTATCTACGCTTATCCAGCCGAGGGTAGGAAGCGACGATCATGATTGTTATCTCAGCTCTTTCATGCAACGTTCAAAATTGATGACCACCTTAATGGCCTCTTCCTCCTGGTTGGCGGACAAACAACTACCATTCCGTCCCTTGCTCTGATCCGATGGTGCAACTTCACGGACAGTCTGGATCAGCGTCCCAGCCACACTAGACAGTAACGAAGCGTACAAGAAGAACGCGATCACTTGATTGATTTAATAATTCCAGCCCAAACACAACCGGCATTATCGCTCCGGTTCCGTGTAGACTTACTGTTACCGAAGAAGCGAGGTTGATGGGCATGTACTCGTCACGAACGATGACAGATAGTTGACACACAAAATGTATTAATCTGATGAATAGATAAATTGCGATGATAACGTTTGGGTAGCGTCAGTATTGCTTGGAGACATTATGAGTTGCGTTTGGAGGTGGTGATTGGATTAGCAATGACAACAGGCATAGATTCCAGGGATATGTGCAACTCAATGTATTTGATTTTCTCATTCCTTACTCTGCTGCATACTAGAAAGAGATTGCAAAAATGCAAGAGTAAGTAAGCGAATGAGCAGGATAAACTCGAACAACAAAACATCAAAATCTGGCCTGCCCCAAGTGTCTTCAAATATCCATAGTAAATTATCCACTTCTTCAAGATCCCTTCTGTTTTTGTGCTTACTTTTCAGTTGACATATAAAAACTATAACTCACAACAACGTTACGTAACATCGGTCAAGCAAATTACCTTCCCAAAGGGCCACTTCACATTTCGTCGCACATTTGTTTGGAATGCTTGGCGTTAAGAAGCGCTCGAAGTAGTTTGGAAAACAAATCTCTCTCCTTCCCTGCCCTATACCTTTGTGTGTATACAAGAGTATTTTTGAGAAATACCTCTTCCCATCGATAGTCATTTCGGGCCATTTAACGCTCGAATCACTTAGCACCCTCAGTACGCCTTTGCTGGTCTATCGTAATAAACTCAACATCAGCCTCTCTTTCTCTCATAAACAAATGAGTCAATGTTTGCCGCATCAATTGAAATAAAACGCATAGGCAAGCCCACTCATTTGTTTGAATGGTCCAGGCGTGGTATGCATCGAACACATGCAAGTGTCCGCCATTGGTAAGTTTACTTTTGCCATTAACCTTCATTACAAGCCAGGAACTTACGTTTTCAATTATGCTGACATTGTCCTAAGAGACCAGTGAGAAACTCCACTAAATGGGTCACCAGTTAGAAGTAGCAACTTTTGCCAGTAAATGCCCATCTTCCCACAGAACGTACTTGCCTTTTGTTTTGCTACTGATCAAACTTACAGAATGCAAGGTGCTTGGCGGGAGAAGAACCTCAAGTGCAGTGTTCTTCAAGTGCGACTGATATCAAATTCCACATTCCTTCTCATCAATACTTGCATCCACGACGCATTGTGGTATTGAACAGTCCAACAGACGCAACATTCGTGATGTATCCACTGTCACCTTCATACCAAGTTCGTTCTACTCCAAACCGATCTTGTGGTGTAAATGCTTTGCGGTCACACGGTCTCAACTCGATTTTCACGCCACGAACCACCGGATAACTTCCACTAGTTTGCCTTGATTTCATTCTGGTTTGCTGTCAGATTATCTTAAACATTCTAACTACCACCGCAAGTATCTCGTGTATTGAGTTTTGATTGCGTCGAAAATGATACATAAAATGTACCTATATTTATACCAATTAGTTGTATTACATCTACGTTCGATTAGTGTTCCTGTTTTATTCCAACTCATGCCTCATGAGTTGGCATTGGAGGTACCCACCAGTTGTACAAATACAATGACACACTTTTTCGCGTGTCTGGCATCCGTTTGCCAATCTAGCCGGTCAACACCAACCTCCAACCATAGACGAAAATACGGTTTCCCCGCGTTTAGAGCAAGCGACCGTACGAATCAAGCATACCTTCGAACAAATAGCCGCCGGATCGGATGAGAGGAGAAGGAACTGATTTCCCGTCACGATAAATCGAGAAATACGATTTCAACCTTCAACAAGTTCGCGAGCCCTTTCTAAGTTCCCGTTGCACACCAAATTGCCTACGACGAGTCGTGAGTGAATTGAGTAAGATTATTCGCACGTTCCAACTTCGGTCATGTGATTCCAACCATATCTCATCCTGTCTAGTCGAATTCAAGCGTCTTAAGAAGTGATTGCGATGAAAACACACAGCCAATGTCGGTTCTTTACGAGTTAAACCGTTGCGTACACTCTCCGCAATCTACTGAGCAGGTATCGGTGACTGCGTTTGTCACACCAGAAAAGGTACTCGTGCAACTTTTTGCTCCACTGTCGCCATTCTGTCCGCAGTGTTGATGTTCAGTTGGTTATGGTAGTGGTCGCATGCCGTCCCTTCAACTTCGCTTGTTTGCGTAGGTGTAAAAAGTTGCTCTCAATCCAGCTTTCGAGCCCGGTCAGTACCGTTCATTCAACTTCATCTTCAGGAAGTTGGAGTGCAAACTGCAACTCAGATGTGCGTTAGGTTACCAGCGCAACGATTCGTAGTACTCAGAAACGTGGGTAAGCTCAAGAACTATATCTGACCAGAACCCTACATTTAATCTTGTCCTCAGCATGGTCGATTTCTTATTAGCAATCGAACAAAACGGCGTAGAAAAGGTCCTCTGTCAAGTGCTGGAGCATGGATCAATCGGACACCAATTTGGAAACGAAACCGCAATCGTTCAAAAGCAATTTCATCAACAATGGCATCCCGCGGGCTAGTTCAATATCGAGCAATACAGAATGAACGAGAACAACTCCACAAATAACACGACATCTTACATCACGATCAACCATCAAACGCCACCTTCTTTCACCCAGTTACACAGCATACGCTGAACCGAACGGCAGTAACAATTGGTAACAAAGCACTCAAAGAAATCCAGCACAAAGGGCCACCATTTCAGGACACGGCTATACACAGGGCGAATGGCTGATAAAGGATCTGTTGCTGTTTGCCCGTAGCCAAGAAAACGAAGCCCTCGTGGAAACCCTTGTTATATTCTTGTTAGTGTTGTCGTTCGAAGGTTGAAAAAGGACAAACACACCAAGACGCACAGCGTGGCGGGACGGCGAAGGAAGATTCCTCGCTAGAAAAGATACAAGGCGCTAAGGCTAAACGGTTTTGTACACGTAAAATGCACGCGTTCCTACACTTGTTTCATATCCAGTCTCTCACATGTGTTTCAGGGCGTGCATGTGGTCGTCGTTCGTCCTTAGCTCAGCGGGTCGTACGATGTGGCACAGCAGGTGTAAGCCTTCGTTTTATTATTTTGTACGCCTGTATCGTTTATTCTCGCCTGAAAGGGAGCAACCAAGCCTGGCGCATACACAGGGACCTCACTTACATGTCATGTTCCTTTGTACAACATTTTTTATGGCCTCTAGTGTTCATCGAAGCCCTTTCGATCCTGAGCGCTAGTTGGTGTCTTGATATTCGGTGTCTGTCGCTTTGCTCCATTCACCACGTCTATCGCTACGCCCATCTCCAATTTCATATTTTCGATGAATATCGAACGGTTCTCTTATCATCATTTTAACGCCGCAGGAAACGGAACAAAGAACGTGATGGACTTGGAATGTCCAACCTTTACACGGTATGGTAACCGAGTTCGACGAGATTTTTGTTATATGTGAACCTTCAAACTTCCAACCAAACGACCAAAGAATAACCAATTCCATCAGGAACAAACATTCGTCGATCAGCTACTCAAAGACGAAGATTTATCCAGCAGATGAATCCATACCGTCGATAAATCGATAATATAAACCCCTGTTACGGGGGACACTTAGGAATACATTCAGCCATCATACAGAAAAGACCGTGCAATGTCCCGACTTTTTTATCACCACCTAAACCAAGTCACTGCGAGGGATACATCGTAATGACTGCCACTCCAAAATCCCATCAACACCTCTCTTCAAACCTAAAATCGTTGGTCAACCGGACACTCGATGCTGAACACATTCCACCGGACATACTATCTCGAGCAAAAGCGACCAACTGTTCTACCTCACAAAGAGTTCCCCCGACTATGTTCTGCTCCCAAGTCTTGACGATCCAATGACATGCGTCCATCGTTCATCGATTCCCGGCATGTTGAAAGTGCTCTTCTTTTACACCAACCAACCTGAGGTCATCACACGTTTAATGAATGAATTGCCAACATCCAATACGACCGGATCGCATGGGATGGCCGGGACGATAGACTACCGTCGGACATAAATCATGCCTCCAGCAGAGCAGTGACAGTATACTTCGGAATGCCACTTTCTTCACCGGTCTAAAAGGAAGCTGAAATGTTCCCTTCAACGGTACACAGTACGTGTGGTGCTGCAGATTCATTGCAACTCATTTATCATTTCGCATGTCCAGGGTTTCTCGCTTGCATCCAAAAGCGACACGACGGAAGCGTTTGTCCCATTGATCATTTGAGCGGTCTTTTGCGGGATAGTGTGCAGTACTTGAACCGTCCTGCACTTACTGCAACCAGCGCCCGGATGGAACAAATTGCTACCGGAAACTGCAACCACCAGAGATCCTGTCCTCAGGTCCCTAGGTCAATCTGTCAACGCGCTTGACGAACTGCACAATCAGAATCGGAAGTTGTGTAACCCCAAGGTGTTTGAGATCAAGCGACGTGGGAGTGTAAATAGAGTTCTAATATTGCAATTATGAATTCCTAAAAATATTCATTTTTAAAATATTTCTTAATGTTTTACACAGTTTCAAGACATTCCTTTAAACATATTCGTTAAGAAGTTACAGGCATGCAAGGTTTCCGTTGGTCGTCGAATCTCATTTTTATACATTTATTAAGCAAACAAATGTGAAAACAAACCAACTGACCAGAATGTACTACAAACTCGATATTTTATCGCATAGCTCCCGAATGAAAAGGGTCAAATGAAGGTAACTTTATTTGCGCTCGTATCAACATTAGTAAAACTCGTTTCTCATCTCTGTTGCAGGAGTCTTCTACTTGCATTCCGTTTCTTTTTGCTGAGATTTCAAACAGGTCCAAACGACACTCAAAATTCCACAACCGTAGACGACACGTCGCGCTGAATGTGGTTCCTCACTGGAATTCCGATCGAAATCCGCAACATCCAGCGCGTTTCATAGCGCAGCAGTTCGAGCGCACGTTTTGACAGCACAAAATTGATGTGGAATTTAAATCGTCGCTTAATTAGACAACAGACCGTGGGTTCTAAGCCATAACTGAGGCGGCAGATTTTTTAGCATATGATTCAAACGTAGGACGATAAAATACGACTAAAACGAGACAGAAATATCCCGAAGACAGCGTTCTTCGCTGCTGCTTTGCTTTGGTTCAATCTTTGAATTGCATTTTGGAATATTTTTATAACCAACAAATATTTGTTTCACGCTAGAACAAGCCAATCGTACATGCACATACCGTTCACCATTACATCAAACCAATCAATGGCCATCGGAATAATAAATCACACATCCCCTCGAAATTCTAATCGCCATCCATTTGTCTTTTGGTGGAAAATTACGATGAATTTATTGCTGCACAGCCCCCTAAAAAACGATACGAATTATCTACCACTTAAATATCACTTTCCTGCCTCACCCCTGCCGTGGTCTTAATCACATTCCTAAGCAATAGACTCACGCATCAAAACGAAAGCCCTCAGGTCATATTTTCATTTTCCTATCAGCCTTCGTCATTCCGTTCCTCGATCCTCGATCCTGCCTCAATGACCGTCTGGAAGTTCTATGCCCTCCTGGTATCGTAAAAGTCCCAAACACCCTACCATCATCATCATCATCATCATCACCATAATTGGCATATCCATTTAGGTCTAGTCTGAGTCGGTCCGTCGTTTGCAACCACATCCGCGTTGGTATTGGTGAGAAAACAAAAAATCAAGCCACAAAAATCACTTCAAGAATGAATAAGCGTACTGTTGGTGTAGAGCTTTCTTAACACACCAAATCAAAGAGGTGTCAGCAACAAAAATAAACCAAAAGACACTTATTGAAAAAAACCTTAAATTGCCTTCCGCTTTTAGCTGCAGTATTGTCCTATGAGAAAGGCTGATGCCTCCACCATTACGGTATAATTTTGTTTATTTTAAACATCCTACTTCCTTAAGGTCCGTTCCATCGGTGTATCGGGTGGTGACGACCGAATGGCAATAAAAATCATAGAAACCGTCCCATTCAATAACACCATAGGGATATGCCGTTGTCCTGGAGCTGACGACAGTCTCAAGAATGGCGTCGACACAAAGCACTAAACCAACAACAGACAAGAAGATGAGTCCGGGCGGAATACAGGACAAGAGAACCGTTGCCATCGCTAAAGCAACATCGTTCATGGTGGTGGTGGTGGTGGTGGTAAAAGCTAAAGTATAATTCGATTGCGGGTTCCTTGCGGTTCCGGATCCTTGCATGTCGCGTCGGAAAGAAGACGATACGCTACCAGGTACCTTTCCTTTCAACAGTCACACCACCCAGAACAGGAAGAAACTCTTGTTAGGGATTTCGTAGTCCTGCCTCGTTGCTGGCCCATGCCCAAGTCTGTTTCAATGTGTTTTGAATGTATTTCATCACGCAAAGGACGATTCGTCGCGGTACATCCTTCTCGAGTCCTGTGGCCTACTCTATTATTAAATGTAATTTATTTGGTTACAGTCAAAAGCCAGCCATCCTACAGCAACGCAGCAGACAGCAGTATAATATCCATGACCGAAGGTCCTGTGCAATATTCACATTTTGGTAGCTCTCAAATAAATCTAAAGCAGGTTAAAAAGGTACTCATGTTATATGGTACGCATTTTCTTTCATACACCATTAAAACATGAAAAGAATCCTTGTTCTCAGTCGCTTTCCAATGTCTAGGATTTTACCATTTCATAAAGAGACTAAAACATCCATTCGCTCTTCAGCTACAGCTGCGATGGATCATTAGACACGTCGAGTTCCTTCACATCTCCACAGTTGGAGGGCTTCTCTCTGGCCTGCCTTGTGTCCGATAATGCAAAGCCCAACCAAGACACAAGGTGAACGACTGGTTGCCCACACACTTTGTGCTACAAAATATATTTATGCACTGGTTTACTCGCGGAAGCCTCAGAACCTCATGCTGCATCTCGATTGCATCGTGTTTCGTCGTGCGGCTAGACAAACCGGCACTTGCCTCGGTTGAGTAAACTTGCCCAACTCTCTACCAAGCGTTCGTACAGGGAACGATGAGTTAATGTACTTAGCTGTCGAGAGTTCACTCGTTTGCTCCGGCTTCTGTCAGCTTTTGGCGGTGCTTGGATTCAATTTCAATTTTCCTTTCCACGCGTGCTGCGGTACTTTTATATTGTGGTAACAAGCAGGAAAACAATTTTCCTTCGTTACCAACAGTTCTGTTTACAGGAAAACGAAAATGAGAGTGTGCTCATAGGTCCATAAATCCAATTAAAGTTGCATGTGTGCGCCAGAAAACGATCAAGACACCCATCCGGCCGGTATTGACAAGCATTGTGAGATATGAAACATTTCTGTTCTTTAAATAGAGGCAAATATTTCGTTAGCGGTACTTTGGCAAGAAACATGTTCTGAAAGCTAAACATCTCTCTTCTATAATCATTATTTATGGTTTTCATTTTCTATTATGGGTAAAATACTATCCCTGCGGGAATATAGCACAAGTAAGTTGAATGAAATACATTTCCACACAAATACATTTGATGGAAATATGTAATATGAAATGACTAATATTGTATTCAGGGAAAATCAAACAAACAATACTTTTCGGTCTTTAAGAATAATATAACTTAATGATCTCGTGTTTATACAACACCACCGAAAAATAAATCGAATTCAATGTGAGAAGTTGCCGTAAATCAGCAAAAGAAAAACATTCATGCGTAAAAGAAGAATAAAGTATGTAATCTTATTATGGTTAGAATATCCTCTATACACTGTGGATTGTCAGATTATCAGAAAAATGTTTCCCCAAGGAAAGCAACTCCAATCTTCCCCTAAGTAAAAGTAGTGATCTGAATCCAATTTATTCGCTTCACTTTTTATTTTTTCTTCAATCTCACCCCATTTTTTCTTGTCCTTTTAAATTCAAACGTTTCTAAAGAGAAACGCACCCACAATTACTCGGCAAGTTATAATCACAACTTTGAGAACGGGGATATGACCATGACAAGAATCGAACAAACTTGTGTCAATGCAGTTTTTATCAGGCTCATTTATATGGTTTTGTAATAGAATTCCACTTCACAAAAAAGATAAAACTAACGTCTAATGCGAAAAAATCTTGCTTGCTTCTTGCGTTATTTTTGTTTATTATATCATCAACGTTATTTTCTCGTCGCATTGCTTGTCGTCGAGAGCTGCGCTTCATATTGCACTTTTTGTTATGTGATCAAAACAGCACCAAAAGGAACACGAAAACAAACGGCGTCTACATGGCGCCTATACTGGTGTTATTTACATTATTACATCTTCTTGAATTTTTGTATACAAAACCATGTTCATGTTCCATAGCTCAAATATTACAGACAGTAAAAATGTGTTTCAAGGCAATGTAACGTACCTAGAATTCTGGCAAACATATGACCAATAACCAAAAGTCACCCAACATACAACGCGCACACCCGCACACATATACACACATACGGTCCGACATAATACACTGAATAACTTTCATATGGCAGATTAGCTTAAAAACCGACATGACCTTCAAAACACACACACAGCATGAGAGCAATTGGCATCATCAATGTCCAAGAGTTCCAATTTGCTGAAAGTGGCATGCATAACGACTGGAACGTGGTACAGCATCATGCTGTGCGTTGCATATTACCCTGCCAAACACATCTTTAAGTGATCTTTTGATACGAGATTTAGACAACAGACAACTAAATGAGATAATTTTATGAAAAGGCGGAATGGAAGATTGCAATTGTATGAATTAATACCAGCATAAAATGATAAATATACCTGCTTCTTTCTGCGGCATGAAACCAACTCAATTGAATGTGCCCTAAACTTTAAATGATTCTTCAATAACCCGAAATCTTGTAAACCATAATTAATAACAGAATATTCGCACTGTATAAAACAAAGCTCATTCATAAACGTTCAAGAAAACGATTCCTTAAAATCTTAACTTCAACAAATGTAATTGCTACAATCGCAAAGAAACCAATTCATCTTAATTCCTACCTAAAATGAAAGATTTCCACAGGATTCAATTGATTTTCGAAATGTTCACACCGATTGCCACTTTGACAATAAACGTTTACTATCACAACTTTCGAACCAAGCCTGATAAACAAATATTCCACTAAAACTTGTGCAGACACAGTTAAGACCTCCAGTGGCGTAGCGAAATTAAACTCACAACCGATCTTCCTTCTCACCCCGAACGTGCTTTTCCGATCGTTTATTCACAATCTAGGGTTGCGGGAAAAACGTGATCATAAATTTATTACTTACCAAATCCCTTTGCTTTGCTCGAAACGAGAGCCCTGGTGTGACTTGGCGCATACCTCCTACCTACTATTGTACTGTGTTTAGTTCATTGTTCCCAGCAACATATTCTAGCGCTGAAAGTCCCTAATATGCTGGGTCGGACCAGAGCAAATTATCACAATCCTCCATTGGGCTTCCAGAACACACATTCGTGTGCATGTGTATTTAAACAGAACAAGTTCGGCGTCCGTTGTTTGGAACCCTCTCGGCTAGCCAAGCATGGGATAAAGTCAGGGTCAAATAGTCTTTCCTTCCGTTACAGAGCAGGAAATCGTACGTGATGTCGTCGAGCGAATAGGCAACAAATTTCGAATCAGATCCGGAACCATTTTTTCCCTCCTTCAAACAGACCGCCTTTCGGTGGGGCATGATGGTTGAAAGGCGTGAAGGGATTAGTCGCACGCCGGGAGTTCTCTCGCTCTATTGTTGCTCTCACGTTCCGGTGGCGGAAAATCAACGGGGACAATCATGCCCGTTACTCATACCTATTTCGGTTCCAGCAGCAACTAAGCATGCGGAAATATTAACCAACGAAACGGAAGCCGGCGAGACTCCGGCGAGCATTCCACAGTGGGAGATAATGTATGCTGGTGACAAAAACCCGACGATGGCTTAATTGATCCCAACCAACTCAGCATGAACTCAACTATTGTGGTACCGATACATTTGTCTTTAAAATTCATTCCTCGCAGATTGAGATCATGATTTGATGCTAACAGTTTGCAAACTATGAAAATTTATACTTTTTTTATTAAGAAACCAACCAATACCCCATAATACGAGATTCAAATCAATGTTTGATACGGTTTCTATCAAAAGCAAATGCTACACTAAACGAATAGATTCCCCATTACTCAACATTTCTTCAGTGACATCACACCACAACTTTTCCGAATCAAACGAGCACTAATGATAATGTCACGAAAATTAAACCGTTGAATATTCTAGCCGCATTTGAGCTTCCGTCACTGAACGCCATTTCCCGAAAATTGAATAACTAATTTTATCGACCCTTAAAATACAGCCTTCGAACGTTCATGGTACGCTGGCACTATTGAGGCATTTGCAACAAAATGTCCCAACACTCAGGAATGCTTCTCAAACATGCATAACCGTCTTTGAGCAATGAGCGAAGCGAACTTGCGTGCAAACGCCACCGTCAAAAAGGGCGTCACGTTTTACTTCCTCATCACGTAACCTACAACCTTTCCGCCAAGGATCCGGCGAAAGATTTTCAATCACACCTTCGATCATAGGAGTAACTACCAGCATTTACCAACTTTCCCTGCGGATTGGCAAAATGGCATAAAAAAGATACCGAAACGAACTCAAACAACCTGCCAGAACGAGGACTGCAGAGAGATGGAAACATGTTCGCACGTCGGATGAATATCAAATGAGTGTTTGAAGTACGAAAAGGTAAAAAGTCATTCGCGGTTTGCCTCAATCTGTGTGCTGTTCAGCGATAAATGCAAATGCTCACTGACGCGAAATTTGTGAGTTACATCATTTTAATGGCTCAATTAGTTTTTGCTTTTCCACAGCCATCACAGTTTTGCTTCGGTACGAATCAAATTCAATCAACTGCCAGAAAGACGACGATTAATTTAAATGTCGTGCTTAGTTACCGATTCCATTAAAGCTCCACAAGTTGCATCCACTAACCGAAAATAATAATACTGGTCTCCGATTCGTCCAAACATCAAGCAGAATGACACGTGGATTCCAATGCTTTTAGGTCACATTTACCCATTCAATGTCAACTGTCGTAGTCATTACATCACCTTTGCCGTAGTGCTTGGGAACGGATGTAATTAGTCTTGCTGGTCTGATTGAACCGGAGTTTCGATCGAATTCAATCCACTCACAAGAATAGACACTTTAATACCTCCCTTTCTCTTCCACAACCACTCACATAGTGCCCATTTCCTGTGACATGAATTTGAGTCCGATGTTACGTAATTCCGGACCGTAGTCATGATGGGGATGATGGTCAGCATCACTACAATCATTGATTTACCAATCTATCGAACTTATCAGTTTCCTAAGTTGGAATAGTGGTAATGGGATTATCCAAAAAAGAGATGATCATGAGGAATGGATGTCGGCAAACAGATGTCCAAATCTTGCAAAAATCACCAGAATGCTCAGGATATTGACATGTTTGAAGGCAAATCCAATTAGTGACGCAATGCTGAGCGAAATTCGTAGAACAAAACCCATTCATTCGATGTACTGTCTAACATTTCGTTTCCAATACTAGGCCCAGGCAGAAGGGAGTTCTTTAGCAAACAAAGCAGTTATTACATCAACTCCAAAGAAGTGTCTCTAATGAAATTGCAACAAAGGACATTTGAGTGAAATAGAATGAAAAAGAAACGGAAAATCGTTCAACTACCATCCATTACATAAAACATACAAGACATTCTACGAAGCATACGAAACAAGCGAATAAACATTCCAACATAGATTCCACAACAAATGTCTTCCTGCTGTTTCCAAATCATACCGTAATGACGCATGCATGATTAATGATTGCTCACGTTCCTAATTGGCCTTCGCCGTTTACCACCCTGTGTCTTGCCGACTCTCCTTCATACAGTGAAGGGAAAATCGATATTTCCACGTTCGACGTCCGTAGCATGCGGAGAGACTGTAACGTTTTGCATGCCCGAATCACATTCGACCAAAACAATCAACCATGTTACACAAAAATCAATCATGCTAAAACGTACCACAAGGAAGAGAAAAGAAGAAAGTCGCATTTCCTTCGGAATCGTTCATATTGTAGCTAAAACCATTAGGAACGGTTGAAAACGAGAGCTCCATATCTCGGACAAGAATCTATCAATCAAAACGAATATTCCCAAAATGCATAATTTGAGGCACGAAATACACCCAAGACTCTCTAACGTTAGTGTGTATAGCAATGCCATACGCATTTTCCCGGAAAAACCCATAAATTTGCATACAAAACCGACCATTGGACCGCCGCATAAATTCTATATGCTGTTAATGATTTATACAGAACATTACAAAATCATCTAGAACCGCTTGTGCCGGGTGCGAGTAGCATCGATTGATTAACACCTTCCCGGTATCGAAATGCAGCTAGCGTTAATCAGGAATATCGGATCGGAAACGACTGATTAGCTTCCGGTTGCCATTCCAGGGAGACGAACACTTGCGCTTGATCGTTCTCGCAACATCAACATAAATCAATATCACCAATCCAAGGAGGCCTTTTCCTTATGTACGACGGTACCTTTCTCACTCCATCTCTATCGCTATCTCGCATGGTTTCTCCCAAAGAAGCCTCACATTCGCCTTTTAGACATTCGACCGATCGATGAGTAGCAATCAAAAGGCTTTTAGAATAACCTTTCCAAAAGCTTCCTTTTTCCGACCTCCACAACGCGTGACATTTGCAACATTTCTTTATCATCAGCAAACACAAATAAAAAAACTTGAAAAGGGATAACAGGGACACACGTCAGTAGAGGAAAATGTTACGTCCGAAGGTTACTCTTGTCATTGGTTCCGGAACAGCGAAGAAAGCCAATTTCTTCATAGTCCCAAAATTCGATCAAATTTTCAAACGCCTTCTGTAGCGCAACACAAGCAGAAGGAAAGGAAAACCTCGTTGGCAGGTCCATATTGACCCCCTTCCGGCATTTGTTGGCTTCGTCATTGATCCATGCACAGCACGGATCATGCTTTTGTTTTGCATTTTCTTTTTGCCAGGCCGTGGTATACGAAAAATATTATCATCGGCAACTGTCACATTTGACGAGGGATTTTCGTAGCTTGTGTGTCGGAATGGACGGAAGTAGAAAAGTTACCAATCAACGATTAACACAACGTCAGGAGAAATGGATGTATAATCCGTGCACATTCATTTTTCATGTTTCTGTCTGGAAAAACTTTCCCTTATTGTCACAAGGAATACGTTTACCGTACCTTATTCGTTTTATTTCCCCATGTGTTGATCAGCTGTCATCAGGTTGCGATGCAGATCCGAAATGTGAAGACGATTTAATTTCCATTTAGCGTTGTCAGTAACGAATGACTGTAATATATTGATGTTTCTTCGTTCTGCTGTCATTTCTTTCAAGTATCACATTTAGTGATCACTTTTTAAAACTTTTAAACACATTTTGAACATTGCATATTCATACTGTTGATGATTACTTCCGGCATATTTGTTTGCTCACTTGCACTTCTCACTCTCTTCTCGGTGAGTAAATTTCCTTTTATTCACTCGTATGTCATCGCACGCACATTGTAATCTTCATTTCGATGCACTTTTTAACAACTTTCGAAGGCTTTCTATCGATATTCTATATGCACATAATCTCTCTTTAGTTACGAAATCACTTGTCTCGTTCTATCGCACTCGATTCTTGTTGCTTTGTTTGATTCGTTAAAAATATTTTTCACACTGTGATGGATTTTTTTTGTTTTATTCTGAACGCTAAATCCACTTTTGAACTGGTTTTCTTCATTTTAATCAACCGCAAAACACCATACACATTACTTTCTTTATGTTTTATCCAACACATTGCATGATTCTTCAGACACCGTTTGCACAACGAGGTAGGCAACACATTCACGCTACTACACAATATAATTTTTAAGATGCCTTTTTTACACACGCATTGATATTTTTCACCTTTTAACCAACACACTTAACCATCCAACCAGCAACTTACATGCCCGAAAAAGAGGAACATTCACACACTTCTGATACGGAACACGCATGCAACAACGCAGTTGAACCTGCAATGCACAATATACCCACTTTCAGCGAACCGTATAAAATTAATTTTGCCGTTTGCCGCTGGACGAATAATATGCTTCAGGTCGATGCTAAACCTTTCGGTCAAAGGGAAACGAAAAAACCACATTCGCAAACACCGGTCACGAAGAGGAACGCAAAGACAAACGCTGCGTCCCACAGTACACCGTCGTGCAACAACACAGAGCCTGCTTTCTTTCGATGCCCATTCGCTTCCTTTCACGGTGAAATGAGGTTGCTTCTCGACGCAGCAACCGCTGCTATTTCGGACACTATTTCAATGATTTCACGGTAGGTAAAATATTGTAACCATGGATGCCACACATAATAAATATTAATTGCGCACACACGCACACACACACACACACCTCAAATATGTTATTCACTTTTTGATAATCGAAAAATTACACGAAAACACCACGCTAGAACGCACGTTGAATATCCAAAGCGGACGAGCGGCATGCGCTGTCCTACGCTGACCAAAATTTCAACTCGACTAAGGAAAGAAAACGAACAACAATGCCTCGCTTCCAAGCGCACACCCGTGCAGCTACAACTGTACGCATCGGTTCGTGTTCGCTTCGTAGCGAACCGAGCTGAACCAGTGAGCGTGATGGAAGAACCACGTTGAAGCAGTGTTTTACTCGCTTACTCACTCGCGGAGATTCAAGCATGCACTGCAATGTTATGCGTGCGGCAAGCAGAATTCTGTAAATAAGAAAAAAAAGACTCTTGTTTCAGTAAATGTAGCATAAAATTGTAATATTACTTTAAAACAGTGTATTATATTATAACAAGTATAGATGTAACAAAGCATAATTCGATAATATATTTACCAAAACAAACCGCGTATATTTTGAACGCGAGAAAGGAGAGAAAAGAGAGAAAGAGCACGAGCGTTGGAACGAACGAACAAGTTCGGTTGAGAAGAGCATAAACAACAACATAAAAAACAGCATAAACATCAAACGCACACATGCTCAGCTTGCGTACCGGCTGATGAATGTTTTTGCTAGCGTTTTGCATCGTTTTCGTCTTATGCTGATAACTGATTTTCACTCAAAACTCATTTTTCAACACAAAGAAATGTTGAAGAAAAATTTGCCAAATAGAGAAAATTATTTTTAAAAATTAATTTATATAAAAGAGGGTAAATAATATGCGATAAATAAGAAATACACAAAGCCTGACAAACTGCAATCATAGTTTTAAAACAATAAACTTGACACAACGTTAAAATATTCATTTCTTATGCTAAAATATAAACCATACATAACATGATCTATATTGCATGTGAAACATTTGTTAATAGTTGCTCGAAACTGTAAATATATTTTTAGATTATATTTTATATTTTTTAATACATTCCCCATGCATCTCATCATTAGTTGGGACTTTCAACTAGCTATGAAGCATACCACCTATTCGGATGTTCGATGAAATTTATCCTTAAGCAAGAAAAATTGCCTACAGCATCACTATCGCGTTTGTTCATTTTGGTACTACGCATAACACACGTTTTCATCAGTTTAATGTTTGCCTTTTTCCAGTTCAAAACACCAACGAATAAATTGCAAAAACAGTGATCCATTGGTACCATATCGCATCGACCTAGTCTGGATCCGCAAGGTATGGTTTTCCGTCACGATTTGGGCATGGCATTGTGTACAACCGCGCGACGTCAGCGTGTACGATGCATTTCATTGATTAAAAGCTTAACATACCGTCAACGTGCACCTTTCGAGTGGCTCATACACTGTACAATCCTTCTTTTTTTACAATATTGGATCTTGTCTCTTTTCATGGTGCATGTGGTTTTTACGCTCGTGGCTCTGAGTATAACACACAACCCATTAGATAAAAAGTGGAAGTTATTCGTAAGCATTGTTTAAAAGTGCGTTGCTTTTGTGAATGATAGCAATATTTAAAAGGGTATGATGTATGTTATGTGAAAAACATTCGTTTTATTTCATTCATGCATTCTTTTGCAATCGATTTTCACTACACTGCTTGATCAGAAAAATCTTCTATTGGAACTCCTTTATTCTAAAATTACCAATAAATTACAGAAGGTATGGTTACTACATGTGACTTCAAAGGACAAATGGACTGTGTCTACATCGTTTATACTAAACAACATGACATTTATGCCAACAACAAAAAAGTTGAACTATAAAAATAAAGTCAACTAAACTATAAAATTTTAAATTAGTTTGTGTTAGTTACAACTAACTAGTTAATAGCAATTGTAAAATGGAAGAGTTTAAAGATTCAAAAAAAATACTCATTTATGAACCCACCGACCCACCCAAGCACCATATCAAACAAAGTAAAGCCACGATGTTTTCGAATACAGTGAATTAGAATTACGACCGAAAACACTGACGAGCGGTTTTCGACCTCTACGATTTAATTGCTCCCAACGGCGACACCCAGTGAACCCTCCACAATTTTAATTTACCAAACAGAAAAAGAAACTGATGTTCTGAATCTTCGAGCAATAAACCGACTTGGCTCATCATGCAGTCTATCCACTGGCTAAACCCCAATGCTAAGCGTAAATGTTTCACGATGTCATGGGTTACGTACGTCGACTGGCACCAGCACATATGGCACGTCTTTCACACGCACTGCTTTGCTGTAGCATGTAATTTAAACTATGTGCTTGTGGTTTGGTGAAACGAGATCATTGCTCGTGTAACAAGCTTTTGAATTGACTTTTGAGTTTCGTATCCCCTGAAATACCAGACAGACTAGTAAAAAAACACGTCAGACATCTTCAAACATAAATGTTTGGAACTCAAAGACATATGTGTCTAGCTCTATACGCTTTATTTGTTTAACTAAAATAAAATATTTGCTACATTTCATAGCAAGTTAAGCAGATGTTTACGAATCGTACAAAACATGACATCATTTCAACCTGAGATTTGGAAAACTTAAACCAAAAAAATAGTAAGAGCAAATACTTTTAAGGATCATTCACAATGCCTCACACAGGCAACGATCCTTCAACTCCAAATCAATAGATTCATAATTCAGCTCTATGTCGACACCCACGAGAATGCAGTGGCACTTTTCCATTAAAATACCGCTCAGCAACCTGCTCTCTTCCTATAGGAAGCAACCATTTGTTTGCGTACATCGTATGATCTATGGCCGGCAAACCATCCGCAGATCATAAATCAACTGACGCGACTCGTCCATCATTCCTAGCCGGGGCGCGTAATGCAAATGCATATAAATCAATTTGCACAAGATTTACAGGGAATAATACTGAAGTGCTCTTAGGAAGTCCGACGCCATGAAACCAAAATGTAAAAGAATCGAGCGATTATTTAATTCAGCATCAGTACATGGAGAGGGTACTTAGTGATTTAGTAAACGCTATCCCAATATGTGGCGAAGTGCTCGATTTATAGCAAATTCCTTTCGTTTCATTGGAAAATCATGAGGTCGCTGTATTACTACGATTGCATCATAAATTCACGCCCTTTTGTAAGGTTTTCTTCACACTTTAGAAGTCTTATTTATGGTCGAATTTATACGCGTTGCTTAATCCCAAGAACATAATCTCGCTCACATCATCACTCTGCTGGAAAAAAACGCACCCAAACGCTTGTTTACTATCATTTGCATATGAATCAACTGTGTCCTACGCAGCGTCAGAAGGATGCGTAAGCGAATTGTCGATAAAAAAACGTATTATCATCTAGAATATGTGTACAGCGTTTGGAAAATCGTATAAACCATCATAAACGAGCATCGAGCATGATGTACTGTTTACCTTCCGTCCGGCCAGCACAGGGCTGCATGGTCCGTTGCATCGCCCAAGCGCATCATTTGACTAATCGCACTGATGCCGAGACCTTATGCGACTGCACACGGTCAAACATGCGGTCCACCGAAACGGGATCTTAACGGAACCGGAGGATATAAAGAAGCTCCACGCTACGGACACAGCTTAACATATGAGCCGTTTCTCATGAGGCGCATTAATCCGATTATAGCCGAGCAGAGCGAGCTAACTACAGCAACAGATACGTCAAAGGGCCGTAAAACAACTCGACGGGCGTGGTGCGGTACAGACGGATGAGCTCGTTTCCCTCGCCGCTAGGTCACCCTGTCATTCGTAAGCTAATTCCCATATTTAAATTAATTCACAGCCAACACCTCCAGCGGGACCAGAATGAGTTTCCGGTTTACGTACTTCTCAACTGGAGGGAAGTATTCCAAAGGGTTTGTCCAGCTTCATTTCATAATTATTTTTCATGCAATGACCATCACGGAAAGAAATGGCATTTTCTGTAGATAGACAATGATTATCGATGAAGATGATAATCATAACGGAAGAGTTGGTACTCTCCCTTCATTAAAAGCTCATCATTGGCTCAAATTGACTATAAGGTGTTAAATGAAACTTTGGCAAACATCTCGCGTTCATAACACATTATTACCATTCCCCAATACCTTCAATCGGCTACCATCGCTATCCCACTAATCACACGCATCTGCGGAGGTCAATAAAGTGTCAGAATCGTCTACCTCGTGTTTCTTCTCTGGATTAGGACTTTACCTCCACCAGCGAGACTTGGGCAATTAAACGATACTCTCCGATGACAAATTATACCGCTAATACACCGTTGCCGTCTTCGTACAGCCATTTCCCCTCAAGCGGGAACACGGGTGGTGTTGGGCTCGTAGAAGATAATTAACTATCCCCCCGACGTAACGGCAACGGTGGCTGTGTGTGTAGGCCAGATTAGGGTGACCCCTGCCCGGACTGTACTTCTTTTGATTCATTGCGGCGCTAAAGGAGAACAACTTTCCGAAACGATGAACTTAAGCCATCGAAAGGAAGCGAGACAACGAGGGAAGTCTTTCGCCTCCTGCAGGAACCACAGAACCTCATTCATGCATCGATGTACATCCTAACGCTAGCTGGAGGCTGTGAGATTGTTTGTCCACTCGTGCTTCTACGGCAGCACTCACGCCTTTCGAGAAAACAAACAGTGGCTTTGCGAGAAAGATGGTGGCGAAATTTAATTAAAGAAATAAAGACGAAGTAATCTCTGCGTTTGGGAGAAGTTTATTTTATCGCCGATGTGTTTGCAACTTCCCTTTTCGATTGGTTCCCCAGTGCAGAGTTTCGGAACAAACAGAACACGTGCGGGGAACACGGCCACCCCCCAGCAAAAGCCAAATCGCCATTCAGCGAGCTAACTCCGAACAAATGGGAACAATTGGAAACGCTGTGATATGGCGTTGAATCCCTTGTTTAGGTCGTCTTATGGCCACATTATTAGCTCGCTGCAGGGCATTTAAGCTCCATGTACGCTGCTGCGTAGTTGCCGAAGAAAGGATAACTGGTGCTCCTCGTTGGCCATGGAAAGAAATGGAACCAAACAAAAACACAACACTGTAGCGGAAGTAAATTGAATGTTAAGCTCTTAAGTGTTGTGTAGCTCGTTTACCGTCGCCGTTTCGATGGAGTGATGGCTCGTGCAGATTGTGTTCCGTGGCTGCTTTGGGACGTTCCGAAACATTTCATAACTACTACGAATGGAGCATACGCGCCAACGATCCTGCCGTAGTGTGTCACCCATGATCGTCTCGTGCACTCGTGGTCAATGACCCGCTTTGTTTGATCGGTTCCGTACAATAGATCCCTGCGAAAAGGATTGCGTCAATGTTTAATTTCAGGGTGTACAGCTTTGTTTGAATTTTACGTCCATTTCGTCCACTACCCTCCATTTCATCGGTGTGCAACCTTGTGGAACTCTTTATGACTACATATCGAGGAAAAATGGCATGTTTTAAACTCATCGAAGCCCACATGGACGCTCTGTTGCATTTTCTCTTCAGCACACGTCGCGTGCAGTACAACCGCCATCGTACGTGTGTTGTACGTGTGCACATGGACTCCAGCACTGGAATGGCACAAAAGAACGAAGAGCTGGGAAAAAACATACCTCCAGCACGGAAACCGACATGGCAATCCACCCATTCTAGCGTCTGTTTGTTCGGAAAACCGTTCCTTTTCAGGTCCAATAAAAGTCGAGCAAACAAACTTAAATAATTATATTTTAATCCACGCTTCCGTAACTCATTGCAAAGCACACCCTCACCCTCACCTTTCTTGACTCACATCCAATGTCCACGCTAAGTCCACCGAGACAACCCGAAGCAACTATGTGGCAAGTATCCCGCAGGATGGAATCCCGAACGGGACGGTTGTCACTGCTTGCACAATGCGTTTCTTTTCCGTATCAGCTTGCTTTCGGTTTGGCAAACATAGGTCCGATTCGACACGTCCAACGGCGCCGGATAGGACACCATGCAGCAGCTGATAGACGATACGGAGCGGTCCTGGGGCGGAGTTCAACTCCCGTCGACCCCGGAGGAGGATATTTTAGAATAGCTGTTAGCTTTATTTGCACAAGGATAACGTCACTGTACATGTCTCATTCCGTTTCTCCGACACCCCGGAGGGAACCGGAGCTTATCATAGTTCGTCAGCCAAAGCATACAGAAAGGAATGAGTAATCATCAGTTGCTCAAATGTTGAAGGAGTGTTAATCAAATGGAAAAGTAAACGGTGTTGATTTCTTTACCTAGGGCTAATAGGACAATAAATTAGACTTTACAAGGCATACTTCCTTCGAATGATATGTTCATATACCTAAACAATATAACACATTTTTAATTTGTTTATTTCACTTTTGTTCATCTTAAGAATATCATATTAAGTATTGGTTTTAATGTTATGAAAATGTGTTGTTATATTTAAATTATTGCAGTTTTGATGAGGCACTTAGTGCTAATTTAATAACTGAAAGAATCAGTTTAATAAAGATTATTAGATTCAGATTCAGATGAACCCCAGTAAACCATCCACATTTGCCAAAAGATGTGATTGTAAATGCAAAATTAAATAACTTATCGTTAGGATGTGCTTTCGTTCCTAATAAGCTTTCATTATGCCTTAGCGCTACCGACAATCGTTGCATAATATAATTCAATGGTGAAAGTAATTCAATTGCAAGATGTAGCTTTTTGTTGAACGAAGAACCGTTTTGAACAGTCGTAATGAATTCATTGGTTTTGGATTTAAAAAAAAAACTATTTAAGCACTGCTCAAAAAAACACTAATTAGAACTGTCGCTCCTTGTGCACGGAAACATCAAAACAAATGCTCTTGCGATGTGACTTTTTGTGTACAGTGGCCTAACATTTATGTTTGAAGCTCACAGCGCATACTTAACTCGCGCTCATTATTCATTTCATTGAGCAGAGAACATCGTCTAATTAAATTATTCCATGCTCATAATGGCACATGGCCACGAACCAGAGATTCTTACCGAACGTGCCGGGGCTGTCGGTACTAAATTGATTTTGAAAATCATTATCAAATGCTTTCGCTTGGCTTAGGGAAAATGTGTGGCACGTGAATGGCCTGGACGCGAAAAAGCGGGCGAAATCAAATTAATGGCCATTAATTAGTGCAGAAAGGTCAACGTGGCAACCATTTCCTCCGGATAACGTTTGCCACTATAGAGCAACTTGAGCGTAACTAACCGCTACGAGGTCAAGTGGCTTCTGATTGAATTGGCTGAAGTGCATCCTCGAACATGGCCAAACTATGTATGGCTAGAATGAAGATGTTAGCTCAAAACATGTAAAGTGCTTTCAGTATTCTGAAGGGCTTAATGAGTGAGTAGTATGGCGAACATTCGTCCGAAACGTTTAATGCTACTTTAAATATAAATGTTTGGAGTTTCTACGTCAACCATCCCAAACTTTTCATAAACTTATAATTTCATTAGCCGGTAGTGTCAGTAGCCTATGTAGATGCTGTATGATACGGTATAGCAGATGTATCTCCAAAATAAACTATAACTTTAAAGCCTGCAATAACCCAACGTACCAGTACCTTCGTACCAGGACGTACCAGTGATTGTACGTCGTACAGCACTGTCTCCCGTCGATTCTGCAAGCAGTGTTCTTTGTTTGCTTTATGCTAACTAAATAGAAAACAGTTTACCCCGTAACAATTGCGTTCAATTATGATGTATCTGTTATGATTCCTCTCTGAAGGCCGTCCCGTCGTTGGTCATCCTTCCAGGTACGCGGTGATACCTTTTGCGATTCATGGAAGTCTGTAGTGACGTTGATTTCGAAATTGCATAGCAAATGTGTTCGGACGACAGATGGAGTTTGCTAACGATCTTTATCCGTAATTGAGTCTCCATTTCGTGTTCGTTTATGTGTGTGGTGCGAATGTTCTGCGCACCGAATGTTCTGCAGCTGACGTGATGCCATCATGTCCGTAGCCGCGAATGCACCACAAGTGCATCATCGACGGTCGGGTGATAAATTGTCTTCCGTGAGAGCCCTTGCGTCAAAGGCTAACAAGAACCAACTGAACGGATACGCGGAAAAAGAATGCCCGTCTGTCACCTGCCATTTGTTCCTCTTCTGCTGAGTCTTTGGTTCGATTCGATTCGATTGGTTGTGGTTTATAGGTTGTGGCCGGTGTAGCACCGAGTGACACTTGTTCCGCAGACGATCGAAGTTCGTATCGGGTGTCAAACACTGCTGTTGGCTGCGCTGATTCTGTGCTATTCGATGTTTGCATTCGATTAAGAACGATTGTTTCCAAGTGATGTCCGGTAATTTAATAAAACGCAACACAATTGCTACGCTAAATTGCACACAAGCACGTATGCACTTTCTACTAATCCTTTTTTAACATCAATTTTGGTAGCCGCGTGTCGTGGTATTTTTGAAAACAATTTTCAATCTCACAAAACACGTGACTAAGAAGCATTAAACAGCATCTGATAATTTGAAATTTTTGGGTATAAGTCAGTAACTAACAGCTGATCGAATAAAAGAAATGTGTGTATACATATGCAATAAAAGAGATGTATAGAAATCAACACCGTTTACTTTTCCATTTGATTAACACTCCTTCAACGTTTGAGCAACTGATGATTACTCATTCCTTTCTGTATGCTTTGGCTGACGAACTATGATAAGCTCCGGTTCCCTCCGGGGTGTCGGAGAAACGGAATGAGACATGTACAGTGACGTTATCCTTGTGCAAATAAAGCTAACAGCTATTCTAAAATATCCTCCTCCGGGGTCGACGGGAGTTGAACTCCGCCCCAGGACCGCTCCGTATCGTCTATCAGCTGCTGCATGGTGTCCTATCCGGCGCCGTTGGACGTGTCGAATCGGACCTATGTTTGTCAAACCGAAAGCAAACTGATACGGAAAAGAAACGCATTGTGCAAGCAGTGACAACCGTCCCGTTCGGGATTCCATCCTGCGGGATACTTGCCACATAGTTGCTTCGGGTTGTCTCGGTGGACTTAGCGTGGACATTGGAAAAGAGTCAAGAAAGGTGAGGGTGAGGGTGTGCTTTGCAATGAGTTACGGAAGCGTGGATTAAAATATAATTATTTAGGTTTGTTTGCTCGACTTTTATTGGACCTGAAAAGGAACGGTTTTCCGAACAAACAGACGCTAGAATGGGTGGATTACCATGTCGGTTTCCGTGCTGGAGGTATGTTTTTTCCCAGTTCTTCGTTCTTTTGTGCCATTCCAGTGCTGGAGTCCATGTGCACACGTACAACACACGTACGATGGCGGTTGTACTGCACGCGACGTGTGCTGAAGAGAAAATGCAACAGAGCGTCCATGTGGGCTTCGATGAGTTTAAAACATGCCATTTTTCCTCGATATGTAGTTATAAAGAGTTCCACAAGCCTGCACACCGATGAAATGGAGGGTAGTGGACGAAATGGACGTAAAATTCAAACAAAACCGTACACACTGAAATTAAACATTGACGCAATCCTTTCCGCAGGGATCTATTGTACGGAACCGATCAAACAAAGCGGGTTATTGACCACGAGTGCACGAGACGATCATGGGTGACACACTACGGTAGGATCGTTGGCGCGTATGCTCCATTCGTAATAGTTATGAAATGTTTCGGAACATCCCAAAGCAGCCACGGAACACAATCTGCACGAGCCATCACTCCATCGAAACGGCGACGGTAAACGAGCTACACAACACTTAAGAGCTTAACATTCAATTTACTTCCGCTACAGTGTTGTGTTTTTGTTTGGTTCCATTTCTTTCCATGGCCAACGAGGAGCACCATCCTTATCCTTTCTTGGGCAACTACGCAGCAGCGTACATGGAGCTTAAATGCCCTGCAGCGAGCTAATAATGTGGCCATAAGACGACCTAAACAAGGGATTCAACGCCATATCACAGCGTTTCCAATTGTTCCCATTTGTTCGGAGTTAGCTCGCTGAATGGCGATTTGGCTTTTGCTGGGGGGTGGCCGTGTTCCCCGCACGTGCTCTGTTTGTTCCGAAACTCCGCACTGGGGAACCAATCGAAAAGGGAAGTTGCAAACACATCGGCGATAAAATAAACTTCTCCCAAACGCAGAGATTACTTCGTCTTTATTTCTTTAATTAAATTTCGCCACCATCTTTCTCGCAAAGCCACTGTTTGTTTTCTCGAAAGGCGTGAGTGCTGCCGTAGAAGCACGAGTGAACAAACAATCTCACAGCCTCCAGCTAGCGTTAGGATGTACATCGATGCATGAATGAGGTTCTGTGGTTCCTGCACTTCCCTCGTTGTCTCGCTTCCTTTCGATGGCTTAAGTTCATCGTTTCGGAAAGTTGTTCTCCTTTAGCGCCGCAATGAATCAAAAGAAGTATAGTCCGGGCAGGGGTCACCCTAATCTGGCCTACACACACAGCCACCGTTGCCGTTTCGTCGGGGGGATAGTTAATTATCTTCTACGAGCCCAACACCACCCGTGTTCCCGGTTGAGGGGAAATGGCTGTACGAAGACGGCAACGGTGTATTAGCGGTATAATTTGTCATCGGAGAGTATCGTTTAATTGCCCAAGTCTCGCTGGTGGAGGTAAAGTCCTAATCCAGAGAAGAAACACGAGGTAGACGATTCTGACACTTTATTGACCTCCGCAGATGCGTGTGATTAGTGGGATAGCGATGGTAGCCGATTGAAGGTATTGGGGAATGGTAATAATGTGTTACGAACGCGAGATGTTTGCCAAAGTCTCATTTAACACCTTATAGTCAATTTGAGCCAATGATGAGCTTCCAATGAAGGGAGAGTACCAATTCTTTCGTTATGATTATCATCATCATCGATAATCATTGTATATCTACAGAAAATGCCATTTCTTTCCGTGATGGTCATTGCATGAAAAATAATTATGAAATGAAGCTGGACAAACCCTTTGAAATACTTTCCTCCAGTTCAGTAGTACTTAAACCGGAAACTCATTCTGCTCCCGCTGGAGGTGTTGGCTGTGAATTAATTTAAATATGGGAATTAGCTTACGAATGACAGAGTGACCTAGGGGCGAGGGAAGCGAGTTCGTCCCTCTGTCCCGCACCACGCCCGTCGAGTTGTTTTACGGCCCTTTGACGTATCTGTTGCTGTAGTTAGCTCGCTCTGCTCGGCTATAATCGGATTAATGCGCCTCATGAGAAACGGCTCATATGTTACGCTGTGTCCGTAGCGTGGAGCTTCTTTATATCCTCCGGTTCCGTTAAGATCCCGTTTCGGTGGACCGCATGTTTGACCGTGTGCAGTCGCATAAGGTCTCGGAATCAGTGCGATTAGTCAAATGATGCGCTTGGGCGATGCAACGGACCATGCAGCCCTGTGCTGGCCGGACGGAAGGTAAACAGTACATCATGCTCGATGCTCGTTTATGATGGTTTATACGATTTTCCAAACGCTGTACACATATTCTAGAAGATAATTCGTTTTTTTTATCGACAATTCGCTTACGCATCCTTCTGACGCTGCGTAGGACACAGTTGATTCATATGCAAATGATAGTAAACAAGCGTTTGGGTGCGTTTTTTCCAGCAGAGTGATGATGTGAGCGAGATTATGTTCTTGGGATTAAGCAACGCGTTTAAATTCGTCCATAAATAAGACTCCTAAAGTGTGAAGAAAACATTACAAAAGGGCGTGAATTTATTATATATGGGGAGTGCATTGGTCAAAATGTCGGAGGATCCAGAAAAATGATAAAAATTATAAGTTTTTCTAATATTTGTAGCAACAAAACAGAAGAATAGCGATTGACTATTCTTCAAATAGTTATTAATTTGTAGTATTATCAAATACCACTTCTGTGATTTGCTGGCAGCAAACGATTTCAACAAATATTTCATAGGGTGAATGTACTGAAAGTAATCAACTCACGCACTATTGTTGCAATCGTGGTAGCAGTAATGGAATTTCATATTCTCTGGGTTCCTCATTCTGCTCCACGCTCTCTCTACCATTTTTCCCGTACGTATTCTGAGAGTATAGTGCAATTTGATTTATATGCATTTGCATTTCGCAAATGTCCGCTACGTCGTCCGAGCACTGAGCGTTGATTTATGATCATCGGTCCGTCGACTCCGGTTTATACTATGCATGCCAGTATAATTCCTTTTTATAGGGAGTTGCAGATCCGACCACACCGGTACGGGGATCGGGGTGTTAGCAAATGTTAATGCAAAGGCGCCACCGTATACGCATGAGTGTTGACGATGGTCAGAATTATAATTTAGCGCCCGCGTTGAAGGATAGTTTCAGTGCAATGGGAAACCGTTTCGTGTTACCGTCACTTAACGGAGGATTGAAAACCCGTGGGTGGATTTAAAATGGGAATCCTAACGCATGAAGTGTTGATTGTTTTTGGGTGAAAAATGTTAATAACTTCAATACGCCGAAGGGAAGTATTCATTACTCCATCGTTTTTTTTTTATTTATCATATTACGTAGTAGCACATGTTTTAATGAATTTTCGAACCGAACATATTTTCCTCAATTCGTGGAATTATTAATAATTGCTGATTTTTCATCATCCATTTAATGAAACAATAAGGAAATAAAACCATGCCATTGATTTTATGATCAAATTTTTGGTAATACTTACGTTATATAAACGGCCTACATATTTCATACCCTTTGTAATAACGCTAACAAATGAATTCCAACTTTTTATAACACACTACCAAGTGGAGTTTGCGTTTTGCTAATATCTGCCCGTGTAAGAAACACATACACCATGAACCAATGAAGGGAGAAGGTAAAATATGGTAAAAAATCAATTGCACAATGCACGGGCCACTCGAAGGTGCACGCTGGCGTTTTGTTATGCTTTTAATCAATGAAATGCATCGTACACGCTGACGTCGCACGATTGTGCACAATGCAGTCCATAACGGAACTAACCGTAACGGATACCATGCACTTCATTCATGGTAGGTTGATGCGATATGGTTCGGATTGGCCACTTTTTTTCAATGCACACATCAGCGTCATGAGCATGGGAAAAGGTAAACATGAAGCAGCGCGAAAAGCGTGTTATGCGTAGGACCAAGATGAACAAGAGCGATAGTGCGATTGCTGTTTTATTTCTTGAAGTACGATTTTTTCCTACTGACCGAATATACAAAACACATCAGAGGTAAAGGATCAAGCAAAAGGTAGGTTATGTAAGTTAACAGAAATAAAAGGGAAATAATTCAGAATTGATTTTACGATCAGGAGTGAATTTTAATAACAGTTGGGACACATTTTTTTACTATTTTATTTAATTTGACTAGTAGATTATGTTTCGTTTGTATTGTGTGTTTGTGAAATATTGTGTGACTAGAGTTGCGATACTGTTTTGCTATTTACCAATGTTTCCTTATACCAATGTTGGTTTTCGTAAATTTGTCAACGCGTACATATGCTATGCTAGATTTTACTGTGTTATTTTTTAACAGTTTTTCTTATTGACTAAATGTATGCGAAAACGATGCTAAACGCTAGCAAAAACATTCATCAGCCGGTACGCAAGCTGTGCATGTGTGCGTTGTATATTTATGCTGCTTTTATGCTCATCTCAACCGAACGCGATCCGACGCTCACTTTCTCTCAGAGAAATTCTCAGTCACAATCAAAACATACACGGCTAGTGTTTGTAAATTAGTTTTGCTACCAATATTTGTTAAAGTTATGTTATGTTTAATGCATACCTGTTTTTCAAAGCAAAATTTCAATGTTATGCTACATTTACTTAAACAAGAGTCTTTTTTCTAATTTACAGAATTCTACTTGCCGCACGCATAACATTGCAGTGCATGCTTGGATCTCCGCGAGTGAGTAAGCGAGTAAGACACTGCTTCAACGTGGTTCTTCCATCACGCTCACTGGTTCAGCTCGGTTCGCTACGAAGCGAACACGAACCGATGCGTACAGTTGTAGCTGCACGGGTGTGCGCTTGGAAGCGAGGCATTGTTGTTCGTTTTCTTTCCTTAGTCGAGTTGAAATTTTGGTCAGCGTAGGACAGCGCATGCCGCTCGCCCGCTTTGGATATTCGACGTGTTTTTCGTTCAGTTATAGAAATATGCCGCACAGTTTGCGGAAAGCAAGACGAAATGGTACTAAATGTAAAAGTTCCTTGGAAAAGTCAGAACTAGCTTTGTTTACTTTATGAACCAACCTACAGCAGTCCTCAGCTCTGTTCGTGAAATATTTTCAGCAATAGTCCAACAAAGTACCTACGCATTGTTTAACAACGTGGATGGTTACGTGTTTGAAAGATAGGAGTGCAATAGTGGCCAAATTTAAACCAGCCATTGTAAGTGATTAAGCGTATAGGAAAGATTTCCAATGCGTGAAGCATTATGTGATAAAGTTTTCTATAGAAATATGTCAAATGAAACAGTAGCATGAATGTGAAAATTTAATTATCATAACGATCTGAAGCCAACGCATCTATGTTACGAAACCCAAGAAATGTGATGTGTTTATCCGTTTATGGATATAAGACGACCCAGCGAACAAGAGCGGCGAAAACATCAAAGCCTTTGGAACTGATGACACAAAGCAGATATCGATTCATCCAGACAACACGTCCTCGCACTCCTGTCCCTGATGACAGCTGATCAACACATGGAAAAATCAAACGAATAAGGTACGGCCAATAAACGTGCTAGTGACAATAAGGAAAAGTTTTTCCAGACAGAAACATGAAAAATGAATGTGCACGGATTATACATCCATTTCTCCTGACGTTGTGTTAATCGTTGATTGGTAACTTTTCTACTTCCGTCCATTCCGACACACAAGCTACGAAAATCCCTCGTCAAATGTGACAGTTGCCGATGATAATATTTTTCGTATACCACGGCCTGGCAAAAAGAAAATGCAAAACAAAAGCATGATCCGTGCTGTGCATGGATCAATGACGAAGCCAACAAATGCCGGAAGGGGGTCAATATGGACCTGCCAACGAGGTTTTCCTTTCCTTCTGCTTGTGTTGCGCTACAGAAGGCGTTTGAAAATTTGATCGAATTTTGGGACTATGAAGAAATTGGTTTTCTTCGCTGTTCCGGAACCAATGACAAGAGTAACCTTCGGACGTAACATTTTCCTCTACTGACGTGTGTCCCTGTTATCCCATTTCAAGTTTTTTTATTTGTGTTTGCTGATGATAAAGAAATGTTGCAAATGTCACGCGTTGTGGAGGTCGGAAAAAGGAAGCTTTTGGAAAGGTTATTCTAAAAGCCTTTTGATTGCTACTCATCGATCGGTCGAATGTCTAAAAAGCAAATGTGAGGCTTCTTTGGGTGAAACCATGCGAGATAGCGATAGAGATGGAGTGAGAAAGGTACCGTCGTACATAAGGAAAAGGCCTCCTTGGATTAGTGATATTGATTTATGTTGATGTTGCGAGAACGATCAAGCGCAAGTGTTCGTTTCCCTGGAATGGCAACCGGAAGCTAATCAGTCGTTTCCGATCCGATATTCCTGATTAACGCTAGCTGCATTTCGATACCGGGAAGGTGTTAATCAATCGATGCTACTCGCACCCGGCACAAGCGGTTCTAGATGATTTTGTAATGTTCTGTATAAATCATTAACAGCATATAGAATTTATGCGGCGGTCCAATGGTCGGTTTTGTATGCAAATTTATGGGTTTTTCCGGGAAAATGCGTATGGCATTGCTATACACACTAACGTTAGAGAGTCTTGGGTGTATTTCGTGCCTCAAATTATGCATTTTGGGAATATTCGTTTTGATTGATAGATTCTTGTCCGAGATATGGAGCTCTTGCTTTCAACCGTTCCTAATGGTTTTAGCTACAATATGAACGATTCCGAAGGAAATACGACTTTCTTCCATTCTCTTCCTTGTGGTACGATTTTGCATGATTGATTTTTGTGTAACATGGTTGATTGTTTGCCCGAATGTGATTCGGGCATGCAAAACATTACAGTCTGTCAGCATGCTACGGACGTCGAACGTGGAAATATCGATTTTCCCTGCACTGTATGAAGGAGAGTTGGCAAGACACAGGGTGGTAAACGGCGAAGGCCAATTAGGAACGTGAGCAATCATTAATCATGCATGCGTCATTACGGTATGATTTGGAAACAGCAGGAAGACATTTGTTGTGGAATCTATGTCGGAATGTTTATTCGTTTGTTTCGTATGCTTCGTAGAATGTCTTGTATGTTTTATGTAATGAACGGCAGTTGAACGATTTTCCGTTTCTTTTTCATTCTATTTCACTCAAATGTCCTTTGTTGCAATTTCATTAGAGACACTTCTTTGGAGTTGATGTAATAGCTGCCTTGTTTGCTAAAGAACTCCCTTCTGCCTGGGCCTAGTATTGGAAACGAAATGTTAGACAGTACATCGAATGAATGGGTTTTGTTTTACGAATTTCGCTCAGTATTGCGTCACTAATTGGATTTGCCTTCAAACGTGTCAATATCTTGGGCATTCTGGTGATTTTTGCAAGATTTGGACATCTGTTTGCCGACATCCATTCCTCATGATCATCACTTTTTTGGATAATCCCATTACCACTATTCCAACTTAGGAAACTGATAAGTCCGATAGATTGGTAAATCAATGATTGTAGTGATGCTGACCATCATCCCCATCATGACTACGGTCCGGAATTACGTAACATCGGACTCAAATTCATGTCACAGGAAATGGGCGCTATGTGAGTGGTTGTGTCTAGCGGTAAACTATAGAGAAAGGGAGGTATTAAAGTGTCTATTCTTGTGAGTGGATTGAATTCGATCGAAACTCCGGTTCAATCAGACCAGCAAGACTAATTACATCCGTTCCCAAGCACTACGGCAAAGGTGATGTAATGACTACGACAGTTGACATTGAATGGGTAAATGTGACCTAAAAGCATTGGAATCCACGTGTCATTCTGCTTGATGTTTGGACGAATCGGAGACCAGTATTATTATTTCGGTTAGTGGATGCAACTTGTGGAGCTTTAATGAAATCGGTAACCAAGCACGACATTTAGATTAATCGTCGTCTTTCTGGCAGTTGATTGAATTTGATTCGTAAAGAAGTTCAATTGTGATGGCTGTAGAAAAGCAAAAACTAATTGAGCCATTAAAATGATGTAACTCACAAATTTCCCGTCAGTGAGCATTTGCATTTATCGCTGAACAGCACACAGATTGAGGCAAACCGCGAACGGCTTTTTACCTTTTCGTACTTCAAACACTCATTTGATATTCATCCGACGTGCGAACATGTTTCCATCTCTCTGCAGTCCTCGTTCTGGCAGGTTGTTTGAGTTCGTTTCGGTATCTTTTTTATGCCATTTTGCCAATCCGCCGGGAAAGTTGGTAAATGCTGGTAGTTACTCCTATGATCGAAGGTGTGATTGAAAATCTTTCGCCGGATCCTTGGCGGAAAGGTTGTAGCTTACGTGATGAGGAAGCAAAACGTGACGCCCTTTTTGACGGTGGCGTTTGCTCGCAAGTTCGCTTCGCTCATCGCTCAAAGACGGTTATGCATGTTTGAGGAGCATTCCTGAGTGTTGGGACATTTTGTAGCAAATGCCTCAATAGTGCCACCGTACCATGAACGTTCGAAGGCTGTATTTTAAGGGTCGATAAAATTAGTTATTCAATTTTCGGGAAATGGCGTTCAGTGACGGAAGCTCAAATGCGGCTAGAATATTCAACGGTTTAATTTTCGTGACATTATCATTAGTGCTCGTTTGATTCGGAAGAGTTGTGGTGTGATGTCACTGAAGAAATGTTGAGTAATGGGGAATCTATTCGGTTAGTGTAGCATTGGTTTTTTAATAGAAACTGTATCAAAGTTTGATTTGAATCTCGTATGATAGGGTATTGGTTGGTTTCTTAATAAAAATTATATAAATTTTCATAGTTTGAAAACTGTTAGCATAACATCCTGATCTCAATCTGCGAGGAATGAATTTTAAAGACAAATGTATCGGCACCACAATAGTTGAGTTCATGCTGAGTTGGTTGGGATCAATTAAGCCATCGTCGGTTTTTTGTCACCAGCATACATTATCTCCCACTGTGGAATGCTCGCCGGAGTCTCGCCGGCTTCCGTTTCGTTGGTTAATATTTCCGCATGCTTAGTTGCTGCTGGAACCGAAATAGGTATGAGTAACGGGCATGATTGTCCCCGTTGATTTTCCGCCACCGGAACGTGAGAGCAACAACAGAGCGAGAGAACTCCCGGCGTGCGACTAATCCCTTCACGCCTTTCAAACATCATGCCCCACCGAAAGGCGGTCTGTTTGAAGGAAGGAAAAAATGGTTTCGGATCTGATTCGAAATTTGTTGCCTATTCGCTCGACGACATCACGTACGATTTCCTGCTCTGTAACGGAAGGAAAGACTATTTGACCCTGACTTTATCCCATGCTTGGCTAGCCGAGAGGGTTCTAAACTACAGACGCCGAACTTGTTCTGTTTAAATACACATGCACACGAATGTGTGTTCTGGTAGCCCAATGGAGGATTGTGATAATTTGCTCTGGTCCGACCCAACATATTAGGGACTTTCAGCGCTAGAATATGTTGCTGGGAACAATAAACTAAGCACAATACAATAGTAGGTAGGAGGTATGCGCCAAGTCACACCAGGGCTCTCGTTTCGAGCAAAGCAAAGGGATTTGGTAAGTAATAAATTTATGATCACGTTTTTCCCGCCACCCTAGATTGTGAACAAACGATCGCAAAAGCACGTTCGGGGTGAGAAGGAGGATCGGTTGTGAGTTTAATTTCTCTACGCCACTGGAGGTCTCAACTGTGTCCGCAGACGTTTTAGTGGAATATTTGTTTATCAGGCTTGGTTCGAAAGTTGTGATGGAAATTAGAGCGAAAATGTTTAAGAATTAAAGGCATTTGTGTAATATTATATGGAAAATTATTGGTTGAAATTTTAATATTGATACTTGCTTAGAACTCTCTTGCCGGCCTTTTTGATAATAGGATGCAAAAGTTTAGCAAATCTTATGTTCTTTTATCTTATTTATTAAAATTGTGATACTTTAATCAAATTTGTTCAAGGAGAAGTTTAGACGAATGAAAGTAAACATGTTCTCTTCTGATGAACACCGAGAGTAATCAGCAAGTGTTTATCAAATAGTTTATAATTGTTCAATTTCCGCGTATACGTTCATGTTATTTAAGTAAAGGCGCATTTTCTCTCGTCTATTATCTCATTTAGTTGTCTGTGGGGTATTCCATTACTAACACTCGCACTAAGAGTTGACAGGGCGATATATTTGGCAGGGTAATATGCAACAAATGGCATAATTTTGTGCCACTTTCCTGTCATTATTCATGCTGCTTTGAGCCAATTTGAACTCTTAGACAATTATGTTGCCAATTGGTCTGAGGCTGTGTATGTGTGTCTTGGAGATCATTTTTGAGATCTTAGAAAACAAGTGTTCCGATCTCAGAAAAGCAAATGTTTTCAAGACTTTTCGTGATATGATATGTAGGATTTTTTTTTCTTTTTTACTTGACATTAAAAAAAAATCAATTCCAAAGTTAACATAATTTTTATAAAACATATATCCTCTTTTTTGTTGCGGTCGTTTGTGACGGAGGGTTTATACATTTGCTCCCTCCTCATTTCTGCAGTAATTCAGACAAAACGCTTACCGATCAGTTTCGGTTAAGAAGAGATTTCTTTTAATCCCATAAAATGATTGTGGGTGCATTAGCTGAGCGTACCGAAATATCGGATTTTATTAGGATATGATAATGCGGTGGGGTAGTTTTTTTAGGGGTTAGCATCCTATATATCTGAGGGAAGGAATGGTTATGCTATTCTTTGGGTGGGCCAGCGTTCGGCTATTTCATATTTAATATTGACGCGAAAGAAGCATATTGCCGTTCTCCGACGCAATAGCGGAGCGGAGGATTTCAACCGTAATACGATTTTTTACACTCTTCCAAATGTATTAAAATCAATTACGCCTGACAGTAAGAGCTTGTTGGATTTTTCAAGGCACCCTCGCAAGCAACATTTGTCTCAATTTTATACGAAGGGTATTTACAGTTTGTTTTAATAATATTCTGACCCCACTGTAAACTTTCACTACCATGTGCTGAGTTCTCTTTTTGAGGGGGTTAGGGCTTTAAAATGTTTTAAAATATAATTTTACTTGAGGTATATTAACCGTCTAACCGATTCGAGGTTATAAATTCATGCTCATGGTTCATTGTATTTTACGTTGATTGGAAGATATTTTTTTGTATTCAGTACACCAGATAAGGAGGCATGCTAATGGAAGCATTTGAAAAAAAAAACTCTACAAGTTTGGTGATGAAATGTTTTCGGGATAAAACAGTTTTTTCGGGTTTATTTCCTTGTGTCTTTTTCGTCACTTTTGTTACAAAAATGTGAACATCGTACATCCTTCAATTTGCGTACATTGAGCATCGTTTACGGTCAACTTGACAAATATATTATACAATGTTAAGTTTTTTCCCTGGATATTGTAACAAACCATTTAAATCGTTTACCTCAAGAATATTTATTTGCTATAATGGTGGGGAACTATCAAAATCCCAATACATTGCCTGTCAATAGCAACCGAACGGGTGTCTTGATCGTTTTATGACATACACATGCAACTTTAATTGGATTTGTAGAGCACCAACACACTCTCTCGCCTGGTTACCTTCCAATGGATACGTTGGCACCAGCGAAAAGTTAACGGTGGAAAATTGTTTTCCTGCTTGTTACCACAATAAAAAGGAACTGTCGTATGCGTGGTAGGGAAAATTGAAATTGAATCCAAGCACCGCCAAAAGCTGACAGAAGCCGGAGCAAACGAGTGAACTCTCGACAGCTAAGTACATTAACTCATCGTTCCCTGTACGAACGCTTGGCAGAGAGTTGGGCAAGTTTACTCAACCGAGGCAAGTGCCGGTTTGTCTAGCCGCACGACGAAACACGATGCAATCGAGATGCACCATGAGGTTCTGAGGCTTCCGCGAGTAAACCAGTGCATAAATATAATTTGTAGCACAAAGTGTGTGGGCAACCAGTCGTTCACCTTGTGTCTGGGTTGGGCTTTGCATTATCGGACACAAGGCAGGCCAGAGAGAAGCCTTCCAACTGTGGAGATGTGAAGGAACTCGACGTGTCTAATGATCCATCGCAGCTGAAGCTGAAGAGCGAATGGATGTTTTAGTCTCTTTATGAAATGGTAAAATCCTAGTCATTGGAAAGCGACTGAGAACAAGGATTCTTTTCATGTTTTAATGGTGTATGAAAGAAAAAGTCGTACCATATAACAAGAGTACCTTTTTAACCTGCTTTAGATTTATTTGAGAGCTACCAAAATGTGAATACTGCACAGGACCCACGGTCATGGATATTATACTGCTGTCTGCTGCGTTGCTGTAGGATGGCTGGCTTTCGACTGTAACCAAATAAATTACATTTAATAATAGAGTAGGCCACACGACCCGAGCAGGATGTACCGCGACGAATCGTCCTTTGCGTGATGAAATACATTCAAAACACATTGAAACAGGCTTGGGAATGGGCCAGCAACGAGGCAGGACACCGAAATCCCTAGCAAGAGTTTCTTCCTGTTCTGGGTGGTGTGACTGTTGAAAGGAAAGGTACCTGGTAGCGTATCGTCTTCTTTCCGACGCGACATGCAAGGATCCGGAACCGCAAGGAACCCGCAATCGAATTATACTTTAGCTTTTACCACCACCACCACCACCACCATGAACGATGTTGCTTTAGCGATGGCAACGGTTCTCTTGTCCTGTATTCCGCCCGGACTCATCTTCTTGTCTGTTGTTGGTTTTGTGCTTTGTGTCGACGCCATTCTTGAGACTGTCGTCAGCTCCAGGACAACGGCATATCCCTATGGTGTTATTGAATGGGACGGTTTCTATGATTTTTATTGCCATTCGGTCGTCATCACCCGATACACCGATGGAACGGACCTTAAGGAAGTAGGATGTTTAAAATAAACAAAATTATACCGTAATGGTGGAGGCATCAGCCTTTCTCATAGGACAATACTGCAGCTAAAAGCAGAAGGCAATTTAAGGTTTTTTTTCAGTAAGTTTCTTTAGGTTTATTTTTGTTGCTGACACCTCTTTGATTTGGTGTGTAAAGAAAGCTCTACACCAACAGTACGCTTTTTCGCTCTTGAAGTGATTTTTGTGGCTTGAATGTTTTGTTTTCTCACCAATACCAACGCGGATGTGGTTGCAAACGACGGACCGCCTCAGACTAGACCTAAATGGATATGCCAATTATGGTGATGATGATGATGATGATGATGGTAGGGTGTTTGGGACTTTTACGATACCAGGAGGGCATAGAACTTCCAGACGGTCATCGAGGCAGGATCGAGGATCGAGGAACGGAATGACGAAGGCTGATAGGAAAATGAAAATATGACCTGAGGGCTTTCGTTTTGATGCGTGAGTCTATTGCTTAGGAATGTGATTAAGACCACGGCAGGGGTGAGGCAGGAAAGTGATATTTAAGTGGTAGATAATTCGTATCGTTTTTTAGGGGGCTGTGCAGCAATAAATTCATCGTAATTTTCCACCAAAAGACAAATGGATGGCGATTAGAATTTCGAGGGGATGTGTGATTTATTATTCCGATGGCCATTGATTGGTTTGATGTAATGGTGAACGGTATGTGCATGTACGATTGGCTTGTTCTAGCGTGAAACAAATATTTGTTGGTTATAAAAATATTCCAAAATGCAATTCAAAGATTGAACCAAAGCAAAGCAGCAGCGAAGAACGCTGTCTTCGGGATATTTCTGTCTCGTTTTAGTCGTATTTTATCGTCCTACGTTTGAATCATGTGCTAAAAAATCTGCCGCCTCAGTTATGGCTTAGAACCCACGGTCTGTTGTCTAATTAAGCGACGATTTAAATTCCACATCAATTTTGTGCTGTCAAAACGTGCGCTCGAACTGCTGCGCTATGAAACGCGCTGGATGTTGCGGATTTCGATCGGAATTCCAGTAAGGAACCACATTCAGCGCGACGTGTCGTCTACGGTTGTGGAATTTTGAGTGTCGTTTGGACCTGTTTGAAATCTCAGCAAAAAGAAACGGAATGCAAGTAGAAGACTCCTGCAACAGAGATGAGAAACGAGTTTTATAATTTGTTGATACGAGCGCAAATCAAGTTACCTTCATTTGACCCTTTTCATTCGGGAGCTATGCGATAAAACATCGAGTTTATAGTACATTCTGGTCAGTTGATTTGTTTTCACATTTGTTTGCTTAATGAACAAAAATGGGATTCGACGACCATGCCTGTAACTTCTTGACGAAAATATTTATAGAAATGTTTTAAAATTGTGTAAAACATAAAGAAATATTTTAAAAATGAATATTTTTAGCAATTTATAATTGCAATATTTGAACTCTACTTACACTCCCACGTCGCTTGATCTCAAACACCTTGGGGTTACACAACTTCCGATTCTGATTGTGCAGTTCGTCAAGCGCGTTGACAGATTGACCTAGGGACCTGAGGACAGGATCTCTGGTGGTTGCAGTTTCCGGTAGCAATTTGTTCCATCCGGGCGCTGGTTGCAGTAAGTGCAGGACGGTTCAAGTACTGCACACTATCCCGCAAAAGACCGCTCAAATGATCAATGGGACAAACGCTTCCGTCGTGTCGCTTTTGGATGCAAGCGAGAAACCCTGGACATGCGAAATGATAAATGAGTTGCAATGAATCTGCAGCACCACACGTACTGTGCACCGTTGAAGGGAACAGTTCAGCTTCCTTTTAGACCGGTGAAGAAAGTGGCATTCCGTAGTACACTGTCACTGCTCTGCTGGAGGCATGATTTATGTCCGACGGTAGTCTATCGTCCCGGCCATCCCATGCGATCCGGTCATATTGGATGTTGGCAATTCATTCATTAAACGTGTGATGACCTCAGGTTGGTTGGTGTAAAAGAAGAGCACTTTCAACATGCCGGGAATCGATGAACGATGGACGCATGTCATTGGATCGTCAAGACTTGGGAGCAGAACATACTCGGGGGATTCTTTGTGAGGTAGAACAGTTGGTCGCTTTTGCTGGAGAAAGTATGTCCGGTGGAATGTGTTCAGCATCGAGTGTCCGGTTGACCATCGATTGTAGGTTTGAAGAGAGGTGTTGATGGGATTTTGGAGTGGCAGTCATTACGATGTATCCCTCGCAGTGACTTGGTTTAGGTGGTGATAAAAAATTGGGACATTGCACGGTCTTTTCTGTATGATGGCTGAATGTATTCCAAAGTATCCCCCGTAACAGGGGTTTATATTATCGATTTATCGACGGTTTGGATTCATCTGCTGGATAAATCTTCGTCTTTGAATAGCTAATCGACGAATGTTTGTTCCTGATGGAATTGGTTATTCTTTGGTCGTTTGGTTGGAAGTTTGAAGGTTCACGTAAAACAAAAATCTCGTCGAACTCGGTTACCATACCGTGTAAAGGTTGGACATTCCAACTCCATCACGTTCTTTGTTCCGTGTCCTGCGGCGTTAAAATGATGATAAAAGACCGTTCGATATTCATCGTAAATATGAAATTGTAGATGGGCGTAGCGATAGACGTGGTGAATGGAGCAAAGCGACAGACACCGAATATCAAGACACCAACTAGCACTCAGGATCGAAAGGGCTTCGATGAACACTAGAGGCCATAAAAAATGTTGTACAAAGGAACATGACATGTAAGTGAGGTCCCTGTGTATGCGCCAGGCTTGGTTGCTCCCTTTCAGGCGAGAATAAACGATACAGGCGTACAAAATAATAAAACGAAGGCTTACACCTGCTGTGCCACATCGTACGACCCGCTGAGCTAAGGACGAACGACGACCACATGCACGCCCTGAAACACATGTGAGAGACTGGATATGAAACAAGTGTAGGAACGCGTGCATTTTACGTGTACAAAACCGTTTAGCCTTAGCGCCTTGTATCTTTTCTAGCGAGGAATCTTCCTTCGCCGTCTCGCCACGCAGTGCTTCTTGTTGTGTTTGTCCTTTTTCAACCTTCGAACGACAACACTAACAAGAATATAACAAGGGTTTCCACGAGGGTTTCGTTTTCTTGGCTACGGGCAAACAGCAACAGATCCTTTATCAGCCATTCGCCCTGTGTATAGCCGTGTCCTGAAATGGTGGCCCTTTGTGCTGGATTTATTTGAGTGCTTTGTTACCAATTGTTACTGCCGTTCGGTTAAGCGTATGCTGTGTAACTGGGTGAAAGAAGGTGGCGTTTGATGGTTGATCGTGATGTAAGATGTCTTGTTATTTGTGGAGTTGTTCTCGTTCTTTCTGTATTGCTCCATATTGAACTAGCCCGCGGGATGCTTTTGTTGATGAAATTGCTTTTGAACGATTGCGGTTTCGTTTCCAAATTGGTGTCCGATTGATCCACGCTCCAGCACTTGACAGAGGACCTTTTCTACGCCGTTTTGTTCGATTGCTAATAAGAAATCGACCATGCCGAGGACAAGATTAAATGTAGGGTTCTGGTCAGATATAGTTCTTGAGCTTACCCACGTTTCTGAGTACTGCGAATCGATGCGCTGGTAACCTAACGCACATCTGAGTTGCAGTTTGCACTCCAACTTCCTGAAGATAAGGTTGCATGAACGGTGCTGACCGGGCTCGAAAGCTGGATTGAGAGCAACTTTTTACACCTACGCAAACAAGCGAAGTTGAAGGGACGGCATGCGACCACTTCCATAACCAACTGAACATCAACACTGCGGACAGAATGGCGACAGTGGAGCAAAAAGTTGCACGAGTACCTTTTCTGGTGTGACAAACGCAGTCACCGATACCTGCTCAGTAGATTGCGGAGAGTGTACGCAACGGTTTAACTCGTAAAGAACCGTCATTGGCTGTGTGTTTTCATCGCAATCACTTCTTAAGACGCTTGAATCCGACTAGACAGGATGAGATATGGTTGGAATCACATGACCGAAGTTGGAACGTGCGAATAATCTTACTCAATTCACTCACGACTCGTCGTAGGCAATTTGGTGTGCAACGGGAACTTAGAAAGGGCTCGCGAACTTGTTGAAGGTTGAAATCGTATTTCTCGATTTATCGTGACGGGAAATCAGTTCCTTCTCCTCTCATCCGATCCGGCGGCTATTTGTTCGAAGGTATGCTTGATTCGTACGGTCGCTTGCTCTAAACGCGGGGAAACCGTATTTTCGTCTATGGTTGGTGGTTGGTGTTGACCGGATACATTGGCAAACGGATGCCAGACACGCGAAAAAGTGTGTCATTGTATTTGTACAACTGGTGGGTACCTCCAATGCCTGCTCCCGCGCGCATTACCATTGGCATGAGTTGGAATAAAACAGGAACACTAATCGAACGTAGATGTTGTTCAACTATTTGGTATAAATATAGGTACATTTTATGTATCATTTTCGACCCAATCAAAACTCAATACACGAGATACTTGCGGTGGTAGTTAGAATGTTTAAGATAATCTGACAGCAAACCAGAATGAAATCAAGGCAAACTAGTGGAAGTTATCCGGTGGTTCGTGGCGTGAAAATCGAGTTGAGACCGTGTGACCGCAAAGCATTTACACCACAAGATCGGTTTGGAGTAGAACGAACTTGGTATGAAGGTGACAGTGGATACATCACGAATGTTGCGTCTGTTGGACTGTTCAATACCACAATGCGTCGTGGATGCAAGTATTGATGAGAAGGAATGTGGAATTTGATATCAGTCGCACTTGAAGAACACTGCACTTGAGGTTCATCTCCCGCCAAGCACCTTGCATTCTGTAAGTTTGATCAGTAGCAAAACAAAAGGCAAGTACATTCTGTGGGAAGATGGGCATTTTCTGGCACAAGTTGCTACTTCTAACTGGTGACCCATTTAGTGGAGTTTCTTACTGGTCTCTCAGGACAATGTCAGCATAATTGAAAACGTAAGTTCCTGGCTTGTAATGAAGGTTAATGGCAAAAGTAAACTTACCAATGGCGGACACTTGCATGTGTTCGATGCATACCACGCCTGGGCCATTCAAACAAATGAGTGGGCTTGCCTATGCGTTTTATTTCAATTGATGCGGCAAACATTGACTCATTTGTTTATGAGAGAAAGAGAGGCTGATGTTGGGTTTATTACGATAGGCCAGCAAAGGCGTACTGAGGGTGCTAAGTGATTCGAGCGTTAAATGGCCCGAAATGACTATCGATGGGAAGAGGTATTTCTCAAAAATACTCTTGTATACACACAAAGGTATAGGGCAGGGAAGGAGAGAGATTTGTTTTCCAAACTACTTCGAGCGCTTCTTAACGCCAAGCATTCCAAACAAATGTGCGACGAAATGTGAAGTGGCCCTTTGGGAAGGTAATTTGCTTGACCGATGTTACGTAACGTTGTTGTGAGTTATAGTTTTTATATGTCAACTGAAAAGTAAGCACAAAAACAGAAGGGATCTTGAAGAAGTGGATAATTTACTATGGATATTTGAAGACACTTGGGGCAGGCCAGATTTTGATGTTTTGTTGTTCGAGTTTATCCTGCTCATTCGCTTACTTACTCTTGCATTTTTGCAATCTCTTTCTCGTATGCAGCAGAGTAAGGAATGAGAAAATCAAATACATTGAGTTGCACATATCCCTGGAATCTATGCCTGTTGTCATTGCTAATCCAATCACCAACTCCAAACGCAACTCATAATGTCTCCAAGCAATACTGACGCTACCCAAACGTTATCATCGCAATTTATCTATTCATCAGATTAATACATTTTGTGTGTCAACTATCTGTCATCGTTCGTGACGAGTACATGAGCCCATCAACCTCGCTTCTTCGGTAACAGAAGGTCTACACGGAACCGTAGCAATAATACCGGTTGTGTATGGGCTGGAATTATTAAATCAATCAAGTGATCGCGTTCTTCTTGTACGCTTCGTTACTGTCTAGTGTGGCTGGGACGCTGATCCAGACTGTCCGTGAAGTTACACCATCGGATCAGAGCAAGGGACGGAATGGTAGTTGTTTGTCCGCCAACCAGGAGGAAGAGGCCATTAAGGTGGTCATCAATTTTGAACGTTGCATGAAAGAGCTGAGATAACAATCATGATCGTCGCTTCCTACCCCTGGCTGGATAAGCGTAGATACGTGTGTGGTTTATGTGTGTGTCCCTCTTGTCTTCTTGTGCCGGAAGGTGGAAGCTTCGGTTTTGTCAAACTTTTTACGTATGTACCATCGGCTACCACACCACAGATTGGTCTGCTTCCGTGTCGCATTACCTCTAGCTGCTAACCCGATTAATAACGCTCCCCTGTGTTGATGTACCATAATAAGAGCGAGCGTTGCGGTAAAATAATACCCAAAATGATACATCGCCTCTCGTCTATATAACGTCGTTGACATCATAAAAATGGTTTCCCATCAAACTTCATCCAACGCGAGCGAACGTGTGTAGCTTCCGTATGGGGTTTTGTGAGCCCCAAAAGTCAACCATCTGACCGTTGACAACGGGTAGCGGAGGAAAATGGCCCGATGACAGCTCGTATCGGATTCCGGATAGCACTGAAGGCTGCCTGGTAGCGCTGGAACGGTCATCTGCGGAAATTTCATGCGATGATCCGTTTGATAGCATAAATCTCAACCAATGTAACATAATCTCGATCCGTAAAAGGGGAACACATGAGACATCGTATGGAGGCACGGTAGTCGGGCAGTAGTGTGAAAAGATGTATGTCGCTAGATTTGGTATCCAACTGTTGTCTTGTTACACGCTGTTTTGCTCTGGAGCGTTAGTTTAGTGTAGCTTCTGTTTATGTAGCTTTAGCGAATTGAACTAGTTTGTGTAGAATACATTGTAGTATGCGGTTAAGGTTTGTAACCCTGGTGGGTATCGTCCAGAAAGAAGCTCCAATATCTCTTGGATGGACGGAAGGGCACATAAGTCGTATAAATCATAAGTTAGCGAACAAAGGTTACGGAACTGTGGTGTCCCTAGGGAATTCTCCTGCGTGTTGGTGAATTCCTCAGACATGGAGTGTGGAATATGTGGAAGGATGCGAAAAAGTTACCGAGGTTGGAGTGTGAGTTATAGATGCTGCTGGAGACAGGAAGGTGTCGAAAGTTTGTGTATTGCGTCGAAGCGTGGACAAAGTTTCGCGCGATGTGTTCTCATGTTCCGTCTGAAGGTTGAATGTGTATGGGCCGATTGTTTGGTGCATTATTGGTTTCTCTTTCATGAATATCGTTCTCACTAACACCACAGGGCAGTGCAAGTTAGCCAGCGTAGTCGAATAGTGATCTTGAATTTGGTTGTGTGGATTGTTTGTGGTCGCTGTTTGGATATTTTTTTCCCATTTTGGCATCATCGTAAATGCTGTTCGTAACACTTGCGATATGAGACCCATTCCGTAGCCGCACAAGCTGGACGAGAACAAAATGAAATAAAACAGCGTCCGATGATGTATATGCTCGTAAAAACTGTTGATTCATGTTGGTGTTTGGTTGCGGTGGCATTGAAGAAGAGAGCGAAATTGCCAATCGAAAACGGGTGAAAACGGTAACATTTGGTGCTTTGGTGTGCTGTGGGTAAAAACGTGGCTTGTATCGACGCAATTATCGCGGCCAACGGATGGTGCTCATGCTCGTGTTCCTTTTTGTGGGAGTTTATTGAAGGTTGATTTGTATGATAATGTCGGTAGTTGGACGAACGTCACTCAATTGGAGTTAATCAACTCCCGGAGGTTGTATCGATTTATCTTCGTTTTCGATCCTTTTGTGTACGAGAGAGTTCTTTTTTATGGTGGCCATTTATAATGAGGATTTATATGATTTTTTTATTGAAAGGGTGGGTCAAGCAGGGTTATTGGTTTTTCCGCGAGTTAACAACAATGTTATTCTATTTTGAAACATAATGATAATGATTTTGTACATTATGATAAGACCATATTTTTTATATAATTGTTTCGGATTCTGGAATTCAAAACAAGCAAGTGTGTGTGTATTTTAATAAAATTAACATTTATGTTTTGTCTTTCTAAATGGTTTTTTAATGTGCTTCACTCGCACCAATGATCTGTTATTGCGCTTTTTTCAGTATGTTGTTTTTCCAACGAATGAGAAATGGTGTGATATCTTTTCATCCTCATTGAAGCGTGCTTGGAGAAATGTCTGGGGTGGTTTTAGTTTTTTGTGTTGATTATTGTTCAACATACTGCTTGTGAAATAGCCAGCATTAGGTGTTAAGTACGATGCCAGTCTACATTCTGACATGATAGCAAAAAGCAAAAAAACATGATATTTTTGTTCGCATAGCATTTTAATATTTTGCACGGCACACCGTAGAACGGTGCTTAAAGCCGGGTGTTGCTTTCATCATTGTGAACTTTGGTCGTTGGTCGTCACGGCACAATTGCAATGGCGTCGAAATGGGTTTGCGCTTCGGTACACCTGAAAGCATTTAGCCATCATGAAAAAAATATCTTTCTTTGGTATGTTTGAAAAGCAATGTTTTGGAAGTTTCCTTTGAGATAAAAACACATAAAAGTAAAGTCCGATAATAAAGAAGCAATGCTTTGTTCTTTCGATGGAGTCTCACAATCGCTTTGTGGCCGGAATTAAAATTCGTTTTGTTTGAAATGTTTGCAGAAATGTTGAAATGATTTGTACCTAGTATTTCTTATTATTGTATGTGTTCGTAAAAACATTAATCAACTTGTTACGTAATTTTATTTTATCCTTCCTTTGCCCTCTTCATTATATTCGTCATTTTAAATAATTTTGTATGTACCCAAATCTTTTTAAATGTTGATTCTATTATAGATATCATTCTAACGTTTCTCTTTCATTCATTTCTTTTTCTTCCAGATTCCTTTCTTCTTGCAACGGCAATTCTGATGTGATTATTGATATATGTGAGCTGGTCAACTGCTGTATTTACAAAATAACTTAAAGGAAGAGGTAGCAATGTTGCTGTGATATAATGTACCTATGAATTCTAAATGATAAAATCATTAAAAATAAAGCAAATTTGTTTCCGTTCGAAAACACAATTGTTACATTATTTTGACAAAAAAGAGATAACGTTTGGATTATAACATCCGAAAAATTACGAAAATATTCCACTAAGCAGACAAACAGAATCACTTGAACAGATACAGGTAAGTTGCTACACGGATTTAAAATAAATAAAAGACCAATTGCAGTCTTTGGTTTTATTTTTGCTGTAGGTTTTTCTCTTTTTATTCTCTTTTTCAATTTCTGTAATAAAAAAAATCCTATTGTAATTAATATGAAGTTGTGCTTACAATTTATGCCTTCTTTTCACAACACTGTTGTGACGTTAACCAATTACAACACTACCATCACCGGACTAACATCAGTTAATTACATTTACATTACATTACATTTCAGTTTCATTATTTTTTTTTAATGTTTTGTTTAATTTTTAGTCCAATCAAAATTTACTGTTTTGAAGCAGCGAATGCATTTTACTATTTTTGGGGCAATATTTTTTATTATCCTTATTAAAAGCCTAATAAATAACTGACATAAGAAGATTGTATTTCGTTAATTCTTGATCGCTACCATTAACAAGGAATTAATTTTTGAATACATTTTTTATTAAGCTTAGATGTTTGTGAGTTCATTAGCTGGACCTGAGCTGATCAGTTGTTGCCAGTGATTTGAAATTTCAATTAATTCCTTATTCAATATTTTTCTATGTTTGCAAACTTTCCTACAGTGCATCCAACTATTATCTTTTAGCAAATCCATTTTCAAACGAATAGCTCGGATAGGTTCATAACTCGGTATTAATCACACCGCCTCATGGAGATTTTTTTTTTTGCACGCTCCAATCCATGAATTGAGATACAATCACTAACAAGCGCAATGACTTATGTCCACAAATGATACGCTAACGAGGTTTTATGCGGATCGGCTTTGTATTGAAAAGTTCCGCCTTGATTAAAGCAAAAATGAGTAACACAACACCGTGTTTAAAGCATCCATTTCGAGACAAGAAGAAAACCCATTTGATTTTACGAGTGAATGTCGAAACGACATTCCAGAGCGTGAACATAAGGTTTTTGGATGTCTCCAATTCGCAAAAGCCACCTCATCAGCTTATTGTTTGTTTGATTTCACCGACCAAAACAACATGCGCTCCGTGTCTTTATCGGTCTATGCCGGTGAATACAGCGTAATTTAGACCGTTCGCGAACATAACTCCACTCGGCCATAGATATGTGACTTGACTTGACAAGTGTCCTTCGGAAAGGGTTAGTTATGACCGCAACGGATTCCCAAATGCCAGAAGAAAAGGCGCCAAACGAAGCATCTACAACAATATGCAATCAACTGGATTTGTGGAGGAAAAATAGAAATCACCACGTGATCTTTGAATTCCCCTGAGAATGCAATCTTTTGGATTATACAACAAGAAAAAGATGATGTTTTTTTTCGTTTTATTCAGCTTGGTAGGATGGAATAGATTCGGTTTTGTTTTGCATTAGTAAAATTATTGTTTCAAATCATTTCTTTTTTGTGATTCATTAGAATTCACTAAATATGTGACCCATGTATTAACTGGTAGATGACAAAGAATTGATGTATTTTGATTTTCTAAATTGGAATGGAATGGAATAACTCGTGATAAAGTTCCGTGTTATATGTAATAACAGAGAATAAAATAATGTTAATGGAAAAGCTTTCCTCCTAAATATTCTTAATGAACTTGATTTACTTTCCAGGGCATAGGTGTTTAGTTGCTCGATGGATTTGGTTGTGATATTACAGCCATGTAACCTAACTTCAAATTGAAACGGTCGTAAGTCGCTGGGACCTATGTTAGCCTGTTACGAGACAGGTGTTTCCAATTACGGCACATATGCTTCTCCAGATTAAACAAAGCAAACAGCACTTCATTCTAAACCCCTTGGACCAACAAGCAACAGTGCGATGTAGGAAAAGCTGGAATTAGATTTTCATTCGAGTTCGAGATTGCTTCCACTTGGTAAACCAAATTATTCATTAAATGTACCTTCTGCCGTTTGAAGGACTGCATCATCGCCATCCCACCGGTTTCGATTCGGCTCGTTTCGATTCATTTGTTCTCCACTCAACAACGGTTTGTTGATGAGATCGTAGGAGGTTCTAGCACATCGAACGATGTTGCTTCATTCGTGATGTGTGTTTGAGATAACAAATAACCTGCCGTGTAAGTGGGCGAACATGTTACGGGGCAGGATTTCCAATCGGTTTCGAAACAAAACGATTGATACGAAGCCAGGTGGAAGGAAAATCTTCGAACCGTTTACACCAAAACCGCCACAGCAGCAAACAGTTTGCTTTCCGATGTGCTGGTAGTGGAGGTCGCCTTTCAAACTGCGCTTGAATTGCTACCGACAAACAAGTGGACAAACTATTGAGAATGGAGCTACCGTTGTAGTTACGCAAGGCTACGTTAACCTTGTTCTAGGATGCATGTTGGCTAAGTGCTTCAGATAGGATAGAAGGATAGACAAACTTAAAATTTGATCAAGTCATTTTGCGAAAAGAAAGAATATTTGGATATGGCAGCTCTAGGGAAAGCGTGCAAATTTGTTATATTTGTACGCACTCAAGCATGAAGAAGAAATTTTTATAAGAACAATGATTTTCTTGAAATTTACCATCATAAATTGATCGCTTAAAGTTCGATGCTGTTTTGACCTTTATAGAATAGTTCGTTCGAGAAGGATGCTTGATCATACGATGCAATACAACAGGGGCAATGCATGTCCCAATGGTGGTGGGTCACCAAAAAATAGCAGCAGGTCAGCAGTAACAATTAAAGCAATCTTTTGCTGCACCAATTAGCGCCTGGTCTGCAGCATCCAACGTGTGTCCATGATGCGAAATCCAGCGACGGCTTTTGTGTGTGAAATAACATAATTTATGTTTCGGTTGACAGGCCCGGACGGGTCGGAATATACACGTACAGTCTATTCCATACTAGGCTAGGGAAACTGCAAGAAGCGTTAAATGTGTGCAGCACATGGCCACTGCTACCGGCATGTGTGGTTCATCTTCTCATGGTGCAGCTTTTTTTTCGTTGTTGCTTTGTCATGACCTTGCACTACACTGCAATGTCCATGCTGCAGTCACCCATGGTTGCTAGTGGCAGAAGCTCTGAAAACGATAGGTGAAAAACGGATGCAGTCTGTGACTTTAAAATAACGAAACAATTGTGCTCAACGTGCTGTGAAAGTGGACATTTTCCGAACATCCGCATTTGGGGCAGATTGCTTAGTCGATCCGTGGTCTTGTGAGAAGAATAGAAACGAGTTGGCTGGATGATCCTAGTACCGTCGTTTTGTTGGAGGATCATGGCCTGTATCTACAATGTCACTGGTTCCGTCTCACGACGATGCATCTTTGTTTTCATCTCAAAGCTAGTCACAGACGGTAGAGGAAAAAGCATGAATTTTCCATAAAAAAGCTACCAGCAAAAGCTTTTTACTGATGATAGAAAATGTTCTACAACACTAAGGAAAACAACGTTCCGTGAGGTTTTTCATTTCCGTGCGAGATGCGAGAAGGTTTGATCCTGAAGCGTGTGTAAGGGCGAGAATACCGCACGACACACGAATGGCCGTAACAGTAAAACCCAAACCCGTGTTCCGTGCCAAAATGATGCTGCGAAGCTGTATGTAGTCTCCCATTTCCACCTCATATTTCGCTTGCTTTAGTGTGCGGTGTTTTTCTCATAAAGTCAAGCCCTTTCATTTTTGCGCTAGCCACTGATGCCATGCAGTGTCAATTTATAGCCAGCATTATTGTGCTATTATATTAAAACATTGTTGCTTCCCCCCAGGATTTCTTGTGTCCGGGGTGCCGTTTGCTACTTTATGCCGCTATCTAGCTGCTGAATATGGAAAAGCATTGTTGCCGCTGTGCGTTACTGTTTCGGTTTTTACCTTGCATTTTTTCCCGATGCAAACAAGAACTGTTGTTATTAAATAAACTGTTATTATTTGCTTTTTCATCCACTGATAAAAAAGTGCTTGGTTCGGTTTCGATGGGTAAAAAACCCACTGCAACATGTTGCAGTAGTAGCATCGGGGCTAGCCTCCCTGTGGTGAAACTGTTAAACCATTTGCCCACACTCACTGTGGTCCGGAAAACCTATGACACCCCGCCAACCTACGTGTGATGCTGATGTGGCCGACATTAAAGCTTTATTCCAGAACCAACAAATGATGGGCATACGAAAGCGAAACGGCGGCATTTTCATTGAGGCGATCCCTGCTGTTTGTGTGCCATTATACGCTGCTGTGTGTGCATTTGGGCGACTGTTTTCCAGAAGAATTCGCCGTCATTTTTATCACACGCCGTTTTGTACGCTAGAGCATCTCCACGTGGGTCATATTTCAATTGTGCAGGAACAATTTTACGTCCTGTAGGGTGATATTTTTCACCCTGTGAGGCGTTGGGACCGACACCAAAAATCACGGACGCGTTAGGATTGTATGTGAGAACGATGAAAAAACGGTGTTCGTAGAAAGAATTCTGGAAAAAGATGATCAAGAAACCAAATATTACAAAGCGCCACAAAATATGTAAACTGTATTAGATTCTACTTCTAACTGCTGTTTGAAAGGAAATGGGAAGTTACGGCACATAATTTATGCAAATTGAATTATTGAAAATATTCCTCTACGCATCTTGTAATACGTTAGGCGCTGCTATGAGCTAATCACGGAAGCAATCAATCACAACTCCTAGACATGATCAGCAAAGTTGGAGGCATACGCTTTTCGAGAAAGTTATTTCCTCATAGAACTGTTGTTGTTCCGAGACGAGAGAAATGGCTGTCGTAAGATTATCGTAGCATCACGAACAGAGTTGTGCAACAGTTAGCACCTGTAACGATATGTTTCATTTCCCCAATGATAGCTCACTCACGTAACGGAGGCTCATATGCGGTTGCCGCAGTGACAGGTTAGAATTATTTATTAACCATTGCAAAGAAGACGAGCTTTTCCCGCGTACGAGCGTGTTGCTTAATGGATAGGTTGGTTTCAGAAAGAAATTACCTCTGAGTAGAGTCCATGGAAGGCACATGACATCCAAAAAATGATACCAGTGATAGGACAAATGAGTGTACGGGTGTGTGATTTTTCCCTGGACGATTAGGGCCTGGATGAAAACTGTCGCGCATCAACAAGGAAAAGAAAAGCCTCACAAAAGTCTTCCTTCATGCGGGCTCAATGTGGAGCTTATTGCCTCGTAACGCCTTTAAGGAGGCTTCTCGCGCGCGTGTTCAGCTAATGAATCTGTGATGGAACACACGCATGGCGGAATAATAAGCTCACAAAAAGACTAATCCAACGTCTCACCCAATCATTTGCAGAGGTGGGTCACGTTCCAGGAAGCAACGTGTTTTTGCTTGGAGGTCCACCTCAACGTCGGGATGGCATCAAATGTCGCAGTCGGGCGTGCGCCTTGCTTCCAGGTGGAAATCTTATCCACGGCTCGACGTGTGAAATTGTTTGATCTTGCCCTTGTGCCTTGCTTTTTATGCTTCCTGCACGGGAAGGTGTCGTTCCTCGCGGTCCCTGCGGCTTGACAATCTCATCAAAAACGTCCAACGGAAGACATTTAGCGGTGTTGATTCCCCAATGGTGGCATAAAGTGCGGAACGGTCCCTTCCGGATGGCTTGGGACGAGGGAGAAGATTGAACCGGTGACAAGCGGAATGTATCATGTGTCAAATTACTTCCTTAAGTAGATATTCCCACACGGACGTGCGCGTTTGGTCTGGCAACATCTCAGTTGGATGCATGTGTAAACAAAAGTTGTCATTTAAATATGAAGAAAATATCCTTCATCAGCAGCAATTTCCCACATGCTCTCATTGGGTTGTCGTTCTGCATACCCAACATGTCTTTCGAATGAGGTTCGGAAAGTCGGAGCATCAGTGTGGGGTAACAATTTCCCGCGGTCTTGAACGTTATTCGAAATCGGGCATCGATGGGAGCGTGAAGAGAAGTTGTTCGTCCTGTCCCAGGAGGCTTCCATCGACATTGTCGAAGATTGCAGTAGACTAGCGTTAATGAGCATTGCAAACCGGTCTCAAATTACCGGTCGTTATGGTAAAACTGAACCTCTCCAGACCTTCAGGTCGAATGATTCGTGGGTTCTGTGTTATTGCTGACGAAGTGAAAGAAAAAGGCAACCAAATTCAACCGCTGCCAATGCTGACGGTAAAGGAGATGTTGATGGTGACGATGATGATGACGACGATGTTGGTTGATGATGGCGAAAGTGAATGCGTTAAGCTGAACATTTGACGCCCTCGATGGCAATGAAAAGCAGTCGGATGGCAACCGAGGTGAGAAGTTTGGAGGGAAACAGTCATTCTGCCAGCGATTTTACAATTTGTTTGCTTACCGTTAGGAAGTGGAGCAGGTTCATTGGAGATTTTGGGATGGTCGTCCGTTAGCAGCAAATTAGACAACGATTTGATTATGTGTTGTACACTTTGTGAGATAACGAGCTGGAATCTTTATAACGAGGATGAGTCTTGGACTTTATTCGTTTGTTTAATAATTTCCTTGAGTTGTGTGCCAGGTGGTTTGCTATTGTTTCGGATTTTGGAGCTAACAACTCATATCTGGACATTAAATTTTGTCTGTAATAAAGACACTCGCATGCGTCGACTTTTGGTTGAGGTTCGGTTTACACTTAACTGCAACACGCCTGACACTTTCTAATGAACCTTCGAAGGCAGTTTGGTGAAAACCCTGTAACGCGTACTAAGGCCACAGAAGCTAACGAGAGGCAAAAGTGAACATAATGAAGTCAAATTATGTGAAAAGTTCCCCTTCTTCTGCTATTACGATGCGATCATGAAGGAAACGGTGCATCCGTTGCATTCTTTTCGTCGTTCGGCGTCGGGTGGACCCTTCGAACAACCCCAAGAAGGCAATGGAAAAAATAACTAAAGCAAACAAAAAACTTTCTCCCTCCTATTTGCTGGTGTTATGTGGAAAATGTAAGCGGCACGGGAGTGAAAATGGTGCGTACCAACCGAAAGTTATTCACAAACTTCTTACAAGGGGAAGTTCAAAGAAGAAGGATGTAAATTTTAACCAAACGGTTCTACGGTTTTTGGGTTCGCATGGCACTGAAAACGCGAAAAATGTTGAAAAAAAACAGAAATAAAAGGTTTTTTTTCTTCTTGGTGTTGTAGCATTACAGTAAAAATAAGAAAAAATCCTGCTTGAAATTCACCCCTCCAAAGAATTCAAATTTCTTCAAACTGCTTTCTCAGCAAAAGCAAACGAATCGACGACAAGTAGGGGACAGCTATTTGCCGACTGAGAGACGACTGCATTACACATCATCCTCCGGTACGGGCTGGAAAGCTGCTTCCACAAAACCGATCAAGCCAAAATGAAAAGTGAAGCTGAAAGATGATAATGGCTCCACATCCAAATACAGTGGCCCCATGGGAGCAAGTAAGCTTCGATCGATGGAATTGGTTTGGCAAAAGGTTTTTCTGTTGCTCCTGTCGATCAATTTTCAATATGTGATGTAGCAAGTTGTACGGCCAGCAATATCCCCGTGCAATGAAGCGTCTCGAAGCGGGAAGTATCTGACAATTTCTTTACAGAGCATGTTTCAATACACTTCCATTCATTCCAGACCAAACCATGGCTATCTTGCGGATTTCGACCGGATTCTGGCGAAATGAATGTGTTTGTTTCCTCGTGGGTTGGATAATAACGATTTGTCCATTTTCTTCGGGGATGAAAACAGGACAGGTGAATTTATTTGTCAAGGCACAGTTCGCCAAATAGAGAGACTTATCCGCTTTTTTGCAATGCTGCCTGTTTGTGCCCTCGGGAGTATTTTTGCTGTGTACCGAAACGAGCTCCGGAACAAGAAAAGAAATAAGGTTTATTTGCGTATGTGCCTTCCGGTGTAGTCACTAGAGTCAACAAAGGGGCAGGATGATAACTTTGGTGGGCTTTTTGTGTGATTTCCCTCGGTATCTGGTAGCTTCGCTCTAGTCAGAAGGAACATTGCGTCGGTAGAATAAATTTTAAAATGTGCTTCAGTACATGCAAAATATCTTTAATGCCGACATTTGTTACATTAGTTGTTTACTGATTCATGTATAGTTTATTTGCAAAATGTCGAAAGGAATAGATTAAAAGTGTCCCAATTCTACTGCACAGCGCAGTGAACACGCTCTTGTACAAAGCAGCCACTCAGTAACCAATTAGGTAAAATGGTGCTAAAAATAATAGCACCATATCTTTAGTGCATTGCTCAAGGGAACGGTAATGTGATATGTGCTCGTTAGTCACGCTTGCAATTGTTCGCCAAAGGGCACCCAATCGAAGGGCAAGAAATTGAGAGATGCTTTCATACGGGTCATTCCGACACCAAGCCAAGGCGGAACTATTGGACGTATAATAATTGAATTAGCATTTTTCTCATGTACCCAAAAATGGATACAGCACGATTTGCGATGTTGTGGTGCATGAAACCATCGATGGCGGAGTTTTGCATGCTCACATAAGTGTGCAGCGAGCGGATGAAGTGTATCATTATGTGTGGTGCTCTGTTAGCGATACATCATTCCTTGCGATCGAGCTATGATAGTGGAATGTGTGAAAGGAAATCTCCGCTTTCGTTCCCAGTCGAAGCAGATTTGATGAAAAATGCATGCAAAACATTTTCCTCGATGAACTCGTTTCGATATAGAGATGATACACTGCGTGATAAGCATCGCTACTACCGAGATTCGTTGTCTGGTCAGGGAGTTCATAAGGTTGCAAGCTTCAGAGCATTTAGCGGGTTATGCTTCGTGTTCATCTTCATCCAAGCCAACTGAACTTTATCCAACTCTCTTGTGAGGTGCATCTTCGTTAAAAACGGTGTAAAACGCGACCATAGGGTGCGAAAATTTGCAACCTTTCGTCGTCACGTAGCATTTCTATGCTGGAAAAAGTGATGTGGTAGAAAGACAAGAAGACCTGTTTCCTCCCAAGCCGTTGTTCATTCCCCAGCCAATATTCGAACCGCTGCTCATCTTGCAACGGTCTGTGTTGGTCGTTGTTTCGCAATAAATCACAGGAGCTGATAACTCTGGCCCAACCGCGGAACTCCCAGTAGTCGATAGACGATAGCAGCAGGCAACTTGAACCTTCTCCAGATGCCTCACTGTAGATGGAAAACAGATTCTTCTCATTGCACCGATGTGATGTGCAGTTGGATCGATGGATCTACATGCAACTGGCGTGGAACTACTTTCGGAAAGGCTCCTCGATGTGTGCTCTAGGGTCGGCTTCTTTCGCACTAGCGATAACCGGATGATAGATGTTGTGAGGCAATGGAAGCGATACTTGCTAATCGGCCGGTTGCCGCTGGCTCATGAGATCAGCACCTGTGTGGTTGGTGCTTGGGAGTCTTTACTTTGGCATGGAATGTGCTAAACGAAGGGTGAGGGAAAGCAAGTTGGCTCACTATGCTTGTACTATGCTAATATCATCCTGTTTGGCTGCCAATCGATGGGATCGGTTGGCGAATACTCGCCGACCTGGTTGCGGTTTTTCTCTGTGTCTCTTTTGCAGGCCGAGCTAGTCTTCGACGGTCTAGACGGGGTAATGCATCATTCAAATTCAATTAATTATCGAACCGGAGTCGTTTTTGGAACTGCTGTGCACATGAGCCGCTGGACAAGCCGAAAGCCCGAGTGCATGTTTTCTGGAAAGCTGATGTCATAAGAAGTGAAAAGTGGTATGAGTTTATACTTCTTCGTTCGAAGGGAATGCTTCGTCTCGTTATTTTTGTGTGTTCGAAGCAGGTGTTTACTACTGCATAACCAAGCATTTCGTTTAGATGTATATAATAATCCAAAGCATGATTTATTTGCGTTATGTAGAAGAGTTTACGGGTGCTCTTGACATGGTGATGACATCTCATCCCATGACAGGTGATGGGATATTAAAGTTGAGTTAACGAATTAAGTAAATAAATGGGAATTTAATGTTACATGTATCGTTTTATTGCACTTATCGATTTGGAGAGTAAACAAAGAAGAAAGGCTCCACTCGTCTGAAGAGAGAATATGACATGATTAATCAATGAAATGGTTCATGTAAATGGTAACATCGCAACACGTACAGACAGACATGACAGTGTAAGTGCGATGCGGAAGAGTTACATACCCTTCAGGCCTGTGATTGATGAAGCGCTTGGGGAAGTTTGACGATAATTTATGAAAGTTGCTATACTCATGAGAGGATTCACTGATACAGGTTACACATCCCGTGGAGATATACTCACCACCGCACACAGCTACTCATCGAACCACCTCACGTACGCCATATTGCCACCGGTTCTGGAAATGTTAGTCCTCGAAACATTACGTATTGTGAAATTTATTAGGTCTTGGCATCTCCGGTTTTCAATGTCAACTGGCTTTTAAAAGGAGAAAGCAAAACACAGACAAGTATCGTAAGACAAATTTTAAGGCACATAGAAATGAGACAGCATTATGCAGTGGAGCATTCAGTGAGAACTTGCGATTGTATGTACTGGTGTTTCTAGGTACCTGAAATAAATGCGTTTTACAATGCGAAAGGGAAGAATACCAACTGTAGGCTGATGGAAAATAGCATACAATCTCTATCTTCCGTCGCAAATGTTCTATATCCCCGAAATGTCGTTCTTCTCCTTTAAACACTCCTTATGCTTCTGAATTCTTGGAATATTTGGAGCATACCTAAGCAACTCTCATAGCAGACCTTCTTTCGCGGCATGTCTTCAGACACTTGAGATTCGCATATTGTGTTTCCATAGCGATGGGAATGAAAAATCCTTCGCACACTTACAGAGCGCGCTGTAATGTCCCGTCCCTTGAAAGTGTTGTCCCCTTCCTCACGTGTCCTTATTCCGCTTCGGTAACGCTTCGTGGCGTGTCTGTCGTACTTCTCGGCTTCATTGCCCTTTATTTGCGAGGGAACCCCATTTGTCTCGAGACACGCGTGTTTCTTATTTGTCGTGGTTTCGTTTGGTGGAAAACAATCATATGGTGTTGTGCACGCGTGTTCGTTGGTGCGCAATTGGTGTGTAGCGTTTTATTGATGATTTCGTTACGCGAGATGAAAATCAATTTAAAACTTTTCTCCGGTGGTATTTTGAATGCGCAAGGATACGGAATACAGTTCCCCGAGAGAGAAATGACGTGTTCCTCGTAATGTACTGTCTTATGGACCAGTGCAAATGTGAAATTGAAGATAGCAAAGCGGAAAAAGACAAAGTAAATGCAAAATGTTCCCTATTGTGAGTAGTAAAGCTGTTACTGATGTTTGGTGCCTCCAAATTGAAGGTGTAATGTGCTACTCCATCGGTATTTTCAGAACAAAATTATGCCACTGAAGCATGAGTTTTTGAGGACCACCTTCCGAAGGATTGATCTTTTATATCTTCCTTTTTTTTAGTGTTTGATTTGATTTTGCATCGTGAAGAATAGGAAGAGCATGAAGAAAGATGCGAGCAATGAAAGGTTCGTATGAACTGGATCCTATGTAAATAAATAATAAACTTAGGAATGTATCTCGTCTATTGATTTATGACCAGGATAGGAAGGAAAGAATATCGCAAATCTTTACTAGAGCACATTATAATACTGCAAAAGAGGAAGGTAGAGTAAAGAAATATGTCTGCCATATAACTGTTTTGCCTCTCAACGGAGGTTGCAAAAATTCGTTCGATTTGGAACTCATCCGTGCGATGATACGCAATTTCGAAGGACTGCAAATGCTAAGCAAAAGTAAAGTCAGGCTTTAACCGGAAGGGCCTACATATGGAGAAACATTCCTCGTAATATCCGAACCGATTTACGGCACAACTAGCATACCTTTCCTAATGGGTACCTACCTGCAGGCCGCACGACGCATTGTTTATACAAGGATATTCTATCAGACATAAAGGACCACCTCCTTGGGAAGGAGAGCAAAATAAACTTCAAATGAACTTTGCAAACATTCCATTCTTTCATGCCCGGGTCCGTTGTACGGTTGACAGATTGCAGTGATTGCCAGCTATTGTGCTATAGTGAAGCAAGTTTTTGCTACTGGATGCGTCTCGGAGAATCGTAGCAGTGAAGCCTGTGGAATGAGACAGACCGAAAAATGCGTGCGGACATTCCACGGAGCAAAAACCATGCCAGGATTGTTGGGGTGAGATGCAAACTTCATCCCATCTCCTGGCAGGCTTTTTCAGTAGAGAATGACTTCGACCAGAATGAATTTTAATATTGAAAGTTCATGATGAAAGTTTTTCAATAAAATTGACCAAGTTTTTTCCCTCGTTTGCATACAGGACAGGTGAAAATTCGTTAAAAATATCCATTGTTTATATCAGGTGATGATTGTGCTTAAGAACATAAGAGCAGTTTTTCCATAGCGTTATATTTGTTACACGGACGATATCGTTTTTATTAATTCTCGTGAAATTGGCAGAATGTAGGATGACATCATCTGCAGCCGACTAAAGTTAGAGTTTGATGGTTATATACTTAAAACTGTTCCATTTTAAAACGGTTGTTGTCGTCCTGAGTGTTGTAAAATCAGTAAAATAATTTCGTTTCTTTAACCTTGATAACCTTTCCCAAAATCTTTTCTGTGCATTGCTTTGAAGAGCGACGCGATAACGATTAATTCTTCATGAGCATTCAAATGATGCCCATTGTACGGAAAGGAAGTTCCAATGCAAATGCTTGTTTGCTGTTAAAAATTACATCAAAGTATTACAATCCACCAACGGCAGTTGCGAATGCCACGTGCTCTTCCGGAGTGAGAATTTTCCATCCGAAGAGACCGGATTCCGTTGCGTCGTGTTTTTATAGCCTCATAAAAAGGTTGCCGATGTTATCAGCAACGCCTTGGCGCGAATGCTTTGCAATTCAGATGGATTTCGGCGGCCATTTGTAGCGCCTGCACGTTCCCTAAGCTCGGAAGCAAATTTACAGCTCACGTTTCACCGAAATGCGTTTACTTTTGCACTTGAAGGTGCCACAAGATTTCCACAATTAACCTGATTTGTCAGAGATCGGAATAAATTTTCCGAGATGCCACGCAAATGCGTACACAGATAAACAAACACGAGTTTTGCCTAGAAGTTCTAATCTTTGGCTCTTTCACTTTCACTCTTCTGTTGTGTTTAGCACCGGGGAACTAATCGTATGCCTTTTCTCTACTTATCGTTTCAGGTAACGTTGAAACAGACTGGCCCAGCAGCGACTGTAAGCAAGGATATTCGAATGCAAATACCTTGGGAACTTTGGTATCTCACATTGTTTGATGATGCTTTTTTTCATCGTACGTCTGTTACCTTTGAAGCAGATAAAGAACAAACTGAAAGTGAGACTGAGCGATGTAGAAGATCTATGCATTCGTAGTGAGTGAACCATCGCACAGCGGTATCTCAGCATAGTATCATCAAGAAGGCCATGAGTGTATATTCATTCTTCCCATTGATTGAGGGTTTAGATGTATGCAATGGAGCTTTTCCTGTCAAAGATACAAATTTATTCAAATTGTGTGGAAAAGTCTCCCAGCTAAGCCCTGGAACTATTCCAACCATCAGGGTAGGATAAATCTAAACATCATAGGCATCCATGGTGGCATATAGTATTGTGAAAGTCAAACAAAATATGCGTACGATGAAGACTTGGTAAGTGAGGATGGCAGTTGGTTGGGTGGCTCCATGTATAATTTCCATCCTGCCTTACGAGCCTCATCGTAAAGAAGGATGACATTGCACAGGCCACATAGGAGCATCGTGCGATGGGCGAATTCGGTTGTTATTTGCCTTAGAGTTTTCCCGTCACAAGTTCCACTGGGCCTAGAAAGAAGTCGTTCGCAAAATGTGTCTGCTGGTTCGGTCAAGGAACTTTTCCCTTACGCACACAGATTCTAAGGTTGAACAAGGCTGACAGATAACTGTCTTCGTTTTAACTTTATTAAGATATTCAAATCAGTCCTGCCGAGTACTTGTGTCTCATGTCAGGGCGAGTTGTCTGTCCTTGCTTTCTAATCCGAAGCAACGGCCACTTACTGCTGCCCGTACTGGTCCGTGATTTTGCAGAGCTGGCTCAAGACAGATAAGAAAAAGGCGAACTCAAAAGTATGCTGGGTGATGGTATCGGTCGGGGTGATATTATTTTGGGCATTTTATGTTCGTTCTTGCTGGAACACATTTAGGACGGTGATTAGATTATGAAGTGGTTTGAAGTCAGGAGTTGGTGGTAGTTGTGGAGAGTTATGAGTTACGAGTGTGCTGAATATGCAACAGAAGCAGCGCGTAATGAACGTCGACCATGTAGTTTCACCAAAGTAGAGCTAACTAAATTTACGACTTAGAGTAAAAGTGGTCAGAAAGAGAGGGTGCAGCACGGCAACCTTCCGAAGGATAGTAAAAAGTACGACGATGTAGTAGGAATGGCAAGTCGTTTGTTGGCATCGTTGAAATCTGAGATATGCAATAAACAAAATTGATGGTGAGAAGTAACTTTTGCATACTTCTTCTGTTGTTGTGAAATACAGTAATACAGTGTTCAAATGTATTTTTTGCGCTGATTTGCTCTAAGATGAATAATGATAATGAAAGAAATGAAGAAGGTTGTCGGCATTAGCCATCGGTGCGTATGTTTATGATGAAAACTCAGAAGAAGCTTACCAATTAGGAACATCTCAATGCACACTAAATGAACAAATGTACGTGTAGCGCCTGATTGGTTGGGAAACAGCTCTGCAAGAAAATGCCTCCAAGGAGTGGTAGATTAAAGGGCAGGCTGAAGAGGATTTGGTGACAAGCGTCGACGGCTTTACCGAGCCTAAATTTAAGATACAAGCTGTACTAGATTACAATGTGCTTTCGGTTGCCGTAGGCTTCATATTCTCTTCCCATGTGCGCCACTGGCGGTACGACGTTGAGGGCCTGAAGTGATGATTTGATTGGGCTTGTTTGAAGTTGGGATGCTGCATGAAAATGAGATTAGTATGCGGGGTCTTGTGACAATCGATGGCCTACTGTCCACGCTTACACATCGACTGGTGGTTCAAAGGAATCGACGGTTCCGGTACTTTCTAATTATGTTACACTGAATTACGTAGTGTAGTGTGGAGTAATTTTCCTGTTTTTGAGTGTTTGCGGCATGTCAGACAAGGTTGGTTACATTCCTTATCTGTATTTCGTTCACTTGGAGAGAGTGGTCGAATTTTGTTATTGTTGGTTCGCCTAGTACCAGTGCGGAATTCTATAAAGTAAAAGTCTGAGTTACAGACCTTTACTACAGACTGCTACTCAAATTTTAGAAGGTGTGATAGACCTTAATGGTTGATCATGTATTTTTGCGCCAGTAGACGTTATTTGCATTGAAATGTTTTAAGTGTATGGGTACATTTCGGTGCTGAGATGACGAGACTTATACTGCATACTGACTTGATTTGCTTCGTATAATATTTTCTCTAAATTTTAAGAATACTTCATCAGTTTAGTTGCTCAACACTCACAAATGTTGTTTGCATTCTTGACAATGTGGTTATTCATGAAGAATAGTCTAACGGAAACGATCATTTCCACGAACGAAGGAAGATAATCTTCAATTCATTAACCCCCATGGAGGGTTCTCTCAATGTCTCACACACTGATCCCAAACTTGCCGGTCAGATATGGGTTCCACTTGTAGCGGAAACAGTACAAAGAAAGGGAGCTACAGGGCTTTTTATCATATGATGGGCACGCTTATGGCCTCCAGCGTCCAAGATCAAACTGTCAGAGTAATTGAATATATGATTAATCGCTTCCCATTAAAGAATGCGGCTGTCAATCACGGAGCAGATAGCGGGTAAGGTCGCATAGCTGATCTGTGTGGTTCTTGCCATATGTGGGCTGTGACGTGGGAAAATAAACATGGCTTGGCTCAGGTTGATCTGGGAGGTGAAATGAATTGTGATTCATCTCCGTGAAGAGAAGTATCTCTTACAAGCAATTCAATCGATGCTGCGCGTGAATTCATTCTTGTGAATGATGATCGTTGCTGCTACTCGATACGAGGTATGTCGTTTGAAAGGAAATATGTTCTTATGTGAATGCAGTTATGTGCAGCTTTGTTTTCTTTGCAACGAGAAGTAACAGTACACTTCGGACCAAGGAATTTGGTAAACAAAATCATTCTCACGAAACAAAGGCGTTCGTTGGATGTTTACGAATGACTTACATTGCTTTAGCACATTTAGAATGTTTTGGCTACGTAGGTTGATATTTGAGTGCTGTGAACGTTAGTCTCTGTGAGCATTTTACTGCAAATGATGTTGTTTGAAACATCTTCGTCCATTACCAAGAATATTGTTGAAAAATGAAACACAAGTAGGTTTGCTGGACATAAATGCAACGAGTTGCTGTTGTTTAGATGTTGATTTCGTTGGTGATGCTTTGTCCCTCGATGGGAAATATTATTTTGAATGTTTGGAAACTATGAAAATTGATCCATTTGTTTTATGTACTGTAACATTGGGGCGGTGAAACGTTTATGGAACTACTTACATCTGCTACGTTGAGTTGATTAATTGCGAATTAAATGCTTCCTATTGATTGCTTGTTACTAAATGATTTAAAATCTTACTATCCTCAGTCGTTCAGTAGCCATAGCACCTTGTGGTATGATAAATCAATCAGCTCATTATACAAGTGCTAATTTAGATTCTATAATAATCATAACCTTATAAACACAGTTACTGCAAACCCTTTTCCTTGTCCCTTACAGCGGATAAATTGGGTCTACTAAATGAACTAACTTTCCATGACCCATTTGAACTCGATTATTGGTGTCGTCCAAAAGTTTTAGGAGCCACAATCAAGTCCCGTCAAAGTTCGTCAGGCTTGAAAAGTGAACTTAATTTACTATTCATTATCCCTTATAATCTGACCTTTCTCGGACTACATCTCTAGCATGTCACTTGTATGGTGGCCACTATCTTCCCAATGAGTTGAAGTCCTTTCTTCGGATACATTCTTTAAGAAGAAGTCAAGCAAGTCATAGTAAGAAGCCGATATACTAGTTAGTTCGACGACTTGTAGAACTTTCACTTTCGTTCCATATGCAAACATTCTCTGCATCTAAAGATGGTAACCTTAAATTCAAATACGGGCTCACACCAAATACTACATGGGTTTGTGTGTTGACGGCCGTTGCATGGATAAAATCAACACACTGTTCAAGCGCCACTCGAACAAGAAGATGGAGCGTTTTGCACGTGTTGAGGCGGAGATGCTTTACATATTGAATTAGATTAGAATTAATTCAATCAATTCTTGTCCTCGAGCTACGTGCCGGATTGTAACGAGGTTCACCGCTGTACGTCGCCCGAGGATTGTAGAATGCGACGAGGTTTTGCAATCATCTCGGGCAATAGCCCCAAGACATTGCAATACAGTAGAACGCAGCCCAACCTTCCATGTTGGTTTGCATTTGTTTTCTACTTTTGCTTTTACCGGAGAGCAATTTTCCTCTTTTAGATATACAGCTGTCGCGATTGACCTAGCCAACCTTCTCGTGGGAGGTGATATTTTGAATTAAAATCGTGTTTCCAGGCGATCTTTAATGCATACCACACACCAAAATGACGAGAAACCTTAGCGCAACTATCGCTCATACATGCATAAGACCAGCCCTTAAGGAGTTATTTCCCTGCATTGGATAGTTTTCGTTAAATCGTTACAGACTGATGGTAACAAATGGACCAGGATTAAATTGGATGTGACGCGGATCAATTTATGTTTATTTATTAGTAGGATTATTTTGGGCGAGGCAGCCCTATCATAAGAACTATCAGACATCCATTGAATCCAATACTGTGGAGACTTAAGTTCACAGCCATTTCTATTTCATGGTGGCCATATAAGCAATAGCTTTCTTGACATAAGGGGCTTTATGATACAAACTACAGATCGTAGAAGTTAACAAAATACCTTATGATAGTTAGTGTATTTATAACAACATTAAAACAGTGTTGGTGCAATGCTTCATTAAGAAAGTTTTTATCAGCGTACCTTTTTGCCCGAGCCGATTGAGCATGGAACGAGTCCGTCGGTTTAATTTTAGAGAATGGCCAAAATTTCCGAATGAAGAATGCAGCAATATATTGAATTTATTTCAAAAGAACCTGAAGTATTCAAATAAATTAGAAAAATGCACAAGAAGTTCAGAGTGAACCATTCATGCTATTCTACTCCAATTTCATTCAAGTTAAGCTGCCTTAAGTCTACTGTCAACCATCCCTAAAATCTCATTATCATTTAATTGATATTTTATGTTTGCCTTCTGGCTTTGTGACCCATTGCAATCCGTCGATCTCTCCGGTCGTTTTGGTACAAGACTTTCCTGGTATGTTCCAGTTTGGCATTGTTCCATATCCAAATGTTCATTTTCTGTTTTTGACATGGGATTGCCCATGTGACCCAAAATCGGCTTAAGGATTAGCTGTTGCTCATTTGCTTTGTGATTTCAACGGCATGCCACAAAAAGTATTAAAGGCGTTTCGATCGTTTGATGATACTTGTTGCCATGCTAATGAACATCTAACAAAAAAGGAGATTCAGCAAGCAAAATGTCACATTTGTTCGCATGATTCCTTTGTAGGATCTTTGTTTTTTTTTTTTTTTTTTTCGTTAGAACGGCCTGGCCGTATCGACTTATTTTACCACGTAGCCGGATAGTCAGTCCTTGCTACGGGGGATTGGCCCGGATGGGATTTTGGTCCGGTCCGTTCGTGTGAAGACCGGCTCCGCTACCATCACGCCACCGGGCCGCCAGGATCTTTGTTTTAGGTTTGCTAGAAAAATAATATTCCCAAGGTGCAAAAACATCTACATGGTACGAAAGCAACAGTACATCCTAATTGCCATTTGATTCGGAACTACAGCGATTAGACACAATGTTCAATTAGCAATTCCAAACCAGACAGCTACAAGTGACAGATTATGAATAATATTCACATATGCCTAAAAGATGCCGAAACTGAGGGAGATGGATCGACGCTATCCTTAGTCGGGTTGCAGCAGGAAGCAGAGCAACATTTATCTTCCAACTATGTCGACACCCAAAGAGCAGATGTCTAATGCTCTAATCCTCGGTGTCACTTTATCGGTTCTATCATGACAGTTTATGCTGAATGAGTGTGGTATGGAAAAAAATGTTTCTGTCGGGTTTTCCGAACATTTGCTTGACTCCTCCGATAGTCAAGGATTAAAGAAAAAAACATTTTTCTATTCTGATCGTTCAGTTGACGATTCGTTTCTTTCGGGGCGATGCCACAAAATTTCTGTTGGTTTTTGGTTATTGATCGACTTCGTTTGATTTTCTTCGAATAGCTAAAACGTTGGATGTCAGCTTAAAACCGGAAGGTTTCCAGAGTATTTAAATTTTACCCATGGTCACACAATGAAAACCGTTGGAAGTAAGATTCACCGCAACATTTAATAGTTTTATTGTCCACATTGTGCAAACACAAACATCCAAACCAACGTTGAAATATGGACAAAACATTACGATTGTCAGCGGACGTGGAATATCCATTAGAATAATTACTGTTGGCCATTGGCGAATCTCTTAGCCCTCTCTAGCCGTTGTCCAAAGCTCAAAAACCATTTGCAAATGAACCATTTGTAGCAAAGCATTCTTGACCGTAAGCTTCGCTGACCATCGGTCTGGTGACTAGCATCTGGTTTGGCACACAATACAAACAAAACCGAACAAATTAACCAAACAATTCCCGTTTCATTCTTGTCTCGTGATAAGGAATGTTGTTTCACGGTTCGGTTGTTGTTCATTTCGAAATGGAAACACTCTACAACTCGCATTATTTGTGGAAAATGTAGAATTTTCCCAAACCTTACGTCTTATGGAACACAGTTCAAATTAGGCATTTACCTACTTCAAAGCGTCCTTTCGTTATTCGACATGTTTACTGAAATGGTGATATTTATCATTGGAGAAGGTATGTTTTAAAAAAATTTGTTTCGCTCCACAAAAATAAGACCACTGCATAGCTGTTAGCATTTGTGTCTTTAATCTCCTACGATTCACTGATTCGGCTAATTGAAAACAATAGTATTATCATCGAGAAATTCCACAAATTTGCCTGTTGCTACTTCAATTAGTATAAACATCAACCTGAGCAGTTTCCAATTTCCAAGCGTACAAATACTTGCTTTTGGACGAAATTGTCATCTCTTATTATCCTAACACAGATTTCTTGTATTGGTCGGGGATATGAATTGTGGGGGATAGCAACAGAAATTTGTTTGCGGTGTAATTCGGGAAAGGTGTCCCGTTAAATTACATTGTAAAACGTGCTCAGCAAAAGGTGGAAGGTGAAACCGACGGTAGTAAACCAAACGAACAAAAACTTACACCCAGAAGATATGCCAATCTTCCTTCGGTAACGGTGTTTTACTTCTTTCCGCGACTGGTGAGCCACGAGGCGAAAGCCAGCAGCATTTCCTGCGTTCCAATGATGGTTGAAAGACAGGGCTTTGGCTGCATTTCCACACAGAAAGTGATGGTAGAAAATATTCCCTCACCAATTCCCCTGCACTAGACACAGTTGCCAGAGCTTTTCCACGTACCACGGTATGCGTCTTTGTTCTGGTGGAAGTTTTGCGGGGAAGAAACCATCAAATCACGACAGGCCCCGACAGGTCCCCACACCGAAAGGTGTTCAGAAAGGGAAATGTGTTTTGGTGAAAGAGGAAATTAAAATTCGTTTCTAGACGACGCCCCTACGGCATCGACGGTGACAACAGCATCGCTGATAACGATGATGACGACAAGGACGATAGTTGGATGGCGATAAGTGGTAACGCGTGTGGGGTTGTCGCTTCGAGCTTGTTCTCCCTTTGTGTACTGTCTTTATTTTGCGCGAATGGTCCCAATCGATTGTACGTAAGAAAGCAGTTCTTTCTTTGCGGTTCTAGCAGAGTCCTTGAAGGAACACACTGGAGGTGTAGCTCCGAGAAAGTAAACACGGTAGCACTCTGCACCATTGTATTATTTTGTGTTGCCAGTGTTCGTGGTTTGAAAGAGAAGACTAGTGCACAATTTTCATTATCCTGGAGTAAAAGGGCCACGAATATCTTGAGGCAATGTTTGAAATTTCGTGCTGTGGAAGCGTTATAAGCGTTTACAGAACTGGAAGCGGGTGAAAGGGCGCGGACAGTGTTATAGCATAATCATCATAAAATTGATACCCATACCAGCAATTTTCCGGAACTTATTTGCCAACGTCTGTAGTACTATTTTTGTGGTAAAATCGTTCCCAACGTCTAAGTCCTAAGGATGAAGAGAGAATGTAGGGAAAAAATATTCGTTTTATTGTTTTTCTTCTGGCGGAAACAGCTTCACCTTTCACCAAAGAAGAATGAACGAATGATTTGAAAGGGTTTTGTTTGGTAGAAGGTGTTTCATTTTTGCTTTGGGGTGGTTCTGTTCTTGATTGGAAACAAGATTAAAGCTAATTTTAATCGAAAAATGTATAAAATTCGATCTTTTTCCTTTAGCGTGGAAGCACCAGCACAAACCAATATGAAAGAAATAAGCATTTTGGCAAAGTATGCTTCTTCAGAAAGCTTCTGCTTGTTTGCTGCTTATCGAATGCTTGCAATAGTAAATAATTAGTTCGTACAAACTCTTGCTGCAGGATATTTCGTTTGATCTGGTCTCCATAATGGTTCAGAGAAATATGATTTTTTTGCATGATTTTGCGTTTAAGAAGTTTAAGGGATCGTATCATTCTGTAAATCGGCTTTTCAATTTGGTCTTTTGGTTTTTGATTAGGGAAAGTACAAAAATACATTTCAATACATTCTGTAAATACAGCACAAAATACATAAATTTTTGTAAATACAGTACAGTACAAAAATACATTCTGTAAATACAACTGTAGAATGTTACTTGATCGAAAATCGAAGCCATTGCGATGTGTTTTTGCACCACGAGAGTTCATGCTCATCCTTTTGACCATTTTGACTGTCCGTAGTTTGTCCATCGTAACTTTAAATTCAAAAAGTTTCACGACACGAGGGATTATTGCCAAACTTGATCGATTCCTTCAAATGAAGTTTCTTACTACCGGTATGATTGAGTTTGGAATCTTTTCATTACCGAATTGAACGATAAGTTTTTATCCTTGTATCGAGCGTAACTTTGCGCATTCAACCCAATGGACCAATTCCAACTTACCGACCAATCAACTGAAAACTTGGTTCCGAGAATAGGTTCATGATCTGATCACAGTATTCCAATCTTTGCACTGTTATCCTGTTTAAAAGTGTCCAATCGAGGTTTTTAAGATACGCATTGGTTTTATCATCGTACATCCCATAAATTAACGGCTGTATCGAATAGGAACAGTCGTTGCCAAGATGCGTATAACGACTTAAACCAATGGTCAAGTCTGGTGTTCTGCTAAAACCCGCATTATTTACAAATAATTTGCTATTTAAAACATTAAATTCGAAAGTACCGTTTCAAATGAAGCCAATTATATCATTTAATGAGTGCTGGAGATTAGCTGTTGGCAAAACTTATCGTATGATAATGCATCTGAAACTATAAAGGATGAAAACAAACTTTATAATCTTATTCTTATCATCTTACAGAGAAACCTTCTGAGAATATTCGTTCGTAGTTTGATGTTTTATGGCAATCATTACCAAACTGTTTATCCCTACCATGCATTCATCCCATTCATTTATTGAGTAATTTTTAAAGGGTCAAGTTATCACCCAGACGTTTCGCAGCGAAACTCACAAACAAACCAGCCGAGAGCGAAAAATGTCGAAACCGATGATGGCCAGAGTGAACTCGAGCTGGGGGAAAACTGCGGAAAAGCTGTCAAAGGAAATGGCCAATTTGAACCGACCAAAGGGAATGCTATCTATAAATAAGCACCCGCCTCTTCAACCGAGTGCAAACGGGAAATACGTGGCTGTGGTCGAGTTTGTTTTATGAGCTGTGTTTTCTGCAATAAAGATAAAACCGAAATAAATAATAACGTTCACTGCATAAATCACACACAAATAACAGCATCAACGATGGACGGAGCACGGCTATAATAGTATCAAATAGGCCATAGGAGCGTTTATAATTTGCCTACACCAGCAACCGTACACGGGAAGCTGAGCTGAGCGAGGTAGAGATAATGTGGGTTTGTTTTGTTGCAGCACTATTATGGCCAGGCGCGAGAGCAATATGTTGCACCAACATGCATACCGATGAGTGTCTGTGGATTGTGGCCAGCAGCCATTGGAGCAGATGTGCGTGCTCGGTTTCGGTGTTCCCGAATGCAGTGTCGTTAGGCAAATGTCTGAGAATATTTAACAGTTTCGCCTAACGAGATGAAACAAACTTGTTAAGGGATTTATTCCGTGAATACACCGCAATGGTGGAAATAGACGAGAACGGGAAAGTAATTTTTTACCCTAAATTTATGACCTCTCGCGTTGTAGAACACCTTCCACTTTTTCTTTTGCATTTTGTTGAGCAACTGAAATATTTTCGAGGTCGTACAGTCATCGCGATACGGGACGGAATTTAGCGCGAATTGTTATGATGACCATTAACATTCCAAATGGAACACATTTAACATTAAGTATTTATTTGAATTTGTTTTGTTTTGTAGTATTGAGTGCAAGTAATGGACGCGCCGTGTTGAAAATAAAGAAAAATCTTCATGAATTCTTGGATCAAATGGGTCAATTCAACTTATACTCATGAAAATCGGCCTAATAGCTATAAAAAGGTAATATCTTGATGAAAATTTGCCAGTGTTTCAGTAATAAAGGGTGAATAATTTATTCCAAATACAAATTAAATTAAAATCCGTTCAGTGCAGGGCAACTTTATTCTACATTACAATAGATTTTTAGTACTAAACAATTTCTATTGTTGAACTGTCAGAGGACACACGACTTCTATTGTTAAAGTCTAAATATTTTGAATTACCAGTTATCCGACAAGATATTCAAATTAACGCGTATTTCACTGTTGCCTCGCATAGTCTGAAATATGCGTAACCCTTCTTGCGCAGTAACCCTTCCAACGACATGTCACGTCAACCCGCACGTAATCTCTGTAATGTGAAGCCAACAAACCCTTTTTAGCCAGGGGAACAAAAGAATTTAAGGTGCTTAGAAAAGTGAATAAGTTTTTATATAAATTTCTTTCAGAAAGACAAATTATACAAGAAGAAAACGGATGATGCTTTACCAACTCCGAATGGTGAAAATGTATTTTCATTGCGAAGGAAAAGTTTCGTGAAAAGATAAACCAATTTTTCAATGCTACTTGGAATAAACCAGAGCGATTTTCGTAGAGAAACATCGTTGATTCGTTCATAAACCAAGGGGAACATTTTAATTGCATTAGCGCCCTTACCATTCGAGTTGTTCAATGGTTGTGCATACTGTCATAAGGACTAACAAGGACATCCACCCTTTAGAATACGGAAAGCGAGACAAAATTTCTAGGCGAAAAGGATTGACAATGAGTTGTTTAACGGCTTAGCGTTCTATCACGCTCAAATTTCGTGGATAACAAACGCGTCGTATGTTTCATGTCGGACAGAAAGATGTACAGATATGCGGAATGCCTGACTTTTCACTTACCAAAGGATGAAGAATTTGTCGAAAAATCTTTATTAATTTGAAACGGATCGATTGTCGGATAGAGAAACTGGATCGCGTACTGCATTAGTTATTGTAATTTAAATATGAGTGAATATAATTGAGATTGACAATTAATCTTAAGCATTTTTTTACGAAGGATGGGTTTTTTAACTCAAACTCTTTAAAGCTAAGTTCATAAAAATATGTAACAACTAACATCACCGCATCGGATAATTATAATGCTTTAGGTACAAGCAGACCTCTCATTTTATTGCAGTTCCTGTCAACGCTACTTCAAGATACTGTTGCTTCACGCTGCATTAGTACTGAAAATTGAATTATTTGATAAATATAAATTAATTTAAATTATTATTATTATTCGTACTATTTGTTGATTTCTTTCAAAAAATTTAAATGACGTTGGTTTGCTAAGGGTTGATAGTTTTGCTTTGGACTTTTGTTAGAACCAGGAGTGTTTTCAGAAGTGCAATCAACACCATAACAAATAATATAAGGCTGACATCACAGATAGTGCGTACTTGTACCGGGAAATACATATTCTTTGAACGTATGTTAAATTTTCAAAATTAATTCAAAATTAATTCATTTACAATCATAATTCAACTTCTTTGTTGCTGCTATTGAATGCGTAGGACCGTACCATAACCATTGTCTAGGAAAGTGGTCTAAGGCAGTAGTTGGAAGAAATGGAAATAAACGGTAAATCCGAATCGGAAAGAACCTCGGCAGCAAACTCAGACAATCCAAAGAGGAAACAGACCTCGGAGCGTTTGTACAATAATGCGGCAAAAGGCTTATCCAAACGGAAACCGAACTCATCCACGGCTAATTCAACTGATCTAGCCTGTTTGATGTTCTCCCTGCTTCAAATTTAAGACCCAAAGGCAAAACTCTTTTTTGCCACCGAAGAAACTACATTTTTGGGAGTGCGTCTGTTTTGCTTTGTCGTGACTGTGGTCTTTTTTCCGCCCACAGGGGGATTGAGTGAAATAAGTAATTTGATGTTGTTTTGCCAAGAAGATTTTGCTCTTGAAATGCGTTTTTGTCCGATTAGGTCTCAACTGAGCCGGTTTGAGTGATCCGTTGGAGGCGTGTGGACGGATGTTGTTCTACGAATATTTCCCGAGCGTTTGGTTCGAAATAATCTAAGATAAGCAAACGAACGAGAGCTGAAACAGAACGGTTTGACTTTCAGAGTAGATGATTTCATCATGTTGAAGATGGTTTTGTCTTTTTTCCAGCATCATGGTTGAAATATATTTATAGTCCGTATATCTCCATCGTAGCATTCCGAGTGCAGACACCCCAAGAACAATCAGCAGCTGAACCCGATTCGAAATGGTTGGATGTAGTTTCGTACGCTATGGCTTAAACTCAAAATTAAATACCTTACTTCACTATGCAGACACACAGCAAAGCAGTTCCAGTGTGTTTTGTGCCAGAAGTCACACAAACAAGAGGTGAAACAAAGACCTTTGTAACTGATGCTGCAGAGCATCTTCAGAAGCAAAGCACGCGAATGCGATTTGAACATTCCGGGCATAAGTACGCTCTGGGTTTTCAGGTTGGATTTTATCTCTTTGCTGTTGAGAGTGTGTTTCTTGATTAAGGTTTTCTGTGGAGTTGTGCAGGATTTGTTTACCTTCAAACATTTAAGAAAACAATCTTCATTTTATGCAAACGGATGAAGGTGCAATGCTATTTCAGAACTTTCTTGCATAACAGCGATGACTCTGGAAAATTTATTCGATGGAATGTTCATTACTTTAGGTATAGTTTTTAACACCAAGAAAGTTATACTACGTATTTACAGCATTTATATTTGCTCTCTTACCAAACGCTACACAATTGCTTGTATTATGACTTTTATCAGCATTATTACATTAACAATTTACAACTTTCCAATCAAAGGGCTATCGGTCCCATTCATTGAACATGTGTGTTAAAAGTTATGTTAGTTATGTTAATTATGTTGTTATCTTCTCATGTTTAAATTTCATACAACGTGAACATCGTAATGGCGAACAATGAACAGCAAAAACGTGAGAACCCGTCAGAACACGCAATAGTTTTCTGATTACGTCTTTATCCTCATAATCCCCACATCCTTCTCAGTGACAGGCCTTAATCCCATGTTCGTGAAAAGAAAAAGAAACCATAAATGGGTAGAACAAAAAAAACCTAAATGCTGTAAACAAAGACAAGTGGGGCATGTCAGATTTGATGTTGTTGCTTGTCAGTTCGTCAAAGTGGACGAGTTTTTTACATAATGCTTTGGCAAACACTTTTTTTTGCTTTCGCCAACACAGAAGAAACGAAATGGCGATGCAATGTGTGTCCCTTGAATCTTTCCTGGTTACCAGCACGGACGGGACACTCTTGTTTAAGGCCCAGAACTGCCAGCTAAAGTTTGGCGAAAGGTTAATGTAAATTTACTCTGTAAAACAATGGCAAATATACCCAACTCGGTGGAATGTTGAGCAATTAGCGCTCGGTTGAGTATGGTGCATGGTGTGTATGTACACAGGCCCTCATAATACGGTTAGTGCACACAACGAGAAGCGTGAAAAGGACTGCGTCTTTCGTTGGTTGGTCTTTATCCCTGAAAATTAGTGCCTCTCTTAGGACACGTAACGAGGAACGGTTGCACTGGATACACGTTGTTCGTCAACTTTACGTCCACGGTCTAATGCTTCACTCAAATACCTGGCTGTAGTTAGCTACGTCATTACTGAACTACGCAATACATTGCGAAATTTGCTTCCATTAAAAATTCAAGAACAGAATCAACCATGAGGAAATCACGCGCCTTCTGTTTACAGATGCCACGCACAAGCCGTGCGTGGATACGGTTTGAAATAATATTTTAATAATTAATCCATTACGTTTCCCAAGAACAGTTCACGAAAACACTTCAATGTGAACCCTTCCATCCGACCCCGTGGCTTGAAGGGCGTGCGGCACGGTCTTATTACTACACGACTCCCTGCACTGCAGCATCTTCCCTTAGGTGAATCCAATTATCTGGTTTATGTTGGATGCGTTCTCTATTTTTACTACTACCCAAAACGATCCCAGTGGCCTGCTGATGTTCCTCTCAAGTTTATCTGGCCACAATCTGGCCAGCACACCCTTCGTGTTTGTTGCGCGGCGAAGGAAGAAAAGGATTTCCAGAGGTCGGCACTCCGCTGTGCACAAACGGAGTCTGAGCAATCGAGAGTGGCTTTTTGAGTGAAGAGATTCATCCCAATTCAATCATTAAGCAAACATTCGACCCTCCGGTAGCACATCACATGCACGGTGATGTGGTGAGAAAGAACATGCTTCTGTTCGCTTGGAAAGACTCAAACCCACCCATCTACCGGGGATGGAGTGGTTCCAAATTCGAGTGCATCCGATTTAATGTCCGGTCGTGGTTGTCGGTTGCGATGGGAAGCGTAGAGTACGGAATGGCCACCTTCCTGGGGCTATGCAGTGTAGATTTATTGGAGGGATCCCCGCAAATCATAGGTATCGAAGAACTAATCCGCAACAGTAGCCAGAACGACGGTCCGATTTGAAACAAACCAAGTACAACCTTCGGGCAGCAACTACGGTTGAACTCCAGCGGGAAGATCTGTGCAGTGGAGAACGAGTATTGGTCGTGGCCGGTAGCCATTCCAGTCATCTGCCGAACGTTTAGACCCGCACCCTCGAGATTCGTTGGTACACATCTTCCCTCCGGTAGCATTATGTTGTGTACCTATGGGTTCGACCCGGCATTCTATTGATAGAAGCACGGTGGGAGTAATGCTTTCATAAACAGTGAAGAAAATTGTTGTTTAAGCGCTCCGGTACTGGTGTTGGTCACGTTCACTGTTTAATCTCGTCCCGCAATTGAGCCGCGGCCGTGATTTGTGACGCAAAGGTAGAGACTCACTCGAGGGTGCACCAGGGTACGCAGACTTCCAACTAAAAAGCTCTTCGACACGTTTCGCCTCGAGACGGGGACAGTGGATGCCTATCATGGTGGAACCTGCACTTTGATTGCCGATTGCGTCGTTTATCGTATTTGGTTGGTAGAATAAAGTAGCAACGGTGTTGAAACGAGAGGTGGCAGTTTAGTTTTGGTGTTGTGCTTCATGGGGTGGGTTGGTTCCGCTATTTAACTTCAGTTCGCAAGTAAAAGTATTGCTTTTTAATAATCTTTGGAGACCGATTCTCCACAAGCAAATAATTTCTTCTATAAAGCATTTTTAATACAAATAAATTGTCTTTTTTGACAACCAAAAACGTACTTTTTAACAACGCTCAGAACATTGCCCTTGGACAGATCCCTTCCAGCAATAGGAGGATGAGTTATAGTGAGACGTGATTTGAATCAGTTTGTGTCATGTTCTCAAATTGCACATCACCCTTGTCATATCCTCCCTGAGGGTTTGTTGCAATGAGGGATCGAACACTGGGAGTGTATCAGATAGGATAAGTTTCACCCAGCGGGAATATTGTTGTGTAGTACTTCACATAACATATCGTAGATGCTGTGATAAATGTGTATCCTCGATTGCAGTGAAACGATAGAGCACTGCATGCTGCAAATTCTTCGTTGCTGATGACATAATTAAATGATTGTATATGCGCTAAAGGAGCGTCAAGGTACGTTGTATCATATTCCACTTCAAATCGGCTTCAAGACTCAATACTGCAAACGCAGACGTGCAATTGAATGGGAGGCATACCGCAGAACAAGTTGACATGATTATTTGCAAACACATGTATAGAGACATTTAAAAACATTTCACAATGTAATTACATGTAGGAAACCTTTGCATCATCGTACGAAGGAACAACATCGACGCAACTCTATGTCGCTTGGTACAGAGCAAGGGCAGGACAAACTTTCTTGTTCTCTTTGATTACCCACCGACGTTCGGAAGCATAGCTGCGTGATGCGGCACACATAAACAAACGCTCGATACGAAGTGATGGTGTTGTATGATAACGAAATAGCACGCAGGTCATGATGAAGCAATGCTTTTTCTCGAGATGCGACCGGAAGATAGGCCCGTCTGCGAGGGGCATGATAGAACACGAAAAACATAGCCACAGAGTGGTTCGAAATGGCAAGACTTCCTACATTTGCTGAGCTGAACCTTACATCTGCCTGCCGCTGAGTGTGGCCGAAAGTTTCCCTCTTGGCACGTACGCATGTTGAGGGAAATCTTTCTACGTACAAGGTTTCGTTTAGCAGAAAACAACCCTCTCATATTCTACCGTCTTGCGTTGAAGTGCTTCTTGTTTGTTTCTTTTGTCCTTAGAAGAAACCATTTATTACGATGGTGTTTTAGATATAGCGCTGTCCTATCGCCAAATCGTCAGTTTCACTCGCCACCATAAAATGTAAGAAGAAAGAAGTGATACGTTACCGATTTTATGATATCATTTGAAGAACAAAGCAGATGAAAGCACTCTGAAGGCTTTTACCCATATGAAAGCCACGTTTTCCCCTTTTTTACGGCCTTTTTTGACATTAGCAGTGATATGTTTTAATGAGACTACCAGATAAATTAAGCTTACCCAAATTATATAACAGAAAATTTCTTTTCGATTTCTATAACGAAATAATTATTTTCTATGCAACACATTAATAACATATATAAAAATACTGAAATTTTCTAGGATATGTTGAATCTTTTAAGAATTCATAACCATAAAAAACGTGTATCATAACTAATAAAACAAAACTGCACCTTGCTCTTTGAACCAATTAACACAAAACCAGGTGCTAAATGGTAGTATATCGCATTGCAACTTCACATTATAAGTTTAGTAAAACTCAATTAACGGTGAAATATCAGCGAAGGTGTTTTCCATCACTAATTGTAAAATGTCCTCATTTCACGTCGTGACAAGCTAACTGCAGTTGACATAATTTAATAATTTAATTAGTGACTGAGAATTAGTTCCACCATCACTTGATCAACGTTACACACAAAGGCACGAGGGCGAACACAAATTGCACCAAGCTCAAGTGGCGGGCTACAGCATACCGTGCTGCAAATTTCTGCAAGTGAACAGATGTGTGCTACAGTTGTTCTCGCACCTTAATTTAAGTCTCAAAATGGTCACTGCCTTATGGTGGTAGAGGTTTTGTTTTTGGAAATTAAAAGCAGAAATGGATCGAGGGTAAAACTACGGGTTCAACTGCCACAGCAGGCAAATTGGGCTCAGGAAGGATTAGACCATATGTGCTAATGTTTGCCCCGTAGTCAACGGAGCTTGATCCGATTGTGACCGCGTTTGACTCAGGCACCGGTAAAAGCCTTTTATTGTGCGACACGCAAAGTGCCTTTGTTGGCAGTGCGAAAATGTGCGAATTAAAATTATAATCATCACCATTAATTAATTATTTCTCGCAGGTGGAGCGTACAGTGCTGAGCTAGCGTAGGCTAGAGAGAGAGAGAGTAATTCCGCTTGCATGTGGCTATAGATTCGGCGGTGTTCAGTGTTTCGCTGTAATCGGTGAAACGTGTTGCAAAGCGGAGGTGCTGCATGAAGGAGACCAATACGGTGTCGACATTCACAGCAGCAGCAGCAGCATCAGAAGCGTCTAGGGCAACATGATGACCGTACGCGGGATTTGGTCAGCACCTCAGTTTAAAATGTTAATGCTGCTGACCGTGACGGTAGTGTTGGCGTTGGTTGTGCCATCCAACGAGGAACCGTACGGTGGCGGTGGTGGATATTTCGGAGCAGAAACACGATGTCCGCGGCTATGCGCGTGTACTGGCACGACAGTAGACTGTTCGCATCGAGGATTGACCCAGGTGCCCCGGAAGATCCCATCGGAGACCGATAGACTGTAAGTACTGATCACGGTTCAATGAGCAAATTAAATTACTTGAGTTAATATCTGTGAACCATTGCTGCATTTGTATTGCGGTTGGTGAAAGCATTATAATTTAATAACTCAATTTTGGACGTCGGATCAAAAATCAGATGTGGGTTGGAAATACACTATTGGAAATCAACATTTATTCGATTCGAAAATAAGTTATAAAGTTGCGTCTCTTACGCCATACTCGTCACTGCTTTCTCTGGATTATACATTTTATTGTTCCACATAATGCATTGCTCAATAACATCTCTTTTTCAAAACGCATTAGCTTACCATTCTCGGCATCTCGATCACTGGTGTACGGCGGTGCAACTCGTTCACCCACGCCAATAGTATCGTTTTTCGATTTATCCCCGACGAGCACCTTCGCAATGACGTTGTTAAAAAAGGATTGAGGAACAAGTAAATAACTCAATTACGGAACGAGCAAGACCATCACTGTGTGTTGCAGCTCTTCTATAAAAAGCACATGAAACGCATTCCTCGTTTTGCTCAGTGTGTAAATGTCATGTTTTAATCCTTCCCTTACTTTCAAAGAATGTCGCAAAAGTCTGGTCTGTGCGGGATGTGTTCCATGTATTGAGGCACGAGCGGTAGATTTACATCAAACCACAAAACCCTGAGCCAAATAGTTCCACGGTGGATTGGAGATAAATAAAATACGAATTAAAATGTAAAACATACCACAGGGCCGCGTCCACCCACATGAGATCCAACGAGGGTTTTTTTTTGTTATTGACGCGAATTGGTTGTTGACAGACGGTCCGTATGAATCTGTAGCAGATTGTGGTCCTTGGTTGGTTCCTAGAATCGTGGTTGGCTGGGACTGTCGGTAATGTTTTTCATCGCGACGGCTTTTCAATCAGCCGCCACGAAGTCGTTGAAAGGCGTTACACCGGTTGGGATTTATCTCGTTGAATTGTGAGGCGGCGTTTGGCTTCAATCGCACGCCACATGAAGTATTTATTCTGGTAAACTCGATCGACTGGCTGTGGTGAATGTCTATTGAACAGTAAATAAACGGGTCGTTTTTCGATTGCGTTTGAATACATTTAATATATTCCCTCTAAATTTAAAATAAACTCTTCAAGAGAAGGTTAAAATTAAAGCTGGTATTCAGAGTGGTCTAAATTTTGTTCTGTGTCCTGAGAAAAAAAGAAGATTCGTTACGTTATGATGAACGGTAAACTCTGTAGATATGAGTCGATAAAGTATCGCTTTTGTTGCGCGACGGTTGATTATGTCCCATTATCGTCGATTACCATTTTATGGAAACGGTGTTTTTATTGATTTTTTATGAGCTCTCCTCATGCATCCCACGATGATCGCACACACTTGATTGGACGACGAAAGTATGTTGATTCCAAAACAGCAAAAATAGTTGGACAGCAGAAAGGTTGGCTAGTGAGTTGTAGCGGTACATCTACACTAGACGAACAGAGCTCGTGTGTTTGATCAGTCAAACCCATTCCTAAAGTTTGGGCCGGAAAAGTGAATGATCATATTTACATGTTCGCAGCATGATCGTTTGTCTGATCATTTGTCGTTTTGTCGTTGTTGTCATTAACCCCGACGGTGAAAGGGCTTTCGAATTTATAAACGACTGATCGTAAAACCGAATTGACCACATGTAGCAGAAATGCGCGATGAGTGGAACATTTTATTGGGTGGATTCGTAAAGGGAATTGTTGTGTTCGGTGCTCAACAGTTTATTGTTGACAGTGAGGTAGGAGATATACGGAATAAAGTATTCGGATTTGGTTAATGTAATATTGCATCAGAATATTAAATGCTTAAATGCTGCTAAATGCTTAAAAGTCCAGCAGAATTCTCCAATATTTTTGTTTATTTTGTAATGATAGTAATGGTGTTGACTACAGAGAAATCAATTGTCTATCCAATGAAAATGCGAGACTTAAGAAAAAGTATTCAAATTTGCTTGTAATGGATGTAATAGAAAGGATCAAGACCTTATTTTGGCACAACATGTATGGAAACACATTTTCTTCATTGATACGCTCCACAAAAATCCGCTGCAGATGGAATGATGTGCATGATATTTTGTAAAATGTTTGCTGACAAACGATGACTTCAGCAGAAAAAAATCAATCGGTTAGTGAAACTGTTTGGGTTTTGTTGTGCTAATAAAAGCTTCTGAATTTGGCTTCTGACAGGTCTGAAAAGATGAGCTTTGTGCAGGACGAGGAACGAAAGTCAAGGCTGCCGTCCAATATTCTTTTCATGTCGAGTTTTGCCTCATTGTGCCATCACTTTTGATCCGTTCTCACGTCGTCAGCTATGACCCATCCAATTTGCTGTCTGCACCTTGTTAACAACCAGTAGTCGTGGCAAATCGCACACAAAATTAACCCAAACACGAACCATGACTTTAAACCTCAAAATAATCATTTGGTTGAATAGAAGGTCTCGATGGTGTTTTTTGCGATGGTTATTGTATTCATAGGAACGACAGGGGAGGAAAAAGCAGCTCACCCATAATCGACAGGAACGAACCTCCTTCATTGGAGGCAATGTTCAAAGTGCAGAAAATGGTGATGATGAAGCACCGACATGACACGCAACAAAATGTCTGTTCATAAACGGTAGATGAGTTATGGAGAGTTTTATTGGTCTCATCGATTAGGGGCGATGTCGTGCGCGCGTACCGATCTCAGTTGTTGGCGTTTTATTTTCGCCTGAACCCAGCTAACCTGTCACAGCATGGACGTCTTTTTCACTGCAGCTCTTTTGTGCATCCTTTAGCTAACACTTGGGTGGTCTGTGGAACACAAGTATGAAAACGAACCGCTTGAACACGTCGATGGTTTGTGCCCCCAATGAGCATAACATAACACGAAGCACTGCTGTGAGGCAACTTTCCGCGGACATGGAGTCAAAATGGAAATGTCAAGCGAGACCTCGAGTCGGTGAAGGAGGTTTGCCGCAACAGTTGACATGTTCATCCATAGGGCGTGAATAAAGATAGAAAGCAATAACAAATTCTGTTCGTTTTGCTGCGGCGATGTTTCATGGATATATTTTTATTCGTTTTGGCTGTCTATACATCTCCCGAACGTGTTGAGTGAAAACGGGAGATTATTAAACTGAGCTTGAGGCTGCTCATAGCCAGATGATTTCCCGAGTGATAAAATGCATTTCATTTTCTCTGGTGCAGTTTTGAGCTGTGTGTAAAACCATTACATGCGCTTCAATCAACAAAAGAGACAATGACCACGGCGACGATGTTGTCATTTTTTTGCCATTATCCTTTGCTTTAAAGTTCTCTTTCGTGTAGCGCCCACCCGGGAAAAACAAACCTCGTAATAATATGTTAATAACATAATTACGCATGCTGATGTGTGGATCCTATGTTCATGCATCAATTTTCAGTGCTATTCCACTGCCCTTTCATTTACCGTTGTTGCATGGAGTCCTTTGTGTCTTCACTAACCGCCAAACGAAATCTGCGGTATGTAATTTAGTAAACGATTGATCGTTCTTCTGTACACGACTTTCCTGGTTAATTGTGGCACAGTTTAGCTCGTCATTCCAAAGGCGCAAGAGACCTTTATCTTTTGATTTAGCAACAACCTTTGCGACTCTTTAACCGCTTGAGTTTTCATAATGTTGCAATAAGAGATAACAAAAATGATGAATTGTTTGTTTGTTAAATTTCAGTATTTTATTTTACATTCTTCTTTATTAAGTTGAATTTTAATAAATTGCATGATTTAATTTGATTGCTGTTTTAATCACTTTAGTATTGCGTTTTTGTCAAAAATCTCATGAAGCTAAAAAGAAATCTGCTTGGGAGTACATCGTGTGTAACATTTTATTAAATTAACAACCTTTTTTGATAAGTTATTGAACAAACAACCAAAAATAAATAATTAGTTCGTGTAGCTATTTATGTTGTAAAGTGCAGACAATAAATGTTTTGTGCATATTTTCTACGAGGAGACCATATTTACTATCCCATATAAAAAGGCATTGTTTTTGCTTATTCCTTAAGCAAATAACACCAGTCTCTATTATCACCATCATAATCATTGTCATCATGGTAATTTTTTTCGACTGCGCATATGTCGTTATCCACTACAGCTTTTAGCTAGGATTCCATCCTACCTATCCACGTGCTGTGCTGGGAGATGTTTATCCAAAGGTGAAGTTCTTCGGATTTTGTGCACTATGTAAACTGTGGAAATGGAAAAGGTAAATATGCGACAGTCACTATCAGATCTGTACTCCACCCAATCCCAACCAAACCAATGAAACAAAACCGACTCAGAATGTTAAAATCTCTCATCTTTTGTGGGAGAAGTTTGTTGCGGTTTCGAGTGCTTCGGATGGAAAGTGCACGTGGAATGCGGGATTCTACGTAGCCACTGTCGAATGGCGAAACCCCGTAATGGAAAAGCAAAAGATGGAGCACTTTAGGGCACAGCGTAGATTCTTATCTGAATGGTCGTTCTGGACGATAAGTCTTTCGGTATTCAATTTATACCGTAGACACCCAATCGGAGCAACCTCATCTGCATCCGGTGGGAAGTTACTTTTTCCCGAAACAGGAATCGTTTGTGTAAAGTTTCGCAAACGTTCGACTTCACTAACAAGCTGTTCCATGAATGCAATGGAAAATTGTTGGTGCAAGAGTAACGCCAGTTAGTACTCGGCACATGCTGAATCTGAGCTGATGGGTAGGAGTGAAACAGAATGTTCGTTCCTATCACTATGACAGACCGACGGATGTCATTGCAGATGCACCCTCGGTCGAGTGCTGTAAGTGTCAGACCGAGCTCTGCGGTATTATGTTTGCTAATTCATGGCGTCAGAACTCTTTTACCTTTTTCCCATTTTCCACGCTGCTCGGCCAGTCATGGGACGATGCATCTCAGTTGTGCAGGAAACGATGCAATCCCAGCAGTAGAATCCCTTTAACGGTTCATCCCAAGCGACGCATCACGTAGAATGCGTAGATCCACCTCTGTCCAATCGCCATGAAAGCCCGCATTAGACCACTTTTAAAGTGCACAAATAAGAGCAACTCTTGAGACCTCGATGGTGTTACCGCACTCGGTGTAAAGTAACACTCATTACGTATCCCATTGGTGAGAGGCTCACTCCTGCTCGAGTTTGCAATGAGACAGTAAATAAGAGGTTAACCACAGTTCAGGATCCAACGCATAGACGTCTGAGAGGAAAAGTTGGTCGACCGACGTACGTTGGTACTTAAACTAAGCTACAGTCCCATCCTGGGCTGTGGTAATAATGGTCAATTCAACATTCATCCTTGTTTGTGTCCAAACAGATTCAAACCGTTTGACAAGCTGGACAGGTTGAGCATAGGCGGTGTTTACTTGGAGAAAGCAAAACAAGTGCTTCGGAGTATGGTAAATAAGCGCAAAAATTATTTCGATTGCTCATAATTCTTGCAACATAATCTAATGAAATACCTATTTCATGTTGAAGCTCGAATAAATCTGTTCGTGATGGTTGCCAGTCGGTCAGTAAGTGGCAGATTTAATTGAAGCAAACTTCGCTTAAGCACGTTTATAATGAACTATAAACTTTCCGTCACAGTTTTAGTTTTCCTGACACGAAGCCCCGTACTTTTTGTATTTCGTGACCAAACCGATGTATCAGACCATCACCGATAACATCGAGGGAAAGTCGCTAATGAAAATAGTCATTTGCGCCTCAAGAAATAGTGGCGTAGAAAAGAAAGAGCGAAACACGGTTCTAATTCATTGGATTCTGAAGCAACGTGTACTACTTCGTAGGTCGTTACAGAGCTACGGTGCTGCAGTTTTTAATGCTTTATTTGCAACGTCTAGTGCAATTAGTGAACAATGCTACCAAGGTGTTCTGTACCGATTTGTTTCCGTTTCTTTCCGTGGTGTTGGTTCCAGTTTTTCCAGCCAATGTTAAAGGTAAATGATTGAAGTCACTTGACACATCGGAATGTATTTGAAGCTCACCTTTGATGGTTCGTCTGGGCAAACCTAGGTCCAACAACTAATGCCGGAGCAAAATGGGACAAAAATGAACGCTTCTAGCATGGTGTTTGTTGGAATTTTCCCAGTCACGTCACGATCGGTCAAGCAGCCGGTGTTCCGGTCGGAGGATGTTGAAATGGGTTGACTGGACGATTGATGTGTTCCGAGTAACGCACCAGCAGCAGCGCATTGTGCCCATTGATTGTAGCTAAAGCTCTGTGTTTTGAGCTGCTTTTTAACACGTCGGTGCAACCAGCCAGATGATTAACTTGCCTTCGTGTGCAGAACTCGTCAAGTCCGTCCATGCAGCGTGGAGCACATCAGACACTCATGGTGCGCAAAAAGACCCCGAAGTCATCAGCGGTGTTTTTGCTGGTCTACGCTCCGACTTGACGGTTCGTGTCACAGTAGCTGTTAAACGTTCCGGACCACGAAATCACGCTTTTGAACCTTCCATGCATTTGACCTCCGCGTGTGGGTTGGTTCTGTGGGTAAAGGCTAGTGAATGGCTAGGTTGGATGCTGGGAGACCTTAGACAGGTCCAGCGCGACGTGATGATAGTCGTGTCTCAGCGGTAGTCGTGTGCTGATGGGAGCAAGAATATCGATCGATAGGATTTTAATTAACAATCTGATACATCCAATTACCATCTCAATGAGTCCACTGAGGTATCGACAGTTTGTTTCATTTGGCAGTATTCCTTAATTCTAGTGTTCATGGAACCAGTTGATGGGTTTTAACGGTTCAAATTATTTAGTGACATTTTCGATGCATTCACCTACATTCCCTCAATACACTACAGCTCAATCTCTAGTCTGGTTAGGTTCTGTCATCGCGTTGTTTCGCGATGGAAATTGTGTCCGTTTCAATTATAAAATCAAATATTCACGATGCCCAGTTCCATGTAGCAGTTTGATACAATATGTGTGGTTTATGTGATGAAAGACTCAGTCCAGACGCGAAAATAGTTTGCGTACACCGAGTTCAATCACGTGAATGTCAATTTTCCCTACATTCTCACTCATACTGCAGCATTTGTGAGGAGATTGCAGCGCGGCACATTGGTTATTCGTGTGAAAATCTGGTCACATGTCATTCGCAGCCATACTGACACAGAGCAGCACGAAAGCAAGCCGTGGTAAAAGCAACATGGGCATGAAATAGTCAAAAGTCAGCAACGGAAAATGTGCCACGACAAAAAGCTACGTTTTGGAATGAGTTGTTTGAGCGTTGATGAAATTGGCCTGTTTGAATAGTGAGACTGTGCAGTAATGGATGAAATAACAAAGCGGAAGCATTCAAGCGGGGTCAAATGGTGTTCGAACAAAACCCCACGCAATGTCACCATGAAGAAGCATGGAGTAGTGAAAACGTTCACACGTAAGTACTATAAATACTTTAAAATAAAAGCAAGCAGACTCCATAACAAAATATTGGAGCTCATGTAGCCGACTCACATCGAAAGCTTTATCCAATTAATATAAAATATATATTTTCGTTATGTCGAATGGGGCAAAGTACATTTAATTATTGGTGGATTTTTTTATAGATGTACATAAATGAATGGTTTAAAAAAATAATTGTTATTTCGTGGCAATTTGCTTGTAGTGTTTATTATTATACCTAACCGAAATGTTCATTCTCGGTAATTTAGTGATCAAAGGGAACCAAAATTGTTATTGTCGAATTGTAATCAATCCACAAATGTTACTGACACGTTTTTAGGAAGAACTGCAATCGAATTACAATTGATGAAGTGATGAATTCCAGATAAGTTCAAAGTAAATTGTGTACATTATATTATGGCGTTTTCGCATAGATTTACTAGAAAATATCACAATAAATATTATTCATATTGGTTATGTAAAGTAAAGGCAAAACTGTTTCATCGAAGAGGAGTTTATTGTAATACTACACGTATACTCCAACACGAATACTTCGTACCCCATAAATCAGAGCACAGTTTTTCCTTAAAGCAATTACTGTGGCCAGACGGACATCTTTTCGTGATCACTATCGTGCGTTGCATCGTAAATTTTATCGTGCTCGTTCGTGCATTCGCCAGTACCCAAAGCCCAGAACGGTTGTCGCACGGGAAGGAAAGGTTGTCGCCTAGTTCGAAAGACTTACTGCATTCACTCGATCTACTGCACAAATGCATTTCGCTACTACCGAAGTACGAGGCACGGTGCATATGGAACACACGGCCAGTGGACGTACGCTGCCGTGAAAAGAGTTATTTCAATTTAATTGAGATTATCAAATAGATTTACGATGACATTGGGCAAGGAAATGTGCCACCACGACCGGAGTGTATACTCCGAAAACTGGCAAATAGGTGCGCTGTGACGACAAATTCTGGTTTTTCTTTTCCAATGAATTGACCAACCGTGACTGTGAGTTGGTCTTACGCGAGGAGCTTGAAGCATCATGAAGAGAAGGAAACTACTAAGTGGGTGAAGTGAACGTGAGATATTTAGAGTGTGTAACTCGACTAGTTCGTGATGTTTGTATCGGTTTATTTTTCAATATGTTTCGATGGATCGTGCGGGAGAGCCTGTTCACAGACAGCCACATTTGCATAATCTTAATTAATAGTAATTTGTTGTTTGTACAGCTGATCGTTTGCATTTCAAGGCAGTTGGAATGCAATTCATAATCGTCATGGAAGGGGTGCATTCTCTGGATGGACTAAGCTGTGTCTCTCTTAAATTATACACGTTGCAAGTAATGAGAGGATTCCACATCAATGTCTTCTACTGGAGACTTAATCGATTTTGACAGTAGGAGTGTAGCAGAGACCAAAGTATCAGGTGTGGTACGCTCTTCGGTTCTTGAAGAAGTATATATTTAGCAAAGAATAGTGCTCTCTGCATGTAGATAATTGCTATTAACTTTAGCCACTATAATCCACTTCGCAAGCCTACGAGGCAACAGGATAATTTCGACAGCTTCGAAAAGTGTATTGCAGGCCTTTATCCTGTCCTTCGTGTGATTTTAATACACCCTTTGTGTGGTTTATACTCATTAACATCGGTTCCCTGTAGCAGAACTCGCATTCACACATTTACCTGCAATTGATTTTAAGCTCTTCATTTGCATTATAGCGCACCATAAACCTGGTGCTGCCGGCTATAATCTTAATCGCTAATTACCATGCGTTCTGCTTAATAATATTCGCCGCGTTTTCGCCATGGGTCTCTCTTTCCCGTATTCGTCGCATTTCTACCTGTACCTTTCGGTTCGCGCTTTCGTAGCACGCGGATAGGACGGCGGGTACTTCATATGCTAATAAAGTAATTAAGCAATTGAAAATCCAAGCGCACCCCCCGGCGTCGCATATTGCTAGTGCTCGAGCTTAGTTGGCTGGCATGTCGGTACCGGTTCCATTTCGACTATCACTCCTGCATGTCCTGTTCTGGTTGTGTATATGTCTGTGAGTCGTGTAATATCGTCGTCACATCATAAACTGAAAGCTCTTCAGAAGTGTACTCGAGGAGTGTTTAGAGGACTTTCGGAGAAAGTGCTTTCCGTAGTCGGTCTAACTAAATCCTCTTGCCAGCCTAATGGACACAGGGTGTGTAGCAGTCGCTCATTAATGCACGGTCACGGGACGATGGATTCGTCCGTCCTTTGGTCAAACCAGCTTAGAGGATGGAGTTATATGAACGGAAATCTCAAACTTACTCAAACAAGCCTCACTTAGCCACTTGACCATTGGTGGTAGCTTCTTCCCGGAGCGTATGGTTCAATCTGAAGGCTAGTGGTAACTTTTCGATAGACAATGTTGTTGAGTAGCACCCAACGTACATGAGATAATATCTTTGTTTGAGTTTATCGTAAGCTCTGTTTGACTTATATTTAGCAGCTGAAGGTTTTATGCAACAGGGTGAAAAGAACTTCTATTTTACACCACAATGAAGGGAAACGATCAACCTTTAACGTTGTTCTGCAGGCACTGAATCCATTTAAGCGTTACGAATTGTTACAAGTAATAGAGTTGATGTGATGTAAACATTTATTTTTACATAGGATATCCATGTTTCAACCCGCATGGAGGCATGTACTGGAAAACATGAATATTCGTCTCGTTTTATCACACTGACGAGTAGTTTATTTTTCTTGCGAGGTGTGAAAATGCTCCTCTGAAACACGTTACGGCACTTTTCCTACGCATGTTGCATTATTTTCGCACGATCAATGATGCCTTCCGGCTGACGGTCGTTCCGCGAAACAGCTGGAAGAAATCATCGCTTATTAAATTAAAGAGGAATGAGCAATGCAGGTTGGGTGGTTGGCTGGCGTCGTCAAATCGAGTTAGCGCCAGCAGCTGAAACCAATTCGGAAAGAGTTGAGGCACTACGTGGTACACGTGGCAGAAGAGAAGGTTTGTTGTTAATCATCAACGCATTAGGTACTTTGGACGAGGCAAATGAGTTGCACGAGGTTGGGTCGAGAGTGCAAACACGAGATGATGGTGTTGTTTGCGAAATTCTTTCGTTTGCGCCGGTGGGTTCTGTAGATGCGTATGTGCTCGTTGATTTGTGCGTTGTTTCTGCTTGCTTCCACGAGGCTTTGGTTGCTCCTCTTGTTTTCCTTCCTTTCGCTCGCAATAATTCTGCAACAAGATTCGCAGTTTTTTCTCGAAACCGCTTTGATGTGGCCGGAGAAATTATGTGGCTCATAAAACGCTCATTTTATGGACAATTAAATTTAGCAGCTAATTTCAGCACCTTTCTTGGCTAGGGTGTTCTGGCTGCTGGCTTGTTGATTGTGTTCGCTACCCTAAGAGTTTTTTCGTGATGTACGAAGTTCGACAGAAAAAGAAAAAGTTCATCGTCATTGCAGCAGCGTTAACGATTACAACCTCATCAGCGTTCGCATCAGATCGTAAATGGTCCCATGAGAAAATATTTTTTGATTAGCTGACTAAAGCCAGATGAATTGTTTTTTTCTGCAGAATTATTAATTTTTTCCATAGATAAGCTTCTTTGCTGGACTTTACTAGCAAAATTTAAGTAATATTCTCATCGATTACTGCATGCATTGGGCTTCGGATGCTGAATACAGGAACATCCAAAAAGCTAAAGCAGTAATTTCAAGCTAACTGTTTAATGAGTCTTGTACGTATTAAATGCATCAAATGTTACGGGAACCATTAAAACCCTCCTGATGCTACCCATAGAAACACAGCACAATGTGCAAACGAACAACGGAGATAAACTGAAGCCCGTTGACAAACGACACACCGTTGTTCTGGTGTTCTCACCCGAGGCGCATTTGTTTCGTACTCCGAAGAATCGCAATCTGCAGCAAACAGACAAAAGCATCACCTCAATCAGCATTCTACTGATGTTGTTCAGCTGTTCTCTTGGTTGGTAGCATTGGGACGAACGAGAGGATGTACCACCGTTAACGGAACCCACGAACGAGCTTCTGAGGTCATGTCTGCAAACAAGCGCACAAACGTCCGCACTGGTAAATGTTGGATAGCTACATTGGCGGATCCTTGGCGGGGAGTCTTCCGTTTGTACGTTCTCTTTATTTGCATTTGCAAGTAAGCAAGGTGCATGTAGCCTGAGGGTGTTCAGGGAAAATCTTTTAACACACTGCATAGCATGAAGCTGTCGTGTTCTTTTCATGTTGTGAAAATCGTGCAACAGCAGGGTCGATCGAAGGGGAGCTTGATGAAAGTGGCCCCTAGCAGCACCATCACTATCTGATGCGTAAAATCGTCAACATCCAACAAAGCTCGACGAGGGCCTGAATGCATGTGCAAGTAAATGGTTAAATTAGCGCACAGAGCAAACATGAATGTGAGGACTTCTAGTTGCAATGCTTTCAGTTCCATGTACTTACAGTGAAGTTAGTCAATGGTGAGCAGAATATATTTTCAATTCTTTCCGGTCGCTCAATGAGTTTGGCCAATTTAGACAATTAAAGTGGTCGAACGAGTGGAAAGCTCGTATTAAGCTCGTTAGAGATTAAACAGTAATAGAGTTTTAACAACAAGGAGCATTTACTCTAGTTTTCTCCTTTTTGCTCCATTAGTTTAGTTGTTGAGTCATTTTACTGCATTCGGCAATGTTGACAGATTTATTTAAATGTTCATTTTATTTTTAGCTTAAACTACTTGAAGTTTAATTTAATCTAACTCCCTAAAACTAAAGTAATTTATTTTTACATAATTATCATGATCAGTTAACATTTGACTTGTATTACATATTAACATTGCTTGCGCCTCGAAGAATGGGAAAATGCTCATCACCATGCTACCGAACAAAAAAAGAGATACAACAAATGCTTCTAAAGTTGGCTGCCAAAACTAAAATGACTTCTGAGTTGCAATTTATATCATTCGAAAAAGAGTTTCAAAAAGCACTGGACATGACCATGGCCATTGCCCCATCAGTCACCGGCTAAAGTTTCAGTGGTGTGAAAAACTCATTACTTTCATTCGTTGCTTTCAAATCTCATTCATCTTCGGCTGACTTACAACCCTTGCACAGTTTGTGCGAAGCTTTAAAGTGTGAAGTATTTGAGTTGAGTGGTGCTTTTTAGTATCAGCGTTCTTTTATGTGTTTTCGCAGTGGTCTCGAGATTCTCTGAATGGTTTTTTTATTGCCCCTGAAAGTTGGCTATGACGGTCTCTTTCGTTATTTAATTCTATTTCCTTTACAGTATCCATCTTTAATGTAGAAGGATGTATTCTGTTCATCACATTCTTTACTGCTCCTGATCATGAAAGGGGTTTTTGAGGTTGAGGACGTAGATGGTATTAAGATTTTTATACTGAGTCTCGGAGCGGCTAGTTGTACATATTTTTTTTATAAAATCATTACGCTTCAAAGGTCAATCCTAATCATCAAAGGTGTGTTAGTTACATGGACAAGATATCTCTCCCTGTTCAAAGACACATTGTTGCTATGCTCAGTCGTATCTTGCTTTATCTTAATTCTCATCTAAAATGAAACGTATTTTATTATCATAAAAATAAAATTTCGTCACAATCGCTTCACTGAAGTGTTTCATCGCCAATTTCAGCATTTGGAATTGTTTTAAAATTTTATTACTGATCGTATCTTAAAAACCAGCCGAATGCAACATATTTCAACCAACTATCTTGATCATAAATTGGGTCACCTTACGTCAGCAGTTTTTTGGGCTGATAGTAACAGCAAATGGATGATGAGAAGAGAATAAAAATAAATGGAAATGCCAGAACAGTGTTTTGCGGAATCGTGGAATATAGCACCGCCATGAATACTAAAGCAGCTCATAAAGCTTCAGAAGAAGCAGTCAACGATCAGGAATCTTGACCGAGTCATAAACGTTAATTCTCTCGACATCTTGGTGTTTGAACATCGTATAACTCGAAAAACGCTACGTTGATTTCCATACTTATAGTATATACAAAAGTTGATTAATCACTACTGAGACATGCAGGGTTGTAAGTTGATTATATTTTACTATATTGCGTACAGGACATCAAATTTGCAAACAAACAGTCATACAATAGTTATTGGAAATGCTAGAACAATTGTTTCGTTCCACATAGTTTCTTAGGTTTAGATCGGGACATCATTAACGTTAAACTTGTTTTGCTACTTCCAACTGTGTGCCGATTACCAGTTCGACACCTTGCAAAGTGTAGATTGTTTCCACTTTTTTCACGCACATGAATCACCTCATAGGGGATCCATTCACAGACGCAGTGCACATTGGCATAATTTTCACAGCTGCATCCCGTCGAGATGCGCTCAGTTGCTTTTGAGAAAAGTGTAAAGGGCTTAAACCACGATACCACTCGCTGTGATGAGCTCTCCGCGTTCTTGTGCAAAGCAATTAGAGTGCCTTGGAGTCTCTGCAGTGCTGCAGCACCGCTAGAGTAATCATTGGACCATTTTCAATCAGCTTGAAACACAACGGGTAAACCACACTTCATCCTCCGTTCTAGGCGTGCTTCGAGAGGCAATGAAATGAAATGATTACCGATAATGATTATTATTTTCGTGCTCAGCGATCCAATCAACGCACGCGCGCACTGGGTCTGCGCTATTCGAACTATCCGAAAGGAATGGCGCATGCTTTGCCTACGAAAGCTGCAAGAGCACACATTCACATATTGCTAAAGATTAATAGGTCCATTAACCATAAATTACTGCTCAGAGATGATTCTGCGATTCAAGACGCTACAAAACACCTCTGAACGGGTTTGCCGTACGGTGGACAGGAAACTTGCTAAACCTGATCCCAGATTCAAGACCAAGTCATAAAAGCAACATTAAAAAACGCTTTGCATTTTATGCCGAAGTGTGAACGTTTGGCGTTGTCGGTATTGGGATTCTTACTCTTTAGAGTTGCTCTTAAAATTGGTTTCAAATTTAAAATAGCAGAAGCTGATAGCAAAGCCGAATTGTTACTTTTTTGTTTACTTTTTTCATCTTTTTCTTCATTAGTATTAATATTTATCCACCTGTCTTCTTTATTTCAGGTAAGTTCTTTTGGATCAGTGTTGTTGAAATTCTGAATATAATCCTATCGTAAGTAAACAAGTCCTTTTAGTGTACTTGAAATATACACAAAACAACAATCTCTTTTTTTCACAAACAATCAGTAGGAAAAATTCCTTCAGTCTACCATTTTTAACAACATAAAATTAAACCTTGTGGCTTCTTAGTCATGAAGACGAGAAAAGGCACGTCCAATGTGTTTCATTTGATCATTTTGCTCGGTAGTGCAGATGCACAATTATGAGACTGCACACTTAACGACTGTACTGCAGTTTTTCTTTTCCCAGCCAAGCATTGCAACGTTTGTGAATGAAACAAAGTGCCTCCCGACCACTGCAATGGGCTCCCTCTTAACTACTCACGTAGCTCATGGCTTATTTAATTTGCAAAGTTTTAAGAGCAAATTCATGGATACTGGAAGGCAGAATGAGAATATTTTTTGTGTATGTGTGCCTCGGTTTGCAATGAAATACAGCATTTAGTGTGCGATGAGGTTATTTTTTCAACTGAAGCGCGATTAGGTTATGTTTCTTCCCTGTTCGTTTGTATGTTATCCTTTGTGCAGTCTGCATCCCTGTACTGGTGACGATTACAAATTATCCTTTAATGAAATCCACTACTGTCCGTGATGTATAAGGTGAGTATACATCTTAAAGTAAGACTACGCCTTTTATTTATAAACTGCAAATATTTTACATAAGTTTATGTTATCTTCTTCGCTTTAAATTCATCTTCAACATTCCCCGAACGGCCAAAATTCGTACTTTTGTCACTTCAGTCAACCAAATCTGTGAAAGTTAGTCATCAGAACAACCGTGAAATTATTTGCATTTTGAACTAACTCTCGAGGTACAAACTTTTTCTCAAATCATGCCCAAACATTCTTTCCACAATCTTCCCGAGGTTCATTTTCGAAAGTTCTCGGTTCATGAGCATATCCTTGTATTTTATTGTACATTCAAACGTAAAAGTCAGCTCCTTAGGAATTTCCTCTTTGGCGGTTTTCAGCATCATTTATTCAGCGCTTAATTAACGCACTGTCATCCTGTCATTGCCAGCGACACTACGCCATCAACGCTCGTTGGTGTTACTAGTCATAGTCTATTCAACAATCCTCTTCCGCAGGATTGTTGTCATCTGATTTTGTTTTAGCTAAGTGTAAGTATGTTCTCTAATGATAGAAACATAACTTCAATCAAACCTCACACTTATCACACTGTGGTAATCCAATGTATTCATCTAAATGATAACATTAGTATTCAATATGAAGCATAGAGAAAGATGCGTGATTATGTCTGCTATTTGGATCGGTTTTTTAAATATAAACTTTCCAACAGTGGAACAAACAATAAAGAGTTCATTGTGTTCCCCATTTGAAACATGTACTTAATACGAACAAATACTGTGTTCACATAAACCGATCGTACACCTGATGTCTTCTATAGAAAGCGTTATCGAAGCTCTGGTCCCGTACATTCCTCGTTGACCGTTCTCGGTGAATCTGTTAACACCCACACAACGACCATTGCCTCCAAGCGATGACGATTTGTTATTCCTTGCAGTGAGTGCAACACCAACAGTGTTTACCGATCGCGACCACAACTATTACTTTGTCTGGAGTCGCCCAAGTCAGTCTACTGAACGCTGAGCCAGAAGGAAACAGTTTATACTAGCAACGCTAACCACAATATTCCCTTTTACATACGTCTTCTGTTGCACAGACTATGCTGTTACATGTTATACGAAAACCATTACAAAGTTCATTAAATATGTATTTGCCTGTAGCGTCTTGGCGCCGTCTCCATCAACGTCGTCGTCCAGGGCGTCGTTGGTTAGTCAAGCAAATGGGATAATGGTTGTTGGCGTACGTGCGTGTGGACACAATCGATTACTATAGCATAAGGGCTAATGTTGAGTGCGTTTCTTTCTTTAGCGTGGTTTTATCTATTCGCGAGGGCTGAACGGTTCCCTTGGCGGAAATTGTTCGAAGGGCTTTGGTGATTGTTTGATTGATTTTGTGCAGTTATTGAATATTAATCACTTTAGTTGTCTGCCTCCTTACATCCCATTCTCATCGTAATTTTCCGCTTAATAGAATTCAAATTTAGCTCCTAAAATTCTTAACTGACTTTGGTAGTAATATTTTAATTTGTAATTTAAAACACACTTTTTCTCAATTTTGCTCTGCTTGTATCATAATTCACAATAATTTATCACACACTTTCCATCATCCGGTCGATCGAAGTAAAACTATATTTATCCATTACTGAACGTCCCACTTTCCATATGATCGGGTTGTAGCGTTAAATGTGTCACACTGTGGCATAACTTTGCCGCAACCACACAGTTTCCTTTCGATTCAGTTGCAACCATCCCTCGTTAACTCTTCCCTTCTGCCAGTAAAAGTCAAAACCGTCGGCATAAACCAAGCGAGAATCACGACCTTAACGCTTCTCCACCATCCAGCGTTCAACCGTGATACGTTTCTGGCCTGCAGCAACCAGTGCTTTCTTCGCATGGTTCCGGCTTCACTGTGTGTAGTCAGACATATCCGACACTCTGGCTACATAAATTTGCGCTTTATCGTGTTGTCAATTATTTCGAGATTAATTAGATCGGTGGCATGGAAGTGGAAATTTATAATCACGAAAAACAAGCGTGCTTCTTCTCGTGCCATGCTGCTTGGCATGGTAAACAAATTCAACGAAACGGAAATGTTGTCATCGGCGGATGGGTTATGGAACATGAGATCCTCAATCGTCGTTGGTTTTAGTTTTGTTGGAAGAGGGATGAATTCGCCAGTGTCAAGCGTTGTTATGAGTAGCTGTGAATTGTAACCCGCAACCAGATCACTAGAAGGGGTTTAAATTATATCGATGAGATGTGTGTTGTCGCTATAGTTGTTACGGAGATTGTTTTCGACATGATTGTTTATTCATGACATCAAGGTTGTTCATTCACAAAGCACGAGGCTTTCATACACACGGAAACCTTTCCAACTGGGGGGTCCCTGGCAGCCGGTTGTTTAGCAATTGCAGTGCTGAAGCGCTTATACCCAAGAGTCATTAAAATAATAATGAAATGGTATTATTAAGCGGTTCTATCACCAAATCAACATATGAATAAGAGATTGATTTGGTGTAGGTAGAGGTTTTTGCCAATCATGAGATACGCGAGAATGTCTGTAGGAAACAGCGGCAGATGGCTCGAAGTGGAAAGATGTTTAACTGTAAAGGATTCAATTGAAATGTAACTGAAACAATTTCACAAGTGTTCGAGATCAATTCTAATGAAAAAATATCCTGAATTCTCCTACCAATAAACAGCACACAGGAGTAAAAAAGGGTACAAGATGACCCTAGTAAATGATCCATGCAATGCAATTATTTTAACACATTCCGTTCTGTTGCGCTAATTTCACAAAACGTTATCCGAGTGTCTGAAATGAGTCTTGATTGCTTTTTTCATCCTTCACTTCATTGCAATCTTCGTCTACAGAAACCTTCGCATGAAGTGAAACCCAAGACAACAGTTGCCTTCTAATCGATGCTAACATCAACACATTAGTCACTTCCGCTTGCATAACCAAGTCGAAGCCAACTCCTCCAGCCACACAAAAACAATTCTTACTTAACCGTATCTCGGCCCGCGTGCCCAGCAGCATAGGGTATTTGCAGCACATAGGGCTTGTTCTTGATTCTTTGAGGGATAAGAGAACCTATGGTTGATTGATGAACTGACAGAGGGTCATAGATTGATTAGGAAAATGGCACTTCTCGTGTAACTCGGAGTTGATTACAGAATTACGCCATGGTAGTCAGTACTGCCCACTGATGGGTGGTCAATGAAGCGATCGAAATCTGCCTCATTCTTTATCCGTTCTGACAGTGTTGGTTGGAAGAAAAGTGTACTCCAATTTCAATGATAAGTTGCATTCAACCAACTACACTCCAGCTGTTTAAAAATGGATTAAACTATTCCGTTACAGGTGAGCACTTGTGCAGTAAGGGAATGGGGATCGGAAGACTGATTGGCTAGTTGTTGCAACGCAAAACGATTCACATAATTGCGGGATAAACAAAGCAATTTCTGAAATGTTCCTGCAACAATCCCTTTAGAGACTCGTGTGCAACTGTTTCTGTTGTACCGTAAGTGAATGAAGAGAAGAAAATTAATTCCTGGTACAACTTCTCCCAACCTCGCTTATGTGCCAGCTTAGTTTGCAGCATGTGAGTGGTTCTGGTGAATTACAGCTATATTAAGCGCTAAATGGTGCAATTAGGACAAGTTTATAGCATTACCAGGAAAGGTGATTCAAACTTTTCGATCATTTCGTTCTTATCCAAGTACTTCGCAAATTTTTAACAGTACAACAACCAACTATATTCAATTTTAAATAAAACACGTTGCCGTTATTGTTCATTAAGATACATTTGAATTATTATGAAACATGTTACGAGAAAGTGTATTGTTAAGGTAACAAGAACTGAGTATCTAATGCGATCAAACGAATAAATTGCATTTCAATAACATGTCCACAACCTTCAATAGAGTTTTCCTATAATACAGGTGATTCACATAACAATCTGCTTCCTCATTACTTTTAACTTTTTCCTTTCTATTCACTGCAATATAAATACAGTTTCACTTCTGTATGCACTCTGCATACAACTTGTTAAACATATTTCTTTTGAACACCATCACTCACTCCGATCGCAAAAGGAAGGTGCTCGTTAGCAGTATACTATAATTGAAAGCAATTGAAAGCAAACATATCGCACGGTGTAAACGTCAAGGGACCTACTGCATTTTTTATCATTCCTTTATAATCATAAATCATCGTTCCAGTCGCTCCGCCCAACGGTCGTCTTCACTTTGAAGTTTAACAACTGGCAATGTATGTTCTTTCTCGAGAACTTCAACATACGGCGGGGAGTTCGGGGTATAACGATAAAAAATATCCAAAGGAAGGAAATATTCTTTCCTCGTCACTCATGCAACATAAGGTTTTCCTGAATCGCTGGGTAGAATACCGCAACCTTGCAATACTTCTACATAAGAGAAAATACTAACACGAAGCTATTAGTGGTCGAATGGATTGAAGAAATCCGCTGACGTTTGATGTTTACAGTATTGTATGGTACGTTTATTGAAATACAATTATTTCCTGACAAAAACGATTAATATTAAAATGGATTATTTAGTATCTTGTTTTTCTAATGAAACTGCCAGTGATTCTTAATATTTTTCATTATTTCAGAGTAAAATTGTCTACGTTAATGGAGGCGCCTAGTACCGCACGATGCGAGCTACATTATTATTCATTTTATTGTTTAGAAAGGGCAAAACTCATATCTGTTGATGTATTGGAAAGCTTAACAATCATTTATTTGTTATTGAACTCACAGCAATACAATTTCCCTGCTTTCACCAAATCGATAACGGTGCCTGATTTTCTTCGCTTCCTTCCATTAAATAAAGCAATAAAGTGCGGAAATGAAACCTGAAAACAATCAACAACTCGGTCTAACTCTTACGTTGGCACTTTACAAGCTTTTTTACTCTGCATTGAAGGCACTAAAGAAAGAAAGAAAAACTATGAAAATGCCCTACCAGTCTACGGAAAAGAAAGCAGAAGGACACGGAAGGGAAGGTTTCAGCAACGGCATTCCATAAGTCCATTAGGCTGGTCGTAAATATTTGGCCTATGTATCCTGCTGTCTCGCTAGACTATCCTTTCGATACAACATCATTCCAAAGGATGGTCCAGATATAGCTTTATCACATTTTACGACGTCACGTTCCTCATTTCTGCTCCTTCTATGTTCCTTCGTATTTCATGCCAAAGAGCTGTTGAAAATGAAATCAAACTTTTACAACCTTGCGTCACCACCATTTCGTATCGATTTCTGTTTATTCTGTTCTCGAACGTTGCTCTTTTGGGATCCGAAATGGTCGAAGGCTTTCTTCCAATAGACGATACAAAGCTATCGCTTCATGCTATTGATACATTTCTTGGTGTTTGTTCTTGTGTGCTATGAAGTAAACTCTTTAATCATAACTTCACGCAGCAAGATATGATAAGGTCGAACCATTCGAAACCTGGCACACCAGTTGCGCATTTTGTGGTATGCAATCGTCCCTTTCAACAAGAGTTTCTTATACGGCACAAGGTGCGAAGGAAGGTAAAATTTACCAAGAAAAGCTCTCTTCTTGGAATGGAATGCCATAAAGTCATGTACCAATGTGTAAAAAGGGGGCTTCATGGGCCCGTGGTGGGGCCATGGGCCATGTCGAATATTTTAGCGATAAATAACTACGGTTGAATCAGTTTCATCGGAAGCGATTGGTTTTTCCGCACATGCCGGAAGTTCGTTGTGATAAATGGCAAACATACTGAATCAGAATGTCTACAAGACATGGATGGTTCTTTATGCGACTAATCGAACAACTATGCTACACGATGATCCATTTGAACATCCATTTCATGCAGAACAGTTTGGAGTCATTCGGTTATTCGAAACCTATCTAATATCATATGGTTTCCGGTTTTTGAGAGCACTGTAAATTGCTCGTTTATACTCGCAGGAAGTCTGGTCTGTACTAAGTCGGGTTATGTCAGAGCAGTGTAGAATAGCGATTCAGTTCTTAAAAGATTTGAAAATTTTCTTTTTCACTTCTTAAGTCCACATTATTCGCAACCATACCACGGCTGTGTAGACACACGGGAGTTCATGGGAATTCTGATTTGCTGCCAACACACGTACACATTCTTTGGATAGCACTGTCTCGAATGCAGCTAGGTGATGATGACGAGACTGAAGAAAGTTTAATGCGGAAGAAGCAAGAACGATTTCTAAGGCTCAACATCCTTTTTTCGAGCACAATATTTGCCCACTGTGCTTTCATAAACTCTTCCCAAGAGAGCCTGTGTGTCAGTTTGATAGTGGCACAGAGAATTTGTCGTTGCATTTCACAGGTTTTACTACTTCCGTTTTCTTACTTTTCAACTGTACAAACGTACCAGGCACAAGAAAGCCAGGTGCCAGATTGAACGTGTCGCCGTCAAGGGACGGAATGTCTGGCGAAAAACTCTGCAAAGAATCTGCAATCTCATTATTGCCATCCGCCTTGGTAGAGTTCCGGTTGCTGTTGCTGCTGCTGCTTCCTATTCTATTAAGTAGCTCCCACGAGAGGATGCAACTTTCAGCTGCTTCGGATGCTGTTGCAATCTGTGAATAGATCAACACTTTTCCCCTTTTTATCGTCACTGTTTGTGTCGTTGGTAAGCTTTTCAAATAATCCTTTTCGCTTTTCAACAGCGACATGTTTGTTACGGCTGCGACGAATATTTGCAATCGCCTTGTCTTTCATAAGATTTTTAGTTCTCACGAAGATTACGAAAGCGAAATAAGCAAAATGTGATAAAATATAAGGTTTATTGTTGTATGTACAGTTTCCATTCATACTTTCTTGATTGCTTGACCGTCAATGTGATTTGATTGTTTGAGACCAACGCGCTTCGCGAAGCTGTGCCTAGAAACTATTATTGATTGGAGCACAACAAAGAGACAGTAAAACAGCAATACGAAGCAAACGATCATAACACGCCAAAGTCATGACAAATTTTTTGATTGTCTTTCATTTAACGTTGTTCGTCTTTGACATTGAACTCTTGTGTCCCAGGCATTGGTTCGAGCATCTTATATTTCAATCGACAAAAAACGTGCTTCTTTGTTTGTTTGTTTCCAATGCGCGAATTGCTGATTACAGGGAAACAGCAGACCGGCACTGAAATTGGTGATGATGAAGACGATGGGCGGACACTGACCCATATACGGCAAAATCGGAGCACATTCACCCAGACCAAAGTGGATCGCTGAAGCAAAGTTGATGGAATATCGATCGAGGGGAAATCGCATCACCCATTTGGCCCACCCAAAAATGGACATCAAACATGGATGTCGGCACTTTAGACGGTTCTTGGAACTCAAACCAGTCAACATCCAAGGCGTTACGTGCAGATTTCTATGCATCTATGACACTCGCACGTCGTTCGTTTGTGTCTTCGAAGATGTTGGAACTTGTCGATGACGTGCGAATGAGGAAAATGCTTGGTGGACAGTTTTCGTGATTTTTTTTCCAACATCTGTGTTACTGTCGACTCGATTTTCTCTTAGATTGATATCATACACTTGAGATGTTGGCAATACATACTGGAAAGAAGAAGTTATTGAAAAAGAAGGAATTTGAATTGACTGCACTTTACGTTAGATGCAGTCGATGCAGTTGCTGATCGTGTAGATAGTCACCTTTCAATATAAAATTGTCATCTATATTCTCACGTTCGCATAACAATGAAAGAATGCTTTTTTCTTCTGTTAGATAACGTTACATTGATAAGAGAAATACCATTGAAGAGTAAATGTTGGTGATGTTTTCGCTCAATAGCAGATTCGCATTAGCTTGGCACAAACTAACCGAAATATGCTTTACAAAAATCGTTCCCGTTTCACATGTAAGATCTACTATCATGTGATTCAAACATTCCTTAGGATCAGAATCCTTTACATGGTTTGAAGTGCCTTAACATTGAATTTCAGTGAGCCAAAGACACGACGAAGCAATAAAGTCACAATGTACGAGAACGATTCCATCAATTTCACTGGTCATTCAAATATCCGGTCAGGTTCAACCGAATAGTTCCATTACATCTGCCAGTGTTGGCACCGGCCAGCTGATGTTGTCCTATGATGCATCATGTGAACGCCTCTGTGGGCAGTGAAACGTTTGCCTATAATTGGGCGAGGAGGATCGTGCTTCGAATACAGTCATTTCGTAGTACCAGTTTGCGGTGCAGAATAGAATACTAAGTGGATGGAATTTCGGCCAATATGATAGGTTTAAAATGGTACAACGGCCCTGCATATTGATTTGGCCGATTCCTAATGATACAAAGCATCTTTTTGAATGTTGAGAAAGCACTAGACAACAGAATGATTTTCGGTGCTGCAGTACACGGGAAGGAAATGTGAACTACTGCTGATTTCCTGTGGTTGGTTGCAGTACAGTCACATAGCCCCAGTTGCCATCCCTGGGAATCACGTGGTTATTATTGCAGTAACGAGCACCTTAAACGAATCGCCCGGCACAAAGAACAGTTTCCGTCCATCGATTGCAAGATGAAAGCAAAACAAAGCCGAACTGAACTTTGGCAATTTATTTCAATTGTTATTTCGGACAATTTGTTTGTGCTTAGTTCTTGTTTCCGAGAATACGATCGTTTAGGATCTTGTTTGCTTTAACTAATAGCAGATCATTGATGTATAAATGGACACGGTGTCTGCACAACTTGTGTAGTTACTATGTCCAACACTATCGTTGAGGTTGGTCGCACTCATAGCGTAAACGGAAAGAAATTGCTTTTCAAACGACTCGTTAATACCGTCAGTAAGCCAGTCACAATGTTTGGAGACGTTTTTCCGCCATAAACATTGACCATTGCATGCATCGGAAATGGAAGAATAGCGAAGAAAGCGTTCCGTTTGATCAAAGCATTCAGACCATCATTATTACCCAACATCAAACGGAGTCGTGCAGTCTGGGTAAACGCGATGCAATCCAAGGCGCCAGCTCTGCTTTGCACAGGCCATTTGATGCACTTTCCGCTACATACGTTGCCATTTCGTGCAATATTAATTTCATTAACGAGACAGCGGCACGAGAAAACCGACAAGCCGTCGTAGCAAACGATTCGTGTCGTTCCGCGGGTTGAGTCTCAAACAACATGCCGCTAGACGGACATCCTACGCGCTCGTCAGTAAATGACACGATGAGGAACGATCCATGCTGAAACAGTTGAATGGAGCTGTGGAAAAAGAACAGAAAAGCCATAAAACACGTTCATACATCTTGTCCTGCCTCGTAACGCATTGGCTCCCGCCCCGATCTCTCCACCTTGGCAAAATGTGATGGAAGAAGTGAGAAGTAGTTAGAGTGGAACACATTCATCATCTGACGAACATCGACAAACCGGCTAGTTCTTCGAGATGGAACGGAAACTTGTGGACGATGGTTGAAGGAGCTCCAAAGATGGATAGAATAACGCGGCCGGTGTCTCTGTCGGCTTCCCACAGATAGGCGTAGCAATCAACCGTTTTTGTCTCGTTAAATGCAAAGTAAATAATCGACTTTGGCACTTTTGGCACATTTTCGGCAGGTAGAGCCATTTTGGATACGCTAACCAGCAAACTGCCGGAGGCGAGAATTAACTGCGACATCACTGTGGTACATGCGAATCTGAGCAAGTTGAAGTGAAAATGATTTACAATTGTGGAGCCGCTGCTACCTCATCTGGTCTATGTTTTGTTTGTTTTGTACGTGATGGTGAGGGACAAGATAGGATGCTCGATGAATAAGTTATTTAATCATCAAATTCATCTTTTGTAAAAACAGTTTATCTGAATTTCATGCTATTGCGTTAAGCTTCGTTTAATGCAAGTACTTTGGAAAGTTTAGATTACAGATTTATCTCAGTGAGACTAATGATTAAATAACTCCATATCTCTTTACCAAGCATGTTCTTTTCAAAATTTAATATCAAACTTATAACTGCAGTTCACTGACGTACCGGAAACTTTTCCATTTTCCAATTAAATGCCTTCTCTTTTGTCTTTTAATAGTTTGTGGGACTATTTTTAAGCAAATAGGGAGATAGTTTGACTAGTCAATCGCTCCATAAGGCTGCACCTGGATGGACCGTTGCTAAATTGCATTGCTCAGTCTCATGCCAGAGAAGGTAGACTGGTTTGCCATCTGCAGTGTTGCTGAACGATAAAGCAATTGGGCGAAAACCAGCAACTCCAAGCTGTAACAGGAATGTTGATTGCATGCAGTGCACGAACTACTTCTACCAGCTGGTCCAAACCCTCCAAGTGCAGCTTTAACGAAATAAACACCACGTACCTGTATCGCAGCATTAGCTATCTACCCCGAACCGGAGCATACCCGCATTTCGTTCGCTATGGTGCATGAGATGGTATCTTTGCTTACTACGCTCGTCCATCAGGAAGTGCGACTTCTTCGAAACCTTCTGGAGGGGTTCAGACCTCCGGAAGCAGATTGGACGCTTCAACCTGACCGAAACGAGGGGAATATTTGGGGAATGCTCTACCCAGGAACGTAGTTCCTCGTGTAACCTGAAATACTATGAAAGCCGGGGTACATTATTAAAACATCTTTTGACCTGCTTTCTTGTGCCGTTATCGCCGCTCAGCATTCTATCCCTCCACTGTGTTAAGTTTGTGTGCATTGTCCAAATTGTTCATTTATCAGAGTTTCGTAGAGTGAGCTGAACCCACGAGTTCCGACTTGCAAAGGTTATTTCTGCACATCGTCCGCATCGTTGGGAATAACCAAACGACCCATATCCCAGTCAAACATTAAAGTCTCTGTTTGTATTTGCCACGATGCCGACAACCTTTACCCGCACGGTGCGTAAAAGTAGATCTTTTTGCCGGTTGTGTGCATTCCTCGGTCGATGATGGAGGGTGGATGTGAAGTGTAGTGCCCTTTTCCGAAATCTCAACGAAAACTTTTCGGTCTTATCCAAATACGTTCCCGAGCGCAGTAAAGCGGCGTTGCTCTTCTCGAGTTGGCGCTGAGCTGTCGCGTTCGGTCCAGCCACAGGAGCTACTTATCCAACGATCCCTTATCAACACCACGCTAAGAAGATTTCTACTACGCCGCGGGGTAGCTTTATCATTGCGTTTTAACTCAGTTAAGCAACGATTTTTCCTGCTTCCGACTGCTCACTTATATTCCAACCAACTTTAAACAGTCGATGACACCAAGATAAAGATGTAAAAATTCCATCGATGGTAGAAAGTTTTTGTAAATACCGAGCCAAAGAAAGGGAGAGAACCGTGCAAAGAAAAATATGTTGAAAAATTTGTGGTACGAATGGAGGGAATCGATACTCATGTTCTACAAAGTGTTGCTGGAAGGGAAAAATCTGCTACGGTCTTTGGGTAACATTTTCCATGTTGGTGGTTTGGTTGTGAATGCTTCAGGCTATCGAGATTTCTTCCCGAAATTCCACTTTGTCGCTCAAATGTAGGGCAATAGAGGAAGCAAGCAATATCGATTATTTTCCCTGAGATAAAATCACTTAAGAGATACTTGTGTTGGTTCTTGTATTTCTGATTTTCTCTTGATTTATTCCAAGCTTCCAAGCGGAATGTTATCAAAGCCGATAAAGGAAATGATAATTGTACATATTCGTAATCCAGTCGTGTTCTATTAAAAGATATTTTGTATTTCGAGAGTTTTGACTTCTAACATCCTCAACTTACATCGAACATTCATTTTCCGTAGTTATAGCAAATTCGAATAGATACTTGAATCGTTCAAGCATCAATCCAGCCATTAGATGCATCGTAAAACTAATATCGAACCACTGTTTCCACTCTCCACTAAGTCCAGTATCGTATTCCAACAGCATCCATGATGAACAAACCCTCCATCCAGGAGGTCGCATCCATTCACAGACAACGCTTAAAGAAAAGGCTTCTGACGATTTGGCCTCCGACATGTTGTTATTGTAGGCCTATTAGTCGGCAAACAGCCAGCTTCCACCGAAGGGCAATTTAAATGAGATCGAATAAAAGCTGCCATCTCATCTCGTATCCAGAAACAGACTTTCCTGCTGTCCACTACGACTACCGACGCAAAGAGTTGGAAGCATAGATTGCATTGGAGTGGTGGTAACCAGCGGTTGGAAATCCATTTATCATCGCCAACCATCAAATGCCGGCCGTTTGTGATGCTAGACTCGAGCTTCACCGATCGCTCGATTAGTCTCGAAAGGGGTTCTGGCTGTTGCTTTTGTGGAACGTTAGGCTTGAAACTTCAATTCCCGACCCGACTTCCAACGGTAGGTCATATCCGAAACAGTGGAATTGCTTCTTCGTCTGTCGCACCTTCATTTGCAGCCAACCCGTGGCAGAGAAATGTGTAGCGTACTGGAGCAGCTAGTTAGTTGTACGTCAGAGCTGCAAAAGAGTGGACTTGAATGACCCTGTCCGGTTCAGGCAATCATTGAACACAACCTCTCAGTGGACCGAGGGCAATGTGAAGTTAATCCGGCTTTGCTCATGCAGTAATTCGTCTGGTGGCAGTGGATTTTATGTTTCATTTTCCGTTTCATTGCATTTGCTACGGTTTTTCGAAGCCTTTACATGAAAGCCCAAAGTACAATCAGAAATATGTTTCTTTAACAATTTCTAAGCTAAAGTTTCTCGGAATGAAGATTTGGTGGTATCGAAATCGAATGGAACGTTAAATCGTTTCTGAAAGTCATGTTTGTAAACAAACAGTTCCAAAGCAACTGCTCCAAGCTGGGCTTCGATTGTCCTATGCTTTCATGTAGAAATACGGAAAGTTCCTCTGCGTCTTCGTACTTTGCTGTCTGGGGAAAGATAATCAGCATCATTATCTTTCTTTCACATAGCGTCCATTAAACGGAATCCATACATACCAGTGAGAAGGAAAGTGAGGAAATCCGAGCAATGTTGTTTGTTGTAAGTGTTTGTACGCTTCTGTGTGCTGTTCGGAACCTTGTTTGATAGAGACCATTGCCACTTGGAAACTTTTTCCTTGCCACGAAATGAAAGCTTCACGCTATCACATTGCTTCAGAATCGATTGATTAGAACTGTATTTAGGATAGGTGGGTTGGAGCTCCGTGCCTTCTAGTACGACTTTTTGCTTCATTTTTTTCTATGCCCTTGAATTACAGACTCGTGTGAAGGCTGAGGAGAGCTAATGACGTCGAATAATTTGTTGTTTGATCTGTTTCTGTTTGTGGAAGGAAGTGGGAATATGGAGCTTACATCGAATGACAAAGTTCCATCGGATATCTGTTACTTCATTATTTGCATCTGATTGATGAATGTGTTAGCTCGTTTTGTGTAATCACTGGTCTAGAAATATGATGGATCATGATTTGCTGTTTGCTAAGCATATAAAACCAGAGTTTTATAAACTGATTAGCTGTAAGGAAAACTTTAAGTTATGTTTAGTGAAAGTTTTAATGTAACTTGTACGCGAATAAAATGCTGTAGAACACAGAATACAATTAGCTACCACCCCGTTAGTGATCTCATAGGTGCTTCCATTCGCTTGTTCGATTGTGATTGGTGGTTTCCCCACGACAAATGAAGGTGGACCACCAACGGTACAATCGTCTCTTCAGTATGAATAGCGAAACATAATCCTTAACACGGTACCATCGCTGAGCTTAAAATTGGACATTCCAGAGTCATCACAATTCTTATTTAGCTTAATTAGCGACACAACCACACGAGGCTGAAGAAGAATTGCCAGCTCATTGCTTGTTATTTAATTGCTTCGAAACAGACACAGTATTTCACTAAGGTACAAGTCAGCATTTTTTCGAACGTCCCATCGAAAGTCCTGGTCAAAAATTGCAGTCGATGTTATCATGGTGGTGAAGAGAGCTTCCAATCGCTTTTTGACCCCGTTGGACACGATGGATGCGAACCGATTCAACCCTTAAGCTTGAAGTATTCGTATGGATATTTGCAACGTTGAATATTCCTTGTTCAAGGTTGTTCGTTAAGTTTCTTTTACTCAACAAGAGACGAAAAGACCACAAAGTTTCATGTAGCCGGACAGGTTTGAATCCGAAAGTACGTCACCTCACCATGAACCAATGACAGTTGCCATTAGTCATTGATCGAAACATGCTACGAGCCGTGACTGGTGGAGCCGAGTTCCTCGGTGTGAAAGATGGACACTTCAACGCGCGTTTGTCAATGAACTTCAAACCTCTCGATCTCCCGTGGGGAATGTTGCGACCTATTCTCATGGTACTGTGGTCGACTGGACACTTCCAACAGTTTGGACCGTACATGACATCACTTTCAAACGCAAGGTGATAAATAGTCCTACCGTCCGCCTAATTGTAAATTGTACCGTCCCTAACGATGTGCAGCTGTCGGTCAACTCAACCCGTTGCTCCACACCATCGAGTAGTGCAATGGCCAGCAAACAGTTTTTTTTTCTAAATTATATCATTCGCATCTGCTAACATGCAGTCCCAGTAGCGCAAAGCACAATCATTTATCTATTCATGACTGCATATTGCATATTGCGTTTAGTAGCTGTAGATGTCAGCATGTTCTAATGGCAATACATTTCGTCTGTTTGGTCACGAATGGACATCGATCTAATCGTTGCTGATTCGGAATTTTTGCTCCAACGGAAGCTCATTCGAAATTCAGTCTCGGTGTGTCGGTCGAGATAATAATGTGGCTGAAATGATGGATAGCATTGCGCAGTTCGAGGCAATTCGAGAACCACAGGCAGTTGCTTTATCGTCTTTAGAGCACTTGTATTTCGAACAGTTCGCTGGTTTTTTGGGACTTTGAGCAAATAGTTGTGACTTTAAGTTATTTGAGTTGAACAGCATCGCTTAAATGTCTTCTTATGCACATTTCAATTACTAATGACAGCTTTTCTTTCATTTACAGGTAAGTTTTCTGGATGGATTTAACACACTTCAAAAAGGTTTGCTAACAGGCAGTATCAGATGTACAAACAGATCAAATGTATTGTTCGATTGTTTTGTGATAAAGAAGCACGAACGTTTGATCTGGTTCATGCAAGATGACTTTGCATAAATTAATCTTCAAAGCAGAATTTTCACAGAGTTTCAGGATGCTTTTTTAGGTTGAAAGTGATGAAGCTGTTTATGTTTTCGTTTCCTCTTCCGAAGCGCTCTATTTCCTCTATCGCTTGATTCGCATGCTGGTCAATATGGGTTGGCGGATCAGTTCATCCCAACTTGCGATCCCTAATCCACACGTGACCTCATGATTTGCATGTTTTTCTCGTTTATTTTATCTCCCACACGTGAGTAGAGAGCAAAGGTGCCGCATCAGTGAAGTATAATGAGGTCAATCCAATGCGTGTTGTTACATTCGGGCTCTGTGATCCTTTTGGCAATAGAGAATCTGCTCGACACTGATGGTACCCACCATCGGTTCGATATTGACGCATTAGTATCATCGTCTTCCCCAACATGTTGAAGTTTCTCTCTGTAGTATTAGCCTTTTAGAAGAAAAGAAACAAATATTTTTCTGCCCGACGTCAGCTACTAGTTTTGACCTCAAGAACTTGTAGATGGATGGAACACGATTGGTATTGCTTCTGCCAAATACCCTCCGCTAAGTACCGTAGGCAAAGTTTTTAATTCAAAACCATCGACAAAGTTTATCAATTTTGCTGTCATTTCCGAAAGACTGGGCGTCCTCATTGCGTAGTCCCGACCTCTTACATAGTAAAGTCAAAAGAGTTGGCTCGCATCCTGCATAACAATACCTCCCATCGGTGTTCCGGTAAACAATCCGACCCTGCAACACAGCGTACACTCTTCCCAATCGACAACGGTAGGTGGCGGATATTTGCTTTGGGAGTTTTCCATCAAATGCAAATTATTCGCCGGAGTTGTCGAAAATATTAAAAGTCTAATTAGTTCTGCTTCCTGCCATCGTTTGCAGATCGTTGCTCGAATCTCGGTCTCGTTCCACCAGCTGCAAGGGCAACTGGGGCTAACGACATTCTTTCGTTCAAATCAAAGCACTTCTTACGCCTCGGCGACGGCACATCATCATCATCTACCACTTCAAACGAAAGAGTGCCTCTCCCGAGAAGAACCAACACAGAAACGGCAGTGGGAGGCAAATGATATAATAATTTGCGAGCCACAACTTCAATCACAACGCTCCTGTCTTTACCGCTTCTCCTTCGATCTCAATAGAATCTGAGGCACCCGAAATCCCATTCCTCAAAATTTCACCTCTTGCTTTTATGTCGATGCCGCAGGAACCACACAACATGCCTGCTGGTGACGCCAATGTCAGAAAAGGTAGTGATTATAAAGCAATTTGATTCGAAACTTTTCCCGGAAGCTTTCCAATGTGTGTTGCCCATCTCTTGGGTTTAGGTCAGTAATTTAAAAGCTGTCGTATGGTTCAATCCTAACCCAAACACTCTCGTCTTGTGACACCAATTTTCACCAGCAGCTCGAAACAGAAGAGAGTTCCATCCCATTTTGGGACATTTCATTTACAGTTGCACATCATATTTCGGAAGGAATGATAGTGAATTTTACGACTCTACAGAAGGATACACGCAATAATCGTTTCAGAGTCCATAATTTTGTCGCCATCATGTCAAAGTTCTCAGGAAATGAGAGTGAAGTGTTTATATCCTCGTACAGCAACCATGGCCAATTGCAGTCTGAAATCAGACCATCAATAAAACACTCGTCGTCAAGAAAGTTTTGTCTGTTGATGTTCATCTAGTGTCGACTTCGTATCTCTGTTGCTCGTACAAAAGGAACAGTTGTCCTCGACCTCAAGTCAGTCATAATGTTAGTATACGCCGCCAGCCGGACGCCACATTGTAGGTGGCAGTGGGTGTGCAGAGTTCAAAGTTCAATCTGAAAGTTTTTCATTGCCTTCTTCAGCTGTCCTTTATTAGACCACACGGCCTGTTGGAGGAGGATGTCAGTAATTTCTGAATGTTGGTGTTAGGTTGTTATTTTCCAGCCTCTTGAAAGGATGCTCATACTGTGAAAATGTTTGATAGTGAGTTGGAATTTCTACTTCCTAACCGTAAACCAACAAGTTGTCGAGGTTTTGTTTGTTTAATGGTACAAGCTCTTTGAGTGAATATATTGTACGAATCTGTAAATCAAAAACCTGACAATAACCTCAAAGGCAAGGCAATAACAAGCTATTTCATTTGATGGAGTTCCATTAAATTTGAGGAACTTTACGGTGATCATATTAATTCTACTTGATGTTGTTGTGACAAAAGTGGTTTCATCGTTCTTTGCCTAATGTTTTCACTGATACTAATCTAAGTTGACTGTATTGTAAAGCAGTTCTTCTGTGATTCTGCGCAATGTGATTGTACCTTACCACACAATTGGAAGTCACCATAATTCTCGTTTTATGATCATCGAAAGCTATACTTTACCATGAAATGAGGTCATGTAGCTTCGCTTATCAACAAAAGTTAGCCATAAAAACCCTGCCTAGGTCCAAACAAAACGACTACAGAGTAATTGTCATTTGTTTCACGGTTGTAAAATTAATCTTTATTTGCCTTAACCACCGGCCAAGCTTTTCGTTCGCAGGTGGAAACCTGTCGCGTTTTTCATTAGAACTTTTCCAATCTGCTCGCTAAATGTTCTGTCAGCGAGGCGGCGGAAGCAATAAATACGAAAACGAACATCATAACCTCAAATCACGGCAACTGTCAAACTCAGACGACAATTCTTCCTTGTTCCTTCTATTATATCTGTTTGTCCGAACCGTGTTGAGTACCTCTCGACCTCGTTGTACTAGTTCTGGCGGTTAGGTTGATAGAATGGAAATAGTCGGACTATGGCAATGACTGAAATACGAAAGCGTACTATCATCGTTGGTCAATTTCAAATCCATTTTCCATATTGAGTATTTTCGTTTTTGTTATTTTACGCGCAGCATTGAAGGTCCATGGAATACCCCATCATGCTTTTGGCTTCCGTTAGTTCCTGGTCATCTAGGCAGTTTGACACTTCCCGACACAACACTGCGAAAACTTCACTATGCATGAATGTAGGATGATAGAAAAAGAAAGTTCATTTATTTTCAATTGTTCATCAGTTCTTACAACCTTCCCAGTGCAGTTCCCGAACTAGACTCCTCGTCCGCTATCCTCCTAGCTTCCTTCTGACAACCGTGTTGCCAGCCTTAGCACCAACTGTCACCAACTGTCACCAAGCACAGGGTGATTCATTTCCTACACGGCCTTTCCTGACCTCACAATTCCCCTGAATTGGGCCATGGTTTCAATTGAGAAAATGCCGTAGTAGTCGCTGTCGGTCCTTCATTACTATTGATTAATTTCCTTACTTCACATCGCTCATGCGGAAGAATCTTTACCACCTCATAAGGTCCAAAGTATTTATCTTTAACTTTTCTCCCTATCGCAAATTGAGTGACGGGTATCGCTACGAGATCATTCACTATATACTTTCGATTTGGCTTACGTCGTAAGTTATAGGTCTTATGATTTTCCTCTTGCATCTTAATGATGCCCTCACATGCTATCTTCCTAAGCGCTACGCGATCATTTTCAAATTCTGTTTGCGATTCCTGCTCCAAGATATTATGTATAACGACATCTGCTTTGGTCTTCATTTTTACACCTTTTAAAAGTTCAAATGGTGTCATTCGTATGGCACGCTGCCAACTGTTATTTATCGCTACTTGAACACTGCTAACATATTTGAACCATTCTTCTGGATTCTGAATCGTTAACTTTGTCAGAGCAGGTATGACAATCCTATGAATTCTCTCCACCTGTCCATTCCCGCGAGGAACACCAGTTACAATTCTATGTAATTCGATTTCATGTTCGGTACAATATTTTTCAAACAATGCAGACGTAAATGCCGCTCCACGATCACAAATTATTCGCCTCGGATCTCCAAAAACATCTGAAATAATGTTCATCTTCTTAACCACTTCTTCCGCGTTTGTGGTTTTTGTTGGAAATAACCATACGTACTTGGTAAATGCGTCTACTACAGAGAATATATAATTATAAGATTTGCGAGTCGAAGGAATTGGGCCTAAATGATCCATATGGAAAGTATCAAGGGGCAATTCTCCTTTTGGAATGGGATTTAGTAAACCTTCAGCCTTGCCACGCTTCCTCTCACTAACAATACATCGCACGCAATTATCAACACATTTCCTTATTTTGGCGTCTATATCATCAATATAGTAATCATCCGTCAGGCGTTCTTTAGTCTTTTTCACACTGAAATGACCTTGCTCGTGGGCTTCCCTAATGATACTGGATTCGATTTTTGTTGGTACAACAACCTTTTCTTTGCCTTGTTCGCTCTTGTACAATACACCACTAATAATCAGAAAATCTCCACTACCTTCACCAGAATTTATCGCATTTTTAATTGCCGATATTTTCGCATCTTCTTCTTGCGCATTAATAATTCTTTTGCTTACCGTGAGAGATATTCGAAGTACAGTCGCCCTAGATAATGCGTCTACATGTTTCATTTTATCAGCCATTCTATGCTTAATCTCATAATCGAATTCTGATAACACAACGAACCATCTAGTTACCCTGGCATTTGGATTAGCCTTTGCCATCGATTGTTTGAATGCGATACAATCTGTTACGATAGTTACCTTGTGCCCTAACAAGTAACATCGGAACTTCTTTAACGATTCCACTACCGCTAATGCTTCCAAATCATATGAGTGATAGTTTCGCTCCGCACTATTCGTCACACGACTGTAGAAGTAACAGGGATGAAATAACCCATCCTCCATCGACCGCTGCATCAAGATCCCAGCCAGACCTTCCTTGCTGGCGTCTGTATGGACTTCGGTCTCTAAACCGGACTTGAAAATATTCAGCACTGGATATTGCGTCAACGCTGCTTTCAGGTCTTCAAACGCCGTTTCAGCTTCAGCGTTAAACACAAGCTCAGCATCCTTCTTCAGCATCACGGTCAACGGACGAGACCTTTTGGCAAAATCCGGCACAAATTTCCGGAAATAACTCGCCAATCCCAAAAATCGCTGCAACGCTTTGACGGTTCTTGGCTTCGGAAAATTTCGCACTTTCTCGATCTTTTCTTGGGACGGTTCGATCTTCCCTTCATACACAGAATAACCGAGGTATTCAACACGCCTCTTCAAGAAAGCACACTTTTTCCAATTAAACTGCAGATTAGCCTTCGCAGCTAGCTCCATCACACGTCGCAATTTGATTAGACCTTCGTCCTCGTTTCTTGAAGGAATAATAATGTCATCGATATACGATAAAATTTCGCCCGCGTCGATCAATTCTTTGAACACTGAGTTTATAAATCGGCAAAATGAACTGCCACTTGTACACAACCCGAACGGTGCTCTCAAGAATTCATATTGTCCTTCTGTTGTAACGAACGACGTATATTTACAACTATCCGCACTAAGTCTTACGTGGAAATATGAATTTGTTAAGTCGAGCGTAGTATACACACGTGCATCGGCTAATGCATCGATTTGGTCCTCAATATTCGGTGTCGGATACTTATCACGCTCAATCCTTTTGTTTACTTCGCGATAATCGACGCATACTCGATATTTACCACCTTTTTTGGGTACAACAACAACCGCACTGGAGTATGGACTCAAAGATGGTCGTACAATTCCATCTCTTATCCACTCACCCACTTGCTCCTTCACGATCTTTTTTTCAAACGGAGCTAAACGTCGAGGTCGCGCGCACACAACTTCATCATCAAGCAATTTGATTTTCATTTCGCCTACGGTTTTGTCGTTTCCAAAAGTTTTATCACTTTGTTTTGCGCTCTCATAGTCATCTACTATGGACAATACCTCTTTCTCAAATTTACCTGGAACGTCCAACGCTTCTTCCACGACACAATCAATGTGGTGAATCCATTGTTCGTCAACTTGCGCAACATCGTTATTTTTCGCAGAAATCTCTACCACACTATTTGAAATAATGTAGTCCACTGTGTTGAGGAAATCCATGCCGATCAATACTTGTGTGTCGATCGCTTTACTTAGAACCACCAGAAAGTCGATCTTTGTTCTCACATTGCCAACTTCTGCTTCAACAGATAATTCCCCCTTAACACACTGACGTTCTCCGCCGTATCCACGAAGAATTCTATTACTGTTCTTGATTTTTCTTTGAATTGTTTGCACCACGTCTTCACGCAATAATGTCACATCACTTCCCGTATCGATCATTCCATCGAATGTGTGCCCATCAATTTTCACAGAAACTGTCGGGTATCGACCAGTGATAATGTTCACGGCTGGTTTCAACTTCTTAGGGCAAGCTGTCGAAATGTGCCCCATGTCACCGCACGAATAACACTTCGTACTTTTATCCTTTCTAACATCTTTCTTAGGAACGCCTTCCGCCATTTTACAGTTCTTTCGAAAGTGATCCGTTCCACCACAATTATAACACTTTCTGTCTTTGTCTCTCGACGTTGCACTATCTTTGCCGTAGCGCACACTTGGCAACTGCGATTTCATCGCTTGATATTTTTTGAGAAGCACTTTGAGCTCAGCAAGGCTTCCTGCACCCATTAGACAGACTTTATTTCTTGGATCATCCACAATACCCTGAACAATATACTCACAAATCGATTCCTCGTCGACTTGTCCTCTCTTCGCTAGCGCTTGCATGGCATACACATATTCAATGTATGATTCGTCTGCCTTCTTCTTCCTTTTACGCAACGCCTCGTGTACCTCTACACTCTTGGTTTCGTCACGAAACTCTGAGGCGAGCGCGTTTTTCAGCTGCTTCCAAGAATGCAGTCCACTAGCGCATGTTATAAACAATTTGGCTGGGCCTGTAAGGAGTCGCTTTGCATAGACTAACGTTTGCAATTCAGTCCAACCTAAAAGTTTTGCGTTTTCTTCGAGGTCAGAAATGAATTGGCCTACATCATGACCTTTTCCATCACCTCCGAATGTTGGTAATGCCTCCTTGACATCAGTGAAATTGAACGTAGTAGATCGCCACGTTTGCGCATCGACGAATTCACCCACACCGGTCGAGTTAAACAGACTTTGTTCCGTACCAACTTCCACCGGCTCACATTGGTTAGCTATTCGCGCAGCTAATTCCTCCTTTGTGCCAGAAGTCGGCAGGTTTTTGGCTTCGCACTGCTTCACTAACCCGATTCTAGTGAATTGTTCCACAAGTTCTACTACCTTGTCGGATACATCCATCGTTCAATTTATTGTTAAACAGGAATAATCCACAACAAATACGCGATCCAACACTCATAAAACGCGCACACAGCACACACTGCGACAACTGGGCACACCAGGGAGCACACAGCAACCCAACACCACAGCTATTCTCTGGGAGCACACAGCAACCCACTAACACAACGCACAAAGCGTAATCACTGCTCGATATCGGAAACTGCCTTTCCCGGACGAGACCCCATGTAGGATGATAGAAAAAGAAAGTTCATTTATTTTCAATTGTTCATCAGTTCTTACAACCTTCCCAGTGCAGTTCCCGAACTAGACTCCTCGTCCGCTATCCTCCTAGCTTCCTTCTGACAACCGTGTTGCCAGCCTTAGCACCAACTGTCACCAACTGTCACCAAGCACAGGGTGATTCATTTCCTACATGAATGGCGGCCTAGGTTATAGCTTTCGCCGGGGGTTTATTGAAAAGAAGTGTGCAATGGGAAGTCAAAATAATCGAAATTTCAATACTCTGCTTCACGGTAGCAAAAGTTTTTTAGTCCACAGTGAGGGCCCGTTTTTTGTTCACTTGTTTAATAGTTTTGGATCGATTCCTAGACCACCCTGACACGTCCAAACCCGAAGGACTGCTCTGTTTCCTGGTTTCAGTAGAGTCGTTACTGGCCGTCAAGCTCTTGACCCATTATTCAACACGATGAGGAAAAAATCCTTTTCAATTTTTCCTTTACTCGCCATATCTGTTTCCGCCGTGCATCCAAATGAACAACATGCATAAAGTGACGTGATGGAAACTATCAGTTCACTGAATTTGAATACAGTGTGTGCACTGGAGTTGTGCATTGGAGTGCATTTTACTGATAACCAACCCAAGGGCCGATGATCCCAATTTAACTTTAACAAATTTATTTAATATTCTTTTCTGGTGGAAGTCTTCAAACTTGCCAACTGGTTTTGTACTGAACCACAATTCTTTGGACATTCTTTTCGTTTTTGAATTATAACTTAAGAAGGATCTAAAAGCAAAGCTAAAACAGCTGACATCTGTGAGCATATATCGAGCTAGTTGCACTGGAACGGTGAAACGCCAAGCGCAGGAGTAGCTTGAAGGAGATTGCAGAACGGTTTTCTCCATTGCTATGATAGGAATTGATGGCTTACGATGCGGAATTGCTTTCCCATGGCGTTCACTTCAGACACTTGCCGTCCATTGGTGTTACTCCAATGTGACTTGATTGGAAAAATATATGCACATGCTGGATGATAATCGATTGAACGGTAGTGTCCATGTCCCGCCAGTTGTTCATGACGGTAGTAGGAAAAGAATCGATTGACGCAAATAAACCCCTAGAAGATATGACAATTTTTCTGTACCGTTTTTTCGTTCCCAAAACCCTGCCACCTCGAACAGGAAACAATTTCAATGAATTCAAACTGTACTTGAAAGGAGAAAAGAGTGAAAAAATACTTCCCGTCAACATGTGTTCAAATATCCGGACACTTCGGAACGATTCTTATCCATTTCACCTGCGCAACAGTTCCACTGCGAATGCGGAAGTAATTTGCCACCGTACGATATGTTCTCCCGTGCAGGTATGGTAGAAATGGAAGATTTGCTGCTACACATTTCATTTATCATAAATATTTATAAAGGCACCCACGCGTTGGAGAACATGAGGACGAGTTCTGTCAGCGACAGGTAGTACGGAATGGTCGTAGACGTGACACGACCGTAGTCAGGAACACTTTGATTCCGGTTACGGACAGAGTGAAGCATATGGCCACTTTATTCCATTTCGTAGTTCGCCCTAGTTAAGCGAGTTCTTTGTGGTACCATTTTTTTCTATTACAATTCGCTTTTTTCTACGCGGTGGTTTGTAGCCGTATGCAATTGATGTTTACTCGAATTAAAGAGTGTAAGAGATTGTAATTTAATACACATACATTCGTTTTATGACTGTATTCCCTAACGAAGAGTTCTATTTGTACATATCAAGAAAAAGTAACACAAGTTAAGTAGAGTTTCAACATAAGCCGTCGACTTTCACCTCCTAGAACTTGTGTTCCACCTAATCATGGATTTTCATTTATTCGCGGTTCAGCTTTGGTCGCTCGCTGTTGCATAGAGATCAGGAAACATGATTTGAATAATCCGCTTCGTCACCGTTGTCAAATGTTTCGATACCTCATTAATTCTGGAAAATAAAATAAACCCGTAGAAGCGTGAGATTAAAGCATCAGCTTATAGAAAAGACTACGGACAAAGCAAGAATTCGATACCATTTCAAAAGACAAGATGCATCTAACAGTAGCCGCATAAGTTTTAAAGCTAACAAACAAATCCCCTCATCGCATCGGTTGGCCGCATCACCAACGCATCAAAACATGTTAAGCTCACTCGTTGTAATCATCTGATTCATGATTCCCTGCATATGTGTTCCAGATACCCATTCCGGTGTGAGTGAGTTGGATAGAAGAAGGCAAGAAAAACAAAAATTCGGTGACGATGTTGATGATGATGATGATGATGATGACGAAGCGATTTTCCAAAAGCAAGTCGAGAACACAAATTCCGAAAGCGCGACCACAATGTCAATCGTTTGATGACGAGCTTATTCTACGACACGAGCGTTGGTGTTGGGAGTGTTGGGTTTTGGGAGATGAAATGCCAACAGCTCGTCTACTACCAGAAGCAACCTGCCGTCCAATGTTTACACACCAACGAACCGATGACTCTCCGAAAGGGTTGTCTGTCTCTATCTATCACACTCTGTGGGAGTTTTCACCCTTCTGATGGTGAAAGGTGATTTGGCCATCCCCCACCGTATTGTTTTCCGACAAGCGTTCGATTTGTCGTCAATTTTGCCGCACAATCCCATACCACAAATGCCATCGGGACGCTCGGAAAGCGGTTTTTTGATGTTTGCGGTTTTACTTTTCCATTCGCTCGGGTTCGCTTTTGCGGATGCCGTGGAAGATCTCGATACGGGAAATTTATTTCATTACTCCTACGCCTTCCTCCTTTTGTGCTGCCATTAGTTTCACAATTTCTGATCCGCTACATGGCAGCCGTCAATGCACGGTGTTGGATGGCGATGTACAATGATGGATTTATTCTATCGCATTGTTGGGTATTACTTGACAATTTGTTAGTATTTACACAGCTTGTTTGTGATTTTTTTCATTTATTTTTTTTTCTACTTAAGTCCGTTCGCGAATTGTTCTATTCAAACCGAAATGGGTATATCGTTTTGGTGAAAAATCGAATAACACCTGCTAAAGCTCAAATCAAACCCGTCTTATTTCAATAGTAATACAACTTTAAACCCTGCATTAAGAAATGAAAAAAAATGAGTCTTCTCGATGGTAGGATAAGCCCTATATCCCTGTAGTGCCCTATACTCAAGAGAATATTGGTCCAAACTGATGTAATTTGCTACACGTTTGGGGAATTATTAACATTCCTCGCAGCATCTGTTCTTCGCGCGGAATTGCGGCAATGTTTAGCAGTGCTTCCCAGCCAGTGCGGATTTAATTAGAAAAGTTAATTCACAATACGAGGAAAAGCGGAAGAAAATGTCCAAACTAGCTGGTTTGCCACATTCATTTACATTTCTTACTTTCACCCAAGCTGTCACTAAATGGTTGCTCCCACTTATTCAATTACGTCAACTTGTTGGCCTAATGGACGGGCAATAGTAATTTGATTCGTCTGCAGTAGTTGTGCTGTCTACGCCGATGTGCAATTGGATTGAATAATTGGGTTTTTCCATTAAAGGTAATTTTAGTTTCCACTTGCAATGCACTTGATAAGTGCAAAGGATACAAACACAAAACTGTAGCGCAGTGGAGTGCAGTGTATCAGCCACCAAGGAATTCGTATTTACGATGTTCGAAAAATTAATGTAACTACAAAAAACAAACAATAAATTCCAAACTCCAGCAGCATTCACAAGGGAAAATGGCGAGCTGTGTTTATCTCCCCAATCCTCCGTGGATTAAAAGAGCATTGGCCGTATTACAACTCCTACCATAATGGCCAACCAATGAGGTTCAAGTGCCACACCACGTAGTTAAACATTATTGCGTTGACCACTACCCTCTGTTGTCTGCGAAATGTGTTTTCAAAATTCAATTGGAACAGCCATTATACTAAACAAGAATAACGAAACGAATCGCTTCAACTACTCCCTTAATACTGTGGTAACTCTCTTGAGTGCTATAATAATTCCTTCACGCGTATGATGGGTTCGTTTTCAGCACGCGAATATCCAACCATAGCCCGAATTCCAGCTTCCGCTACAGCATTCCTAACTGGTCTTCCATATCTCCCCATGCTATTTAAACTTGCTAGGTGTGGAGTGAAGGAGTACAATTTTGCTAAATTTTTGATGAACCAAAAACGTCAATAAAATACGTTAGCCTTTCGGTCGAAGGTTAAACGCTGGTACTACAATGCTGCCACAGCCTCCAATCGTCGTCACGTAGCATGCGTGTGATGTTGTTCCGTGCTTCCGAGCTAGTAGCTCCCATTGCATGTTTATTGCAATCTAAGAGGGGATGTTGAATTTTTCAAACCGTCCGTCCCCATCGGGCAGTTGAGCAGTCGAGTCTGAATTCATCGGACTGAACGTTACAACATCCCATGCCTTCCGGGTGGTGTTCTGTCCTGTGCAGCCTTCAACCATCCGACCTGCCGTCGGTTCTGTACGGTTCTATAGCATAGTATTCCCGTGTATAGCATGTTTCAGTTCCTTCCAGAACGGAGGAGATGTCTCGATGGATGGATCGACATGCGGCAGTGGAAATGCGTCCAGGAAATGCACAAATTATTGTTGGAAAAAGAACGCTACGTGACCGGAATGAGCATCACAGCGAGTGAAGAATACTATGCAAAGTGAAGCTTTTTTTCCTGTTCGCATCAAATGCGCACGGGGTCTTTCATCACCTTCACGTATCGTTTTGTTTACCACTCAGACAGTCTAGAATGTAAGGATGGTTTTCCCCCCCGTTTTCTAGCTGGTCGTTCATCCTGGACGAATGGATGAACGCTAAATGAAACGTAACATTCCACGAAGACCAACTCAACCCCCGGAACAGCCGGAACCGGAAGCGGCCGTTTTGAATCGGTGGACTGGGCACATTTTCACGCCCCTCCAAGTTACGAAGATTTTTCTCCCGGAAGAACCAGTTTTCAGAAAGAAAATTATGGTGTAAAGGGAAAAGAAAAACAAATAGAATGAAACGAAGCATAAAAAATAAACTTTCCTTACACACTTTTTCTACTAGTTTGCTTAGAAGACGGCGTTGGTGGGGGAGGAAAATTTCGTGGGTTGTACGATTCAATTTTGTGGGACCTTTCTCCACATTTCGGGCTTTAATTGTACTTTGTCTTCACAGCCGACCAGCCACACAGGTCATGCCTGGTGTGACATCGATGCGGAAGTAACAGCTCGATCCTGATTAATTATTCATCAGGCGTTTTCCATTCACGCTTGTACCAGAAGAATGATATTATGGGCTTGGCTGTTTTTAATGAATGTGTTCTTTAATATTTTTTTTTCAACCGATTCCCGTAACAATTCCAGTATTTTGCTCTTAAAGCTTTGTTCAAAAAGACATCCCATGGTGTAAACTCTCAAGCTTTGTTTAGCAATGTTTGTCTGGGTTTTTTCTTAAGAAGCTTAATACGTATCTCTTTGCTACGGTATCCTCCACGCCAAGGTGTGCGCCTTGCCAAGTTTGCTTAAGGTAACACAAACTTCAATATTAATTACGGTCTTTTCGCACTCTGCTACGTTCTGCTCGATGCCCGAGTGAAGTAATTTATTCCAATTAATGCTAATTACTCTCCACTTGGCGATACACGAGCTGGACGATCTAATTTTACCTTATCGCATAGACCGTCCTGCCGCTCGAACTGGATGAAGGAACAGGATCAAATCGGCCGTAGTCTTGCTTTACTTGTTTAACACTACGTGCCAGGTAAGGAAGTGACACGGAATAGAACGAGCACCAAATGCCAAGGTGTTTATTACGAATGGGTTCCTGTTTTGGTGTGACATTTAAATTTAAATATTCAAATTATTAACTAAAATATCCCGTTTCAGTAACGGTGCGCTGTTTGCTGACTAACTACTGATAACGTAATAACATCAGCACACGCTAAGATGTTTATTTCTAGAAGTACTTTGGATCAGGTTTTCCTCAACTGTTCGCCAACGATCAACTGCATAATCATCTCTCGTTTACAGTTTTTTTTTAATTAACTATTCAGGGCCCTTGACGAGTTTTGTGCGAATATATCTATCGTTTTTGGTATTGTAGTACTCTCTCTTTTAGATTAATAACGTTTCTTAGTCTATGTCTTTCTTAATTCCTTCTGCTTAAATTAATTTTTATTAAATTGGAATTAAAATTCTGATCAAGCAACACGAATGTGCTACAAGAGGTTTATAAAAATGGCCATAAATTTTTCATTAAAAAACGGAACACAAACAACGAGCATTTCAAAACAGCGTGTTAAGTAAACAATTAACCAACAAATTTATTCACAAAGCTAGTATAATATTTTACTAACGCAAATGTTGTTGGTTATCCCGTCTAACGGGGCATCATCAAATTTTTACATTCAATTTCCCTTTTTTTCTTCTACTCCTTATCCCATTCGCAGTCAATGGAACTTTGTTCGCTGTGGTGGTGCATATCACATGCAAACTTTTGGGTTATTCTTAACTTTTTCTTTATCGCGGCCCCTAACAAGGTCGGGTGTCGTGTCTTACGGTTCGCGCTTGCCTTCAACACACTTTCGTGACAAAGTTGGTCCTTCGATAAACGCACCGTTTGCGCTCGGTAGACGGCCAGACAAAATATTCATAAACGTAAATTAAATTTTCAATTCTTTATGTGCCTCCCGCTCTGCAGACCTTTCATGATCGTGGTAGAACCTGGGCAAAAATTTAGTGCTAAACTTTTTTTTTTTGCTACAAATTTTTACCGGCCTTGCTCTACGAGTTCATGGGCTTAAGGAGCGAGCTTTGCTTGCGGTGTATCATAAATGGTTGATGAAGTTATCGTTCTCGCTTTTCCGGCGGATGTGGCTGTACATGTAGAAGATTTTTTTTCAGTGATTTTTAAAAATAATATTGTTGGTAAAATCCATTTTCATCGCTGGTTGCAATATCTAATTGATTGTGATGGAAATTGATGGAATGTTCATCTATTTTGTTACGGAATTATCTACAATTTTCTATTTTATGAATTTCCATGTTAAAAGGCACATCATCAAGATATTTTCCAATATTCCAAATGTAGGCGATTTTATAAGCAATGCCAGAGCGAAAAGTATGGAGTGAGAAGTTGCGAAAAACTGTCCTTCCGGGAGCAATGGAGCAATGGATTGTTAAACATTCAAAACCATCCCACAACAGCTCTCGTGAGGCTCCGATCGGTGCGGAAAATTGAAAATGGCTTTCAAAATGCTTCTGTACCGAAATACATGTAACCAACGCATGAAAGAAGCGTTTGCGTATGGTGATACGGACCCTTTATCAAGCCGAACATGCAAAAAAAAACGCAAAAGCCCAACATCGCTCAGAGGCAATAAGCAAAAGGAAATAAAGCGTTGGTGCGAAAAAGCGAAAAAAAAGTTTGTGTGTGTGTGTGTGTGTTGTAGAGATTTCCATATGTATCAAAGGATGAATTTTCAATACAGAGATGGCATATTGTTTATTTAATGCCATAAATATATATTTGTTTTTTGTTTCTCCATTCGTTAAACACAATTGCCACGTCCCTATTAGTTAGGAAACCACTTACAACAATTTCTTTTGTTTTGATTATGAAGTACGTTGTCTCTTTACCCCGGTACTTTTGTCATTTTTGTACACTTAGAGCATTTCTTATGCCGATATATTTTCTTATATACTTTTTAACTACCACAACAATTTGCATTTAGAACTCATTACAATAAAGCTCAGCCTACTTTAAGAAATGAAATAATTTAATGAACTTCATTTGCATTCGCAATTTACCAATCCTTTTGAAACCGTTTCCGTTGCTAGAAACATTCCAAACAAGCACCACATTAAGCATTGTAGTTAGTGGAGTTTTTCTCCTTCTCTTTATTGCCGTAAACGACAATACCAATTATATAAACAAGGTTTTCTGGACGATCTGGCTGTTTTTTTTTAACTTTTCCATTTCTTTTCATGTGCATTTGTGTTGAATGAAATGCAAAATATTTTCATCCTAGATTCGAGGGCCACCATTAGGCAGAGAAATCCCTTTTTCTATTTCCATTATTTCCAGGACGATAGGCACAAAGTGTCTAATATTTTCATGAGGGCAGTTTTCATTCGCATTGTTTTTAAAACATCATCTAACGTAAATACCGACGAAGAAAAGTTATTTGAACGGTTCAGAAATGGGCCTTACTTGACGACTTCTATTCCGGCTGTTTTGTTTCATATCTTTAAACGGTTGAGTTTTGGGGAGTCCGAAGAAACTCCACTCAAAGTAAATTAAATTTGTTTTTTTCCCTCACATTACACATAGATTTGCTAATTAGATTTGCAGTCGGTTGTTTTTATGCAAGTCATGGACTGTTGGAAAAAAACAATTCTTGATGTTGTCCACTTTTCTTTAAATTTACACGCGAATGCAAAGAATTTTTAAGTATATTCCCGAGCTGTCTCTATTCACGTACGTACTAAAATTTATATGCCAATGGACATTTAGACATGAAATTTATTTGCAAATTTTATTTTCTTCGGCTCGATTTAGTTTTCTGCTTAAGCATGATACTATATCTTTCCGGAACAAATCTAACCGTAGGTGGGGAACCTAATCATGATTACGTTGTTACCGAAATTTGTACCTTTCGAAATATATTTTTAAAAATTAAATAACCCATTTGTTATTTCTATTGCTTTTTTTCTCATAAACCTAGAATGAAACCAAGATTCTAAAAAGAAAATACTAAGCGCTAAAGCAACCCTCAAAAATGAATTGATTACTGCAGATATTCGGATCTACAATAACGAACCGCATGTTAACACCCCAAACAGGTTACTGCAACATATTTTTCCCAAGAAGGTGTAGAATACGGTGCCAGTCTTAAGTTTTGTGTGCTCACTTACGATCGTTTTTCTGCCAACAAACAGCTTTACATCTTTCGCATACCAAAGGTTAGCCCCAGGGACAGGACGGATTTACAAACATATTTTAAGCCAACCCGATCCTTTTTTCTTTCCCTGAGTGAAGCGGTCCCTGTGAAGAGGTAGCATTTTTTATTCCAACAATACGTCCAACGCTTTCGGCCCAGGAAGAAGTTGTTTTAAGCAGCTTCCTTTAACCCAAGGCGTTTTCTTATTGTTCTCTATTGGAAGAGCCTATTCGAGGCTGGTTTTTTGAAAGGGTGAGACAACCTTTAAGATCTTCTTTCAACGTGACAATCTGCAAAGTGGATTTTTTAGCTATACTTTTTCACTCAGTTTTTTTTTTTTTGCTTGTCTTGTACAACTTTAACTGCTGTATTGTTTATTTTCTTTGTTAAACGTCTGCAGGATGCTACGTCTCGTCTAGTTGTGGTCGTCTGGGTATATATTCTTCGACGAGCTGAGTGCACTTTAAGATATTTTTTGCTCTGTACGGTACAGCTCCGTGCCTTCCGAAGGCAACAGCAACTGGTCGTATTTTGTCTTCTAGCGATCGTCCGAGCCAAGGGGCTTATGAATTTCTTATGCCTTGGAAGTCCTTCTCAGTACAGTCGTCGATAGCAAACCTGTAACATTGTCTTTGTGATACATGAGAAGCGGTGGAATAGCGATACATGTCTGGTGGTTTTGTAAATAAAAATCTATAAAGTTAAGTGTAAAGGTTTGTAGCTTTTGAGTGTCTGTATACAACGAAATTGATACTGATGGAGGTGAAAATATATAAGTGAGTACATCTTTAATTGAATGAGTTTTACATCACACGTTTCATGAGTAAAGAGAAAATTCACCCTTTCCTAATAAAAACGAACCTTTTCTACACTTCGCAAACCCTCAAAAGGTCACAACTTGGAAGTCTGTTAGTGCTATTCAAGTGTTTCCTCGGTATTCAGTTCTGTAAGATGAAGAGCAAACACAGAGACTTGCTCGCTTTTATCCAAGCGCTTTTACCAAAACATCCTTAAAGTATGAGTTTCCAAGGAATCAAATTATACCAACTTATTTCACCCACCATTGCGGGATGAATGGCATCAATACACCAAGTTACTTCTCTGGAACGTCCTTTCCTTCGTTTATGTAATACATCGGACCAATCTCGACGTTGAGGTATTTTTGATCCGGCATCAATAGATCTCCTAATTCTCCAATCAAGTCTCTTGATTGCTCTTCTGACACCTACGAAGCCAATCTTTCCTTTGCAGTTCGGCGGAAGATTTGATATAGCTGGGATATGTCTTCTTTGCTGCGGAACTTGTTTATTTTCCCCACTTCGTTTCCGAACCATCGAGCATCCCTAAAAGCTTGCGTACTTCGACCGGAAAGAGGGATTTTGATTTTTATCATGACTTTAGTACGGACATCAATTACTTCCGTTGGGATTGGAGTGATGGTGTTGAGTGTCCGGCAGTATGCTGAAGGTCAGGAATTACGAGCGAATGGTGTTGGATGTTTGATCGTCACAGTTTATCAAGAACATCAGCCTAACTTTTACCTTATTGTTAGTATTGGAAATAACCAAAAATTTAAAAATAGATAATTAAAGGAGATAGGTGATACAAGATTTTTCTTCTAAAGCAGAACAACATTTTAGGTCATTCAGTTCATTCATTTCCTTTTATATCATCAAATACAACAAATGCCTGAAGCTTACATATCTCCTATGCCATTGTTTGAATATTGCTGTCTGCATAATTAGTGACAAAATTATGATTTGACTAATACGTTGTTTACTGTTTACAAAAATGCAACGGAATTTCTTATGTCAACCAAACCATAGAGTTAAAATAGACTAATGAACGGCTCATCTGGTCCTTTGGCATTCGAAGAATGTGTCACAGTTTGTTGATCGGTAATGGTGAATATGCATATTGTAATGAAATTTCCTACTTCCCAACTCTCAATATCGGTCTAATTCCAACAATTCCTCTCAATAACCCTTCTATCATTACTCCATCCCTTTATCTGTCCCTTCCCATCTCGTGTTTGCCGTTTTCCGCATCGGTAACTAATTATGGACCGATTAGAGATCAGCATTACGCATCGACCAAGTGTGCTGCATCCACAATGATTGCTCATTTCGATTGCTTATCGGATGCAGTCTAACCGCAAATATGATGGCGGTTTTGTGCTTCGATAAATAGATGCATTCGACCGCACCGGTTCAAAAACGATACTGACCCAAAATGTTTGTCCGGTTTTCAGTCCCAGTCCACACTGCCTACAGGACAGGGTGTGAATGTTGACCGATGGTAGCCCAGCATCATTTAAATTATGGTTACCAATATTTGCTAATCGATTCACCGGTTAAAGGAAAACCACGTAATGCAGTTTGTGAGCTGCACGTGAGTTGCATTTTAAACACTGCACGAACAATTAATCATCGATTCCCGTTGTGCAATAACTGTATAAACTGATGTCATTTTCTGTTTCTGTCTGTAAATTAACAATGCAGTAATAAAGGTTTATTAATATTCCATCGGTTGTCTTAAGTAGTAAATTAAATTAATGCATGTCATAATTTTAACGCACTTTTATTTTCTTTTCTCTTCGTAGGTAAGTTACCCAGACATTATCAATTGAAATGGTTTTATGTGAGTATTTAATGCGAACAACTTCATCATTGGACATCTTTGCGTTTTATAAACAAAAGAATTTGCATATACATTGTAAACAGATACGTCTCAATAACATTGTCTCCTAGTTGACAAGTAAAGAATTAAATTTCTATCTGCTATTTAATTGCAAATAAATTTGCATAAAGAATGATATTGTTGGTAGCGCACTATTCGCTAAAGAAAATAACCATTAATGTGATTAAAGGATTTCGTTGTGTATTAAAGGACCTTCCCTCTTCTTTCGCACCATCGACGGTACCTCGATGGAGGACATCAACCTTAAATTGAACCGATAAGTCTCTCTACAGCTTAATCAAGTCAAGTATCATCATTACAGACTGAAGGAAGACTAAAACCATGCTAGTTAATGTTGGTGCTGCCACTGCTGCTGCGTGGTTTCACACTGCATAATGTCCGCGGTGTACTCTGGCAATCACGCGCATGCAAATTGGAACACGCTAAATGGATGAAGCCCTTTAAATGGCACTTTCCACAGGGCAGTCAACTCGTCCGATTTGCAAAGAAATACACACACAGGAGGTATCAGATTTACGATAACATAAACCCATTGAAAAGTTTTATCAAGCAGCGATGTTATTGGCTTCAGCAAAGCGTTTACCTTCCACTCCATCCCCGATGGGAGAGGATGAACAAGGGGACATACTTGTCGGTTATGCTCCTTCTGGTACCGAGTAAATCCTTTAACTCGAGACGACTGCTGATAGAAGCGAACAATCGATAAAGATTCAACACGGCGATAGGAACGACGACACCACCGTTTTAGCTTCTGCCTTAGAGTCATTGAGCCTTAAACGGCATCTCAGAAGATGTGTGTTTTTTTCGCTATCCATCGGAAAAAGGGCTGAACGCAGTTTAAACAAAGTGGATCAATTTCATATTCAGCTTGCAGTCATTCCCAGCGGGAGTCATAGTGCTGATGGCAATTGCATGATTGAACGATACCCCGCTGTTACGAGCTCTGCTCGAACCTCGATTGGATTGGGCTAGATCCTGGGAAATTGTAACATTTTTAAAAGTTACAGCCACCATCCTACCACGCAAAGCCATTTCCATACATTCCAATTTCCGCTCGATACTCTTTCTCAGTGCATGGTACGGTGCTGGCTGGCATTATGCTGTTAAATATTCCATCCACGCAAGTATCGGTCGCTCGAGTCGTATACTCCAGAAGAAGAGCATCAATGTCCTGTTGTGTACGTTCTGATACAGCCGATGTGGAAAAGATGGTGCGCAATGATAGATGGACTAATATTTTACTCTCCTGCCAGGAGCTCATCTACCTCGGAAGGTATTTTTTCCAACGAGGACATCCTGGTCCGTTCGTTTCGACACGGGAATGAATATCGTTGTACTTGAATAAATTTTCAGTTGCAATGCCTGATGGGTATGACTCAGAAGCTTACAAATCGAAAAATGTAAAGCATTATTGCTCTGAATTCGTTCGGAAGGTATCAAATGACAAGTACACCTTCCTTGTGTCATGCTATTGTGTATCAGATGGTTGTTTCATTCTCCCTTTCCTGAGCCAGATGATGTCCCTTGAGAGTCATGTAAAAATTTGCATTGTGTAAATTACGGATGACAGACGAAACATGGCTTTAATGTTGGTTACAGTTTAGATAGTTCTGTATAAAATGCCTGAAACCGTTTTGAATTTTCTCTAGGTAGAACATTTTTGTCAAAAGTCCTGACAGAAACAAATGTCAACCCCTATTTCAGTAAGGTTTATTTGACATCATTCATTGAAGTAATCGGACGATTTCCGCTACCAAACAAAGGATAAAACGCTTCCGTTTCGATTGATAGCGTTCTGTTTGTTCGGCAAATAGTTAACCTTCCTCTCAAAAGGCACTTCGTGTCATATGTGAAAAACGTCGCTCGATCTCTGCGTGTAGTGAAAATTGAAGGGAAACAGACGACGATAGTTCCACGACATTACGACAAGTGGTTTGCCATTCTAAAGTATCCCGTCCAATCATTGATGTCACTTATCGTGGTGCTGTGCCAAATCGATGATGATTTGTCATGGTTCTTGAGCTTGGTGAAATACACACGTCTCGAACTGAAAGCGAACGGTAAGGGCTTATAAGACCAAGTGGCATCCGAATCCCTATCACGCAATGAGTTTACAATCACGTTTAATCAGCTTACACCCTTCGCTATGCGCAGATGTTCTTGCATCTGCGGAAACCACAGACATGCAACTTCTGGCTGTTTGTTTTTCTCTCAAGGGTGTCATACCGCTACGTTCGATCTAAAGAGCATAGTCATAAAGGTTGGTTGAAACTAAAGAAGGCTGAATTGAAAGTACACTTGTTATAAACTTTGTTTAAAGAACAATTTAGTCAATTGTGACACTACTTTAAAACCCTTGGCTATGTTTAATCCGATCTTTTAGAATGCAATTTTGCAATGCAAAAAAAAAAACAAACAATGCAAACAAATAAACAAAACAAGAATTTGAAAAGATAAATGATACTTTATAAACGACCTGCTAAAATACAAAGTTGGTAGTCTTTCGTAGCTTGTATGACATACGATCTTCACCAATTCAACGGTATCAACTCCGTAACGCAGTCGAGTGTTGAACACGAAAGCCTAATTACTTTCTAAATCGATCTGATGAATGATCTTCATCCGGTCCACATTCAACTGAAGCTACATTCGCTTCAGACTACGCACATGCAGCCGCGCGATAGTATCAACCGGGCCGGTTGTCTATTTCTCGATCCAGGTGCTACCATAGCAAAGTCCAGACCGAGTTCCCAAGCGAGAGACCCCGTTGCACAACACTACCACCGTAGACACAAGACGAGGGTTTCAAGATATTTACGATCCGAGCGGCCCCAAATCAACCACATGGACCACAAAACATGCTTCTTTCAGCATATAGCGCAATGTGTTGTGAATAAAAATCGACGAACCTCGGACTATCTTGCACAGTGGGAGGCCATCTTTGGAGGTTTATGGAGGTATTTTTCACAATCTTTTTGTTTGAACGTTGCTTTCTGTCAGCAAAATAAAAAATCCAACATCCATGATATCGGAGGCCTTTTTTATTGCCGACCATAATGCAATTCACTGTTTGAATTCCATCGTTCCAGTCCGATTTCATATTGTTACCGCTTTGTTTTAATCCGTTCGTGGGGTTTTATGCGCATCGGGAGGTATGTAGTAATTAAAAACCAACTCTTCGCAAATGAAAACAATCGGCAAGTATACTCACCATCGAACTACATTTAATGGATGAACGTGCACATGTTGGTTTTATTGATATGAAATAGGAGCTCCATTTTATCAGCTAATAAAACCCATGCTTGACCACATGTTTGCTGCACGCTGGAGGATGGGTTTAATGGTCGTAATTAATTGGAGCAATCATAAATTTATGTTACCCATTAGGTGCAGGAGAAAATAACAAAAATATTCTCTCATGCTGATGAAACCATGGCTTTTTCCAAAAGGGTTTATAATGTTATACTCCGGAATAATTGCAAAACGGCATCCAAAGAAACATCGTTCCCATACGCACTCTCTATCATGATTCATGATCTATGTCGATGATGAACCGAGATTGAGGTCAACCTTAAGGCGGAACATGACAGTCCCGGATCAATCTTTCAAACTATCGCCCATCATTCCAAGCATCGATCGTCCATCGTGTCTCTCGGCACATAAAATGTAGACTGTCCGACAGTTATGTGTCGTAGAGCTACCACAACGCCAGAACCCTTTCGCTTGGGAACGATCGAGCCACCCATGAGACACGATCGCCTAGGCCCACTGAATTTCCGTATTACGATGAAGCGCAAAGTAAACCTACACCCTTTCGAAGTGCAACCGACTGCCGAAGCGGTGCATTCGGAACCGTACAATGTTTTGGTTTTCTACACACTGCACGCGCAGGATGCGAAGAGATCACACGAGTCAGTTAATTATCGGGGAAATATATTTCATTCATAAAATTTAATTAACACAATAAATTAGGGACGAGACGGTACATGGCGTGGAATATCGCATACCGCAACGAAGCCTCCCATCGTCACGTGTTTGGAAGTGCGCAATGAAAATTATGTTCATTTCACATAAATCTACCACACCGCCCGTGCTTTCTCTTTTCCCTTTTGCTAAGACCACTAAGACTGATTGTGTCTCCCTGTGTGGAGGGAAGTTGAAGTTGAAGGCGGGTTGATGGCTTCTGGTCTTTTTTATTTCTCACAACATTCCCGTTCTTCCACCGCATTTATTTTGGATGCAGGCCAAACAAAAGAACGCTCTTCTTAAGCACTCCAATCGGAACCCGTTAAATTTGTTGGGTTGTTTCAATTGATTGCAGTTTAAAATGTGGGCCGTTGCATGGTTAGCATTGCCAGTAGTATAAATAAACAATTTTGTGAGAAATATTTAAAATACTCCTATTGTTCGAAGGTTGGTCAGATACATAATTGTAGAAAACTTGTCACCTCTTTCTTGGATAATATAATACTGAATTCATGAATGTGCGAGGAATTCGTGATCATTTTTTAGTTTTATTTCACATGGACGAAATCAAGACAGATGTACGAAAGTGTATTGCAAATGAAATGTAGCGAAATTAGTAATTCTTCTGCTGCAACGATAATTCAACGTTGTAAGAAAGGTACTTCTATACTTCCGTCACAATAAAAGTAACGACGGATACAATCGTAAAGTCTGCGCACAGAAGATGGTTACATAAAACGTTCATCAAAGACGTAGTAAAACGTAAAGCTCATGTCAGGTTTGCATGTCACCTGTGCGTGGAAACTACCCCATCACCCAAACCAGACCGAAAAGTAATAATCGAACAACGTCCTCTTGGTACTGTCCACAGCCACCGCATGTGTCCAAAGCAACTCAATTAATCATACATCGCTACGCGGTTTCTTACATTCGTCGCAATCTATTCATTTGCCTCTGGCCACATTTAACCGGGATAACGATCCGCCCTTTTCACCATCGCTCATACCGTCTGACACAACTGCTGTGGTCGAGCAAGTGGAGGAAAATAAAACAACAACACATTCGTAAAGCCATAAACATTATCGAAGATCCCACCGGGATACCAATCGGTCGTTCAATTGCTAGCGACGCCTGATTGCCAGAAGGCGTAAAATGTCGACCATTCGCGCTATTCCGCGATGGGGGATTTGTGACGGCATGGGAGGATGATGCTGCATACATTCGATGCAGTGTGAGCTGTATGGCACTATCTCAATCGATCACTTTGACTGCCACACGATGGCGCAGTCATGACGCCTTAACCTGACACTAAAGCCCCATACGCTTGGGACGCATCTCCATCGAATGCGCTGGTGGTTACCGAGTTTGTGTCCCTTCGGGGTCTTTTTCATTCTACAGCGTGTTGCGGTGATTTGATAGGCTTCCCTTCGAACGGTGAGTGTGTGATACGTACGGAAACGTGCTTCATCAACGGCTACCGAACTTGTCGCGTCACAGACTCAGTGGTCGACTGTAAAACGTTGCCGCGAGTGATTGTAAATCGATTAGAGTGCGAGCCACTTAATGGCTTCTGTGTTGCACAATAATTCGAGTGGAAGCCCTTTAATGTTGAGTTCAGAATGTGTCTGTTGGTGTGAACGTAACTGTATTCGCATGATTTACACAATAGACACAAATTTTCCTAGGTAAAGGTGTACAATGTGGAGTAAGAACACAGGAAAAATATTGGAGTAATCATCAGTATTTGTGATTAATACTCTCCATATCACTCCCAGCAATACCTGATACCGCGTGACGATACCTTACTCCTAATAAAATTGTCTTCTACAATCACCACCGCATTTTGTTCGATTGATTAATATTTATCATCTCACTTTCTAACTGATTTACAGCATTGCGACACGAATGAAACTTTCGTAACTACCTTGCAGTTGAGATAACTTCGGCAAATTGTTGTACCACATAATGGACTTATCTCGGGAAATTTGACGTAGACATTATCGTTAGGATTGAATTGATGGAATGTTGCAAATGACGGGAAATCATAATCCTAGAGGATTTTGCTCATGTAAATGACACCAAATAGATGGAACATTTGAAGGGAGTCTACTCCTTTCTTGGATCGAATGCCTAAACAAATGACATCATTAAATCGACTTCATACTGATCTCTGTAATAACACATCACCAAATGAGAGTTTTATTCCATATTCCCAATATGGCAGATCTGTTTTTTGGTGGACATTTTCATGCTTGTCTACAAAAGACACATCCTTTTGTGGAGGAGTCATTTATCATCGTGTTTGCTCTACATCTCCCATCACTAGTAGTAGCCTACACACCTCCCACGGATGTAGCTGCGCCCATTATGTAAATTACATTTCAGACAAAGTGCTTCTTCGATGCGTGCATGCTTACTAGGCCTGTCGCCTGTTTGGACATTTATGCGATAAGATTAATGATCTCGATCGATAATTTATGCACACGGGATGCAACTCACGGGCCCTTGGCCGTTAGCGGTCGCTTGAACAAAATTTAGCCAACGATGTCCTTCCTCTCACTCGCCACATCAAAGTCTGGTCGTTTTGGAACGTTGTCAAACATCGGAAATGTTGGTAATTGTGTGTCTAATATATTCAAATCAAGCAAAATGAGAAGGAATTGAGGACAGGTTGTATCGATTCAGAACGCACCGTCTTTGCCCATGTAACACCCGTGTGTTGGCTGTGGCTCGTCGCTTGGAACGTCTAGGTTGGATATTAATGTCGAAATTCGACAAATTTATGCTAAACAAGATAACCGCCCGGCTAACGCGGTCCATACTCGCTCATTTGCTTACGTTCAGACACACCGGAAGGTATTAATTAGTCACAGTACGATTATTTTTGTCGACCAGCACACGGCATGAGATTTGGTCCAAAACGCCCTTCCTTCAAATTGCATTGGGGGATATTTTTCCACTGCACTGCACACTACTTTTTTGGGAATCCGTAGGGGTTCTCCGTTTGGACACAGACGCAAGTATGTCAAGTTCTAATGAGACGAAACCCCACATTAAAAGACTGTTGTGGACAAATATCGCGTGGTGTAGAAGTGGGATGGAAGAAAAGGGACAGTAAAATCGGTCAACCGTGGTTTGCGTTATGAACTTCAATTCCGTTCAACCGTTTGAAACATCTTGGAGGGGACAAAATGCTTATGTGATTGATATGTATTTCCACAGATTGGTAACATCGTCCAAAAATCTGAATTTAGTGAAAATTCACATTTGATCTACAAATCTAGCCAAGTATGTGGAAATGTTTTTCCGTATAGTGAGTTTTCATGTACTGGAATAATTGTAACTCTAGGCAACATTTCTTTCCATTACACTCACTGAGGAAGTAGCAGTGTATTTCTACGCAATCACAAATGCCATAACTGACATTGTAGTTAAATCATGAGTTTTAGGGTGAAACACATAACGCTCCACTTTTATTAGGGTAGATGGCTGTAGTTTTACAAATCTGTCTCATTCATGTACCACAAGATTCGTGGATCGATCCGTTAAGCCAACGAATGATGTCACTGTCAACCGTGATGGGTACGTTAATAAGCACTGCGAAAATTTGTTCTCCATGGGAAAATCATAGATGCAGAAAAGATGTAACCCCAGACGTTTGGGTTTATTAAAAATGAGTCTGCTGAGCCTTATCTTTCCTTATAACTACAAGAAAACTGAACATATTGCACCAGATGTGACCCGAGCATTCGTTATTAACAGACATCATTGGCAAGAAAGACTATGTCAGTAGGTGTCAAAACAATGGTGTAAGATTTGCCCATTTCAGAGCGAGAACTGAAAGGGAAATTAAAAGAAAGTAGGACATCGTATTGCCACATTCCAACCAAACACGCTTTGGATAATAAAGCTACATTTCTGCACGGGTTTACTTATCTTGCTTGCCTGCTATGATCGAAAGAATATTCCACCAAAAGTATGTCACTCCTGCTAGGGTGCCAACTCCATTGTTCTTTTTCTCACTTTTCCCCCCGTGTGAGGTGTAAAAAGGGCAAACTGTTTTGTTACATCATTCGCACTTGGTGTTTCATTTATTTTGGGAACCATTACACACCGCATTATTCGTGTCCTTTTATTATGCCAAAACTAGGGGTATGCTCATAGGCTTTCAGCTTTCATTTTGATTATGGCGTCCGTGTAGCATCGTTCTTTAATATTCAGTTTTTCGAGGAACTTATGCTAAAAACAAAGGCTTCGCTTGTAAAAATCCCTAGGAGAAATGAAATACAAGAACAATGTCCCGGTGGAGGAATTTATCCTTCCTGCTCCCTACGGTATATTGCATCCCTTAGGAGGCACATAACACTGGCGTATTACTTTGTCCATTCGTTCCCCCAAATTGAAGGTGACAAGTTCCGTTACGCCATGACTGGTGGGTGAGATGCAGGAAACCCCTCGTAATTTTTCCGACTTTTCCATCATTAATTCCGTCTTTACTGGCAGTATCTTGTCCGATTAAGGGGAAACATAAGAGTTTATTTTGTTCAGCTGATCATTGTTGCAATTTTATAGTCCTTAAGCTCCTGAGTTTGTAAAGATTGGTTTTTCTAGAGAAACTTATTTGTTTGGAAATCCATATAGTTAAAAAAGATAGGCGAAAAATAGAGTTACAATTCAGAAAATTATGCCTTAACCGTTGTGTCAACGTGCCTCATATTGATTATAACAATTTTCATCGGTCAAGGATTTATTCCATAAAAAATATGTTAAAAATGCATACAAAGAAGAAGATCCTAAAATTCCTTTGGCATAATAATGCATTACATTGCCTATCCACTTTTGTTTTCCATCCATACGATACGCCTTGGGCCATGGCATGAAAATTGTTATTTCGATCATCAACAAAAAGCATTGGTGCAAGATTATTACATAAAAAGAGTCAAGATTTCAGTCACGATCACTTCAAGACAAACATAAACTCCTTTGCCAAGAAAACGTTTCAGATCGGAACTCGAAATTGCAATATACTGCACCATACTATGGAGTGCATAATTCTGCATCGTATAGTCTGATTGACTCTTATAGAAACAGGTTTTTTCGATCCCAGACATTCTTTTTGATTCGGGAATTACGAATGGGAACGAAAGATACGCAAAAATCGAACCAATGTTTTGACCGGTTCAAGCGGAGATGACGATGGAAGACGTTAAATTGCCTTGTCGAACGTGGCGTACGAGACCTCGCGTTCTATGCTTGACCTGGGCAATTGGGCTGGATCGAGACACCGTTGACCTACCAATAATATCATCACTAGCGCTGCATATTGGTGTTATTGAAGGTCTTGGCAATTACTCATTCGTTCCCGTCAAATCGATCGCCTTCCTTGAACTGGGAAAAGGTCGGAAAGCGGCAAAACTATCCCATGCCATTCTTGCATAACAAAGAAACCGTTAAAAGAAACCGGTATCAATTTCAAAATGCACCCAAAACGAGGTATCAATATTTTGTAGTCGAATGTTCTGCTGTTTTCTGATCTGAATGAAGCTAAGTCGGCTTATTATATATTTAAATGATTTTGAATAGTAACCCTACTGAGCAGGAATTATCTGACCTGTCCCATCAAAACACCGATCGTATATCAGATCGGTAAAGATCACGCATGCTCTCGATGCAGTGCCACCATTGAGGCCATTTTATACCATCTATCAGCTCCATCAACCCAAAATAACCGTTCATCACCAAAGCATGCGGTCGATTTCGAAACATACAGTCAGATTTTTACGAGATCCAAATGAACCGTAACAAGATCGGTAGGCCAGACAAGATTACAAGGGTTAATTCGGCGATCTTCCTAGTAGGTTGCCTGCATTCCACCCGATCCGATAAGGGTTGGGAATATTTTTGTACCTTATGGATGGCCTAGAAATTCGATATTTTACCCGGTTTTATGACACTTGCACTACAAAAATATGTTATTGTGATCCAAAATCTTTCCGTTATGAATTTGAATGTTGTTTTACAGAGAATTTTCTTTTAAAAACTCCACTTAGATAAAAAAAATAGCAATAAAAAATAAAACCTTTTTCATTCCATGCGCAATAGCCACATTTCCAACTATTGTTATATCGGAACTGAATTGGAATTAGTCTAAATGTCCCCAAGCTGGTAAACAATTCGTGTCAACCAATTTGTTTAAACTTTCACCCTAATCGCATACCTGGCATCATATCGAGCGGTCAAAATTGTGTTCATACGTTTTTACCTATTCCGAGCTCGAGTTGGCTCTTCCACCCTGGATAAGCTAACGCCGTGATCACAAACACTCTGATTTGCTTTCGCGATGCCATTTTCAAGTTGTTCAATTGTTTATTGTTCGTTTCTGGAGATATGGGATCGAGTGGTAAAACACATCCAACTTCAGCCAAAGAAAAGCGGACCACAAGCGGCGTCAAGCGACCACCGGGTGTTGGAGAGTTCAGGATAGGATTTTCTTACGGTGGACAACTTACCGCAACCTAAGCGACCTCCTCTAACCGGACAGACCTTCCAGAGTCCAATAATAGTGCACAATAACGAACTAACACTCAGCTACGTAGAAAAGATACCATCTTTCGTCCAGGATCTTTGCTCACTCTGTTCCCTGTTCGGAACTCCAATAAGGGCTTCGAAGCCCGGAGAGTTCACCGTCTGGTCGTGTGCGTCGTGCCCTTCTTATGGTCAAGCGGGTTCAGTTCAGACCTTCAAGTCGAATGTCGAATTGGAACAAAGACACAATCCCACTGTCCAAGTCCAGCTGCAACACTCGCGTTCAGCCAGTTCGTGACTCGTGATTCAGCCCATTGCCCGAAACAAGCGATAGTGATATTCGATTCCACCCTGGAAACTCCAGTAATTCGAAGCCACCGAGGCGACGCCTGATGGTGGTGCTGATGTTGTTAGCCATTTCTCAAATTTATTGACCAGCCTTCCCTTGTGCCAATAAGCCCTAGCTCTGGTTGGCAAGCCATGAGTAAGTACTTCCCTATTGGACCACCGATAAGCGCCCGTGTTCGGACCCGTGTGGCTGAGAAGCTCCAATGCCACTTCATGCTCGGGATCTGCACGTCATGCAAATAATCGGCGACCGTTGATCGGTGGAAGTGGAAAGTTAAGTTATTTTATTTGAACAACCTTCTAGGGTACGGTACGGAGGCTTCGCTGCATCCGAGAGGGCGTGAAAGACTCCTCGAAAATGGACAAGGAAGTGGCCATTGTTCGATGCGCGCTATTAGAACGGTTATTATTACCATCACAGCCATTATTATTATTTTTTATCATCATACCAGTGATTGAGATTGTTATTACTATTATTACCACCCGCCAGCTATTGTGATTGGAGTGCAGCGATGAATAATTTATATGAAATTGAGCAGTTTTCCTTCGCTGGAGGTTTGGATTGCGTAGATAACCATTTGCATTACACTACATTGTATGCAATGGACGAACGTCGTATGATTTGCCGCTTGAAGATCCATTCCGCGCGTGTTTTGGTGCAAATACATTGGACCATCCATTCTCCAAATCCCAGTGAAACAAGAGAGCCCTGTGGGAATAAAGGATTGTAGACTAACTTTAATAACATTTGAGGTCAAGCGTATGTCTGTTGGTGTTTCGGACATTGCAATAACAGCTCTAATGTTATCAGAAAGAGTTTCATTCTGATGAAAACATGGGCATTGCATTTTACGATAGACTTTACCTTCTTAATTGGGCTAGAAATAAAAGAAATAGACTTCTTTCTTTAAACTTTTCGTTTGGCATCGTCGCTAGAATGGCTCCACAGATATAAATTCATCACTACTTGAAAACGCCATGTGCGTGCAGAGTATTATGATATGATTTATGTTACATCGAATAATACCTTTCATGTACACATGAACGCTCTGTCGCTTCAAACCGCTCCGCTTAGACAGAACGTGCTGCCCAGAGGCTTGGAAGGAAATCAATTTCGACGCAACGTGTGGCAACTGCAGGCGAACAACTTGATGCATTACATCCGATGCAATAAATTACAATTACGCGAAACAATTAAACGCGTGAGGTAGGCGGACCTTTTCTTACCGGCCTCGCGGAATGGCGCATGAACTGTCCTGCGAGTGCTTCACTGCAACTGCATTATTATCAAACATAAAGATAAATTTGATAAGCTACGATTAAATTTACTTTATGTCGTTTTCGAGGGAGTGGATCCGAGGTGTTGAAAATCGCACGCCTGCTGTCCCGGGCTCGATGGACCACAGAAGATGGTTAATTAATTTCCCGCACTTCGCACCACAGCATCTGTACCAGGGGTGAAACAAACCTGACCTTCATCACTGTGGACAGCAAGAGTACGCCAACAGCGCGAAGTAGGCGTGCATTCTGGTGTCAAGCTGGTGTCGTCCATTTAATGTGCTTCCAACGCTATGCACGCAATCTGCACTTAGCATTTCTGCTGCGCTGCTCACCATGCCAAGCATCAGCACCATCATCGTCATCACAAGCGTTGTCATCGTGATCGTGATGAAATCTGGTCACCACTCAGCCACACTTTGAGATGTCTGTAGCATTCGCCGCGAATCGCATCGCGATCATCTTCACGACTCAAAACAACATAACAGTGATTGCCGTCGAAAACAGTTGCTCTCGAAGGGCATGAGAATGGAGCTCAAGAATTCGGACGGGGACAACGTACAAATGCTTAAGACACTGCAAAAACCCGTAGCCAACAGAGTACGCCAGAGTCAACAGGTTAATTTAAATGTCGTGTATGAATATTTTATAGCATTCAATTAATCTTGCTCTCGTTGGGTTTCTCCGTTCGCGAATTGGAGTCCATCCACATGCCATATTGCAGTGTTAGATTTTACCCGCAGCGCACAAACACTTATTCAAGAAACGATTTTGCGGTGTTTATTGCCGGCAGCTCATCGCGCGTTGTGTTGTGGTTTCGTTTGCATAAATCATCATAATAATATTTCCACCAGCACTGTGCGGCTTCCCATGGTAGCTCAAATTTGCCGGTAGCTTTGAGACTAGAAGTCCGTTCAGGTTAGACAGCTTGTTTTAAGTTCGATTTCATAAATCCAGTGTGCCATCCATAGCATACAAGCCATCAACCCATCCGTCTTCTTCACAGTTACGGTTATCTACGATTTCCCTCGGCGCGTAGAATCGTCCGCCATCAATCATTTCTTCCCCGAAATGTACCTTTATGGTCTGTAGCGGATTGTCGAAATGAGTAGTTCAATGGCGAAGAATCTTGCCGAAAGAAACCAACGTCACATACATTTCACAACTCGTCCTACTTCAACCAACTTTTACTGTCCGATAGTGTGATTTCCATCGATTTACAGTCAAAAAGGTCAGAAGGTGCAGAAAGAAAGCCGGACAAGCGAAACAACCGGAGCTAATCACGAAATTGAAATACTCCTTAACCCTCGTACCGCGCTTTGACCGACCAATGACCAACAGTTCGCTACGAGCAGCCGTCATTTATCCACCGGATCAACGGATACGCTTTAAAGCGTTAAAACTAATCATCATTATGTTGCCCCACAGTGGAAAATGTCTGCTCCAGCCTCCCGTTTGTGTTCATTCAGAGGATGCTGATTTGATCGAGAGCCGGTCACGGTGGATAAATGGTTGCCCATTAGCTGTCAAAATTGGTGTTTAATATTTGCTCATTTTTCAGGTCAACTTGCGCTCAAAAACCGATTTCCATTATTCGGTAGGAAGCGATCCATGTTGCGTTTTCAGAGGGATTTGGCCAGAGGGTTTATGTCCTGAGTGATATATCCACATAATCCACGATACTTCACACTTGACTGAAATCCTATCATTCTGTTGAAGTGAGTCATTTTTATTGAAAAATACTTGAAAAAAGATGAACCTTCAGTTATGATTTCCAGTATAAAAAATGGAAATTTTGAAATGTTTTTCACGTGAAAACTTGAAAAGCTCTCAGGTAGATTCATCAGCAAAATAAGCTCGTCTAGAGCGATACGTTAACCTCACTTCAGGTTAATTTCAATTATCCTTGCTGCTCCATTTTTATATTCGTGAAGTATCAACAAGAGGCATGTATACACGATTAGTCCTCACTTATACAATCCGCGATGCTTGTTGGGGGACGCCCTCTCAAGCTCAAGTGGTAAAACGTGTGTATATTTAGCATAAGTGATCACAATACGTTCACCGTTGCAATTGGAGCGCAAAATGGTTCTGGATGCCAGCAGAATCTCTCATATTTTTCCAAGTTGAATCCCTCTCAAGACAACAATGTGCAAAAATGCTGGAGGCCAGCAATACGATAGCGAGGGCTGCTCAGTGCAAGATTTTCATTTCCGATGAGCATTGTCCGGAGTGATGGTAATGCGATGATGATGATTTTCTCCAAAAAAGTGTAATTGAGTCGTTAAAGTAATGAGACCACTTAACCTACAATCGAAACCGACGAAATCACCGTTGGGTCGAGAATACTGCGAGCAGGAATCAAAGCAAACTTTCAACGCGTATGCTTATCTGAAGTTCGTTTTTGCTTCTTTGCTTTGGAATAACATTTTGTTCTGCAAAAGGCATTATTTCGAGTTTTTTAACGATTTGCCGCACAAGAAGTGATGATTCGGTTCTTGAAAATCTCTTCAATTCGGGTCTTATTCGCTCACCAGGTCAAACTAAAGAAGGCATATAAAGGCCACAATCATAAAGTTCTACTAAATTTTTTCTTCAACTGTGATCAATAATGATAACAATATCAATCTTATCCCTGGTCATTGCAGACGATTTTGATAACTTCTTCGTATGGTGAGCCTTTACAAGAAATTAAATCGAAATGTGTTGTGAGATGTCGTTATAAAGACGAAACGTAAACCCGTTTTCCATTTGTAAACAACTTATCCGGCCAAATACGTGAACACAAAATGCTACCGGAATTCATTACAAACAACATCAGTCCCGTCTCGAGAGCTTTAGCGAAACCACTCTGAATTAAACACGAAACGTAACGCCATATAAGGTTCGCATTGTGAAGTTCCCCAATCTTCTCTGGTGTGTCTTCCGCGAAAGATTTCGCTACCGAGGGGATGTAGTTAATTAATGCTGTAGCAATTTTTATGTCTCAGCTTCAGCATCCAAGACGGGCAGCGTTATCATGCAGACGGACGGGCCCTCGAGGACAGTCGTTTGTTAGAAATGAGTTTAACAAATTTGTTGCCATGAATCTTTCGCACGAGAAGAATTGCATAGACACGTAGGTGAGAGAGAAGCTGATGTTTATGTGATTTGTGTTAAAAGCAAAATGATAAACTAGATCGGGTGCAGAACTTCCCTCAGGGTTGTTTCATCTCGTGAAAGTAAATGAAGTGGAATAAGTTGCTTACAACTGACGGTAATGAATGTCTTCCAAACGATTGTGCTTCAGGATGATGACTATTATATGAAAATATTGGGCTAATCGTTATCGTCTATTCGATAAGCTATCGGTGTCATGCATGTGTTGTTATATCGGTATTGAGTATCATTCGTAATGCATTGCTCTCTTTTCATGTATTATCCCAATTCGATCGAGCATAGATCGAGTAGTTCAGTTACTACTCCCCCAGTATTATAGCATAGAACTGATCAGTAGTAGATGCAGTAACAGAAGCAGTAGCAATTCATGTGTTGAAAGTGATGACAATCGCAAGGATTTTTTGTATTACAGCAGCCATTCCATTGTGAATCGTGACAATGATATTTCAGAACTGAACAGAATGAAAACTAACAAAAACATTCGGAAACTGATACAAATCTCAAGATCAAGAACGAAATCCATCTAGGGGCCCTCGACAAAACATGGTTGGAGCAGCAACAAACCTCTCACGACATGCGCTGCGGATGTACGAATTTCTGATGCCATCGTTGTTCAACCGATACATACCTTAGGGCAAAAGATATTCAACGATCGCAAAACAATGATCGCTAAACGGAAGAAGAAGCTAAAACACAACATCGAACCGATTCATTCCGTGCTGCTAACATGTTCAAATGGCACGATCAAATCACATGGGACCACATCCAGCACGGTAAAAGAAAGAACAAAACGGTGCAACCCAACCTACATGGAGCATCGTATTAGAGGAAATCGCAACTCTTGTTTTTTTCTCATCCTTTGATAGCTAATTCGCCAACACTCACACGAGCACAATATTGAACGCAGAATGAAATCAAATTTTAAAAAATAACACACCAAATTATTGCGACCCACGGGAGATCGCTAACGTTGTTGCGCCCACCGGAGTAGATGAAGTAGAACACCCTTGGTTCGACTAATGGCACAATGTTCGCGCATTTGCTATGCTTCAGAGTACCGGGTAACTGTCTACTTCCTTGCAGCACAAAACTCCAGCAGCGTAATAGGGGCCCTACTGGCGTTACGTTCCAGAGCATCGTCAATTCGACGAGACCTCACAGTTTGATGGGAACTGCCTATGGTCTGCCGAACACGAACTCCTTGTTTCCGCTGGTCATTCCGTCTGCTGTCGAATCAAACGCGATGTGAGGAGATGTATAATTTACTTTACATTTCATTGCCGAATGAATAGCTTGGACTGGGTTTTGGCTATAACGGGAATCTCGTAGAACTGGTAGCATAATTATACTTGAGTGACGAATTATGTTTGAGGTCAAGAATCTCTGTATTTCGTACGACTTTTGGAAATTTATCATCATATTTTTCAATATCTCATCGCTCTCGCTCAAAGCAAGCAATATTGTCAGCATGGTCGACGTTGCTTCCATCATCGAACAAAACCACTCTTACACGAAACACCAACACCCACAGAGGGTATCATCGCAAACACCTCCGAACCTGATCCGAACACCACAAACAAACATTTCGATACATTGCATGTTCAACGGATGAACCGCAATTCGCGGTTATGGTTTGCATAAATTAACACCGATAGCCTCACCGATTTTGGGTGTGGAAATCGAAAAACCAAACCAAACCAATACACCCTCCGTACCTTATTCCCTCAAGAATTTGCATCCATCGCGTCTGCATCCTGGTTCTCGATATTGTGCAAAATCATTTACTTTTTTGCTGTTTTTTTAGTTTATTTTCATCCTCCTACTCAATCGACCACTGGCCACCAATATCAATATACTGTGAATGGTAAATTCATCACCATGATGTTTACAACTCTTCTGTTTTCTTTGCAGTACTTTAGTTTTTCACGTCAAATGCCAGTTTTTGTGCCATTTCAGTTATGATCAATTTATTTTCCGATTAAATTTGCCTTTAAGATACAATCTTCAAGTCAATTTTCTCTTAATTTTGCCGACTAAAAAACCCTTAAGCAAAGCGTTAATGGAATTTGCAGTTAAAGACAAATTGCAATACAATATGCACTACTCTTATTTGATGAAAGCAGGGAACTTCAAAGAACTGCAATAATTGAACTTCTGAACGATAGTCTACCATAAAACCATTACTCAAAATTCTTTCGAACAGTCTTGTGGCAAAGGGGTTGAATAATTTGACAAACTTCTCGAGCGGAATGAACACTAAGATTGGCTTTCGGATTCGAGTGGTTTTGGATGAAAAATCATCTGCTCTTGCTATCCTTAATCCACTGCAATGCTTTGAGATGGGTCGTCGGTTGAATTATGAGAAATCTGTTTCGGTTGGGCACAACTTTCCCCTTGTGATCCTCATGAGCGCTGAGCAGTATCCCTCGGGAAACAACCCAAACTCTACGCGTACCTCATGAAAAAACAGAACTGAAACCCTGAAGAGCTGTTGCACCGTGTTTGTTGTGGAGCAGTAAATTGGCAACGAAATCGACCGAGCGCTCCCAAATGCTCCCGCGGACAACCTTTCGAACCTGTGCTCTAATGGACGGATCCGAATGCACGGTACGGTGCCACGAAATTGACGCATAAAACCGGATTCATAAATCATGTAATGATGTCAAAATTTCATAAAAGTGTAATTAATCATGGTCTGGCGGTGTTTACGTTATGAACTGTTTTTATTTTGTTGGGGGTTTGGCTTTTTTATCGCACGCATTTCGCACAATTTCGAGCAACATTTCATTCGGGTTTCCTTTTCTGTTGTTTATATTGTCTTTTTTTCTCGATAGAGCGTTCAAGCAGTCTTGCCTTAAAAATTCATGCGATTATCGTTCTTTATTGACTCTATCTACAAATTGAGTTGTTTATTTTGAGACACAATTGTATCATTTCCACTTGAGGGAAAAGGTAGAGCTTAGCAATAAAATCGTCTTTATTCCATTTGACGTATAAGCGGATCACCTTGGTGCACAATCAATCAATCAATCAGAAAAAAAATTAAAAATCGTGATTATGACTGAAGTAACTCCTTTGAAATGACACGCACTAAGTTTGGGAGCGTTATCTGTTCTTATCATCTAGTAAAAAAAAAAACATTCAGACAGAGAAGATCAAGACATTCTAACATTGGGAAAAAGCCATCTTAAAGTTGGGTTGTTATTTATTAGACCTAAACTCGATGACACTAACGACGACCGCCGGGACCATTTCGGGACAAGAAGGTAATAAACACGTAAGGTACGTATTATCTTCCTTCCATTCTAACACTAAAACAACGCAAATGGCTTGTTTATTAGAAGACAACGTTCAGCTGTTTACCAGCGAAAGCAAAAAGGGGAATGTAGCAAATTGAAATTTATTACTACACTGAGACAGCGAAAAAGGTTCAATTAGCGAGAGACCCGAATGTTTTGTGCTTCCTAAAACAAACTATCGCAAATTGGGCACACCATTCCCGGTAATGTAAGCAGAGTTCAGAGACATTTCGAGCAGTATCATGTTTTTTTTTTTTCTTGGGTAGTACCCATATCGGACCGGGCAGCCAACACAGGCGATGATGTGGATCCGCATTAATTTAAAGACTGCTCGGTTGCTTCGTGCATCATATATGTGTATGAACATCCACGCACGTTCTCCATAGAGGAAGGTTAGAGTGAAACATATCCACTACAACCAGCAGCAACAAACTGAAGCCTAATAAAAAGTTACGACTCCCTTGGCGGTAGTAGCAGACTCTGTAAGCTTCAGCTTTCCGGCACGGGTTTACCATCCATAACTCTCCAACTGTTGTATAGCACCTACGGAAGGTACATCATAAAAAGTGCTTGTGGCTTTTGTACTGTGTACATTCTGATTACTCACGCCACCAGTTCCAGCGCCTGTGTCCACGGTCTTCTAAAATGACACTAAATAGCCTGCTGGAATAAAAATGTTATGTTTCCTGCGCCATTGCAATGGGTCAGGGCTTTGCACCGTAAAGGTACTCTAACGATCATCCCATTGGATGATTCTATTTACTCGGGCATGTCACTGTTAAAACCCTCCGGAAGCAACAGTGCATCCTTTGAGAAGGGTTCTGTCTTGCTCAATCAGTAGCATTATGTTTTGCGTTGGTAAAGTCGATACATACTTGTTAGGTATTTTTCTATTATCCTTCACAACAAATCCATTCCCCCGAAATGGCGTCGTTAGATAGAACGGTTGTCCTGAGTCAATAAAACAGTCGCGTCGGTTAGCCCATCTTGTTACCTTCCTGTCGCCGAAAAGTATTACACTGTGAGGTATAAAAGTGCTGCAGTGCCGTACAACGATACGAAACCGGAGGGATCATAAAGATGAACATTGATGATCCTGCCGCCTACGGATGACTCATGTGCTTAATGGTAGCGAAGTAATGGATGGCGCCCCGAAGTTCCTCCCACTGGTCGACCCCATGCAGTTGGCTATTGCACCAGGATAGTGAATCAGAAATTGTACACACTAAAAAACTGGCATTACAACAGGAAATGAACACGTGTACTCCGACACAGTACAGATGGAAGAGAATGGAGCGGGAATATCCGGGAAAATACATTGTGACAAGTAAGGGTAAAGAGCAACGCTTAATCCTGCTCTGCATTTTGTAAGTCCTTCATAATAAGAGGTGCCGTAAATCCATGACCACTCGAACGCCATCAACGGTGCAAAATTTAAAACTGTGTGCAACTTTGTACCCTTCATTCAAATTCTGCTTGGGACGTACACAATCGGTGCAAATGTCAAAGTGGTTTCGTATTAAGGAACTGTTGAGCAGATTTTACCATATTCAACACTATGGAACAATAGAACGCAAATGGCGGTTAAGCTTTTAATACGCACTCGAAATCAAAGAACTTGATGATAAATTCCTATTGTGATTGACATGCAAATAATGGTAAAAAAAATCACGTAAACAGTTATGTGAAACCAATTTCATGAAAATCTGTTGCAAATTTTCTTTAAATAATGGTTTAAGTGATGGGACCATTAATTCAAGTTGTTAAGTGATTTGAATAAACTTTAACCAAATATAAACTTGTTTTTCTATAGTGATCATTTTTAAATATCGCTTGTTTGTTAATTAATTCTTTTCGAACTACGATTGCAAGTATCATATAAATATCGAGATCAGCCTTATTTAGTGAAACTCATCATTAACAATCGTTATACAACATTCAATTAGTGTTATATTTACATGTACATTGGACTGTGCATCAAAACTGCTTGCATCCATTTCAACGTTGATTGCCACCCAACTTTGATGCAATGAAAAGACGTAAACCAAACAAAGCCTTTTCCACCTAGCCGTGATGACAGTTTGGATTTAAACTTCGCATGTCACACTCGTCATAATGAATAAATGATGGCGACAGGCGACAGATAAATTATCTCACCGGCGCTTCCGTTCGCAAAAAAACCGTAACCAACACGCCGAAATAAAAGCTCCACCAAAAGCCATCAATAGCTCAAGCAGGACAATAACACACGTCATTTGTTGACCGTACGCGAAAATGCATGCGATGGACGTTAATGAAGTTAAATTGCTGGATTTTGTTTCAATCTTTTGTCAATAAATTTCCACTCGATTGGCGTTCGTCGTGCGAAAAAAAAAAATAAAAATCTGTTCTACAGATTGGAGAATCTACACGGCAAAAGTTTTCCATAATTGATTATCGCATTTGCCATCCTTGATTTTGCATCTCCATAAAAGCTTTTAATGTGGCAATTTAACCGAGAAGTGTTTGCGATTAAAAAAAAATAAAACAATCGCGGTTCGCCCATCGACAGTGTGAAAATAGTGGAGCACTGAAAGCACGCTAACTGTTTGCAGCTAAATAAAGCACACTCAGCATCCTTAACAAGCTAGGTCCTCGTTCAACAATCTGCAATTAAAAATAATAATTAATTTTATCGAAAAACAATTAGTAATCTTATGCTTTTCACTCATTTTGTACGTACTAAATTCATTTACCTGTAGGCAATTTCGATGTTCAAATTAAGTACAAAATCGCGTGAATAATACTTTTTATGTTATGTTTTGTTTCCGTACCTGTTAGTAAGTATACCACCTCGGAAGCATGCTCGTAGCATGAAATATGTCCTCTACATTTTTATGTTTCTCTACTTCACGATATTTGGCTCCCCACTGTAACTGCTACCTCGAACAAACCACACGTTATTTCTGGTGGTGTTCTATTCAATTTATCACTCAAAAGAAAATATCGTAATAGTCCAGCTTAACCCTCAAACGTGAAATGTACAAGCAAAAGTAGCAATCGTTCTGAACTTTTTAAGAAATTCTAACGACAACACAAGGAAAGAAACCGAAATTTTTAGTGGAATGGTTTTACATGTAAGGAAGGCAAAACCACAATGGAACCTACCGCCGCAACCGCAACATAGGCAAACTCGTTACGGCTGGTGACGACGGGGTCTTTTGGGAAAGATTGTCGGAAAAATGTTGAAATGTTCTTCTTGGAAGTGTTGTCCGTCCCATGACAATATTTAACGTTCAGTTCAGGCTTCGGTTTGAATGATTCCACAGGCACCATTTTGCAATAGCTAAGACGGCAAAACGTGATGTTGTTGGAAAACGAACCATGGTTCCAACCTAGGCGGCTGGAGAAAAGAGAAGTTTAAACAGTACAACTATATTTATTTTATTTATTTAATTTAAATACTCTATTGTTACTCTATTACTATTTTTAGCACATAAATCGTTTCATTTCGTTGAGCATATTTAAAGAAATATATTTACTTAATCTATCGTTAGGTGCAGGGCGACACGAGAGCTGTCAAAAAGGTGTCAAATTTGTCGAGTGGTAGTCAACTGCACAAGACCGTCGGATCTGGTCTAATGTCGGATTCGTATTGAATTCCTACAGGCATCCTGCTTTACTCCCGCTGGCTTCCTACTGGGCTCCTATTGGACTAATTTTGGAATATAGTTGGATGCCTAGTGATTCGTATTAGACACCTGCTGAAATCTTATTGAACCCATGTTGAACCCCTACTGGGTTGCTGTTAGAGTAAAGAGAGAGAACTAGAAGATTTCTGGATACCTTTAACTGGACACCTCTAAACCTTGAAATCCTATACTCCTATTGAACGCCTAAACTTTTATTCAACGCCTCTTATTCCTATAAAACTTCTTTAACATTGAAAAAGACAGGACTGATATAGAATTCTTGTGTTGTTTTAGAGTATCTAGTCTAGTTAGTAGACAAAAATAGTTACAGTAATATAGTGGTATGAAAAGAAGTTATCAAACCACTCACGTGATAATGGATGACTATATAATTCACTACATCACCACAATCAGTATGCGGAGCTAAATTAGTAAGTGATTCTTTGTTTACGTAGCAATTACGATTCGGTAACACAAACATAAACATCACACCAGCCTGTGAAGCTGGCTCTATCTTTGATCCATTAACAGAAGGAGATTCGTCGGTGCCAGAAGAGATTGATTTCATTTGGAGATCTCGCAGTACCGAACAGTCCCTACACGTCGTCCTATAGCGCAGCAGGAGCTTCTTCGCAATCAAAATAGCTCCAAACGTCAGAGCCGATGAATGAATGTATGATCCGACTAATAGTTGCGGACTGCACAATGATTCTCTTCTACGTGTCTATTTTTAGTTAAACGATGCATCCAACAAGGAGTAGTTTGTATTATTGATTTGTTGGCATCGGTTACGTTACGACACTTACATCGGTGAAATCATTCATGACCGATTCATCTTAAGCTCCGGCAACTGATTGGTTCGATCACGTGCACTCTACCGTGCGTTTAATAGCAGGACATAAATAATATAGTGCTCTGTGCAGAATGCCTTCTACCAACCTTACCAAGTGAACGCTACGAGATACGGAAGGCGATCAGCCATAACGAACAGTAGAAAAATATTTATTTTTATTTGACAAATATATTTTCGATCGGAAATGAACTGGAAAAAGGAAAACTTCTCACCACACCGAAGGCAGCAATACAATAACGACAGACACTAGTGTGTCCGTAGCTGGTGTCGGATGCATCAACATTGAGAATCCACATTGAAAATAAATAAATTCAAACCGACAAAAAGGAAGAACGTTGAAAATGACATTCGCAAGGAATGCTTCATCATGCTTCCGTGTGTCTCGTGAACGAAATCGAATTGTCCCGCGGGATGCCCTCCCGGAAGCAGCGAGAAAATATTGACAATAACAACCAAAACAGCAATGCAGACGAACGAACTTTTGCCGTCTCGTGGAGCGTGTGCAGCGGATGCACAACTGAAGATTTGTATACTTTTTTTCGATTCTGGGTTTTTTCGAATGCCGAAACGAATTGTTTTCTTAAAAATTCGTCCCAGTACCACCCCCGAAGCGATGATCCAATTTTGATGGTAGGAAGGAATCAAAATAAACCAGAATGCAATCTTTCAGCAAAAAAACCATAAGATCACGCAAGCGAAGAGAAAAAAAATGTCTGCCACTAATGTTTCTTGGAAAAGTATGCATCCCGCCTTCTAGGAGGGCGACTTCACGAGATCCCGAATTCTTACCATCGCAAAGATTCCCTCTTTGGGGTAGGAAGGGATAGTTTTACAAAACCGAGTTAAATTTTTCAAGCACATAAATTATAAATATTTTTATTTCGGTAAAGCCATCCTCCACTAAACTACGATCATCCTTTTCGTTTCGAATCCCAATGATACTTGGTGTGGCTGTTGGGATCTGGACATGAGTGCCGCTCTAAATTATTCATCAACTTACGTTGGGGATGAGCAATGGTCGTCTTTTGCTGCGGTTTTCTGGGATATTTCTCCTTATATTCTCTTTTGGGACCTTGTGCTTCTTCTTCTATTTGTTATGTCTTTCCGATCCGGACCAATTTCACCACAAACCTTAAGACGACGATGCATAACCAAACTCCGTCCTTCTTCCGTGCAGGTGATGCTGCTGTAGGGCGCTACAAAAAAAATCGACGCTATCGAAGCGAAAAGTCCTTAACGTCTTTATCATAAATCGGACATGGCAGATGCATTGGTCGACTGTTATCCCTTTCGTCGTTCACGCCAGTTGAGGGTGATTGTTCCTTTTCGTTCCCTTTCTCACGAAGAGTATAGCCTGGCAAGGAGCCAAACACACAGTGTGCTTGTCGGTCGATGGAATGTATTCCGTCGCTGGTTGAACATGGTCGGAAACAAACGTTCTGACTCGTTCTGTCCCTGATTTGTGAGATATTCGCCCCGGCAGAGATTTATTGAAATATCAAATTATGAAAAATGAACCCAAAAACTCCTTCCCAGCAGTCGACCCGAATCATTTGTCCGAGAGATCCGGTCATCAGGAGCGTGTTTGCGTTGTCCGAAGAAGAACCAAGCGGATGAAGAAAAATTACATACTCCTCCCATTTTGGATCATGATATGGCCCGGGAAACTAATGAGTAATTTATTCGAAGTATTATTTGTTTTGCTTTACATCGTTGCCATTTTTTTGTTGCTGCCGACGCTACTTGAACGTTGGGTTACGAGTTACGAATAATGCTTGCCATCTTCTGCAGACAAGTAATCCGAGACATGACGTGATGGGCGAGCAGAAGGATGCACAAATTGAAGATTTATCGCTGATGGCCCCAACGAATCTTAACACCCATCGGGATCTTTAGGAAAAATGCTTCGTAAAACCTCAGAAGAGCAATCACCAACTGTTTTTGAACCATGGGAATGCACAGCGAATTGGTCGTAATCGGATCTTCTGTAGAAAGATAAAAAATGCATAATTACAGAGCAAATTCAAAACAATCCTTTGCTTTACACTTGTGCTTAAAACTGGAAGCAACGGCAGACCGCGGCCTTCACCCTTTGCTGTACGTTAATCAGAATTTAATAAGCAGATTTCATCCAAATCTCCAATCTACCCGTGATGCTAATTTTCGGACAAATTAAAATGTTCTTCGCACGTCAATTTATCTCCGTTAGTGTTTGCGAAGGAGTTCTTGAACCATTTATAACCGATCGCCTTCCATTTTGGACACCATGCTTTACAACGTCGTTTGTTTTAACGAATGTCAAACACGAGTTCCTGGATGCTTCCATCCTCGTGGTTTTGCCGTTGGCAGTTAGATAAATTAATGTTTCCTTCATCTGTGTTTTCTCTCGACCAGCGTAAGTTAATTTATTGTAAAGAATGGTTCCAATTATGAAGCACGGGGAGTTTTTACTAGCGTACGGGGCTGTTCAGTTCCACACTCTGCGTTGCTGCTATTTTGCATAATCAAATCATCTTGTCAGGAACCATTAATTTGACGTATTGTTTCGACCCCGATACGTGGTACCTTTTATAAGATCCGCTTCAGCGTGCGGAGGTGGTGCGCATGTTTGTGCGACTGACTACAGTCGGCCGGATTGAGGCGGAATAAAAAATTTACAAGCCCTCTTCAAGACGGATCGTTGTATAAACAAAGGTATTCATAATTCTTACAATCACGCTTCACTGCACAAACCTTATGGCGTGGAAAAGCATCCAAAACACGCCAACGCTCGCACACGACGATGCAAGCACGCATGTACCTACTGGACGGCTCGGAGATTTATGAGTGTCGCAACAATTAACGTCAGTTGATGATATTTGGACCATTCTTCGGCGAAATCCCTCCACAACTTTGATAGCCTTCTCGCACGAAGAGTGTGTCGATATGGATACGTTAGGTCACGCTATACCATTCGAGAAAAGATGTCATCCTGACCACCTCGATTGATATTCGATGCATCATCTGATGCTGTGGCCAACAGCTCGACCTGCTCGACCCGGATGACGATGCCGTAGGTCCCATTAATCACCGAGTTTCTATCGAAAGCTCAAACCAAACCACACGCTTTGTATTCGATCGTCGGACAGACTAACAAATCGTACGAGTGAAATTAAATTCGCTTCTAAACAATTTATGACCACAGGCTTGACCGTTTTCTCCGGTCCATCTGTTCCACGTGGATACACCCATCAGCGGTGTGTTTTCGATTTACGATGCCGACAACTTCCTAAATCCTTGCACGGTTTTTACTTTTATTCACACCAAGCCAAAGCTTTTCCTGAGTTGGCTTACGATTAACGAAGGGCGATACTATAAAACAGTCACGAAATCAAGCTATCTGAAGAGATATTGATTTATTTTTGGAAAAAGGCCAAAATTGCGTACGTCTCGCTTGTACTTTACCTCTAAGAAGATTTCGTATGGCTAAGCTTCCATGACGAATTCACTGTCGAATGGTGGGTGGGGTTTAGGGAAGTAAATCTTTTTCATAGAAATGGAAAGTAGAAATAGAAGCTTGTTTTGTTGATCGTGTTCAATTCGAAGACCTTAATCGGTTTATAAAAGCATCCTTGAAGACCGCTCATTCCCTCACATATTGCGTTTTGTTGGATTCCTTGGGCGTGGACATACATAAGTGTAGACATACATAAAAAAGAATACGATAACACTGCAACATTTACAGAATAATGTGTGTCGTATTTAACACAGTAAGATGTCAGGCAAGAAATTTCAAGGAATATATTATGAACTGCCTCTCTCTCATAATTCCATAATGATCTACGCCGATTGAACTAAAATGATAACGATTTGTCCACGATATCACTAAGAAACTATTTATATGATCTTCATTGGGTGACCTTTGGTTTAATCGAAATTTATCCCTCTTAATGAAGATAATCTTACCGAAAAAAGCTGTAAAGCATCTTAATTTGCTCGCTGCACCATTATCATCTTCTCCGTTTCGGTCTGATAAAATTCCTCGCTCACTGTATCCTTTTTCACACTTGTACCCCCCTTGTAATAATTAATCGGTCAATTAACCATATCTTTCCTTCTCTCTCTCTCTCTTTTCAGGTAAGCATCTACACCAAACGTCCTTTCGATATCGCTCCTAGGAAGTGCAAAGGCGTCGAAAAACTTGATCATTCTGTAACCGCCAAAGTGCAATTGCTTGCCACTAACATCTGCGTTGAGTTTACCGCAGTGAACAAGCGGTCTCTAGAGAGGAAAAAACAGAAGTAGAATGGTCAACAAAGGTAGAACCCAAAAGACTCTCCACCCGAAATGCATCGTGCCACGAATTCGACGCTTTGTGCTACCAGGTCACGGTAACGCGACGTGCCTCACCATTCGAGCACGGAAAAACGGACGATTTTATCTGAAAGCATAAATCAGATTAAGTATTTAACCTCTTTGCCTGAAGTTGAAAATCAATTTGGCTTGAAATTTACTCGTTCAACGCTTTTTACGAGCATGCCAAGCCCTCTCACACACAGTCTCACCTTCTGCTGTGGTTGATGGTCTGGCTTTGACGGCGGTTCAAGTTATCGACCCTTTCCTCGTCTACGTTTCGGAACGTTTTGGATGAACGCGCTACCGGGATGCTACTCTAATGGCCAATGCATGCGAATGTTTATCCTTTTGACTTGAGGCAACGGACCCGGAAAAGGGGCAGTAGTCATAAAATGTGTGTTTTTGTGAGTGCTTATCAAAAGTTTGTTGTTTTGGTCCCATGCTGAACAGAGTCGGCAAGGGTCGATTAGCTACAAGCGCGTTAATATGTCCCAGATCCCCCGATTACTTCCGGTGTGGTTATGCAGCATTTTAAGCGCCAGTTAAACCTCGGAACCTCGTGTTAATATTTTTATCATTGCCATATTTTAAGAACAAGAAAAATGAAACGCAACGATGAAGCAGTTTCATTACAGCTGTTTATCTGTTTTGGTGGCTGTAGCGATCTCTCACCTCGTCCAAATCTCCTTCGAATGGCAAAATGGTCGAGGTAGACAGTTTAGGACACGACGCGGTCCATTATCCATTATGATAATCCCACAACCTCGTTGTCCATTTTACGTTGGTGTCCGTGGAATCTGACTTCTTTGTCAGAAGTGTTTTGAAATGTAGTCTCAAAGTTCCTCGATTACTCAATCGGACAGCATTTACTTTTTTATGTCACAATAATCGCTTACCAAAAAACCAACAATCTCAACCCTGGACACTTCTGGAATACCAGAAGCAACAAAGTGAAATTTCCTAATCAATATTAGCTCTAAATTAAAGTGAATCGATCAAATAAAATGTATGGAAGGTGCTTTAAGGTGCTAGGATTCCGATCAAACATCAAGATAAAACTGCTGCTTTCTAATCTACACGTTGCAATGCGGAGTATTCCATCAAAACTCTACAATCTTTTCAACAATCAGGGAAAAAATAATCCAAAATCCACGAGTCATCGGTTGTGCTCCAGTTTTCAACTCGATTTGGATTGGATATTGACTGCTTTAATGCTTCGGTCTTGTTCAGCGCTAGACACGTCGTTGGCTGTCAGCTCGAGGCTACGTCGTGTCTTTATTTGTCAAATCTGTCAATTTTGGTAAGCTTCCGTAAATCCATTGATCTGGTTTTTCCAGTCTCTTTTCAATGTTGATGCTTACCTCTCAATTTCAAATAGCATGTGTGTATATTTCTCTCCAACACGTTGTCTGTGGTTGTTTCAAGGAGTTGTTCTTTATTTTTTCCGTCCTCCTTTGGGAGTTGCACACTCTAATCTTAGTTCTGCTGAAGAAAGAGTTTAGAGACCGCTTCAACACATCTGTCGACATAACTCTGGTACCGCGGGTGTTGTAGAACGAAATAATTAACAATCTCTAAAACTCACGGCAGGTTGTAAGAGTTCCAAACAGGCGGCATCGGTTGTCATGCCGTGACTTGTTGCAATGTTTTCGTTGGGAAACTCTCGTCTCATGTATCGCCCAGTGCTTCTGTATATCTATTTCACACAGTCGGAAAACAGAAAAAAACGTTAACCCGCTCTACTCACCGTCAAACGAGTACTGAATCCATTGTTGAAAGACAGATGCATGAAGCGGCTCAAGATTATCTGTATCCATCATGTGTCTGGTTTTGGGGAGAATTCTCTATTCTACGAGACTTGCATTCTATTTTTGTTACACAACACAACCCTGTTCGGTGTGACGAGACAACGGTCGTGTTACGCACGTCGGTAGCTCACTTTCAATGACCCCCTGAGCAAACATGAAGGCTGAATCATTTTTTTCCATCCTCTGAATGTCCTCATCTTAACAGGATTGAAATCATCTTAATTAACTAGACAAATAGAGCTAATTATCACGTTTCATAGCGAGCTAGATAACGGATAGTCTGCTCATGATTGCCTCGTTTGTCGAGTGGTAAAAAGAATGGCGCTAAAACGTCAAGAATTTAATCAGTTTGCTGTAAACGAGGTGAGTTTTTTATACATGCCTTACACTTTGAACGAGTTCTTCATTAAAAAAAAATAAGTAGGAGATAAGTAATTTGATAAATAAGCTCGTTTACATACCAATTATCGTGAAACAAACAGGTGATTTGATCTGATAGTCACCTTGTTCTAAAAATTTGAAATCCTAAACTATCGTAACCACATTTGATTGGTATGCGGAATATTTCCTTCGATCACATAGATCCATTGATGAAACTAAATCATCTGACAATATCCAAATACGTGCGGTTCAGAAGACCCTAAATAAGGAATTCATCTACTGACACAACCTCAACATCACGTACCAACAATGTCCGGATCATCATCCATCCACCACACGACTGCGGTTTAATTAAATGCTCCAAATATTCTTCAACGTCGGCTAAATTACTAATTTGGTCACATAGCGATGGAAAGCCTGCTCTACCACAACCTCACTGGTACGGCTTTCCATAACATCGGTTTGCTGCTTTTTTGACCTCTGCCCCCAATTATCATCTCTCGTCTGCAATCAAACATCTCCGGATTACAGGATTGCTGGCACCGCAAATTGGCAGTTCCCTGTTCCGAAGTACGTCTACACCTACCATTTGGATTTCCACATGTCTTATGATATCTGTAAACATACATAATTACATGCTCATCTACACTCAGCCCATTCGTGTATCAGTCCTTTGCGGGAGAAGCCTAACCCACAGAGATACTGTATAAATGGTGATGGTTGTAGTATTTCCCGGTTCTTATGAACGTTATTCGACGTAAGCTTTGGATTGGCTTTCATGTACACTCACTTCCACTTGAGAGCGGAAATGAATGTGCTTCCCATTTCCATTACACGGTGTTCCGACTCGGACTTGGAAAACAGGAAAGTAGAATGTTCGCTTCTGGAGCACAAATCTGTCCTGACGTGCTTGGGACGGACTGTGGAGAATGCTGCTGGAATGTTCTCTGCAAGACGGTGCCGTCCTTCAGGCTAACATCCACGTAAAGACGTTTTCCTTTCGAAGAGAACCGGTGAAGAATTATGTCGAGAGTGGCTTCAAGTGGTTGACCAATACTTGGTCGTGATATGCGGGGAATAAATTTACCAGATTTTTGTTCTACTGATCCTTCCCGAGCTAAACATTTCTCACTCTTGACATCACGCTAAAGTTGCCGTCTGTGTTAGAATGTCGAATGCGTACTAATTCATTATAACGATCGCACTTTGCTGATGACATCCGTATGTCCATTTGGACAATTGATGTTACTCTAATTAAAAATAGCTACGTATCCTAAACGCATTGAATTCGACATAAATTGACATTTTCCGCATAAGCGGAGCAAAAGATACATATTTTGGAAGAGAGTTATTTTGATGCCTGTCAAACCCTTTTCAAATTCTGCTACGAACACATCCAAGCCTCAATTTTCGACCCAAATCCAAACATCAACCTGTTAAGTTAAACAGAAATATTCAAAAGGGATGCTCCACCAGGGGAATCCCTGAAGTATGGTTTATCCCTAGAGAAGTGTGTTAATACGCCCAAATCGTCGGCGAAGTGGAGATCAAGGTGTGGTGATTATAAATTCTAATCAGGGCGTTGTTTAGCTTGCTCGCACGTCGACGGGATCGATAGCTCAGAACATGTCAACCGCACTGTATCAACGCTGATGATGAAGCGACTATAGACCACAAGAGGCCTCGTACGTGCACTTTCCTGCATGCTCTGCATGGTCTTGTCGCTACATGCATACATATTTGCACGGATGGAGCGTGCTGGCCAGCACCGGGTGGCCCCATTTCATCGAAACCCATTTATTACTTGACATTAGCACCGAACAACATCGTGCTGGCGGTGTCACCGAGGATGCTCCTCTGCAACGTTGTCAACTCCCTTATTTCACCATCACAACACAGGGACATGGGTGAATGCATACATGAGCGAATGCCAACCACGAAGTGTCGGCGAAGCGCGTTATCAGCTCATCAAATTCCATTCTCAGTTAATTTATGAACCAATTCAAAACTAACTTCATTGTTATTTTGTAGCTTCGCTTCGGTCCTGTCGAGCTGCAAGACAAAGCGGTGTGGACATACATTGCTGATTAGATGATGATTGTCCCGCTTATGGTATCTAATGTGAATCAAACATGCAAGCCCACACCACCTGTTTCACAATCGATTCCGAAAGCAAACGTTGTGTTTGTTGACGCATTCATGCAAAGAAAAAATGCATTCCATCGATTTTTGAGTGTTTTTTGGTGTGCAGAGGATAGAAATATTATGCAAATGTATATTTAATTTTATGTCGAAATGGAAACAATCAATACAATAGTTGATTCACTACCTCCCATAGAGTTAAGCTTCCTGGATTATGTGACGGAAGTTTAGCAAAAATTAGCAGGAGAAGTGTTTTTTTTACACACAAATGAAAAGAGGCGCACAGGTTTTGTGATTTATACATCCTTTAGCTGGAATATCTGAAGAATTAACTGAACGGAAAAATATAAAAAAAGAATACTTATAAACTATTTTATACTAATTTAATTACAAAATGAATAATCTGGCAATAATGTAAACCTTAACCATATATTACTTGCACTCTCCGACGTTTCGGATATTTTTGAAACGTTAATCACCAACGGCTTTATCATGGTAACGAAGTGCTCATAATCCAGCCCAAAGCTATTAAGCTCCGGTAAAAAAACAGATTCGAATTCCTCCAAAAATAAACGCCAAAAGAATGAAGCATTTTTCTGAATGTGGTTTAACGAAATATTCGCACCCGACCGTAAAGCCCATGATCAGCAACAAACAGAGTTGTACGGTCGAAGTTATTTGCCTCGCAATGCCGTATCATTAACGCCATCACACACAAAAAAAGGTGCCGAATGTGCAGGTTAACGGCGTCTAAAGCACTTCAATCGGTTTTATAATTTTCGATCCAACACGAAAATCTGCTTACTCTCCCATAATGTGCGTCGACCATTACCCCGTACATGACATTCGCATTATCCTTTTTCTCACGTGCCGGTGCCCAGAGTCGCACTCAGTTCGTTTGTCAAAAAGGGAAAACAGTGAGCAGCCCCCATTGCTACTTCCCATGCCGAGAACACTTGCTCTCTTTTCGAGCGGAATTGGGTGGAATTCAATCAGAAGGTTTTTCTATGTGCCGGGTGCCATTTTTCTCACTTACATTGAGGTTTCCAAGCGTATGACGGCTAGTGGATGCTTTCACAAGGCAACTACTATCTGCAGAAGCGGAGGGGACATGACACTGTAACTGATGCATGGGTGATTCAAGTCAGATGCCCATGTCATCCCACACACAGGGGGCAGTGAAAATGGTTCCATCAACAGCATTTCAAGTGAGAATCTCCGTTAGACGGGGTTCCATTTTGGTGAAATATTTTGATGCCGCTTCATCTGCATCCGTTCACTGCATCCATTCGGCGTGGTACGATGATGCTGATGTGTCTTCCTTTCGCATATGCTGTACATACCACAACCATACCACGAACAACAAAGCATTCTAATGCAGTTGCAACTATATTTTTTGTTGCTCAAAAATATTTCTCCCGAACGACCTCCGAGTACGGTGATTGTGGGACGAGTGCAACATTTTATTTATTTTATGCACCCACTTTCCATGCATTCAACGCCGTACCGTGCACCAATGCACACAATGCAGTAACGACAACATCAGCAGCTGAAGATTTTGGGTTCTAAAGGAAGATTCATCACCGTGGGCTATCTCACCTTGTGGACCCGTGATACGGATCGAGCGAATCCATCCGTCCATTCGAATCACCCACTACGTTCCTCACATCAATTTCCCTTTCATCTGCTTGCTTTCGCTCTTCGCCAACAGCAAACACTCGTAAATCCGGTGTGTAAACATTCGTCCAGATGCAAACGGGTGTGTGTCTCCATCCGAAGGAAACCAAGCAGAGCGCACACGTTCACACTCGAAAAATGTGAAGAAGCATAAATTCGAGCAAAATGTGTCATGAATATTAACAGCTGGCAAAAGATGTACGACAATGTGAGTTAGAATTTCCGTTACAGTTTTGTTTTTTTATTCAACTTGCGCATTTGGCTATTTTTGTGCGATTTACATGAAACATGTGTCTTGGAGTCTCATGGATGTGTAAAACAGTTTATCATAATGGCCATTTATGCACAAATGGTGTTTTCAGTGGGGAAAAATTGAATGCATGTGAGTGTTCTTTGACATTAAAGCGTTGTAGCCAACCGGAACTGGCAATAAATGTCCAACCGTAATAGCAAGTCCATCATATGACATTCAATAACATTCAATTCCACAGGAATGTAGAATATTCACCATTTATTACACCAACATATTCAACATTTCATAATTCCGAATAACACTCCAGACAGACTTCTAAAACTGTTTGGCCGCCGTTTGCACACTTGTATTCCTTGTACTATCTTTTTTGTACTTGAATTATCATCAAAGCAACCGGAAATGACATCATAGCTCAATTAATTATGTACTCTACTAAACGGCGTACCCAAACTTCGAGCACATGGCCAAAATACAGCTCTGCGTCGTCCAGCTACTGGAACATGAAAAATCCCTCCCTGGACAGTAAATCTGGACATGAAACCATAACCAACGTAATGACGATAATAAAATAGGCTCCAAGTTGAGTGGTTAAGATGAAGAGTCTTACGCTTAGATGTTAAACACACTCGAATGTTTGTGTTGGCATGACCTTTTGTTAGTTTTATGGTTTGGAGAGTCATGTATCTAGACACAGGTCTATATAAAAACGGACTTTTCGTCATGATATCTCAATTCATGTGGACTTTTCAAACTATTACTAATTAGTACGAACATGAAGCCGTTATTAGGAAAAGGAAGTCCTACGTTAAAACCGTTCGGTCAACTCTTTAGTTCCCAAAAGGCTCGAATTCTAACACGTGCACCTCGGAGTAATTAATACTCCACTATTTAAAGGACTCCAATTAAGAGTAAATCACAGGACAAGTTTTTGCAAAAAGCTATTGCTTCGAATAATATTATTAAATCATTTCAACTAATTCAATTATGGGTACTCTCACATCACCAGCAGATCAAAGTATAACCGTTTCCGATGGCCGTTCCTTCCACCTAATTGACTTTATTCGTTCTCTCCTGCTTCTTACAGGGATCTGCAAGGCAATAACATCAGTGTCGTCTACGAGTCCGACTTGCAAGGATTGGCGAAGCTGCGAATACTGTAAGTAAAGTTTTCTTTGCCTCATGACACTAACCTTTCCTTCCTATATTACTCATCTACCAACACGCCACGAGCGCACGGAACACTGAAAGTATCGAAGTAAAAAGCTAAGATGTTTAAACGATAAAACAAGAGCAGTCGGTCGGCTCCTACCGCCTCTGTGTGTATGTCGCATGGCATCTTGCAGTAATTAAATAAAATCCGAAAATTCCCCCCCATAAAACCGTGCGAACTATCAGCAACACGGTATGTGGCGTTGTTGCCCTTTAGCTCCACTCCCTTTTGGACCACCTCATTGACTGGTACCGGTAAAGCATCGCTTCTTTCGCAGCTCCTCCGGACTGTCGTATGGAAAGTGAGCGAACGACTCTTTTTAAACTAATTACACCACAACCGTGAACAGGCACAGCGACAAGTGAAAACCACCGATAGAATGTCCTGCGGAACCAATGCGCCCACAGTAGCGCAACATCCGCTGGTAGATGGTTTTAATAGTGTTATGCGAAGTGCTTTCCAAAATTACCCCCGTCCTGGAGGCGATAGAGCGCTGTCTAACGTTTGCGATCAACATAGACTTCCGGTGGAATCCATGGCGGAAATGAAGTTACCCAGTGTGCAGTTAAACTTGTCCATTGGAATGTTGTCCCAGAGATGTGTGCTCTTTTTCAACATTTGCTTAGTTTTCTTCGGTGTTATGTTACGTTGATGGACGGAACGGATGGTTATGAAATAAAAAAGCCAAACAGACTTTCCAATACAGCAAATTAAAGCTGCAATAAGGTATCTTTTGTATTTTACCTTTAAAAAAATGTACAACGCAGCCAATACATCCTGAACTGATATATGCGTTCGTAACGATCGCACCGATAGTGTTGACATCATTAGTAGCGTTTGCTAATCAATGGAAATCATGCCGGACAAGATGGCGCTCCAGAGACCAATCGATAGAAACGCGGCACCAGACGTGCCGAAATGACACTGTTTAGTGTCGCCATAAAAATGTATCCACCACCATTCGCCACACCACAAAGGTCGGAATGATTTACGCTTATGAGCTCTCGCATACAGTTCATTGAAGAGATCGAGCCTGCGATCCAGCAGCATCGGCAACTCATTATTCAAATGTGCAACCCTCGAGGGAGAGGAAGAAGATTTACTGATTCAAATTCCATTTTCCTATCATCCCTACACTGGCTTCCCATTTATTTATCATTTTAATCGATTCCCAATCACATTTCCCCTAACTTTCATCGATTTAATCACGCTCACAGTCCGCCGTCGATGGTGGTGATGTATTTTACCACTGCCCAACAGGGACATCATGGGTTTACGTCGAAGAGAACCAGTTGGACATCGGCCAAATAAATTCGACTTCGGAACAACTGTCCCACTTTCACTGGACGTAGGGAATCGGATCTTAGCTTGGGCATTGTGTTTGTTGGTCATTAATTTACATAAGTGGAATATGAGATATTTCTCATCGTACTCCGGTCAGTCCTTCACAACCCAACGCAAAGCTTGTCGATGAAATGTATATTTTTCTGTTTTAATACCCCACTGTGAGGCTCGTAAGTTTTAAATAATTACGCATCGGATCACCCTCCGACATGTCTCTTGGACTTTGGTTTTATCGACTCCTTACGTTCAATACACTTTAGAGTTGTTCCTAACGATGCCAAGGAGCACTCCAACCCGGACATCTGCTGGTATAACACGAAACGTGCTTTTGTGTCTTCTTTTGCCGAATTTGGAATTATTTTACCAACCGAACATGGGTCAGGTATAGTGTTACATCGGTACGAGCCTTTTATTTGGCCATCGGAAACGAGCCCATACCTTTCACACCGTCGAAAGGCCAAAAAGAAATGGCATTTAAAATTGATACAGTCACTTTAAAGATAACTCCTTCCGGTTGCGTTACCACCTCCTGCAGGTTTGGTTCCTCTTGCAACACAAATTGAACGACACTGGTAATGGATACGGATTCAATTAAATTAACATTCAAACACGAAATGGACATCCAATAGCTTCCTGAAACTGGCAGCACATAGTGGTGTACCTTTAGCTGGAACTGAATGTTGTTTTAATTCGTCAACACTTTCACTCATTCGAATATTCCGAGGAGGTTTCAATTTAGTGAGTTAATTTATGAGAGAGAAGATCATCCTGGAAGTAATGCTGAATATCTCATTGAAACATCTCATTTACCAAAACAAAAAATCTACACAACATATCCAGCTTTGAAGGGACCGCAAAACATCAATACTAAAACCAAAATAAAACAATGTATCTCTTGGCAGAAACCCTCGAAAGACTCCAGAAACTCGATATCCCAGAGTTGCCGAAATTGTATGCTAATACTGTAATCAAATTCATATTTATGCGTAAATGACTTCTTTAAGGAATCCCACGATCGATAAATCCTACTCAACGGCAGGGCTGTAATTTAAAAGCATTCAAAACAGCTTAATCTGCCTTCGGTAGAAGATTGTTTCTGTAGTTATCAGTAGCATCGATCAATATTCATGAAATATACACTGATTTCAGTATAATCTGCTCAAGACATTGTCAAAATACCCACTTTAACTAACCACTAAGAAATGCACGTTTTCTAGGTTAATATGATGTAATCCAAATTATTTATTTCACAATATTTATTTCACAGGCAACTGACGGACAACCATATCTACACCATTGAGAAGGATGCTTTGCACGATCTGATATCGCTGGAAAGATTGTAAGTAACTATTTGGATTCTATTTCGTCTGTACCGTACCAAACCTTCCGAGTTCCTTTTTATTTTCGTTGTACAAATGTCACAAAATCTACAACTTTGCACATCACATGTTAGATCCGGTTTGACACAGTTGGTTGAGCAACTCGTGTCACTAGCATCTCGCCTATTTCCTCCCCAAGCACTCCATCGACTTCGCACCCACAACAGGTTTGATTCATATTAACCGGCACACGACACCAAATCACCTGTCTGGCACGTGAATATTACCTGTCACAGTCAATCAGTCAACTTTATGCGCTGGTTTTCGCAACCTTGTGGTTTTTGTGAATTCAAAATGTGCAGATCCTGCTCGCTCTCCATGCAAATATTGTGACAGGAAATATTGTGATTCGTTTGCAATACTTTACATATGTTTATTAGATTTCTGCATTAATCTTTCGGAGGAAGTAGCTCCAATAAGTGAAGGGAAAAGAGGCTTCTTCAAACAGTCGAAACACGGCGAGGGAGGTTTGTTTGTTCGTTCAGTTATGTGGACGAACCTAGCCGCGTATCTTTGAACGGTCAATACATTTTTGAAGTTCCTGTTGCCAACCTATAATCTCCGTTGCAGACAATTTAGTTCTAATTTATGCCCAATTGGCTGTTGCTTAATAGGCATTATTTACAGCTATTTTATGTCAAAAGGTACCGCGGACACAAATAAAATCGTTTGAATTATTAGAGCCACCCTGCTTGGGCAGCAGTCAATTTGCAATATTTTTGTTCCAACAGAGCATAGGCCTCTATTCTGTTTGTGATGATCTTTATGGATCAATACGGATGCAGACGATCGATTCACGAGACAGCTATCGATGGACTTCTAAATATATGGCACATGATTAGCAAATGCTAAAATGTTTGATTTTGCTTTCAATTCGATAGAAAGAGACCGACGGAATCGTTTGTGTTTTGATTTATGAAAAGTCCTAACTAACAAAACAGAATGTTAAACGCATAAACCGCCATACTGAAAGTAGTAAATATTTTACGGATAAAATATTGATAAAAGCTATAAACGAAACAAATTTGTTCACTAAATACACAAAACTAACTTTCAGCAAGTCTCGCGGAAGAAACAAATCATTCTCATTTCCCTTTGTCTGCTGGATTTATAACTTTGTTAGCTGTTTGTTTTGCTGTACACTCCAGTACGCCGTTGGTGGTCAGCTTGTTAAAACGGAAAAGCCATTCATTGACCACGGTCGTTTAAATAACACCGAGTGGGTGAAACACGGGACCGTTTGAGTCTTTGCGATTGGAAATCGATTTCCGTTAATTATCCGTTGCTTCTCGTTATTCCCTGTCTTACGATCGCTTTGACATAATTGATCACGCCTCCTTCCGTTTTCGGGGTCGGCAGGAAAGTTGGCAGGTTGGACTGTTCGAGTACAAACCGAATTCGTATTCTCCATCCCCATCCCTTTGGATGCTATAAAACAGGGAACGTAGCGGCACTCACTGCCAGATCAGCATAGTTTTCAGAGACCGACGTCAGCAACAGTCAACAGAGGGCGTATTCCTTAGGGCGACAATTCTTTAATTAAGTTTGGATGTGATCGAACTCGCGTACTCACATGTTTTTCATACACGACGACTGTTGTTACCCGTCACACACGAGATTTCTACGACGTCTCAACTACCCACACACTCATTCGCTTGCATTTCTCTTTTAATATCTGATATCTTGTTTCAATCTTGTCACAAGTTTCGCTTACCTTATTCTTGTTTTCTTCTTCATTATAATTATTTTTATCTTCTGTTTTGTTTCCTTTCATTTCCAGACGGCTTAATAGCAATCGCTTAAAATCTATACCAGATAATTTTTTATCCAGTGCCGCTAATTTATTACGATTGTAAGTAGTAGTTTGTAGTGATTGATTTCTGTTCGTTGTCTATGTTTTTTTTTACTTCGTTGTGATTATGTGTTTATGTGTTTTTTATCTCAAATTTATAGCCATAATTCATTTGTGCAATATGCTACAATCATTAAAAGGAAAGCTGTTTAAACACTTTCAAAGGAGATCGATTCTAATTTGTTGTGGTTTTTTGGGTTCATTCATGTTGTGCTCTTAACCAGATGGTTTTTGATTCAGTTACTCTTTGGAATTCAATGGATTCTTTCGTTTGCATCTAAGACTAATTTGCTATTTTGTGTTTGAGTCTTTGTCGTAGACTCGCAGTTTTAAACATTTTAGTAAACACTTCCCACTATCTGAAACTGATTTGAGTAACTTTTGATTGGCTTTATTGATTTAGCATGAATCACGTTGTGAAAAGGAATTTTATAGTTCTTCGCATGATTGTCGTTATTATCGTTTATTTTGTTCAACCTTAGTTGATGGGCGACTCATTGCCATTGTGCTTGATAAGTGTCATTGAATCGATGTTTGTACAGTACAACAAAATAATGATAAGAATATTGATAGCTATTTGGTAGTTGATTTATATGTTATCTACCATAAAAGCAATTCATAACACTGCACATATCAAGCGATCAAATTTAGTGAAATTGTGAAACAGTTTCACACAGATTAACAGTTCGCGATACAATTGTGATAGATGTAGAGGAAATACCAAATATATCATTATTCTCACCAACCCTTCGCCTTGCAGGGATCTCTCACACAATGCACTTACCGCCGTACCGAAGCGTGCGTTCAAGGGAGCACCGGCGCTGCGTAGTCTTCAGTTGGACAACAATCAAATCACCTGCCTGGATGAAGGTGCCGTGAAAGGGTTGACGGAGTTGGAAATACTGTAAGTGTGTTGCATGACCGGGACAAAATCCCACCGGCCTTCGAAATGGAATTACTTCCTAGCTCAACCAAGAACTCACTCAACCGCTGTTCGTTTTTTTCGATTACCGTTCCAGAACCCTCAATAACAATAACATCACCACGCTACCGCGCGACATGTTTGCCGGCATGCCACGCCTGCGAGCGCTGCGCCTTTCGGAAAACCCATTTGCGTGCGATTGTCATCTTTCGTGGTTGGCCCGGTATCTGAAGAATGCATCACGTCTGGCACCGTACACACGGTGTCATTCGCCCGGCCAGCTTAAGGGACAGAATGTGGCGGATCTGCACGAGCAGGATTTCAAATGTTCCGGTAAGTTGAGGATGACCAACCACGCCGTCATAATCCATGGTTCTGCTGGTGGATCATGATGGATTCGGTCCAATGTGCTGATGGTACTGGAAGTCCCACATAATTGTTGTTTGCTCCAACATGAGTGCACAGGGGACCGACATGTACGACCATCGAGTGTCCACTTCAACATTGACCACACGCAATGGCTTTGTTTTTTTCGGTCTATCGTGTGGTGCAGAGCTAGGATTCCAAGTCTCAGTCAGAACGAAACAGTGGCCGTGGGTGTGGCTTTAGTAACTCCAGTATAACGCTTGTCCACCTTTCGATGAAAGTACATTAATTGTCTTCGGAGTTCTTGGAACTTTGCATGACTATCCACTAGATTCCAATGATACAGATGTACTCATTCAAACAACCTTAAAAAAACTTAAGAATAGTCATACTTGCGATAGAAGAGAAGGTTACAAAGTGAGTCTACGTCGTATATACCATTTTGAATAATTTCTATCGATCGAAGGCCAATTCTTGTTAAATTCTCCCTGCTTTGCTACGGCCATTAAAGTATACTTAAGTATGTTGTTTGACACGAACCATAAATTGCACAGCAAATTCCACAAGTCCTCGAGGTATTAACTACCGTTCTTATAAAAATTTGCCACCATAAACTAATTGCCCGTTGCATTATGCGACACACGCAAATGTGCTTTTTTTCTTGTTTTGCCTCATGTTCAGTATAATTATGGCAGCACACTGCAACGGACTCGGTAGTACCCAAACACGTCCGACACTTGGCGCGAAACCATATCAAACGTGATAGGACACTAATTTATTTTCCTCACCATTCTAATGAAGTTTCCAGCGACACAACGACATGGTACGGCGTCCGTGTTTCCTTGTTTTTCGCTCACAATCAAATGCAAATTGCGTTCAGAAATAATCTCATTCGTGTCATGTGGCGGATAAAAACGGCAGCTTCCGGCAGATGAGCGTACAACGGAGAGAATAAAAATCCTGCAGTAGATTTAAACCAATCAAATCCACCACAAAGTGCCCGTGATCCAACCGGGCAACATCGTGCCGTCAGGCCGAACGCTCGATTTGTAATTGCACGCATTGGAAAACAGGTCAAACGCTGGATTTTGGCTGAACGCCACTCAAATGTGCCACGCCATTGAGTGATTGTGGAACTTCCCGTGCATTTCCTGCTGCGTGGGGAACAAACTCATAAACCAACATGCACAACATGTACCCGTGCCCATCACCATCATCAACACCATCGCCGAAATGGCTGTGGACGTTGTAAGAACCGCGAAAACCAGAAGCAATCTGGACACCGCACCTGTATACAACGACACACCCCCGAGGACGGTGCGAGGCGAACATGGACCATGGCACTCGTAGGATTCATTTTCCATGGGCCAGTACTGCATGGGCCAGTACTGCATACAGTTTTCCAGCGTACGTGACACTCATGAATATGTAAATGTTAATTTATGCCACCTTCGTGAGCGTGTGTCCACCCATGGAAAAGGGCCACGCACTGCTGACTGTGGGGAGTTGGTTTGCGAATTTCACACTTCGTCCGGTGTTAGCAGATGAAAGACTGACCACCGGTTAGAAACGGCGGAATACAAAGCCCACACTCACGCGTTTGGATCAATGAAATCAAATTACTGGAAAAATAATCGCCCATTCGACCGGCCCAAAATGTTGGGAGTTCGGAGTTTGCCGACGTGTCTAGACCAAGCCAATCGATTATGTCTCTTACATTATTCTATAGCCTGATTCACGTTTTTTCTTTATCAATTATGTGGTGCAGCATCCTACTCAAAGTGAGGAAAATAGTCTATCTAGCACATTTCCATTAGAGATATCCAACAGCACTAGATAAATTGCGATTACAGCTCATGGGGACATATGCGTAAATAACGGGGGTGTTCAATTGGCAATTGACTCCAAAATTTGTATTTTAGATGGAGTTACAGGGAGTTTGTATTGAAATTAATTTAGTCAAACATAAACTGATGAATGATGCGTTTTTCAATCACCACATTACTCAATTTGTGATGTAAGTAATTAAAACGAATGACAAATTGAAATAACAACGGAAACATCCATCATAAGCTTATATTAGGCTATTTTTATCACTGATTGTTAAATAGACTTGATACACTTGCTTTAATAGTTGAAAAAGACATATCTCTACTTATCCACCGATTTAGACATTAAAAATCGCTCCAAAGGCGTCCTATCTTGTGCAGTCTGTGTAAAAATTTAATCCATTTCATAAATTAATTCAAATCACGGCACAACACCAGGCACTTGCTTTATTTTTCACACTGGATACAATTTACTTCGCAGGTTTAACGGAGAACGCCCCGATGGAGTGCGGCGGCCGTAGTCTCTGCCCACATCCTTGCCGCTGCGCCGACGGAATAGTGGACTGTCGGGAGAAAAGTCTCACCACCGTCCCGACCACATTGCCGGACGACACAACCGAGCTGTAAGTATTTTTAGTACGCGACCGGCGACATCTCGGCAGCAGCTTCGGGCATTAATATGTAATCTAAATATTTTTACAGCCGGCTCGAGCAGAACTACATCACCGAAATTCCACCGAAAGCGTTCGCTAACCACCGGCGCCTTAAGCGGATAGACTTGTCAAATAACAATATTTCGCGAGTCGCCTACGATGCCTTCAGTGGACTAAAGTCCTTAACGTCGCTGTAAGTAGTATGCGAAAAAAAGGGAGCCCGGAAATAGGTTCCATTTCTTAAGAGGGAAGAAAAAAGAGAGAGAGCGAGGGATGAAATATTCAACGCAACCCTAATCTGAGTAGCAAACCAAAAGGACGTAAAATTCTTATCATAAGTAAACAGAGCGCCCGTACCATCCCTTCACACGAGGATGGTCTAGTAAAAGCTCTCAGACTTGCTGCTTTGCTACACCAACCGACGCGCTTTTCATTCACCCACTGACTGAAGACTTCCTTTCCGTGGTTTGCCTTTCACAGTGTTCTTTATGGTAATAAAATTAAGGATTTACCGGCGAGCGTTTTCAAAGGATTAACCTCACTCCAGCTGCTGCTGCTGAACGCAAACGAAATTAGTTGCGTGCGAAGGGACTCTTTCAAGAAATTCCGCAATCTTGGCCTTTTGTCATTGTACGATAACAACATGCAGTCAATGTCCAACAGTCCATGGTTCGACTCCTTATGAAGCATCCAAAACTAGTAAATATCACCAATAAAATAGATTGTGTCGTAATTCGCAGGTTGTGGTCATAACTTCACTGAGCTGGTTCCATGTTTGCCGACAATTGGCAATAAATCCTTTTATTTGCGATTGGAATCTTCCGAGGCTGAGAGAAATGAACCAAGGTTGTATTGAGTTCCGCCAATTAAAAAAATGGCAAGTTCGAATTTCAGCTTCTTCGCAACTTTATGTTTCCGTGTGTCATTTGATTCCTTATGCCCGTTGAGATAATGACATCAAGTACATATACTCTCCTCAATCCAGCACACTTGTTTAACCTCATTTCTGCGAAGCCACACGCACTCTGCATGCTGAAGATAGCATCTTAATTCTAGCCATCGGTTGTTTTGGAGGACCGTACTTCAAACTCCCCAGTCGTGTTCCACTTGACCTCGGAATGTTTCGGAAACCTCAAAGTAGCAGTACGGGGTTCGCAAAGGAAACCAGCAGTCTCAAAACCATTATCTTGTCTACTTCAGACGTTTTGTCTTTTTGACCTTTTGCGTACTAATTAATGCTCATTAGTTTATGCATCTTGGCTTGGCCACTTGGAAAACTAAGAGCGAAGCCGAACGAAACCATTTGATAATAATTTCCAAAATCGATTTGGTTCGGAAGCATGGTTCGTTTGGCGAGAAACTTCGTGTAGCTTCATTGGTGAGCATGGCTCGTTCATGTACCTCGTGCCAATGATTTAATTAGATGATGTTGCCGGTGCGATGAAATGAGTGTTGAGAGCATCGTATGGATTGTTTTAGGACAGCTTCAAAAGGCACCATAATGGTCACTTTTCGCAAGGAGCTACGTGGGATTTATTGATTGATTTAATTATTTTCATGAGAATGAATTAATGTTCTTCGTGTGTTCAATACATCAGACAGAAATATAATTTAATTATGGTAATTTATCTTTGATTTACGTATCTTAAATCGTAGAACAACAGTACACAGGGTGGCAAGTTGTAAAATACTAAGTGATAGTAATGTGTAATATTGGTTAGATTTTCTTATACCTTACTGTTAAACTGATTGTAGAGAAATTGCTGACCAAGACCGATCAGAGATTTAGTTCCACAAAAGAAGAAGAAGGAGAAAAAATTAATTGTGATCGGGAAAGCAATGGAACTGTACTTCACAATCCTTTCCGTTTTTGTAGTTCTTTAATTTAGTGTACATTAATTTTTAATTATGTGATTCAAGTATCATTCAAGTCATTGTTCATTAAGTCAAATTACAACAAATACAAGTTATTAATGCAGTGATTCGTTATTAACACGCACTGGTAGTTAAATCCGAAAGAATATTCAAGTCGTTCGTATTTTGTAAAACGGTTTGGTTAAACGACATGGCATAAACGAGCGGAATAAATTCAAAACTCAGAACTTTCAATTCCCACCAACAGATGACACTACATGTAACAGCAAGCTGGCGTTACATCTAGAATGCATTCGTGTTCTTCCGTTCGTTTGCTCCACTTTCGTTCGCTGCCACCTTTAATATTAAATGAAAAAACTCGTTTAAAATTTAACCGCATACAAACTAATCTAATTTCATTGCAAGTTTACACTATCACTATCCCAACAACCCCATCGAGCTGCAGTCGGTCTCACAATCAGTCCCAACTAAATGTGATTCATGCTCATTTCGAGCGAATTCTTCTCCTGAAACATGAACAAATCATCTTGTAGTACGAACGCATTAATGATTGTCTTTATAAAAAAAAAACACTTTTCGAGCTTATTATTCCGTTATAAATTCCCTTCGATAATTTTCCCTTCTTTATGACAACCCAACGAAAGGGCGTTACAACCATTTTGACATTCTCCGTGCGTTACTCGAGTTATCGTTTTCGTCGATTTGTTGATTGTTCCTCATAATACGTTATGTTCCTTCTTTATTGTATCCATGAAACAGTGAAATTTTTTTTAATGTTATCTGTATCGCTTACCTTAATTTTAAGAACACAATTTGGTGATAAATTTACTTTTGAAAACATAAACAAGCGCGCTGTCATTTGCAACTTATCGATTGTCAACGGTGGAACAATTGACAGCCGTTCTTCGTTTTTTTTTCATCGTTTGCCGATCAGCAGCAGAGGACACCACGGGGTAGCCATTTTGAAAAATTCTATGCGTACGGTCGCTTGTCCCGTGCAAAACGACCACTTTTGATCGAGTTCCCTTTCTAGGGTGTTTCATTGAAGCCTCGAGATTTGTTGTGTGAAATAAAACCGATCGTCTTTAGTGCCGTTTACACCCCGATTGTACCGTGTAATCAAACAAATTGAGTGAAAAGACTACCATCCGCGGAACGGGGGGTGAGATTTACAACAAGTGTTCACTTTATGGCAGCGGCTACTGCTACGTCGTGGTAGACTGTGGTTCAATTTCATTGAGAATTAGTTTTGCTGTATCAAGTGCGAAGAAAATCTAACATCGTGGCGTCGTCTATAGAAGCAACCAGCATGGAGACGGTCCGGGTGTTTAACCAGGAGGTGAGAATCTCTTTCTAGTTGTTCCTTGTGGGTGCCGTGTGTGCCTGATGGTGTTAGTGGGGTGGGGGATGAAGTTTTCTGGTGGAAAATATGCGCTTGATAAGCGCAGTGAACAAAGTGACAAAGGGTTGTTTTTGCAGTGTGTGAATTGGAGCGAAAAACGGTACGCTTTAAAGGACCATAAACTGTTGTTTACCGAAAGAAAGTACATCTTTCGTTGTGGCAAACCAAGTGCGTGAAATAATCGATATGTTGTATGATTCATTTTCACTGTGACTCTGTGCAGTGCCCAAACTACCCTTATTTTCCAAAGTGTCAAACTCTCTCTCCGATTTCGTTGGCACGTTACTAATGATGCTTGATGACCAACTTTTGTGATGTGATTTTTTTTTATATTTGTTTTCAAACCAAAATGCTTATGCCAGTGTCCGTTTTTCTTATGCTAACCATGTTTTCCCATAGCTATCCGGGCTGTATGAATCCAAACCGCCGATATCGAAGGCCAAAATGGCTTCGATTACCCGGAGTGCTATGAAGGCGATCAAGTTCTACAAGCACGTTGTGCAGAGTGTGGAAAAATTCATCCAGAAGTGCAAATGCGAGTACAAAATTCCCGGCCTGTACGTGATCGATTCCATTGTGCGACAGTCGCGTCATCAGTTCGGACCGGAGAAAGATGTGTTTGCACCGCGGTTTGCACGCAACATGGAATCAACGTTTGCGCATCTGTTCCGTTGCCCGCCGGAAGATAAGGTAAGCGAATGAGACCAGTGATTGGTAAACAACCTACAGCGCGAGCGCCGAATGCGACCATGGCATGGCAAATCCGCGCTTTTAGTGGAAATGGAGAATGCGAAATCTAACGATTCTCATGCAAAAATAACCTTTTCTTCGTTTACTACAGAGTAAAATAATTCGTGTGTTGAACCTGTGGCAGAAGAATATGGTATTTTTGCCAGAAGTCATCCAACCGCTGTTTGACCTTGCGAATCCGGACCATCCGATCCACCAGCAGTACAATGCGCAGGTGTTGCAGGAGCAGGGAGCAAATGGGATGAATCCTGGTGGGTTGCCCCATGACTCACCGGTCGGCGGCTCCATGGGTGGTGGTATGGACGATCATGGTGGCCAGTTACAGATGGGTGAAACGGTAATGATACATTTAAGCCTAGTAATATTTATTGGGGGTAACCACTTTTTTTGCTGCATCCGGCAACACACCTTATATATCTTCCCATTTTAATGGCATGACGAATGTTCTCGTTCACAGAAGCAACTTGATCCGTCCACCATCCGACAGCTGCAACAATTCCAGCAAATTTTAATGCGTCAAACGTCTGGCGATCAGGCTAGCACCGTATCGAAGGATCAGGTCAAGTTCAACAAGAAGCTGCTAGATTTCGACTACGGTAGTGATGATGATGATGATAAGAATTCACCATCGGTACCCTTACCGGGGAACACCGGTATGCCGGATTTATCCCAAATGCCCGGTGGCAACATTGCCCAAATTTTATCCGACCCGAATGTGCTGAAGCAACTGCAGAACCTGCAAAAGCTCAAGCAGCAGGACGAGAAGCAAACCAAGCTGTCCGAGATGCTGCTCAAGGAGGAAAAGTTTGAGAAACACCTTGCCAGCGTGCTGATGAAGTTACCGTTTGCCAACGAATGTGACCTTAGCCGACAACCACCGATTGATTTGAATGCTGGTAAGCAAGCGAAGCCGACCACCATAAACACGCTTCTACTGTTGAACAAGTTTCTTATAATGTTTTTTTTTTCGATTTCTTCCTTTTTCTTTTTCTTTCTTTTCTTCTCAAAATATCATAAATTACCATACTCTTGGTACGATTACGATCGTCACCGATTCATGTGGCTCATCTGCTCCATACTATTGATCTACCATAATCTAGGTCACTCGAAGGATGTTGATACTGACAACGATGTGGCGATAACAGGAGTTGAGGTGAATATTTTCAACACATAGTAGATAGTACTGTTCTTCGTTTCTCTGTTCTTCGTACAAGAATTATATAACAAGCAAGCATTGGGTCAGTTTATTGAAACGAGCTCCACTTTAGAAGTACAATGTAACATAATTTTGCAATTAATTCACATAGAATGTGGATTATTTGCGAGCGAATATTAATATTAACTGAGAGAGTATTGGAGCGACATGATGGTAGCGACGCCGGTCTTCACACGAATGAACCGGACCAATCTCCCATAAGCAGGACTTACTATCCAGCTACGGGTAAATAAAGTCACAGAAAGCCACAAATTGAAAGCTAGACCTCTTGAGGTTGTTGCCAAAAAGGAAGAGAGAGAGTAAGAGAGTTAAGAAAAAATATCGTCCTCGTAGCAAAGACTGACTACCCGACTTTGTGGTAAAATAAGTCGATACGATCAGGCCGTTCTAACGAAAAAAAAGAATAAGTATCGTATATTACGAATTATGACTAAAATTGTTAAGTCAACTGAGCATACTATCTACAGGTTTGGGATCGCCGTCTATGCAGTTGGGACTAACATCCGTGTACTGGAGATCGCTTGTTCGATTTCGGCGGATGCAAAGCCAAATTTTGCAAGGAAGTTCCCGAACCTGTAAAATGTAAACATAGCTCTGTCGAGATATATGTAGATACATTTATATGACCAAACAAGTTGATCCGTGACTCATGTCTGCTATATATCGATCTATTGTACTTGTTTGGTTGCTACTTGAATCGATACCTGAAGAAAATGATCATTACTAGATACATTTAAATTCGACGGCATGTTGAGCTTTAATATTCTTTTCGATCGCTATAGACTTTATGCAAAGTTCAAAGTTGTAATACTCAGTAGATCAAAGCTGATCGTGGATCAGACTATTGTACAGTTAGAAATGTGAGCAAACACAACAGTCGGACGTAATTTGGATTGATTATGGATTTTTTATTAGACTATTCATAAATAGACTTTTATGATGTTTAATATATATGAGACCATGGCCAGGATTTTTGTTTTCTTGGGACCGAAGTTTCATTCGCCCATTCAAAAGACTGATATGCAATATATGTGCCGAATACTTGGGTGTATGGACACACCAATGTAAGGATAATTAAAGAAAATATATAAACGAATTCACAACATCCAAAAATGTATAAGAAAAAAAATGGGGGTTGCGATTGAATTGCATAACCAGAAACAGTTAGTTTATAATATATGGCATGTGCAAAAAAATGTACCCATCGACCAACGCAGGATACGATCACAAAAAGGCGAGCAACAGCAACGAAAGGTAGGGTTTCATAATGCGCGGTGAGATTGGCGTCCTAAAGCACACAGCCGCAGTCTCGTTTGCACCTCCCGTACCGTAAATGGGAGGGTCAAGCAGCTCTCGGTGAGGTGCAAATGGGAAGGTGTGTCAACGTTGGATGTACGGTAAGTTCCTTCCTATTCGAGTTGAATAGGATTGAAATATTGTACCTTGTTCACCATTCTACAAGTATACTCGGATTGCTCTGCAACATTATGAAACGATAAACGAGATGGGAAAACTGTTTGAATGGAAAAGCCAAAAAAGCCAATAGAGTCATTCGAGCCATACAACGTCCCCAGCGAAACTCTAAGGATGGAGTTTAATCTAGCCTAGACTATTGAAAACATTCTCACGATAAAAGGATTCGAGAACGAACAGAACGGACACACAAAACTGCTGCGGAAATGCACGGGAGATGTACATGTTTAAACGATATCTTTTCTTCCCATTTTTTTTCTTTTCTCTCTTTCTCTCTTTTTTGCGTTTTGTGACGTGGCGCTGTGTATTCCGACTGATGGCACGTACACCTGCCGATGTGTACCATAATGTGCGGGAATCAACTGTACACACGAACACACTTCACTCTGCGTTTCTTATCGAAAATCTAGATCCTTGGAGATCCGTTACCGGTTGGTGGAAGCCGTGGAGGCATCGGGCTGGGAGGCAGCGGTACTGCTGGTGGGAGCGGAAACAACGATCGCTACAAATCATCATCTTCATCTTCGAGGCGTAAGAGCAGATCACGATCACCGCGCGATCGCCGTGGAGGTGGCACCAGTGGACGTGGCGGCCGAGGACGATCGCATTCCCGTTCACGGTCCGTATCGCCAAGATCATCTCGAAGGCGATCGTCCCGCGATCGTGGCGGAACCTCAACGAAAGATCGGGAACGGGAGAAGGAACACGAGCGGGAACGCAAAAGGAAAGGATTGCCAGAAATGAAGAAAGAGCACCTGAGTGGTAAGAGATCCCGTTGAGCGAATCATCCTGAAACGGGATGCAAACATCGGCGACAGCGTGTAAAGCAGCAATAACTGTGGTGCTAGTGGACAGTTATTGGAACCTAGTTCCATAGTGATGTTCCAATTCAAAGAAGCATCTGCAATTCCGAAACATCCACGATCAGAAAATCCGAAATGCACAGTGTGTGAAAATGATGCCGCGCGCAAAATTAAGTAGTGCAGTGAACCGATTGGCAACATTTCCGCGTAGTAATTGTGTGTTTCCGTCGTTCTGAACCCTTTATCTGTTACATCTAGCAGCGTTATGCGTGTGAATGTTTAATTCTTGGCTATCAATTGACAAACTTGGCTGGCTTTTCCATAGCTTTTTTTTTAATTATAACGTCAGGAGATTCCTTTACATAGGCAATCGATCCTGCGTGCGGGGAATTGGTATGGGTTTGATTTGGTATGGGTCCTCCGTGTATAAAATGGCGACACTACCTGATTCTAACGTAAATACCATGCTATATAGGGGAGATACATAATCGGTATATTAAAAAAAAAGTATTTCTTATTGGTTTTTCTCTAAACTTATTAAAGTTTCAGAAAAATCTGATAAAAATGTCTAATGAACATTCATGGCAAATAACCAAAGTTCCATAGTTTGAACACATTCATCAATGTTGAAATGCGTTTTTACCAAAACAATGCTTTAGAAATCGGAACCAAGAATTTGCCGAAAACCTGTAAACTGGTGAAAATTTTAGTTTTTTAGTGTTCTGTAACATTTTGACCGAATCAGTGGATCAAATGGATTACGATTATTCTCCTTCACTCATAATACGTGGAACATTGAAACTGGCATGTTATTTGAACAAACTACTCCTTTTATTTATATGATAAACGGTCCAGGATTTATGGATTAGAAATAGTATAACGGAAGCTCATTTTTAGGACAATTTATTAATGTAAAATTAACTTATATTGGAAAGTTCAGTTTAAAAATTCTTAAAAAAGCTTAAATTTTGAAGCATAATGTCTGATTTACATCGATGCCTAAGCTATGAAGATTATAGTGACTAATTGTGATTTTTCTAACAAATTACAAAAAGTCTGTCGAAATAAGCCATTCCCGCACTAATGCTTCAGGAATTATCCATTGCTGTTGTTGCTCTACACGTACGATAGTATTACATCAAACTGAAATATATACTAACCATTTTGTATTCCCATCTTTTCCGGAACAGTTTGCAGCACGACACTGTGGGTTGGCCATCTCTCCAAGCTGGTACAGCAAGAGGAGCTATCCGATACATTCGGTAAATATGGTGACATCGTGAGCATCGACATGATTCCTCCACGAGGCTGTGCTTTTATCGTTATGAACCGGCGTCAGGATGCATTCAAGTCGATGCAGAGCCTGAAGAATCATAAGATGCACGGACGTACGATCACGATCTCCTGGGCCGCTGGCAAGGGCGTTAAAAGCAAGGAATGGAAAGACTACTGGGATTTGGATCTTGGTGTTAGCTACATTCCTTGGTCGAAGCTGAGCCCCAACACGGATCTTGAGTCGCTCGAGGATGGTGGCATGTTCGATGAGGACACAATGCCCCAGTGGATGAAGGAAAAATCATCCGGCGGAACAGTAGGTCTAGGTTCGGCCGCGGCTGCAGCAGCAGCCGCTGCCATGGGCCTCAGCTTAGCACCAGGTATGAATTTGAAGAAGCTGGATGGGACCGAGTTATCCACGGCGGCAGCAGCTGCTGCAGCTGCAGCGGCCGCTGGAATGTTGAACCCATCGCTATTTCCGCTGAGCGCAGTTGATACGAGCCAACCACCACCAACCGCCATGATGGGAATGGGAATGCCACCCTTCCCAATGGGCCCTGTTGCACGGTAAGTAAATCAGTGTGTGTGTGTGTCAGCATTATGTGACGTGAACTAAAATTGATTTGTCCTTTATCCAGATTACCAATACAGATGGGAATTCCGATGGGTGCTAATATGGTGCCTGGGTTAGGAATGAACGTGCCTCCTCCCGGTATGATGCTATCAGGCAATCCACCCCCGCTCCCAATGGGAGGATACGGTGTGTTACCTCCACCACCACCCTCGTCAAGTTCATCTGCCACAGGAATAATGGGCAACGGTGGAGGATCGTCGAACATGATGAGTTCCAACATCAGCAAATCATCTGCGGATGATATGGATATCGAGATGGAGGACGAACACTCCTCCAATCCTGCACCAATGGTTGGTGGTGGTCAAAGTGCCAGTGCGTTCTTTAATCAACCACCGCCACCTCTAATGCCTCCGAGCGCAAATCTTCCCCCGGGGCCACCGGGTAATGCTGTCGGTTTCTTTGGTGGTTCAGCGGTTGCTGGAAACATGCAGGATAACGGTGGTGGCCCATTGGATGTGGGTAGCGATGATACGGAAGGAGATCCCAATATGGGAGGTGGTCGTGGAGCAAGAGATTTCTTGCGAGCCAATGAAGATAGCAGAGAACATCTTCGAGGTCGTGGAGGTGATCGTAACCGGGAGCAACGCGATCAACGTGGAGGAGGCGGCTTCGATCGAGGAGCCGGTGGTGATGGTGGGGCAAGACGCGACCGTGGGGAGCGTGGTAGTCGTTGGGGTGGTGGAGGTAACAATTTCCGTGGTGGCGATGGAGCCAACAATCAGCAAGATGATCGGCCTCTTTCTGAACGGCTACGAGAGCTGGCCGGGGTTTTGGAGTTTAACAATCAACAGCAGCGCGCCGGTGGAGGTGTTGGTGTGGGTGGTCGTAATTTTGGACGTGGTGGATATGATGGAGAAGGCGGTAAGTGCTGAAAGAGTGTTTTACGCTTAAGCAAACGATTTTAACTCATTTTTCTTTTAAATTTCTAAAATTCCGTTATAGATTTTGGCAATCGCGAAGGAGACTTTTCGCGACGCGGTGGAAACTTCCAGCAGAATCGATTCAATAACAACATTGCGGGTGGAAACGGCGATGGAGGCGGACGCAATATGGGCCGTAATGGACCGTTCGGCAACCAGCAACAAGGTGGTGGTGGTGGGCGCGGTGGTAATAGCGGAGGAATGTTTGGCAATCGAGCAGGTGGTGGAAGGAACAATAACCCGCAGCAGCGTGGCGGTCAGTTCTTCAACGATGATCGTCAACAGGGTGCGTTCTTTGATCGCGACGAAGGTAGCAATGGATACGATTCAGGTGGCAATAATGGTAACAATGGCAACAATCGACGTAACTGGAATGACCGCGCTGGTGGAGCACGTGGCAACAACAGCAACAACAGCCGTGACGAAGGTAACCGTGGCCGAGGAAGACAACAAAACTGGCGCAGTGGTGACGAAAGTGCTGGAAGTGGTGATGGCGGTGGTGGCGGTCAGCGATTTAATAGCGCCCGAGGTGGAAATAATAATCGCAACCAGGGAGGAGGCAATCGCCCAGGCGGTGTAGCCCGATGGGACGATGATGACGAATCTTGGGATGACGCTAATAATAGATCGACTACCGGACGACCGGCCCAATTCTCATCCACTAACCGTCAGCGGAGGAACTCCGAAGGAAATGAGGAGCAAGACCAACAGCAGCACGATCAAGAGGCTCGTCAAAATCGTCGGGAAGGTGGACAGTCGGAAACCGAAGATATGACGATATGCGATGATCAATCGCGGCATAGTGAGCACGATTCGCACAATGCAATGAGTAGGCAAAGCGGTGAAGGTGAAAACACGGGCGATCGTCGGTTCCTACGCAATCATCATCACCGAAACGATGATGCCGATGACGAACGACCTCAGCCTATTCTCTATTCGCCAGAACCGGAAGATGAGCCGGAACACACGAACAACAATCAGTTTTCTGGTGAAGATAACACCGCCTATCGCGATGAACAAAACGCCCACGATAAAGTGGAAAGTGGTGAATTTCGTAATTCTGACATGGACGAAAATAATCACAGCCGGAAAAATGCGTCTGGCGATGAACATTCTCTCAACATGAACCACCCACAGGAAGAAAACGTTGAATTTCGTCGTGTTTCGGAAGAACGTTTCGAAGGCCAACGGGATGATTCGGCTTCTGCCGTGGAGATTAATGTGAGAGAAGCAGCGAAAGATTATTCCCACAATGAAAGAGAGGAAGAAAGCTATCTGCCTGCTGTTGATGATCGTAATGAGGCAGTGCCGCCACGTTCATCTTCTCCGCCAATGGCCTCCTGCCAGGAACTTAATGTTGAGCCTAACGTTCAATCAAACGACACCGAGGAAAATGAAGCAACTCCCACTGAACCGGATGCATGTTGAAACGCCAACATACAAATGTGTGGTAAGGTCAATACACTTTTATTGTAAAGTTGAAGCAACCGCAATATGATTATACTAAGAGATTGGCAGTGTATGCTGCTCTAGCCGAATGAACCCGAGTGGTTGGGGATAGATAAGCCAAACAAATTATTGTAAATTAACGAAGAGTTAGCGAACCTATGTAGTCTGCTTAGAGAAGCGCTTGGTCGGAGGAAGCACGATAAGAAATAGTACATATGTCATATGTTCAAACGATTCTATCCGTAACCAGTGCTACGACAAACAGTTAATTCCTAGCCGTAGTAGAACATACCATTCTCTTTTGATGGGCAGAGTGTGACGATCATGATGTATTGTACCTAAAAATTTTACTTCTATATCTCTTCTTGGCTTTAAGTAACCGCCTGCCAGTTGTCCCATCGCTCGTGCAGGCTATTTGTTAGGCTTAACCGTATAGTCAGTCTTTGCTAGAGGCGCAGGTTTCGTGGACATTTTTGCTCACCAAACTCACACGTAACTTATCGGCGTGTTAAGTAAGCCCCTTGAGATAGCCCTTTGTAATGCAGAAGCGTCTTACGATTAATGATTGTAGGGGAGAATCTTGCAAGCACCATCACCAATGAAGTCATGTTTTAATGTTTTATATTTCTTAGTCATGTTTAGTAGTGTTTTTTTTGTTTTCAACATCCGTTAGAATAACTGTGTTTGTATGTCACAGCTACATCATTGTGCTTTTCTATTTTATAGTCGTTTTAATCTCTTCAATCCATTTCATCGTGCAGACATCAGATCGCGAGAAAAACTACCAATGTTAGAACGGAAACGGTTCTATAATTGTATCCATTCATTGATTTATTTGTTATCGATGCGTCCAAAACCACAAACATCAGCAAGCAAGGTCAGTCAGGTTGAAGCCGTGAAGAGAAGTCTAAATATCGAATTAAGCATACCCTTGCCTGAAGGAAAAGCTCTGGCACATTAATAAGATAGTAGATAAGTAGATAATAAAACCGTGTCCTAGATTATTTATGTAGGTATAATTGGGTTGAATCATATAATAGACACAATGAAACGCAATGCAGACAAAGTAAGAAACTTTTTAAAATATACCGGTGGAAGAGATACGCTCGAGAAAGATGTGGCGACTTTTAAATGCGTTGAAAGGGTCAGGAAAAATAATCCCGCACACAAGATTGTACATCGGAATGTAGCAAGTAAACGAAACTACGTCCAGTTTTGAAGTGATTCGTTTATCTTTCCCCTTTGAAGATTCCCTTTGAGATTCAGCAGCATTGAAGCGACCCTTAACTAGTTGGGAGCTTTGTACACTCAAAAGCTGACGAGATCGAGATGAACATATTTGTATTCATAATAGTGTGTAACAATAAAGCAATGCATACATTATTCATCATTGGAATTGTACTGGCCGTTCTTAATGTTGCGTAGAAAATTACTAAACATGGGTTGGATTACGTTAACCATATATTCTGTACAGTATATTTCACAGACATAGTTCTCCTCTCAAAAGTCCTGTCGCGACGAACAAACCTGGGACTACATAGAACTTTTACAGTTCCGGTATACACCTTTTTAAAAAAAAAACCCCTTTTAGGTCATCTACATGGACAGAAAGGAGGTCCAAATTGAGATGGAGTCATGCATGTCACGAAGAGTCTGCAAGAAAGATCGGAATAATGTGTTGGCAGACGACGGCGTTAGACCGTGAGCGGATTAGAGGACTCCTGCAGTAGGTCAAGATCGCGAAGAGATTGTAGTGCCGGAGGAGTAGGTACATATGCTGTACTTCATCTGGCCATCCAGTAACAATCATTCAAAATCCCAAATATTCAAGGAGGAAATTTGGGGTTTTACATAATAATATTCCTCATTCAATTTCAGTAAACTGATTATTCGAAAGGAAAAAGTGTACGCTGCATAACAGTTGTGAACACTCTCCTAAGCAGCGAAAGAGTTCTATTAGCAATGTCAATCTACCCAAAAGACCTTACAACACCATTTAGTAAAAGAAATGAGAAAATTTTAATGAGAATAGAATGAAAATTATTTAAATTAACTGTGGAGCTTTTCTAACGGTACCTGCCCGACATTTTGCGATGAATTTGCTCACATTTACGAATAATTTGGAACAATTATTCTCAGCTCATTTTCATGACATGTACAGTGACAGCTGCTGTCACCGTGCATGACCGGTCAAGACGCACGCCTTCCGAACAGCACTCACGCGTACAGAACGTTTTTAGGAGAATAATAATAATGGCGGCTATGAGTGGCACCTCGCGACTTGGCAAGCGGTACTAGGAAGTGAAAATACCGTAATTTCTACCCCGTTTCCACCTACCTGGCGGCCGTCGTAGGTAAACCATTCCGTGAGCTGTAACTGTCCAGCGGGTTGGTAGTTGGAGTTTTTCTTTCCATGCCAGTGAGTCGCTTTCCGTACCGCCGCATTCGCGTGAAATGATTGGCCACGACGGAACCTGAAATCGGGCATCGATTGTAGTTCTTGGAAGTTTTGGTGCGAAGATCGCTTAATCGGAAGCTGAACAGTCGGTCGGAAGAGAGACGGTGATGGTGCCCCTTGGTGCTAGGGCTAACTTGTTTAATGGTGTAAAGTGCTTGCAACATCGTCGACATCGGATGTAAAATGTGAAGCGCGAAAATCGAAAATCGAGATCCCTCTGTTGCCAGTTGCGAAGAATTGTTTCCGTTGTTTCCAACTTTCTTACCCATTTCCCATTTGTCGTGCATTTCGTTCCAAAGTGAGCTGTTTCGTTTGCATTTCCATACCACCCCCAACCCGCCGTTTGTTTTCATTCGCCTTCCTACCTCGCCATTGTGTTCAGCGAACGTTGGTGTTTCCTCTGGTGTGAGTGCGTGCGTGCATGTGTGTGTGTCTGTACAGTTGTTGCATTTTCCGAAACGGACGCGGTCGCCTTGTCGTTCATAAACGGCCCCGTTCACGTACGCCAACCGACCCACCGAGTGTTGCAGGAACGCCACCAATGTATGCGTCGTGAAACTGTGGATGACCGACGAATTTTCTTTCACCCTTGTATACACCCTCCAAGCCGGAACTGTCACCGGGGGAAGGTTGTGCGTTTTTGTATGCTGGTGAAAAAGCTGACTTTTCATTTTACCGATCGACGTGGTGTGGTGTGTTGAAGTAAGCGACCGTCCTACGGTGAGTATGGGAGGTTTTTTACTTTTGCAAATTTCACGGCCGCGTAAGCGGACGCTGCTGACGAGAAGGTAGTGTGAATGTGAATGAAACGGCACGGACCGGAATGTCGTGCTTAAAGCAGCTACTTCGTTGTGTGTTCACTCGCATCCCGATTGATAAGATTAGCGAAATTGAAACATCCTTCCAAGAATGGCTCACTATGATCAGCTTGTTTTAATCGCGATGCCTGTGAGTTGTTAGGCACCGTTCGAAAGTGGGTAGGCTTGCTGTTGCAATCGTTTGAGTTCGTTTGTTCATCGTGTTGATGCGTCCTTGCCGTTTGCTTTCATTGTTTAGTGTTTTACTTCCCTCATCAACTTTCCCTTTCTTTACTTGTAGAATGTGTCGACCTTACGCATCTGTGACTGTGAGAATTTGGAAAGATTGACGTCTCGTCGCTGTTAACGTCCCACGGCACGGAGAGCCGCTCGGAGTCGGAAAGTCCGGTAGCAACGCTAATGCTTCGGTTCATGTTGCAAATCCACGGAATGTGAAGAACAAGTTTGCCTATTGCGGCTAGCGTGAGGAGTGTTTTGCAACCAGCAGCAGCCACAATTCGCTGTCCATAGGAAGTTTGCAGGACGTTCCAGTGGCTAACGTGTTTGTTCGTCGTTAACTTGATTCTGCGAAGGAGATAATTTGTGTGTTACGTTTTATGGTGAGGTTTGCTGTTGTTTTGGATCTAAATCTATGGTACACTAATGGATTTAATTTTATTTCAGATAATTTTCATAAACAAAACAATATTCTACCCGCACTGAGGATGCACACGCTTTAGCAAACGATCGTTTACATATACATAATTCAATTATCCGTCGTCTTATGTCTGTTATTGGGCATTTCGAGAACAGATTAACGTGAAGTGTAATGGTGATTTAAGGACGAGTGCAATCGACTGCCTAGTGGTGAAACTGCGTCACACCACGAACAAAAATTACGGTGATTGTTCTTTCTTTGTTGACGTACTTAAGCGGCTGTTCCGGATCGGCAGTTGAAGATTGGTGGGTACACGAGTGCAATCAATTAGCTCCGCGAAAATGTGGAACTCGGAGCGATCCCAGCCGAATGGTGGTGGTTCCGGTTCGGCCACCAAAACGCTCGGCATGACGTCAGCAATTAGCACGGCTGAGCCAAAACCGGAAGACATTCAAAAGACAAAGGAGCTGGAAAAAAGTTTAGGTACGTGATCGTACGGTACGATATGATTAGGTGGAGAATGTGTTATCTTAGTTGATACGCTTGTTTGTTGTTAGTTCATCGTATAATTGCTACAAAATTATCTTCATTACAGAACCATACAATGTGTTCGAGGCTGAGGAGGAACTTAATCATCGAATGGAAATATTGGCTAAGCTAAACACGCTCGTCAAGCAGTGGGTACGCGATGTGTCCATTGCGAAGAACATGCCCGAGGCAATGGCCGAAAAGCTGGGCGGTAAAATATACACGTTCGGTTCGTACCGGCTCGGAGTGCACCATAAAGGGGCTGATATTGATGCCCTGTGCGTAGCGCCACGCAATATAGAGCGGGCCGACTATTTCGGGTCATTTTTTGAGCTGTTGAAGCAACAACCCGAAGTCACCGAGTGCAGAGTAAGTTTCTTGCACGTTTGATATATTATAGTTGACTCATGATGGTTGATGTGTCATTTTGTGCGCATTATCGTTTGCAGGCCGTTGAGGAAGCGTTCGTACCTGTTATCAAGATGAACTTTGACGGCATTGAGATTGATCTGCTGTTCGCACGGCTAGCGCTGAAGGAAATACCCGATAATTTTGACTTGCGGGACGATATATTGCTGAAGAACCTTGACCAGAAGTCGGTACGCAGTCTGAACGGATGTCGGGTGACGGATGAAATTCTGCGGCTCGTACCAAATATTGACAATTTTCGATTAGCACTGCGGACGATTAAACTTTGGGCTAAGAGTAAGTATCTAATGTGCAGGGAAAAGGAAGATTTTTTTACATGCGTAAACTCTGGTATAATCATTTCAGGACACGGAATCTATTCCAACTCTCTTGGTTATTTCGGCGGTGTCTCTTGGGCAATGTTGGTGGCCCGAACCTGCCAGCTCTATCCAAACGCAGTAGCGGCTACGCTTGTGCATAAGTTTTTCCTCGTATTCTCGCGATGGAAGTGGCCCCAACCCGTCCTGCTCAAGCAGCCCGACAACGTAAATCTCGGCTTTATGGTAATGTACCGTCCTGTATCGTATTAACTGAAGATATACACTGAACTTGTTTGAAAAATTGAAAACTTTAAAAAATTCTCCAACTATGTCTGTTGCTTTCGAACTTCTTCTGAGTGAATATCGCCCCTTTATATGAATTATTGTGTTGTACAATGTAACGTAAAATTCCGATCTGCTTTCACCGTAGGTTTGGGATCCGCGAGTAAATGTGCAGGATCGGTTTCACCTGATGCCAATCATCACACCAGCATATCCGCAGCAAAATTCAACCTTCAACGTATCGAGCTCGACGCGCAAGGTGATGCTCATGGAGTTCAATCGTGGCATGCAAATCACGGACGATATAATGATGGGCAAGCAAATGTGGGAAAAGTTATTCGAGGCGCCGAGTTTCTTCTACCGGTATGTAAAGTCACATCAAATTCATCGCCATAATAATCGGTCCCTTTTGCGTTGCCTTCAGGTATCGTCATTTTATCGTGCTGCTAGTTACCTCGAGCAATGCCGATGATCATCTAGAATGGTGCGGTCTGGTGGAGTCCAAGATACGCTATCTGATACTAAACCTCGAGCGTAATCAACACATCAATCTAGCACACGTTAATCCGAAGTGCTACGAACAGCATGAACAAAATGCGGCCACCACACTGAGCGGCGCGGATGGTAAACCGAATCCATTCTGTTCGCTATGGTTCATTGGGCTGGAGTTTGAACGGTCCGAAAACCTGAACGTCGATCTTACCGAGAGCATACAAAATTTCACCGATTCCGTACATAAACATGCGGTAAGGGAAGCTAACCGTATTGTGGTTACTCTTGTCTCATGTTAAATCACCTTTTTTTTGTATTTTCCCAGGTGCACATTAAGCTGCTAAAGGATGGTATGAAGATCGAGGCCAGACATGTGCGACGGAAGCAACTGACACAATACCTTGACCCGAATCTGTTGAAACGTGAGCGTAAGATATCGGACAGCTACACACAGTCCAGCAGTGCGGGCGGTGGAAACTCCAACGGGTCAGCGTCGCCTGCCGATGCTGCTTCGCGTAAGCGAAAGTCGAGCGATCTTGCCACTGCCACCATCAGCAGCCCGATTGCTGCTTCCTCGATGGGCAGTAATGGAAGTGCTAGTAAAAAGCGACGTAACGATTCCGTGAGTGCAGTATAGTCTTTTCTTCCGCACGGATGGTTTCAATTCTACCGTCTCTAATGGACTTTTCTTTCTTTCTTTATTTTTTCGGTTCTTACGTTTCTGATTTTACGTTAAAAACCCCACTTTACGATCATCCTTTATTCTTGTCCTTTTTCTTTCATCCTTTTGTCTGTTACTACTGCTTACGAAATGTTGCAATGTCCACAACTGTGCATCAGTTCGACGGTACCTCGAATGGCAGTTTCTGCAGCACATCGTCGACAACGGTTGGGCAAACTGGCGACACGCAAAACACGGACGCGAACGATTCAACCACCATTGCTGATTCCAATGCTGCCACCTCCCAGAGCACCACCGCTACACCGTCCGCCAACATCTCTCCCGCTTCGTCAGCGAATGGCGGTAGGGACGAAGGCATCGCTCCTTCCACACCCTCCGAAGAGCAACCGTCTAGTGCGGGAATGCTCGATGAAGAGAACGCTTTCGAAGCGTCAACCACCGCCTCGAATGGCAATGGCAGCAGTAACAATGGTAGTGATAGTACTAGCGGTAACAATTCGAACACGACACCGGCAGCTACGGCATCGGCGGAGGTTGCCTGCTCTTGACTGACTCATCGCCAAGCGATGTACCACGAACATGGAGACCCATCTTCCGATGGGCGATCTCCAGATGATGACGAGTGTGGTGGTGATGTTAGTAATAAGGACCGGGTAGAAAGAAACGTTGCTGTATCAGCTACCCCTGTTGCTGCTGTCGTTGCTTAATTGCTAACACCGTGAGAGAATAAGCTGAAGGTGACAAACGAAAACTCGAAGACGAAGAAATGAAGGTAATTGTTGAACAAAAACAAACATAAAAAAACACACACACACACATAAAACGGTCCAGGCGGTGGTGCGCATTACTACTACGGCAAATGACTGATAGCAGACTTGAGAAGATTGAAGGGTGAAATCCTGTTTGGATGTAGCACCGAGGTACGTTTTGATAGCGGCTAAACTTCCATCATCACTTACACTTACATTTGTTCCTTTCAGGAAAACATAATCCAATGTATATATGCGATTTAGGATGGATAATGGATCATAGTTATCGCGCGTAGAATGGATATTTCTATCGCATATGACGGGACGGACTTGCCGACGTGGTGGATGGTGCGCATGGTATCGTTTCTTGCAGTATAGATGTACTTTATTAAGGTAAGATAGACTTCCCCTGGTTAACCATCCACTCCCGCATCATCCCATCGAAGGATGAAGGAGGAAAGCAATGCAGCAACAGAAGTACGACATTGCCTAAAAAAAACTAAGTAGAGGGCAAACTATCTGCCTCGTACTGGTATAATGGCAGAAGGACTAGTATTTTTTACTTTCTCCCATTCTTTATAAGCATAGTTTACGGCTCACGCATAACGTGGATTGACCGGCGGCATACCGGAGAGCCTGTAAAGCATCCTGACATCAGACAACAGCCAGCAAGAATGGCCACGGCAAAGGTTAATATTTAACTTTTCCGACCAACAAATTTGGCTGTACCCATGGGTTGAATGAAGATAGCTTATATGTAGTGACAACAGGATTTAATTCTTGTACGGCAAGGGAATGGATGCGATTTGTACATAGTTTTTGATAGATTAGTTGAGTGGTAGGAATTACACACGATAATGATGGACGATATAACAGAAATGAACCTAGCAAAGGAGAAGGGAAAAAAGCATGGAGAAGAAAATGGTGTAAGCGAAAGGCGAAATCAAGCTGTAAGACGACGGTTAAAATAATTGAAAGCTAAATTACAGAACAGAACTGGCCGCAAACGCAAACATTTGATCAACAACAACTGCGAATGTTTTAGGCATAGTCAGTCAGGCTGTATTGCAATTACTGCTACGTTTTCGTAAGATTGTTGGCTAGATTACTGCCATTGTGGGATAGATATATTCTGCTTTCAAAGCTACTAACCTTCCGTTCAATTGTCTTTTGTTCGTTTATGTCCATTTTTTCCGTCTGAAAGGAATGTTATGGACGGCGAAAATGGACAATTTTCGTTCAAACTACGATTTTAGCAACATTTATTTACAAATTTCGAACTGAACTATTCGATCGTTAATGATCGGTACGAGATTTAAGTTACATCTTTCCTTTGAACTATTTTGTACTCCGATTGATTATTTGCATAATGGTTAGTTGGAAATCTCACGTTTTTTTACAAATCTGTAAATGAAGGTATCTATTAAGATACAGTATTTCTACATAAAAAAATATTCCCATTTTCGGTTTTTCAATCCTAACCCTTATTGTCAATCGCTGGCAAGTAAGGCAAATTGTACGATTTAATGACTCATTGCCAAGAAAAAAAAATTAAAGCTGGCGAAAGCGACTATTCACTTGTTTGCAATTTGTAAGAAAGCTGAAAGATCTAAAACAAAACTGTAAAAATATGAGTTAACACAGATAGAAATCTTTAACTGATACAGTAGTAAATAACACTTGAAACACTTATAACGACATTACTATATTGAATCGAAAGCTGGCTGTTGTCAAGCAGCCTCCCCCCAAGCGCCGCCCCCACAACCGTAATGTCCGGCTTATAGTGTAACAACAGCTAATAAGTTCGGAATTCAGAAGGTGGTGATGGTGATAGCGGGAAAACAAGGAAATGCGCTGCGTGCACGGATGTGGGTCCTTTGTGTCCACCCAGCACAGCGTGCCCAATACCGATAGGCGATGAAGGTATAAAAATCAATTACAACATGTTTCGCATGACGTGTAAACACCCACTAATATATACACATATATGGTTACATTTACTTAATATGACGCCGAAGCGTTATTTACGGGCAGACGATAACAAGCCACATACAAAGTATAATGAGCTGAAGGGGCAGACAAGTCGTTCAACGTGACAGGCAGGCAAGGCAGCACAGGGCGGGATGTTGACACTTGGAACAATACCAATCGCGGGCCTCAGTTTTGAACGGGAAAATGTTAAATGATGGCCAATGGTTCGGTTTCCTCTCCCAGCCAGCTGTACGTGTTTGTACCGCTCAACATCGATAAACAACAGCGAAAAGGGAAAGGTTTAGGATGTGTGTCCCTCGGCGCGCATTGCTGTGCGAACATGTATAAAGTTATAAACAAAAGAGAGATACAAAAAAAAACACATTTAAATATTATCACACTTTCACTATTGCAAAGCAGATGGGGGACCGCTAAGCATGGTAGGCAAAACTCCGAACGGAACTGCATGCGCGAATGCAAATGAAACAAAACAAACAGAAGCGTGTATTTCGGGACACGAAATTAGAGAAACAGGGGAAAATTAGTATTTCGTGTGGGTTTTTTTGTTTGGGTTTCCTGCTCACACTGACTGTGCTGCGCTGTTTTCGAATATTACACGCAACTTTGAATGGATTCGCGAGAAAATAAATGAATTTCTGTATTTGTTCGTTCGGCCTTTACACCAGTGCTTCACATTCGATTACACATTCTGTCTGATTTGTACTAACAAAGACACGAATTATGTTTAATATATATATATAGGATTGTTTGTCCATTTATGCGACATACGAGACAGATATAATAAGAACAACAAATGATGTAACTGTGGATGGAATAATGTTTTGGTTTCTTTCGGCTTGCCGATCTCGAGTGGTAGCAATGGCTTGTGTCACGCGCCTCTTCTGTGCGGATTATTATTTCATTTGTTCGATTCAAAAGCAAGATACAAAACATTGGTGCATTTCCACAAGGTCGCGTTCCGTTTGACGAACTACGGCGAGCCAGTGGTTAAGATATATTCACACGCTCCCAGAGGTGCAGGCAGAGGCAGGATATTGTGCGGCGCCCAACACTTTTTGTAACAATCAATGTATCGCATACCGATTTGAGATTTTTTCAATAAAGGTACATTTAACCCCCTCGTTTCATACTATCTGTAGTCGTTGTTTGGTGTATTGTCTATGGTTTTTGATCACGGACACGCCGTACTGACATGGCCCGGAAACTCGGTAGAGGGCTGTTCTTCAATCTCCGATGACATGAGAAGCTCCACTTGATCCAGCCCACGTGATCGTTGCCAACACGTGCCCCAGCCATCGTGTCCTTTCGAACTTGGCCACTGTCCGGATGTCTTCTCCACCCAACACCACAGCCGGCTCGTGGTTCATCTCCTTCTACACTAGCCCTGCTCGCAAATACCGCCAACGATAGCATCCGATGATGGAAAATCTCGAGAGCTTTGACTTCCTTCGCCCATATCTTCCAAGGCTTAAGGCCACAGAGGATTACCAGATGTGTTAGAGGGCGATGTAGGCTGCATTTGTCTTGATGGAATCTTTTGGATCGTAGGAATTTGTGGTAATCCAGAGACAGTTCGGATCAGAGCTTCCGGTGAGGAGAAACATTATCTAAGTTGTATTGATCCTTAAGGCCTCGTGTTTCAGTCGGAGGTAAGCTTCAGACACTGTCGCAGCTTTACGTCCAATGATGTCAATGTCATCCACCAGAGCCACAATTGTGGAAAGAACAGATAGAGATCATGGATGTCGATGTTGCATGGATGTTCAGGAGGTATGTTGATGTGATGATATCACAGTAATGCATTTACTTTTATCGTTTGTCTCATTCTAGGTGAAACATTACTTCCCAAGCATCCCACAGCAAATTCCCGCCAACTTCGGAGTTATGTACAACTTTCTATATAAGCTCTTAGCAGAGAGATATTGCGACGAAATGACCCAGTTGTGTTTGTGTCGTAATTGTGTCAACAGCGATAAACAACACCGAGTGCATCAACTCTAAAATAGCTCGGATTTAAATATATCCGTAAATATATGCTTTCGGGAGGGCGATGAAATTGAAGCGAGCGTTTGTGAGACATCGCGCTTATCGCGCATTTCTCATGACCTGTCCAACTTCCGCGTAGGCGCAAACACAGCACCAGATTTGGAGGCTCGTCCGTACTTGAGTACGGTGGTTGTTTCGGTGTGTTGGTGTGGTTGCGGCGTGACTAATTTAGCACCGCAAGCTGGTATGTGCCGGGTTTAGCATAGTTTTTAGCAGTTCACCTCACCCGGGCGCTCAGCAAGTGCCATTGGAGGAGAACATCATCAAAAACAACATTCAATAGATGGCGTGATGTCGTGTTGGCTTTTCGTCTAAATGTCTATGACATGCTGCAATGTAAAATGCAGGCTATTTCAAGGACAAAGAGTGTTGCAGATCAATGAATACATAAGACGCTACATAAACGGTTAAGAGCACTTATGTTTACGTAGAAGAGCAGTAGTAGTTAGCAATTTATCGGTTCATCTGCATTGTTTATTAGTATACCCACCTCTAATTGTGCTAAACACAGGATGAAACTACGCCATTTATATGATCAAAAATAGCTAAATAATCCGTGCAAGTAAATAAATGCAGTGGCAAGACATGTTTTCTTCTCCAACGTATTTTTGGCCCAAAAGCTTTTGCGCCACTGCCAAATGGATTGCAATTTTTTAAAAAAACCGTAAACAGATCATTGACAGCATCCCTTCCCAAACCACACGCACACACCGGCAGTCGAACGAATGACAGCTCCATTCGTCACGTACAACACCACTACCATCGCACGTACGTACGGCGTACGGGTCGTGCGCGTGTGTGCGATTGTTTATTCGAAATTATTTAAGCGCTCGCAGCCACCGTGATGGCGGGTCAATTACTCGAATAAAGCGCAACGGTAGCAACGCGAACGCGAGAGTGCTGCTTGGATCCGCAGAAACTCTTCCAAATGGACATTCGTTATACGGCCGGCAAGGTAAACGCTGTAAAGAAGTGAAAATAAAGTGTTACTTCTACAACAATCTCAGCTCCTCCTCCTAGCAAAAGTGGACATAAAGTGCTTACAATACGATAACAAGCTGTGTTGCTAAAGGGATAATCAGTATCCGAAGAGTTTGCTAAATAGAAAAGTGTTTCATTCGTGCAGTGCAAAAAGGCGTGATAAGGGCAGAAAAGTGTTATCTACCGTGCATCATTTCGTTCCAGACGATTCTCGCCGTGTGCTTATATTTGTTGTTGCTGTGTGACGTTTTGTCGTGTCTTTCTCCAAACTAAAAAAGCAAAGAAATGCCTCCATCACGTCTGGACGGGCTGTATCGGTCGCTGCTGCTGACCAAGTTCTTCTGCAAAGGCTGGGGCAAACCGGAAAATCTCGAAAGGTACGGTCGGAAAACAATCAACAAAACCCGAAAATAGCGCCTGTTAAAAACGTCACCGATTCAAATTACATAATTTCACTAGCTGTTGGTAGTGTTTTAACGTTCCTGTTGCTCTCTGGCGATGGGAGTTTGTGTGTTACCATGGCTGTATCATGTGTTACTAAGTTGGCAGCATTTTTTAGCGGATTCTTGTTCCTACAGATCAACGTTCATGTTCGTGGTCTGAGCTATTTTTAGCGACAAAATTGAGCCCCCAAATATTGAACTGACCGGTGAAGTAATAATGTTTGAAGTGTAGCACTCCGAATAGAAGCTTCTGGATTGTATTTTAACAACATTTGTGAACCAGATACTCCCACCCCACCGGGGGGCGCGTGAAGTGCGTACGTGCGGAATCAGAGGTGTGTTGCTTTGACAAAGACGCAATTTCCTGTACGCACGCACATCACGCTGGAGTAAGAGAAAAAAGATAAAAAATCATACGATCTTGCACACACTATTTATCGTTCAAAACAACAACAAGGAATTTGTACACACTGTCGCCACCAACACTAGTGCATCATTTATCCACACGCATACACGTACAGCACAGCAAAGTTGTTTCACACTGCAATAGGGAAGTGCTGCCAGATTTGGTGCAGGGGCGCGCGATTTGTTTACATCAAGTTCAAGTAAAAGGGGCTTATCGCTCGCTAATAACGTGGCTTTTGTTGATAATGAAATTGCCGGTTTGCATGATTGGTGAGAATGACCCCCCGTCGAGTGGTATAGCCGATGAGGTTTTTATTTGTACTCCAATAAATATAATCCACTTAGTGTAAATAAAAGGCTAAGTATTGACATTTATTTTCTTGCTAATAAGCAGCGAAATATTAATCGAATGAAATCGTTGCCATGGTTAACAGTCTTCTCCAGCAGCACAAAACGCAACGCCTGCTAGAAATCACGTACACACAGTAATGCGTTCGCTCAAATCGCGTCATCAAATTGGCCATGACCTTTCACACAGAACGGCTTGGTTTGCAGTTTACTGCGGTTGTTGGCTTGGACATCATTAGAAGATCCTGTTGAGCCAATGCCGCTAAACAGAATATGGTCGGATGATCGATATATATTACTATTGACCCACCAGCGGTGGACTTTCTTCCTTTCGAGTATTATTTTTAACCAACCGGTGAACGGTGAACAGAGATGAATGGACTTTCGAACGGACTTTTAGAACTGCTGACGAATTTCTGTTAAAAATAAATATCGAACCACTTCCTGTATCGGACAATGCCATTACTATATGTGTTTGTTTGTTTCCCGTCCTCTCTATAGATTGTTTGCGTTCCGAAAGATCATCTCGAATCGTGCAGCCTGTTCACAGTTGGTACCGCGCGACTATCCGGTTGAGATTACCAAGGAAGAGATACACTCGGACTGTAAAATACTGGAAGGAAAGTTCATTTCGCCATTAGAAATCTATATGCCCGGGTTGGTGCCTGATGTAGCTCAGAATGCACATTTCCAAATTTTGCTTCCGCTCAAGTGGAATGATGAACGGTACAAGCCGATCTGCATCCATCTGGCTGGTACTGGTGATCATGTAAGTTGTGAGGTTCGACATCAATCGACACGATGCGTATTAATCCAATGTTTTTTTTTCTGTTATCTGCTTGCAGTACTTCTGGAAGCGCCGGAATCTGATCGCCAAACCACTGCTAAAGGAAGCAAATCTCGGTGCGATCATCTTGGAAAACCCTTTCTACGGTTTGCGGAAGCCAAAAGAGCAACGGTAAGATCGGGTGTTTTCGCCGTGTTGTAGTAACTAAAGTAAGAAATTAACTCTTCTGTTTGCTCTTTCAGTGCGTCCAGCCTACAGAATGTCTCGGACATATTCGTCATGGGCGGTTGTCTGGTGCTGGAATCGCTCGTCCTGTTGAACTGGTGCGAACGCAACGGGTACGGTCCGCTAGGCATTACCGGTCTCTCGATGGGTGGCCACATGGCTTCGCTGGCTGCAACGAACTGGCCGAAACCGCTCGTACTCGTACCCTGCCTGTCTTGGTCGACGGCCTCGTCCGTGTTTACCGAGGGCGTCATGAGCAATTCTATCAACTGGGACGTGTTGGAGACGCAATACTTCGCCGATGGTAACTTCCGGGAGCGTCTCTCGAAGATGGTTACCGTCGTGGACGATGCATTTGTGGCGGGCAAGCATTTCATACAGAACTTCAACCAATCCGTGGAAGAGCTACGGTTAGACATCAACGAAACGAAAGATCTGGTCTGTGGCGATCCGTCATCGGACGTAAACTTGACCGTTATTCGCGAAACAACACCGGAACGGGAGCAGAAACAGTCGTCCAATCTCATCCATATAAACCGGACGAATGCGCTCAACCTGTCCGAACCGTTGCTCAACAAACTGCTGTCGAACGTGCGGTGTGAACTGACGCAGGAAGAGATCGATGAGCTAAATACGAAGATACATCTCGCACTGAAACGACACAACGAAGAGCTTCAAGCGGAAGGTAGTGGGCAATCAGCAGGCAACAAATTGATTCTGGAAGTGAAAGCAGAAGAAAAAGAACCAAAAACTAACTCCAAATCGGTTGGTTCGAAAATTATGGAATACATCAGCTGGGGCTCTTCCGCGTCGAATGCGTCACCCGATGGTACGGAGGAAAAGCGTATCCCAATCGATACGACCAAACAGCGATGGTGGGAACGTGAAGCGTTACAGTTTATGCGCGGCATGATGGATGAATGTACGCACCTGAAGAACTTCTCCGTACCGTACGACACTTCGCTGATTATTGCCATCTGCGCGAAGGACGATGCGTACATTCCGAGGGACAGCTGCATGAGCTTGGAAGACATATGGCCGGGTGCAGAAATTCGCTATCTCGATGCGGGGCACGTTAGTGCGTACGTACTGCACCAGAAGCTGTTCCGGTCGTGTATTGTGGAAGCATTTGAAAGGGCAAAGAAAAAGTGGATCCCGGAAGGGGAACAGCTGCGCGGTCAGGTGAATGGTGTGGGGACTGGACCACGGCCGGTTAAGAACGATCCCGAAGCTCCAGCAAAGTAAGCGATTTGTTTGCCGAAAGCGAAAACCAACAGGACACCAAAGATACTTTTTTGAGGAGATACCTTCTCTCCCGGGTCAGATTGGAGAAAGACCTCCAAAGTCATAGGGCCCGAATGGGGAAGGTCATGGGATCAGTTATACTATTCCCTTACGTTTGGGGAATGGTGGGACGTATTGTTCTGTGAGGACTCCTCCAGACTAATGAGCCATTGTGAAGGGTTCGTAAGGCTGTTACCACGGATCCCGTTTGGAACTGGTCAAAGCAAAACCGAAGAAGACACGCACAAACGACCGAATATTTTTACAATTGCTTCACTCCTACGAAATGTGTGGCTGGTAAATCGGTTGCAAGGTTGTGATAAAGCCGCAATTGTGCGTACAAATTCGTGAAATTGAAACAGAAACAAGGTATGAAAAAGAAAGATAGAGAGAGATGTTACATTCTGATTTTTAAGCTAGATTAAGATAAGTATGGACGGTATGACAGGAGAGAGCAACAGCAGCAGGAGTCGTGAAGAGAAAAGTGTTCGTTAATAGGTATTCCTTTGTTATGTCATCTTTTTTGAGTCATAGAGTTCTAAGTTTGAGGAAACATGCCTGTGTACAGACCATTATCAACGAGTATTTTCAATACATTCATAATTGTTAATCGCGATTAGTAGCGTTGCATCTAGCTGCATCGATTACATTATGTGCTTTTTTCATGAGTACCAAGCTTTACGTTTTTTTGGTACTTTTGTTTATTCTCAATAACTTTAACTTCGTGTCAAAGATGTCATTCAATTACGCTTCATAATAAAGTTGTCTCAATAAGTACAAAGTGGAAATAAAATATGATTTGTTTGTCTCTTGTAGTCAAATATATTTCTTTGTTTTATAAAAATTAAACAGAATTCCTAGACAGAGCGCGGGACAAAGGATTGGCTCTATCATACAAGTCTCCTTAGACATGGCTGGGTTTGGTTTCGTGTATGTTAAGAATAACCGAACGATCTAAAAATGGTAAGAATTAGATTTACAAGCCTCTCATTTCTCTGCTTTCGAGAATGTTGCATAATATTACGCACGGAATTCACTGCTCTGTATTCCGTGTGGCTCTGCCGTTGTTTGAATCATCTTACAACGATCAATTGAAATACGAATGGTCCTTGAAATGTCAAACGGTACACCATGCGGATTTGACAGCTCTGAACAATAACATTGCCCGGTGACAGCTGTGCTGATGTTGTTGCTAGTGCTTCCAAATGTGTACTACCGTTCATGTGCAAGCACGCGGTTTTATGCTGGACGGTAGTTTTTTCTGTTGTTCCTAAGTTATTTCTTTCTTACTGATTCATATCAGTGCAATGCTTACGAGTACAATTATGCCCATAACCGAAAAGTGTAGCTAGTTCAACCATTTCATACGTGCATGTGCGTGTGTGTAATCGAACGTACCAGGTAAACAAACCGTTCTCCACTGGGACGTGTGAACACTGCACAGCCACCACCAAAAACTATGATTTATGTGCACTAGCACGACTGTATTGCAATCAGCTGGAGCGATAACGAAACATTACGTTGTGCAATGAGTACGAGGAACGAAAGTAATAATCATCTGCACACACAAACACGGCACCGCCGGTTACATAAGAACCGAGAAGAACAAAACATCACCAAAGAAGGTTCGAGCTGGCGAATATACACAAACAGAGGTCTTGTGCCTTTGGGCCTCTTTGCAAATTGTGTGTTATCTTCAGCAAATGGCACGCAAACAACAACCCATTCACCAGGCGTAATGGCGCGGTATTTACATGTAGGGGATTTTGTTTTTTTTGCCACCCCTTGGAGGAAGACACAAAAGTGCAATAGATATATAGCTGGTGCTATTAATTGTTTATACGATCGCGAACTGATCTCACTTCATCAGCGATAGTAATGTTACCGATGGGTTGTTTGTCTGTTCGCGCAATGCAACCCCTATCATCGTTGTCCGGCCGAGTGGCATCAAAGCAATGATATGCGTTTCATCTCCCACATTGATAATGACCTTAATTCACGTTGATTCATGATTGCGTTTGCCACTGCTTTGTTGTGCGAACGTCCTTGCGGACTGTTCTACCTCTGGTACTTGGGCGCAGTTTCCAAACAAACGGATTGCTCGAAGCGCTCGATAATGGATCTTCCCGTCTTGCCAGCGATGCTAATTATTTATCTTTCTTACGCATTACGTGTGTGTTTTCCTTTGTGTGCAGCAATAGGACGCAACAGGAAGTGAAATTTCCCCACCGAAGGATTCACACACGGTCGGTCGCAATATCGAAAGCGCAACCAGCGGCAACTTGGATCGTCGTGAGAGTGAGTAACACACATATCAAGCTGGAATCAGACGAACGTCTCGTTTTCTCTCGCTCCCGCTCGGCATGGCATGCTTCGACCCGTGGCAGAAGAGAGAATGGCCGTCTTCTTCCGGTTCTACCAGCACGATGCTCCGAAAATACCAGTGTCCCGAAGTGCACTAACGCTCTCGCTTTCCATCCTTTGTATCGCCGATAGAAAACGCTCTCGGTTGTTTATGAAAAAAACAGCAGTAAAAACATCTGTTTCGTGAAGGAATCAGCACCGACCAGCTAGTCGGGGGGGAACCGGAGTAAGGAGAGTACCGGAATCAGGAAACGCAACGACGTATAAAGCACGACGCAGCCACGATGAGCCGGCTATTCGGTAGTAGTAGTGGTTCGGTGCTCGGTACGGCCGGAAGCAAAATGTCGACGTTCCGCAAAGTGACCCACTGTATCTTCGACATGGATGGGCTGTTGCTCGGTAAGTGGGCGTGAGGAAGTGGGCAGAGGTGGCACACGCAGGACGCACTGTTTCGTTTTCGCGTTTGCCTCGTGCTCGGTCGAGATGCGGTTGCATATGTGCAGCCTGGTACGACTGGTACACCGTCAGTTCAGTGTCAAGTTTATTTAGTCGATGAATTCGCGAATTCGTCCGGAATGCAGTACGACGATGAGAATGCACTTTGAAGAAGTAGTGAGTTGGTGGTGAGGTGTATTCCTGTTTTGGACCCTTATGGCTGCAAACACACGGGATCCAATTTATGAAGCCGTGAATATTCATATCGAAGCCGGAAGTGATGTTAGTTTGTTGCTGCATCGTTTCCGTTGTGTTGTAAAATTGTTTTAAACGGATGTTGGAGAGAAATTAGTTCCCTGCCACCCCCGACCCGTCTGCAGCCCGGTCTGTGCATGACTGCATGCCGGGCATGTTCGTTAGGTTGCAGTAAAATTGATTAAATATCGAACCAACAAAGCAATAGTGTACGGTGGCGGTGGTCCTTGAAAGGATACGAAGCCTTATCTCACTCGCTAGCAGGTGTATGGTAAGGTTCCCTGATGGTTGGCTGGGTAATTATTACCGAGACAGACGATAATTAACAATCCAGCGACAAGAGGCTTCGGTTGCCTCAACCGAACTCGTGCTATTTGCATGTGATGGCAGAATATGTTGTTCATCATTGAAATTCGAACCCGTCATAGCGCGAACGGAACGGGGGGGGGGGGACTACGTCCATCGTGTAATGCCATCTTTTGCGGCTGACAACACACAGAGTGATAAGAAGTCACACCGATAGTACAGGAACTGATGGCACTTGAGTTGGAGCTACGTCACGGATGGGAAGGGTGACCTGGTAATTTGGTATCAGTTAGTGCAGGCTTGAAGCAATACTCATAGCGTGTCTAACCGTTGCTTACGGTTTTAGCCTAAAACTGCGTATTTGATTTATGAAAGCAATATTTTTCTTCTTTCGAAATATTTCACTTCTGAGCTTGCTCGAATTATTGCAATTGCACAATACTTCCACAATTCCGACATAGAGTCAAAAATTCCTATGTACGGTATATCACTCGCATTCTGATGGTCTTTTTATTTCGGACATCACATAGAATTACAAGATTGCATCATTTGAAACAGCTTTTCAAAAACCACTGCGACAGTTGAAATGAGCCAACTGATTTAATGTATAAAAAATCAGTAGGATTCAATGATAAATCAGTTCAGTTTGATTAGAAAAGAATTTAATCATCGTCTCTTAAAACTTAAAAGAAAAACTAATAAAAAGTATCATTACATCAACTTGTCACAAATCAGCACTAGAATCAAACAAACGTGTGCTGCGGTTGAAATATTTCACGTACGATGGTGGTGAAATATTTCACTCTCATACGATTTTCGTAAACGGTTTTCTTGGTCACACGCGCACGACTGTAGATCGCGTGCAGCGCATTCCCCTTGGCCTCAACAGCCAACAACCGTGCCAACAATGTTGTAATCTGTAACCGTTTTCTGCACACACACAAAAAAATCACGCCTTCCGACGGCGTGTCCACTGCGTTCTGGGTCATCATCCATTCACGTGCCCACCCAACCCGTGACACAGACACGGAAAATCTTTACACGCAGGTAACGCAATCGATCGCGGAACCGTACGGCAAAACGTACACGTGGGAGATCAAGCAAACCATCATGGGCCTTCAGCGGGACGAAGCGGCCGAAGCGATAGTGGCCGCGCTGGAACTTCCACTGACGCCTGCCGAGTACGTGCAGATTTCGACCGAGCGCATAAACCGCGTAATGGAGCAGTGCCAGCTGATGCCAGGTAACGTTTGCCGCACCGTACCGATCCCGACTAATGGTGTCCGCGTGTGTGTGTGTGTTTTTTTCTTCTTCTTTTTCTTTCTTTCTCGCCTTTTTTACATCCCCGTCACACTCGCGTCCCGCTTCCGTTTCATTGTTGTTGTCCGCGCATTTGGGGGGTTTGTCGGTTTTCCCCGGGGGAGGGTGATGGCAGATACGGAGAAAATCTACGAAAACATCTTGCGCGATCTGTTGAAATCGTACAACTCGCCGTACCCGTGGCCGACCCGCATGAAGGTGATGGGCACGACGGAACAGCGTACCTGCTCGATACTGGTGAACGATCTGAAGTTGCCCTGCACGGTGGATGAGTTTCTGGCGCGGTTCCGACGCGACCAGCTGCTACATCTTGGCGGGGCACCACTAATGCAAGGTCAGATTCGAACACCGGTGTATTCGTGTGCGTGTTGTGTGTGATTAACAGATGTTGCCCTCGTTTGGCTGCTGTTTTTGTTATTTTCCTGTATCGTTCATCCTGTTCATTGCATGCTCCCTTTGCTTTGTGTTCCCCAAGCTAGATTGGTCCGTTCGATGCACGTTCATTTGATCGTTATTATTCATATCACTTTGCTCTTCCCCATGTGTGTCAAACAGGCGCAGAACGGTTGGTGCGCCATCTGCACAAACACAACGTACCTATCGCCCTTGCCACCAGTTCCGGCGCCGATTCGGTCGAAGTTAAGACAAAGAACCATCGCGAACTGTTCGAGCTGTTCGGCCACAAGGTGATGGGTTCGTCCGACGCGGAGGTGAAGGAAGGCAAACCGGCACCGGACATCTTTCTGGTCGCAGCAGCCCGCTTCCAGGACCGTCCCGCACCCGACCAGTGCCTGGTGTTCGAGGATGCACCGAACGGTGTGACGGCGGCCATTGCGGCCGGTATGCAGGCGGTGATGGTGCCCGATCCGCACATCCAGGAAGATCAGCGAAAGCACGCGACCGTAGTACTGAAATCGTTGGAAGAATTCCGCCCGGAACAGTTCGGACTGCCCGCTTTTACGTGAAATGTTAGCCGCCAGGCGAATGTTCAACCCGATGGCTTTTACAGTCTGGTGCCAGCCACAGTTACTTTTAGATCGCAGGGGACAGTATCTTCAAAGCGCACCAACGTGGAAATTTAACACGCAAACGAATGTTTCAGTATGCGTAGAACGTGCACAATATCGTTATCGCGAGCCCGACTATTTGTGCCCTTTTGTTTTTATATCTCTCGGACAGCTTTTTTTTTAGTGCGATTGACTAAGTCGTTAGAAGGAAAATGCTTGATGAATGTAAAGCAAGGCAGGAAGAAAATACATTGTTGTGATCGGTAGAGAAATTTTGTGTGCTTAAATGTTTAATTTACGTTGCACGATGGAAAATGGTCTGTGTGATATCACCGCAAAACAGCTGTACGTGTGTGGGCGAAGGGGGGATACACACTCAGAAGCTCCGAAATAGCTGGACGTTCCAACAATCGCATTAGCTTTCTAAAGCTTCCAATATTACCAGCTCCGACTCGAACGAATACAACGGAGTTGTTAAAAAACAAGAATAAATTCGTGTTTGTTGTTATAAATGAATTTAATTTCAAGTTCGAAATATGGCAAAAGACATTCATAGACCTCCCCACCAGCAACATGTTGCGTGATTTTTTTGTCCGCTACTATATTAGACCAACATCCATGAGAAACGTTTAAATTGTTAGGCTGCGTAATTCGTTGCGTTATTTGGCTGCGTACTTTCTGTTACGGTAATGGAGGCGCCCAGTTCCTCGTGATCGACTATCTGAACCGTACTCAGCACTGCTTGGTTCCAACAGACTCCCGACTGCCCGGAACTGTTTCTTCCCGACTTATTTTCATTTCCACAGTTAAAAAGAGTGCTAAAGGGGAAGCATGGGTGGTCGATTGAGAATATCCCAAGGAATGTCATGGACGTTTTAAAGGATTCCCAGACAAAGCTTTACGAGGACGCTCGTCTCCAAACATGTTGTGAGGTAAAAAGTGTCTATTTGAAGGCATCCGAATTTTCAGTTTAATTAAAAAAAAGAGAGAGTTTTTAGCTCTCTCGAAAGTGAATTCTTAGTGCATCTGCAGTGGATTCTGCACTACGTGTACCATATCGAACCACCACGCTAACCATGGTCCCAAAAATTGAAAATGCCAAATTGATATAAGGTGTCAATTTTATTATTGAAGTCAGTTCTAAAGCCGATGGCTCTCACGACGTAGTTGAAACATTTTTAAATATATTTTGGGAACAACGAAAATTAGATTTTCATTGTGCATTTCAGAACAAATTACTAACAAAAAGTAAACACTGATTTGTAAAACGTTTTGTCCGTATGAGCGATGATACTGAAAAGGATTTGTTAATTGTTGTAGGTGACATTGATACTGTTCAGGACGCATGGAGCGAGGGGTAGAATTTGCAACAGAAAAGGCAATTAAAAAACTAAAGCAGACCAAAAGAAAGTTAAAGACTGTGCATAGAGTACGAAATTAGATGATTCGACGAAAAGATCTCCAATGACGATCGAATCAAGAAAGAAGATAAAATCAAGCGACGAACCCCCGAACGAACGACGTTCACTGCAGTTACAAGTATATTACAGGGTTTGTTGGTATTTCGGATCATAAAGTTTCTTTTTTTTTGTCATTTTACTTCCACATGAAAACAAAAACAACTGTTGCGTTATCTTTATCTAATACGGTGTATATATTTGTAATATGTATAATATTGTATTTACTTAACACTAGAAAAAAAAATCATTCAAATCGCATTTGAACATCATCATTATGATCATTGTTTCGCTCCGATTTTTGTCGCTTGTTGTTTTGTATTTTCTCTCTCTCTCTCTCTTTTTCTTGCCGTGTGTAGATTTTCTTTTGCACACGCACACATACATACGAGTACGATTTTCTTGCGCTTTTGCGAATGCGACATTGTCGGTTTTCTTCCCGACACTTTTTTCTTCACAACGTTCGCTCATCTCTGCACACTTGATCAATCAAACCCGTGTGTGTGTTTGTTTGTTTGTAAAACTATATTAGGGAGCAGGTTTTTGTTTATCTTCTTAACCTTCAATCGAATCTGTTTTGCAAAACCCTCTAAGCATCGAATGCGCGCAAGTGTGTGCAAGCGGGTACGAGTGTGTTGCGTAGCAGTCATTCTTACCATCTCTGTGTGTGTGTGTGTGGGTACGTGTTACGATTTTCATTTTTAATGTAATTGTTTGCTTTCGAGCGCAACTGTCACACGGAAGGTAGACCGTTGCGAGTTGGAGTGGTTTATCTTAATGCGTTTCCTTGATCAACTATATTACAAACAATAACAAAAGTACTAACAGCTGTACTGGCTTTTATAAATATACAAAGTTAAACCGAAAAAAAACGAAAAAACACAACAGAACAATGTTATAAAAAAATACTAGCAAAACTAGCCAAATGAACATAGTTTCGTGAAGAGCACCCAATTGAGGTGCATTCAATTTTGATTTATGTTGTTTGTTTGTTTCTTCGTTTTTCGTGTTTGAGGTGATGTTTTTAGAAAACGGTTTAACGGTACGTTTGAGTTTGTACTGCTGAAACAACTGCGCTGTCCGAAAGGCGAATGCAACAGCGAATATTAACAATAACGAGTTTAGGTAACGAGTTGTGTTGGCAAGGGAAAATGGACGCTGTTTGCATAAAACAGAGATAGATAATAGAGCAGAACAATGGTGCAATGGAAACAAGATATGACGTAACAGGCAGTCAAGCAGTATCAACAAGTAGCTTCCTTCCTTTATAAGACAAGACACACACGCACGCATACCACACACGAGCACTGAACGCGCACCGCACCCGTACACGTGTTGCGCCGTACATCGATACTTTACCTGATGTCGTTTTACACAAGCACATTTGTTCGACCGGGGCTGTTCGATAGCGATCCGCGGTAGTCGTGTAGCTGGAGGGCCGTGTGGGACCCCGCGGGACGGGGATTGTGATTGTGATCGATCGAAGCGTTACGATTCATCTTGCGCTCTTGCATGTGTATGTATGGTTGAGTGAGCTCTACTGTTCTGTTTTCTCGCAAGCTGATCGTGAACGATGTGTGAGAGCGTTAGAGACGACGATCGCGCGACTACTACGACCATTCCTACCGGGTGCCTTATCGGAAGGAGGCGTTGCTCCTGTTGGTTTTGTTTTTATTCCAGTGTTCGCTCGTACTATGCGTTGGCCGAATAGGGAAAATTTGCCTAAATTTAGTCGAACACATTGGAGCACAACAAACGCCTTCATCTATCGCCTTTTACATTTTTCTTTCCTCTTTCTCCCTCTCTCTCTTTCTCTTTCTCTGCGTTTCACAACACGGCAATTTGTCCTTTTCTGAAATCTTTACCGGTCTCACGTTTGTGTGTTTGTCCTTTGTAACTTGCTCTCCTTGGCTTGTCGCATGCTAATTCTTCACACCATTTTGCTTGCTTTGCTTTGTTTTTTGTTTTTGCATATTGCATACATTTTAGTTTTTCCTCCGTTTTTCCCTTTAATTTGTGAAACATTATTAACAAAACAGGCTTCAAGTTGTCAAGTGTTATACTTGTCGTTTTTGTTTTGTTTCTTCGCCTTTTGCTTTCACATACACTTTCTCCCAGCGGGTGCTTTGAACATGTTTAATGTTTCTGTTTATTTTTTCGCCCCTGCTTCACTGTAATTATTTTCTCTCATTTGAAGCCAATTGCCATGGATTTTTCTTCAAACTTCACCGTCACATCGCTGCACATCCACATCTACAATAATTTGTTTTGTGTTATATAGTTATGATGCTGTCCCGAAACAAATCTTCACCTTGTCCCAATTTCGTATCGTTTCATTTCTCGTCTTTCACAACTCGCCCTTCTTTTGTTTAGCATACTGTTATAAACTCTTTCTGTGTGTGTGTGTATTTGTGTGTGTTTTTTGTTTGTTTTAAAGTTTATGAGCTTCTTATCTGTTCATTTCTTTCTCCTATTGCGTATTGCGCACACTTAAAATCTATAGTACGATCTCTGTTTTTTGTTTGTTTGTTTTTTTTGTTAGTTTTGTTTTCTCTCCCCCGTCTTCTCCATCTTGTCTATTTGTAGTTGGTTTGCAGTTTGTTTTGGTTTAACTTACGTTTCATTGCTCCATCGCTAGGAGGGTCCCGCCCTGTAACCGTACCATTGGGGTTTTGAAACTTGTTGTCCTACGTTATGCAAAAGCAAACACTAACAGTGGTTCCGGTAGATGGTGCATCAGTGGACCATCAAACCATGGAAATGGAAAACTAAACCCAAGCTTCTCTACCGTGAAGGAAACACAAATTGTACTAAACGAATGACGTATGAGAAGGTGAAAATGATTGCCGACAAAATGGTAAGGAAACGACATAACCCCAACACCATTACTGTGCCCTGATGACCGTGGGAGAACGAAGCAGTGCTGGCGAATTGCCGAACGTGTTGCAGCGAGCTGCTGACTCGGTACGCTATCTATTTACAACTTTACATCCTCTGCCGGCTTCGCTCTCGACTGCCATCATCTATCTGCGGCTAACTTTTTGCTGAACTGACACTGTCACTGTGACTGTTTGCATTTGTTTGCGCGTGTCCTGTTGCGCGGGTTCACATTGTATCCTTACACCTGTTTTTTGTGTCTCTGCTGATACCGTTTTGTGGTTTGCTTGTTGCGGGCTGACAACTACTGCTACAAAGTTGCACACAACAGAGCCACAGTTATATGTTGTTTTGTTTGCATTTTGTACAATCGGATTCCCTATTCTTCACACACTTTATTTCGCACTTCTAGATGCGAATGGTGGGGGTGGTATGATGGCAAATACAAAACAAAACAAGCGAACATAAAACAAAACGATCAACATCAAACAATCCAGTCAAACAGCAACAACTCGAACAATTTAGTACAGTTTAGAACAATTTAGTACATGCACATGTATTTTTGCTGTGTGTTTTTGTGTGTTCTGCGTTTCCTTACCCTTTTTCAATAGCGATCCCTTTTGCTCATTTTCCTTCTCTTTAGTTCATCTGCTTGTATACATATTTTACATCTGTTTCCATTTTGTGGCTCTTATATGGTTTGTGATTGTTTGCATTTTGTTTTATTGTTTGTATATATATACTTTCATTTCCATACATATATCTATAGATCTCGGAAAGTGTACTGGTAAGTTGATTATGCTGCATCATCTTTTGCTTTCTATTTTATCCTTTCGCGTGTGTGGGTGTGTTTTTAGTGTTATTGGCCTTAAAAGTAAAAATATATCTCTTCTCAAAGCTTCCGTTCCGTTCCCAGCCCAGTATCTCTATATCCCACTACATCTTAGGTCCTCGCGGCAAAGTATGGTGTCCATTTGGGGTGTGGGGGAGTATAATAAATAAATAAATGTTTATAACGAGACAAAACAAAAAAAAAACACGGAAGGTAATGAAACATAATTCTAGAATATTTAACTAAATTAATAACTAATATGCTTTGTTTGTATCTATGCTTGAGTGTTGCATATATATATATGTGTGTGTGTTTGTGTGAGTGTAGCTGTGAGTGAGTGTGCGGGTATTTGTTAATGTTAATCTCAACCATCACCAGCGGGCGAAATGATTGAGGGGTAAAATTGAACTAGCTTAAAACATTTCCGTAACTAGCTCTAGATATAATTTCATTCCATTGCGTTTTCACTTTACGTTTACTGAAACTAACTCAACGAAGGAGAAGAAGAAAGGGCAGCAAGTAACAGAAAAGTAAATTAAAACGATAATTCTCACTATAATTGTTTCGGTTTTTTGTTTCGTTTTACAACTAAATCTATATCCTACAAAATGGTACGGTCGCGTCACTTAATCACGCTAATGCAGCGTTACGGCGTTACGAAAGAAGGTAACGCTCGAGCGTTCTAACTATTACAACAGAACAAACGTAAGGAAAAGAAAAGGGAAGAATAGAAAAGCAAACATTGCACCAGAAAAGAAAAAAAAAACCCCTTGAAACACTAATGCCGAACCGATGGCACCGGTTGTGGTGTACAGTTAATACAGCAAGGAAAAGATATAAAGCAAACGTCGAATGCATCATATGAGTGGTGCGTAAACTAATGTAATCTTAGGTATAAATGGCAGATAAATAGAGTGGGAGGGTTTTTCCTTTGCTTTTTCTTTGCGCACCACTCAACAAATAGACGGTTGTTGTACAGAACGGGGAGGGGGTTTTGTGGTTTTGTTACCCGCGAATTATCACTACGGTAAAGGGCGTTACGGTTAAAGTATGCTAAAAGTAAAACGAACGCTAAGCGAGCTAGATTTTGTGTGTGTGTGTTTTTTTGCACAAAATAGGAAAAAGACATATGGAAAGAAAGCAAGAGAAAGAAGCAACAATCACACAGTAAAGGTGATAAAAAATACGAATGACATGTAATAAGAACAAGTATACATGTCAGAACAGGAAACAAAGAAACAGGAAAACAAACGAACAGAATAACAGTACAGTTGGAAAGCGAAGCGTTGAAGAAGCTTATGGATGTACCTTATGCAAATCGTGCTAACGTAACTTTACAGAGATACCATCATCGTTACATAATTGGCCTTGGCATTTAGGTTTCGTTTTGTGATTTTGCTGGTTGTTGCATGTTGTTACTACTACTGCCCGGGGAAGGAAGGGGGACGGGGAGGGAGAATTAGGTGGAGGGGAGGGGGCAAGGATGACGTGGAGAATTCCTTTTTTCCGTTAGCTTTTCCCTTTTCTTCCATTCGCATCGGTACTCGTACCCAATTCTTATCCTAGCACACGAACAAACGATCGCACGCAGCACTACGAGACGCGTTGATAACAGACATAAAAATAGAACACACATTTATCACGCATGTCGCGAAACGCTACTTCTAGTAATGATGATGAATGCAAACCAATGCACCGATAATTTTTTTGTGTTTTGTGTGTTTGAGTAACTTAACAGTGCACACAGCAAAGCTGCATGTATCAAATCACCGCCATTTTGTTTCGCGTACTGAAGGAAAGACACAACGTGGGGACAGGGTTTTTGTTTTTAAATATAAATATATACCAGCTACATATTAATGAATGAGAAGTTAATTTAACGATGCTATAAAATACGTATCTTGAGTAGAGTTTAAAAACCACGCAACAAAAAACTGAAAACAAGTAAAAAAAATAAAAGAACGTCTTAAAGCTTACGGTACAGTAAAAGGTGGTGATGAAAAGCGTTTCAGTGTGTTGGTGTTGGTTTTCTTTTGTATATGTCTGCACGTGTGATTTGTGTTTATGTTAGTAAGTTTAGTAATGTTCTTGTGTTTTCTCTCGTTTTTCTTTTCCTGCTTCTTTTCCATTTCCACATAACATAAAAATTATTCTTAAACAAGCTAAACACAAACAAAACAAACAAATCACGTGCGCGTGTTGGTTTTGTTTGCCATTGTTTCGGCGCTTTTGTTTTTTTTCGTATGTTTGTCGTAAAACTAACACCTAACCAGATCACTAACGTAACGCAAATAACTTATCCGCAAAAAAGGTGGGTGAATCATCTGTTGTCTCTACTTTTTTCTCTCTTCTCTTTTCTTTCCTTTCTTTCCTTTTCATTTCTCCTCATTTTTTTTTGTTTTGTTTTGTTTGCTTATATTTTCTTATCCTTTTAACTGTTTTTTTGCTTACTTAATTTTCTCTCCTTCTCTTTTTTTCTCTTATCCTCTCTATCTTGCTAGCTTTTATTTTCAATGTTTTTTTTTTCATTACATCTTAGGGATTCGTTCCGATACCTTATCTCTTACATGTTTTATCGCACTTACTGCTACTACTGCTGCTCCTGCTGTACAACAATTGTCACATTGATGCTTACCGTTTTTGCTGCTCTGTGTTGTTTACGTTGTTTATGTGTGTTTGTGTTTTTTTGTTGTTGTTATTGTATTTTGTTAGTTTTGTTTGTTTGTGTTTGTAGAGTTTTAAAACAATAAAAGTACGGTAACCCCAGTAATAATGCGCCTTATTTTCTTCTTCGTTTGCTATGTGTGGTAGTGTGTATGTGTGTGTGTTTGATTTTGTTTGTTTTGTTTTATGTTACATTTTACGCCCCACCTATCATCTTCTTTGCCCTGCCTCTTTCCTTTTTCCTTCTTCTTCCCTCCATCGTTATGGATATGCCGGTATTACGTTTCATTGCGTGCCTTCTATGTCGTCCTGCTCTATCTGTTTTACCAGTGTTGGTGTGTGTGTGTGTGATCGATATCGAACGAGTTCCCTTTTTTTGCTATCCAACCATTGCACACCACTGTACGCGACAGATCATCTCCATCTGCTCACGTATTGTTCATTGATCCTTGGGTGTATGTTTTTCCGTGTTTGTGTTAATTTATATCTCACAAATACCTCTTCTTATTCGCGCGTATGTGTGTGTTAAAAATGGTTTAATGCGATAATCCGTGGGCGGAGGGGGTGCGTGTACGTCGTTAAGATGGGAGGTGCTGGTGAGATAATTTAGATAATAGTTTATTATGCTGCACACCCTCACAAACAGGGGTTCGTCGCCGATGCGTTCATTCGTTCCGGGATTTCGGTTAAAACGTCCCACATAAGCTATCCACGCTATTGAGGGTTATGGTAATGGATACCGTCGTACATTCTGCCTCATGCTTTTGCTTGTACACCAGCTCGAACTGTCTCGAATGTCTAACAACCACGAAAAAACGGGAAAGGGAAAATTACACGTAAAACGGTCGGACACTACTACACACCGAACAAACACGTTATACCCGAGCGGGCACTGTGGCGTTGCACACCGCCGTTACTCGTAACATACGCGCCACCATCAACTGATCCTTCCTCACTTTAGTATGTGAACATCAATACATGCAATCCTTGGTTTAGCCCATACATGGATTTAGGGGCGAATATTATCATGCTCTCGTGGAACGTTGATCGTGTAAGATCCAGCGAACCGGCCCATATCCTTGCACCCATGCACCGCATTATTAGCATTCGTTATCATATCGTACAAAAAAGCGGTTGGTGATTTGAGAGTAGAAGTAGCAATGTTTTGGTTGTATGTTTGTTTTGGTTTTGGTTAAGTTTAGCGAATATGCTGCGAATCGTCTCATCGTTACGTTTGTCTGCCAGGCGACCGGCTTACCATTACTATTACTTAACCATTGATGTTTTGTACATGTAAATAGGCAAAAATTTTAGTCTTTTCAATACAATCATTCCATTACATACCGCGTACCGTTTGTTTTCGTTTTCCCCGTGCCTCGCAAATAGTTTCCCACCACTTCTTGCGCACTTTACTCGTCTATCTCTCTCTCGCTGTGGATACCCGTTCACATTTCGTTTACTTTCCCGGTGGATTTGTGCTTTAAACATTGGCGAGTTTAAGCAACACTGCAAGGAATCCATGTAGCAGGCACAACGCCACGACCCTGCGATCATTTGATCGAAACCTTGGCATTGGGGCCGATAATAAACCAAACACAAACATAGTCACAACGATAACCAACTGCCAAAGATTCCACCCGCCCACGTTTGTCTCCCTCCCGATCGAATTTGCATTTGCTTATCAATTTGCTCGCGATTGTCATTAACAAGAGTAGTCAGGGAGTGCGATGACAAGTAAGTGGTTCGGTAGTGGATTAAATCTGTCTCCCGCTATCAAGAAAAAGCAACAGGGGAGTGTTTATTGCCGGGAGTTTCGTAGTTTCGTACTAAACGTGCGCACACACCATTTGCCAACCCTGGCGCACCCAACCGATTTTTTCTTAGTTTTTGACTTAATGTTATTCCACTGTTCAGTCCCTGCTTACGCTCACGAATTGCTTTTCTTTGCTTGCGATAGATTGGCTTGTTGAACGATAGAGTAGTTATGCGTATATATGCGTTCACAGTACACCCAATTACCCGAATGAACCCGGTCTGGGTCGGGTGACACTCGCTTTGTCGGTTCATTGGTGTTTGGTTGAGTTGAAATGACTGCAGCGATAGCTCTATCTCTCTCTCCCTCTCTCTCGTCACACTTTTGCACTTGAACACCCACTGTAGCTCCATGTAGACGAATGTTTTGTGAAGCATGGAGGTACGGAAAATTGCATTGCCAGCTCGTTCAACCATAAATGATATAAAAATAAAACACTTCACCATCTTCCAACCCACGCACGGTTCGATTGCGGCAACGTGGTTTTGCTACAATCAACAGGATCGACAGGACAACACGGACACAGATGCAACATGCGACAACACGTAAAACAAGGATACGAATAAAAATATTTATTTATAAATATACAGTTAAATGTATGGAGCGAACGAACAAACAAACAAACAAAAAAATGAACAGTTTCATAGAGATCATCAGTTGCAAAATTGCGTATCTTTTACCTTGTGTCACTGTAATGTTGCATCCCGCCTGTCCACAATAATTCCTTCCTTTGTTTTTTTTTTCTTTGAAATTCCATCACACATTTCACGAAGCAACCGGGTGTATACAATAGTACAAACAACCGAGGCGACCGGATCGGTGAGCGAGTGTAGCGGATCGATCCTTAGTTACCGGTGGTACACCAAACGCAACACAAAACCATTGCATTGGAGCGAAGCAACAGTTGCGAAACTTCAGCCCACCCAAAGAAGAGGTGGCCCCCGAAAACCACGTTTGCTTTAGCGCACGATTCCCCAAGAGAATAGAGAACACAAAATCCCGCACCTAATAAAAACAAAAGGTTAGGACTCGCGCGATCGAGTTATGCGATCGATTCTTAATAAATAGTTGCGAAGGATAATAATGCAAAGCAATAAACAAGAAACAACGTTTTCCTTTCCCTCACTTCACGCCCGGATGCGGAACGATCCGGGGTTTATCACATTTCTGCCAGGCACGTTTTAAAAACGTGCCGACACACAATCAGGGGCGTGCTTGTTTCAAAATTCCACTCTTTTAGTCGCTCACCAGCATGTTGTGTTTCGTTCGACAGGTAACGATGAATTGCAACGATCCCGTTAAAAAAAAAGATAATAAATAGAAAACACGGTGCTGCACGATCCGTACCGATCCGTGTGAACCGACAGACAAAAAAGACACAGCTGTCTTATGTTATCACCGCGCAGCGAAGGAGTATCTCGCACTCCACCCTTGCAACGACTCGAAACGGGGAAACGAGAGTGGTGCGGTGGATAATGAAAAACCCGTCGGTCACTCACACTCACTTCCTGACGCGCCTGATAACCTATACGGTACGTACGCACATGTATCGTGGGGTAAGTGTGCTTTTTCGTTTAGTAGTTTTTAGTACTTGGGTATTAATGGTAAATAGGAGTTTTCGCTGGTGTCAGTGTAGGTGCCCCTGCTAGTGATCGTTCTCACACAAACGCGACCTGGCCTGGTTTCCGGTAATCGTGCACACATCTACAGTTCCGCTTAATGCTTTTGCCTTATTCCCGTGCGCTTTGGATGCTTCGCTTACAGTCGCAAGCGTCACTCGTACTTATCCTCCTATTACACATAGACAGAATTTGCTTATTTTTTGTTTGTTTCGCTTGCGGTAGAACTTACGTTTGCGAGTTACGTTTATACGGTTTACTTGTGTTTAGTTGCGGGTTTTTTCTTTTTCCCTTTTTTTTTCAATCGTGTATCGCTCACTTAAGCTTACATATTCATGCTACCTGTGTTTTCGTCAGCTGTTCATCCGTTCATGCACACCTCTGTCCGCCACGCACCGTCCTTCACGTCCTTCCAATGCCTTTTTGCTAAACCATTTCCGCAACGCTAACGCGGCTTCCTCTTTTTCGCTTTCGTTTCTTCTTTATCGTACCTTTATGCGCTCACATCCAGCAGCTCCAGTTCGCTCACATCTTGCGTGGTTCGCATTTGCAACGGAACAGTGACGTGCTGTTTTGTTTATTTTGTATCTCCTTTTATCATTTCGACATTTGTGGTTTTTTTTTCCTCTCTCGCGTCGACATTTTATTTAACTTATTGGCAGTGGTTTTTAAATTTTCTTTTGCTCCTCATTTTGTTTTGCACGCTGTTGCTTGCTTTTTTTTTTGTTATCGCTCGTCTACAGATCTTTTAGGTGCGGTAATATGTATTAATCCCCGATTTAATTCAACCCCTTAAGCAAACCCCTTGGTTTCCGGTTTAACGTGTGTACGTGGGTCGAGATCATTCGAACCGAACCTGGCATCGGGAATGAACCGTCGATGGAGGCGCCCGGTCATTCGTAGCGCACACGTCTTCCGTTCATCTGGTAACTGGCTGAGCAGGCACTCACTGGCACTCACTCACTCTTGCGCTTCTTCCCTCCGGCAACCCTAATCCTTTCATTGACGCTTCCCCTGGGCTCTGGTGATCGCATTGGACCGTTCAGATTGTGGGGCGGGGGATTTCTTTTGTAACGGACGGTATTATAGATATCGTGTTGTCGTAAAGATTGTTTCAGTTCAGCCACTGAAAGGATGGTTGCTGTGTGGAGAAGGAGCCGTGTTACTACCCAGAAGAGCATGTTCCTACCATAAAGACTGTTCAGCGGATTTATGCTGCCCACGTACCCAACGCGCCTCCATGCAGTGATGTTCATTCCACGATTATGTCGATCTGTTTCATTGTTTTCACTCTTCTTGGTTTGCAGCTGTCAATAACTTCAGTGCTACACGATCGCATTCTGCCAGTTTGCTATCAACCCGTTCGGTTCGGCTTAAGATTGTATGTCTGTTTCTTTTTTTTTTGCTGCTTTCTTCTGGTTTAATCCGCATGTTAAAACTAAATCAGCCTTTGATGTCTTGTGGTTTTCGTATTTCGTTTTGTTTGTTAAGATCTTCTAGTAATTGTGTGTTTGTGTTTTTTTTCTCTCCATTTTGTTTTTCCTTATGTATGCGCCACTGCCTGTAGCTGAACCGTTCGTCCTTCTTTGCCTTGGTTTTATCAGCCTAGGTTTTTACCTTGCGTTTAGTCTTACATATTACACGGGGTTGTTTTTTGCTTCTGTCTATCGGTTACTTACGGTTTTGATGCTCCTATCGTCGATGAGCGGTGGCGCCTGGTGAGTTGCCGGCAGACTTGAATGTTGGCGGGAAGTTTTGGTACGTTCCAGCCGTACGCCATCAACGGTTAGGTGCAATCCGGATGGTCGCGCATCGCGATGGCGTTGGGCGGTCGGCTCTTCGGCTGCGTGTGACGGCTGTCACATCAAACCACCGCCATGCCCGGTGCGCGTGGACGTGGTTGCTGCGGTTGTGCGTACTGCACACTGAAACGGTGCGATTGTTGCTGCTGGCTGTGCTGGTTGTGTAGCAGCAGCGACGATGGTGCGGCCGGCTGCAGTTGGAGCGGTTGCGACGGCAACTGGATCACCTGTTTGACCATCGCGACCGCGGACGACGACGAGCAGGACGACGATGAGGACGAGGAAGAGGAGGACGACGACGACGACGACGACGATATCCACAGCGACTGTGAAGACGATGGCGAAGTAGACGGGGCGGCGACTCCCGGCAGTGCACCACCCGGCCCAACGGCCGGCGGTGGCAACTTGGCGCTGCTGCTACTGTTCGGTGGTGTTGCTGCTGCTGCTGCTTTGCGGTTGCCGGCGGACGGCTTGGATCAGTCGCCGAACCGGCTGCAAGCCTTCTTCCACTTGCACTGGGTGCACCACTGGTCCTTGTGGTCCATGCCGTACACCTTGCGGCATTTCTTGTTCTCGCCGCGCGTCCTCCGGTTCGGTGACACCGGCGACCGGTGCTGGCCGCTGCCCGCACTGCCCACGCTGCTGCCGCCACCGCTCGAGCTCGGGCTGGTGCTGTACGAGCCGAGCGCGATCGCACCGGACGCACCGGCCGCACCGGCCAGCAGTTGGTGGTAGGCGGCCGTACCGTTGTTGGCACCACTGCTCGCACCGCCCGGCGACAGCTGGATGTGGCCGAGCTGCTGCTGATGGTGCTGCTGCTGCTGTTGGGCGGCCTGCGCCTGGTAGTGATGCTGGTAGTTCGGCGACGGGTACGGATACGAGGCCGACGGACGGGGCGATAGTCGTACGTGCTTCTGTGGTGACGTCTGGATTGCCAGGTCGTAAAAAAAAAGAACAGTGAGTTGGACATACCAATTGGGCGGTTATGCGTGACGTTACTTACCGGGCTCACCTGGGACCAGGTGTAATTGTGATGGATCAGCGGTGATACGCTGCTGTGTGGATTGACCGCACCATTGCTACTGCTGCTACCATTGCTGTTGCTGCTGTTACCGTTCGTGCCGGCACCGTTGCTGGACGCGGTGCCGTTGGTGCCGCTCAGTGCCGCCACCGTTAAGCCGGCCGGTAGCGGTGGCTTGATCGAGGCGATCTGCTGTTGCGCTTGATGCTGTTGCTGCTGCTGCTGTTGGGCGGCCGCCTGCTGCTGGAGGGCCTGCGATTGCGAGAGCAACCCCTGCCGGTAGGTGCCAACGATCTGGCGCTGATATTCGGGATCCTCGTGCGGGGGACGTGCCATGTCGCGATGGCTCAGCGTCGGTGGCGAGGGTGGATTCGGCGCGCTCTCGTCGCTCTCATCCTCGGTTTCGGTGAAGAAGAAATCCTCCTCGTCGCTGTACTCGTTCGGCTTACGAGGGCTAAGGGTGTGGGGGAGGGGTTGAAGGGCGAGAAGAAAGGTAAGAAAAGGTGATAAATTAGCAAGAATTCATCGCTGGATCGCTGTGGCCGCCACTTGTTTGTTGCTATTTGCCAGAGTTCTGACCTTTCGCCCAACATCCCGTACTTACCCAAGATGTGCGTTCCTAATGTGTTGTGTGATTTCGGGACATGTAGTATAGATGACGCCACAACCTTTCCAGGTGCATTTGAAAATTCGCTGACTGACCTGTAAGAGTAAGCAAGCAAGGAAGGCTTTTTAGTCAAACGTAGTCGTAAAAATGGTAGAACAAAGCTACAGATCCCAACGTTTCAAAACACGACAGTAATGAGTGTAAGGTCAGCACAAAGAGGACGAATACAACATCAACACGCATGTTGCTGTGCTCGGCTGCCTGAAACACGGTAGAAATTCTTACATTTCGCACTTTCGGTTTGAACACTTGCGTCCTGCGGGCGACACAGGAACGCGACATTAGGACTTGGCCACTGGCCATCGTTGGCCAACCCAGTATGGTCACGCTTTATCTAGCCTTTTCACCCTCTCCGATACGTCCCCGTATACGCCTTGTTATCCTCACAACAAACGCACACACACACAGCCACACGAAGAAAAAAGGGAAATGTTTTATTCTGTGACGCAGCTTCGTCGTAGCTGCGTCGTTGCCGCTTGCGTAGCGTCGCGTTACTGGCGGGTCGCGTTACAGAAACGGTCGTGGCCGCTGCGTTTCGCCGCGTTTTGCCCGCTCGGGGGGGTTTTTTTTCTTCTCATACGTTCGGCACCTCCCACAGCTTCCTCTCGCTCTCTCTCTTTCCTTCGTCCCTTCCCTTCCTACCCAGCGCGCTTTTGGTTTCCGTTCGGGTGCCGAAAGAGCGTTACTCGGCGTTATTTTGCAACGGGAGAGGGCCGCCATTGCCTAACCCACGGCCGGAACCGGATCTTCCTCACCCGGGTGTGTGCGAATGGGTCGAATGGATGCGAATTTTGCTTCACCCAACCTTTCGCGGGGTTATTTTTTTACGTACTTTTTGTTCGGTTTCACCGCCTCACTACCGCTCCGATAGCGTTATTTTGCTTTCGGGGTGACCTAGTTTTGCGTTCTAGGGCACGGAACGGAACGGACGTGAAGCGCTTTACATACTCCGGGCGACCAGCGCGCTGTAACGAGCACCGTTCGGCCCCATCCACACTAATACACCCGCACGGACGGCACAGCCCTGCACGCTCGCCCCATATACTTCCCCGCCTTTCCGACGGCTTGTTTACGGTGTGTTACATTGTTTACTTGCCAGCATCGGACGGTACATTCGCCAGCATTCGGGAGCGCTCCAAACTTTGCCACAAGGAGCACAAACACATGTAAAACGGCACCGTGGACATTTCTTCCGGTTCCTGTCCTGTGGGGCACATTTTCCTACCCTCCAGCGTAGGGAGTAAAACAAAACCAAAAAAAAAAAGCCCGGAGTAGGAAAGGCCCTTATTTTCCGTAACAAGAATTTCCCCAGCCACACCGGGTGGGTGTTGCGTCCTGTCGTGGCTTCGCCCCGAATACGCTTTCCCGTACCAAACCAGTACATACCAGGGATATCCCACAGGAACACCACCAGCAAGTACATAAGCAACCGAAACCGGGCTACAATGTAATACATTCTACACGCCAAACACAAACCTGATGACGCGTTGGTGTGAAGGAGAGTGTACCGGAGTGTGCCATTTACGCTCACACGGAAGATGGTTTTGGGTTTTGGAAGTTCGTCCAGAGAGCATCCTGCGTCCTGGTGACCCACTGCACACAGGCCCGTCCATGTGTGTGTGTGTGTGTGTTCGTTTGTGGCGAGTCCCGATTCTTCCTGCAGGCGCTTCACGACTACCGCCAATGGGCAGTGGTGTTAGTGTGGGCAACTCGTTTCGAATAAATTGCGCGCGCTTTTCCCACTGCCCACTGTAACGCGGTCGTACATGGTACCGGGTAACGGGGGTGTTGGAATTTTCTTTCCACCCTTGCACCCGCACACACGCAAGTGACACACACGGGTGGGTTAAAACCTGTGTGTGATCAATATTGGACGGTGGTAGTAAACGCCATTACATTGGCATTTTATGTACGATGCGTACACAAAACTCACACCCCGATAAGGGGCTGAATGGAAAAACCATGCACCGGCAGTAGCGCCGGCCGGGAAAACTGTGCCGTTCTGTTGCCGATGATTGCTCTGGCAAAGTGATTCGCTTCTCACTCACACGGTCACCATCCCCACCCAACCCGCGGGCAGGGCCTTTCCTGCTCATGCGTCACCGCTGTCGGTCAGCCATGTTTTGGTTCCGTACCATCTGTTGGGCGATGGTAAATATTGCGCAGGGCCCACGGTACTATGTACAAAAGGCTACCACGGGACGCAGTCTTCTGCTCGAAATTTCCGGCCGGTGCTGCTGCTCTCTGTGTGGTGCGGGAAGATTCGGCGATGGTTCGTAAACAAAGGTACCGGTCCGAATGTACCAGGCGGCGGTTTGGGAATCTTCTCACCAGCGATAACGAAGCAAAGATGTCGCACGAAATGGCGGTTTGGGATATCCTGCAGGAACGGCACCGTTTCAAACCATTCCCGTTTTTGCGTTATCGATTGACCTACTTTCCGGCGGAGTTTGTACATTGTAAGGGACTACGGAGCGGTGTGTTGGTGTGTTGTGAGTTCCACCAAGAGTCCCGCTACTGGCTTCCCCCTCGTTATGTACACAGGAGTTACCAAAAATTTGTTTTTGTTTATAATTTGACGGGTTTTGCGGGTTGACGCTGGGCCGGGGTATCTTCGGGGCCTTGGGGCCTGCAAGTGTGGCACGAAACGCCCTCCGAGGCGGGGCTTCGAACGCTTATCCTTATCGAAAGCCTTATGTTCCATCGAACACCCCTGGTGAGCTGTTATGGGGGTGGTGGGTATGTTTTTCTTTGCGATTAGTTTCGTGAATCAGTGGATTTGGTTTTGGTTTTCTTGGCTTTCTATGCGCCTTGATTTCTATTAGCATGAAGCATTTTCCCAGCTCACATCACGCGCGCGAGGAGTTTCTTTTGCCCTCTCCCGTTCGGACTCAGCATATTTATGTCCTATCGCAACATGGCCGTAGTTCTGGTGTTTACGTACCGTTAGTTCTACGGTTGCGTTAACCTGCTTTTGGGGAAATGCTTCGTCCCGTGGCTCGATGGCATAGGAGAGTTTCGGTAACCCAGCAATAGCCACCACCGGGAAGGAAGACGACCGTAACCATTGGGTAACGCTTCACTTACAAAAAGGTTTCCATCAAACACGATTGGATGGAATCTCTTGAGCCCGTTGCTCACAGCGCCGACCGGGCAACGGAAATCCTTACCGTTCAAATGGTAGATTTTAAAGATTTCGCCCACGGTTCGGAGCTCGGAAATTGAAGTTTCCAATCGTAAAACATTTCACTCCTGAAGAGAGTGAAGATATTGGCTTATCTTTTTTTTCCTGCGAGGTCGTCCCTTTCACGGTTGACCTAATTTTCTTCCTAGCACGTTTGTAAACAGGGAGTCTGCCAAACAAAAAAAAAGGAGTTCCCATTGTGGTTGAACCATGGTAACGCCTTTATCACTGGCAGCAGATACCATCTAGGTGGTGATCGTTTGCAGAACAAAGCAAAGAATTCTGAATTCGTTCCGCTCGCTCAATTTGCACGTTACATTTTATTGGGCAGGCCCAAAGCAAGGTTGACCCACATATGGGTCAGCTTGGTGCCTTGTGGAGCAGGGCAAAATTCGTGTCCAGACCACAACATCCAACAGTGTGTGCGTGTTGCTGCATTTTTTTCCACCCTGCCCAAGCGACACAAAATGGATGCACACGTACGGCCATTTTGTGTGGCGGCTCTGGCACTTAAATTGTGTTACTGTGTAATGAGGCCATCGAATGCAGTTTTTCCTTCGTTCTGCCGCGTTTGTTTCCCTCTGTGTTCACACTTTAGGGAGCTGGGCACGGTGGAAAACGGGTGCAGAATTTTCGGAACCAAGTAACGTAACTAGCCAAGTGTTGTTGTTTTTTTTTGTTCCACACTCGGAGCTCCCAACATCAACCGCCGAGTGTTGCCGATGACCTACTTTTGGATGCGTGTAGAACTCGGGCGGTAAAGAAGGACGAGAAGTATGGGGTGTTCATCCCTTTTCGCAGCTCCATGTAAAATGGTGGTCCAATAATAGTAACGGCGTTTTTGCACAACCTTGCCTTGTGCGGCCTGGTCAATGTAGCTAATCCTATGAATATTCCAGAAGTACAATAGAAGGATATTCCGCCGGCCCATCAAAGATGGTACGATGCTAGTTAGTTCAAACGAAAGTTGCGCTAATGTTGCGCCCGGTAAGCGCTTTCAAGAATAGCGGCTAAAGTGATAAAATTCAAGCGAAGCCATATTCTTTATCTGCACAGCAGGTGCCGGCCTCAAGTGGAAATGGTTGAGTAGACCGTATACCTGCTTATATACTGGCTTACTGATTAACAGGATGAAAGTTAAAACACGCTAGGGTACTGCATTGTGCTCCACACTAATTAACGTGACGGGTTTCACTTAAACGGATCCTGGTAGTCCTGCTCGGTTCCGCCTACTGTCGCATAAGGTTCCGTAGCCCATTGACATAATAACTAATTGCATGCATCGCTGGCGAGCTCTCCCATCGCGAGACGAGCCGATCATTCGTTTGAAGTTTCCCAACACCGTACGCGTTCGCATTGTGTTACCATTTGCGGTGTCGTTGGTTTGCGATCGGGCACTCATTTTGTAATGAAGCAATTATCCAACAAATTCTAACCCTGCCTGCCTGACTTCGGATCGATTGCGATTGTCCTTGTACCATAAATACATAAGCAGGAGGCATTCAAGGCCAGGTGTGTGGGGGTGCGTGTTTTGTCCAAGGGTCATAATTAAATTTTTGGGAGGAAAGTTCTATAATTAGACTAACACCCTTCGTTTAAGGGGTTCGTTTATCTTGCGCGCTTTTTTGTTGGTTTTTCGACACGAAATTTGAAAGATTTTGTGTCGCCGCTCTCACGCGTAACGCGGCGTTAATCACATTAAATGGAGTTGTGTATTGTTCCCTCCCCCCCCCATCAGATAATGTGCTCGGTTTGACAGGCTGTCACCTTTTGCAGCTAAAGTTGAGCATGCGAATTTACTCGACGCACATCCCGTGGCCGTGACATCATTAGCGCACGGTAACGGTTACCTACTAATTCAATATTGAAAAGTGAAAAGCGTGCCGGAAATCGTCTGCTCCCGACCAGTTGTGAGAAATTTGATACTGTATGGGGGGGGGGGTTTTTTCGTTCGGATTGGGAAACCTCTTTCCTCTTAACACACAATTTTGGGGGAACCACATGGGAAGCAGTTACAACAATTAATGAACCCGAAGGCCTACCGTTGGTCGTTCCGTTTGCCGAACGCTAGTCCTTGCAACATTCATCACCATCATTGTTATACGCTTCGAAAAAACCTCCCCAAAAAAAAAAAATGAAGTCCCTCGAAAAGGTATAATCTTGCGGGTCTTTTGTCGCGCAATGGAGCAAAAAAAATTGGACATTACCATTGGCGATGGTCTGGAACGTAGCATGAGAACAAAAAAAACGAACAGAAAAAGAAAAGGTTTGCCAAAATTGAGATTCTACGCACCTCTCCCACATCCACCCACACACCAAACAGCCCCTTGATCTCGTCTCTAATCCATCACCACCAGCTAACGGTTCGCTTCGTGTGCTGCTAGCAGCTCATTCCCTTCCAGTTACAATAACAAAACATGGAATCCCGAAATTCGAATCATGCCTCGGCGCGTATCAGTGCCGATGTGCTAAAGCCGGCATGTAAACATGCTTCTCGGGATATTTCTTTACTCCCGCCCGGTGGCCAACGAGCTCGCATATCGCACACACACACACACTCGCACACCGGTCGAGAGAAAGTAAATAATGTAATCAGGAGTTTTCGAGGATGGTGAAACTGGATGCCCGAGGAGTGAGCGGGAGTGAGCGAGCGAGAGGGCGAAAATCGATTTTCACTTCCCGCGGGAACATGTTCCCTTCGGTAAGCGTACCGGCGGCGAACGGTGGAGTGCAAGCCGGAGGGTGCTATGTACAAGGAAAACAATTTCCACGAACGAAGGGAGGGAAATTCGAGCGCGCGCAGTTGGCGTGCAACAAAGTAAGCTTGGTTAGCGTTACAAACTGTGCGAGCGTTACGCCATGTAACGCCGCCATTTAAACGACGCTTGCATTTTGTTTTGTTCAGTCACTTTTTCTGTACTTTCAAAAGAATTTAAATATGCATTTATAAAACACGATTGAGATAGAGTGGTTTTAATATGTAGTTGTTTTTTGCTAAAATTCTATGTAATATACTCTAAAAAGATACAAAAGTGTCGTTTTACTAAGTATACTCAGTAAAACAATTAACAGTATTAATTGTTCATGGCAAATAATTTATGTTTGCCATAGTTTTGTTACATTCGATGAATTGTTGACCAGGTTTGCCGGTTACCGGTGCGCAATTTTGTTGCATTGCTTCACACATACACATTTTTCCATAGCAAGCTTCTAGTAGTACCAGCACGAGCTCCCGTTCGTGTGCTACAGCACCATCGAATGGCGTCTTTTTTCCAGTAGTTGTGATGGCCACGATGTTCGTTACACGGTGACATAATAGTGCAGGTCTAGTATGTTGCACACACACATACGTACACAAATGCGCTCCTGCCGAACCGACCAAGATGCCGGGAGATTTGCTCCCGTGATCCCGAAACCTAGTTTTGGCGTTGGCCTCACCATCCGCAGATGATTGCGCAGGTGGCAAAACCAAACTATGGTACCGAACGGTTATCGAAAGAATAGTCAGCAGCCCGCTGGTAGTTCTCTCTCCCTCACACTCGGTACTGAAAATGGCGAAGTCCTTTCGGACTATGCATTGGTGTGAGTATTTTCATCCGTGTTTTGCCGGCAATGGGTAAGGTTTTGCTCGCTGGGCCAAATACCAGCACAAGCGTGACCAAACATTCCAACGCTATGCGCGCGAGAAGGAGACGGCCAAATATCCTTCCGCATTTTCGCGACAAAACGCTCTCGGGAAACAGATTCGCACCATTAACACAGTTCTCACGCCGTGCGAGAATGGGCCAACCCCGTGCACACCGACCGGAGCGAGAACTTTGTAACGCAATGTAGAATTTCTTGCGGTTGGTTTTGGAAGCTCCGTGTCCTGATGACTTTGAATTCGGTGGTACAAAAACACAACAAAAGTGTTGAGCCAGCGAGACAGTGGGAACCGAGAGCAAGGCGAGAGCGAAACGAGCTTGGAAAAGCTCTTCCTTGGGGAAGAGTTTTCTTGGGGTTTTTTTGCAAAAGATACCTGTGAGAGCGTTACAACGGGCAAGCTTTTGCCTGTGCAATGGTTCTTTGGCGTACCATCTTGAGTGATGCGTAGATATTAACACACATTTAAGAGGCTCTCACGTTGTGCACATCTCTCAACCTGGAAACTTTGCCCACCGTTTGCTCTCCGTCTCTCTGTCGACTCTGTCAAGAATGTTCCCAATTTGTGGTTTTACACCTGACCTAGGAGCATGCCCATCTTACAGCCCCAGGATCGGGAAAGGATATGGTTAAGAGTTGAAGTTAGAAGATGAAATTGATGGCTTTCTAGGTGGAGAATTTCTGTACTGTTCGGCCTTAGCTAATGCTGCAACTAATACTGCACGTAATGGGCAATAAACGAAAGAAGGATTGTTTTTCCCCCGAACAACCTGCTTCGCAACCCTACGGCAACAAGCAATAAAATGTCCATCTTGGCATAAGTATCTCTTCCCTTGTCCCGATTCATGAGCACCATCTTCCCGAAACTGTCTATGCTTACGGTCTTCGGCAGCACTCCTTGCATAAGCCCCGCTGTTGCTGGTGTCGTCGGGCAGAAACCGTAACTGCCGGCACCGACACCGACACCGACCCCGAGGGTCGCCGCTTCCGGGCGCCTACCGTGGGCCGCCCCGGACGTCGTACTGCCCCTCGGTCGCTTCCTTGCTGACCGCGCTGTTGGTGGTTCTTCCGGGGGCCACAGGCCGCCGAACGGCCGCTGACGCACTAACGCTGGCAGTAACGCTGTGTCGTACTGATGACCCGCACCGTACAGCACCTCGCCCCACATATAACCGCCCGAGCGCCCCCGGCCCCGGGGGCTCCGGTATGGACGGTGTGTCGCCTTGGGTTAGTCTCTACGTTCGCACGGTTTCGCACTTGGCCGGCGGATATCTGCGCTTCGCGTACATAATTCCCAGCCCCCCCACGGGAACGATGGTGCACGGTCGCGTCAGATCAGTCCTCGCAGTCCGGAACCGATGTGAATGGGAACCAACGAAAATGGGATGGTTTACAGCTTCATTGCCTGGGTTTTGCACTCGTTCTTCAGTATCGATCAGTCACTCTCTCTTTCACTTGTAGAACGAAGCATTTGGAGGACAAGGAAATCAAACAAAAAAAACCACTCCAAACACCTTCTCACATGATCACTGTATCAGTCAAGTTGGGGTTGGGATTGCACATACAATTTATGTCACTTGCTACCGGTCCTGTTGCTGGTAGCACTCGGTCAAAACCCTGCAGCGACTCGGCAGACAATCACAATAATTCGAACAACCGCGTTAATGTTCCGTGTTCACGTTCACCGGAAATTCATTGCTGATTCTAACCCAACCAGGCACACACTCCGGCCTGCTTGCGGATGTATCTTCCTTTGCTTGAGAGGTAGGGGGAGGATTCGTAACCCATCCACCCACTACCGGATGTGTGAACGCAGTTCCTAATCGTTCCTATTATTATTCGATGCTCCGTGCGGTACTGCTAGAAGTAACCTTGTGACCTTTTGGTGTCGTCACCTTCCCGGTTTGGGTTCCCGCTTCACCGGACGATAGATTTTGCAAACGCCCGGGGTGGCGAAATGGCACACACGCGGACAGGACAGGCCAATCGCAAAAAGAAACAAGGCGAAATTTCGTAGCGTTTTCCTACACCGGACCAGTTTGCGTAGTACTGGCGTGCGCGCTATGGCGGATACTGGAACGCCGCTGAGCGAAGAAATGTACGAACGCACGAGCGAACGAACCAACGAACGGTTTCTACCAGATAGCCTCCGAAAGCAGCGGTTGGGCAGATAAAACACATCAACAGCAACAACAGAAAATCCCAGAGACACAGTCGTGTGACTTTTCCGAGCACAGCCACACTCACGCCGGAATGGGAAATGTTCTCTCAGGGCTCTGTTTCCAATGTTTCCACCGTTCCACCGTCGCGTTGCCCACACACATTTGCCTAGACGGACGTCGCCGGTTTCCGCTTGTAGTCCTTTCCTTCCCTTCCCCTTCGCCTTCTCTCTCTCTCTCCCTTCGCTCCTCTCCACCTTCCGCGCATGATGCGAAGAAGAAGAACAAGAAAACCCCTCCGAGGCTGGGTGTATGGTTCCGGGAAATGCTTCAGGTGACACACTGCCTCGCGACGTCGTACCGAGTGTTTTGTGCGGCGACAGACACGTGCGAGGGCCGCATGTTACCGGAACGGCGGAAAAATCCCTCCCCTGGCCCCCTTCGCCACCGGGAGCTTTCGGAGCTGGTTGTATTGTTGTTTTTTCTCGGTCCCGGCCGGTCCGGAAAATGGTACTGCGCAAGATCGGTTCAATAGAGAACAGAAAATTGCAAGGGAGAGAGAGAGAGAGCGAGCTAGAAACGCGAGAGCATGTGGAAGCTACTGTAGAGAGCTTTCGCTTTGATTTGCGGTGCCGATCCGAAAGCTTCGCAGCTCACGGGAGTTGCATTGCTCGAATGGAAAGCAGCTGTGGAAGCTTCCGGTTTTTCTCCACCAGTCCACACAGCCGAGAACGCGATTTCCCGGAGCGGTGAGAGTGTCGCTCAGGCAAGCAACCGGGTCGGGTGAAGCCATGGACGGTTGTGGGGGCCCCCACTCGCGCATCCGGGAGAAGATGTTGGTGAAGAAAAATAATCCATCAACACAAAATGGAAGAAAGTGTATTTTTATTTTTCACCGGCCGGGAAAATTCGCCTCTCTCGGTTTCAGTTCGGTTCACTCTCTCGCTCTCGCCAACCAGCTGATGTTTATATGGGGGGATGATGATGAGCCTGCGGTGCATCAGAAGGGTGGACAGTTGTGAGGCATATGGAACACGAATGTTGAGCCGGCAACGGCACACCGGACGCCATATTGACAAAATGGAAAATGACCGTGGGAGCTTTTCGAAAGCGTCATTCACCACCGATCGATTGATCGATCAGAAACATAAAAACAAATCTTCAGTTTGGTTCCTACAGCTCAAAATGTTTTTCTATCGCAAAGACAGTACCAAAACGCGAGACTATACCCAAAATCAGCCCAAAACCGAAGCGCAACATTGGGCGGTTTTCTGAAAACTCGTAGCATGCCTGTGCATGGCACGTCAAGGTCAGGCACGGTTTTACCGGCCGGTAGATTGGCGGTTTCGCGTTTTGCAGCGTTGTGCCCAGTGAGGATATTTACTACGCAGGCTCAGCCGTACCGTAGCACCAAACGAGCTTTATCTCCTTCCGGTTCACTCTCCTCTTCTGCCGCATGGAAAAGTTGATGTAAATTTGGGTTTTTGTTTATATTTTCATCCCACTCACGGTGGTCGTCGGCGTTAGGCGTAAAGTAAAAAATAAAAAAGTTGTACGCTGGTACAGCAGTTGATACGCCGCCATGATATCCTTATTAAATTTCATAGATAATTAGAAATATATAACATTGTTGTACTGATGTTGCATTTGCTTTCCAATACATACTGACTAACAGCAAACAGAATTCAAATGTCTTATTCATAAAATATTGAAACATATTTTAAAAAGACTACAAGAATTAAACATGTTAAACATCAGAATTGTTTCAAACAGAGCAATAACAAGCGGTGTAAGATAACATAAATGGAAGCTTCATGAGCTGATTATATTTGTTTAATCCGTAAACGCAGCAAAGCATTTTTTGAAGTTCACATTTTAATAGACACCAAGAAACGCATTTAGCGAAATAAAAGCGACCGATCCGCGACCTTTACCAAATCCCACAGTAAAGCCATCTTAAAAGGCCAACCAATTACGCTCCCACACGTTTATCGTCTGTGCTCCCACTCGGCCCCGAAGCCAAAGCTCTATCCGCGTAGGAAAATTAACATTTTGCCTGATTTTTTTTTACCCAAATTTACACACGTGAGGTGAGTACGCACGTGGCCGTATGCGTTCATGGAAATGGTTGATTCTGCACCACGAACTCAAAGCTGGACGATGTGTTACAGCCAGACGGGCCGTGAGTCAAAGGACGAAGCCATCGATCGGCAGTCTCAAGCGTTAGCACCCACGCGCACGATATGAACGAATTATTGAATTTGGACGGAAAGGATGCAACAATGAAGTGTTTTCCGTCGGACGAAGCCATTGAGCGTATCCTAATCGGCAGCGGAAGATAAAAGTGCGTGGGCTTTCGGTCACAAAAAGAGCAAGTCTGCTGATGGTTGTGATGCTGAAGGTATACAGTTGTGTAGGTTGAAAGAAATTTGCAAACAATCAAAGGTTAATACCTCTTGCATCCTGGTTTTCGTGTCCACTTGCTGTCACCCAGTAGAATCTTGGCTTGTGCACGTCGAAAAGCTGCCAAGAGCGGTAATATTTACGTCAGCATCAACTTCACTGCAGCATACGGTGCGGTGCGATGCACGTCAACTAGACATTCTTGTCATTTAAGACAGTCGAAACTTGGTCGAAATTCGGAGATATAAATCCGGACTCGTCTGCTAAGCAATTCGGCTGTGATTCCAATTCCAGCTGGTAGAGATCAAATTACTCTGGAGCTTAAAAAATGATTGACGCGTATGAGCATACTATCTTTCGTTGTATATCCACATTTCCTTAAAGAAAATCCCCCCCTGGGATGGCATTCCACAGATGAAGTTGTGAGGATTTAAAAAAATAAACAGTATCAATAACCGCAGGAGTTCCTGCTCTGGTACAGTGATTCCAAACTGTCAAAAATGCAACGAGACATGCTACTGACTCACAATCCATAATCGGTCCCGGGGTGCATCCCGGTTTTTGGGGTCGAGATCAGTGAACTGGTCCGTACCAGGGCACGGTTGACGGCACGCATCTTGAACGCATTCTTGAACCAACACACAGATGCTGAAGATGCTGCCGGCAATTGGGAAGCGGTCGATGAACGCACGATGCCGCGGTGTTATTCGCCGGGTCCGAAAAGGTTCCCGATCGGGCCTGTCTCGTTTACTCGGTCCGTCTACCGATCGAGATAATGTTATGCTTCGAATAAACACCTTGATCGTGTATGAAAAAAAAAATGCATTTTCCATTACTAAAGGTCACAAAGGCTACGGAAACGCACTGAAAGCGAGAGCGAGCAAGCAAGTTTGTATCTGTTTTAGCTGTTTTGTCAGTGTCTCTTTGTGTGTTTTTTTTGTCGATTTTAAGTTGGGTTTTCCAACGCCACGCCAAGAAGGTATCGGCCCGCATAGCTTATTAGCTGTGAAATGTTTATTCACGCGCTATCCTTTCGTTCCTTTTCGCTTTCGGAGGGAAAGGACCCACAGCAGCTCTGACTGCTGTGCAACGTTCGGTTCGGTCTGTCTCAAGGACTTCCGGCCATTGAGTATTACGACCCTTGATGCAATCTCGTCAGCATCAGCACCAGCTCGACTGATGCGTTCCCGGTACCTGATCGTACTACCCCCCAGTGTATCGAAGGGTTTTATAACAATTTTACGATGAGAAATACCAACATTAAGGGAGAAGGTAGAGCAATGAACCGAAAGGCATCAACGGCGATGGAATTTTATTTGGTTGCATTGAAAATAATGATCGGTCAGTGACACAGTGCACGGGTGACAGGAACAGCTGAGAACTTAACAACGAGCTGTAAACCAACCCCGGCATCGCAGCAGTTTGCTCAGTACAGCAGCACAAAAAAAAAACACGCTCAGCTCGATTTTTTGAATTCAACGCTTTTGTATCGTATTCTCGTCCGTTCGTTGCCCTCCAACCGGGCTTGAATGATCTCTATTATGTTTGTGGTTGAGCATTTTTCTTGCGCCCTCTGCTTTATCACCCCTAGGTTGCTGTATTACCGGCGGGAAGCGGCTGGCCAGGGGCTGATATTCAACCTCGAGAAACACACAATAGCTAATCCCAATCCCAATTTCAATTCCCATCCATCGGATCCTCCGCAATCCACTGCCCACCAAAGCAGCTGATTCGAGTGTGGTGAGTAACTGCTGAGTACCTAACGCAATACTTGTGCTGTGCTTCGTTTTTGAGCTACCCTGCCCGGGTGCGGAGGTTCCGGACGGGCGCTGGACGACCGTAAAAAAAACTTTTGCTGCGGGTGCAACGGGATCAAATCCGGTTTTTGGCCCTCACCCGAAACTGAGACCTTTCGGTGGTGTTCCACAGGCTTGTTTGAGGGTGTTCTGTTTTTGTGTGCTCTTGTGGATCACCACTCTGGTTTCATCAGGTTTTGAAACATGCCCTCGTCTAGACAGACTCTTGTGCGCATCTTCCGGTGGTGGCAATGTTTTGGCTGTGCCTTTTGCGCCCGCCATATTTAATGTTTCATACCACGAAGTTAACGCTTGTGATTTTTGGACACTCCTTGAAAGGAGTTGCTGCTTTTTGCATCTTGGCGAAGTCCGCCTGCCGGTGCAGAAATATTCCTACGTCTCTGTACGAGGCTTTATTGCTCTTTAGGAACTTCACTAATTAGCGCATCTGCCTTTTCCGGTGTTGCAGGTTTTAAGCAAACATTTCCTTATGTTTATTCAAAAGAGAGCAAATTTTCATGTTTCTCTTTTATTTCTACTTCGAGGGTATTATTGGAAGAAGTTTTTATTAACTTCCACAAATACCTTAAAACATCCATACCTTCTGTGGGTAATTTCTTTGACCCTCTTCTGCCTGTTTTTGTTTTAGTTTTTTCTTATTTCACCAGAGCTTCTTTTCCTTCATTTATCCTTCGTAGTTGCATTGCTGCGCGTTTCCATTGTTCCGATCCGAGGCCATATGAAGCTTACGTGATCCGGGAAACAAAAAAGAAATGAAAAGATACACACTTCCTGCACGCCAGGATCCTCACCGCGCACCTACAATTCACCACCGTTCACGCATACATGCACCGATCGTTGTGCGCATCCCTTTTTAGGGAAGTTGTACCCTTAAAACCGATCGCGAGTTCGTTGCCCACCGGGCTTGCTGCTTGCCCATGCTTACCTTGAAAAGCATTTGGAGCGCAAAGAACGCGCTGCAAACAATGTCTGATCTGGGCCCGTTTCGGGTTCTGCCAACAACCTGCCCCAAGAATCAGGGGGGAAGGGGGAGGGAGCCCCGTGGAGAATAAAAGATGCCCCAAACCTCGAGCTGGTGGTGGTTCGCATCGTGTCTGCCCGGAGCGCACACGGGTGAGCAATTTTGTGTGTGTTTTTGTTTTTGCGCGTTCCCTTTTTCTCGGTTCGTTCCTTTCGCGCTCCACAATTCGCGGGGCCACTGACCCGGTGTTGCAGGGGAGAGGGGAGGGGAGGAACGCCGCGATCACACAAGAAAAATGGTTCCAGCGCAACCGTCTGGCGCGTATCTGAAAATGGGTCCTCAACTCAACAGGCCCCCGGACCCAACTGACAATTCCACCGACACGGACTACGGTAGTCAGCGAAAAGCGAAACAAAAAGACCTCAAACCGTCCAAACAAAGGCCAAGGGGATGCGATCGAAAAGAAACGACAACAACGGGACAACAAAAAAAAACCGGTCAGACACAGCAGAACAGAATGTTGGAGGGCAGCAATATATCGTAACCGAACCGAAAGCACACAACAAAAAACTGATGATCACGCCCGGTGTTCGACGACGGGCGACGGCTCGCGCCGCCGTACGTTTCGCGGCTTGATCGTGCTCTCTATTTTATTCTGTTTTCGTTCCATTCCTTTCCAACGATTCCATCCCGGTGCCGCGGCGTCGGCCTGGTGCCTTGGGGTAAAGGACGCCCGGCCACGATCCGAAGGGCGATGGCTTCTTCGGCGCGGTCGGATGTTGAACCCTGAGTCACGAGAAGATCGTTCACTCCAACAGCCGGCACCCACACCCACACTCACACACACACACACCCATAGCCATCCACCTCCAGCTTCAAGGAGATAGTTGAAGATCGCTGTTTTGGATTTGTTTCCCGTTTTTCCTTTACTTAGTTTTGCTAAACATCTTCGCCATGAAAGCGTCGGCCAGTTTTGTGCTGCTTTGGCCGAAATTATCTGTCTCTTCCTTTTATCACGCCGGTTCATCGGTGCACTGCCTTTTCGCCTTCGAAGATGATTCTCCTTCATCCCTCTCTTCCTACCCTCCGCCCTTCCCATCCCTTAACCGTAATTTCACCAAAAAGTTGAAGATTTTTATGTTAAAGATGGTTTCGTGTGTACGTAAACACGCCAATACCCCTCGAGGTTCCCCCGAGTTCCCGAGCGTACAAAATGCCGGCCGGCGTCATCAACCGATTAGTTGCGCAGACATGTACCTTTCACGCATACAGCCACACCGGCTGGAGAAGTATTCTTAAAAAAAAGCACACACACACACACAAAACTCACCGAAGGTCGTACAGGGTTTGAGTTCGCTTTTCGTTTCCCTCGATGTTATGATAACGAGCAACGGTGCGGTGTATTGCTCCCCGGCCAGCAACAGATGGTTAGCAGTTTTTAAACTACCGGTTTTTATTTTTCAGTCCCAGATTGCGCTGCAGAGTTCGCAGAGGGGTTTTCACCGGTGTAGAACAATAAATTTCTGCCCAACTATAGCGACATGGTTGCGAACGAAATTTAATATAACTCAAGCATCGGAAAAGTGTTTGTGATATTGTTCTTTAAAAAAAACAGGGCGAAGAATGGAACAAGCACTGTGTCCGAAAAGGTGTGTACGATCGTTGGGTTCCCCATCTTTACGACCATTTGTGCAAGCGTGATTAATCATTCTTAACATCGCGACGCCATTTTGAGGAGGAGGGGGGGGCTTGGTGTACCCGCACCTGTGAGGTAAAAGACCGTTCATTCGGTTTAACACAAAATCGGCAACCGGGTTCGACGGTTCGAATGCTAGATGTCACCGCTTCAGTGTTTGGCCCAGGTGTCTATGACCTCACCGCGTTGACCCTCCATCGTGGTCAAGTCATTGGCGTCAATCGGCAAATATAAAAAAAACGCATGGCTACCACATACCAATTTCCCCCCATTCCCCTGCCAATCGGCTGGACCATTGTTTCTCCGTGGGGAGGTCAGTGTACTCAGGGTAGCGAAACAAAACACAAACTCGGGCACATAAAACCCACGTGCATGGCCAACGCGACCTTACCGCTTGCACCTGTGTGATGCGTCGTTGCAGTTCATTCCTTTTTGTCTCCCTTTTCTTTTATTGTGTGTGTGCGTTTTTTTTGTCGAACATAACAACACATTACATTGCTATTACATCCACTAAATATTTCGCTTTTAATATTACCAGACCGGATCACCATCGGAGAGTGGAGACCGCTCTGTACACAACTTTACATGAAAGGGCACACAAATTGGCCATGTTTCAGGCCGGTTGTGCGCTGGAAGCAATCCAGTAACTGGTGTCTATTATTATCATCACAGCCAACCACAACCGCCAGCGTCGGACGCGGGAAGTGTGGCCATTGTAATATTGATGGGGCAAAAATTATGCCGTCGTCCTCGGGTTGCAATCGGTTTCACCGTACGGCTGGTCAGTTCCCGGTGTTTCGCGCTATTCCATGTTTCCAGGAATGTTTGCCACCGTGTCCCGCCGCCCTACACCAGCGTCAGCTCGAGCGCTTGTTGCACGCGATCTTCTGCCTTCGCGCCGGCAATGGCGCTCCGTACGCTAGATGTAGTACCCTCGATATGGTTGGGCACTACTACCACAACCACCGAAAGTACGTACGCTCAACCTACGGAAGATGCAGCCTTCGCCTTCCCAAGGGGTGGGTTGAGAGTTGCATGCTTGCATCATCTTTTCCCTCCTCCCCTTTACCGCACGACATGCTGTCACCTTCGCTTCTGCCCCCATCGAACGCTCGGAGGACAAGGACCTCAAAACGGCACCTTTGCCCATCTTTATCGTGCCGGGGCACACGTACAAGTGGAGGCAAAATTACACACATTACACCGAACGGGTCCTCAATATGGATCGCTGCGCATCATGTATTTATGAGTCGCCCCTGGGAAGGGGGTACTGGTGGACCCGGGCCCAAAGAAGGATCCGAGGGTGGGTACGGTACGGCAGGGAAGCGAGCAGCTAAATCGTGCGTGATTTTCATAGGAAGAGTCCGGTTCCGACTCTTCGTCCGCTGCTAATCAAAACCAAATCGCGTGGCGTCATGCATATGCGAACATTTACCACCCACACCCTGCCCTTCTGCACCCCACTGGGTGCAGGGTGTATGAAAGAGTAAGAGGCAAACAAAGAACAGTACAGTGCCGAAGACACCGTCCAATAAAGGAGTTTTGGTAGGCAAATCAACTCAATATTGACACATGTAAGCCGATTTTTTTTTCCTAAAGAAATCAAACATGCACCGAACATGGAACTCTACCCGCCCGCAGAGCGAAGGCCCCGCTTGGGACCCCGGCACCCCATCCATCGATCAGCAAAGTAGGCCGGCGTCAGGTCGTCCGAATCCGAAGCAAAACAGCAGCGGCTCGCGCCCGCAGTCGTGCAACTTAACTAGATTTCCGTGCTGGGCTGCAATTACACGCCCCAGTACCGCCCCCCCCCCGCCTCTCCCCCTCACCCTACACCACACCAACTCCATTTGTGCAGCGAGCAAAAACAGCTAACGCCGGTGCAACTAATGCACTGTGATGGAGGAAAGCCTCGCCCGGAACCCGGGGGTGGCCACGGAGATTCGTCCATTTTCCACCCGCCTGCTTCTATTTGCCTGTTTTCGTGTTACTGTTTCTTCTTCGGGTGTTTTTCTTTTGGTGTTTGTTATTGTGCTTTTCTTTATCCCTCATCGATCCGTTACTCGCGATGCACTTGCACCGCGCGGGAGGAGTTCCATAACCCTTCTTTGTTTCTTGGCCAGTTGCATCAGGGTTAGGGGGGGAGTTCAGGGCGATGTGTGTATGTGAGGGGTGCATTTTCCCTGGAAAGTGATTATTTCCACCTTCCACCGTTCCCCTCTGCACCTCCCACCCGCAGGTTGTCGACTGGTTTTAGCGCGGCTGTACCGGTCCGGTGCTAAAAAAAAACCCCGGCCGCAGATTGCCGTTCGCCGTTCCATTCTGCTCGCTTTCAAATGTCGATGATCTTCGCCACAGCACTTGTTATTTATTACCGTTTCCTTTCATGCCGACACCCCACCCCACACCAGGCAACTCCACCAATACCGGTCGGACCCTTTGAGTGCGGGCTACCACTTACAGGCGTCGGTTTGCCATCTACACACAGCGGTTGATACTTTTCCTGGAAGTGCAAGACTTCTATGTGTGTCAACGGACGCAGCGCATCGGTCGCGAGTGTAGGTCGTGCGACGCACCAAACCCATGAGAAATTCCAACTGTCCAATCATTTATGAGATCGTTACCGAGATTGGGACGACATCGCGGCGCGGCAAAACGATCGATGACCGATTTGCTGATAATTTGAATATAATAAGCCGAACGATGGTATTTACGCGGACGGGCAATCGTCTTCGGATTGTTGCTTGCCGAATGATATGTTTTGTCGGGGAAAAAAGCGTTGTTTACTGTGAGGCAAAACTCAACAAATAATTAAATCGACCATTAAAAATTGGTTCTCCTACAGGGTGTTCCAACAAATGCAGGGTCCAACAACAGGGTGTCTGTAAAATATTTTGTTGCAAACGTCCATGAAAGGAGATTTATGAAACATTCGCTTTACAAAAGGCCAATTATTGCAAGGCGAGTAGTACAACCTTACGCCAGCAAGCTTTTACGCAAAGTGTACATTTAGTGTCGCAAATGCAAATGTAAAATAAGTGGCTCATTGAAAGTCACCTACGCAGTGCTTCGATAACCAGACAAACAAAAAAAACACATCATAAACATTCACCTATTTCAGCTAGTGGAAACAACAACAAAGTGCACTCGCATGCTCCAAATTCCCCCTTTATCGAACAATAATTTACACAGCGTCGGCAACAAATGGCTTTGGTGACTAGGCATGAATGTGTTCTGCATGGAAAATGCACGTACTGCAATCGTAAATGGCCACCTACTGCTTTTGGATAACGATAAAGCAAAAAGTGAAAGCCAATGCGGCAGTAAACGAAGGTTTCACCGTTTGTTTTTTGTTTCTTTTAGTGAGGTGCAATAAAAGTCCTGGCTCACCGGTGGATAATTACGTATGCAATGGATTGCGATAACGTTGAGGAAGGATGTAGAGTGTGGTCTATAATTGAATTGTGCAGTTGCTGTTGGTTTTAAAATTATTGTAAGTCGTTTATAACCTATTATTTCAAAACTTTAAGGTTCATTTGGCGGTTTACCAGTTGCTCAAATAGAGAAATAGTTGCACATTCCATGATCATTATTTCACTTAATAGCAATTAGCGTTACATAAAGTGGGGTTTCCTCATGGTCTCGTTCCACGGCGTTCGGTTTTACACACCGCAGGTAGTGGGTTCGACTCCTTATCTTGGTTTCTGTGCAGTCTTTTTTTCTGTCAAACAACGCATGAAAAATGTCTAGAATTTGTGAATAAAATGCTTTTATTGGCATAACTTTAGATGAACAAGTGTCCTATAAATTGCTTTGGTGTGTGGAGTAACAATGCATAGCTAGACTTTTCCTAATATACAATTTTTTTTAATTCCATCCAATCGAGTTTATTTGATTAGGTTGGAATTCAATCTATACATGCAACGTTAAAGATTAAATGCAGAAAAAAGAAGAAAGAAGAACTTCATAATTTTATGGTTAAGCAATGTTGAACGTAGTCCATTTGGTTGATTGATTGAAGTTTATGTTGGATCAGTTTCGTGAACAAATAAATATATTTACTTTGCGATCAATAAACTCTGCTAGTCACGAAAACCAGGGTTTTTTTTCCACACCAATTCCAACCCCCAACCGAGCTGCGCCAACTGTGTGCGTTTGTTAAATGCACATTTTTTTTATAGTGCAAAACTGCACACGCTCCGCTAGTGTCGGACCCAAAACCCGCACTAGTTGTGTGCGCGGTAATTCAAGGTGGGAAAAGCAAGACAAAACCGAAAATTTTCCCTGACCTTGCCCATCGTCCGACCGACGAATGAAGGTCAAACACGTGCCGAGTTGGAACGGTTTTCGGTTTTCCCGCGCTCCGCCGCCGAAAAACCGCTCGCTAACCGTGCCCATTCCGGAACGCTGCTTCTGCGGACTTGTTGGTTTGCGATGCAGCTTCATGGCTACCGGATGATGGAGAGAGAGGAAAAAAAACAACGCGTTGGCAGAATAACCCACACTGCCAACAGAACGCAGCCACAATTGATGGTGGAGCAGCGGCTGCAACTGTTTCGCATGCGCACACTCGCATGAGCACGATGCAGCCTTTTGCAGTGTGCACCGAATGCACCGACATGTCCAATTACCGCGCTACTAGGCTAGCCATCGCAAGGGAGCACTATTGGTGATACACAAATTTTGCCTAAAAAAAATACGGAATATGAAAGCTTTGCTTAGAACACAACGTCCATCGCGTCAAACATTAGACTTTAAGTTCAAATGCATTTCACACCCCTATTTACCCTTCGACCATTCTTCGATGAGCGGATTTCTTGAAATTATTCCGGGCTTTCCATTCCTATCACGTTGCTGCTATTTTGATTTGAGCATTTGGCGATTTTGGTTTCAATTTGCCTTACGTCTTCTACCAACATTGAACCTCAAACTGGTGCCAGAACCGTTGGGGACACGTAGCAAGAATGTTAAAATCACGGCTCCATTGCAGACAGTTCAACTGCTGGGTGGTCTTCAATAAATGGAGGCCAAACATAAAAATCGATAGAGCAAAGTATTTTGTTTCGGTTTCAGGAAATCATTAGTCGCCGAAATACATTGCGAACCCAGTTCGCGTCGTAGCATCGTGCAGCGACTGCATTCAGGCTGCCGGCCCAGCCCGGTGTGACTGGCGAGCATCGATCGATGAGCGTGCGAAACCGTCCCATCCAGCGATAATCAGACGAGATTCAACGGCATTGGTTGGGAATGAATGAAATAAATTTAAAGCGCGCTTAAGGAGAGCGGAACGAGAATGGAATGGGCAGGTGGGACCAGAGCACAAACACACGGCGGTGAATAGCGCATAAAGATGGCTCGGAAGCGGAAAATGGCTGTGGCTTGCAACCCTCCCCCACCCCCCCCCACCCCCATACTCCCTTGGGTCGTCAATTCCATAACGGTAGAATGAAAACGTGAGACAAAAACAGAAATGCTGCGAGAGAGCGAGAGAGATCCACAACGAAAGGAAAAAAAACGATGCTAGAAACTGCAATGAAGGTCAAACACGCGCGCTGATTTTTTATATGCTCGTTTGAAAGCAAACCGTTTCGATAGAGGGTCTTTTTGTACTTTTAATTATTTCTGCCTCTCCAAAAACACAGTACGGGGCGTCGGCTTGTTCCATGCTACTGCTTTTTTTTTTGAGCCCACCAACGGATTAAGCCGCAGCGGGGGCAGAGCTTTCGACCCGCGAGTCACTCGGGCCTCGAAACTAAATATTCCATCCCATTCCATCATCACGCGACACCCTTTAGTACATGGTCACGGACGGGCTTTTTTGTTTGTTGGGACTACCTTGGAATCAGCTGCGGCACGTGCGACAACTGACAAATTATCCACGACGTATGGTGGTTTTATGGCTTCATGGATGAAGTATATTTATAATTGCACTCCCAGCTTTACTTTTGTGCGTGTGTCGGAAAGAATATTAAGCATGGGAAATATGCAAAAAACAGTTTCAGACATGTTTGCTTATGTGTGTCACATAAAATAGATTAAGGCGTGATATGTTTAAGAATGTAAAACAATTCACAAGAAGTTTGAACCTTACTCGTTTATAAAGGTAGCGTTCAAAATAATAGTTATTACTCTGGTACATCAAGAGACAAGCGAGAAAAAAATGATTGAAATACAAGTATAAGTATTGTTTGGAAATGCTTCTTCGATTTGCAATAAAACGGTAAATAAATAAACTAAAATAGAATGTGACAAAGATGCGCCACAGCCATCAATCGACGACGAATCGTGCTGTTAGCAAGGTGAACAGACAGCAAAGCTTACGTTGCGTTCTCGGCTCGTCCAAGGCAAGCTTTTTTTCACGTTCAAGTTCAAGTTCATTTTCGCGTAGCGTTCCATTTCGCACACGATGCACACCGTGATCCGATTTTCCGGCACTATCGATCCATTTTGCACAGTGCACTTTGCATTCCGGGCGGTTTTCTCCTTTGCACTCGCACGCGTTGCTTGCTATCTTACTTTCGTTTGCGCTATAACATACGCAAATGACGTGAAGGATTATGTCCCGTTTTGTCGTACGGTTTTTTTTCCGCCCGGGTACGAGCGGCTGTAGCTAAAATCAGCATTTTGCACACTTGTGCATCCTAATCCCTGCCAATGCACACACTTGCACAAACGCAACGCGGTGCAAAGTCGAGCCGCTTCGAGAATGGTGTCGGCAGATAGTTTTGCTTCGAGCTTCACACGTTGCTTCGCACCGGTTTTTCTTCGCTTGCTGCCACATCCATCACGAAGCTCTCCCGGAAAAGTCGAACCTGAAACATTAGCTCGATGCTCTCGGTGTGGCTTCTTCGAACGGATACTACTTCCTTTTGTGCCGCTCCGTACGTTTGACGATGAAAATTGCAATAGTATCCTGTCCAGTGAAAAGGAAAAGCTTCCAGCCGGAAGACATCCTAGCTGCACCGGGCCGCTCATTTCACACAAGGGTGCAGTGCAAATCAAGGTCATCTTGGCGAAGGGGTTCCCCGTTCTTTGCTCTCTGCGTTCGGTGCAGTTGCAATAAGTCGCACCCGGTACTGTCGGCGCAATGGTGGCAAGAGCAAGAGCAAAAGCAAAGCGCACCGTGCGGGAACGATCATAAGGCGTTCGGTACTGTACTTGACAGTGGGAAAATCGATTGCATGTGGCCGTGTTTTGGGAAGGAAGGCAAAAGAATAAGCCGAATAAGCGAAAGAAAAAGCAAATAAAAAACATCAACCTGATGTGTGTGTTGGCATGTTCGTTTTGAACATTGGCAAGCCTGGCAACAACAAATAACCTCTCACTCACTCTCTCTCGCACTCTCCTCTACTAATTGACCTCGATTGTTGAGGAAATGGCTGGTTTTCCCATTCTTGCTCGCACGGTGATTTTTGTGCGAACGGGTAGGAGAATTTTCAAGTTCAACCCCCCCACCCTTCCGGAATTCCGATGCACGTACATGCATAAAGCACACCTTGATTTAATGCATTCCGTTGTTACTCACGCGCATTATTTGGAGTTCTTTTCTTTATTTTTGTTGGAACTCTGAAAGAAAATTGTTTTTCTCCAGCAATCTTAAACCAGTGAAGGAAACCTCTCACTTCACAGATTTGTAGTGAGTTGGACCAAACAAAAAGAATACACACCCAGAAGCGCTCTTTAGTCACGGACTACAACACCATCTGGCAACGTGTCCTCGGTATGGTTTTGTTGAAGTCATGCACAAATGTATGAAACAATAATAGCAAATAGCCGTACAACACATGCACAACCGCTCACAAGGGGTGGCTTTTTTTTACTCACCGTTCCAGGGTGGCAAAGGTTGAACAAAACAAAAAAAAAAACACGAAACAATACCGGCAAAAAACACACACTTCAAGGCAACTTAAATGAGCCGGCAGTGTGGCCTCGCAACGGTTGAAGCCGGGCAACGTGACGGGAGTTGGAGAGCTGGGCGCGGTGCAGCGATGGCACGTGTCATGTGATGGTAGTGGTAAGATGCAGCTTTTGCGCACTGTGCTGCAGTTGCGATGTGTGCCAACCGGCTAACCGACACCCACACGCACACACATGCAAACACCTTCCAGAGATGTTTGGCACGGGTCGGGCAGGTTCGAGGGAACATAGGGAACACGCATTTCAGAATGCACTCGAACCAGATGCATGCAACCGCCCCAACACTCCCAATGCATCCAATTTAGATACTGCCGCTAGATGGAGTGCCGAGATCGGGGCCCTAGCGATAGTGAGCACCGGTGCGAGCAAGCGGGACAAACCTTGTGTCACACCAAAGGGGGTTAGGCAAAACCGGGAAACCGGGGCAGGCGAAGTGACTTTAAAATAGCTCCATCACTGCCCTGTGGGGAGTAGTACCGGGCATTCGTAATAAATAACGACTAATGCTGGAGCGGGCTAGCAGCAAGTGCAGGCCCGTTTATGCAATCCTCCATCATCTCGCATGATGCTGCACCAACCGTGGTCTAATCATTGTGTGACCTAGTGGTCGTAGGATTGCGTCGCCATCAGGGGACAACAAACAAGACCAAAAATCCAATGTCACGATTTTATTTATTCGACGTAGAACAATAACTGGAGCGAACTGCATCCCGACCGGCAATGACATCCTGGAAGAAAAAACAAAAACCGAGCGAGCCAACACACCAATCGACACGTGCCCGGAATGGAACCTGGGGGTTGGCGTCATGGTATATGTTTGAGAGCAACTCTCAGTGTTAAATCCAATGTGGAGCACTGGAAAGGCACACGCGAAGTTGCGACTGCATCGTGCGTTGTTTATTGAGTGCGAGATGAGATAATCCTGGCACACGCCATCGGCCGTGTGCGACATCAATGTCGCTGGCCAGCTTTGGGCGGAGAGCGAACAGAACCCGTCATGAAACCGTTGCGTAAACAGTTTCGATTCTCTTGAGTGTGTTTTAGTGGTCGAAGCATGTCATGGCTTGGGGTTTCTTTCCCTACTCAGCTGATGCAAAGGCAAAGCCGTGTGAAGAGACGGATGAATCTTCGTTTCGAAGCGGTGCTGATAAGAGTTGCAGTGACAAACGCACCGAACGAAGGATGATGCACCGTAGCCATAACAACGATCCAGATGCATCAGATCGGATGTGTGAAGATCACGACCACGATCGATCGTTCGGTAAACAATCTCGTTCGGCTCAGTGCCGCATCAGTTCACCGGCAGGGCTTTATTCTTTTGCTTTCGTTGAATTATAACGCAAGCAACGAATTGGAAGGTTGAGAAGTCGAATAGAGAAAAAAAGCCTTCAGAGTGTAATTGAATTTAATTTGAAGCAATGACGTGGTGGAAAATGCACTCGGGTTGAAAAATCCTCATTAACATCCAGGAAGCATTGTGCATCATGGTTCAATCAACTAGCGCCCGTATCACCTTCGCACGCTGTTTGAGGTGCGTTATAAATCCATCAAAAAAAAAAAACCCCTCAACCAAACATCGAGCAAAGCTCACCCAACTCGTCGACATTGACGGCTAAGTCAAGTTCATTCCAAAGCAGGTTCAAAATTGCAAATGCTGTGAGATTGGCAAGATGTGTTGCTTTTTTTTTATTCGTTTGCCTCGTTCCACGCATTCGAACCAATATCGGAAAAGGAAAACTGGTCATAAAACTGTTGAGTCGAATGCATTTATTACACACGACAACACTGCGGTAAAACTCGCGGCTATCCTCTGCACGAGGTGTTTTTTTTTTGTTGCTGTCCCTCTATTCCTTCCCATTAAGCTTGCAGCCGAAGATGCCACACTGACCTTGTCGATTGGCAAGAAAGAGGTAATAAAATCGCACACACAACCATCGGCAATAAAGAAGAAAAAAAAATCTATCACGATCCTTCCGCCAAAGCTTGACGGTTCCATGTCTGGGCGCAGTACGTCAGCGCGCATCAGACATCATTAAAACCGTTTCGCCACGGTCGCAAACACACATGCAGAGCGGATCAATCGTTTGCAGCCCCCGGTGACACCCGGTAAAGATACCACCTCACCATTATGGGCCGTGCGTCATGGGTTGTGTTTGCATGCGAATGGCAGCAGTTTGGCGGATGCAGATCGGCAGGAAATCTATTGCCACCGGGTGTGTGTGTGTGTGTCTGCCGGATACCGCGGGACAGGACGCATTGAAATTGCGGGATGTTAGAAGGGTAGGAAGAGGGGAAGCAGGGAACTTGTTGCCCCATCAACCCCCTCTTGAGTGGTGCAGCTCACTTTTCAAGGTGAGCGTATTTTTCCCCCCGCCGTTCGAGCATTAGATTCAAGCTGCATTTGTGTGCAGGGACGCACACAGGAACGATTTATGATCATGTGGGAAGGGTGAAGAAGAGGTGCGGAATGGGTCGGAAAACAAAAATATACTCAAAATTGAATAAACCTACTCATCAGCGGGCAGCAGTTCTGTACGTTGCACATTATGCGCATGAGGTGCAAAAAATAGCTACACTACGAACCTACACTATTGCAACCGTGGAGTGTGGTTGAAGCGAAGAATTGCAACAAATAACAAACAAAATGCTTGAAACGATGTTCAAAAGTGAAGCAAATATTGGAAAGCGCAGCTTGCATAAAGCAAGGCTCGCATTTTTAGACGCAACAGTCGAATAGTTTGGGTGTTTTTCACAGCTTATCGCTCGTAAAAGAAGGAAGCTTTATGCAACAAAGGAAGGAGTTATGGTAAATATATGCACAGCACACCTTAAACGTACCGCCACCGGTACGGACATCTTCCAAACAGGACGTGAGAAAATGAGCAAATCAGTGGCACAGTAGACTGATATCGCTGCTACTATCGGCGCACTGTTATGAATTATTTACTACACCACCTGTCACTTGCCGTCAAGTAGGAATGCAACCGTAGATAAAACGGTTTAATTAAGTTTGTGTGTGTGTGTTTTTTTTTACTTCAATTTATCACAATTAAAAAAAAAGACTTTGTGTGCAAATGGAGGTTCCCGAACGGATGCGGTGAACATGTTGATTTTCGTTGTTTTTTCTTTCTTTTCTTTTGCTATTCGCTCCCCCTAATGGCCGATGGTCGCGTAACCGTCCGACACGTGCAATATCGTTGCAATGCTTTCAGTTCTATGGCATCCGCCAGGGAGCACCGTCGGCGAGGGTAAACACGAGCTTCAAGGGCAACACACCAGCGGCACGCTCTCAGCTGAGCTGTGCCCACTCATTACAACAACGGTGCACAACGGCAACGGTGACAAAAAAAAGGGAGCTACTGTAAAAGAATGAAAAACAACAGCAATAAACCTTCCAGACGGGGCAGCTTAAAGGGTTGGAACGCTCCACATGAGCTCTCCAGAACGAATGCCATAACATTTACCACACATGGAGGGGGGGGGGGGGGGGGGGCTAACTAGGCGATATGCAAAGCCCGGCTGTTTGTGTAAGCGACACATCCACCCCCCCTGCACACTCAGCTGATCGTTGACGAGCTGAGCAAATGAACTTGAGGTTTTATGTCCTCAGCTAAAGGCCGATGCACACGTGCCGCGAATCCGGTGCTCTCACCTTTCCATCACCTGTTTTCGGGAAGCGGTGGGGTGAAGCCAAGATTACGCGCCGTGGAGATGTGCATTGTCGGGTAGAAAACACATCCACAGGTACGATTTGGTGAAGCTGTGAGTACACGGTGTGTATAAACCTTGACCTCGTCACAGTCAACTTTACTGGGTAACAAAACTAAGCATACTGCAGGCTTAACGATCACTTCTGGCACGGAGTATCTTCCGACACTCAATGCCGTGCGTCTTGGTGGATGTTAAAAACATCGGCTGCATGTCAATCACAGCTGTCAAAATGGTTCGCTCATGCACGCGTATGCGCGTTCCCGCAGGCATCTTGCCGGCGGATCGTCTCCCCCAACACGGCAATCGATCAGCGATATTATGACATACAACTGCACTCTTCTCTCTCGCTCTCTACCTTCGCACATTAGTACGTACACGTGCCGTTTGGTGCATCTGTTCGCACAGCTAGCGAACGGGTTGTGATTGTTACGCCACCGCAAAATGTGCTGTGGTCGAAAAACAACCGTTGCGTTTCCCGGCACTAATTGGTAGGGAAGGTTACTGAGCACTGAGGTGATGTGTCCGTTGCCGAGATATTCAGCTGATTGCCACCCGGAATGGAAGGTGAACATATGCTCCCTACCAAACCATTTTACCTACGGGACACCTGATCACCTCTACACGACCTTTTTTTTCCCCGCAATCGGCTCCGTTGACGATTATGACACCCGAGACTGGCTGGCAGGGTTGGCTTAATGGTGAAGTTTTTTTTTTGACCTGGTCGGCAATGTCACCAGCACTCGCACGTGCACGAGAAGTCGCGTGTCCGAACGAAAGATCGCACCGAAATGCGGTATTGCCCCACACCCGCAATAAAGGAATAAATTTGGCCAAACTTACCCGACGCTTCCTCGGCATGTCCTCCATGCCGATGCCCTCATCCGACGTGGACAGGGAGGTGGTGCGCGCCCCCCGGCCCGGACCGCCCGCCGCCTGGTGACGGCCATTGTGATGATGATGGTGATGGTTCAGCTCGTGCTGGTAGTGGTGCGTCGGTGGTGTGGAATGTCCATCCTCGCTCAGCGGCGGCGAAGTCGATCCGGTACTCCAGCTGGTGGTGCTGCTGCCCGAACTGGTGCCAAGAATTGTTTCGTAACCTGATGTAAGAGAGGATGCGTTAGAGTGGAGGGTCTCGGGACGGATTTCGCAGTGCGGGTACCAACCGTGCACGGATGAGTTCGGCGAGCAGGACAGGCTCATAAGTACCAGTGCGGCGTTACATTCGTCCATCGGATCGTCGTCGTTAATACTGTAGTACTCTCGATCGTCCTGCGAGTACGAGGGCCGTCGTTTGCGAGATCTGTTGGCAGACGTGCCCGAAACAAAGGAGAAAAACGAGACAAAGCGATCATTAGTTTGTGGGTTGGTGCGGGATACTGTGTGCAACAGAGCTGCACAAACGTAGAGGGTGGCATGGAAAAAAATAACAGCTGCAAAACACCAGCTCCTCCAGCGCGAAACCTTATGGGTTCTCCACAAGGCGGAACCCTACAAAGTTGGAAGTAAGTATGGCTTCGATCGTTTGCTTGCGAGATACCTGTTGGGGACGCAATGGTCACGTAATGCAGTAGGAATATCACAGCCATATGCACCGAACGCTTTATCAACTTTATTTATGATAGCAGCTCTTATTTTTCGAAGAAAATGTTAAACCCTCGTAAAGCTCGATTCTTAAAATCTAGGCCACATTTGACAGGGGCAAAGAATTTGACAGTGCGCTGCTTAATCGCGTACGGTGTACACCTACAGGGTATCGGGTCGCCCGAATGGATGGTTGTTTGTTTCGGTTTCGGTAGCAGCACACTTGCACCGTGAACTGCAGCAGCAGTATATAGACGCATAAACCTGACAGTGTCGTGTGTTTTGTTTTTTGTTTTTTTTTTGTTGGGTCGTATCATCTGTTTTGTACCACTCATTCTCACAAAAATGGAAAGAAACAGCAAACACCGTGTGTCTCAGGAATGGTCGCGTACTATGCAAGAAAAAGTCGAGGAAGAGGTTACTCCAACAACAACCACGCAGACGAAAACAGCCGACCGGGTTCAATGTATTATCGGTCAATCAACCTATTTCGGTGTGCGGATTTTTGTTTTTTTTTTGTTTGTTGCTGCTGATACCTTGGTCTACTGCACCAGACTGCAAGCCCACCGCACCGCGTATCTCGAATGCTGCCGGGAGAGTATCACCGCATTCGTTGTTTTTGCCCTCGGAGGCTCGCAACATTTGCCAAAAAGGAAAACAATAAAAGACAACCCCTCGTACAGACGCGGCGTACAGGTTGCGCGTTGATAACCACTAACGTCGTCGACGAATTCGAACCGTAGTAATGTGGTGGTAGTGGGCTGTTAAAAAAAAACACAGCAAGATCTTGAAATAAACACATCCAACTGTGCGCGGTCCACATTTTCGATTTAAGCTAGATCAAGTTCAAAGCTAGTGCAATCGGATAATGACCGGTAGATAAGAGAAAGCTGCATTGGGCAGCAAAAACATCATTAAACGCAAAAGCACCCCACCCACCAATCATTGCACCCGTGCCGCACACAATGCAACAATGCGCTCTTATCGTCGCTAGATTCCACCACCGTGTCGCATGTGCCTATCGAATGGGCGGTGGAGGGAGGGAGGGATCCCTCTGTGTGAAGCATGGCGTTGCGTAGTATGCGGAGGTGCGAGAGTAACAAGCCAGAAAATTGCAACCACCCCTTATCAGCGCACCCCAAAGCGCAACCCCAAAGCGAAACTGCAAGCTGCAACAGGCTTGGCCGCACGGAACTCTCTTTCTCTCTCGCGTTTGGCAGTATATCGCGGTTAACTTTTCGTACTCCATTTTTTTTTTGTTATTGTTTTCTTATTTAATATTATCTTGCTCGGTTTCTTGGTCCGGGTGGCCTTCGCGTTGCGCACCGAACAAAGGGAGAGGGTGGCGATAATGTCCAGTCACCAACCATTGGCGGTCACCGCCGATCAATGATGGTGGAGCCCGGAATGGAGAAGTCGTTGGCCGCGAATCCATAACATTACCGTTCCCGTTCGCGACCATTGCAGCGCTCCATGCAGGCCACGGCATGGGCGGAGGGCTTTGTCCGAGGAGTTGTTGCTGAGTTGGTGCCACTGTTACCGTGGTCAGTATTTGCGTCAAGGGAAGTTTTCTTTTCTGATTTTTTTTTGTTCACGAGATTTGGGTTTACTGCCCACTGATAGCGGATTTCTCTCTCTCTCTCTCTCTCTCTCTCTCTCTCTGTCTTTCTCTCTTTCCCTCTTTTCGCATGTCCGAACATGTAACCATGACCGCTAATTTGACCGAGGCTATCTGCTTCGGCGATCGAGCCCCGTCGACTTTTGTCGTCATTCCGCGATGCACAGTGCATCGAAGATAATGGACATGACGGCCGAACGATGGCGGTGTGCAGTTGAATGTTTTTATTTCTTATTATCCAAAGCCATGGAAACGGTCACTTCAATAATATGGGTACATTTCAACCGTCCTCTAAAACGCTATAAATTTCATCACTCCTGTATGCCTTTGTTATATTAAATGACGATTTCCTTACCGTGCTTCTTTGTGACGATCGGGTAATCCCGTGAACATGCTTCAAGAAAGCAATCATTGTGCAAACGTCATCATGGCATGTACGGATATACGTACAGGAATGACGATGCAAAGGGAATTTCTTATTGCGTGTACCGTTTGCCATTGTAATGATTGCAAGAAACATACCAACTCTTTCCATCCATCAATCAATGGTAAGCGAGGGGGAAAAACAAGTGTTTCTAATTATGAGCAAAACGCAACATGTATCTTGAACAGCTCATTTCAATAGCTGATCTTAGCACAGTGATGCATTGTGGAATTGCCAGAAACATTGTGGGATGAAACCTTAATGCTTACAGTGCTCTAAGCACGTCCTGACCTAAGCTAATGTGACACAGAAGCATATTGAGCATGTATTACTAAAACGCTGACCAACATCCCAGACATCATTGTGTGATGTTCTTGGTAGCTAGCTCCAGACAGAAGGCAATCATCGAAACATCGAATTTCATCACCTCGAACGGCGTCTCGCACGTTGATTGAAGATGGTATTCGAGCACACCACCTCTACTCACGCTGAAAGTCCTTGGGCAACGGGTAAAGTATAAGGTGGGTAGAATCGTTTTCAGAAATCGTTGAATCTTACGAAACGTAAACGCTACCCAACCATCGACCTTTCGCTTCATCGTCACCGATGAAACGTGGGCAATCAGTGGAGAATGGGAAATGGTGGGTCGAATTGTCGGCAAACATTTCACTGGGGTCTCGCGAGATTCGGTTGAGGTAGGTTGGTTGACCGACTCCAGACACGCAGCTGCTGACGACCTGACGGGGTCCCCATCGTTTGCCGTTCTTAATACCCTCGAAAATCAATGATGGTATCAACGAAAAAAAAAAAAAACAAAAGAACGACCCGAACGACAACCATCTCCAAATACAGCGTGCAGCAGCCAGTTTTTGTGTCAACAAAAATCCTGCAGCTCATTAAAACATACCGTGCCCACGGTGGAGATTCGCGGGAGGCGAGTAAACGACCTCCAGAAAATCGAGACCGAACCCCGGGGATATTGCATTTAACGATGTCAATGGTTGGCGCTCTGGCTGAGGAGTTCATCGTCACCGTGGTGAGTGTGGCACTATCGAATATTATAGCGTCTTTCACTGTCTTTTCTGACGTGCAGTACCGAACCCCCAATTCGTGTTGCCGTGCAACCGTAAAGGATGGGGTAGCTTTTGCGATAATGCAACCGTTGTCTCGCAATCTCACATTCCCCCGAAACAGCAGGACGGGAATATTTCTCTTCTCCTCTTCTGCGCTTCTCCGAATTTGAGTGGAAGAACTATCGAGATTGCGTTACGTCTCGGGTGGCGATGGTTACAAAACTCCCTTGATTGCTTGTAATAAGGTTAATCGAAGTGAAGCCCCGGCTTCTAAATATTTGGGATGTGACAGCAACGGTGGGAAATCTAGGCCACCAGACAGGTTGAACAGACCCACAAATTCTATTGCCCCGTGGCTGCCGCTGGTGGTGCTTGCAGCTTAAAGCAACATCTATACCGCCCCTGTTCAGACATTCCGTCTTGGTGGCCCGCCCGAACAGTGGTCCCCACGTCCCGCTCACCGAATTCAAGCACAGTCTCGGTCGCTGTTTGACGATGGTAGTAATATTTTATTATCTTCCAGTTTCACTCGGCGTGAGCTCAACATGGGAAACAAAACCCCGCCGCGTGCGTCTCGGACGGTTGCACAAAATTCAGCATCAAAGCTGCAAGAAAACAAGAAAACACACTTTTGGAAGACAACCTTCAAATACCAAATGCAGCACCGCTACCCTCCCAGCTTTTCGTCCCATCCATTTCCATCCACCTCTATACGCCACCAAACTAGCGTAAAGTGGTGGCGACTGGTTGCGTCCGATGGTGGAAAAGTGCACCGCTACCATGCGGTAAATCTAATGCATCTGTGTAACCAAGCGCTCGATACAAAAGCTAACGAAAAACCGGGCGAAAATTCCAACCGATCGAACCATGAACGCAACGAGTAGCAAGAGCGAAAGAAGAATCTGCAACACGGACGGAACGCAATTTAAACCTACCGAAACCGGAGCTGCAGACTATGCAATCGGTGTTCGGGGTGCGTTTCTTCTTGCTGGTTTGGGTTTGGTGCTTCACCCGGCACACTGACGATTGGGCTTGACTGACGTTGAGCTCTTTCGTGATCGCATCTCACCTTCAGCTGACCTTTTTTCCAAAAAAAAAAAAAACGCTGCAAAGTTGCACGCAGAAGCGCAGCCCCGGGGTCCACGTCAATTTCGCGGTCTTCTTGCAGGCTTTGGTTTTTCGGTTGTTTCGTGAAACGTTCTGGTTGGTAAGTTTTTATTCTGAGAGTTTTATTTGCGCTCTTTGCGGTAGATGCGTGTAACGTAGAATGCGGACAAAGCACAAAGGATACCGCTCCGTACCGAGATGAGCACGGTGACACAGTGTCGCAGTATGCCGACCGCAATACAGGTTCGGTTGGGGCTTAGGCTACCCGTCTGGCGGACCATTTAATGGGCCATCTTTGCTGGTAATTGAACACCGATTAGAAGAGACCCGAAGGGATTAAGGGGGAAGAGTGCGCGAGACGGTGAAATTTGGAGGTGTGCTTCAATTGGGGTGTGAAGTTGGCATTTACACACAAAAAACAGAGTCAGTTACAGGTTTCATCACACACGAAAGTGATCCCCAGCATGCCGGGATTCGGGAGCTCAGGTGTCTTGGGAAGGTATTAGACCAAAAAGAACAATTTCTAACAAAAAACAAAAATTAATTCCAACTGTCGGCACGGTGGGTATTTTCTGATAAGAAATAAGCATGAAAGAAACGTAAGAAAATTGCAGCACTCAATAAGGCTTTTGAGGCCTAATAAGTTCCTTGAAGTTAATTTGGATGAGGTAACTGTGTCACAATTCGCAGAAAACCCTAAAATATGCTAAACCTGAAAGTGTCTGCTAAGACCTACCAATCGACAATTAATTAGGTGCCAAAATAATAACAACTAGAGGTAGAGACAACTGGAAATCGTTCAAAATAATAAAAATGCCATCGATGGGCAAATTGCAACACTGCCACAAAAATCAAACTTATATCGCAAATTGTTTCCAAGAACAAACCTATCAGACAAACAAGCAAAAACTCCAAAAAACGCACCCGTTTTTGAGTCGCACCATTTCTTGTGCACGCAATTCGTTCATCTATCCCTCTCTCTGTTCTGGGGTTTGTTTGTTTTTTTTATTGTTTTCAAACACCCCGCAACTTTGGGGCTTCATTTTTTTCCACCATACGGTGACAAAATCATTTTTCCGATGTAAATTGAGCCTTTGTCCTACCGTAATGGGCCAGACCGGCCGTCTACGATGCACAGAAGTGACAGGCGAAAAAAAAGCGATCAATACAGACGGTCGTATGTGTTACAACAGGTTCCATCTCAAAACGAGATCGTGTTCCGGTCGTTGGTTGGTAAACAAAGGAATTTAAGCTACCGTCGCTAGCGTGCGAGTAGAACGGTTTGCAATTAGTTATGCGAAAGACATTAAACACATTACATCTCACAAACTAATGCAAAATATTTCACCTTCATCGCTCGTTTGGAAAACATAACCACAAATAAACAAACAAATTGAGCATGCCCCTACTGGGAGACAATGCGTCTCAGCAGCTGTTTGAAGAAAGTTTGATATGCACAGCACATGTTTGGGTGCACACGCTGGCCGCGAACGTTGGCACACACTTACTAGCGACCGTGGCAGCCACCACACGTGGAATACAGTTCCTTTCGGTAACCTTCCGGCGAAAAAAGGACATTTTTACGAACGGCAAAGAAAAGAAAGACCAGACAGTCTGTCGCTTGGGTCCGACCAAAAAAAAAAACAAAAATACTACAATCCAATCTCCAACACAACAACCGGCCATAATTCGATCCGTGCGCTGTGCGGTGTCTTCGTTCACCATTCGCCCGTCCCACCATCCCCACTAACCCCGTCTGTCACCTGTCTGGTGCCATTTTTCCGCATTAGCCAACGGGCCACAATTCGCATTCGACCTTCAGTGAATGACAAACTCATCCAAAGGTCATGGACATTTTCCATAGGTGGCGCAAGCTTTTCGTCGGTGCCCCCAAAATTCGATCCTTTTTTGTCCATTTGCAACCCAACTCGCTCGCACCACTCACTCGCTCTTCTTGCTCGTTGAACATTTTTCGAACAAGGGCGTATCGAGACAGCACTGGTTTCGCACCGGAGCAGGGTGTATGTGAGTGCTGGTAGACTTGGGTGGCTTTGGGAAATTATGACCTGCTCCACCCAGCTATCGGAAAACTCACCCCGCCGCGTTCGGGCGAGCGATCGTGCGGCGAGCCAGACGGAATGGGCGAAGGACCGACGCCCGCCAGACGCATCGGGGAGGATAAATTTAACCTACGCCAACAGAAAATCACGTCCCATTGCTTCGGTCTTGGGTTGATCGGTCGGTAAACTACGTCTGGCGTGGCTTGCCGGCTGTCTGCGAAGTAAGCGTAGCCGTAGTGAGCTTGCCTGCCGAAGAAAGCGCCGTATCGAGTGAAGTGGCACTGTTGGCAAAAATTAACACAAAAACTTTCCGCAACAAAAAACCACAAAACGGTTTCGAGCGTTCCAGTACACGCGAAACTGCAAACAGCTGGTACGGTTTTGGTGGTTTTTTTTTTTGGTAAAAGTAACGATTTTCGGGTGATGATTGGCACTAGGGTTTGTTAATTTACTTTTTCTTCCACCCCGTGTCCGGATTTGGGGTGGAAATGAGTGGAGGAAAATCGTGTCGTTGAGATTCTTCCGATGAAATGCTGTTTGTGCTGACTCAGAGACAGCATCCCGCATGTCGCAGATGAACACGAATGTTGTGCAGGTTAGGGTACAGGTGCCATAAAAATTGATTGCAATTTAGTAGAGCACATTTTGGGGCAAAACTTTCTGCTCATCATCAATAGGGCTTTCTGCTAGAAAGCTATCTGGCAGAATGGAATGGCATCGGCGCGATGTGTGATGAGAAAAACCACACGTGAGAGAGAGCTACTAATGAGAACCTTAAGCGAGGGTAAGCGAGAGTTAAAAAGAAGTCGATAAATAAACATCGTATGATGGATATCATAAAAAAATCGTCTGACTCTTGACCATGGTCAACATAGGCAAGTAGACCAAACAAGTATCGAAAGAAGCTATGTCGGAGACTATGGAACGATAGTTGAGGTAATGTAGAAGCTTTTCTCCCACGGTGTCTTACTAATTTGGATATTAATTTAAACAAAGCGCAGACAAATAGCGGTAATAACAATTTATTAAGTAAACACTTTCTTCCTTTCCCTCATTAGCAAACCATTGGAGACGGTCCGGCCAAAACCTTGGCATCGTTTCAAAGTAATGGCCCAAGGTAATAGGACCACTTTTGGGCAAAAACCTTTTTTCTTCCCCCGGTTCCGCACCATTATTCATCACCTGACCTAGTCACAGATATTCCAAAACGTTAACTTCATCGTGGCGTGTCTGAAGGATTTCTGCCATGCTGCGTGGCCATATTGGCGTGTGGGTGATATCGGCTTCTGTGTGCTGAGCGTTAGGGCGTACTCATTAAGCTCAATTAACATCCCAGATAAAAGAACTTCACCATACGGACTAAAAACGAAGCAAATGGGTAAGGATTGCACGCAACAAAACACGGCAACGGAATGTCGATGTGCGCCATATTCAATGTCTCTGTTTTGAATTGGTTTGTGGAAGGAGGAAAAGTAGCATAATTAGAGACAAAACAAATACTTGCGTGATGAAGTCATCGCTTACTTTCATCGGCAAAAGTGACGCAAAATTTGGAGAATGGTGCCGAACAACACAGAAAAACTGCAGCGATGACTCACAAGACGCTTGGATTATTACATCATGTATTTCTCATGCATTTCCGTGACGGTTCAGACTTTCAAATAAATCAGACCTAGTAGAATCGTTTATTTATTTTCTTTGATGAATTTACTCGACTTTATATGTTTTGAGCTATTTTTTAGCTGAAAGATGAAACTTAACAATTGCTTTCTCTATAATATTTAATTCGAGATTGGTAAGCAAATTCGAATAAACCTACATCTTCAAAACTCTTTAAAGTAACTTGCGCCGAATCGATTACATCAGTGCCGTTAAATTGACAGACACAAAATTGAGCTCAAAACCGAGTGTCCGTTCGAGAAAATCATTACCATCCCGGTACGTTTCGCTTTCTCCCTCGTCGACATTCGGCCAACACGGTCCACACTCTCACTGAAATCTTTTGCCTCGCCATACGAAAACAAGGCGTGGTGACATATTTCTCCACATTCCTGCACGCTCTTCCCGTTCCCTTCGCGGTGCATTGTTCGACGAAAGGAACGTCGCCACGATGGCTGCTAATTTGGCACCAATACCACCAATCATATGGTGGCCAACCGATGTTTTCACCCCCACCCCACCCCCCAGCCAAACGGCCCGTGCAAACAGTCGGCAACCGCGGAAGCGGGTCAGTTGGAGAAACGCAACGTGAAAAACCGCTCGACCGTCCCCGTGAAAAGTGAAGTATGCCAAAAGCCCCGTTAGCCAAAAATGTACCGACCAGGCGAAACAGAGCAAGCCGGCGCACCTCATCGCGGTATCTGGTTTGGTAAAATTTGCCAAGAAAAATGGGTTTAAGCGCAAGTGAGCCCGGCGGTAGGAGAGTAAAAGGAAAATCCTAAAGACGGCAGGTCACGGAGCAAAAAAAAAACACCCCACCACCAACCCCAACGGGGCGAAAGCAACTGCACAAATGGGGATGCAAGAAAAAAACCCCCAAAATGAAACGAAAAGAAAAACAAAAAACAAACACCCAAAAATTCGCAACACTTCTTGCGCATCGGTTTTTTGGCGTGGTATTAAATCACCCAGCAGCGAAGGAAACGCCGACAACGGCCGAAAACGGAGGAAAAAGAACCCTTGGTAACAACAACTGCGGCATCAGGGTACGGTCCGATCGCGACCCGACGATCGACGCAATGTTTGCAAACCTGCTTCATTCTTGCCCTGTTTGCAAGCGCGCGCGCGCGTGTGTGTGTGTTTTCGCGTGCAAAATATATGTTCGCCAAAAATGCCCTGACCTTGGGCAAGTTTCGTTTTCTTTCGCCGTAACTGCGCATCGTCAGCGCTAGGAAGGGGCATACGGAGAAGGGAGGGGGGGGGGGGGGGAGGTAAAAAAAAGGCCAGCGAATCGCAAATTATTGCGGTCGGCGCGCTTTCCACACTCACTCTCATTCGCCATTTTCTCCTTCCCTCCACCCCTATCGACCCCCTTCCCTTCATCAAACCCTTTTTTTGGCTTCTTGTTTTTCTGTTGCGTTTTCATTTCCTTTTTTTGTGTTGTTGCTGCCAACCCCGTCTGTCAACGTTTCGGCATGATCGTGCTCGCGCAAATATAAACCACACGCACACGATCGTCAATCCCTTCATCAGCTGGGCCCCGCTTGTAAACAGCTTGAAAGAAAGAAAGGAAGCAACAACAACACAACACAAAAAAAAAACAGATGATCGCGCTGTTCGGCAAACCGGTGCGGGATGAAAATTTCGCAAATGAGCGAGTGCGCGAGTGTGCGCGAGCGTTGTGTATCTCAGGGCACGGTGCGTATCTCTTTATTTTCCACCCCTTTTGCGTGTTTGTTTTCCTTCCCTTTTGCTACCAGTGTTTAATTTTAGTGAAAATTCACAACCACCGTGATTCAAGGGTTTAATTTCTATGCCAGCTTTCGGCGCAAATATGTTAAACTTTGCGTAAGTTTAATGCATTTTGATGCCTTAAAAACATTTAGCTTGACTCGACTAAAGCAAAAAAAAACGGTAAATCGTGGCCACTTGTTCGCTTGCATTAAATAAATGCCCAAGCATATTTTATTCGCGTGTAATGAGGACATGCAACGAGTGCAACAAAGTCCACGAAGACAAAAGTGGGACATTGGCAAAAAAAAACGAGTGAAATGCAACGGTGTAGTGTTTGTTTCGGGTCGGTTTAGAAGAGATGAACTGCGAGATCTTCGCATCCAATGCGCAACGAGCGCGTAACGATCGTCCAGTTTGCATCGGAAAGCAGAAGCTTAAGCCGGATGCGCATGGTGGACCGAAGGGGTGGTTCACATTTGCTGCACTTTTCATTACGCCGGCCGGTGCACGTTAGCTATATTGCATTGGCAAAATATTTGCACGAACTCAACACACACGGTGAGTCATCGCCATTGCGGAGGGTAAATATACGTCGTCAGTTAAACACCCGGTAAGTTGCCGGTTACGGCAATTTAAATCATTCACTTCGCCATTATGGATGGGTGCCCTTCAACGGAGCTATAAAGCGGGAACACTCGCAACGGTACACAAAAATATCCAAACAGTGGCGCGTGTATTGGCAGCGAGCCGATTTATAGTGTCTTGTTGGGTGCTAGCGCTTAATGCTAGCCGAGTTGTTGAGCAATTTTACACTGTCAGCTAGTGACCGGGAGGTGATCGCAGATGCATTTGCCAATGTTTGACTTTTGTAACCTGTCAGAAGGAGGGGCGAATGTTGAAGATGGATGTGTTAAAAACGGTTGCCCCAGAAGCGTATACCTAGGCACCGCTTGACAGTAACTTCAGTCTTTTACATGAGTGTCTCCATTACCTTCGACGACCTTCCATAATACAACCAATATAGACTAGGAAACTCCCTTCTACGAAGAAGGTCAACCTGAATGCGATCGCACCGATCGCCATAAACGGCTCAAAAAGGCCACAAACGTCACCTAAGACGTCGGAGAAGGTGATGGTGATCGTGTCACGCTGCTCGTGTCGGCAATTGAGCTCAAGATCGTAGAAGTGTGGCGCCCAGAATATGTCCCACAGCACTGCAGAAGCTGCTGCTGTTGGTTTTTAACACTGCAAGTACCACGGAGACATTGTATGTATCTCGGCATCGTTCGCATCTGTGGCAGTGGGAACTGGTCCACCTTAAACCATCAGCCCTGATCTTTGCAGGCTCGTAGCCATCATGTGTTAGCTGATATGTTAACCAGCTGTCCCTTGTGTCGAGCTGTGTGCGGCAACCGGAACAGGTTCCATGATTATTTCCCACCGCTTCGCCGCTTCAGTTTCCGCTCACTTACCCGTTCTGTTGCGTCAGTGAGAATGGCACATCGATGCTGTTTGATTGTCGTCGACGATCGCCGGCCATATCCGCCAGCCGGGCAAAGTCCGTATCTTTCTCCTGGACGGCCAGTCGCTGGGAGCGGCGCGACTCCAGCAGTCGTATCTCTTCCAAGCGCTTGGTCAGCTCGATCGGAGCCTGTGGAGAATGGGAAAGGAGAAAAACAAAAGGTAAAGCATATATCGTAATGACAAAGTTTTGGTGTTTCTAAAATGTTTTTTTTTTTTTTAAATCAGACGAAAATATTATTACAAATTGAATGTACGAATCCACTTAAACCCGCACGATAATCATTCGCAACCATCGAGCTATAATTTAGCTACAATTTTATGGCTCTACTCGTCTGGACCGAACATGTTTACTACTTGAACGCTTCCCACAGCGGCCAGCATTTGCAATGTATCCAATGTCGTAGGAAATATCCGCCATTTCGTTGGGAGAATAAAGGTCACCACCGCTGGCTGTGTCGGCACGCTGATGTAATTCCCGGTTGTCGGGGTTTTGGACGTATTCGTGCATCGTTCGTCTGGCCGGTCTGTGTCAGACGTGAAATTTCGACAGACGACGCCGTGTCATATTTGTGTCCAGTTCCCGAGGCAATGTACGACATTCAAAATATCACCCTCGCCACGGTTAGCGAATTCGCGTGTTCGAAATGCATCGTACGGTGTTATTTTGTTCCGGCAGTTTGTGCCCCGAATCATGGCAATCGCGAAAATCACAATAATGACTGGTGGCATAGCAACAACATAATTCGCGTCTGTACCAGTACAGCTGATACGCCGGGGGGATGTGTGCTACTGTTGCATTTTTACAAACCACAGCACTTCGATTTTGGATCACGCAATGGAAATAAAACCCAGAAAGAAACACTGCACAATGCAGTAATTACCACTCTGACATCTCAAGATCACAATACAGGGCACACCGCAGTGAGTGGCGAAAAAGATCGAAAACTCTCCGAACATCGATTCGACCGATGTCAGCGAGCCAGTGCCAGAAAGTGAAATCGAGCAAATGGGAAATCGAAAACGAACACAGGGAGCGGATGCGGAAAATTACGCAAAATCTTCAGGTTCAGGTCGCGCACCAGTAACACCTGGTGGCTCGCACAGCTCACTCACGGTGCACATGCTGAGATGCACAGAAGGGAACCAACCCCCCTCCACGAATAGTGCGACGTAAGAGACTTTCATTTCTTACCCATTAAATTGTGAGATCCGTTGGAGTTTTCATTTTCAATACCAACCCCCTGGCCATTTTCCATTTCACCTTCCTGCGTTTCATCACGTTTTGTGTGTTTTAGGTTTTATTTCGTTGTTTGAGCAGCAATTCATCATCGCCTTTATCGCCGGACTCCGGACGCTGTCAGCAAAAATGCCAACCACTGCGCGTGTGCGTGTTGCGCATCGGAGCAGTTGGGGCTGTTTATCCCGTACCACATCTTCCGTTCGCGCCTGTCCCGATTTCTATTGCCACGATTTCACGACACCTGTTGGCCGATCGCAACAACGACGCGATCTTCAACAGCTGATTGATGGTACGTGTACGCGTCCAGCACGGTTGCATACCGTGACACGCGCGGTGGTGCTGTATTTGTTAATGTCAAAACTGTTTTGCTGCCAGGTGGGTGGGCGCGGGTGCGACGTGGGGTGTGGGTGGCGCGTTATCCGACCGCTTTCTGCATCGCTGATCGTACGAAATGTTTCGTAAGACCCCGTACACCGACAAGAGAAAGGCACGGCACACACGGCAGCACAGAGATCGGACAGATCGTGATGGTCCTCGGTTTGGTATCGCACGGCAAGACAGAGTGCAGAGCGATGCAAACCTTAAATAGTTATGGTGCATTTTACTCGCTAACTGGACTGACTGTGAATCCATGCAGCGTAGAATTGGTGCAGTACTTGGCGATTACATTTTATTTCCAGGTGTTGCACCGCATGGGGCGGATATAGCGGCAAACCGGTCCACCTTGATCCCGCTACCGCTGATCGCATGGTTTGAAGTGTGCTATTGGCTTCACTTTCACTGCAGCGAATGAAGCGAGATGTTCCAAAAAAAAAAACAACGCCAACTAACCGCGATGAAGCAAAAGGTATGAGATGGAACGAGTGAAACAGTTGGAAACCGGTGCTCAGGAAATGGAAAGTAAAACTGCGTATGACACAATCAACCAAAAGAAAAAAGTTAGGGTATTTTCAGGTGATTACCATGGGAACAACGGCGAGTTTCACTCATTTCCGGATGCATCGATGTCATTGCTGTATAAATAAAGGTTAATCTGTTTGAGGCTGACTCGTTCACAATATTCGTGCGCGAGATACACTTTGAATGACAATTGCCCCGAAGCACATCAAGATTTCTAATAATTCTTTTTTTTATGAGTCTCTGAACGTTTATATACCTTCATGCCCTTCGTTTTGTACATTCGAAATGAATCCCAAAATTGTTTTCCACTTGGCAAGAGATTGTCGGTTGGCTTGGTTTTGGTTGAAACCTTTCTGTTACTTCATCGCACGGAAGTGTCTTAAAATATATCAGCTATGCCATAATATTCACGATCGGCAAGAAAGGTTTCAACGTGTCGAATATATCACTAGTTGACCATATGAATGCCAGATTTCGTACAGAGTTCATAGGAGCATGCGTGATGATGATTCAAAAGTATCATTAAGAATGCTTACTTCTTATTGGTTGATAACATCACCACTTACTGCGAACAAAAATCACTGATTAAAAGCATTTCAAGCAGAAGAAGTAAATCAACCATGGACACAAGTCCACCACTAATGTTCGACAGCACTAAAATAAAATAAAAGCGGCAGAACTTTAACACCTTAAGGTGCGCATATTTAAAACCACTCAAAGGGAAATGGAAAACGAAACAAAAACACAACCCATCCGTCAATTGATGCTTGTCGCGAACGAATGACTGCCGGGGCCATAAATCGCCCGAGATGTCACTGCGTATGGCCAAATCTGCTTTTGCTTTATGTCGCGGTTTTAATTTCATGTAAGCCGCTTGCTACTTAGCCGATCAATTAAGGAACGAAGGCAAGCCTTTTCCTTTTTCATGCTGAGGGGTGCATATAAATTCGTTGGTGGTCAGCTGATGGAAGTGACTTGTTGGGCAGTGCGAGCAGTGTGCCCAACGAGGCGGATGATGAGCAGCCGAAGCACGTTGGTGAAGGGATTTAATTGTCCAACCGGGCCGGCGTCTTCTTTGTTGATTTTTTGTTAGGGTACGATTACGCATTTGATGATCGGTTTAATCATCATTTCGAATGGCAAATGGCAACGTTTTAATTGAAAAGGTAGAAAATGGTTGTAGGGTCATTTTGAAAGTTTTTCAGCTTTACGATCAGTCCCCAGCCAAGACTCCATTTTGATACTTTATCAGTTCTCGGTGGGATGCAATATTAGCCAAAAGGGAAACAAATTAAAAAGCTTGTAAACGAACATTTTCTTGCACACTATGTGTAGAATGCAACAATTAACAAACTTGTCTTTTTATTCAAGAATTTTGTTTTCATTTGATTTACAATGCCCAACATCGAATTGTTGATGGCTGTCATTCAGCAGAAGAAGCCGGCCGGCCGGTTGGGAAACTATTTTTAATCATTTTGCCTGTAGAGGTGGCTGTACCACATCACTCAGTTTATTAGCGGGTGACGTCGCTCGTCGCATGAAATACGATCACACATACGCAAACCGTTGCATTTGCATCGTAAACTGCAAGCCACAAACACATCCACTAGCGCGCACGAACAGGGCATGAATTCTGGCTCAAGGTACGAAAGACACTTGAGGCAAACGTTCCTCACCGGTGGACAGATGTGGTTGTCGAGTGTATTTGTTGGAAGGCAGGTTGTTGTGAACCTCTTGCCACCGAATCTGTTGCCCTGTTTCGATCGGTCCACCGCAATTCGGGGCGGACCGAGTGGTCGTCGGTTTTTTTTGCTTTGTCCTGACTGACCGAACACGGCGTTTGGCGTTCATGTATTATTTTAAAAATAGTTCAAATCCGGGCCGCACGGTCCAACCACGGTTGCGAGTGCAGTGCCGGCCGGCTGCAAGCGAAAAACTGCAGCTGAAAGAGCGACACACAACGTTCGCAGAACATTCCACTCGCTTGACCCAGTGGGCGAAACCGTACTCCAACGGTTCGGAATTAAGGCACAAATCAAGCTTGATTCTGTTAGAAATGCTGGCAATGGGTGTGGTTTAGAACCGGATGAGAGCGCACAGCACTGTGAATGATGCCGTGCTGTCTAATGCAGCTGTAGATCGTTACCTGCTTTGGTTTTGCAGTAGTGATCATTTTCGTGAATATCACATTTACGGCACGATTGTGCAACAACGTAATGTGTTACTGTCACCGAATACGTTGCACATTCGAATATTTTTATAAAAATAAATGTAAAGTGTTCTGCAGCCTGCCCCCCATTCGGTGGTGATCCACGCCGATCGCATACACCAGAGTTTCCCAGGTCCACGGGCCGGCATTTCTGTTTGGTCGGTGACTCACACGGCTTACAAATGAGGCCAACCATGAGGAAAAGTAGTGGGGGAGGCCGGTCTGCAGGCAAATTAATGGCAAACAAGCCGCGCACTAGATTCCGATTGCGAACGGTCTATAAGGCATAAAGGCAAAATTCAATAAAACCATGAACATGGGTAATTCTACGTAGAACAAATTCTTCAACTTAATTGACAGTAAGCTCAGTGCAACAATTCATTTAATCGCGTCGGACAAAATCATACTTTCGCAATCATGAACCAGCATCCACAGCGCAGCAGGAACCCCAATACCTTCCCTCCGAAGCCTCTGACCGCACTAGAGGTCAAAGCGTTACCACTTTACCCCGGGAACGGGAAGCGGACAGATTAGATGATTATGATTTATGAGCATGGCAGGGCGCTGTTTGCCACTCGGGCTGTGCCCCCAACCCGGCCGAAGTGTGCAAGGCTTATTTCCTTTCTAAATTGCAGGCCAGTTTGATGCAGAAGGAAAAACGAAAACACAAATATAAGGGCCACGCGCAAAAAAAAAAAACAAACCAACGATCAGATTTATATCCAACGTGCAAAACCGGACGGCGGCATTCAACAACTTTGTTGCTGAGTTACTGCTCTCAACTGCAGCGAATTCCGCCTTGTGGCAGTATTCACCGGAACACAAATAGACGACTAAAGCAAAATGGAATATGCAGTTTTTTTAGGGGGAGAGGGCGACTGTATGTGCGTTTTGCTTGCCTGGCAACACTGCCAAACTGCGGGGCCTACGATTTGGACGAAGGTAAGAATAAATTTCAATCGATTTGACGGTTGAATGCGAACCATAGCGCGCCGAACAAGAACGGAGGCAAATGGCGAAGTAACGCCGGTACGCGGTGATCGAAATCGAACGTGCGGTCAATAGCTGGCAAAAGTAAAAGTTGTCCTTTTCAACCTTTCGTGCCACCGCCCAGTGTTGCCTTCATGGAAACGGAAAGTCTTAACGTCGGATAGTTGGGTCAGCACGAAGGTGGGCGCAAGATCAGTCAAGCCTCAGTCTGGGGTGAGTTTGATCATCGAACGCTTTTCCTTTCAGCAAGAATTACTTGCCTTCGGTCTATATTCCCTCAGTAGATTAATGTCCACAAGGTCCAAATGAAACAAATTCCCATCTACTACATCTCCGAACTCCGTCTTGTCTTGCGCTTTTATCGCACATATTCACGCCATATCATTTTCCCATTCGTAAGTTTACTTTTCATTGTACACCGGGCTTGGTGAGGTGTTGTTGAAACTGGCCATAGCAAAACCTGAGACACACACTGCGAGCGATAGCATTTGCAATCGCATGAGTTGTCCCATCCATCGACGCCACCGGCCGAGGGGAATGGGGCATTTCGGTGGAGGATTTTGTTTGTTCTGCTTCCCGTTTTATTCCCGCGTCGCACAGGAACTTGAGCATTAATCATATGTTCCAAAGTGCATAATAAACAATGAGTAGCATCCATTCATATCAAGCGTTGCGGCGCTGCCGCTGCCTCGCTGCCGGACGCATGTGCTTGGAATGCTGTGGAAATCTTCCGTGTGCTACAAGTTGTAGCTCACTGGCACGCTTTTGTCTTCGGTTGTACTGCAGCATGTCGCTTACAGGACACCTTCGCTACAGTGACTGGTGTTTGGGTCTCTCTGGACAAAAGGCAACCACTTTCCATTCTGTCTAAATACACCTCGTTGAAAGCTGGCTTGCCTTTCCACGGGTGGTGGTACTGTTGGACAGGGAATGGGTCGTTCTAGCAGGGCATGTCAGCTTAGTTCACCAGCACGGGAACTCGGCTCGCCTCCTTCATACCCAACAGCAGGAGAATGAGAAAGAGAGCGAGCGAAATAGAAGTATTTGAAAAATCCGGAAGGCAAAGATAAAGTGAATAGCGTGCAATTACATCTGCCTGCATTTGAATGAGGCCACCCTCACTACCGGACTCGAATGTGCATTCGTTTTACATGGACATGGTTTAGGGAGGGCAAACGAATCAAAACAGGTGAAGGCAATGCTAGGAGAAGGGAGATACGCGGTAGCTTTAAATTTTTCCCTCCCTCTGCAAAGCATTTTTCAATATTTTCAAGACTTTTTCAGCAATCGTGGTGGTTTGAATGCGATTGGACGAGGGTTCCGCCACGCGGTCGAACATTTCATCAGCCAAATTCGACACCGTAGAAGGAGAAAGTGCGTAATCGATAAGTGGTGGAAAGAATCCACCATTACACTCGGACAGCACCCTCCATATCAAACCACTGCAGGCACAACAGTTGCCATTGACCCAACATTGCACTGCGGAAGCGATGCGCTCAGATGGGTGAGATATGGTAGTCAGAGAGCCCGATACCGGAAGTGTGGGCGTCGGCAGTAACGAGAGCCCCGATGCACGAGCGCCCAAGAGCGGGAAAAGAAAACGTTTCCGTGTGTTTGCACTCGAATAGTTTTGCACCACTTCCGCCCGTTAAACGTTTTGTGGCAAACGTTCGAAAATCGGAACGGATGTAAGTCGACATCTTTGGATATTCGTATGTAGCTTTGCTCTAGGAACCAGTTTCTTGAGATGGCGTTCCTGAGATATATTGATACGTCGTTGTAGTGGATCGTTGAATATTCCAACCAAATGTAATCTGTTGCAAGGTTTCGGCTTAGGTTATGAAGAATTCCATTTCCTTAACTTTTTGATCTCTTATATTTAGACTCAGTACTTGGAGAATTCCTGCTTTATTGGGAGTATAGCAGAGTCTGAATACTGTGCTAACGTACTAATGTAGATATCCTTTAAGCTGCATTAAAACTTTCTTTTACTTTTACCCAATATCCCTCAGTCTTCAAAATATCGACATGGCTCTGGATGAGAACAGAAAAGTATTGAACAGCACTTGCCAAAATTTCGCAACAACAAAAGAATTAAATGGCAGCCGAAAATTGAGCGTATTGCACGTTGTCCCACTTGAGGAAAAGTGCAACGCAGCTACCCCGAAACGGAAGCACACGTACGCGACGTACGGTGTCTGAACTTGTACACCTTTCGCTGTGTCTCGCCAAAGTGGGTGCTAAAAAGGGTACACTTATCCTCCGCAGCTCGCGAATGTAATGCTCAAGGATGTACAAAATTTTTGAGCTCAAGACCGGCCACTTGAGGGCGCAACCACACTTGAGAACGTTCGCTACAAAATGGGGATTTTTGGATTTTTTTTATACAGTCGTCACCCAATAGAAAACTGTCCGCGTGCGCTATTATCGGGCGAAAAAAAAATCAAAATTCACCATTTATCGGGTGTTAATTGGGGTGTGGTATTCTGTCGGTTTGAGTGCTGGCAATTAAATTTGCATCCATACATGGTACACTTTTGGAGGTTCGGTAAGATAGGGTATCAAAAAAAAAGGAGAATACGTACATATTCGCTGTATTTGAGCGAGCACTTCAAATTGGGATACTTTACCGCCACATCGAGCATCTCACACAAAACGCCTTCGAGCACATGTCAATTGGACCTTTGTTGACGGAAAGATTCGTGAGTTCTCTTTCGGGGTGGAAACTGGTGCGCTTAATCTTTCAAACCATGCCGTACACCAAAGGAAGCACAACTCAAAGGAATGGAATAATGGCGAAGAAGTGTTTGGCTTTGGGTTGATTCACATTTTTTTTTTTTTGGTCGGCTAGCCGTACTGCACTCGAAGCGAAACAAGATAGAGAGTACGTTACGTTGATTAGTACGGCTCGGTGTGATTTTTGTTGTAGTTGTTGTGTGTCTTATTTCGCTTGCCGGTTTTTTTGTTGTTGTTGTTCGGGCGCATTTTTCAATCCCCTCAAGGGAGTAGGCAGCGCGCACGGGCGAGATTGGTCCGAAAGTAAAATAATAAAACACTAAGAACACACACTCGCGGACCCTGGGCCCTAGCGTCTGGTGCAACACTTCCGCCGGGCTTCAAGCCGGCTTACGCTAAACAATGGAAGAGGCAAAATATCACGCTCGACGGTAGATAAATGCACGCACAGAGCATGAATGGCAAAGGGCGCACAAGTCCTTGCTTTCTGGTGTAACCGGCCACCGTCTATAGGATGACATGCAATTCAGTCAGTCTAGGCGGCCTTCTTGAAAATCCTGGCAATACTAAAGAAACGCCGCAACACAAGAAGCTGCAGGATAAGAGGCCTATACACCGAAAAAAAAAGCGAGACGGCTAAACTAAGCCGGCAATGGAGATACTTGCGATGAACGGGAAATACTTTGCCTCAACCGCCGGGGCTACCGTGTGTCCGTATCATTGCGAAAGCTAACAATGTGCCCGGGAACCCATGGGCAAGTGAAGTGAGCAAAGGCGCGTTGAGAGTGGGCCCCATCATTAGACGAGCCGGAACGCTCGTCTTTCCATCTCTACCACCCCTCCTCCCCCCCCCCCCCCTCCCCTTCCGAAATGCCGACAGCGAAAGTTAATGGGGTATGTAGTAGACCGGGTCCAGCGGGTCGGGAGATTTTACAATTTTGGATCTTTGGTCTCCGTCCTTTACACAATTCGCACACACCGCTGGCCACACGGAACGGGACGGAAGGTGGCAATATACCATAGGAACCCGCTTCAGCTGGCAACCGGCTGGAAAGGATGACACATTAGCAATGTCGCCCGGTGCGGTACCGGCCTGCGGACGAACGCAGTGAAGGTCGCCCGTAATAATCGTCAACACTGGCCGTACAACCGGCGCGTTGCGGAGGTGTTGCGTCGACGTAGACAAATTAGAAAACCCTGCCTGCCACCATCGAACTCACCGCTTCCTCCTCTCCCCCCCCCCCTTCTCTTCCTCCTCCTTCCTGGTGAAGGGTACTTAGCTGAACATGATGCCGGGTGTTTACGATCATTAGCGTGCATTTAAGAAATGAGTCTGCAATGTCGCCCGGTTGGGTTTCGGGGATGGGCATGCGTGATAGTGGGCCAACAATATAAAAAAAAGAAGGAGGTAGGTAGTACGGCGACTGCTGTGGAGGTTCATTAGGAAATTTACGCGACGGTATGAGTATTTGCTTCAGCATTTGTGCATGTCGGCTGAAGGTAGCGTTTGAGTTTTGTAACGTACGGGTAAAATTCTCATTTTTTTGAATGTTAGGATCAAAATCAAAAGAAAGCCCCCTGGTGTTGAAAATAATGAGCAAAGGAAGTCTACACGCATGGGTGCTTTAGGAGTTTACCTAAAATTCTGATCACGTATGTGCTTAGTTCACCAAAAAAAAGGTAAACATCATAAACCTACAAAGAGATGCATCACGAGAAAGTCAATATTGTGCATAATGCACTACAAAGGATTTCCGCTTTGCGTTGCCTAAATTATACTCCAGGCCTCTGCCGTTTAATGGTGTATCCAAAGACCAGTTTCCTAAATTAATAGTTTCCGAGCTGTTTGTCGCAGACAACCAACGGCAACTGAGGTTTAATTCAGCCCGCCTGTCAGCGATACGCACAATGACATTTGCACTTCATAAGCGTTCATTAGGCGCCTTTATTTAAGCAGTTAGCCTTGTAGCTTTAATTGGCGCTTTATCATGCTTCTAACCACAAAATAACCCCGCTTGTGCGGATAAACACATGTAATTGCCAACCAGCAGCGCCATGATGCATGGTGGGTGGGAGGGGAGACTAGAATTCAATTTGGTGACATTACATCAGCGGGTACCCTACCATTACTTATGCCGGAGAAACCATCATAAACCGAACGTACACACTGCACACAAAGGCTGTTCTTGCTGTGTTAAGGTTTTTGTTTGCAGAGGAACTTTTTTAGGATCACACAGTTTTCCATTGCCAGCGTTGCAATTGCACAGCGAAAATCAAGCACCATGCAGCACGGGAAGTGTACCACCGCAACAGGTAGAGAATGGCGTGTATACTGCGCGTGTGTTGTGTTTGTGTGTCTATTCGCGATCGATGCAGTCGTTGCGTCGCAATATCACGTCCGCAGTCAGCTACTAGAGAAGAAGGTTACTTCTCTATCCCCGCACACTACCCCGCCTCCTTCACGCTGCATCACCACCATCCAAACTGCACCTTCAACACGCTGCAATGGGTGTGTGTGTATGTACAAATGTTGCAATGTGATAGTGTTGTGCGTGCCGGTTAGTGCGAATGCCGCCGTTCACTTGCGCCATTTTGTGTGCGCGAAGGATTGCGCGGAAAACGGACCCATTGTGAGTGTTTCTTTTTTCTTTGCGAAGGGAAAGGGTGCAAAACGGTGGGGTGTATGGGAGGTCGGAGCGGAGAAGAGGGAGGAGGATGCGGAGGGGCAATATAATTAGCTTTGCCCTCTGCCGTGCGCGAAGGAAGGAGAAGGCAACAGTAAAGACTCTGAACCGGTTTGTTTTGTACCATTTCGTGCTGGTTGCTGCAGTTTGCAGGTTCGCCGCGTTGCACATCAAAAGCCGGCACCTTCACAATCGAGTCGCGCGCGCACACACTAACAAAACCAGCTCATGGGGAGACACAAACGGCCAAAACGGCTGTTCGATTTTCCCGCGCGGCTAGGCTGTGGTCGGTGTGGTGGGGTGGCGGGGAAGGGATCGCGAATGGCCGCGGGCGCAACCGCGCAAGGTGATACTGCAATTGGCAACGGTGATGACGATGATGGCGTTTGGACTATGGGGTTTGCAACTAGATCCAAGAGACCTTCACGTCTGTATCTGACTCCTCCACCCTGTTATTTCTCTCTCTCTCTTACACACTCTCTCTATCTCGTTTCTATCAAACGAGCAGCAGTGATATGTGTACTAGTACGCTTGATCGAACCCCACCAAAGCTCCGATCGGATGCATCGCTAGTAACGCCCTTCCCTGCACAACGGCAACCACGAAAGAGACCGACTGGCGGCAGTTGCTATATTTTTCACTCCTCGCTATTTTTTCTTACCACTCACAAACCTCCCACCCCTCCTCCTCCCCTCCCACCCCCTCGAGATCTACTAATCATAAATGCGATCAACGATGTTTGGCCCCGTACCGTACAGTACCGATCGCCGGCAATGCGGCACCCGGATGCCATTTTAGTGCTTGGCAGGGCCGGCCGGTCTATGTGCATCGTTTCGGCCGGAGTGCTTTGTCGGTTGTGTGCTGGAGGCCAAACATCGCACCAAAAGGGCATCGCGATGACGGCAATCCCTTTCGCTATGCTGGCATTTGGCGGGGAGGGATAAAATGGCGAGTGAAGAGAGGGGTGGGGGGGGGGGGGGGGTATATAGAGGGTGGGTACGGAACGCCAAAGGGTTGTACACTAGACAGATATGCTTCATGATTGCATCACGCTCGATCGGTGCAGCGTCGATGGAGCGAACGAAGGTGTCTCTTCCACCGTTCGCTTATTGCACATAACGGGTCGGGGTGGGGTGGGAGGTGAGGACGTGGAAGGGAATGGGGGCCGAGGGTTATGATGCCGGGCGATGGGAAAAATCGTACCGAATCCGGCGTTTTAGATCGGATCGTTCGACTTTTCGGATCGCGTCTAAGCGCGTAAGGGTGTGTTGCGGCTGCTCGATCATTATATAAAGCGTATCGCATGCCTGATCATCCTTGAGCAACTGATCGATCGATTCCGTTCCAAGGCAATCGTGAAAACAAACTGCATCAAATGCCTTCCTTCTTGGCTGTTCACTTCCCTTAGTCACAATGCACATCGAATTTACATACAGACACCCGTACGCGTTTGCATACGCCGCTGGTGGTTTGTGGTGTTGGAGCGCAGCTAATGGCCGGTTCGGTTGGCCGATCGACGGTTATGAAAGCGAGCATCCATTTTTCGCCTTCGCCTCGTTTTCACTTGGAAGCGGCAGAATCAGTGCGGCTACTAGGCAAGCCATCTTTAAAAAAAAATAGATTTACATTCCACCATTGGCTGTTTTTAACGCAAACACGCGCACGTTCCTGATTTTTGCCAAGAAAAGCTGATTTGTGTAGCTGAGTAAAAAGTAAAACAACGAGGGAGAAACTATTTTACATAATCCATTCAGTCACAAGGATTTCGTACCACGAACTTCATGCAAAACGAAAGGCTGGACATTGCAGAAAGTACTACTTGCGTCAACCGGGACATTTGAGTTGGTTGACTGTATCAAGAATTTCGCTTTAAATAATAACCCTCCTCTAACACATTGAAACTTTTGTAAAGACGATCATTTGCTTCCTTTGTGGGTGCCGGTTTACCTGGTGAGTCACTTAGATAGCTATGACTACGCAGCGGGAACCTCCACCGGGCCGATGATGCGTCAACTCGGGTGCGCAAACGTCATCGGTTTTACGCTTCACTGTGTCTTTCTGTGGCTTCGCAATAAAAGTGTGACCAGGCCCCGAAATGTTCCGTTAGACATTTCGTCATTTTCGCGTAGCGTTAGGATCAGGTTCGTCGCGTGAAGAATCGGGAGAATTGGTTCAATGTGTAGATTGGTTCAAAAATAGGGGTTGATTGGGATATTGCAAACCGGTTGTCTTCCCCGAGAGACTTCACTTCGTTCTGGATGGATGCGTTGGGTGCTTACTAAGTTGTAGGAGCTCATGGGGCTCATGGAGTCAATTTCAAGAACCTCTTCCCAAATCGCACTCAGCAATAGCCAGAGCAGCTGTAGCCTATTCGCTATCACTCCAACAGCTATACGATATAAGGGCTGTAGGTTCACAACGCAGGTCAGTTGATCGTCCAACGCTAGTCGTCTAAACCCGTAACCCCTGAAGGTGGCTATGCATCCTCATTATTTAAATCCCCATCAACTGTTACACACGATTCCGAGTGGTTTAGTAGCAGCGAAGAAAGAAACTAATATGCACGACTGTGAGAAACGAAATAGCCCGCGAAGGGATCGAACAAACACTCGCATACACACACACATTCAACTTCAGCCCTCTATCTCGTGGCAGGCTTGCACGTGTTCGAATGGCTGCGTGTTTGTGGTGGCGTGATTAGAATAAATTAGCTCGCCAGTCACGCAGCAAATGGACGGAACAGAGAGAGAGAGAGAGACCGTGCGCTAGTGCAGATCACTCGCTGCCACGGAAAGGGCTTTTTTTTTGGTACAGCAACAATAAAAAGTCGACGAAAGCCACCGCGAGCAAAACAGGGATAGCAATAGGATGCATACAGTTAGAAAACTAACGAAGGAGAATAGTGAAAGAAAACAGGCGCGATGTAAAAAAGTGCCAGCCGGAAAACGATAATCGTGATGATGCGTCGAATCGTCGAAACGCAACACATGAACAGGGCGGAAAGCATCGTTCCCCCACCCCACTTCTCCACCCAAAACAAAAAAAAAACTTCCATTTACATAGACCCTCCGGTAGCCAAATGGACGATTCGCCGATGTTGTGGCCTGAACTATTAGCCGCACGAACGGTAAACGGCTGTTGTCTGAGAAAGGAATGAGGAAGCCGCCCCGGCTAAAGGCAAAACGAGGTTACGATGCACAATCGAAGCCACCACTGAACCGTATCGTTGCGAAGCTATCACGCACACCGCGCACAAAATGACGATTGTTCCACACGTCCATATCTCGTCACTATCTCTCCAGCGAGCGATGTGCATGTGTGTCTTCATGCCCCGTTTTTGCCGTCGGTTTTGTAGTAGGTAAAACTGTTTTTACTGTTTACACGGCTTCTATTCGGCTTTGTCAAATCGGTTCTGCCCGTTAGCGGTTTCTGGCATTGTGACGGCTGCCCGGACGCTTTACGCATTCCAGTGACAAGCTCCCAGTTGTGTTTTTTTTTATGGTGAGACCCGGGACTTCTAACATTAACCGTGCCTAATTCGTGACAACAGCCGTGTCGACAACAAAACCCCTTTTGCTATCTTGATCGAAACGGCCGGCTCGATTGAATTGATTGGAGAAAGATCCGAAAGGCGTAGTGAATATTATTAGCAAGTGGTAGTGTATTCCTCTCGACCAACAATAATCAACTGTCAGAGGATATTTATAGGCAAAATGGCCAAAAAAACAATTAAATTTCACATGTTGTCAGACAAGCCTTTAATTGCCTATGAGTAACTTAAAGCTATTTATGTTGCTGAATCATATCCACAAGCTACGCTGGGAACACACTGGGTACTTCGGTACGAATCGTGGGACACAAAGCTCATCAGATCAGTCAAGAATTCATCGGGAATTGGGAAGAAGTTTGGCTGATCTATCACACCGAAGTGCTTGACCTCCAAACCACTCCCGTCCAAATGCAGAAGCACTGCGAGAAATCAATCATCCGACAGTGTCATACCGTAGAATGTTGGCGATGGAGTAGGACGTAAAACACTGCTCAGTCTCACCCTCCTACCCAAAACCCACCCTTTCGGGGGGGACTAGAACTCGGGAAGTCTTCCACAGCTCGCCTGTCACGCAAGTGGTTGCGCAAGTAGTTGCGTCCCACCGTCCCCGTGCCGCGTTCGCATTTCAGCCGAGATATATCGTTCACGTGGAACGCGCTCTACAGACAGTGACAGTATGGCTGCTGTTCGGGGTTTCGCACCGCGAGCGGAAATCGTGGCAGACTTGGTGGCAACCGTTCTCGCGTACCTCGTAGATACCGCTGGAACGTATCGGACCGGTGTGTGCGGGATGACGCGCTTGTTTGAGAACGAACTGTACGATGTTTATCTAACGGTTCGGGAAGTGTTTGAAAGTTTGATCGATTGCGCATACGCGTATGGCCGGCGTGTTCAGCAACGCGGTTAAACGATTTATTACTTTATTCTTGGGGAAACCATTATGAGACTACATCTCGCCAAAAACTTTGGGGTGGAGCTGTACGGGGGGGGACATCGCGTAGACGCATTAGATCTTTATTGTCACAATGTTGGTAGTTGGTGTTCGAATTCTCGGCTGAGTACGCGCTACGCCTGTTGCGACAGCGGTTTAGGGATTGGGCAAACCATGACCCTTGGTACAGAATGGTGACGCCACCGGGATCTTGGAGCAGAAACTCATCACTACATGCGTACCGATCACTCTGTCACGGATGCTTGGCACACATGTTGCACCGTCGCACATGTGTCGGCAATAGATTGTCAGAACATCGATCAACCAGTTGCGAGCTGTATCGCAAATCTAGCCTAGCATAGCAGCAAGCAACTACCCAACCACTCACTCCAAAAAGGCAGGCTAAATGTCAACCCAATTCTCACATAAACGATCACCCTTTTTCGGTTGGGCGAAGGCAGCTATCCCTAAATGTTTCCCCGCACACTTCTACGGTACTGGGGCCCGCTAGTTTGTAAAGCCGGTGCTGGGCCGGCTTGAATGAGGTCAAAACGTTCGCGCACAGGGAGTGGCCGGTTCGTGCTAGCACCCGGCACAGAACCGTAACCTGCCCCCGAAACACTTCGGGACCGCTTGCAGTGTGGTGACCACACGGCTCAGCCAAATGCTAAGTAGGTTATAGACGGCCGGCGGTACGTGTTGGTGGTGGATGGTACACGCCAGAGGTCAGAATTAAATGCGCACAGCTGTGCGCCTGCTACCGTGTGCAGTGGTAAGAAATCCGTTCTGGTGCAAAATGAAGAACGCGCACTCCATGGTTTCATCGGTAGTCCGTTTCACTATTTTCGCTCCGATTGCCGTCCCATAGCGTATTGGCTCTGCTAGCCAACTGATGAAAAGTAATATTTGAGGGGGTAGAGCAAAAAAAAAAAAAACGAGCACTTGCTGCATCCGTCCCGAACATTTCCGCCACGCTCCTCGCATCTCTCTGCTGCTGGGTGCTACTGACTTGACCTAAATAGGTGCGGATAGAATTTATTACATTAGATGATCGTGGCTAGCTGCGCTCGCTACACCAGTGGATATAGCATTCACACTGTATACCGATTCATCGGTTGTTATGTTGCGGATGCATGGTCGCATAAACGCGGTGCCCTTTGCATCCGTACACTTCCTCGCGTGTGGTGCGCCATATAGCAAGAGAGATCGCACCCCCAACCCCGTTGGAAGTTAAATGTGAAATGTAGCAGTTTTGATGAAGCTTTCGTCAAGTATGTGTGCTCGTTTCGACATCGATATGCAGAAATATAACAAAAAAAAACACGATCGGATTCCAACACAACTCTACCCCAACAAAGAAGCGCTAAACCTGTGGAGTTGTCAAATCGAGCAGGGTGTGCAAGCTGAACGGTGGAGAACGAGATTTTGCAGCCCACCCGACATGAACCGAAACAGTGCGAACGCGAATGTTCCAGCAACCCTCGGCCACCTTTTCCAGCACATCATCTTCACTGGATGGCGCGATGTTGATGGTGGATCGTGATGATGCTGCAAACAGTTTGAGGCCGTTTGTAATTAACTTTTATTGCTCGATTCAATTGGAATCGAATGGATCGAGTGCTGGGAGTTGGAAATGATGCTGCCACGCGCTGGTTGTGGTTGCCCCATTCGACGGGGTCGGAGATCGTTGCCGAACACCCAGGCCATGCAGACAGAGTGAAGAGAAATGCGATTATTACTTTCAACTCAGCTCAAGAGAGAGAGAAACCGGGCAGACGGCAAATCTTGAATGTTGTGCAGGGTAAGACAGCTTCTTGCCTACAAGGAACGCGAGTTTGTTTGTTTATTGTTGCGTTACCAAGATTTCTTCCTGCTCTTACTGTGCCGTTGATCGAAGTGGTGAGTTTTTTTAACGAACCTTTCTCGCCTATCATTGTCACCGTTGTTGGACGGGACAGGCGCGGGAACCCTTGCCGATGTAGCTGAGCAATAGATGAATGGTGAAGATTTCATTTCTCGTGACCAATTCCAAACAGGCCATTGCTTGCGAACTTAAGGAGTCATTTGTTACCTTACGGTTGATATAAAAGAGCTCACAATAAGTAACATTTTGAACCGGCCCCACACGATCGTTACCGCCAACACATAACGGCAATCTGCCAGTCTGCAATAATACTTTCCAAGTCTTATCCTCTTGCAGGTTGTCGAATCGCGCGAGAAGTACTCGCTTAAAAATGCCACTCATCGCCAATGGAAAGGCACTACATGTCAAGATTTCATAAATACACCACCTGCACCTTCAACACGCCAAGCAGCGTGCCTTTTGCATTCCCTATCCATTGTTCGGGCAACACAAGCTCCGAGCACCAATGACTTTCGATCGCAAGATCGATCGATCTTCAAAGTGCTTCCTGGTTGCACTGCCCAGTATCTTTCTGGTGCGGACATTCAGTGCGAATGGCACGGGAATGACACGGCGCTATTAGACGTGGAATGAAAATGGGACACCACCAGCGTACACTCCGATTTGTGATTAATTAAACCATCATTGATCGGTGACAGGTTTAATTTCCCTGTTGCATTCGGGATTTTTCCAGGGGACTCCAGGGAGACAACGTCCAATGTATCTATGCATCTCAATAAAAAAAACAAGACGTTTTTACAACAACTTTGCCTTCAACTGATTGGAAAGGTAGACCTCGGAATGCTTACGTGATTGTTAATTTGTTCGCTGCCTTCTTGTTTTCTTTGCGCCAACCCCACCAAAGATTACCCAATCAGCTGTTCGCGGTACTTGCGACCGCGGCACGCGCATATTAAATCGTGCTTCTTGCGTAGGAGCGACGTTGCGTAGTGCGTGTCGTGTGATTGAGGTCGCACCAACCGTATCATGGCAAATGGTAGTTCCAACTGGTTCCTGGCCACCGTATTTAGCAGCACTGCCGCTTCCTTCCAATCACCCCCACCGCGTGCACCAGCTAGCCTGGTTTATGTAAAATTCACCTTGAAGCACCTACACCAACAACACATGGTTTCGAATCTTCGAGTGGAAAAATTAATTGCATCCTTACCCACCGGTGTTCTGCCTGTTTGCGATTAACCATCGAAACAACACACCGTCGAATCGTCTAACAAACAGCCCTAACATAGAGACCGGTTGGAAAAGTGACACCGACGCAAAACCGGTTAGTTGTGTGCTTCCAAGGGTGCTAAAAGTACTGGTACCTTTATGATTGGTTCATGTTTGTGTGTCCGTTTTAATGCTTCTATCTTCTGGCACGTGCACAATCTAGTGTTTTGAGAGCAACGGTTTTGCGAAGGTGGACGAAGTTATCCCCCGAAGGGATGGCCCCACCCAGATGCTGGGACCCACGGAAAGAAAGGCCACAGCTGCTGCTGTCCATTGCGTTGCGTTGCGCAAGCCGGGCTCAAGGTTTTTGAAGGTTTGCCAGCGAAAGTAAGCGGAGCGAAATGAGATCAGCTGCGCAGACCGAAGGCTTCACCTCGTTTGCGTATTGGAGCTCGTGGTTGCCGGATCGGCAGGAAATGGCCGCTCGGAGCACGTATTAAAAATATATACGAATATCTAGACCAAGTGGTGAGTGGCGAGTTGAAACATTAAATCTGTTTCCTTGACGCGGTGAGTTTGCGTGGGCCACTAACGATTCGTACCGGTTTTTTTAGTGGAATTGATCGGTTTGACAAGATCACATCTGGTATAAGTATGCGGTGAAGATTTCTTTGTTTGTTCCGGGGGGAAGATATTCAAAGAGCACTTGGGAAGGGGGATTCGTTTTGCATAACCGCACTGCAGGATGGAAGCTGCTGTCGCTCTCACCTACGCCTGCAGTTACCCAAGGTGAATTCTGGGTGGGAAGCTGTTAGACTAGCAGCGTTTCGTCAAGTGTTCACCTTCACAGCAAAGAATGGACCACGCAGCACCGCGTCTGGTCTTGCAGTGGCTCGTACCATCATCACACATCGCACGTGACGGCATGAACGCAAGACCTTGAAAATATACCGTGCCGACAAAAAGGCTGCAGCGTTATCACTCAACTGATTGGGCCAAAAGCGCGGGCGCGTTTGCGTGGCAAACGCCACCTTGAACTCAAAACCATCCCCACCACGCAAACGGGGTGCCCATTCCTTTGGCTGCTGATAAGTAACCCCACCGAACGGATACTGATAAGACGTACCGGCCGGTTAGGCATTACCTGGTGAAAGAGGTTTTGAGCTCAGGGAAAATGATAAACTAACCCGCCCGCGAGTGGGTCAATGCGTGGTGCCGGCTCCACGAACGAGATGAACCGTCCCAGTCTGGACGGCACCATTACCACCGTGCGGATTGGATTCTACCGCAAACATCTGTGTACATAGTGGCAAGATTTTTCGGTCGGTACACGCAGACACGGCAAACGAAGCGAACCGTTCTGCTGTACGATTTACTGTTGACCTTGAATAAAAGATCCAGAATGACTCTCGTTTTCCCAATATCGCTCATTTTGCAACTCGCGCCCCAGCAATGGCGTCACCGTTGGTGTCGATGTCGATCGTGACTAGATCTTGCCATTTGCATGATGTTCCAGTTGTGCAGTTAAAGGTTTTTTTTTTTTATTACCAAAGTGCCATTTCAAAAGGTTGTGCGGAATTGTGCAACGCCTGCACGAATGCAACATTACATTCCTGTCACTTTTCTCACCGACGTTCCGGAGCTGCACTATTCATCGTTTAGCTCATCTCATTTCTTCATCATTTGTGTGTGTGTGTGTGAAACGCAGTGTGTGAAGAATCCCAGCAAAAAAAAGATGTATAAAAATAAAACCTCCATCAAATCAACACCCCAAACGCCCAATCGAAAGTGTGTCACTGCCGTTTGGTAGAGGTCAGCACTCACGCTGATGGCTTTGATGCGTTCTCGTCCACCTCGTGAAGGAGACAGAGGGAGAGTGTGTGTGTGTTGCTTTCATTGGCTTTGGATAGGTCCGAAACATACCTGTGAGGAAGAAAGAAAAAAGAAAAAGAAAACACATTTTAACAAACAGTACGGAAAGCAATTGAAATGAGTCTAGCGCAACAAATGTTTGATAGCTGATTGGCACCGGGGACTCCAGAAGTTTGGTGGAATGCGAAACGGAAGACACGGCAGAAATGGTTACGCGGCCCAACAAAACAGGTCAGCGAGAGGAAAGATAAATGTGTAAGCGAAGACACGGACAGTTCGATACGGCCAAGCAATGAGTGGTACATGTGTGCCAACCGTTGTCAAAAATTGATTACTCGCCCTAGTTGGGCGTCGACGACGACTCCAAAACGGAAAGACACACAAAACAACAAAAACCGGCTTGGCTTAGAATGCATTTGCTGGCCAGACTGTCGTCAAGTCGTCGGTCGCCAAAAATCCACAGCGGCGACAACGACGACATTCCAGCGATCAGAGAGCGGTCGCCGTAAATGATTGCCATAGATATTCATGTTTTCGGAACGTTGCGAGCGGTCAAACCTGCTTGGGTACGAGATGCGGTTGCGGTGAGGAAACGCGAAGATTAAAACGAGCAGGGAGCAAGGAGCTCAGGAGTGCTGGTATGGTTAATTGGACACATGATTTTGGCCCCGAAGGCAATCCGAGTGGCTGCTCGTCGGTAGCCCTCAATGTTGCAATCGGTGGTCGTCGGTGGAGTTGCAGCGGGCAAAACTGCAGTGGCCCAACGTTGCACCACAAGCGTTGCCTTAGCCTAGGCCTAGATAGTTGTGTGTTTCCCCGGTGTTTACCGCTGGCCGAGCGGCGCTCGTAAAGGCCGCAGTCTGAATGGCCACGCGACTGCATACATATTCCGGTACGCGGACCAATGTCGACATGGACCGATCGATGGTACGCGGCTCACCGCCAACAGCTGCTGCAGCCGATCCGTGAAAGCTCGAGCGAAACCGCTCGAAATGGCTAAGTGTGCCAAGGACTTTATGCTGCGCGCTGGTTAGGAATTTGCCGCCTGGCCGTCCCAGCGTTGGAGCGTTAGACTTAGTGGATCTCCGCGTGTGGAAGGGTAACGCAATGTAGCTGCAAAACTTTGGCATAACTATCACTACTCGGTCTCGGTAGCCATGGAGCAGATGCTTAAGATTCTCGACACAAGTTGGACATAGACATTGCAGGTACCTCTTCAAGCAGCGGTGGACAATTGGAGATTCTTAGACGAACCCATGGGGGAACTATTGTCTAAGCTACCCTGGCCATTTTGGTGCTGTTTTAGTGGTGTAATCTCACCTTTGTGGTGAATTTAAATTGTGTCATACTTGACGGAGTCCGTGACCTCATTGTATTTGTAACCAACTATTCGCCGTGAAATGTGTTCGGTGGGTGATTCGAATGGAAATCACGGCGACACGGTACCAGTGAACAGTTTCGGAAGACTCTGACGGTTTCGAACCTGCTGGCTGCATTTTCACACCACCACTCACGGTAACGCTTCTGCACACAATTCAACCAACGCATTTCAGAGTTCCGGAACGAAGCGTCCATCGGTGATCGGTACCACTGTGTGGTTGGATATTAACGCTGACGGTGATGCAACTGCGTAGCAGCAATCCAGCCATGATCCAACCACTCGACCGAACCTGCGCGTTAATGCAAACGCATCAAGGCCTTCCGCGTTTGAGGCGTACCTGCAAACCTCCCTCCCCACCAGAAGCTAATCCACCACCACCAGACTTTGCCGACGAATGGCACAATGAAGACCTGCGGGGCTACAAGACCGCAGAGCGCCTAAGGGGGAGGCGAAGCCAGGGCGCCATTGACACCGATGGCGCAACCGGTGGCCGAATTGCAACGGCGAATGCGGAATTCAACACGAATATTTGGATGCCGCGTTGGCATTCATGGCGAGAAGGCACACCTAGAGACGTCGCTAGCGAATGGTGCCCCACTAGTTCGGCTGGGGTTTGTTTCACAACCAGGCAACAGAAGGTAACACCAGAAACGCGCTCCAAACAAACTTCCTTTTGTGGCTTATTGTGTGCAGAGACTTAAGGCGCTTCACATCCGTATTGAAACGTACCGTCTGAGCGAGAGGGCGCCTGTACAATTGACGCCTGTTTTTTTTTTTGGGAAGGGAGTTCACTCTCAGCCGAGGACAAGGAATGTTGTTTTGGCAATACAGGAGGTGGGTTTTGTATTCAATTTTTTTTTCAGACTAGCAATACCCACCGACTGACGGAAGTAGAGTGTTGCAATGAACCGGCAGTACAGAACTGACATTGAAGTTGGTTTGCGCAAAACGAAGGTAACGAGCGGCTTGCTCAGTGCACACACCTTTGTCGACTGTGCGTCTGTGTGTGCGGGGGTGCGGTTGGATTGTTTGTAGCTGCACCAGGATTAGTCAAACGGTTTGCTTTGCTAAACGGAAGCGAAATCTTCGAAAAGTTCGAATTCTACGCTAGTACGAATACATGTACATCACCGGGAAGCACTGTGCCACTGTGAATTAACAGATGTTCGCTTCCAAACAACCAGCATTACGAACGATCTCCCACCCCTTTAAGCCTGCAAACCGTGCGTCCTCCAAGGTGTCCATGAACCCGCAAATCATCATCCACAAACCCCGGCCGAGTCGTAAACACTATTTATCGGACATTGATTCCACGTTCACGAAGGGCATCACAATAAGCTGGTGAAGATACTACACCCTACAGGTCTAATTTCGGTACACACATGCTTACCAACACGGTGCCAGTGTGTTGGTAAGCTAGCCCGTTGCCAGTGTGCTCAATCGGGGCAGAAGATAGTGACCACGACGCTCGACTTCATACACGGGACACAAACCACACTTGTATGCAGCTTGCCGTGTGTATGTGTGCGCAAGGAAGTCGATAGTGGCTTAGATATCTCGCAACGTAGGCGGCAGTCACATACCGAAAAGACTGGGCCCTACGCGGCTACCACCGTCCTTGAGCGTTCGTTAGCGACTTGCTAGAGCGCTCTTGCGCATTAGAGCAAACCGGTCGCCAGTATGTTACAGCGTGCAGCTCATATGGGTGCCCTTTTTGTGATGAAGGGTTTGTGGTGTTGTTCGACAAAACTACTTTCAAACAACGACCACAAAACCACACCGGGCGGTCGATTCTAGTAGACGCGAGTAAAGCGCTTGCAGTCGGATGAGTGCGATCCGAGCAGGGAAACGCAGCACATTCGCCCGTACGAACGAAAACCCACCAAAGGGTTTGCGAGGGTTACCACTTGTGCGCAGCCGAATGCCGTTGCGCAATCCGTGTGTTTCACGAATCACCGAAAACAGCCGGGGGTTGGCACGGACGGTACGGTTGGTGGATGAGCTGATGTCCACTGGCAACTGGGCAGCCGAGGTCGTCATTTCGACATTCGTTTCATGTGGGATGTGGAGATTTAATTCCTGTCCTGTTGCGATCATTGTACCAACGGAACTCGCTAGCACTTCAACACAAGCCGCTGCCCGGGGAGGGTTTTTCATCTCCACACACAGTTTGGAACTCTAAATCGTCGCGCTTGCCCTAATGTTTCGATCTACGTTGGCAAAGGTCAAACAGAGCATTATGCTGATGGAGAACTGTTGCTATTGCCTGTTGTTTGGTTTCAAGGTATTTTTTCAGTCACTACAGTGGTGGATAGGTTTTTTTTTAGCTGCTGTTTCGGATACGCAAGGCCCATGTTTCTGGATGATCTCAACATTGACCTCACCCCATTGCCGACACGTTCTCCGTTCCACCAGCAGATCACTCCGAAATCGATTGATGAAATCAAAATCAGAGCAAAAAGCCAGCCTTAGTCGTCCTTTCTTTGTCATTCCCGGCACCGCCACACAATCTGCTGGTAGCAAACCGAAAGGGACACATTTGCATTTGCCTCAGTGTTGGTCGGATCGATCTATCGCCATACGGGTTCAGCAAGGTTACCCCACATTAGAAGGGCGTCGTTGCCCATGTGCGTTACGCACGGCGTATGTTAGGAAGTGAGATGAAACAAAAAACAACCACACACATACACAAACCACCGTTACCGTCGTGCGAGGTGACAGCAGCAATTGAAAATGATAAATGAAACCCCGCGAAACCATGGTGGGAAAAATGTATGTAGATATGAAAGGAGAGAAAAAAAACAACAACAACAACCTCGAAATAATTTCCTAACCACACGCACACACACGCACGAAGGTCGATCAAATTTTATTAAACGGAAAAGGGCAGCCGGGCACTGTGGGCAAGAAAAATCTTAAAACACACGGTGTCGAACGCGGCCGAGCGAGTTGGTTGGTATGTGAAGGTTGCTGTTTTCCCGCCCTTCGGTGGGTCGGTGGGTGCAGAACTTTACCATCGAAGCGCGCCGCGGCCATAATGGCGAGTAAAGGGAGCGAAAGGTGGTGTTGCGGCCGGGTGGGACGATCTGTTCGATCCCTCCGCAACACCAAGCGGTACGATCTGGTTCGCTGCTGATCGGTGCGTGAATCAATCGACCCCAACCGGCCGGACCACATTGTTCGGCGTCCTTCACATAGCGGCCGTGTGTTCGGAAAGCAAACGAGGTAGATAAATCAACGAGCCGCCAAATAACACTGTAATGGAAGGAAAATTGGTGTGGAGTGGATTTTCTGCTTTGTACACTAATAGTTCCAAATAGGACTTACAGTAAGCGAAGACGATGTTAAAGGAATCTGGAAAATAGAAACATCAAACAGCAAACTAATTTGTGGCAAAGTTCACCACTGGTAGCAAAGTACGAAAATAAATATTGTGTGGTGTATGGTTTGCTTTCATCGCCTTGCGCCAAACCACTCGACTCGGGTTCCATTTGCAAGACATAAAACTCACCCAGTGGCAGTCGGTCCAGTGGACCCACAGAACCGCTGCACTGAATGCATTTTTTTTCATTTGCCACACGATTAGGTCACCACCACCGTCGACTGAGGCGCCTTCGATTTTTGCGCTCGTGTGCCGCTTGATTGAATATTTAGAACAAAATTGCAACCGGCATAAGTGCCGGCTTTCTTGTTCGCTTGTGCAGTATGCCCGTCTCTTGCGTTGCCCCTCTTTTTCCTTCCCATTCGGTCAAATGCAGTTATTAGCTTGGATCGGGGTGGAACAAAAAAAAAAATGGAACCGACTGTGCGTCTCCATCGTTCGCTAATAGTTCGGCCCCGAAAGGCATTAGGTTGTGCGCGGAGTGGAATAGCGCCCTGGCTTGGATGGTGTTTGTGTGCAGCCTTTTGCCCATCAGCAGGAGCAGTGAAAAATCTCCAGAAATAGCGTCGGTTGTGCTATGGCGAAGTAATTATTTCACACACATCACAACGCGTACCGGCACGATTCATTGAGCCGTTCTGCGGCGATATGTAATTGGCTTGGCTTGCACTGCCAAAAAATGCAAATTGTATTTGCAGCAACAACTTCGAAACAAAAACCAAAAGCAAACTAAGGTAAACCATACGGTTGCATGTAATTATGTATGCAATTGCGTGACAAAACAGAAAGTAATGTAGGAAACAATATTGAAGAGAGCCGGGGGCCATATTTTCCCATACGTATCTCCCGTACCAAAAACCAAATGCAAATGCCAACAAACACACAATAGCGCAAGAAAAACAAAAGGCAAATGGGTTAATTTTTAATAATAAGTTTTTTTTTCGTTTGTGGATGGCTGCAGGATCGGAGTGCAGTCCGGCCTATTTGACTTTAACTGTCATTATTGGCATATTTCACACATGAAAGTGCATTTGCATTTAAATTGCACACCGTAGGGAAGATGAAAAGGACGAGAGATGAAGTAGCAGCAAGGAGTTAAAGTTATATTTCTTTATCTCGCCAATATAAACAGTGTATTGTCCACTTAATTTGACGATTATCTCACATAGACAACTATAGATGCAACAAAAAAGCTCACAAAATCTAAAGCAATTTGTTGCATGTAAACAAAACAATCCTTACAGGCATATTGGCTCTGTTTTGTTAATGTTTTTAAGCACACCACAAACAATAAACAGTTTCGCTGCTTGCTTGCTGTACAAACAAAGAGCTAATTAACACGTTTGTTCAAGCAGCTTGAAGTCACTTGTTACGAAAGTGTTTGTGTTACGTTTTATTATTATTTTTTTTGTTTCTTGCTTCTTTTACGCAAAATTTCTGTGTACTGTTGTTCTGTTTAATTCATTATTTAGGTTAACTGCAGCCGTACATGCCGTACATGCAAAACTGCAAAACCCTTACACCGACAAGGTACAAGCACGGACACGGTCGGCCCCGACGCCAGATGGCAGTACGGGGCAAAAGTGGTAATTATTGCGCGAGGTTGCAATTTTCTCAAGAGTTCCTGCTCTGTCTGTCTGCTCCCTTTTTTTTCGTCCAGGTGGCCATAAACGCTTCGTGTCGAGTGTTGTTTTTTTGCCTTAAAAAATAGTGTTTTTTTTATTTGTTTTTAGTTTAATCACTCCATCCACCGCGAAACGAGGATTTGTCATGCACTGCACGCATAATGCACCGGGGTCGGGATGAAGTGGAGGCGCTTGGAGGGGAGGCTACGAATAACCGACATGAAACAAAAGCAAAACTTTAAACTCCCTGCAACTAGCCTTTAGGGTTTTGGCGAACTGTTTTTTTTTTCTGTGTTGCCCCATTCCGAGCACGGATGGGCAGCCTGACAACCTGACGACAGCCGCTTTGGTGGAAAAGCGATGTCTTCGCGTCGCATCACTTAATCCACGGTGCAGCGATCGTGCGCTGCACACTTTCAAATCCGTTGCGTACAGAATATAAATGTAAATGTGTTGTTTTTTTTTGTCTGTGAAGCTCTAGCAGTGATGAAAGCGGGAAAACTGATCAGACATTCCGGTGGGATACACGCATGGAGACACAATTAATTGTAACCGCTTCCTGCCAGGTGGTGTGGTGCTTTTTTTTTTACCAACTCGTTATGACCTTATGGCAGCCATTCAAACCCCCGTTAGTGCACAATAGCAGGAGGTCAACGGATGTATAATGTGCGTTTCGATCGAGGGGGTTGTTGATATAACTATAGTTAAGCTTTTCCACGTACATGGTTTTGAAGGAACGTCATGAAACGACATGAAAGTTTGCCCATGTCCATGTCGGCGGAGTGGAAAATCAATGCCTGGTCGCAAGAAAAGTTTTGTTCCGCTAACCCGTGACACACTTACGTCAGATTTGCCATGCAGCGTAGAAGCATGCTTACGAAACCTTTGGCCGGTGGGGTTGCGCGCACATTCATTTCGCAGCAATGGCGGAAGAAGATGCGCGCTGGAAAAACACGGCGCTCCTCGGTTCGTAAGCACTGTGAACTATTTCAACACAACGACGTAACGGTAACAGTAGTCTCCTACTCCTTTCTCCCTTCTTCTCTCTCTCTCTCTCTCTCTATCTCGACTTCACGCAAGCCTTTCGATCTTCAATCGCGCGAACATTCCCAAAAGCAAAGCAACCAGAGGTGCAAAAGTGCACTTTTTGATTGAGTAACCAAAATGCCGGCAAAATCCCCATTCTTATTCCACCACTACCAAACCGCTTGCCAAAACGGTACAAAAGTATGGTCCAAAAAAGAAGAAGAAAAGAAGAAGAAGAAGAAGAATAAATAAAATGAACGAAAACAACAACGCAGAAACCTCCATGCGTTGGAGATCATCTTTGGTTGGGCGCTCCATTTCTTCTGCCGCATTCCATCGCCAACCGGCAATCGATCGTCGCCGTGGCTAGACGAGTGTCGAGTTAACAAACAGAAGAAGAAGAAGAAGTAAACGAAGGAAAAAGCGCCTCTCACTTTTTCTCACTTTTCCACACCGGCTGGTTCCCTTTCAGTATTTTTTTCTTTTCGTTTTGCCCCAGCTAAATAACACGACGAAAACTTTATTCCATTCATTTTCCTCTATGCTCATCGAAACTCGTCTATCTATTCGCCATTTTGGTTAATGTCAGATGTTATCGCTTTTTCGCACACTTTTTCAGGCAAAGCGAGGGAGGTGGAAGAGTGTGGAGCAATATTTTCTCATAATTATTGCACAAATAATGTGCACAAAGTGCAGAACTCGACAAAAATATACATCTTAAACTTACACAACTCCCAGCTGAGGGGAGTTATACAGGCAGCATATTTGGAATGGAAAATATCAAATATTTTTCATTGAACTTTCTCTATTACTGCCCAAAGTTTAAACTTATTGCCATGCGAAAACGCGTACACTTTAAGTTCGAATTTCTAGAAGACCTGTGAACCGATTGGAATCATATGTTCATCAGATACACTTTACATAGCTTTCTAGTACGTGACCAGTTTTTATTAGTAGTTTGAGGTGTTTTCATCATTTTTGAAATTCCAGATTCCATATTTTTATGAAACGCTAATAAGTATCGCAAACTACAATTTTCTTAAGCGCTCGTCGATCATGTCCCGAGCTCTTTCCAAAAATATTGCCAGACTAAATATTGAAGTTCTGTTTTAATTGTTCTGTTAAAAACTCACGATGTTTCCCCTGTTCCGTACATGTGAGTGCAAAAATCCGCTTGATTCAAGCAGAAATGAAGTTAAGCATCAACGTAGCATCTTCATCCTCAGTGAGTGGCGATGTAACATTTGAATATCTGTCAAAGTGTTGGGTTGCATTAGTCCGCCATTATTTACCTTACTGCGACGTGGTCAGTAGATGGGCTTTCGTCCAGGATTGAGTGCTTTTCGAAAGGGAAATGCGCTCCCACTTTTCATCCCCTCCCACCAATACTCGCCCCATCTCACACGCGTGTGGTTGTTGTTTCTGTTTGATGAAATAAAGATCTTGGAGCAACAGATAGGTGATGTTCGATGTGGGACCTGAGATTGGTAGTGTTAAAATTGGGGTCACACTACAAAATGAAATGAAGAAAGGGCTGATGATGATGAATGAAATGTTGTCGCTGTAGAGAGAAAGAGAGCGCGAGTTAGGATGGAATGCCAGTAATAGACGAAAGGGACAACCGACAGCAGGTAGAAAACTCTCAGCCAAACTATCCCTTCTGAGGCCATTTTTTAAAAGTCTAACCACACTGGGCTGCCGTTTCGTCACAGGTTGTGGTGCGACAAACAGGGGTTGATTTACTTGGCCACTCACGCACATAATAAGCGGGATACAGATTAGAGATGAATATTTCAAAAAAAAATGATTCGTTGGTTTAAAAAACCCCGATGCAAAAGGCTTGTTAGCCGTTGATAATCGTACAACTGATCGTGTTCGGTTCTACGGTGATGAAGAAATTTAACGGCAAACAAACGGTAAACAGCGGATACATGGCTGAAGGGTTAAGGGAACGTTAAGATAACCTATCCAAATGAACACCAACAACACCCGTGAACCCCCCTTTCCGGCAAAGGTTCCCGTCGTTTGTGTGCGCCTGACTCGACACGACTTCAGGTACATTGGGGATGGTTTTTAAAACCTTTGTTGTTTCCTTTTTTTTTTACTGCTGCGTGCTTGTCAAAACCGTGAGTAAGAAAATGAACATATTGTAATCAAAATCGGGTGAAAGTTTGATTACAAGTGGCGAGGTTGTCGCTTGCTGCGGCAGGCACAAGGTAGCCGCGATAAAGTGAAATGAAAAGAATAACATTAAGCGCAGCATGGGATCAAATGAGAGGAAATCAAAATAAAAATATAATAAAAACCCATACCACCACCAGCAGCTCATCATCAAATCACTGCAGTGGCGAGAAGCGTGGAGTCGCTTCATCCCCTTCTGATTTTTGAAAAAAATACGACCTCGTGAAAAGACCAGCTACGGGGATGTGTGTGTGTCTTCTCGAGGGGGGTTGTTTTTTTTATTGCCACAATATGCCGTTATTTCCAATGTACGCAATGATCGCACGCATAACGATGGTGGGGCTAAAAAGGAAGAAAACCATACACGGGAAAGCACGGTGCCCATCGGCCATTGGCGAAGCTTTTCTTAGGGCAGCGATCCGAAAGCGATCACCATTTTATCCGTTGGCCAGTGTGTTTGCGATCCGCGCAATTGCATAACAGTTGCAAGGAGTCAAACAAGCGAAAGAGATTTGCCAAGGGTGGAGGAGAAAAAACAAGAGTTGTAACTAATAAATTTCCTTATGCACCGCTGGCAAACGCTACGGAAGGTGATGTTAGCGAGAGCGAATAGTTGTACCAATCATCGCACCAGCGTTCAAATCAAGCGCTGCAGCAGGAACGTGACAGTTTCACCGTTGAAGATGACAGAGGGAAGCCATTTATCTAAAATGGCTTCGCTGCTAAAATTCATGGCCAGCAGATGGGCGATAAATCGCCATTGCCATTCCACGATCGGACTCCATTTGATGGACACCTCCCGGGGAGAAAGCTTTGCAAACGTAAAGACCGTTTGCATCGTAAATGCGGTGAGTGAGAAACGAGAAAAAAGTTAACAGAAAATGAGCGTTCAAATGATAGTTGGACTGTCAATTATAAGTGATAAAAATTATACTTTTTTGATAGTTGTTTTTTTTTTATTCATGGAAATCAAAATGGCTGCGAGTTAAATTAAAATGGCCGTCAGTTGGATTGAAATGTTTTCGTACTGAAATCGAAAAACGCTGTTCGCAGTTTGGAAAAACGAAAGAACTGATGAACTAGTGGTCTCTTCACGCACCGATTTTTCATAGCGAAAAGCACGCACTATTTTGCGGCTGTGTGCGTATTGTATGTGTGTATGTGGTTTTTTTTTTCTGACTTCGCTGACCTCAAATTCAAAGCATCTAAAATTCGATGCTAAAGCTTTTCATTCCAAAACCCGCTTTTACAGTTCCACCGGACCTGCGTTTGCGGGAATGGGCCCCGACCGGGGAAGCACAATCTCAGCAAACAGCGCTGGCCCACAACCAGCCCGAGGAAAACAAAAGCGGGTGCGCCACGCGGTGGGTGGGGATGGTGGGGCTGGACTCTAGCAGAGGAAAACGTTGTCTAAGAAATGGCTACGCAAGCGACGCCAGCCGCGAAAAAGCAACGGTTTTCTGTGTTGCGTTCGGATGCGCCGTTGTGTTTGGGCTGTGCCGGGCGTACTTTTGCCTCCAGTGTGTTTCTACCTTCGCTTTCGACTCTACGCAGCGCTGGATTGGGGCATTTACGCGCATCGTCAACGGTGCGTGCCCGCCCGGATGCTCGCTGATGAGCTGTGGCCCACGATCACTTTCTGCGTTTGTGTGTGTGTGTGTGGCTGGCTGGCAGTGTCTTGCGGTTTTTTTTCTCTTCTTCTACAAATCTTCAAGACGACAGCGAAAAAACACCGTTATCTTTGGCCGGTCCGGTCGCGCAACAGTTCGTGCGCATCGTGCGCCCAGACGATGACAGCGGAGACGGTGCGTAGCGTCCGGCAGCGGCTACGCATAATGTTTGATTTTTGTTCTCTCCACTTTCTTTCCCATCATCTAAGCAGGTTAGCGAAGATGGTGGTTCGGGAGTGGTGATTTTCTTTTTTTTTTGCTATCAAAGTGTGTTTTTTGTTAACTTTAAACATCCCCCAACATTCCCAACATGGCCGCTTCCCATACAGGCGGCATAATGGGGTGGAGGGAAGGGGTCGTTGTTCGTGTGAGTATTTTCCATATCATTTTATTAGCTTTTGGGGGGGGATGAAACGCATGTTTCCCAGCGCCGCGGTTGCGTGGCGGTTTGGAAATTGTTTGCGTTTTTGTTTTCCTGTAACTCCTTTTCCACCAAACCGCCATATGGCAAAGGGCGTGGGACAAGGAGCGGTATAATCAAAATTAACCATTTTTTTAGCCATTTCATGTTTTCCACTCACTGATGCTTTCATTTGTGTTCCCACCCAACACCCGGTTTCCATGCTATCGCCATTATGATTGCTGATATTGTTCGCGATCAGCAGTAGTCATTGCTGATCGTTCGTTATCGCTTGACTTTTATTTACTTTTATTCTTTAATGTTGTAACTTTTACCATCAGTCACTAAAAAAAAGAATGAAAGGTAATTTAAATTTATTACATCAATGCGGTTGAACCTCAGTTATTATCAAATTTAAATAACCAAATTTAAAGCAAATTCAAAAGGATTTTCATTACATTTTGAAACTATTATATTGAAAGTTTATTAACAATAAGTTCTTTTGTGTTATTTTTTAACATTATCTGGCCTAAAAAACTGAAATCTATTATTAAAATAGAGAATGTTGCGACCAATCGGCCCAAAATGTACACATTTTATCGAAATGTTTTAAAATCAGCGAGAGAGAGAGATAGAGGACAAATTAAGTCAAACATCCTTCAATTTGTTTGCATTTTCAATTTAACATATAATACAACAATAACGTTTGCATTGCATAGCGAAAGAAATTCAACAAGGAAACAAAATTACGACACGAAATACATACAGCCCGATGGGCAGTGTAAATAGCATTAGTTTCGAAGCAAACAAAACCATTTCCGTATCACAACAAAAGCAGAAGGGGGAAAAATGACAAACACACACGTACGCTGAGGTGCATGGGAAGGATGTAAATTCAACCGGCACGGCACCACGTCCCCTTCCAACGCGCGCAACAGGAAGCGTTTTGTCGGGAATCGGTGATGCGCAACGCTGATCGCGTCTTGGATCCTTGCGCACCTGCTGCTAGGAGCGAGAAAGTGGTGCCCTTTTGTTTTTCGTCACGTCACACCGGAAGTGTGCGATCAGTGAGCGAAACTACAAATCATTACATTCTACGGACATATTGAAGCGTTCGTTTCGATATCGCGTTCTTGGTGATGCATCGCTCAACTTCACTGGTTTAGTTGATGTGATTGAAGCATCATTACAGTTAGTACAGTTCCGGTAGAGCCTGTTGGTGAAACAAGCATACATTAATGCTCGAAGATGGTTTTTCAAACAACAAATCCACACTGCAATGCGAACCCCCTTTTGTTTCCCACCAAAATGAATGACGGTGGCGGTGAAAGTAGCAATCATTTCTCGTCGCCCCCCCTTCATCTACCTGATAGGGCGCGATCGGGTGCGGGCATTAAGTACTATTTTCATACGCGCGTCTGTCAAACCAACACCGGAAGCAAGCGGAACGAAGTGAACGAAAAGCCAGCCATAACACTTCCGGGCGGGAGACTCCTTCGCAAGCGTATTAATGGAGGGCGTGTTACGTGCCGGTTTCCGTTCCGTTTTGTGCCGGGTAGGTCGTCAATCATTTGGTACAACCGGCACCGGCCCGAAACATTATGCACAGTAAATTGGTGTTGTAATATGGAGGAACAATTTACCTACAAAGCAAGGGTCAAGCTGGGTCAAGCTATTTACAGGGTGACAGGGTCCTAAATTGCAACCACACAAGAAGCCGCCCGTACGCTTATTTCGTCTACTTCTTTTCTTTTTTTCGTCTACCGGTGAATGCAATCAATGATGCAAACTGACGGACTGAGGCACGTCATGTATTGCGTAGATATTTGTACAAAGCTCACGGGCAGGCAGAATTCCACACGCCACCAATGACGCCCAGTGGTGTGCGCGCGCACCCGCTCACCCGTGGATGTGTGCGTGATTCGTTCAATGATCAGTTCACCCTTAACATTACACACCCTCGCACATCCCGCGCCATGTACTCATGAACTCATGCCTACCAATCGACCCAAAGCGATGTTGATTGCGAGTGACCGACGGACGTGTTGGTGTGACATTGCGCAGCAACACAACAAGTACGCACAATCGGACAAAGGGCACATCGTCGACCAGCGGACCAGCGTTAGGGACGGTTTCCTATTGCTTTGCGGGTTCGCTGCGTCTTTCTCGCTTAATCAACATACCGGGGGTTGGGAGAGCACAAACTATCCACAATCAAGCGCAAAGAATGAACATCAGCGCGATCCGCGCGACCGGCGAATGAAGACTTAGAATGGGTTAAGAATCAAAATACCAACACACACAAAGTCACGTGAAAGCCGGCCGGTGATGGTCAACACGGCTGGCAGCAGGCCAACCCATTCTGATCTTCATCCCTCGAGTGTAGCCGGACGAAACGGAGCAGTCGATGATGATGTTGATGGCAATAACCATCATCGTTTTTTGGGGGCGCTTTTATTTACATGTGCCCTCTGCGCCGGAGTAGTGCGCGCGCGTGTGTTTGTGAGCGTGTGGGTGCGGTTGTCTATGCGCTACCCGGTACTGAACTGGTAAATGTGAAACGCGACTAAAAATACAGCCAGACCAGGCGAAACAAAACAAAGCCAGCGCACCATTCCGATGCGCGTTTTTGGCTGCACCCGAGCGATACAGCCACTCTGGGGATGAATGTTAAATATGACGGACTTGTCGCTGCGGATGCGATCGTCAGCTTGGCGAACCGATATCGTGATTGAATCGATCGAACCGACCGACCTTGGAACTATCGGCAACCGGTTCGGCTTAAACAGTCTGACAACGGCACGCCACATGCTCAGTGCGCATGATCAAGCAACGTATGCAGCCGCCAGCGGATCATTCTGCGGGCTGCGTACGTTCATCGGGCCGGGGAGTGGCAGTCGCTTTTGAGAACTGGAGTACGAACTCCCTCGCATAAACGTACACGCACATACACGCACACCCCCACACAAACTAACCCCCTCCCCCGTCACCCACCCCACACAAATTGCGTACGGAAAAGGGAGAAAAAGAAGCGGTCCGGTGTTCGTTATATTGTTTTCAAGGCCGTCAGACAGCGAATGATAACGTTGTCACCGTCTACACCGGGGTGGTTTAAACCTTTTACAGGGTAGGGGTGATAGTTTCACCCAAAGAAAGAAGAAGAAAAAAAAAGATTTATAAAATTTTAACAACTATGGGGCGCGTAAAAAAAAGCATCTTCCGTATGCTTTCGTGTCTGCTGACGTCATACACCGGACCGGACATTCTTGCCGTGTACCGGCAAGCATCATGGAAGACCCTTATCACGCAAAATAAAACCCCCTTCCCTCATTCAGACACCGTTCTCGGTCGTTCGATTGTATTATTGTAGGTACACGTACGAGTGTGTGTGTTGGGGGGGGGGAGGAATTTGTTTGCGCAACTCTTGTCGCGGGTCGGATCGTCATCACCAGCAAACATACGCCGTACTTCCAACTCCCGGCGTTAGAAGCCGGCCGGCCGGCGCTGTGAACAAAGGTTTCATCGGCTGCGTGAGCAAGACGCCAGTAGGAAGAATAAAACAAAACGGTTCCAGCTCAGCGTTGCGTATTATATGACGCTGCGTTGTTGTTTGCCGTCCGCCACTTGGGTTAGAGCTTGTTTACGCACCAAACGGTGTCACAGAGGTTTCTTGCAAGAGGCGGCATTAAAATTCGTTTCGGCCCCTTATGAGCAGAATGATTTTGTTGCCTTATTGCATTGCATTGCGGTCTATATTTTTGGTGAGAAGTGTAATTTTAAAGAGACGAGGATTTTGCCGTGAACTCGAGTTTTGCCACTCGAGGAGTTGGATCAGTTTTTGCAAAGCAATCAAACCCCCAATGGTTACTCTGTGAGAATACTTCCGTATTGTACAAAAAAAGGTGACGGCAGCCATATTTTTTGGTGGCACAAAACATTCGTCCCACATTCCATCGGGTGCCGTTATGTTGAGCAAAAGGTGATCCCATCCCAACATTTGGAACCGCTTGCCAATGTTTGAAGGTTGCGCACGCACCTTCAGAAAAATTTATTGTACAGTAGCAAAAACAAACGTACAAACCCACACACACACACACACACACACACACACACACACACACACACACACTGCAAAAGAAATATTAATTTTAGAGGTCAACCGGTAGCCATAGTTGGATGAAGCAAAACAAACGTTGCAACACGAGCGAGTTACGAATTTTTGTTGCCTCTCTGTTTTGATCGCAAATTTCGTGAAACTAATGACCTCGCGCTCGGTGCCACTGTTAACCGTCACTCGTAAATGGATGGCGCGCAGTGTGAAATTAAAACAAAAACCCCTCCTCTTGGGCTTTTGCAAAGTCCACGCAGCTCCGCGGGCTAATTAAGGCCCAAGGCTCGCTCGCCTTGAGGGTATTAAACTACCCCTCGCCGTTCCCCGGTGTATCGATCCCGGCTCATTAGCATAATATCAGCAGCGAGCCGACTGTAGGGGGCTGTCTGTATGTGTGTGTGTGTGTGTGCGTGGCAAAGTGGCGTCATAAATATACAGTATCAACTGCGTCAAAAACACAACACTCCCGAAAGTCCAACAAACCTTGTACCTTCGCAGTACCACGACAAGCGGGCGAGTTCACTGGGACAAACCCCCGGCAGCCATCGAAGCTGGTACACGCACATACGCACAACTTTATTTTGAGCAGGGACTCGGAACGCGTAACAGAGGCCTGCTACGCGTTTGTACGGGCTCTCGCAGCTCCCGTCCGATGTTCGATCACTAATTCATACGCAAATCCTTCCGCGTTCGGACGTGCGGTGGTTCAGATCTTGCCAATTGGTTTGTTTACATTCGCGTATCGTGTCACGATCTCAACCATCCCCGCACCAACACTTCCACCACGATCCCGGATCGCCACACTATTATGCAAAGGGTGTAGTTCGCTACAGGCCGTTTTGGGGATGGTCGACCATTCGGACTACCTCAAGGTCTAGTCGTTGGTCGCTCGGCAGGGCCTTTTGTTTCGTGCCTTTCTGTGCCTTTACCAACGCTACCGCTACCATAAGCAGGGCTACGGAAACCACAACAACAAGTGGTCCGTCACGTACTATCGTACCTCACGGAGCGCCGAGATCGGAGCATCTTTCAAGGCGAACTCGCTCGCAAACCGGTAACCGGCGATGCGAAAAATAAACCATGACGCGATGATTACACACGATGACGTAAGCATTTCGGGCATTCCCCAAAGCGGCCCCAAATGGGCTCAGCATAAGCACAGTCCTTGCCGATGGTTGGTGTGCGGTCCACTTTAGAGCGGTTCTTGCATGCTGTCCAGATTTTGCACCCCCTCTGTGGGTCCGGTTATTCTTCCTGCGCATCCACTTTCATTATCTCTCGATTTGTTACGATTCGTAGCCATCGGCCTTGCCCTTTCAGGCTCGGGAAGGAAATCGGGCTTCACCAAAATGGCTAGTGCCGGGGGCTGGACAGCAAAAGGGAAGCACCGCAGAGTCACTCAGGCTAAAATGTCGCGCTTAAACCATTGCGTAAAGGTCACGGAGAGCTCAAACCGATGGGTGCCGGACGTACGAACAATCGCTTCGATGTCTCGATGACGGCATGTACTCCTGCTCAGCACCAGTTTAACCGGAACCACCGAACTATCCAGATGATATTTTATTTAGAGCAGCAGCCCAGATGCATTGAAGCCTACATTAATCGCTATAGCACCATCGAGGCAGCAGGATGGAAATTTATTGCCACCCTGGGGTTACTTTGTCAATGCGGTTGGAAGGTGGTAGATATTTTATTTCTCTTACAAAGGACACATTATTTGTTTGTCGAACCTCCAAAAAGCAACCTCGTTATCAGTAATTAATTTCTGTTGAACATTCACCCAGATAAGTCATGGTTAAGCTCCAAAGAATGGGACATCATTATTGTGCTGTAAATCTTATATTTTATTTCCTAATAACTACTTTTTGGAAGGAATAATGTACGCTTCATGTGTGTCTTCTATATCATTAAACACACAACCTTTCGCGAGTACTTGGTGTTTATCATTCGCTTCACCGCGCTCTATATTGCAATATCACATGTTTGGCTGCTCGATTTGGCGATTCATCGTCCGTACGTGGCGTCCCTACGCACTGTAAGTGTATAAATAGCGCCCGGTATACGTCGAATGCAAGGCAGCAGCACCACTGAACTGCTGCGGTTGATTTTCTCCAACCGCGCAGCAGTAGCAGCAGCGAACAAGCGCCGCAGAGCACCGGAAGGGAGATATGCCTGCAAAAGGGGAGGAAGCACCATAACCGTCCATAGGACGCCTTCGCCTTCGTCAACTGCAAGGTGTTGTGGTTGTTTGTTGTACGCTTCTTCCCACCCCGGGGGTGGGAAGATTGGGTTTAAAAATAGTCCCATAATCATACGCAACGAATGTTGGCGTGCGCGGTGTCGGAGAAGCTGTCGTTGGGCCCTCACACTCTGACGTCACGGGGTAAAACGCATTCGCCTTCGTAGCGAGGTGAAAAAAGAAACCACTTGACCAGTGGAGTATGAGATCCGCAGGCGGTGGATACAACGTAGGATTCGCTAGGGACGGAAATAGCATCAGCAACCTGTCGTGGAGCCAGGTTGACTCGCCACCCGGTTCATTGATATTTATTTGCCATTATTTTAGCTATCGGCGTGCAGGAGGGTCGCTTATTTTCAGAACTCTGATGAATTACCGAAATATCTAGTATAAGAAACTTTTGCGGTAGCTCAACAATATCACCAATTGTGCCCAAATGGCTGCTGCTTGAACAAATTGTGCTGATCCACCGCGTTGCACTCGTTACAAATAGCTTGATCATATCTTCTGTTCAAAACTGCGTCTTTGTTGTCGCATCAGGCCCGTGCACTCGGCGGTGCGAAATCAATCACCCCGTGCCAGGCGGTGGAGCTAGAAACGGTTGCACTGTTTAGCGAATTTACGCAAACACTCCCTCTGCTGCAAGGCAAACAGCAAACACATTCGGGAATTGGGAAGAAGAGTGCAACGGAGCGAACAAGAAAATAACGCAATCTGTAAAACTGCATAACGACCGTCACCATCGTGTCGGGGATTGGGGGAGGTTCTCGAGCGAGTTGAAGGTCGGTCATTGGATTTTTTGAAGGACAGACCCGTCCGTCAGCTGCAGTGTGGGCGCAGACACACCGTGCGGAAGGTGGCACTGTGGGGCGATGGGTGCTCCGTAACGCAACGACATACAAACAAACGTATAAACATATAACGGCAACAACAATAAAAAAAACACACACGAACACGAACTGAATATTAGCGGGTGGTTACGAAACAGTCCACACAAAAGAAAAAAACAAACAAACAAACATTCATAAAAGAAACCGAACTTGGGGAAGGGTGTTGAGAGTGACATTTCGGTGAAAACGAGATAGTATGACAGGCAGCCTGACGATAGCAGCGAGCGAAGAAAACAAATGCTCGCGAAAGAAGCAAACAAGTGCAATTCCGTCAAACAGAGCAACTGGGAAGCCACCATCGACTTGGTGACATTCACAACCATCCGAACTGCAATCAGCCAACGGGCTGATGCATGTCCAACGGAGAACGACGGGGAAGTTGAGAGGTTAGGGGTGGTGAGGAGCGGAAAGAAGCGGACATCCAACCAACCCCGGGACGGAGCAGATGACCGGTGACCGGCAAACGAACGCGCACGATGGAGGTAAATACGTTCCCGCACCTTCCTGCAACGAACGTAACGCACCGTAACGGTCACCTCGCAACGGCCGGTTGATTCGCTGCATTCGCGCGTTTGTGTGGGTATCGGTGTATCGATAAAAATAGCGAATGCCATCGCCATCCGCGACAACCGCATGACACCTCCGGTCGCATGCGGGGTGCAGATTTATTAGAACCGACCATCATCGACCGAGCGGGCATTTCGTATGCGCGATCATGTGTAGCAGTGTGTGGGAGAGTTTTTTTTTTAGTGAAACGAAAAAAAAATTGTATTATAATTAACACATTGCAATGCGACTGCAGTCTAACGACTGGTTTTGTTGCTTCTCCATCGATAACGTCCGGGTGATAAAGGAAAACACACACAAACACACACACACTCAAGTAATTGAATATGTATCACACCAGTGATGGTAAAACACGGCAATTCACGAAGTAAATTAGAACCACACGCTCGAAAAAGGTAAAGGACCGGGTAGGAAACACAAATTAAGAATTAAAACCAGAAGAGGGGAATTAAAGGAGCATGACTAAACTTCACCAAAGCGGGATTATATGGTGTAATTAGATGCTTTAAATATTGCATTAGCACTATTTTCTCACATTAGAATTAGCAATGTTTTACAGCATGCCAATCGTGCTGAACAGAGATCGATCACCATAGTGTGGCTGTCAGTGGAACAAGAACTACCGTCAACAACCGCCAGTCACCCGGCAGATCAATGAACATACGGGTCGACGATCGAACGATTGTCCGTGTTTGTGGGTGTGTGTGTGCCTGGACCTATCAAACGATCGCGATTGAACAGACTAAATGATTGCGAACGCGTCGAAATCAGTGCCGATGAACTACGAAAACCGACGAACACGGAGGATCGAACAAAATGGAACAAAGCAAACAAACAAAAAAAAAAACCTCCACAGAACAGACGACTAAAGGAGAAAAACAGCAAGACTTAAAACAAAAAGGTCGAGTTCAGTAACATAACGAATGTATACGGATGGCAAAAAAATGGGACACAGGCAAAGCAGCACCTCACGTGGCCATCGCTGGAGTATTGAACCCGTTGCCTTTTTGCGTTTAGATTTATTCAATTGAACGTGAACGAGTGTGCTATCGGTTGTCGAAGGGTTTTTTTCTTTCGCCTGGTGTTTGTATGCCTGTTGGCCGGTGCTTTATCCCGCTGCACCTAAGGGTTGTCATTGCTGCCACCCGTCAACCACCGTTTAATCAATATACGCCACAGCACAAATCACTGCCAGCCAATCAAAGGTTTTGTAATTTGTTTGCTCCAGTTTTAAGCAACTTGCAACCAGAACGGAATGGCGACTTGCAAAACACTTACCCTACGCCATGGATGCCCAAAAAAGGACACGCTGGTAGAACAATCATCCACCACACACTTGCACGCGCCAGCCACCACTTACTGCATAACCCAGTTTTATAAAATCAAGCACATAAAATTGAAATCCAACCGAAAAAAAAACTACCGTGACCTGAAAACTGCTAGCTGCTCGGTACGTCCTCTGCCAAGGTTTGGCCGACACGATGGAGGCTCCTGGTGCTTCGTATTACTTCGCTCGCGTCTTATGCACATAATATCTCGCGTGCAATCTTCGCTCTGCTTCGCGTTCGCTTTCAACATTTGGTCTTCCTCTTTGCTGTGACCTTATTTCGACCTTAACCTATATTTCAACAGTGTTGCCAGGACCTGGCCGTGTAAGTTACATGCTTTTTTGCATTTTTCTTCGGAGCAAGCGCCCTACCATCCAGGTACGCAAGTCACAACCCAAAGCTATGCTAAACGGCAAAAGATTAAATTGATAGTGCAAAAACGTGATCAGAAATAGAATTCTGGGAATTATTCCAACTTCCACCATAGTTCTGATTACATTCCAGCAGTATTGTTGCATTGTTTCTGGCAAACAAACCCCGCGGGATTTACATAGAGTTTGTTAGCGTAGGTTCGGTGAGTATGTTTCGGGATACGCGTTGTTGTATATATGTACACACCGAGCCAGAATTGGGTCACAAATGGGAACGATCCCCCTTTAGTGCGTCGGTCTGCACGACAACAAAAAAAACCAACCCTCAAACAGGGTAATATCGCGCACGCACCATTTTCTCACTACCCTGTGAAAAGGGCACCCGGTTATTCCCTGTTCGTACCCACACCAAGACGCACCCATACATTGAAGCGCACGGGCACACACGGGCAGGCGTACGCGCATGCACTTGCCTCGGGTTTCGTTTATTGGCACTGGAAGGAGGAGGATTGACCTACTTTTCCATCTGCCATATCTCGTTGTAACGCGTTACAGTGGATTCGTGCACCCGTTCTAGAGGTGCCACCGCCATATTGGATCTATTTGCAACCGCTGGCAATGCTCCGTCCCTTTTCCTGCCACAGTGCACCGGGAAGGGATCCTTCTATTGTGTTTCAATCGTTCTCGGCTGCTCACACCAACAGGAATGATCAGTCTGCTCCTCTTTTTGGATGTGTGTGTGCGATTCGTTGTTTGCTTCTTCTTCGTATGTAAACGTAGAGATAGGTAGCGTTGTAACGGGTCGCGCTTCTCCTTGACCTACTTTTGTGAGTAACACTTACATAGCTTGTATGTGGAGTAGGGACGACTCGCACGGACATACTGCGCTCGTGCAATGTAGTAAATAGTAACAGCCCAAATTGGGAACGATGGAGTTTTGACTAAAAATCTAGCAGAACATAGTTTCTCAAGAAAAAAAAAACCCAAACACACACACACCCTATTTCAGTTCTATGGACGACTAAATGTTGTGAAAAGATCCTTTTTTGGTTATCCAAATATAGGTTGTAATCCGCAAGTATTTCTATTCTTAGAGTGTGACGATAATTAAGGATTTTCACCCATTTTTTGTTGAAAACTTGAACTGAAGAAAGAATTGCAAACTTTCCGCATTGGCATATATTTAAAATGGAGCAGCTATTGACTGGATACAAGCTGTTGAAGTGCCCAAAGTACAAGGCACCTCCAGATATTTCGCTCGATAACCTTGGAAGTCATTGAAAAGTCAAAAGAATAAGGTATGTGATGAGCGGTAAGTGAAGAAGGATAATTTTGAGATCTGAATAACTCAACTTAGTCGAAGACTGTGTCCACAAACACAAACAAGCCAATGTGACTCACAATAACCTAAGGACAGAACAATGTCTGGTAATCCTCTGGACATACAGGATAGCAGTATACATTCCAAATCTTCATATAAACAAGAAAAATTCCAAAAACGAAGCACAGATTGATATTTAATGACCGAAGAGATTAAGATACGAAAATGATGGTATCCTCATGTCCACATGGTGTCCAATCTTCGAACTACAAGCTGATATGCTAAACTGGAAAAAAAACCCTCCAACCCATACTAACCTCCTGAGCAGCACCGTTCGCCGCACCGGCAATGCGCACCTTCACCTCATCCTTCAGATCGTCGTGTGCGATCACCTCGCCAGTATTCTCCCGCCCGTTGTACGTGAGGAACACCTTCTGGCCCGGTTTCAGCTTCACGTCCGCGATCGTGCGAAAGCCGCGCCCGATCAGCTCGGTCTCGCGGAACTCTCGGGCCAGCCCGAGCCGGGCACCGTCCTTCATGTTGTCGAACAGCACGGTGTAGCGGGCGGGCGTTGTCAACCCGGGCAGGAAGTTGCTGCCCCCGCTGCCGCCGCCCGTCCCGGTACGGCCCGGTTGCTCCTTCTGCTGGTCCGTCGCCGTTTTGACGAACTCGATCTTGCCCGAGTACCAGATACCGTCGGTCCCGGGCGCACAGACGCGCGTACCCACGATCGAGCGCTTCGCCAGACGCTTGCCGGTGGACATTTTGTTGAGAAAGTACTTTTTCATATGGGTGGCCGGTTGTGGGGCGATCGATCGCTGCTGGGGTCGCTGTTCGGACGGGGTGTTTATGGTTTTGTTCTTCTTTCAATAATCTCCGCCTTGTCTGTTACCCTTCTCCAAATATCTCGAGATGTTCCCGGCTGTTAGCTCAGTTTCAATATCTCCACCACAAATGCACAAATCCGTACGGAACGGAACTCCAAAATCACAGTGATTATTTTTCCGCGATCAACAATGGCTTCGCACTCACTCACTTTCTACCTTTCGGCACAATCGAAACGGCACATAACGTACACTTGCACACGCACACACAAATACGCACGGGTGAAACAATTGCGATCACGCTTCTGTATGGTTTTGCCACACACTTGATGGCTCTGCCTACTTTCGGGGGGGATGAATTTCTTTTCCACCAGATACCCTTTTTTTACTTCCTTTTTTTTCAACCACCACAATTCGCTTTTCACTCAAACCATCACTGTGCAAACATTCGTATACCACACACCTGACTTTTGTTACTGCGATCTTTCGCATCTAATTGTTGCACCACATAAACGCACTGGTATTTTTCTTGCCCGAATTGGCAAATTCTCTTCGCTGCATACACAAAGCACAACACGCACAAACACCAAATGCAGTTAAACTTGGGAAGGACCGTAATACACTTTCCACCGACAACACGTTCACGTTTCAGGAGGTTTATTCTTTGCCTATTCTTCAAAACTCACTCAGTTTTCGTATTCTCTCTCACGCACTAACGCTGGCACTACGCGAACAACTTGTCCAGATTGTAGTAGGCTTCGTTAATCGAGCTTTTGCCGCACGGAGTCGAACCACCGGCACCACCACCGGTCGCAAACAGTGTCGGACGACAGGCGAGCGCTTCGTGCGCCAGTAGCAGCTGACAGTGGTCAGCACCTTCGAACAGTGGCAGGCCCGCGACCGTGGCCTGGTTACCGATTCCGGCTAGCGACAACGATGACAAGCACGTCACAGCACCGTGTAGCGTAGTAGCGAGTGGACCAGCGGCTTCAGCAAGTGCAACATCGTCGCGCTGCAACAGTGGCAGTAGTAGTAGATCGTACACACTTGTTCCGATCCTGCTGCTCAGTAACATTATTCGGCATGTGCAGGAAGGGCTTTGCCGAAACTTTTGGAGCGGGGTTCGGTTTATATATTGTCTTTTTGTTTTCTTCCTTCCTTTCCTTCTTCCTCCTTTTCTTAAGCGTTCAATTCGGCACTATGTACGTGATGTAGAACCTCGTACACCAAAACTTCTATTAGCTGGTAGCTTGAGCGCGACTCACTTCTCTCACCGCCTGCCGGTGACTGTTGACGTAGGTCCTGCGTTAATGTTCGCCACGACCCACCCTTACCGTTCGACACCCGTCACACACAAACACAATTAGATTTCTTCTACCCTGCGGGTGTGCGAAACACTGGGTATTGTGGCGGGCTGTTCCAAACGTTACAGCACCGCGATAGGTAACAGGACTCAACCACCGAGAAACGACACTGGCGAAGGACTCGTTGGAGCGATAGCTACTGCGATTGTTTCTCTACCTTTTGCACCATCACACATTTATACCCTTTTCGCACTGTTTCACGAGGTTTTGTTTTGTTTTTTTCGTTGCGGTTGCTACTGTGACCGACTGAACTGGAATGCGGCGGACACACATACACATAACCCACCGGCACTAGCTCGAACCGTTTGCCGGACGTGCCAACAAAGCAGGCATAGAATAGGCGTTGGTTTTGGTGTGTTCTGTCACGTTTGCCAGCACGTTTTACACGGTTCTGGGCCCGTTTTGTGGCTATTTTTTTAAAGACACCACTGTTTTCCGCCCACGCACTGCCTGTGCCGGGACCGTACACAACGCCACCCGACCAGCAACACTCAGCAAACAAACAGAGCAGTTAATGCACAACCGGAAAAACGCGCACGGTTCACAGGCGAAGTACGTACGGTTTGCGATGATGCGTGCTTCCGATGCCGGCCGTTTTTGTGATTTTGTTTTCGTTTTTGTTTTTGCAAAACAGTGTGGTTATGCGCTGCACAGCTGTACGTTCGAATAAATGAAACCCCGGAGCGGAAAAACCTTTACCCTCGGCAGAAGTCAAATTTAAAATGGCGAGCCCGTACCGTACGCTACCGTAGCGGACCGCTCCGGCTCGGGTCGGTGCGGTTGCGTTGGTAGTGGTGTGAGCCCCGTGTCGGCACATGATTTCCCCTCCGAATTCATCCGAGCAGGTTCATTCGTGCTGGTTCATCCCTTCCCAAAAATCAAACACCCCCACCCCACCCGAAGCGAATGCAGCGCGATGGCTTCCCGTTTCTTTGTGTGGCGGTTGGCAGCGAGCGAGCGCGCGCATGAGTGTGTGTGCGTGTGTGGGCAACCACGGTGCGAGCGGGTAGGAAGTTGTTTGTTTGTTTGCCGTCTCGCTCGCACGATGGTTTTTCGGGTGGGGGCTCGGCAATGGCAGGATGGTGCGTTGGTGTGCGTAAGATTGCCGAGCCGTGTGCTACATAATAACGGGTAGTAACGGGCAGCATCAACAGCAACAGCAGCAGCTGATTTTCCGATGCGTTTCGTTCCGAGGCGAATGAAGCGACCCGCCGTACTACAAGTCGCTACAAAATCAACAAACATTCCGATGCGCTTTTGCCCACCGCCCAACGGTGGTGGTCGCCCTTAACGCGAAGTGAAGACACGGCCGAAGGTGATTCAGCAAATGGCCCAGTGCTTCTAGTGCATTGGCAGTAGCAATCGCTGTATTGGGTTTTGTGATTGAAATGATTTGCCTCATTTTTGATCCGCTCGCAACGGCCAGACACGTCCTTCCACCCTCTTCGATACATTTCGCTGGTAGTTTCACTTCAAATTGTTCTTTTATGACGTTAGTGGGCTCTTGCAGCAGTACGCATACAGCTGTGGACATGTGGAACGATAAGAAATCATGGTACGCGTGCCACATATTTGTATCATGTCATACTACAATACAAAGAAAAAGAGGCTCTAAAAGGTAAGCGGCTTTAGTATGTATTGTCCTTTTTGACAAGTACAGTACAAACTGTCAGAGTAGCCGAATATTCAACGTTATTTCACTCGATTGCATGCATATTAAAGACTTTTTTGTATTGTTTCCTTGTTTTTGCACATATTTTTTCATTGTCACAGAGCAATGTTAAGTTTCTTTGTGTTATTTCCAATTACGTCTTGGTACTATATTTCTCAAGTTTGAAATAAAATGTTTAGTGTGAAAAGTAAGCAAAAACATAAACTAAATAGTTTTAAAAGACATTACACAAAAACATGTTAGCATACTTCTACTTTATGTATACCATAATTAGAAGCGTTGCTATAAATAATACTGTGTTTTGGTTTATTACAATGCACTGGCACAGCGGTTGCAAATCTAAGTTTCTCCAGAACTGCACACCAGCACAAAAAGGAAACACAAAAGGGGAAAAGAAAAGAGAAACAACCCCGCTGGAAAGTATTCATAATAACTGTAATATAGCGAACCGCACCAACATCCCTCCAAACCCTCCGATGGGGATGCCTGCCTCCCATTTTTTTGTTCACCCTCATTTTGCTCTCGAATGCATGAGCATAAAATTTAAGATCACCAATACACCGCACCGATGGAGCGAAGGGAAATGAAGTGAACACAAACCCATCGCACAAGCACAAAACTGCATCCATACACACACACACACATACACGCACATGGTTCCAGAATCCATGCAAGCTCTCAACACTGGATGGGGCCACTGGAATGGGGCCACCGTACACAATATTTCCCTCTGCGCCATTAAATCCGCACCCTGCACGCGGTGTCGCCCCACCACCCACCAGTTGTGTCGCCAGTTCGCAACACCAAGCAGCAGCTCTGCCCACCCGGCCACCCATCGCTCCCTTTCGCCCACTCCTGGGAAGCTAAAAACCATGCTCAAGGCAACAACATAAAGACCATCGGATCGAAGGTAGCGAACGATCCGCGATGGTGCGAGATTGTGGGTGCAGGGGAGCGGATGGGTAGGTGGTTCCCCACAACCATACCTCCCCCCCCGCCCCCCATATTTACAGGAGAAACCGTTTTCCTTTCCAGGCTTCAACTTCTTCTTCGTCTACTTCGTCGCCTTTTGTCTCTAAACATTATGTTGGTGCGCGGATGGTGCGCGCTGGACGAACGCAGCTAATATCTCTCACTCTCTCACTCTCGCCTGTTCTATGTGTCGTCTATGTGCTCCATCGCTCCATCGCCCGTAAAACCCGGTTCGATCGCCAACATTAAAAACACCTTCTCCTCCGTGGTCTTCCGACATTGCCGGGCCTTCCTGCGCCAGCGCCGCGCACATCATTATTAAATCTCGCTGGCAAAATGGAGGCGGCCGGGGTTGAAGTAGCAAGTGGGGTGCTGTGTGTGTATATGTGTGTGGCAATTTGGCTTCGGATCCCCGTTTTGGGTTCCCCAGTTCGAAGAAAGAAAAAAAAACAATCACACAACCACATCTCACTCCAGCTGTTTTGCTAGCAATCGCGAGTTACAACAGTCCGTTACGGGTGTGTAACGCTGCGGGGTACGCGTTACGCGTCTTGCAAAGTGGGAGCCATTTTGGCCACGGGTTTGTTTACGTTACGAAATGATGGTGGATGCTACAGTTGGGCCGTCCATTGCCATAGAGCATCAAGAAACGAACCTTGCAATTGGGGAACAAATAGTGTTAAAAAGGTTATATTTTCGCTAATGAAGATAGATTACATCGTTATCATTTTGAGCATTACAGCAATGATAGAATCAAAGAGATCGGAGAGAGAGGAAAGGAATGAAGAAAATAGAGAGTGAAGACACATTGCGCGACGCAATTCCTCTCCACGTAGCAGAAACTTTGCGGGACCGGCTTTCGGTGTGTAACTTCTTGGAGTATTTAGGGCAAAGCAGGGCACAGTTCTTTTCCAAAAAGAACTCCAAAACCTAGAAGTGTTATTGCTGTGAAGTTTCAGGTTCAGCTTAGTGCTTATCTTATATTATATTTAGTAATTTACATTTGAATAATTCTTAGATTTCAACAAGACTCCCAACAATGTGAAATTAAGAAATAAATAAATAGGTTCACCTTGCTTTAACAACTTTGATAAATGTAGTAAGTGTTACTTCTTTTAGACGGCTTTCTAATAACACTAGAACTTTTTGCTCAGTAATTTTGATTGTTATATTTTCTGCCGATCGCATTTATTTTAAACAATTCTACCTTAGTTGAAGTTTAACTTGTACATATCTATTCTATAGTAAAAGCTCCAAAACACAATGCAATAGAGTTCAGCTCTTCAAAATTTTTTATAAATAGCCAATAAACAAATTTAAAAATGCTCGATAATTCTAGTGATAACAACACATTTCATGAATTATTTTATGAATTGTAAAATTTTTAAGCTGAACGAAAGATGATCTTCATTCGCCAAAAATGAATTTGACAGCTGAGCAATTTCGCTCCATCCTACCCTATCACGGCACGTCATTCTGCGAGGGTCCCCTTTTATTTGGGGCACGCGTCCCCACGCTTGTGTGCGTGTAAACCAGCAGGATATATGCGCTCCCTTTACACAAAACCCTTCCATCGTTACCGTATGCCTTTCGTGCCCTAAAACCAACATTGGATCAGTACGTAAGGGCCTGTGTGTGTGTGTGGTGTTACTTCATGCAAAAAAGCGCATGCGCTCGTGAATTTTTGCGGTAGGTCACTTTTTGTTTTGCACATCTCTCACTCACACCAACCATTTTGCTTTCTCGTTCGCACACCTTGCTCACGTACGCGATCGTTTATTACCGGCGCTTGCCAAAAGCATCCTTCTTCGCACTCTCTCGCTCTCGCTCTCATTCTCTCTGTTTCGCTCTCACTCGTTGTACAGCTCACTACGTGTTACAGAATGGTGTGCGTGTGCGATGTATACCATTTTCGGACCCCTTTAGTAAGCGGGTCCTCCATTGCAGGCAGCCGGTTTCACTCTTTGCGCACTTTCCGGTGCTATTTTGCCGTCACGAACCACTGAAGCCTAGTAATGTGTGTTTTTTTTTATTTCTCCTCCCTTTACCTCACTACTACTTAGCGAATTTAGTCGCACACGGCTTCCATGCGAACTGCTTTGCGATGCATCATTAATTAGCGAACTGATGATGTATGGTACTGTATCTGTTGCTTTACGATTGAAGCGATAAAATAACTGCCCTGGTGTACGATTATGGTTTTTTGCTTTAGATTTTGTTTGCCTTTTTTTGCAACCATTTTCGACCCAAAACTTGCTACGCTTCCTGCTGTTTTGACAGTGCCCTCGATTTGGTTTGTTTTGACGTTGCGCAAAAGTTCGCGCGTAAGGTGTTATCATGTTTGCATCGTGCTATCGTATTTTTTTGCTGCTGCTTCTAGTTAACACTTTCGTTTTTACGACCATGTTACGAGTTACAGTTTTGTCTACGAGAGATTTTTTTTTCGTTGGTTTTGCTGTTGGAATTTTGCTATTTTCGGTGGGTTTTGGTGCTTAATGGTTGACTTTTATCATTTGATTTTTTTTGGGGTCTCTCAGGGTGTGGTGTGGGCTACAATGTTGTAAAGTAGTCATGCATGATCTCGATTAGTACGTGCGGTGAAGACGATAGCTTATCATACACACAGCTGGCCTGATTCGGTAAAAAAATCAAGAAGTGTGGTTAAGACCCAATAAAACATAATACATAAAAGCATTAATCTGGACAAATTATGCTGCCACAACACATCACAGGGCCAACGATTTGACAGCATCGCATGATGCAATCTCATTAGAAAATGGAAAGTGAACACGGTGCAACCCATACCTTGCCACCAGCTACCAATAAAATAGTAACACTTTTACAGCCCACTTCAACAGGTTGCCACCACTTTGGCCACCACGACCAGCGGTTACTTTATGACACCCGAATGAAGGAGTGAAATAAATCAACTACAAAGCACACTGCGCCGTCAAGCTTACCCAACCGTGATCAATTCCCCCCCGGTGCATGCCGGGTGTGGGAAACTGTGTGTTGTGGAAATACCATTTTATAGCGGCCCATTCCGGCCAAAGATCAACCGGAGTCGCAATGAAGAAGAGAAATAAAAGCACCACTTTTTCCGGCCCATTTGAGATCCAAATTTACGGTGTTGACGGTTAATGTTAATATCCGAAGGTTAACTATTGTCCACTTGCTTCATGGGCATTTAAATCTCCCGCCTCCGTCTAACGTCGTTTCGGAATGGTTTGGCGTTAAGCAGGTTAAGCTTCCTCGATCAAAACCGTGCCCGGCACAGCCGTTGTTGGCGGGAAATCATTACCTTCCCATCGCAACTCGTCAGCTCGTAATGGACAGGAAAGCGGAAAGTGTGAAAAAAGGAATTCCTTTATCATGTCGTGTTTTCATGCAACCTCACCAAGGTTTATACAGACACGATTTGTATTGTCAACCGCATGTGAGGTGATGGCCTGCAAAAGATGGCTCCCGTTTTGACGGTCCACCGAGTTCCAAAAGGAAAACCCACCTCCAAAATACTGAAAGTAAAAGCTTTGAGCGTCGTTAGTGGCTACAAACAGGGCTGATCTATGGCAGCAGCAAAGAGATACTCCGGCGAGGCCGCTTCTCGCAAAGTCGTCAAGAGTTGGCGTGATCCGGTAGCTCCGGTGCCGAATTGAGGTTACGAATCAAGCTTCAAAATCACGCAGGAAAATGGTGAACGATTGTCCAAAGCCGCTGATGGAAACTCTGTACGGGGTGGGCAAAATGGTATTCTTCCATTTTTCAACATGAACAAAACTAAGACGCAAAAGCGAGGTACATCGATTACGGCACACGATGGAAATGGAAGTGGAAAAAAAAGAAAGTAATGCCGTGCGACAGAAGCCGTTGATTGGGTGAGAGTCGATCATGATCATGGGATTGGAGTTTTGGATATAAAAATTCATCTCAAAAATGTTGGAGTACGAAGCGAACTGATGTATTATTGTCAACAATATTCTAAAACTGTTTCGATATTAGTGTTAAATCTTCCAGCACTTGACAGTGTGATGAAAGATCTAGAAATATCAGCAGTTCAAGAATTAAAGTAAGATTCACTGTAAGTAAGAGTAAATAGAGCGGCCCACTTTTTTATTTATTTCATATCTGTTAGTTGAAGCAAAATTTAACTTAAATTACACATATTTAATAGCAAAACCGAGAAAAGTACACGTTTGACAGTGACCTGAGACTGTACGCTGCTCACGAAAACAGCTTACACGTGCAACATACTCGTGTGGAGCGGTGGTTCGACCATGCCCACCAAAAGAATTGCGAAAGTTTATCTCGCCTAAAACGTGAGCTGAACCACTGAGCTACCGATCGCACGGCTCAACTGCCCCGCTCTGATGCTCTTCTCCACTCCTCGCGTCCATTTATTTCAACCCCATTTTCCACGGGCCCGAACCACCATAGAAAAGTAGCAAGGAAAAACCGCGCAGCAAATTGTGCCTCGCTGCTCAGGCCTTTCCGCTGCCTTTTTTTTCCTTTGGCTGAATTTCCCCATCACGAAACCTCCCACCACCCAACGCAAACTTAGCCCCCCCAAAAAAAACACATACACACACACATATATTGCAGCTTTGTCTATTATTGTTTCCTGCTTTTTGCGCTAGATATTCTCGCCGAAAGCTAACGGTTTCGTTCGTAGCGCGCGGCCAACAGGCCGGCTACAACAGAAGCCGCGTAGCGTAACGCAACCAAACCCAAGCCACGAGCTGATGGCAAAGCGGGTGGAAGTACCGTTTTCTTGATTTAGGTTTGTGTTGTATTTTTTTTGCCTCTTTTTTTTTCTTTTACTCTCTATCGCTCTACAAATCACATAGGACTCACCAGCACCAACACAAGCCAACACTGCCAAGCGCTTCTAAAGTTGGCCACGCTGGAAAAGGTTCACGTTTTGCTATGCGATCACACTTTTGGCCTCGTTCTAATTTGTTGCATTGCCTCGGTTTAATGGTGAAGCCCGAACACGATCGTGACCGTACTGTATCGCCATCTTTGTTCACTTCCTCCTGGTTTAGGTGCAGATCTCTGCGCGGGGACTCTGACGCACAGGAGTGCGCAATGTGGTGAGCGCCTCCAAGGTGGCTGAAGTGAGTGAGGGAAAGTGTCATAAAACTGTGGAAAACCGATTTTGGCCTTACCGTTGCCACTAACTACATTATGCAACCGGTGATCGATCGTTCAGTGGAGTCGCCAACTTTTACACTGCAATGAAGTAAGAGCCGGCTGAGGCATATGCTCTCTAAAATGATCGATTATTTCCGGGATCTCATTACCATGAGGCTGAATTTTAATAAGCCTTTTGTTGTTAGTATTATATTTTGTTTAAAGAGTTCAATTCATAGTAAATCGGTTGAATACTTACACTGCATGTATTCATTGTAATTTCTATAAAATCTAGATTCTCGTATTATACTTCAGTTTATCTTAAAAGTTTTCTAATTTAAGGTTGATTCGATTTATGTTGAGAAGGTAATCTTAAGTTAAAAAGTTTTTTTTTGTTTCATGCTAGATTTTCTAGTTGATTGGATGAGTTTTTCTAATGAGCAATTTCTTATCCCTTTTCTTGTGGTACTTTTTCAAAATAATTAAAATCACTTTCACTACATAACAAAGAGTCAAGTTGAGTTTATATTTATCATTAATGGAATTACCCAATTAAAAGTTTAGTAATTTAGCTCGTATTTGTTCGTCAACTAGCTTGTAATAAATTCGCTACCATTTTCCTATTTTTGGTTTGATGTTAAGGTGTGATATGAGGATGGGGGAGGAAATAAATATTATCGGCACTTCAATCATGGAATTCAAAGTTGAAGTCGGGGTAGAGTTTTAATGGAGGCCCATGAAAACTTAAATCTTCCTTTAGATTTTACTAATGTTAACTGGTTCATACATATGATTAACTCCTCACCAAGCCATATGCATTTTCCCCATCGACTAACAAACTAACTAAGCAATAACTGCTTTTCTGCCTCACATATGATGAATGCACCGTCAGGAAGTAAACATTTCCAAACGCATTCCCATACCTGTTGCCACGTAGCATAACTCACTGCAAATCTCTCCCACCTCCCAACAGTTACCCGCACACTGATTTCTTATCGTCTTTTAAATGTATTTACCCACCCTACCGGTCGCTTCCAAACAGCCAACCAACCGGCCGGCTGATCGCGTACGCGTTTGAAATTTCGGTTTCAAGTTTCACTTTCCATTGGCCATACCGGTAACGCATTGAAACGTGCGACCGGCCGGCCGGTTAACCAAGCCGACACATGCAACCGCTGCCACCGGGGGTAGTGAAGGTGTGCATGCGGTAACGGGAACCATTTTACAACCGGACAAGCTTTTGAAACTATTTTACCCCATTTTACCCCCTCCCGGTACAGGTTGCATGTCGGATGGCTGGAGGGAAAAAAAACATTCCCTTTCCTTTGATGTTTCAATGTTCTGCTATAAATGGTAGGGAGTTAGTTAAATTACCTCCGAATGGAGCTTCTTGTGTTAAATCATACTAATGAGGGAATTAATTGGAATCTTTATTCGTTTGCGATTTAATCTCTTCGTAGCATATTATAACTCCAAAAGCATCAGTGAGTTAAATAAGAATGAGTTAACTCTTCACGGCAGCTAACAATTCACACTGATTTCAATCACTCGTGAGACATAAGACTCACGCGTGTATTGAATCTACAGTAGCGAGATTGTTTCGGTTCATCTCACTGAGAGTGGGATGTAAGTCACTACCAATAATTTAGCTCAGTTATTTTGACGAAGACATCAATGTTAACTGCATATCTCGAAAAGTCATATCCCACAGCAGATTATATAAGATACCGAACAAGTCCTAAGAGTTTCCAAATGATGATATTGAGCTCGATTATTGGAAAGCCTTGGTGACTAATGAGAATGAGCAAGTAACTTAGGATATTTAACTCGCAGTATCCAACATCTCATGCTTACGGAGATGTCTTCCACTTATTCATCCTGCATTAATATTCCTCCCTGTGCATCCCTAACGGGAGTGAATGAAGGATTCAACTCTTAATGATATCTACGATTCAATTCCCCAATGTGAGTCGTTATTCTCATCACTAGCTTCATTCCCAAGCACTCGCACAGTGAATCGCTCCGGCAGGTGAATTTAGTCGGCCATGCTCGATCTTCATCGAAAGTTGTCGGAAGCTTTTTTTTTGGGAAGGAAACAATTTAGAAAAGGCTGAAGAAGCGGATACAACGGAAAGCTTCTTCGAGCCATCTAAAACAAACGAAACAGTTCCGGCCATCGGTGGGGGTCGTGTTTCGGTGTCGTGATCGTGTTCGACTCTCACTTTCGTACCGTGTGGCAAACTGCGCCTGCACTCCCCTTTACCCCCCTTCACCCACCACTAGCTCCTCTCCCCCTTCATTCTTCCTCCTCCCCTCCCGAACCCCTTCTACCGTGATTTTATTTCACGCGCTTTTTGGAAAACAAATAAAAACCTAAACAGGCAAACAAGAACAGCACACATACATGGGCCGCGCAAACACGAGTCGCGATCGCGCTTTCGCTCGGGTGTTTTATTTTTCCAACGCGCACCGTGTTTTGTTTCTCTTCCCCGATTGCGCATCGGCCGTGATCGTTGTTGCTGTCGGTAAAGCTGACGACCAGGCCAGCCCATTATTGCGCGGCAATGTTTGCACGATACGGCTCACTGCATTCCGCGAGGTCCGTGGCGACGGCCCTGTTTGGCCCAGTCCGGCCTGTGTGCCGGTGTGCCTCCCATTGTGCACCCAGCCTTGGTTGGGTTGCACCGCACGACGCGCCGAGCTGGCGTGGACGGTGGGATGGCTTTTTCGGCCACGCACATTTAGCAATGTTTGCACACGCATAACTCTCTCCCGCACACCGCCGCTAGTCAAGCATAACGCGTCCGTGTTTTTGGTAACCGGGCCGGCTTTTTGGACGTGGTTAGAAACGTGTTTCAAGGGAGGAAGGAGTGATGAGTGGATGGAGGGAGGGGGAGAGTCAGCTGAAGGACGAAAGTGGTGATGGTGTCACATTATGGTTACACGCATGCGTGAATTCCTTTAACATTTTCGATGGAAAAAAATGGAAGGTCGAGATTGATTGTGTTTGTTTTCATTAAGGCTATGCTGAGCGGCAGATTTATGCTGGCGGAACATTAGACATGTTTTGCCTAGCGGGCTGACAGGCAACAGTGACATTATGTTTAGTGATTTAGTACCGTGAAGTTTAAGCCACAGCCATCAACCATCGGCAGAATGATCGAGCGCCCGAACTAAAGGAAAATAAGATATTCATCAACATGTGATCGCTCTGATCAAACGCATCTGGCTCGCATAGGATGATTTCGTTCGAAATACCACTCACTTTAAAGTGGTGTAATAATCTCATCTTTCGGGGGGCGCTTCACTTCGTTCGATCGCAATCAAGGACAGCAAATCACTCCAAGAACGCACACAACAATTGATGCGCCATGTTGGTTGCGATTGGTTTCATTTCATGCAAGGTTAAAAGCTTTGATTGATGAAGCAATCAATGTGAAACGCTTCATCTCCTACGTTTGACCCGCGGAGTCACATTAGAAGAGCTTGGAGATTAACAGCCAAGGACTTTGTATGGTTTGTATTTACATATATTCCAGAAGTACTCGACATCAGGCAATTTTTTATAGGTTTTTCTAGACGGTTTTCCGAATTTTCGATCTTCACCGTTAGTAAGAAGGTTGGTTGGTCCAATATAGCCGTTATGTAGTGTTCAATGAGACAATTCAGTGTGATTTTTGATTCTTTTTTTTGATAAAGATAATCATAATCAAGCAATAAATATAAATTAAATATGCTTCTCAGTTTAGGCAGTTATTTTTTGTTTTGGCCTACTTTGATCAACTTCTTCGACAACTACAACAGGTGCAATGTTACGACTGTGATAACATCCGGCTATTCGGCGTACAGCATAGAGTCCACATTATTGTAGTAAACACAAAAGAAATACCATTTTCTCATTTTTAAATAATTTTTCTGCCATCGTACGTAGGATATTTTGAATATATACTGGAAGCAAAAACGACACCATGTATTTATAATCTTGTGTTATGTCCTATTCCTTCACGGCGCATACACAAAAAAAGAGTATTGAATTGCAACATTTATATAAATAAAAGCTTCTTGAACTATTGCTTTAAGTAAAAAAAAACAAATTTCTATTATTGAACAAATTGTAAGATGAGTAATTTTATGATCTAACGAGACTTAATAATAACAGTTTAAAAAGACTGTAATAATTCCTAACAATAAAGCAAATAACGCAGGATTTTATAAAATGCAACCAAGCGCTTCTTTGCTATCAGCCATCACTGCAAGTGTCTATTTTGTTCTCACAAACAACTTTTCAAACAGTTATGCTAAGCAGTCGTGCTCGTTACCGAAAACGAATTACTGTTATTGCTACGCGCAAACCCGGCATACATATTTCGTGCGTCTTTCCCTTGCTTTGCATGACCCTTTCACTAGGTAGCATCAAATTCCTCCCTCAACCGCGAACATGTTTATGCCATTTAGTTTTGCTTAGCGCTATCGGAATGCGAAAATCCTAACGGCACCACCGTTCGCAGCCCGATCGAGCGATCTAACCAGCCGCCTGACAAGTGGAAAAATGATGTTCCTTCCCGAACATTCCACGTTCGGTTGTTGCATTTGCACCTGGCCGCGGTATCCGAGAGGAACGAGTGCGCAAAAAGAATGCCTGGCCAACAACAGCGCCGTACACCGCAGCGACGACACGCTGCATGGTACGTGGTATAAATCAGACAGAATTCCTGAGGGCTTGTTTTCGTCTAAGACTAATCCACAGATCCCAACCACCGGCCGGTACGACCGGCTGGTCCACGATTGTGTCAACGGTGCGCATAAGAGATCCTTCGCGCCGTCACTTGGCACGGTACGGCGACGGTTTTGCCAAGGGCATCCGCACGCCTGTCAAGCGGCGCGCACCATAGGCGGACATATTTCACCGACAAGATATTGCCTGTCCGCATTCGCGTGCCGCTTCCAGCAACAGGCGGGTTGGTGACGTTCGCTGCATGGCTTTGGCCAACGGACGGTGAAAAATGGTGTTACGAAACTTTCACGATTAGAAGAAGTGAAAGTGGTACCGGTTGGTTTTGGGGTTGGTTGCGAACGCTCGGTATGGAAGAGGGCGAGAAAGCGCTCGATCGAAGCCCCCCGGAAGGGGTTTGCTGTGGCACAACGCTTGGCAGTTAGCTGCGGTTCCCGCGGGACCGACCAAACCTGAAGCTGTCGCAGCTACCTGCCCACCGGTCGGTCGGTGCATCCGAATGCAGGACGGGTTTAATGCACGAGCGATACCCTCCCCGGTGGGTATGCTGAGCGTGTCGGGCGTACCAGCGCTGGTGGTTCTGTTGCACCCGCTCCATTGGACAACCGTTAGCGGGAACTTGCGCACGATCGCTATCTTAACGCCTTCGATGGAAGGAAATGAACATTTCCAGCCGCAGAAAATGAGCCTTATTCACACGGGCGGATCAGGTTCGCAGTGTCATGCAGGCTTCACCATCCTCGGGGGAAAGCTATCATTCGAATCCCGCGAGGGAAGCACCGAAGTCGAAGATCGTCAACACATAAGTCCAACCACTAATTCGAATCGTCATGCGCATCGTCAACCGATCGTATGCGATGATGCGCAGTGTTGGTGTGGAACGGGAATCACCTTCCCCCCCCCCCCCCGTTACAGGCTAATTACACGCTGTGATTAGAGCAAATCCGCTCGAGCATCGGGCGTGTGACCATGGGAAGAGAAATCAACCCTGTCACGATCGCGGATGCAATCGCTCACAACTCCTACCGATCGTCGCATTTGTTGCTCCCGTTTGCTTAAAAACGGACACGAAATGAATGCAAATGAAATGTGTGGCTCAAAATGCACACACGCGTACAAATCCGGGCCCGAAGGTTGACAGTTTGGTGGCGTGGCCTCCCGCGTGCCACGTGGAGTACGGAACGGTGAGAGAACGGGGCGTTATCTAATTTTACGCAACTGGCCCGCGTGTGGCGGCTGTGTAAAATAGCCAAAATGGAAAGTAAACTAGCCCGGGCAGAGCGTTGGCCATGCTGCAGATTAAAGCGGGAGTGGTTTGGACCCGGTGGTGGACCTTACCTGTCGGCTCACGGTTCGTTTTAATGAGCGTTCGATAAGGCGCTAGGGTAACTAGTTTCTAATTTTGCTTTAATTAGTGGCCGATGCTGCATTATACAATGTGCACGGGCAGCACGCACGGGGATGAAGGTAAGTGGCATGTGGGCATGTGCTAAACGTTTCCGATCGACCCCATTTGATTGGTTTTCGAGCTCGTCTAAGTGTACGGCTTGTTTGTGGTATCTTTCAAGCAGATTGGGTATGCTCGTATCCTTCCAGACGCGACTATATAACCTTTATGACTGGCAATATATAGAAATAACCGATTAGAACGCATGATCCGGGCAAGTCGCTTTGATGATCTTAACCAAGCTCAAGGCACGAAATATTATTCTATTTTAAAGGTGAAAAATCTTCCATTGCGTTAATATCCAACAAATATTATTCTTATTATAATTATAATTATTTATTATGCAATAATTATTATTATTATTAAATATTAATATAACAGTTGATACAAAAATCAAGCTGAAATTCACATCATTCGACAGTACTGACAGTGAAATCATATCGAGATCGCCTATTTGATTTAAAATTGGACGAATATTTCCGAATAATTTTCTAGTTCAACCAGAATTAGATAAGGTAGATGTAGGATCCACTGCCACTTCCGTCATGTCGGAAAACTTTGCAAGAATGGAAATTAAAGATACTTCTGTCCTGAACGAAGATCCCAACTTATACCCTGGAACAAACTTGAGTTCTGAAACATTGTGATTCAGGTATTTTGAACTATTACATGCATATGACATGCATCTCAGTTGCCATTATGGTGTCATACAACAAACTTGCGGGGCAGACTACTTCGACGACCACAGATAAATATTAAAATGACCTTCGCACAACTATACGATAGAGTCCTTGGGGAATCCTTTCAATGTCTAATTCTACGCGCGGATTTCAGAGAATTTCCAGATTTGTTGGGAAACTTTTTGTGAAATATCTGGTACACAAGTTCTGTGTTTCCCGTATCGATTAAGAATCGATTCTACTCCGATACTAAACTCCGAATTAAGTATTCCACAATTGAGGAGAGATCAGAATCGGATAAAGGTACAAAGACTCCACATATATGCCTACATTTACCAGATCAACTTTAAAGGAATCCAGTAAATTTATCCAACTTTACCACTTGAACTCGATAACCCTGTGATGTCCTGCAAAAGATGTTGAGACGTTATGAAAAATATGGCATTGGTTGAATCGTATCGGTATAGAACACAATAGCATCTACCAATAGCACTAAATCAAATAGCAGAATACTCCAAGATGAAAGTTTAGGTATGAAATGTTTTTGAAATATTAAAATCATTTTCTAAATTTCCAGAACTTTTCACTACATTCTCTATACATAAACATACTTAAGTACATTAACAGTACATTTGGTTTGGTGCTCTCCATAAATATGCACACACCAAAGTAAGGCTGTGCAACGCTCAGAGACACGTACAAATACTTCCGCTACGCGCTAGAACATTACCGCTGGCAGAGTTTACATTTGTTTTGGGATCGGTGAAGGTTTTGAAGGCTTCACTGTGTTGCTTTCCCTAACGATCGCACCGAAACGTTTGTTGGTCCGAAATCCTTGGTGGTGGATGGTGGATGGCCTCAGAAATTCAACCACAGTAAGCGCACAAACACACACGCACAGTGCATGGTGCACAGTCGGCAGCAGGTGGACATGGTGCTTTGTTGATTTTTTCTCCCTAAGCCCAATTCTTTTCTTTACGGATGCGCCTTACCCATTTCTCCATTTCAGAAAGGGATATGTGTTTTGTTTCCCCCAACGGCTGTGCCACCACGTACTTCGTGCCCCCATGTTGCTTCCTTGCACAATGAATGGAAAAGGGACGAAAAGGATGTCGAGTTCGTTTTTTTTTTTGTATTTTCATTGTACACTAACGCAAGATTCCCGAAATAGGCTTACGGACAGGTTCGAAACTTTGATTTCGATTTCTTTCACTACCTGCTGGGCAAAGGTAACCGATTATGAAGGTTACTTTGATGAACGTTGATAGGTGTGTGTGTGCGTTTAATAAATGTGTATTCCATTTATGCTCATGTTTTCCTTTGTGCCTGTTATAAATGTTGATTCGGGGTGTAACATAACTTCATAAAAGATGTAGAAGCCAGATGGTAGAAAAAAAAAGTTGCCAGCAAAGGTAGAAAGCAACAAAGTCATACGTCATCAAACTTGTACCGAGATAACCGAGCGGAAAGAAAGGACTTCCAGCAGAGCGAGCACTTAATGTTGTAGCTCGAGCAAATCAAACAAAACCAGCAACTCGAACGAAACGTTTGTAACGACTCATTACACAAGGACAAATATGTCGGGACATCCCCAAAGGTAATACCGACAGTCCCGACAGTTTCTGGACTACGGTTCTGGCCGTTGGAAAACATTGTGAAATGCCTGCCATTATTCATCCGTGGTCCGGGAATTGCTTTGGTGTCAAAGTGTGGAACTTGTACGTGCCGTGTTCGTGTCCGTGCGTAGTGTGCGTGTAAAGCCACCGTGTGCAAACGGGACAAAAAAGGGACTCTACTTCGCATCGTAAGTTTCGCGCCATTCGCCGGCATTTTTTTATGTCGCGTTTCTCTGAAGCACACTAACACTACCACACGGCAATGGTTCATTCTCGCAACGGAACGCACGCGAAGGACTCTTCTCCGGTTCTGACTCGAGCGAGAGATGTAATCAAAGCAACATAGTTGTTGTTGTTCATCTCGTAAAAAAGGACTTTTACAAGAAGGAGAGAGAGAGCAAAAGAGAGAAAAAGAAAATAAATATTGGTGTGTGTATGTGTGTGAGAGAGATTGCATACTTTGCGTGAGAAGAGAGCAATATGCCACAAATCCTTTTCATGAGAACAAGTGAAGTGTTTCATCCGTGCGTTCATTTTTACACGCATCAGTGTACAGAACTTTAAACGCAATGATCATGCTGTGTCCTTTCTATTCACCTTCCACGGGTTCCATTTCTGGAAAGGTTCACCTTACCGAGTAGAGAGTTGTCGTTTTTTTTATTTCACTTGCTTTTCAATTCCCGATATTTTTTTTTGTTCGCCTATGCCCTGTAACTTCTCCCACGTCGCCGCGTAGTGGTATTGGTGGAAGGAATCGGTAACGAAGCGGAATGCACAGCGTTATGGCCAAATATTCCCACTTTTCGGGACCGCTTGTTGGTGTCCCGTGACGAGCATGTCCTTGGTTTGACCTTTAAACGGCAGATGATGACGTAGCGGATGTAGGCAGTGGGATACCGGGTAAGATTGGGTAAAAATTATCCACCAAAAACTCGTATTACACCTGAAGGGAAGAAGGAATTCAGATACCCGAATTCACTTGGAAGATATCGTAATTGCTATATAGTCTCTCATTAATTTGTAACCTGAGTCATACAGTGATTATGCTTTCGCCTCGCAACAAATTGGGGAATATAAAGGGAATTGTAATGTATTTTTTTCGATCTTTTGGGAGTTTACAACCATTTTCCCATTGTACTCCAATGTTACAGGGTAATGATGGTAACGTACTGTTACAGCAAGAGTGGAAAGTAATTTTGGGAAAATTCATTTTTGTAGATAAATACTGGAAAAAGTGCTCTTAACCATACCGATACCACCCAAATCAGGACTTACAGTAAAAGTTTGCCTGCTTGTTCCGAACAGCTTTATCTAAATTGCGCTAGTTGTGCGGTGGAAAAGATGGCCGCCAGTTCAAGCGAAATGTAGCACTTTCTCTCCACAGCGCGGACCGCTTCTTCCACCAGCTAAGAAGGGCCTGCAGGGCTTGACCTAAACAACGGACTGAATACCCCGAATCATGCTGGTAGTGGTTGCGCGAGAGCGAAGAAGAAACCTTTTTCTGCCGCCTGCCGCAAAGACCACGAACATGCACAGCAGCTTCTTGTTATCGCCCGCGGGATTTGTGTTTTTTTTTCCTTGTTTCCCTCTTGGGGTCGACTGATGAGTCTGAAGACCCTCCCGCCACATACACTAATCAGTGGGCTAGTACAAACGCAACCAGGCGCGATCCGTGTGATCCGTGCTGGGGTAAAAATTAGGTCACACACTGACGCACTCCAAAACCTAAACCGCGGCGCTCGGAAACAAAGAAACCCGAAGCAAAACTCGAACTCCATCGGAAAGAATTGCTGCGACCAGTCACTTCGCCGCTGAGCCTGGAGCATCCAGAATCGACAGCAGGGGGTAAGAGGGGAGAGGACCATCCGGAGCCATTTGTTTTTCCCTCCTCCCTATGGTTACCAATTCCAAACCCAACACTGCAACACTGGCAAGATTTGTTGTTATTGCTTTCCCTTTCCATCGCCGGTCGGGGTTTCGGGGTTCGGGTGTATTATACCCCTGACTGGCGATGGAGTTTTCCGATTAGTTCGGTAGCGTTGGATGGTTGGCCCCCTTTTCCACGACACTGTTGGCAGAATGCTGCCCGCACAAACCATTTCTCAAGTTGTCATCCCGCACACAGTCCCGCACAAACGACGCTCGATTGATATCTTATTGCGCGTCGCTGGATGCGACCGAGTGCGTATCATTTTCTAAAAACGTCTCTCGCACACACTGTACTGGTGCCCATGATGGTACTGCCGAACCGAGGAGTGAAACATTCCTCCTCTTCCTTGATCGTGCTTATCGTACCTCAGGATGCGAGCAGGATGCTTCCGGCGGCGCTTCGGTGAGCTGCTTCTAAATGGACGCTGAGAGCACGGTTGCGTTCACGCTTTGCTTGCCACTGCACAAAAATGTAAGCGCAAAAACCCACCACCACCCACCCAGCTATCCCTGCTGCGTGACAGCGCGTACTTAAAACGGTTGCCTGCTCAGCAAAAGCAATACACACACCCGTCCTGGTCCCGGGTTTGGGGGCAGATAGGGCGGGTAGGTTTGCAACTGTCACCTCGAGAATTGCGCTTCAATTTGCATCCCGTGACCGCAATGTGGGTCATGTTTGTTATGGAAACGGTTCACCCCATTTCCCTGAGTGTGCCGAGAAAGCATCATAAATTTGCGCCTGGAAGAACTCACCAACATGTGGCCGAATATGTGGAACGTTATGGGAAGGAAGGGATATCTTGTTTTTTCTACGCTCTTTCACCCATTTATAAGTCCATGGATCGAACGCGTCCAAATTTTCGGTTCGGCTTCAGGTTTGGTTTTATCTGCTTTATATAGTCACGGTGCCGTACTAAACCCATCGAATGGTCCCTCGTATGTTAAAGAACCCGAGGCGGCCATCCAAATAGGTTTATTAGAAATCGTGGGCAATAATTTTTTAATGATTTGTGTATTATGCATCCTTCCATCCGTTTACCATAATCAACACTGACAAAAATATTAATTTATTCACATGAAGGCTCGTAAAAACCTGGAAGCATAAATATAAGCCAATAAAAATAACCTAACGAGCAATCCGATTTTGATTTATGCCGGTTTGGTTTTGAGCGTGCAGCCCTTTCGATTGCCCGGAAATTAACAACTATGATAAGCGGAGGTAGATCAGAACTCATTTACTGCTTTTGCATCGCGTCTATCGATCACGCACGATCTGACGTGTGACGTCAGTTCAACAATCAATCGAATAGTTTGTTTGTTTTCAAGGTTTATTAGCTTTGATATTGGTGCTAAGCGGAGATTAAGTTGATGTGGCTTGGCACGTCAGAACATGGCTCGAATCGAACCCTTAAGGTTGTGTCGAAATTATCTATTTGAACTCCTGAGTGATCGTAATATACTAGCTTTACGAGCGCTAGTTCATATGAGCTACCGATGACAGTTAACTTATGACCTTTTGCTCATAGTGTTTAACACTTTGCCGAAAACTTACCAAATATACGACACAAAAATCAATTATGTTATCATCATGAACTACCTAGTTGGAGCTGAGTCATGAGCTAGTCGAGAGCGAAGGCTCATGAGCAAGAATTGCTTGTTTAGGTCAGACCTCGTGAAGCGAAAAGGTGAGCTGAACGCTGTTGCTAACTGCTAGCAGCTTCTGACATAACGCTCATCGTACTCGATGTCAAACTTCAATAAAGAAGCCTGAAAGAGATGGGTAAAGAATTTATACAACCGAATTATTTCATTTCAAACAAACGTTGTTTTAAAAATTATGATTCAATGATTTTTACGTCAAACAGTGTGGCAGCAATATTTTCCGAACCATGCAACACTTCCTTCACGCGCTTGCCCGCTATCTGGCGCAAGGTGATCGTGTGTTGGTGAACGTTTGGCGGTGTGCTGTTGTTTCCGGATTGAAAAAAGCTTGCGCTGCCCAAAACACGCACCGTTCAACTTCCTTCATTTTGTTGATGATGTCGTGACGGTATCTCAGGGTTTATGGGATCCCGACCGTGACATCTTGGGCTGCGTGTGACCATCGCCAAAGGCTGCCTTGAAAGGTCAAAATTCGACCACATGATTGTTATGCTGGTTTACTGTTGGATTGTGAGCAAACCTTTTATTGATTAGGCCTACACAAAACTGTGTAAATTGCTAAAAGAAATTCTTGTTTTTTTTTTCAAATGAACATAAGAAGTAAATAATTCTTTTAATATGATACAAATCGCCTCACGAAATCATAATGACCGAATTCATTTACCCTGACATGGATACATTGCCATTGTACAGAATCAAACGCTTCGCGGGTGAAAGTACGCCTGTTTTCCCATCGCAACACCCTCAGACCAAGCCCTGCCCACCCACGGAGCTACCAAGCGACGCAACATTCACCAAGCCAACAATTGTTTGTGACGTCGTTGATGTGGCCGATATCAAATACGCAGATAGTACCGTTCCGTTTGGCGCGTTCCTTCTCCCTATAAGAACTTACGCCCCGGTACAATTACATCGTGACAACAATCAGAAGCGTATATTCGGTACTGAGTAACCGAGCGTACCGAAGGGATACTGTTAGCAGGCGTTGTAATTTAATTCGACGACCAGCACGAGAACCTTGCCAGATCAGGAAGAAACACCGACAGCTTATCGGCGTATTACAGCGCACGCATCGCCATTCAGTTGTTCGTTCGCATCGGTTTTGTGGCTAACAGCCCGACAGAGGAGTGGAGCAGGACGAATCAAACGGGATCCGTAACGCACATATTTCACAGGCTCATGGACAGTGCCGGTGACATGCGTTTTTGGTTTGTTGCTCCATTGGGGGAGGACGTCCGACCACATCGAAGAAGGTACGAAATGTTCATTACAATGAAGCAAAGGGACGATGAAACTCCCCCAGGGTGGGAGTTTTGGGAGAGTCCGAGATGAAAAGGGACCGACAAAGCTCCTGGGCCGGGTAAAGGCAATAGGAACGCGTTGCTTTCGTCGGTTATCCCATGGAAGCTATCATGTTCATAAAATTTATTCTTTTGTCACTGGACTTCGTGAAGGTCATTCTTGGGTGTAAATCTGTTATAGCAATGCTTTAAAATACTATGTATATTATGAGTTTTCTGAATTGTTTTAAAATTACTCCAGGAACTTTATTCACACAAACACATTTAAGCAGGCGAACAAAAAATCAAACATTCAATCAATCGAAGACTTCCATCGTTCTAAGCAGCCTCACCGTGATGCATCATTATGAAGTGATGGCATTGTCGACAAATCACACACAAAGTAAAACAAAAACAACGCATGAAAGGATCTTCATAGCCCAACCACCCAAACAGAACGATAGCAGACGCAACGTCAGGCAGGGCGACGGGCAATCGGTAGGAGAGTAATTTAATTGAACTGATAATGGACGTAGATCCGGCAGCGAGTGACTGCATTATAGGATTTTTGCTTTGTTCCCGATCGACCAGGAGACCCGCCACGGACGGTGATGGTGCTGAATGCGAGGGGAGTTCGAGTTTCTCTGTTTCCTTGCTTTGTTTATTTGCTGCCCAACCAATACGTGCCGAATTGATTAACTTCGCATTAGCGACAGGAAATTCCCCGAAGTGCCGATTTTTTTTTTGTATTTGCCGGAAACGGGCGATGAAGTTGTTGTTTTGTCGGGCAGGTTTGTTTTTCTTCGTTTTTGATAACCCTTAGATAAGATACTACCACAACCATATCTTACACTGTGTGTGTGTATTGATTGTTATCAAAACGTTTCCTTAATGAAGGACCAACTTCTAGGGCACATTGCGCTGTACTGGGCAGCTGGGCTCCCAGCTGCCTATCGCGCAACGGAATTGAACAAACCACCAATGTAAACGCACGCAACGGAACCGGTCGGGAACAAGTTTGTGCATGCACGGTCAGAACAAAGCCGGTGCATCACGACGCAATTACTCATGCTCGACGGTAAGAATCACTTCGCTACCTGATGTTTCGAATGATGAGGACAGTAGTCGACTCGAAAATAGGCTGATAAGAGGCCGTTTACCTTGCAGCGTGAAGTAGAAATTTTTGGGCTGGAGCCGATGGTCCTCAATAGTACCGAACAGTTCCTTGGCCCAAAAAAGATTAAAGTCTAAAGCAAAGCGTGACGTACATCCGCAACACAACATGAACTGTTGAAGATGGAAAGATGACTGAATTAGAATTTAAAATTTGTCCAACGACTCCAAAGGAATAGTTTTATTTCATTGAAGTTTTAGCCTTAGACAATGAATTCTTATCGAATTTAATCGCTTTAGTTATGCACAATGATACTCTTGAAAGTATCTTAATTTGTGGTCTTGATTGAATTATTTAGTTATGACATGTTTAGAAAATTGAAAAACCCTCGTTCCTACATGACACAGCACGCGCCGGAAAGTGTGCTTCACTCATTGTGCCAGTCTCACCATGCGATCGCGATAAGAAATGTTTAGCATGACACAGAAAAAAAAAAACAAACCGTCCCATCTTCTGAAAGCGTTTTTTGATCCCTTTTCATTAATGCGACATCACGGTTTTTTGGTTTGGCCATTAAAAAAAAACAAGAAGATATGGAATTTAAAAAAATGACTCAAAATTCTATTCCGCAATCTCTGCTACGAATTAAATATCAAAAAGCTCTACAAGTAAGAGGTAACTTGTTGAAGATATTCGCAACAGACACAAGGCGTAAAATCCCCAATACCGTACGATACGGGCGAAGGGAAATTCCAACGCCTGTCACAAGTACGTGGTGACGTATTGCGAAGCCTCATTCATACGAAATGGCCGCGTCATCAACCGAACATCCGGTGCCGTTTGCTTTTCCAATGTTGCTCCGCCGTTATCTGGGCAGGGTGCGGGACACGGTACGCACGATATGGACGGGCCCGATGTTCTGCAGGTGTTTTGCAACGGTCCACCAGCAACTACTTCGCCATTTGCCGTTGCCGTTTGCTGATACGCATCTTCCACGGCACTTTGTGCGTGTACGCGTGTTTCGGGGTGCGATACGCGTAAGTCGTAATAGAAAAGACGCACACAAGATATAATGGTGGAAAGGCAAAACTGTACCGATAACAAGCGCTTGATAGTATGCCGAGACGGGGTGTGAAGGTGCGGGGGTGTACAGAGGAATCATTGCCAGAAAAAAAGCCACGCTAATCATTACCTTTTTGGCCCGGTAATGATGGTCGCGGGTGCAGGAAGGCAAGGGATTTCTGCTAATGGAAACCCCAAACAGCCGACGTTCCAGGGTGTTGGAGAAGATTCGAAAGCCTTTCGAATCAACGAATGCGTATCTCTATAGCTTTGATTAGACGCATCTAGCGCGGTCTAATCTCTCCGGTTTAAGTAAACATAGGCACAAAACAAACGTAGCGTTTCAGTGCCGGCCGGCATGCGACGTAAGGGAACGTTTAAGATACAAACAAACAGAATACTATCGGTTAGAGAAATAAAAGTGTGAGGACAACAACATCAAGGATCGTTTATCTATCAACGACGCGCCAAATTGACAAAATGGGGAAGAAACCTCAGATGTGGGTTAAATAATGCTATTCCTCCGATAATTGAATTGCGGAAGAATGTATTGAAGTTTTTAGCAAAAGAAAAATGTAATACCAACAACATACACATCGAAAAGGGCGTCATAGAATCGGTCACGCAGAAGCCGCTTTTCTTTGTTTACATCCCGGTCCCTGCGTTGAGTGACGGTACCATCGCTATTACCACTACCATTGAAAACGCAACTGCGTGTGCATGTGTGTGCGTGACCAGGAAAGATTACACGGCAGCGATGAATACTGTTTGGGCCTGTGTGTGCGTAGTGTTCTATTGGAATAACCGGCTTGTTCATTTCGATGCCTCTTTGTTTGAGTCCGTACATATACGCATGTACGCACCGACATACACACACACCTGCAACACAGCGAAAAGGATGAATTTTCTTGCCATTGCTTCAATAGGTTGAATTGTACGCGTGAGTGTGTGTGCATGTGAATTTTCAAATCGGCCCTTTGGGTTTGTTTATCAACAAACACCGTACCGAGAGCGGCGAATGGCGGCATTCCCATCTCGCTCGTGTTTGGTCCATTTCGGCAGCAGCAGCAGCGGCAGCTTCGTCTGACAGTGACGCCACGCATAAACATGCACTGGTATGATCGAGCGGGAAGAAGAACAAGGAAGGAAGATTTTTAATCACTCTTGCCTCGATGACGTCACTGCGTTGATGCTTGGATTTTTGGTAATTGTACACATACACGCACCGTCGCCGTTGGAAGTGACAGAAATGACGCACAGTGTGTTGCTTGGATGATATTTCTTTACAACGTCATCGTTTGTTGCTGTTTCTATTCCTTACGTTTCATGGCAGATGGAATTATATTTCGCTCGAAGAGAATAATTATTCGACCCTAAATTTAACATTTATTACGACTCTTTCAACTCTCTTGCTGGAGTTGCATGATTTACCTAGATAAAGTTAAATAAAGTTCCCAACCCACCGCTAGAAGTTGCTGCGCCATTTCCCCGATTCGTTTCGATTGCAAACCGGCAGCAACATTGTATGATTTTTTTGTTTGTTTGTTTCGCTCTCCTTAGGAGATTAGACCAGCGCAGCATGAAGAAGCGGACCGTGGATGGGTAAGGTTTTTGCAAAGATCATCGTTTCGCGAACAGAAAAAAAAACCGGTTCAACATCCAGGCAAGCGACAACAACAAACCCATCTCCCAGCTTTGCCGCTGCTGCGCCCGTACTTCGCACCTTCGCACGATCCACGCCGTATAAACATGATCACGGAGTTCCACGATCCAGACGTGGCTGACTGAGCAGCTGAGCATATGTTGTTGTGTACGCGGCAAGCGCAAGCGAAAAGTGCATCGACCAGCAGAGCGCTGCAGCCCGCTCGGATGTCCGTTTTCGGACAATTGCGTACCGGTGTGGCCATGATACGCGAGCACACGGCCCGATAAGCTGACGGGAAGGCTAGGAAGCAGCACAATCTGGCCCACCAGAAGAAAAAGGAATGAAAAACCGGTACAAAATATACAAGAAAATGCGGCAAAAGCACAAAAAAAACGCAAACCGGGCTGCTGCACCAAAACCGGGCAAGGGATATGTTTTGTTTTTGATCCCCGTGGCTTGGCGTCGGTTTTGCTCGCGTACCCTTATGCGCTCGTTTTGTAGTACGGGTGTTGCGGTTGAACGATTTTCTCGCTTTTACGCCGCGCGAGAACGCAGCGTCGCGTGTTGCGCGTGATACGCGTTTGGCGCGTTACCCTCACTTGCCCCGCGGACGGATGGCTTGGATGGGCACAACGCACCGGCCATCCCGGTACCAGCAGCAGCAGCAGCCTGGATTGGGTCAATGAACTCCAGTTGCTGGCGCGACGCCATCCGCCACACCAGTCCGCCGGCGCTCCTTGCTCGAAAATCAGTCAAATGGCCCAACACAACATTACAACAACCGGCGCACGACCGGAGGGTTTTAGTTTTCGCATATGTTTGGGAAATGAAAAGGGGAAAAACGTGAAAAACGTACCCAGACACACACACACACACACACACACGTATATGAATAGTAACTGGAGTCGTGCCGAGGTACACCACAGCAGGATATTGAATCCGAGGCCGGGAAAATGCATGGTGTTGGATTTAAAACGCAATTTCTTCACCACCAACACGTGTGCGGGTGTAGGTGGGTTGGTGGCGACGGGGTAGGCTGAATTTTTCCCTATGCGCAAGGGTGAAAATTACCGGACCGGCGACAAAGAGACAGCAAACCGAGCGGAATTTCGGTGACGTCGTAACGAGTGCAAGTTGTCCTTTTTGCTTGGGGATACCAAAACAGAGTTGTGCGTCTTATTCACGCGTGTCATTATTTTTCAGTACAGAGGCGATGATGAATAAAACCCATCGTTTTGTTTGCTTTGATTTTTTTTGATTCGGTTTGTTAACACCCGAAAAAACTTTACTCTAATTCTATGTTTTTATTTAGGAAACCCCTTTTTTGCTTCAATTTAAGATCTCTCGATTATATTTGCATAATTTTAAGCAAGATTATCTTTTACATGGAGAGGTACGAGTGTGCACTAAATGTGACACGAAGAAAAAGCAAGGAAATGCCGGTACACGCCACATTGTCGCGCCCAGCACGAGATGGCGCCAAAATACCAAGTTGAAAGCAGGGGATGCACTCGATAAATGCACCATAGCCCGGAGCCGTTAATCAAAATCGATCGCTTCTAAAAAAGTATCTTAATGTTGCAGTAAAATGATGTCAAATAATTAAAACAAACCCCTAAATATATTAACTTTTTTTTTCGTTTTCTTAAGTTTTGCGTTGGAAAAAAAAATAAAAGCATCCCTTTTTTGTTTCGGACTGCGCAACAGGACGTACGCTTGAGACAAGAAAATTGCATTGTACGGCTCAGCACTGCCGCCGAACCGTGTGTTAGAGTGTGTGTAACCATACATGGGAGGTTGGGTGTCGTGATGCATTAAAACCCTCTCGGGCGGCAGGCGTCTCCGGGCAGCTCGTGCGTCCATACCGAAGGCGCCCAATAATGGTTTTCGGTGCGCGTCTAGAGGACGCTCGGTTTGCCCCTGGAACGAACGAAATCAAACCTCCCAAATCATAGCCCTTGCTGTGATGATGATGATGATGATGGTGATAGGAAAATGCAAAAGCCATCTTAGCCAGGCGAATGGAATGGAATCAAAACAAGCAAATTGCAGCACAACATGCACGGCGAGCCGTGCCATTGCTAGGGCCCCAGCGTTGTTTAGGCTGGAAGACGAACACCCACCTCCTCCCAAACGATCCGCCGCCAAGTTGCGATGTGGTCAGTCGCAATTTCTACAACGCCAAACCCAACATTAGACCCGAGCCTGCCGAGCGAGAGAAACACACGCACACATGAGGTGAGGCGCGGTGGCCAGGCGGGGTGAGTTCGTTAACACACCAATGCTCAATGTGCACGAGCCGCGATGAGACAAAGACGGGATCTCTCGTTGGCTACAAGGGAGGGAGGGAGAAGGCTCCGCGGGGTGTCGCGAGAGAGAAAAGAAAAAAAACATGCAAACGTAAACAAATGTCGTAGCATAAGTGTGTGGCTGGCGTTTTGAAGCGGGAAAGAAAGGAAGCGACATAAAAAAAAAAGAAAACAACGCTCAACATAATGCGCGCGTGTGGTAGCATAAACGCACACAGACGCAGTCATGTTCGTACGACAGCAATGCAACAGAAATTCAAAATACAAACCACACACACACAAGCGCACACATACGATGAACGTAGTGTGTAGATATAGCACACACACACATGCACAAAGACGACGCATACAAGTCATGTTCATAATTGGCATGCATTGGGACGGTCAGCGAGGGGCGCTGTATGGCGGTTTGCATGGAAACGCATCAAACGGACGAGCTGCCACACATGCCAGGAAGCGACATTACACACGCAATGCAACAAGCTCATTGCAAACTCATTTACACCAGTCGATCGAATGCAAAACAAAGCCCACCGACAAATGCATGCTGCGGCAGCGTTCATTCAGCGTGAACTTTACGCTTCGACAAGGTATGCAAATGTGTCAATTGACACTGTTTTACGCAAAGAAAAGGGATGGCTACTGTGATTTTTTTTCATAAAAGGGTTCTCTCACTGTAGTTTCTGTAGTACCACATTTTTTTCATTATTAATTCTTCTTCCTGCTTGATGAAATTTCACATCGACGGCCTATCAAAGGGTCTTCATCAAGCGGTAGCAAACATACACTCACACATCTATACGGCAGCATATGAAGGGCCCCGTTGCGTGCGAAATCAATGCCTACTACAGCGAACACACCAATACACCCGTCCGCATCCAATCAAAAGGGCTCGGAGGTGCGGAAGGGTTTCTTTGTGTTGTGCGCCCCTGCACCGTGGCAGCATAAACAAAACATTAGAAATGTGCGTGTTCCTTGTGCGGATGAACTCCACACAGGGTAAATTCATTTTCCACTCGCACCGGCAATCAATTGTGTTGGTGTTTTTTTTTTTGCATCACTGGAATTGGTAGTGTGACATTGTGATACAAAGTCATTGTTGTACATCCATCCAATCTAATGTAGCATAAATCGTAAACATATAAAATATGCGCTTGGACCAACATGTTTTCCTTTCTGTCCTTTTCGTAGCGTGTTTCGCCTTGTGTTGCTGTGTGCATTTCCTGGAAGGCGCATGCGCCCTTTGTGCGCTTCCCAAAAGCATGAATAGCGCCGCGAAACGCCCGCCGTTTTGTGATCTCCTAATGATGATCTTCGGCTTTGGGAATGTTTGTGACATTCCCTGTGTGTTCATTTCATGCTACCCTTCCCGATCCCGGCTCCCTTGAACGATAAATTCCAACGGCAGCAGCAGCAGCAGCAACAACAACACCCATACAGCGGCAAAACAAGCTGGTGCATATATAATCAACTCACCAAGCGCATAAAGCAAATTGGCATAGGGCCACGGGGTTGGAATCGGATTTGGTTTTCACTTCCGAATCGATTCGACCACCGCATTCTTGTATGTATGTGTGCGTGTGATATTAGAAAAAAAACCACTCGATTATAGCCATTTGTTGATTCATCCAAGCAACAAGCCGCAGCGCAAATATGGCTCAAACATCGCACGGGAACGCTGGCTGAGGGAAAGTGTACGACGAAAGCATGGGACAGGAAATGTCGCGTGCGTGCGTGTTTTGTTTACACCAGCCGAAATGCGACTGCTCCGTGTTTGTGCTGCGTGTGGTTCCACTAACGCCAAGTGGACGCACCGAATAGTGGGTGAGATTGTTTTCATGGACGCACGCGGCAACAGCACAAAGCGGTACGATTGTGATTGCAGGGCAACCAATACGCGGTGCGTCTAACTTTCTTGCCCTTTACCGAATGGAAGCTGGTTGAAAGTCAAACACTCGCACACAGCCGCACGCTCGTCCCTCTCAACGATGCGCGAATTGCGTCGCGGCTTGCTTTGACCCATATTTTCTTACGGACGCAACGCTATCAACGTACGCTTTGCACCGGTGGGAAACAACGGCAAAAGCAATAAACTTCACGCAGCCGAAATATGGAAACAGATTTTCCCCTGTCGCACACACAATCGTTTGGCCAGTGTGTGGCGCCCCTTTTTGTCTATGCGTTTAGAAGATGCTTTTTTAGGGGGACGTGGGTTCTTAGTGGCCGGAGTTTACTTTATCTCTTCCCTTTACCCACATTAGTATGATGTTTGTGAATGCGTTCGTTCTGTTCTACGCTGTACGCCACCGGGCAGATGGATGCCGGCCGTCAATGGATCCTACCCCGGAGGTCAATGAATTCAATTATCAGCCCTCGGTGTGGATGTGATGGCGGAGCGAGGGATCAAGCATGGGTGGGTGTAAGGGGAACGGAAGACAATTGCTAGCATGCGGTGGTAACAGCCCGAAAAAAACAACAAAACTTTGGCAACATAATAAGACCAAGCAATCGTCCACAATCGAATTGAAGAATCCCCGGGTGCCCTCCGTTCCGTTTGCATTCATTCAACGATGAAACAACCCGGACCCGGTAGAACGGAAGCAACGCGAACGCACGCAAGTAGGAAGCAGCAATTGATGGTTGCTTGGGCCGGGGAGTGAAACAATGCTTTCGGTAACCGGAATTCCACCCGATGTTGCTGGGCCAAAAAAGAAAAACACTGCCTTTAAGGAGTGTTACCCCCCTTTCCCCCCAACGGCCCAAACACACAAAGCTTATGCATTCGGGTACAACTCTCATGTCACTTTTCGTTCCACCCGGCCGGTCAATGAACGTGGACGTCTTCTGTGTGTTTTGTTTGGTTTTGTTTTTGTGTTTTCTGTTGTCGGAAAAGTTAGAAAGAATCCGAAAATGGGTCTGCCTGGCCATGGTTCAATGAGCCGAAAGGGATGACACGGGATGCCCCGTTTGCATTGCCGAGTAATTAACACCTTTTGCACCGCATTCTATTTGGGCCAGTTGTCCCGTTCGTACTAGAGTTCTTTATCGTCTAATCACCACCGGGTAGGGGTTACTGGTGGCCAACCCTGTCGAAGTTTATCGACGTTAGTGTGTACGAAAAAGGGTTGATGGACGAACCTGAGGGCTGAAACGTATTCCACAAGGGCACCTTAGCTCTTGCAATTGAACCACGCTTTAGGTGGTTTCTTTCGCTTTCGGTAGACGATCGGGATGGATCGATTCATGGGGTTTAATTTGCCGTCGATTATTTCGACCTGGGTGAGCAGTTTTTGTGGCAACCGAGTTGATGCACGTACAAATAATTATTTTATATGTTGCTCCTTTTACATTTTATTGATTGAATTTTAACGCTTGAATTCACGCATTGATGTCAAAGCAGTAATTTTACCACGACATTTTTTGTGTGAAAATTAGCGAATAAAATCAAGCAACACGAACAAACCAAAGCACAAAGTCGTGATGGATGCTTATTTTCAGGTTTACTAAAACATAATTTTTTGGTTCGAAACTGTGCGGTTGTGAAATAGTTTGTTATTATTTAATGATGCAACAAGTTTTGGGATGCCTAACATAAGGTACACATAATTATTTGATGAGTAAACGGCTTGCTTTAAATGTTCCAAAGCTCTGTCCTTATCCTTATATATCCTTATAACTATAACTTTATCATATTTAATCTTTAGACCTCATTTTTCTTAACCCCCAAAAAACCCTGAAGTCTTATATGATGATTTAATCTTTATAAACTTTTAGCATTTTTTAAAATATTTTTTTTTATTTTGACCTTTTCTTTAAAAGAATAACTGTACAGCATTCTTTATGGAGTGGTAACAAAGCATCTATGAATAGATAGTAATGGCGACCTTCGGCTCAACAATAGCGCCAAGGTAGCCTCGACCTATTGTCTCAATCTGCCAGAAGGAGAAGAATACACACATACCTAACCAGCTTCATAGGCATCACGACGAAATTCACGCAACGATGTCAATAGTAAATCCCATCCGGAATTCCCCAAGACCTGGCTGTTGGAAAAACTGGTAAAACTCAGCCGAGCAAGACTGACCATTGCACGACCTGACAGACGGTTCAGACAAGAGGAACAGAAGTAACAACTCACTTTGGCACATTGCTAATGTTCAGACAAATGCGCCACTGAAGGGAGTTGAGCTTATGCAACGAGATATGTGATTATGACTTCCAACTTGCGAGAACTTCCGAACAGCCAGCAGATGTGTTCTGTCTCAGGAGGAACTATTAATGAGTTATCTCTTGAGCCTTCACACAAAGATTGCGAGCACGCCAAGGGCTGTTGCTTTATTGCTCGAAACTAGGAACATACTTCGAAGTGATCCTAAAAAAATTCTGATAATGTACTTAAATCACACTTTTTTTACTTATTATTCTGTGTTAAACGATCACCACCATCCCGACAGCCACTTTTCTTATCAGGCTTTTGCTTCCTACGATTGACCGGCCCAGATTCGATGCTCGACCTTCGGCGTATTAAACCGATCGTTAAGATGCACAATCACTGGACATCTTCAAGAAACAACACGACGCATTACTTTACTCCACTCCGTTTGCTTTATCGTTATGAACGATACTCCAAACCGTGCCACCATTACGCGTTGGCCATGATTCACACCGTGAATTGGATTCAGTTCCGCTTTGTCGAATGGTGCGTCACCTTCCATCAAGCGTCCGCTGCGATGATCGTCATGATCATCGCCCATCAACATCCTCATTATCATCTTCACGATCGCACCGATCCCATGCATTCAGGCAGCATCCTCACGTCCTTGGTTCGAGCTGCGAGACACTAAAAACCCAGTGGCGCGACTTTCTTACCCGTCTAGCTGTGAGGGTTATCGAGCGAACCAAAAGTTTAGGCGATGGGTGTGTGATGGATAAAAATGTTAGCTTTTCGTCGAATGTCAGTTGTGGCTGGGCAAAATACACACCGCTGTGGCAAGGAAAAATGTCACGCCGCAGGAGCTTCGGACCCGATGAAGCTGTACGCGGCTGATGGTGGACGTGTTTGTGATAATTGTTGATCACAAAAAGGGCAAATAGGAAGACAAATGGCGCTGAAATGCGGAAGCAACTTGCAGGCCCACTGCCTGACCAGCAAGATAAAGATGCATCTTGGCGATGGGGAAAGAACGAGAAAACCGTGCGTTTGTGTTGAACGGAGCAGTGGCTGAAGTGGAGACGATTGTGGCAGCCTTGGGTTGATGACTTGATGACGAGCGCGTTGCTGCGATGCGAGCGAACCAAATGACCCAGGAGAAACACAGTAAATCACACGTCACGATATGGAGACGGATGAAAAATGGCACCACTAGCATGGGGTGGAATGGAAAAAACTATAATTTGTTTTTTTTTGTTTTTAACATGTGTAATGATCAGTCAAGCGCATCCATCCCAACAAATCAGTATTGTTACATAGAAACTGCAACAAAGGCATGCACATGAAGAGGTTAAGATTTGAAATGAACGTTTAAAGTTTTTAGTTAAATATGAATCTATTTAACGCCAATTCAGTGATGTATCAAGATAATATCGAACAAAAAATACGCAGAGAATAATATCCTACATTAATAAACAATATGCAAGACCTATTGGATCTCACCCGTGCGAGCGCGACAGTACAAATATGGTGCTTATGCTATTTTATCTATTAAACTTTGCCCGCGGGTCAATTGCTTACAATTGCACACTGTTTGCTCAGTACGCGTGACCATAAAACATAAGATGACCATATTTTCACCAACGATTCCGATAGCCTACAATAGACGAAAACACACGCACAGCCGTGTGGAATTCTACCCGCAATGGGCATCTTGATGTGTGTTTGCCCATTTCCCTTTAGCTCCTAGGCATAGCATAGTGGCTTATCAGCTGCCACTAATCCATTCGGTCAAAATCCATACACCAAATGCATTGCACTGCATGCCAAAATGGGGTGTATTGTGTGCATTTATCGTGCCGAAAGGGATGCTATTGTTTACTTCCTGCTATGGAAGTACCCGTCAGCAAGGGATGCTTGGGGCTTGGTCGGGAAACGGCCCCCCAGGGGGGCACGATCATCAACCATACTTGGGTTGCGTATTTAGTGCTGCAACTTATTGCCCGCAAAATACACCGATCGGTTCGGTTTCTGTAAGCAGTCGGTACGGTCGTGTTTCAACGTACAAATTGTGGCGTTGTCCAAACATGGCTACCGGAGGGTTTAGCCCAAGTATTAGACCACTGGTAATCGCGATCCAAAGTGTAGTGCTCAGTGCTCATGCAAGATCAATAGCGCGAGATGTTTACCGCTGGATTGAACATTGTTGAGCACAATTCCCAACGGAATAATGTTTATTCGATTAACATTCTTCCTTCAGTGTTGTGATTAGAACAAGAATCTACCCGCAAATGTCGAAACCCGCATACTCTGTCTAGACGCAGCAAGCACTAAGAAAATTGAGGACTCGTACGGGTCTTCTGCGATCGATATCTTGCATTTAATTGTTCTGCCCTGTTCTAGATCAAAAGTCATTCGACAGTGACTCAAGCCCTACTCTACGGGCGAGTGGAGTTTATTATCCACCACACGTTCCATTACTTCGCTCACTGGAAGTGGGATTAGATTGCCGCCACACTTAGAGCTGGACGGACGGCAGATAACCTACTTCAGCTGTGTGATGCATTTAATTGCAGCCCGCGATCGCACTGTCATAATGCTAGCCCGGGCTCAATTCGTTTGCCACATTCACCAAACAAACTGGGCGTACGTGATCTAGCCAAAAGATCGCACTTCAAATGTTTCGTGAGATAAAACAGTCAGCAACATTACCACAAAAAAAAACACAACAAGATCCCTCCATTATGTTGCAAACAGCTCGCTGACGGTAAAGTAAAAAGTGAAACAATTAAAGTCAGCGCTAAGATCAAATCGTGCACGGTTAGTGCCGGCGCACGCCACACAACACAATGCCCAAGACGCGAGCACAGGAACATTGGGGCAGGTTGGTGGTGGCGGGATGGGTGGGTGTGCAATTCTGCACGTTGCAATTAAGCATTATGCCCAGCTAACGGTGAAGCGAAATAATTATAACATTTCTCGCGTGAATATTTGTGAAGTCTCGTGTGCGAAAGTGAGCTGCCCGCTGGGTGAGTGCTCCGCCTTCTGGGAAACCCTGAAATGTCAATGGCATATGTTGAATACGATGGCCTTTTTGACGTGCGGCACGTGGATGCCGCAACAATTGGTGCCGGATTAGCTTGCACGGCTTGCAACACATTAATAACAGCTCGTTGTTTACCATTTTCCAATCACCTCATTATGCAGGCACTCATCTTGTGAATGATTGCATTTGCGCACCGGTTCGGGTTTGTTTTCCTCATACACGCCACCAAACAAACACACTGCCCTTCTTCCGGTCGCACTACCCGCACCCCACAGGGTTATCAGTGTCGCTTATGGTTCCATTTCTAAGTCCTCGACCATATCATTTCCGCCCACCCTTCAAGGGAGCGCTGCTAGACATGAGTTGTTTTTATAGTGTTTTTTTCTGTTCTTCCGTGACACTGCCCCTCGCACAGGTCTCAAAGCCTTGTGCGCTAATCCGGTCATTGACATCCCAACCGAGGGTGGTTTATCAGTGGTCAGTATTCATTTTCGTTTTTCGGCGTACACTACCCGAATTTGTACCCGACGGGCAAAGATAACCGGGACAATGGGCTTCTCGGGCCAAAAGTACTAAGCTTACTAGTTTCCCGTACGTCGGCACGTTGCGGACAAGTACACGACAACCGGCCGGCCGGCCACTATCACACACAAACACACTCAACTCTCGGCCGTGGCACATGAGTCACGTGTAGGGCATATAGTGCCCGCGCTCGAACGACCGATGACCGGATTGCGCATCGGTATGCAGTGGAAAATACCATTGATTCCGTCCGCCAGTTCACCCACCAATTGCACTGGTGCGCCATTTCTTTGCGCGCCGTAAGTGACGGCCCGGTCGAGCGATAAGTGATCAGAATGAAGGCACACACGCTTCACGTTTGATTTCATGGCCACACAGAGCCATGCATGCATTTCCGTGACGTTCTGGAACAGCATCGAACATTAGGCGTTGAATCCAGTTTTGGGGAGTTGATTTGTTTACTCTCATTCGTATTAGTTTCGTATAAAATTGTTAATATTTGTACATTAAACCATCCAATCATGAGGTTTTGAATCCTCGTGTATTGGGAGAAGTAGAATGGGAAAATAATTAACATAAAAAAAAGTTTCAATTCCCTAAAGTTTGTTTAACATTTTGACATTAAGCACTTTTTCGAAAAATTAATATAAAAGTAGATCTACCGGACCCATCATTTTGGCCGCTTAGTTTTTACCACATTATTTTCAGAAGTTCAACAGTTCTAATGCAATGTATATATGTCTTTTTCATCTCTATTCTGTAGTGAAAACTCCAAAACATATTCAAACATAATTCCGACCTTCGAAATTGTTTTTAAAGTGATCGTCAATGAAAAACGCTTGATAGTTCTAGTGTTTAAACCTTTAAAAGGCATGTTTCAGAATGAAAATAACACAAGTTTTGACCGAAATATGACAATAAGTTTGTTTGAAATTAAAGAGCTAAAGTGTGATCGTTTTTCGTCTTTTCAATAATATTACATGATGTTAGGAACATCAACTTTAGACCTCACATTTTGTTTTAAAAACGTCGAATACATCAATAACGAATACAATGTTAAATCATATATAAGCAAGTTGTGTTTATAATTTTAAAACTAATTGAGTCATCCATGTTAAAAAAACGATGTATTTTAAGCGATTTGCATCATTTATTGCTATTGGGAAAGCGCTCAGTGACCGGTTGTGATCCGGGCCAGTAAAAATATTATACTGGTTCCCAAAATTACGACAACAAAAAAGGCATGCGACAATCACACAAAACAAGAATGTGCATAAATTTCATGATCTACTGCCTCGTAACCGCGTCCTTATCGTAGCCAGCAATGTTCGAGCGACTATGCCGGCCGGCCGGCATCTTCGGGTGTCAGTTTGTTGGTGGCGATAACGTTCACAGCGCAACCCGCCAGTTGTATGATCGTTCAATAAAACGACACGCACACACGTAACGACGGGCCCCTCCCCCCCCATCATATCGTTTCTGATTAATTCAATTCATCAAAACAATCTCAAACAACCGTGCAACGTGATCGGCTAGACAGACACGGGCCGTTCGTCACTTGCGCCGGCATTCAGTGACCCGCACGCAAACCGCAAAAACGAAACCTTTAACTACGGCAAAACAACAACCGTTTGAGCAAACACAGGGCTCACAGCAACATGTTGACGCAAGCACAAAGGGGAGGCGGACCTGGGATCGCATGAATGATGATGCAAAACAACATGCTAGCGGCCGGTACGGGGTCGCAGTTCCTGAATGACATGTTCTAATTTCTGCCGGTACGCAGTGGCGTTGTTGTGATGCGGTACATCGGTGAGGGAATGGTAGGCAGTACGATGTCGATTGATTTTGTGTTATATGCGTTTTTTTTTGCGGCAAAGGAACGAACGAACGCGCTCAACAACCTTGTGACGCAAAACGTCGTACGCATCGGTTTTCTGCTTCAGCGTTGTGAAGAGTCCCTTCGCTCAAGTACTGCACTAATCCGTCTTGTGTATTACGTCTTCTTTTTTCGTTTTGGTACCAATCTCACGTGGAAATGCGCTAAGGGCGGTGTGGAGGGTAAGCGAATACCATTACACATGGTGGCCATGGAAAATTGGATATCGAAATCCGAGCATCACGTGCGAATGATTCAACAAATTCAAATTTGCTCCGTGCTGGTGGGAAGCCTGCAACGGGAAGCCCGTCAGCGGTCTTGAAGGGCACGCGAATGCACGACGGCTGTGTGTTATTTAATGTCTTCCCCGGAGGTTTCATTGTAGTGCCACGCGCCTCGCTCGCTGCATCGTCCGAGGGCACTATTACGGCACATGGAATCGATTGGCACGAGATGCCAGAATGCGTGTACACGACCGTTCGATTCTTATTTACTGCGAACGTTCAAGGATTTTGGAGCCAAAGAAAGGTTGCAAAATTGGATCGGAAGAACAGCACAATGTTGCAGCTTTGACGCTGCCTTCGCTCTTGTACTAAAACCAACTACTTTTGTACTAAAACTCCAACCGAGTTGTAATATCCCTGCGGTTAATCGGGAGAACACGAACCACGCACGTTCTTGAAACGATCAACAAGTCGCTGGACGGGACGTGACGCTTTGTTCGCCTGACAAAGGCGAACTCTAGCACAATTTGTCCCACACGATGTTTGATCTTGCGTCTGTATCTTCTACGATGTTCCGCAGCAACTCGGGCATCGGAATCGGAAGCTGCGCACATGATGTTGTACGCTGTACTAGCTGGCATTTGGTGAGATTCATTTACAAGCGAGCATCACTCCATCGCATCCTTTCCCTTTTGGGTAGATCACGATTTTTTCGGGCTGTTAAGGGTGCCCGGGATGCCTTCTCCCGGTCGGTTGGCATTTTTCGCCATGCCATTTGCTAAGTGTGCAAGATGTGTGGAAACCGGACACCATTGCCCCGAGGGTAATGTACGTCCGAAAGACACTGCAAAAATCACAATAAATAAATCAAAGCACAAAGAAGTGCGCCACGGGGAGGATCGACGAGCATCGTTTGCATCCATGTGCAGCATGAAAAGTACGTCCAAAAGTTGAAAGGAATTGTACGGAGCAAAATAAACATTACAAAGCAACGTCAGACTTAACGGTGCTGCAGTAAGGCAAACATATTTCACCTCAATTGTGGACCACATTCGCTGCACCGTCGCGTGATGATCTTCACCCTGATGATGCATGTCGTAACTGTCGCAACGTACCTCGGCTCCAAAATAGTTAAAGATCACTCTGATGCAACGCAATCACACTAGATGATCGTCTTAGATTGTTGTACACGATCAATCCAACCAAGCTGTTACCCCACAACACGCAGTGCGGTTGGAGATGCTCCGGTGAATCTTTCGTCAGTGGTCGTCCAATGTCACCCAGGCGAAAGTAATTGGCGTTGTGCGTAAATTACAAAACTGCGTCCTGAGTCACGGTTCTGTGTTTTGTTTGTGTATCTTCTGTACGACAACAACCGCAAACTGTATCTCCTCAGTTTCCAAAAACGGAAATCGCCATCGCCATTGCCAACAGTCAACAACAACAACGCGCTACGGCGCGATCTCGATCGTACGGTGTAAGGTGGGGAGGGGGAAACGGCGAACGAGGAACAAAATGGAGGAACGACGTGCAACGCGCTATTGCGTTGACCTACTTTTGTGCCGTGATGCCGTTCGGCGAAGTAGGACGTAGTGGTGGAGTCGACCCGGCACGATCCCCCTTACCCATACCCATACCCTGCGGATGGGGAGGGTGTAGGGAGTGGACGATAGGAAGGGTGAAGTGCTAGAGCATAAATGCAGGTTCGGCATCGCTAGGCCAACCCGGCCTAGGCTAAGCCAGAGGCTAGGCCATGGCAATGCTTTAAAAATGCAAATACCAATGACGCGGTAATAATGCTCAAGTTTGTGCCGCTGGCTGGATGTAGGAAGTTTAGGTTTAGTAGCGAAAGCAGTGGGGATAGGGAAGCCATGGCCACTGCTACCATCTTCTGGGACCGGGCAGCTCTGGGCACGGGTGGAGAAAGGCAGCATAAAATCGCGCAACATCGCGCAACAACAAACAACTCATGCCAACGAAAGCGATCCGTTCGGTTAATGGGGTAAGGCGGTGGTGCCCCATCAGGGCGGAAATGGGGTTTGCGGGACCGCGGAACGGCCAAACCCGACCCCAAGGCGTGCGGTGGAATGGGGGAACAAAATCAAAAGATAGCAACATAAATAGACACAACGAAAAAACAAACCCCCAAGAAAAAAAAAACACTCACACGATCGTGAATATAACGTTGCAAGTGTGTAAGTGAGCGTGATATTAGCTTCGTTAGGCTTGGATGATGCAGAAGTGAATTATAAAAAGTGAAATAAACAGACGAAACAAAAAAAACGCGCAACCCGCACGCTATAAACAGCGTCAGCAAAGGGAAAGCCGAAAACTTGTGACGAAATCGAAAAGTGAGGAAAATCAGCACCCCCGAAAAAAAAAACACGAACGGTGGGACGAACGGGTCGGGGTAGGAAAACTATTCACTTTTCTGCTGCTGTTACGTAGCAACGTCAGTGCATTCCGATGCTATTTGCCACGGTGGAAAGGCTTGCAGCGACGCAATCTTGTTAGTTATGTGAAACAGATAAAACAAAACATACCGTGATACCGTGATGGTTTATTTTTCAGAAACACATTATTAAAGTAACGCAAAGCATGGAATGCAACGACTTTGAATGCAACGACTTAACATAATTGAATAGCTGCTCGAGTTATGATAGTGAAAAAAGATGAAGAGATGAATAAAAATGACGATATACCAAGGGAAATAAAGGATAGACGAAGGTAAAACATTAAGTATGGGAAAATATATAAAAAAAGGTGCGCAATACTCTTCTCATCCCGGATAATGATAGATTTTAAGAACAGTTTTACATTTACATTTTACATTTTACTTCATTTTTACTTTACTTTACTACTTTTTATTACATAAATTCATTATGGAATTAAGATGTTTCATACATCCGATGTATTTTATCAGCGAAGTGTAAAAAGCAGGAGTACCAAGGTTGAAAGAATTGCTCTAATGTGTGTTTGTATATACCTTAGTAACATATGCAGGACTGCACGAATATGAAATTGAATCTACTAAATATTCTATATAATTATAATTAATCTACTAAATATGATATAAAAGAAAGATATTTGAAACTAAATAAAATTCACCATATCGCAATAAGAAGATAAAAGATAAAGAATAAAGACTAGAACAAAGGGAAACATGTAAAAGTATGTGCAAAATTATGCCAAAGTCATGGGTAATCGCATAATTTTCCTATTCAAACAGGCTTTGCAATCTTTTTAAGTATTTTATTTGTTATCAAAATAAAATCAAGCAAACGTATCATTATATTAGGCACTGTATTAATATAAGTGGTGACAAAGATTCTCTTCAATCAGTTCTGTGTGCTATTTCACTTGATTTTTTTTTTGTTATCTGTTTGTAAAACACATTATTTCTGTAATATCATATGCTTCAATGCTACAGTTCTTTCAAAATTTGCTGCAGTGACTGTTTACGCTTGTATACTTTATTTATTTGCTAACCTTGTTTAGGTTGTTGGTTTGGCTTACATGTTGGCCACACTTTAAACCAAAATGTACATTGCTTTCAGCTTACCCTTGTCGGCACCTTCGACCTGTCCCGCTAGCGAAACAATCAAAAACACCCCGCGATGCAAATGAGAAAAGGGCGACTGTCGATGGCGTGGTGGAATAATTGGCCGGTGATTTCCCTTTTGAATCCGTTCCACCACCGCGGCGGGAGAGCATGTGTAAACAAAAGACGACCCTTTTGCTTTGCCGTACAGTGGCACATTCCGTCAGCATTGAAGTGTTTTGCATAAATCCGTCTGATTGTGTGATAATTGACTGGGGGGTGGAAGGGGGGGTTGATTACATAATGACCAGCCAACCGATCCTCTGGTCTCTCCCAGGTCGCTTGTCTTGTCGGTAAATGGGCTTTAACCACAAACGGTCCTCATAAGTGTTTAAAACGAGATCCGAATGAAGGAAGCACACATGGAAATGGGTGTTTTGGCAGAATTTGTGTGTAATCTACGAGATTTTGCTTAGGTTTAGCTTTTAAATGTAGAATTGCTTTAATCGTAAGCATACACTGCCACACATACTTTCCAACAGCCGGATCCGGTCAGTCCATGGCCTACTTTGTTGGGTGGCCTTTCCACCCGCTCAATCTCAAACGGTGTACCGCCGGTACTGTTATGTTCTGAGGCCTTGGAAACCCGGCAATGGCGCATGTATTGCCGGTGGCTTAATACCTCTGGTCTAGGTAGGGAACTGTTTAGATGTTTTGCATAACCCCACCCACTACCACCGGCATTCTTTTTGGCAAACGGATGGATGATTTCGAGCTTACGTTCCTGCACCCACAGACGATGCAGTTTGTGCGTTTTGTACGATCGCTCACAGTACGAAACTCGCACACACACATTCGAACACTCGAAAACATTAGAATGGGGACGGGCAGGCCCGGTAATCGGACTGCATTCACTCTCGGCCACGCAAATGGGTGCAGCGGAAACATCGAATGCAAATAGCACGCTCCCAGCCGTGGTTTGCACACAAATCTATCTAAGCGACGCGTACAAATGGTTGTACGGCCACCCTGTTGTCACCGGGCCTGGAAGCGAACCGAAGGCGTTCACTTTCGTTGCGGAACCATACGGCGACTGGAGCGGTCAGCGAGGCGAGGAAAAATCACACGCAACTACACGAAATGGAAGGAAAAGAATGCACCAAGGCCTCGTTGCGGGATAACCCGCAAACCAACCCCCAGCGAGAACCGCAAATCTTCACATGGTTTTGACCTCGTTTTTTTTTGGTTAATGTTTTATTTGAACTGTGGGGAGAATGGAGGTTTTTTCGTTTGTTTGTTTGTTCGTTTGAGTGCGGTATCTGTTGCTGCTGGTGGTGATGCGAAGGTGGACGTTTGCTTCGTTTACCAGACATGGTTGCGTGTCCTCGGAACGAGCGGCCCCTCCAAGCGACATCGCTTACCGACGAGTTGTTTCGAAACGCTCAAGAACAAATGGCGAACGTGTGATGATCAATATTCTTCGTCACAAAATTGATAGATTGCCGTACTTAATAATTTTTTTTTGTTTCAATTTCTTACAACCATTGCATACATTCTATATAAACATTTAGGTACTTTTGTATATAAAGATGTTTTTATTCGCTTACTGAACTCCAGGAGAATGCTATCACAGTTTGATGATTTTGGAATTTTATATGGGAATAAGTTGAGTGGTTATGGTCAAAACAGCTTTTGTAAAGCCATACGAAGCTGAGACTACATATAATTTATATAGGTCCATTACTTACATACACCTCTGAGACATGGACCTTGTCTAAAACTTACGAAACCCTCATAGTCGCGTTCGAGAGGGTCGCGAGCTAAGAAGGATTTTCGGCCCCATCTTTGTGGAATGGACAATGGAGGAGCTGCTACAATAATGGACTTTACGAGCCGTTAGAAGAACCCGCTATCGTTCAGGACATGAGGATGACACCGGACGACCCAGCCCGTGAAGCCCTTTTAGGTCGTCCACATGGACAGAGGAGATCCACATTAGCGTAGATGAGTCTGCCAAAAAGGCCGGGATAATGGATTGGCAGACGAATGTGACCCCTACAGCAGGCCAAGACCACGAGCAGGCGGTTGAAGCGCCTGATTAGTAAGTAAATTAGAGTATTATGGAACAAACGTTCACACAACCATCCAAATTGTTGAGTGATACTTTCATTAATTCAAAAACTCGAGTAGGTACACTCAGTAATTAGGTTAAGACTATTCAGCTAATACAAATACTGACCACAACATAATTCATCTGCAAACTGAAACCGCATTAAGACTATTAAATGAGAAACCATACATCAGCAATGCTATAATCACCTGAACAAGACTGCCAAGAGTTGTTCGGAAAGAGAAAGAATAACCATCCACCCCTAAACAAAACCAATTTCGGCCACCAAAATTTGGTTGGCGACGAAGAGATGTGTCACCACATTATGACAAACTCCAGACACCGGTACGGAGGTTGGGCGATCGTCGCGAACGGTCGATAACGGAACGGAAATGGGCCGACAATTAGCCGAATTCCGGACGGCTGCCCGTTGGCAGCCGTAAGCAGGTCAAAGTCGTGTCCCGGGACACGTCTCATCACGCGATGACTTTTCGCAGCATGCAGCTAAAAATTAAATTAGGAGCAAACGAAAATCAACCCGGACCGGGTCGGTGTGAAAGTGACGAATCAATGGCACGCGGTTACCGCGTTTGCCGAAAGCGAAAAACAGCCCAAGATGCGTCATTTCGACTGACGAATAACAATATCCGGGCTGGAGCGCAATAGTTCTGCTCGTCTTTAGGAAACACTTGTAAGCATGATGGCGTTGTGTAGAGGCAGTTTCTCTACTTCCCGACAAAAAAGACACCCTTTTTAATCCCGCGTTTACACACCCGGTCTTCATAACTGGCATTGTCACGCATAACCATCATGGTGGTGTTTGTATGCCACCCCGAAGAGCGATAGTAAATAGACCTGCCCCGTGCGGGAAGCCTCACGAACGAACTGTTGTTGCTTGCTGGCCGTCACTTACGTTGACGTATGACGCGCCATTGCGTCTATCTGCGTGCTTTACGTCCATCGTTCCAGGCGGATTAGAACCGGCGTGCGAAATGTTGTGGCCTGCTTGCGCGAAACCAAAGTGGACGAAATTTTACTTTCAAACGGCACAGCGAACCGATTGTCACCACGGTTTGCCAAGCCCATGTTGCGTTGGGTGTTAACGAGGTGAGGCCTGTGCGTGTGAGGATGAGGAGGTTTTTTTGGTTGCTGTTGCCATAGAGATTCCTTCACTCGGCAGTGTAAATATACATTATCGAGCGTCTTAGCAATGTATTTAATGCATGGGCTCCCTTGATCGCTTTTTACGAGGATCCTTTTCTGTCTGATCATCATATTTATTGTCAACAATGAATGTCATCCAAGCACCAATTGAACAACGACATCACCGCGACCAGGTAGATGCAGACAATCTCGCACAATGGCGGCAATATCTGGCTCATATTAATTATCACAACCAGCGCGGTGGCTAACTGGACTGTGGCTAGGTAGGTTAAGCAAACGATAATGTGCTTCCAATCGTATGCACCTTCAACTTATCATCCTCTCGCACGCAACAGCAGCAGCAGCAGGTTCGCAGATAGCCCGACGACGAAAACAAACAGCAGGTACCCCCCCGGGGGACAGAACAAAATCAGCACCGGCGTGACCCAGCAGTCCTAATCGAGGTAGCGGAAACGGGGACAACAGCAACAGCACCCGACAACAAGTTGCGCCCGCCGGTCAATTAGGAGGGTCGGGCGGGTCGGTGCGGGACGGTGCTTACATCTTCAGTTGATGGCTGTGTGACAAAACAAACAGCAAAGGGAAATGGGAGAAACCGGTAAGAATGGTTACCGGCAGCGCTCGTCGGCAATAAATGCTGACCAATGTCGTCCCGGGGTGCTGAAAAGTGGAAGACGCACCCTATCCCCGGTACTGCCCACAATCAAACCGATGACGTCGTGTCGATGGTGTGCCGTCTGCGCAGCACTCGTTGTGTGCTGATAATCAACCAACCTACGGCTACCCACGGCGTTGTTCGGCGAGCTGATGACGTATCGGGACTTTAGTTGCCGTCTGGTTGCCGTCGCAAATTAGTCATCGGTCGTGATGCGGGATGGTAGAACGCACAGGATACAGACGACGCACGCAAGCGGATAATGATTCGCAAATGGTGAAACTTCAATGGCAGACGGAACTGGCTGGGTGACGTCTACCATCACGCTAATGTGCGTGTGTGTGTGTGAATTTATATTTTTGATTTTGTAATGGAATTGTAGGTGGTGACACAAATTAACCTTCTGCCGCTATTCTCTTTCCCTTCCTGCAGACGAAACCAATCATTCATTGGTAAAGTAAGCCATACATCATCTTACGCGTGCATGGCCATAATGTTCTTTAATTTTCCATAATTGATTGGTTTTACTGACACACTTTTAACTGATTTTAACTTCACTATAATTGGCATTCTAGGCCACGGATTGTGAACTAATTGACGGTTAAATTAAGGTTCTACGTTGTGTTGTCTAATAGAACTATAACTTAGATCTTAAACGTAACGATTAATCAGTAATTAAACAGAATTGATCTCGTGTTATTTAATTTCAATATTATGATCTTACAATCCTCTGACGTTGTGTGAATTGTTGGCCACTTCTTTCACAAAGTACCTTTGACGGAGGAGGTAATACTATTCCTTATCTGCCCGTCAGGTATTTTAAACTGCGACTACTTTCTCAATTTTAGATTTTGGGATTGATTGGGATTTTGGACCGGTCCTGTCGTATGGAGACCGGCGCCACTACCAATACACCACCGGCCACCCTCTGCACCCCTGCAATAAATATAGACATAATTGATAATTTATGGGAATTACTGTCACTTTCATTGTTGATCTTTTTTGCTACAAAGAATTCTTGTTTCGATGCCAGTGATTGTCTACGAAAGATAGATAAGTATGATGCAATAATTACAAATTAGCTAAATAATTAATTATACTGAGCGTAATATCACTATACAACACGAAAATTTTTCGTGACAATGACTAAAGACAAAGTTTCGAGGATAGATTTAAATGATGATGTTATGAAGATGTTTAAAATTCATCAATTAGTTTCGTTCGATCGGTTACGAAAAATCTTTTGTGCTTGGATACAGTGTGCTGATCGTGTTATTAAAATGGAACCGGACGATCCACCTCCGGTTAGCAATAATAGTTTGAATGACTATGGGGCTTGCTCGTGAGTAGCTCAAATTACCCCAGCAGCAGGTCCGCGTGCTTCAAACTTTGAATACTTTAAATATTTTTTTTTTAATTGCTGATGATTCTTGACTTGCATTTAAACAGAGACTCGATGCAAAATGACCACGATGGACATATGAGTTAGAAGATGAGCGAGCCAAAGCCTTTGCTCTGTTTGGCTCAGTTGATTAGCTCAGTAGCTCGGATGCATCACCACGACGCAACACAAAGCTACTTTGTCTGTCAGACAAAGACAACAAGGCCGGAAGTACACACATACCATTGACTTATGTAAGACTGTCCAATAGGGATTTCGAGCTACGAAGGGCTACGCGTTGCCCCATTGGTTGCAATCGATACTTCGCAGTCATTTCAAACCTTTCCGTCATGATTAGCGACGGGACAAGAATCCATCGGTACCGAACATGCTGTACCCGTGCAGAGCTTATGTTTCACGGCATTAACACTAATTATGTCACATCCACTCAAACGAGGAAACACCACTGGCTTACGGAGCGCGATCGGGAAGTAAATGTCAAGTTCAGGCTTGTTAACGAGTCGATCGATAGTGGCAGCATGTGATCGGTTGTGTAATGCTAAATGGGCGAGGGTTTTCCAAGAAGAGCAAAACAAAAAACGCCCGCCAAAACATCCCATATCACCTTTCGGGGTTTAAATTTGATCTTTCTTTACACATTTTCGCTAATGATCGATCATGGTACGATCGTTCGGTGGCCGGTACCGCTGGGCTCGTTTCGCTATCTGCCGGTAGCGGTTGTTTGGTCGATCCGCTGTGCTGTACTATTTGTTTTCCCTTGTTTGTTTGCCCGATTGCTCTGTCCTGTCTGTTCCGGGCCGAGCGTCCCCTTCCCCGTGCGACCGGCAATCGTACACAAATAAGTTTATCACGTTTTTCCGACGGGAACCGTGCTAGATATTGGGTTTGGGAGGGACGGTAAGCAAGCGCAACAATAATACTTAACACGTGCGTGTGTGTGGAGTTGTTTTGGTACGCTATTGGTACGCGCGCGAAGGCTACCACGAAACGTGTGGGTTTTAACGTTCTCGTATGCGTTTTGCTCCCGCACGGCACCAGCACCCTTAACAAAGAACCTGTCCGGCCCGACGGTAGCTTGGGTGGAGCATGGGAAACCTAACAAAGAACCCCACCGGACCGGTGTCTCGTTTTCGGACCGGTCCGTACCGTTGGTTAACTGGGTTAATGTTAATCAATGCTGGAAGAATGGTTGATTCGCTGGGGCTGGAACTGGGCTGTGGGCTTTCGTGGCCGTAGTGGAATGGTTTTCTTTTGCTTCATCAACCTACCGTTTCTAATGGTGGCCCGGGGAAAATGGGGGTTTTCTCATGTGCATATTGAATCAAAGCCTATCACTGCCATCAACAGCTCATCGACGGCTCTTATCGTCCGTCACGGTTAAACGATGGAACTGTTGGCCATGGGTAAATCAAGCGTTCCGAACAGAGTGAACGCGTTATCGCGGTTTTTGAACTGACATTTCTCTTCGCACCCAGATTAGATGGGGTAGCGTCACCATTATCGGATGCGACCGACCGGCGGTCGGCAGTTTTGTGGGTGGTTGAGCACCATTCGATTTCGTTGCCGTTTTCCGCAAACACCATAAACCACACGCACAGCTGCGATAAGATGCCGGATGGAAAAACAACAACCATTCACTTTGACCTGAGCCGATGGGAACAGATCGTTTCTACAGCAGTTCTTGCACTGCTTATTACGCGCTACCACTTGCTCGCCCACCAGAACCCACTTGCACATTATCAGATGGCTGAGAGATAAAGACCGAAATCATTTGGAAAGGACCGCTCGGGGTATGGTGGTGTGATGTTGTTTTTTTTTTTGTTCAACTGTGATGCGCTTATCGACAAATTGTGCCGACCGCAAGGGCGATTATACCGGGTGCAGTGCAATGGGCACGATCGAGATGTACACAAATGGTTTATGTTATTATGGGTACAGACAGTCAGAACAAATTTGTCTATGTAAGACACGCTAACGATTAAAATTTAACCATCATGCGCCAGACCAGACAGTGCTTACAAGCTTGTCTGTACATGACGGAGCCCCATTGGCCACGTTAAGCGCACTGAACATGCCTTATCGCATTGTGTGTGTGTGTGTCACTGATGAATAAACGAACCAATTTGAACAGTTATTGAAGGCACAATATGATGTTTTCATTATAAAAGTCAAGCCACTAATTTCGTTGTCGTTTGTAAATAATTATCGAGTAATTGATTGTGAGTGGTTTTGATTATTTAATATTTTGATTATTTTAAGATTTTTTTTCCAATACAAAATTTTTAAACAAATTTCATATATTACGACGTAAGTTAAGTCTTTTTGTACATACAGTAGAACGTCGAGTATTCGAGTATCTGCAGACCGGCTAATCGATTTCCACGGATAACACGGTCCTTTAGCATTACGTGCAATAACTAAAGATGTAGAAGACAGGTCAAAGCTGAAAGCATTCATATTTGATTAACTTTAGCAGTAATTGTTTATTACCATTATAAAACATTTTCCAAGGAGTTTAACTTGTTGAACACTTTATAGAAAACTTTCCATTTCCTCTCGACATACACGGTTAAACGGTCATAAAAGTAAAAACTATTCTACAAGCTGTTATTTTTTAGTTCAAGGATAGGCCGCCCACTGGTTAATCAGGCCTCGGATAATAGACGTTCTACTGTACTTTAATATTAGTATGACCCTTTGGCTGTTCTTTTGTAACTGATCTGCAGTAACTGGACGTCAAACGACCATCAAGCGGGAGCGGCACATCTCACTTATAACGTCAGGTCACCAACCAACCCAGGTCTGAATTTCCCCAGAATCAAATGTTGCATCTGATCACCGACAGTTGCAAACTCCAACTAGCGAGCCTATGGTGAAAAAATCTTCCAGATAGGGCATGATCATCATCATTTGTCCCGTACGCGTTCAGGTGATCTAGCCACTCAATCAGCTAAGTCAGCTCCTGCTTTATTCGGTTTTTTTGGAAAACACTTTTCCTCCTTACTATTCTCAAAAATGCAAGACCATTGACATCTTTCGGCTGGATCATAGTTCATAGAGCAGCTGGGGATCAGCAAGCTAACGTAGCAATTCCTGCACTATTTGTGAGTTTTTACCGTCAATAGTGGCTCTTCTTCTTCAAGTCGAGAGCCTTAATAAATAAGGAACTTCTTCCTCGTCACAGTGATTGGCCTAACGTAGACAACCTAGGATTTGAAACGAACGGATGCCTTGAAGTCGTCTTGAAGATTATGTGGGGGAATTTGAAATTTCCAGAAGATTCTCTGCAGCAAGAGGTGCAACTGTGCTGTAGAGTAATTGAGACAAGATCTGGGTAATTCCTTCATTCCACAAATCAATCAATCGATGCATTATCTTGAAGAGTTCAGCCACTAGACCAATGCCCGCAATCAGAATGACTTTTGACGTTGTGATTCATCTGTTTGATGGTAGTAATGACTTCATCCGAGGATATTTGAGGCTTTTCTTCAGCAAGTCAATCTGGTCAACGAAGAAGGATAGTGATTGTGCTACAAAGTTTACATCAAGTCGACCAATTATAGCCGTCTACGCAAGCATACGCCACCAAACCGTATGTACATTTTTGCACGGATTCAAACAGCCACGGGTTAGCTGTGGCCACTAATCGCTATTTTAGTAACACGTTTTTCGTTATTTTTACTTCCCAAGTGCTGTTTGTTACCTTATCGCATTCGCACAGTCACGGAAGGATACCTTTGAACTGCTCCGACACGTGTGCAGCGATGACGACCATCTGTGCCAAACGCCGGTTACGGTTTACACCTCGTGGTTGTCTTTGCGTATGCAAAACGCCACGGTTTATTATCGGTGGGAAAACGATGATAAAGAAGCGCATTACTTAGTGGACGATACGTGCACACGGGTACACTATGTCACGTACGGTGGCAGCTAAATCGCTTAACGATTGGATGAAGTGGCCGGTGTAATTGTGTCAACTGACGGGTTTTTTCGTTTCACAGGTCACGCACGGGAGTACGGAAATGTTCAAGTTGTTGAGTTTAATACGGTTTCTTAAAGACTCTTTGGAGCGTTATTGTTCGAGCGATCGGGAAAAAAATGTAAATGTATATCACAATCATCCCGAACGAGCGAGTTCGAAACGTTAACTACACCGAACGATGGATTAAACATTAATCTGCTTTTAATGAAGTAACGACCCAGGATCCAGGATAGTGCGAACCTGGCCACCGACGATGGGAGACGACGGCAGGAATTGGGGTCAGCCGAAAATCAAAACTTAATCCTCCACTCCGGATGATGAAGCGAATCTTCAGCCTCTAATGAGTGTTGTTTTTTTCTCTCTCTTGTTGCTCCTCTTCCATCTGCTTCAATGTGTCTTCTGCCCTGGTCGGCTTTAAAGTGCGCGGCTGCCGGTCACCGGTACCGGTGGGATGTTAATTGTTGTTTATTCCAATCTTCGCTCGCATTCACGAGCACGAGATTCCCGAACGCGACGCAACTGGTCGGGTGGAGGAGGAGGAGGAGGGGTTGGGGGAATTCCCTGACACCGTGGAAGCATGTTGGGGATGGTGCCGGGTGTCCTCCTTTTTTGGCAGGTTAAATTCACCCCGTCCCGGTTTTGTGCGATTGAAATGATCACGACGCACGGCTGACGAAGCACGCATGGCAGCAGGGAGAGTGTCCGATAGAGAAAGATGGCAGGCAGCGAAGAGCTGTAAACGATTTGTTTCGCTCAGAATAAGCGGTAATGGATTTTTTTCGTTTCATTCCGTTCGATTCATCGCAATGGTTGTGTCAGAACGGCCATTTTACTGATGATATGGTGGAAGGTTGTTTAAAAAGCCCATATATATACACATACAAATACATGACCACACACGATTGATCGGTAGATTAGATGCCAAACCACAGTTCAAAAAATTTCAGTTATTAAATTTGAATTTTAAACATGACCTTCCATTTGCATTGGATTCGACCACACTCGCTCTTTAGAACACAAAGGTAATTGATCATGTTCTAGTTGTGATCCCTTTTAATACAGGGTTTTTAGATGACAGAACAACGTAAGCGCCTATCAAAATAACGACAGAATATGACATTTCAACGACCTCAACCCCAGTAGGCGTAATTCAATCCAAGTACAGGCAGTCCCCGAGATACGCTATTATAGTGGACGCTATTTCCGCGTAAGTCGAATCCGGGAGTAAAATCGTTTATACTTCAAAGTTAGACAGTTGAGTTCTTCCTCGACCTTAATTTATTCAGTAAAATAGGCTATTTTTTGATAGGATACATAAAAATAAACTAAAAACAAATGTTTTATATGACGAAAAAAGCTATTTTAGACCAATTTAACACCTTTTTGCTTAGATGTTGTGCTATAAACTAACTCTGCTGTCATATTTACAAAAAATCGCGTATCTCCGAATCCGCGTACAAGAGGAACCGCGTACCGCGGTGACTGCCTGTACATGATATCACATAGGCAGCACAGCTTACCACAGCACCAGTACGACGGTAGAAGTGAAGTATGATGCGAGGTGTATAAACGTGTTCTAGGATGGATTTTCACAGCCAGGCGATGATTGTTAGTAACATTTATTGTATTTTTCATTAAATAAAGCATATTTAATTTGATAAATGCTGCTTAATTTTTCTTAAGATCAAAACCAACTTTAGTTGGTTGTCAAAATCCTTTTCAAAGCGCGTTTTATACTAGTGGGATCGTACATCACTTGTACGATCTTCAGATGCGCTCTCATTGTGGTAACATAGGCTTGCATAGAAGTATGCCTGCTGGGGTTGTGGTGTCTTCTAAGGCCGTTGAAATGTCATGTTGCTACACTTGTTGTAATAGGCACTTGCGTTATTCTAAAAACCCTGTAAAATATTTGATTACTATCACTAAGCATCAGCGAATTGTGTGTGCTTTACGCTCTCTTCGAGAAACGATCAGCAAAAATGGAGACGCACTGTACACTCGTACAGCCTACTAAGAGCTGACGATGAGTGCTGGTGCAGCTTCTTGCGGATTACAAAGAATCCCCGTGCCGCGCGCATGGGACCTTGTGATCATTCTGCCCAATCATGCGGGGAAAAGGGAAAACCTCACAAGGGATGCGCGGGGTAGGAGACAAAACAACATAGCGGGATTCAACGTGTTGTGTTGTTGTTTTTTTTTCATTATTATTTTCGTTGCGTTTCTTCGAACACATCATTCCGGTTTTCCAGACCGGGGGGATCTGGTGCGCACGGAACGGTCAGTACAAGTGTGCGCGCCCGGGTTCATCTTTCCACCCCATCTTTCACCTCCATTACACTCCCACCTGCACCAGCAAACTTCCCTCCCCTTGGTTGTGAGTTTTGTGCTGCGCCATCAAGCGTAAAAACGGCAGGAAAGAAAGCTAATCGGATCGACAATAGGCACACAACAACAACCATTCACGATCGTGTGTGAGTGTGCGCGCGCTCTAAGCCAGCAAATTTGTCGGTGGAAAACCCGGCCATCGAAAACGAATGTGGCCGAGTCGCTGCTGCGGACACGTTTGCGCGTGCGCCAACGCGTACCGAAGTGTTTTGGAGCCCGTGAGTCCTCGTTTCGGCAAGCCGGCCGGCCGGCGTCCGGTCGGGCGCGTTTGGCCCCGTTTGGCTGCGTTAGCGCGCACGGTGGTTGAGGTTTTTTGGAGGTGGGGATTATTACGGATGGGAGGGAAATGGTTTTTTTAGACAGAAAAGCGAACTAACGTGAGCTACAATGAAGTTCTGAACCGATTATTGAAGAATAAACACATCAGTGTATTTTTAAATAAATATTCCTTTACAGTACACAACATACTTATACGATCGCTTGTTTTCTATTATGCCGATATTTTTGTATGTCAAGGAAGAAAATTCTTTATTTATCCTCGGGCAAAAGGCTACGCTTTCGTAGTACATCCATCGAATTTGTCCAACAATGTTGCAGAGTGTTCTACGCAGTCCTATCGTCAAAAGAAACCTCTGCCCAATGCTTATCGCAAAATTGCATTCGGGTCACACGATTCGCATGTATCGCGCTATATCAAACGGAAGTAATAATCGTAAAATTCCTTTCCTTTACCTCAAGTTTGTATGTGTGTGTTAGTATTTGTTTCTTAAAATAAAGTTATATTTTTATTGTTTTACCCCCAATTGAAGGGTCTTTTTAGGGTATGCTATGTACAAGGTAGAAGAAATGTAAAACAAAGTACCGTTCCCCAGCTTCCGATCTCAACAACCGTAACCGACCGATCGACTCGAGAACAATATTGGCGAAAAATGATAGCATTCGAGTTCTGCGTGTTGGTTGGAGCAGGAACTCACCCATCAACTTGATCACATCCGTCAAGTTCGGTGGAGTTTGTGTTTTTCTTTTTATTTGTTTTGGGATACCAATTTGTTTAATTTCCTTCTGGAACTGGTTGAGTGTTACCGTCGTACCTGTCGAGCAAACGTCTCGTGTACAGTCGTCATCGCCAAAAAACGGAAAGAATGGAGCAAGAATGTGAAACTATCGATGACACATCGACGTAGCGAGATGCAAATGACACTCCATGCCCATCACTAAGGAGGTCATCATCGCTTGCTCTGTTTATCGTTCGTTTCATCCACTCTCGGACCGTAAGCTCGGCAGATGCTCGGCATAGACACAGGGAACAGGAAACGCACCATAAAAACCGGCACACGATCGGAACCGGGAGCGAGAAACGGTCGCTACTGATGGTTCCACAGCCGGTTGCAGATTTTTATGATACCACCAATTGATCGCCGGTTGAAGAACCGGGGTAGACAGAATTGATAATAAATCGCGTCCGGCGCGACTTTCGTCGATGAGGCTCGTTATGACGTCAAACCGGTGCGAAACGATCAGCCAGCTGAGCGAGGTTGAAAGCCGTACGGTTATTAGTGCCTTCCTTCGCGCATACATCTGTGGTTGATTTTGCGATAGCCTCACCTGTTTATGAGCTTTTAAACGGTGGATTTTCCATCTGGTGGAAATACTCGAAAATCCGTAAATTCGGTTGTGGTTTCCGGTGTGTGAGATTGTGCTGGCGTCAGGAATTGTAACGGTAGTGGAATTAAAATCCTAGTGGAAGAAGAGCCTACAAAAAAACATCTAGTGGAGATTAATTTGATGGGATCACTTCAGCTGGATGAAGAGTATGTCACTGAAAGAAGAACAAATCTTCATTAAACGAAAAAGTTTATCCATTGACATCACTCAAAAATTATAAAGAATATTCCCCTGCAAATGAGTTATTTGAATGTTTTTTAATCAATAACTCATAAATAATAAATAATTAATAGAAAGAACAATATAGTGAAAGAATAGATATAGTGAAGAAAGCAATGTTACAAATAATTGAAAAACCCATCAAATATATCATGAAAGCTAGCAAGAACAGTTCGGGTCCTTTTTTAACTGATCCAACGACGCTACACGTGCGAACGTTACTCAACTGTTGTTTGAAATTACGTTTCATTACCCATGGTGAAATATTTCACACAGTGAATTATTTCATTTGAAATTGAAAAGCCACATCGTACTCAGTGAACATGCTCCAGGTGCAACTCGACGGTTCGTTTCGCCATCAGAAATTTGAAATCATCGTTAATTCTTTTTGGGCTGTGTAATTTGTCAAACAAAACATATTTCGACCAGTAAAACTATTATTTTAATATAGTTTTCAAATCGAACCATTTCAAGCGACCCGATGCTATAAAAATGTATCTAGTCAAGACGAGATTTAGACTCGAGAAGCTGAAAAATTGGTTGTTATTGGGATTTTGAAAAATTTTTATGAAAGGTACCTCAAATATTGTAGAGATTTTGTTACCACTTGAAGAATTCGGCGCCACAACTGCTTGAGTTTTGAACAATTTTCTTGCCTCAGAGGAGTATTTTGGTATCGAAACTACTAAAGTTATATGTAGCCTCAGCTTCTACCGTCACGTAATGAGTATTAAGTAGAAAAGTTTCCTCATACTATAGAAAAACCGATTGGATTGTATTTGCGTAACTACTTAAAATATTAACCTAAAAATTAAATAGACAGCGAAATCCAAAGCTGGTGATATAAGGCATTACTTAACATCTGCATATGGAGTCGTTATAGTTATTATAGTATATTATCGTCTTTTTACATCGTTTTTCATTCACAATATGCTCTTTCCTAAGCTAAAAACCTTTTCATACCAACACACACACAAAAGGAGGTACAATTGGTCGATTCTTCATTCTGTCTCTATACTCGATTATCAAAAATTCACTCACGCAAGTAGACGTACACCATTGACGGTTTAATGCTAGGTTTAGGTGATTCGCAAACCATCTTGATTGTAACGAGCATTGTATAAGTCAATAAAGCAGGAGAAGAAACTCACGAGGGAATGGTATTTAAACAAACCTTAGCTATTACTAACCTAATGCTTCTCATCGATAGGAACGGATTGAAACAATATAATGTGAACGCTTTAAACGATACATTTGTCACAATATTAACTATGAAGTATAGACAAAAAAAAATCAATGCATGGAAATTCGTTTTGACTTTCTACTCTCTTAGTATGTACAACCAATCCTTTAGTTTTACTACTCCATCTTCATCATGCAATAAGTGGGAAACACGCGAGAGGAAGCTATTTTCAATAGGAAAATAGACATTCGTAAGCTCGGAAGTATATTGAATGTTGTTAACACACTAGTATAAGGGACGAGATTTGTTTCTTTTAAAGTGCTATAGCAAAACGTAGACCTAGAAATGTATCTCCACCTAAACCGTACATCGTACCGGCAAACGCTGCCATTGAGCGACGTGCTCCGAGAGGTTCTATTGCCAAGGATGTGCAACTACATAAAGCCGTAAACTAACTGTCGTGCCGTGTAATGGAACTGCACAAAAACTTATCAACTAACAGTCTACAGGTTACCATTGTCCCTGTTACTGGATTTTGAAGCATTCCTCCAGCAAGTTCAAGAAAGGTTCCATTCTTTAAATTCATACACTGTATATAGATGTGTACGTCATTAACGTGATGCAATAAAAGGTCGCACGATCTTAGCTCACACAAAGCGGACTGACGGTCGGAAAACTTACGTTTCTGTTCTACTTTCTATTAGTAGGTGGTTCTTTTTTAGTGTTGTAAAGGGTTCTAGGCACTGTTGCACACTTGCACGTCAGCCCTGGACGACACTGGAGGAGATAGCTTACTTGACTAATCGTTCTCTTCGACGCTTCTCACCAGCTACGCGTAATCTATCACTTTGGGGAATTGCTTTCAGTTAGGGTGAGGCACTACCGACACATCTAACAACCACCGACGGTTCAGTCACTGTTCAACTGGCATCATCTAAGGCTAGGAATCTCACAGTAACAGTAGCAGACGCTGTCCGCTGGATAAATAAATGCACCCTGGCAACATACTTGCATAGCATGTCCGCAATACACTTGAGGCAGGCTGTCTGGCGTTGACCGGTTGCTCTATATGACACTACATCGTATAGGCGCGCGGTGGTTTCATGAATTGATAATGGTCACATTTCTACCGTCGATCAGTGGCGCACTCTCCGGTTCGTCCGGCGACGTCTGCGCACTGTCCGCCAGCGGTTGCTTTTCGGGTTTTTCAAGCAACTTGTCCACCAGCACAATGGCGGTAGCTGTCGTCGTTTTGCCGTTTTTCTTCTCCGAAGACGCCAGCAAACCCTTTTCGGTGGCGAGGTTAAACGATCGGACACCGTTGAGCGCGGCCTGTTCTTTGATGCCGATCGTCGTACCGGCTACACGGCGCCGCCGGAAGAACAAACGCTCCAGTGGCATCCAGAGTAGCATCACCACGCCGAACACAACCATTACGATACCGCAGAGCCGTACGATCGATGGAATGGTAAGCGCTTGGCCGATCTCACCCGCCAATTCGGCAGGCATAAGGACGTGCTGCTCAAACCACAGCACGGGCAGGAAGACACGTGGCACGTCAGAGAAGAGACTGCAAAGTGAAGATGAAGAACGAAGATGATTATAGTATCAGATAATACGTACAAGAGATAGATTTTAATTTTCACTCACTTAATATTCTCGTATGGTTCGATCATAATGTTAAGCTGCAACCGAGCGGCAACATCCAAGGGGACGGAAGTGGTCTGGGTCAAAAATAAACAATTAGGTCTCATGGGCGCAAAAATCACTCGAATTCTAGCTCACCGGTTCCAGTGACATGAAGAATTGATGCTTATCCTTCGAAGGACTCAACCCTTCCACCTGATCCAGATAGAACGGGTCAGCACCGTAGTAGTGGGGAAAGGAAACGAACACAGGTGTACCGAAGCGACAGGATGAAATGTTCAGCACCCCGGACGGTACGATCTCACCGGCACTGAAGCAAGCCGTCTCAGGGTAGAGCGTACCATTATCGATCGCCCTACGATCGCCGGAATATTTGTACGCTTTCTGGCCATGGATGGTGACCTCTTCCTCAAAATCAAGCGGCAAGCTACGGCACATGTCGGGCGTGAACAGCTCGATCGGGCGCTCCTTTGACAGCCCGGGTGGAAAAAATTCACCAGCCGATCCGTTCAACATGCCACAGTTACCCTCGAAAAAGTCGGTACGCGGTTTGTAATTCCACTCGCCCATTTTACCGAGCATCCCAATGTCCTCAACACCGGTGTGGATGTTGTAGTGACCGATCAGGTCGGCTGAATTGTTGCGCTACAATTGAAAAGAAGACCCCACATTCGTTAGTTTGCTTCTCAGCTTACTTGTTTTGCTAAAGCCTCATATTTACCGTGTAAAACCATCCGACACGATCGAATGGCACTTCGTCGGCGTCGAACATGTGTTTGCCCATCAGCACCATGTTATCCTCGTACCCATCGAACAGCAGCTCACCCGCCGTCTTGACCACGTTGATCTTCTGCTCGTATACATTCAGCCCCAGCGAGACACCTTTCTGCTTGAGATATCCCCAATATTTGGACCGTTTTGCTGCAGACTGAAAGGAAAACAACAACAAAACGAGATCGATGAATAAGCAATCCAAATGATCCTGATACTAATAAATAGTTTATTGAATGTGTAAACTTTATAAACCTTGGGGAACTCGTTGAACTTGGAGAACACGCAACAAACGTGGATTTCAAAATTAAACTCAATCTGTAGCTACGATCATAAGTCTTAAATAAGTGTCTATCATAAGTATTTAAAGTAGCCTCAAGTAGCTTAGTTGAATAAACTTAAAATCTCCCTTTCAAAATGAGCCATGCGCTAGATCGCTATCTATTGGTGAGCAGGTTCAAGAATGTCGAACAGTGAGTTAATTAAAATGATCATCATGAGTGTTATAAATTATTTAAGTACTGTTATGAAAAAACGAAAGCCTTTAGTTTTTATAGACTTACAGAAGTTTCTATAAGCCATATCATCATCATCTTATGAGTAGATTTATTCCATCGATAGCTTGAGACCTTCGATTAATTTAAATCCTTGTCGGTAAAGGACTACCTGTTCAGATTCGACCTTTATTTTCTCATTCCATGCAACGATAACACATGGCGATAAGTATGACGTCTTTCGCGAATGAACTCTTGGTACCAGAATTGAGGAAACTAACCGTTTCTAAAGGATTTCGACGTCATCAACAGGAATTTTCATGAAAATATGAATACACAGGGTTCTCTACATTTTCATTTCAAATATCTACTTGATCAAATCAAGTATCAAGTCATTTCCTTCTCTCTAAGTGCGCAACACTCAAAACATACGATCAGAATCGTATCGGCATAAACTTCATTTGAATGTTGAATGGCATTACAATACAATTGGATCTCATTCATTCATTTTTACGACTAAAACTACGGCATGCATACCGCTCGCATCAACGCTCTGTTTAGACATTCTAGCGTTGTAAATCACCAGATTGAACCACGGCGGAAACTATTATCGTTACGACACTGATCGATACTTATGTACAGAATGCGCTCAGCTGCGTTAATCAGAAGCACCAATTAAGCAATTTTAATAACCAGTCGAATCAACGTTACCCGGCAACGCATTACCGGTAAAACAACTGTCACGTCGACACGGTACGCGATCTGCTATGAATTATGGGATTTTTTTTGTTCTACTGTCAAGAATTCCGAGCTTGATCTACTGCCGAACGCAATCGTGATGGTTGTGGTTAGAACTCGTTCCCGACCGACTACCATTTTTCGCTAAAATCGACTCACTCTCAATCACTTACCACGGCGACAATGTTGATGCTGCTAATCACATCATCCAGGGTCCCGTTACTGCCTTCCTCGTCGAAGTAATAGAGGCTCTTCTTCCGGTAGCTGACGGTAGCATTTTCATCGTGCCACTCAATATCCACCTTGGTCGGATGCTCGATAAAACGGTACGGGCCCAACTCTTCCAGGATCGGTTTCGTCGAGTGGTTCGTAATGTCTTCCGGGTTGGTCCAGTTGAAGAAGTACACGTCCATTGCGAGTGGAAACGGTGGTGAAACCCAGCTATCGTAGCTGCGCGAGCCGGGCCGTAACTTGAGCTCCTGTTTTGCAAGCGAAAACGGAAATTAGTCATGCTGCCAAGTTCAGAAAATGGATTTCCTAGGCATGGTAGGATGTTGCTCAATTGACTCCATCGATTGTAAATTCGATTGGGCAAAATTACGACCCTACCAGAGTGAGGGAAACGAGCACGATCAACAAGGGTTAATTGGAAGTCAATCGATTTCGACGTCGGTTAAGGCCGGGAAGGTTCCCAGAGCGCATAACTTAATATGATGTCTGCACTGGTGCTAGTGCCTCTCCGTCCACTGATTCTTACCTCCTGCAGTATATCCTGGAAGATGATCGGGAAGAACAGTATGAAGAAGGTTCCGCTGGCGACAAGTAGCAATCCGGACGATGTCAGGATGCACCGCCGGTTGCAAAACTTCTTCGCGAGCATGTTGCGTCTCCGGACCGCTTCTGCTGGCGATCTGCGAAAAGAAAGATACAGCTAAACCAATTACATACGCAGTCGGATTTTATCGTGCGTTAATTAAATTGACAATGTGCATCGACAGTCCACTGTGATACCATCGTTTGACACAGTTTCGTGACGGTTGAGGAGCTACACAAAGAGGCACCGAGGTTTTTCTTTGTTGCACCGATCGCGTTTACTTCGAGACGTTCGATCTCGATCTCGAGAGCGGGCCGGTTCCCAGCCGGTGCTACAGCTCCGACAGCTGCCCAGGGTGTGACATTATGAATTAACATCAATCAAAACTCAATTTCGTCGGCCATTAAGCCGTGGCACCTTCCCAGCGGTGCAGTGTGCCGTCTGATAGCCGTTGAACCGTTGACAGGAGGAAGCCTTGAACCAGACCATGCCTGTATATGAACCGTTTATGCACACATCTCGCCGAGACATCAGTAAGGGCCTAACAAAGTGTCTTTATTGCGGCATCTCTGTAGTCGTTCCAGCTCATTACAGTACAGTACAAGCGCAGTAACAAGCTCAATTGCAGATGGGATGATCTTTACCGCGGAATGGTTTAAGTATATTTTAATCGTTCCTGATACCCACAAAAACTGGTCGTTGTGAGGATTTGCTTTATCCGTCACGGTAAATTCTAAGATTTGAATTTTGTGTTAAAACACACTCTCGTAATGACGTTGAGCAAATGATGGGCAGCGTCAACCAACACAGCCCTTTGCATATCAGATCGTGTACGATCATTCCACAACTGCCAATGCCAATGTCGGGCTAAAGCTTCGGGCTCATATTCGACCATTCGTTAGCTTTATTACTACTTAATCTGAGAAGATTTCTGCCCGGTACAAACAAAACAAAATCTCATTTTCACATACGCAAACACGCGCATACACATTGTGTTCTTGAATTGCGTGACGTTGTTTCATGCTTCGTCGACTGTTGATCGTTTGCCAAACATCAAACATTAAACGGGCTGGGAAGGGTAACTACAGTACGCCCAATTTTAAGTCACTCTTTTGAATCGGCCCAACTACACGCGCAGGGCCCTGCAGCAGCGAGCAGACACTGTAGGCTGTATGGAGAACACAACACACGAGTCAGTTCCTTCGCGGTACACGGTACGTCATCTACGCGATGCTTTTCAAAATCGTATATTATTTCACAACCGATTCTAAAGGTTTTTTTTATTTGTTTCGCTCTTTCTCTTCTCATCCGCAAACAAGTTTAACCTTGGTTTAGCATCAAGGTTAAACTTATCCACCGCGGAGATGCCGGCCTAAAACTAGTCAATCTTGATGATGAACTAAACCGGGCTTCCCGACCCGATACAAGCCATCGCCAAACTTGATCGTGAACTTGGACAGCCGGGAAACCCCTATGAAAGGCACAGAGCACGTCCAGGAAGTGGTGCAGTGTGTTTAATTAGCTCTCGGAATGTTCAAGAACCGTGCTGCAACGTCACTGTTTTTGCGTACTTGGGTTGAGGTATCTTCTGTCTTTTGCTTCGATTTAAAGGGATTCAATATCTTGCGTACTGCGCTAAAAATGGCCTCTTTGGTCTTGGGGAATTACGATTGATTTGAACTGTAACCTATGATATCTTCACTCGTACTCGTTGTCGATAGAGCAGCAAAGTTTAGCAATTAAGAATGTTGGATTAATTTCGTTTATCATGCTTTCGCTAACCTTGCGCAAACCAGGGGTCGGTAAGCTGTTCCACATCGGGCAAGCAGATTACCACCTCGGCTCATCTGAACGCGCTGATGGTCTGACACAGCACACGGTAAACAATCGTTTTAAAATTTTTGAAACATTCCCTCGGCACGGACACGAGAATAAAATAAGCGCCCATATTTCTATCGCATCCCGACAAGCTTGATAAGATTGGCCAGTTGTTTCTCTTCGCTCAACCTTTTGCATGAACCATTGCCAAGTACAACAATTTACAGCGACACCATGGTAAGTGTTGGCCGGCTGGACCGTTTTGGTTTTGTTTCTTCGCAATAAGTGGCTCGATCGACCGCGCTTTCCCAATTCTGTCGTAACATGTTCATCGTACATTCGCTGCTCGTCACACTATCTATTCCTTTACCACAATATAAAAAGCCCAATCTTAAAATAAACCAAAAACTATGCGATAAACCTGAAATTCCCCCATATTGTGTCCTGGACCTGAACGTGCTCTTTCCATGTCTGTTGCACACTAACCCAATCGAAGGTCAGAACTCAGCCACAGGTGTGGGATTGGATTTCTAAATATCCTAAAGCCCGTGATGTGCTCACAACGGGCAAGGGTGTTCTTACCAGCAAGATAATGCCAGGCCACGGCACACGTGCACCTTGTGTTATACCTTTTATTTTTTGGGTTACGCTCAGCGAAATGCACGTCAACGTTTGATCCATTTATCAGGCTGGCCAATGATACGACGCCGCTTCATTGGCATTATCTTATCGAACGCTCACCGGTCGGTGGTAAGACGGGCCCAAATTCGGTGCGGTGCAAGATAAGGATGGAGGAACACAATCGAAGGGATGGAAAACAGTTAACAATATCGGCTATACTTCGCATAAAAAATAGTAACACCTCTACTTGTTCTAGAATGTTGTCGTTCATGTCGCTGTGGATTATGTCCTGTGGGAACTATCGAGCCAACTGTCTGCGGTAACACAGTTTACAAACGAATGCAAATTCCTCCAAATGTGCAAAATTCCTAGCTTACTTACGAACTTTTAAAACTCGTCGCTCAGCCATTCCGATATTTGCCAAATCATACGCCACGCTCGACCGACCGTGTGCATCGCCAGTCGGCTTATTAGGCTTATCTGGTGGCTTGACGCTGTTGGTAAACATTCCAGTTCCACAGTAACTCTCGTTCGCTTCCCACACATCCACCCAACATGCAACAGGATCGCCAAACCAAATCGACCAAAAACACCGGGTACAGCAACCCAGTGTGGCCGTTCTGGACGAAAAACGAAGCGTTTTTACCGATCACCAGGCCTAACGATTGTGCACGCTCGGTACGGAAATTCATACAATAATTGTACGAAAGCGTACTGTGAAGTTTGAGTGCTACGTACTGTGTAGCTAAAAAGCATAATATAACAAGCAAAACCCAAGACGGCTACTGCCACCGGAACGACCCTTGGTGCGAATTGTGTTTGTGCTTTGCGTTTTGGTGCTTCTACCGGTGCTAAAGGTGAAAAAGGTGAACCTTTCGGGTGGATCTCATTCGAATTCAATATAGGCAGAGTAAAAAAAACAAAACAGAAACTTGCATCATATACCTTGGGGAAATTACATTCTTTTTAGTCCGTTTTTCGACTGATAACAATACGGCCAAGCGCCGTCATAGTACAAGCAAATAATAAAACAAAATCAATGCTAACTGCCGGAATCATGTTGAGTTTAATTTTTGTTTACTACATTTTTTAGATTAAACATCCTACCCGGTTCACTCCTGGAGTGCATGATACCTCCCTAGACTTATTCGTAGTCGGAATGGAACGTTCTAACCGATCCAGATAAGATCATCCCTTGCAGAGGCTTGTTACCGAAGATGCCAAATGGATCGAATACGTTAATGATGTTCAGCCTACTATCATGGTGGAAAAGGTGACCAAACCAGTACCAACGGCCAAATACTTTGTACTGTGTGCTGTGTTGGTGGAACTGGAAGGAAATTGTGAGTTGCTTCCTGACTGTCCAACTGTAAGTTTAGACCACTCAAGATGGTTTAAAACTAGCGATTGACCACAAACGGCCAAAAATAGGCAACAGAAGCGGTGTAGTGTTGCCACCAGGACAACAGCAAGGTTGATGGTTAAGCTTTTGTGCATGATGGATGCAGTTCGGACCTGCGACCAGACGGTTATCACTCTTTGTCCGTATTGCAAAATTTTCAGAACGATAAGAAATTGGGTGCAAGAGAAGGTTGTGAAAATCGATTAACTCTGTTTTTCAACATTAAAAACGAAGACTTCTATGAGAAGGGTATTGTGGAGCTACTTTAAAAATGGCTACAAATTAAATGAACTCCTACATTTAACGCAAAAATAAAGAATTTCTTTTTCTCCAACCTAATATAATGGTCTGATATATGGTCGTAATCTTGATCATGAATATCATCTCTTCATTATGTCTTCAATTGTTCTCAGTTCACAGTTTCTGTCAGTCTGACAGTCAGTTCTGACAGTGACAGTTCAGTTGAGTTACATTGTAAGTAAGTCGAGTTACAAATACATTATTGTTCCTTGTACATTATTGCATTAGGCATTCCTACCGAAACGAACTTCGATGCGAATTGGGATCCATGCACAGAAAAGACTCTCCATCCCCGTGAGCATGTTACGCGATCTGGTGACGATACAACCAATCATCACGCTCGATATGGCCTTTTGACGGTTCCTTTACCGAAACCTACTTTCTTCGCTTTGAAGCCCCCTTTTACAATTCAACAATTTGCCCACCCATTTTCCCGCGTCTTTTATGCCGACCGAGTGCGAGCGGCGATCGTATGGTGGGAAAGTTCGTTGTGCATTCGGATGGTAGCAACACACAACACATACCTTCGTGCAAACATGCAAACCAAACGCCCCTAACACCAGGCATCGTTAGCGAGTCCAGCGTCCATCCCTTTCAAGCCTGGGACAAAGGGTGTCTCGAGAAATTGAGTTACGACGAATTAGATCAATTGGGTGCGCTTTAATTGACCAATTGTTGGGGCCCGAGGTGATGAATGCTGCCGCGCTAGAAGATGCCTTTGTGCGTGATGCTGCTCGGTGCAGGTGCCAGAAGACGCGCGATGTTCATGGGTATTCCAATCTGCTGCGACCGAATGTGCCAAATGTCAGTGGCGAATACGCGCGTGTGACCCTCGTATGGGCATGAATCAGGTCAATGACATATACCGGAGCATGCGGAGATGCAATTGTAATAGGAAGATGCCGGTGCGAGACGTTTCGAGAAGTTTTCTTCTATCCACCAAACATCCTTGTGATCTGCAGCTACCGGGTCCAAGGTTTGATTATGCGAACAGTTTGCCATGTCCTTGACAAAACTGCATATCTTAAAGCGATCTGTGCGACAGATTTGCATCAAGTTAGGAGAACTGGTTTCCGTGCGCAGTTGCTGCAGAAAATCCTGGCGATGGTTGTCTGCGAGTTAGGAACCGGCCGTTCGGTGTTTTGTTTTTGAATGACTCTTTCCAAAATGGCTATTTCTAGTAGATGTTGCACAATGTTACTAACCATACGTCGCCGCCAAACATTGGCAGCCGATCGCGCATCGTTTAAGCTTCCTCCTCACAGCGCATAACCTTGACGGAATCACGTCGGGGGAGGAAGGATGATGATTTGACAATTTGGCTACACCAAACAAACAAAATGCCTTCTCACCATCAGCGTGACTTCATTTTTGTTGCGCTATGTTTTTTTTTTTTTGCGGAAACCGTGTCATGCGTGCCGTGGTCCATGATTGGACGCTTGCTCGCCGCTCATTCCAAGTCTCGCGAAGTATAATTGATAAATGCTGGTCTGGGTGAAAGAGTATTGTTTCCCAGGCGATAGCTTCTTCCATCCAGACAATAGTGTTAATTGATTATTTCACATTTTGTTTAACAAGTTGCTCACTCGGTGCTGTATGTAGGGGAATTTATCAAAAAAACACGCTAGTAAGAAATTAGAATGGTAAATATTCTCAAGCGGTGCGGTGTTGATACTGCTAATGATTGACCAAAAGCTTCACTTGTGTGGCAATGTGGCACTTTCCCGGGATATGGTTGGAAAGCTTGATTCTCGATATGAAATGCATTTTGACACATGGGCATTTCACCATTTTTTAACAAAGGCCAAAATGATGAATTCTTCATGCCGGTCACATCTAGAGACATTACATTTCCGATGTGAATTCTTCTACATCTTGAATGTTTCATCAAGATGTATGTTCTCATCAAGATGTTCTCCATCAATCCATATGCGCCGATACATTGCATCGAAGCCGTTTCGTTGTGGTCAGGTGTTTTAACACGGCTGGACCGTACATACATACCACTACCGGCTCGTTGGCTCGTGCAAAAACCGTACTCCGATTAGATAGGACCTATCCTTCCCGAAATTGGTCTACACCCGGTTCACTCCCTCCCGACCTTGTCCAGTTGATGAACGAAAGGTAACAATCTAGCGCAAATTATAGCACACCAAACAGAAAAAAAACTCCACCACAGCCATTGGAAGTGATGCAAACCGTAGTCTTATCGCCCAAAAACCCACAACACCCCGGACACACGGTGCTATATCGCACAGGTGTTGCGAAACATCGGGCCCGGGAAGGCAGCCAATCGTTGTCTCGTACCTTTCTGATTAGCCATTTATCAGCATCAAGCTACGGGTGCCAGTGAGTGGTGTGGATGACTAAGGCGGTTGCAATCTGGAACACCTGTTCAAATGGTAAGCGTCACGGTTGGACAGGAAGTGCAACCATGCCGAAACTGGTTGTTGTGATATGTCAATGTTTTAATGCTTTGTGAATCCATCTCGTGTGCGTTTTGGTCCCTGTTTGAATCATTCTTGCAAACAAACAAAATTTGTGGACTCAATCCCATCCTTATCCCTATCAACCAGGCACATCGAAAAAATAATTAACCTATCAGAATATAAAGTCACGAGGACGAGGCCACACAATGAACTGACTACGGAACCAATAGATCGATAATACGATCATCCGTCCATCGTGTAGTGTTGCAGGATTGCACCCCAGTCGGGTGTGTTTGACTCGGCACGGCACATGTTGTGATTGCTTTGGTGCTATTCGCGCCTCCGCGTACGCGTCTTGCGCTGTACCGGGTCGCAAGTAACTGATAAGCTTAAGTAAACGTTCCCGAGCTTCCCCCAATACAGAGCTTGCGGTGGTTTGTTAGGGAAGGTTTTTGTGCGCAAACTACGCGTAGAACACGGACGAGTACCACGAATTTAGGGTGCCATTGAGTGAGTCATTTACGGTGGTAGCGTGGAGTGCGGAGGAAACAGAAATGTTGCCCATAAAACAATTCCCAATTCCGTTCTTCCCATGTAGTAACATGCGAATGGGTTTATAGGAATTTGGCAGAGTTTAGGAGGAAACTGTCCGAGTTGGTAAGGAATTCGTCCCAATGACTTTTACAATGAAAAGATGTAATGTACACTCGCTGACTTACTGAACACCAACCGAGTTTCCTATAACCCCTATTAAAAGGTTTTCCAATAGGGATTTCTTAACTTTAGCAGTTAATTACGGCCCGGTTGTTTGAAGCTATCAACGCGTACTTTAATCCGGCTTGGCATTTTCTAAGTCCTGAGGAAACTAACTCTATTACAGATAGTCTTCGAAGGAAGGCAACTCGCAGTGTTTTTGTGGAAAATTATGGCTAGTTAAATGGACACCAATTTTATACTGACCGATCCTCACGGTATTGGTTTTGGCGTATTCTACACATAAGATCTGGTGATCGAGCGTTCATTCGAGTGATGTCTAGACTTAGGTCTAACCATTTCGCATTGGGCACACATTTCCAACCTATAGAATAGGTCGACTCCAATGTTTGTGGCTGCGGCGTCGAATTCCCTTAGGTGAATATTCTTCTATCGTCCTGCATAGAGTACGAGGCTGCAAGACCCTCCTTGTTGAACGCAGTTTGAAGTATAAGCAAATGCCCTGATACCCCAATTCGGGATCTGCTGTGGGGCTCGAATGTACCCTACCTCAGGGTGATTTTTGAATTTTGCCAAACTAATGGTTTGTCTGTGTCTAATATTTGTGTTTGTGCTGTATGTTGTATCTCGCTTGTACGTATGAAGATGATTACTTGTTTGTATGAATGGACGTAGGAATTATTTAGAATTTAACATTTCACACATAGTTAATACATAGTGTTTAATATCTATCTCGAAGTATGATATCTTAGAAACTGTAAAATATATTCCAAGGATTGTAAGGCTTTTTAATCAAACTTCTGTTACGTTACCAATTAAACTAAAAAACAAAAGATGTCAAGGTATTGCATAAACGAACGAAATGTGCATCTATCGACGATCAACAATGCATTTATGCACCTTAAACCACACATGATCATGGATCGTGCCATGGTTTCGCACGCTAACGCGTGTGCACCAGTATCATTTTCGCTCTTTACCTAATTACACAAACAGTACATCAAAATATAAACCGCCAAATAGTCCGTGTCGTGCGCAAAATGCACTGCCCCTTCGGCATCGGCTCGATTAGAAACCAGCGAAAGTGGAACGGAAGGAGTAATCAGCCAGGAACGAACCGTATGCCGACATCGCTTGATGTGTTTCGGTTAGCCGCCAGAATTTCTACATAGCAAAGCAAACTGATTAATGGGTAATTTTTGCAAAATGATCAATGTTAAAAAAATGCCATGAACAAACGCCAAAGAAAAACCGTTCGCTTGGACATTCTTTCGGTTGTGTATTTTTGCGATAGGCAACACATGCAGCACTTCAAGGTTGTAACGAAGCGAAGTTAAAGGTCAGATTAAATCATGCCGAGCCGTAGTTGCTTATCAATGTTTTCCCTTTGCTTAATTTTTGTCCCATTCCTTTTTGGCTTCCACTTTATCTCACTAAAAGAAGCAAAAAGGTTTTACGTTTCGTTTGATTACATATCAATAGTTTCGCGTCATTATACACCATCGATTGTGGTTTGATAACCCTGCTTTTTACCCTTTTTTTTCCTCACTGCATCCAGCACTGATTGTGCTGATTAGAAGGATTCGTCAACGATAGTGTCATGTAACCGTGTCAAACGAAAAGCCGTCCGGCCGGTGGGAAGTGTTCCATAAGGAAATAAAGTGCCCACACGCCGAACCTTTTTTCCCCTCCAAGTGATTATTATCTATCGAGGAATGCATTATCAGCAGTGCCGGGCACGCGGTGAGAGCCAATAGTTTCCGCGTCTGGTTTGCCGTTGACGGCAAACAGCGATTGCATTTGGACATGTGTGTACAATGGCGTATGCCGGAGTTTGATGAGTGTAGAACTCACGGATTCTAATCTCTTCGGGTCTGGTACGCTTGGTTCAATTCTTCAGGGCTTTCGAGTTTTAGTCGGAATTATGCAGACCTGGTTGAAGTAGAATATGCCACGATTGATCTGGAATCTTTGGCATTTTCTGGATCTTGTTGCAAGAGGGAGTTGGGTCAGTCGTTGTACAAAACTGAAGCAATTACCATAAATAACATAAGATTCCAGATTCGTAGCGACAAGTTCAAAAAGTTCACCTAGAATATATACCAGAAATGGCTCCGACTTTACTTGTTTGAGTACTCTAAAACCCTGTAAGGCACATCCGTTTCGAATGTTTTGGATGTGATTTTTTTTCCACCACCGATAGGGAACACCGAACGGAAACGATTCTTTTCTGCCCTCTGTCTGTTGCTATCGAGAATGCCCTTTTGGCCATTAAAGATTAAGCTTGCCTGGTTGTCCACATCTACACGCGGGCCACAAGATTAGATTCCCGGAACAATGCTGATGATTTTTTGTTTGTTTTGGGTTTTTTTTAAACTTAAAAGAGAGACAAACTCGAGACGCTATCGTATAGGGCGATAAATATTTTAACAGCGTTAATGATGCACCCGATGCACCAAAAAAACGAGCATGAGGTGCGTTGCCATTTTTAGTCGCGTAATTGAGTCTACGAACCGATTGAGTCGTCAGAGTCGCACAACAAATCCAGCCCAACACAATCGCCAACCAGGTCGTGTTCAAGGGACGTAGGGGTAATGACAAATGGTCCCATGTGAACAACAAAACACAACCGGGTGAAGCTTATCTGTAGGCTGTAAGGGTTACTAATCGTTCGAACGGTCGATAGGACCGTCAAGTGACAACTTTATCACGAACCACGATAGTAAGTAATCTGGCACTCGTTACCGAAGACATCGACCTTTCCCTCAACAGGGGTATTTCAATATAAGCCATTAACGCCCTGTCTTGGAGGAAAAGAAAACAAATTGTTTAAGAGCCGTTGAAACTCGTCTCCTAAGTAAAGTAATTAGCTTTCCCAAGTGTTTGTTTCGGGTTTCGAATTCTACTCACCTCACTTTGCTGATGTCACCGTTCGCGTGGTTACCGTTGGCCAGCTGATAGACGGTGGCTTTCTCCGTGTCAGCGGCCGAATGTTGCGTGGTTTGTAACATAAAAAGGCACGTGCGATTCTGCGTGCTTCGGACGGTATTCTACTTTCGTTCGCTTTTCACGGTGAAAAGAATTACGCGAAACGATCACGAAACGGACAATCCACCTTTAACGCACAGCGTGCGAGCGTCTGATGCTGTCAAATCCGTCCTTGTGCGTATCCTTGGCAACCGGTTGAAACAAGCCCCACAAATTTTATCCAGCGCAACACCGTCTATGACGCACACATAGGCAACCGCGCGGTTGAATGGGTTGAATGATTTAAAACGGAGAGGGTTCGCATCAGATTTTACGCAGCGCGACACAGTGCGAATTAAAACAAAAAACAGAACAATACACAGAGGGAATCGAGTTCCTGTATTCTTCACCTAGATTAGGCTTTCCTTTTTACTCTTCCGCACGCAATAACGATGCTGCTAATGTGGTGCGATGTGACGTTCCTTTGTCTGTACAAAGACGGTGGTGAATTATCCCGCGCGTCTCTGGATCATTGAGTTCTTCCGGTCTGGTAGTTCTAATTTCACTTTTCACTACAACAACCTACAATCTGGCAAACACGGCACATTTCTGGTGCCCTTTTAGCCGGCGTATTTGTTACGCAAAACGAAAAACTGCATGCTGCGTGTGCGTGTTTCCGTGGATGTGTCACAGCCTACTGTGACGATGCACTTGCACGCACGACGGCAAATAGCAGGATCATTCAAGGTCAACGCAGCTCACACTAGGCGCGTCCCGTACACAACCCCGACACGATCTTCTAAATTTACCTTCCTTGTCGCACATAGCAAAACAAGAAAAATCACACACACACACGCCAATACATGTCATTCGAAAGTACGCAATTTTACGTCATTAAACGCTGAAACCATGCGGCGTATCCAAGAACAAACAGAAAGAAATGGTCAGGATTATGCCGGCACTGACGCTTCTGCTCTACTGCAGCAGACTATACCATTTGCTCACTGTGTTTGTTTGTCAGTTGTTTCATTTATCTCATCTCACCACTCCCACACACGCATGATTATGCTGCACCGTTGGTCGTTATTAGAATAGCTTTGACGATACTCTATTTCTGCAAGTACACGTTCACTAACACAAACCTCCCAGTAGAGTTGCCCGGTTTTTTTTACGGTCGGGATACGCAGCACAGGGAACACACTTTCGATAGTCAAAATCCACCACTAGTCGAGAACGGTGACCACCGTACGTACAGCGAAAGCAGCGATGGCACGTTACCGTGTGTGAGAACCTGCCCGCGACGGCGTCCGAAGAACGATTGACCGAAACGCACCAACGAGCGTCGGTATCAACTATGCGGGAACGCACACTTCGGAACTGATCGTGTGTCCTGGGCCACGGAAGGACGGTGGTGGTGGTGGTGCTTGCGCCCCTTTATACGAGCTCTGACGACGGTCTCATCCGTAGCGCGGATTCTACCGATAAGGGGCTGAAGGGTACTGAGCGAACCGGTCACACTGTGGTATTGGACAATCTAGATAATGACTCAATGATGTTGAGGGTTAAAAACCATCTAACATAGGAGCATTTGCTTGTATGAATTTCTATAAAAATGTAATATTTTCTTATGACTGTCGTTGATGGTTCTGATGCAGAATTTATTTAAAAAAATCCAAGTAGCAAACATATAAAAATAATATTTTTAAAACTGATTACGTCCAATAGCGCACCATTTGACCACTGTGTTTGCGGAAGAAGGGCTGCGGGTCCGTAATTTACCCGCGTCATACTTATAAGTCAACAAAAAAAAAAGAAAAAAAAAAGATTAAGTCACCACTATTGTACAGTGTGTAGCGTAATACTACCCTAACTCGTACTTTAATGTTTAATTCTTGTTCAATTGCTTGTAAGAATAGTATTTTTTACCAATCCAAATGGTTAAAATCATACATATCAAATTTTGCTGTAATATTAACAAAAAATTAATTCTAATTTTAACACACAATTTCCGGCACAAACTCTATAACTTCAGGTCGGTCAGTTCAGTTCATATTTTAATTCTCTACCTAATCTTTACATCTGTTGTAAGAGCATAATATTCTCAAAGAACAAAACATATCTTACATTCTCGGCCTACCTAAACCAACACACCGCACTGTAACTTGTAATAGGGAGTTCGGTTCGCGAACGGTCAGAGGCACGACACGTCACGGCCTGTTCGGTTGGAAAAAGCGCGCGCAAATTATTACCACGTGCGGCACACATGCGTTCGTTCGTGTGATAGAACTGAATTAAAACCGGAATTCAGTTTTATGTTTCATGAAGAGCAATGGTTTACGAAAACAATTAATCATTTCACTACGTTGTTTGGGAAATATTTAAACGAATAAAGAACAAATCGTTTTACAGCAGCACACTGGTTCCAGCGCTGGAAACGATAAAACCACGTTCTAAATTGTGTGGCATTCTACTCCCCCGACTGGTCCATTTGACTTGGTAACCCCACACACTTAGCATCCCTGTTCCGGCATGGGGAAGCACGAGTACATACCGGTTGTGATTTGCAAAATTGTATGAAACCACCCTCATTACGCCATTGTTAACGAACGTGGTGGCCATAGCGTTCGATTGCTGTTGTTCGCGATTGTTGCCATACTTTTGCCAGCCTGAGTGTGCGTAATACATAGCAGCAGTGGCAGCAGTTAAAAGTTCTTAATGATTAAGATTATATCTGGTATCCGTTAATTGGGAGCACCAGCCAAAGGGGTTGAAAGTTTAAATTGACACGTGCAAGTAAAAGCAAATCAACGCAACAAATCGGTGCATCTCACCGCAAGTTGGCGTGGGAATTTGCGCACATAAATCGCAACCGATCGCAATACATGGGCGAATGTGTATTGAAGCGATATGTTGTTGGTGATGCTTCGTATGAACACTTTGTCATAATTTCAGTGTCAAGAGTTAAGGTTTTGGAACCACAGCTTTATTGTCGAGGTTATTCTCGGGTGGGTGCTGATACCGATCTAATTTCGTTTGCGAGCCCGATTACAGATCAGGCCGTCGTGTCAGCATCCATCGCACGCACACCAGTGTAACGCAGGGTTCGGCAAGACGTACAGGACATAACTTCTCGGGGGGGTATAAAAGTGTCGTCCTCGGCACTTTCGTTTTCGCCTTTGCAATCGATCCAGCATGTCCGCGTCATGATCGTATGATGAATGTGCATGTGTATGATGTTGTTTCGTCTTTCAAAGTTCAGCTCGTGGTTCTTTACGCCTTACATATTTTCTTAAAACGTTATAATCAATTTCTTAAGAATATTACAATTAGGTTAATTTTTTTTTAAATCTATCTAACCCTAGCTACACTGCCGCGCAATGGTAATGATTATGGTATTTTTAGTGCATAGTTCTTCTTTTCAGTTTTTCTTTATGGTACTTTCTACCACAAATATCTATGAAATTCACATCTTTATCTTCAAATATTTCAATTTCCTTGTATCGCTCTTGATGTTTTAAATTATTCCTTTTTCGTAGAAACATGATTTCTCCTTCTGAGAGGCCAATTGGTTCTTCTCGCTTTTCGTTCATCTTTGTAATTTTCTTAACTTTATAGTCGTGCATCTTGTTATGAACTTCTGCATACATTTTCTCCTTTAGTTTGATACGTTCGTCTAAATTCGATGGCATTGTTTGGTCGTTTCTAATCCCATGGAATAATTCATTTGGTGTAAGTTTTGTTTCAGAATGGATAGAATCATTATACGTAGCGATTGCTAGATTTATTTTTGTTGATTCTGATAAATCCCTTGTATTTTCCTTCTGAGATAGAATATTATGAATTTCCCTTATTGTTCTGTGGACAATTTCAACTGTGCCATTAGACGATGACTGCGCTACAGAGGTGTAGTGATATTTTATCAAATTGTCGTTCAAAAACGATTGAACGGCAATTGATTTGAAGCTACATTCCTGGTCCATTATTAGAAGTATAGGCTTGCCTACGGTAGCGATAAATGTGGATATACCATTCAAGATATGCACAGTATTGCGTGTTCTTATAGGTACTGCAAATGCTAATCTTGAGAATCTGTCACAAAAAGTGAGGTAATATTTATCCTTCATGATGAATATATCGGTATGAACAATTTCAAGTGGTCTTTTGGGTGTTTCTGTTAGTTTGAATTTTATCTTATACGGGTGTCTTTCATACTTCGATTTTTTACATAGAGCGCACAAGTTTATGTACTTGGCTACTTTTGACTTTATGTTCGGGAAAAAATATTTTCTCTGAAGATGTTTTGTACTCTCTGTTATACCTCTATGGTTGGCATCATGATACGTTTGAATAATTTGGTCTTGTTCTAATTCTTCGAGTACATCTATCAGCATTTGTTGAGTCCAACGGAATTTCAATGATTTGGCCCTTGAATAATATTGTTTGTATACTTCGTGCAATAACTTCAAAATCTTTGTATCACAATATACTCCATTTATACAATTAGATGCGGCATATTTTCGTATAATTTGAACTAAACTATCTTTTGAGAAAAATGGTTTTTTGATTATTATTCTGGAATATTTGGGAAATTGTTTTAAAGTTTCAAAACTGTTTTCGTTAGATTGTTCCAAAATAATTTGATTTCTGAATTCGTTAATTGGTCTTTCGGTACTTGGAATATAATCGTTATCGTCGGTGTCAGATGAATGTTGTGTCATTAAGCTCTCAGATAGATTTATATTTATTGCTGGCTCTATTCGCGAAAGTGAGTCAGCATTACTATTTGTAGTTCCTTTTTTGTACTTTATTTCGAATTCAAATTCTTCAAGCTCTAGCTTCCATCTTAATAATTTTCTATTCAAATCATTTTTCTGTCTTAGCCACAATAAAGGTTTATGGTCCGTACGTATTTCGAACTTATTACCATAAATGTACGGCCTGAAATGTTTTATAGCGTAAATTATAGCGAGTAGTTCTTTCTCTGTGGCAGAATATCTACACTCTGTTTCATTAAGAGTTCTAGAAGCATAAGCTATGGGGTGCTCTTTTAGATCTTCGAATCGTTGAGAAAGAACGGCTCCCAATGCAAAATCACTTGCATCTGTTTCGAGAATAAATTTTTTAGAAAAATCAGGATATTTGAGGAGAGGGTCCATAACTAGCAGTTGTTTACAGTCCTTAAAGCAATTTATGAATGTTTCATCGTGTATAATTTTTGAATCTTTTTTTAGACATTTTGTCAATGGCTTGGTTAATTTAGCAAAATCCTTAATAAATTTACGATAATATCCTAAGATTCCAAGAAATGCTTTAATTTGTGAAACTGTTTTTGGCAGAGGCCAAGAAAGAATTTTTTCAATTTTATTCGGGTTTGGCTTGATACCCTCTTGTGTTACAATATGCCCTAGAAACTCGCATTCTTTCTGGAGAAATTCGCATTTATCAATTTTAATTTTTAAATTTGCCTGTTTCAATTTGTAAAGAACCTTTTGTAAATTTTCAATGTGCTGTTGTAGTAAACTTCCGAACACGATGATATCATCCAAATAAACTAAGCAACATGTACCGATTAATTCGTTAAGGATGTTATTCATCGCTCTATGAAACGTAGATGGAGCGTTCTTCAAGCCAAAAGGCATACGAATAAATTCGAAATGTCCTTTTTCGGTACTAAAAGCCGTTTTTGTCCTGTCCCTAGGTTCTACCTCTATTTGGTGAAAACCTGATTTAAGGTCCAATGTAGTGAAGTACATACTTCGACCAAGCTTATCTAATATTTCTTCTATATTAGGGATCGGGTATTTATCGTCAATAGTCTTCTCATTCAGTTTGCGATAATCAACGACGATTCGCCATTGTTTTGTACCGTTTGAATTAGGCTTCTTCGGCACGATCCAAATTGGTGAAGTCCAAGGAGATATCGAGTGTTGGATAATGCCATCAGCAAGCATTTCATTGATTTGTTTTTGTATTTCGTCTTTGTGTATATACGGGTATCTGTAAGTTTTGCTGTGGACTGGTATCTCATCTACTGTGTTAATACTATGTTTAACCGATGTAACACAAGAAAGTTTTTCGTTGTCCCTGGGAATGATTGATATGTTTTCGTAAAGCACTTTTAAGAGATATTCTTTTTCTTCCTGGTTTAAATGATCTGTTTTGATAATTTTATCAATTTCAATTTTAGAGTCAAAACAAGGCTCTTGTATCGTATTATTTACTTCGGCAATTTCATCAACTTTGTACGTTGCTACTGGTTTGGTCCAAAAGAAAACCATCTTTCTTCCGAAATTACTTGCAAGAGCGTTAATATGTCCATTTTTTGCAACGTAAAGACCAGATGGAATAACGATATCGTTAACGCGAACATCATTGTCTAAAAACACATTGCCATGATCGTGTGAAACGGGTACCTTGATTCGTGTTACAGAATTTGCTTCCACTGTATGCGTTTCTGGATCGAGTTTTCGTATACTCAAGTCTATGCTTGTATAGGGAAAAATTAGTTTATTTTTACCCATATCCAATACAGCTTGAAGTTCAGAAAGGCTTTCGTATCCTAGAATGCCGTCGAAATAATTGTGAAATTTGAACAGAAAAAATGTAACATTCAAATTCCAAAGTTGTGTAACGACCTTTTTATTCGTGTAGTGTTTACCGTTAGTATTTGCTATCGATATTGGTTTACAGTTTATTTCCATTGATTTGGGAAAAACATTAGGCGAGATGAAGTTTTTGTTCGATCCGCTATCGATTAAAATTTTTGCGCATCTTTTATCGATGTGTAACAATATGTATGGCATACCATTTACTGCGTTCAACTCTGCGGCAGGGGTGCAAAGACCTCTTGAAAATTTGATGGATAGTGCTGTTCGTTGTCTTTGCTAGTATGCGAGTACACTTTCAAGCCTGTTCTTGTCGTATCATCGACTTCCATCGGTGCGTACTTTAACCTGTTACTGTTAAGTTTCTGAGTACTATTTGGATTTCTATTGGTGTTAGTAAATGAGTGCGTATTTCGATTTTTTGATGAGGGGTCAAACTCTCTCTGATATAAGCCTTTTGTATTGCCACGAGGTGATAGAATCTTGTTTGTATGTTCCAGGTTTTGGAATTTGCAAAGGAAGGAATATGCAGCTTCTAAATCTTCGGGCTTAGCAGCTTGTACATATCCAAAATATTCTTTGTTTAGTCCTTTTACAAATGCAGCTAAACATTCTTGATCTATAAAATCATTTATAGCTCGCCAATGGTTACAATATAATTCTTTTTTTCTTGCCAAACATTTCATGTTATGGGCGATTTCTTTTGTGCGCTTATAGTACAAATGGATTGACTCATCCATTTTCATGGACCATAACATCGTTTGGTACGTAGCCATGTCTTTTTTGTCACCAAACGTAGCTTGTAATACTTCAATAGCCTCAACAAATGACGTGGGATTTCCGTTCGTACACAAACTATCACGAGCTTTACCTTCCACTTTGTTAATAACTACTTGTTCGTACATAGCGTACACTGCGCTAGAGACAATTGGCTGATACATGTGCAATGTTTTCTGTGCTGTGGCAATCCATGATGCCAAATGAGTTTTATTTCCATCGAATGATGGTATACTTTTCAAAGGATCTGGGATCTTGAAAAGATCGTTTTGGTAACCACTCGATGGTCCGGGAGAAGCCAAAACGTTTTGTTGTTCAAGTTGTCGCAGTAATTCGCCATTTTGTAATTGGAGAGCATTCATACGCTGCTCCATGACAGAAAAATTTGCCATGAACGTTTGGAGATCGGCTGGTTCCATTTCTTTCACAAATGATAATGCTTTCACTTTTGGAAAGGGTCGAAATCTAGGCATAAGCTTTAAACACAATGCTTACCTCAGTGGGAGTAGGTACGGTACCTATTCTCTGGATTGAAATCCTCTAAGGTGCTTTAATTTACCTGGATATCACCGCAAATCGTCCACGGATCGGGAGATGGTTAACACCGGATGATACCACAAATAAAACGCAGGTCACTGCACTTATCACATGGGATATTAAAACACTCTTAGGAAAGGCCCGAACGGCTGCGCCAGTTAAGGTTTTGGAACCACAGCTTTATTGTCGAGGTTATTCTCGGGTGGGTGCTGATACCGATCTAATTTCGTTTGCGAGCCCGATTACAGATCAGGCCGTCGTGTCAGCATCCATCGCACGCACACCAGTGTAACGCAGGGTTCGGCAAGACGTACAGGACATAACTCAAGATTCCTAATGTAAGAGTTGCCATGGTTTCTTATTTTTCGTGGGAATGTTTCAGGACAGGATCTCTTAAATGCGCCAGTACTTTGTCAGATATTTATACAACAATCGCGCACAAATTGCTTGTAAAGAATGGATACAACATGAAGAACGTGCTCAATCCGGTCCATTACTACACTTCCTTTTCGAAGATGATCGCTTTCCCAAGGTATCGTGCGTCATACATCGGACTGGCACCGGTGAGCTAATCCAAATAGTTTTTCCACCTTATTACTCAACCGACCCATCTATTTTGCACCACTACACACAAAACGTACACGCCTGATAAGCGATCTTGAAGCGATCGCGTGTAGAAACTGTTACAAATGAAGCTGTAGAGCTGTGTTTATAGCAAAACATATTCTCATTTTTCCGGGCATTAGCAAATCGTCGACTATAAGTGCGTCTCGTCTTGACGCAATAAAAAGCAATAGACGCTCCTTAATCGATTAAACTTGGGACGGCATAGTTTTTAACCACAAACCCTATAAAAAAATACTAGAAATGAATGCACGGTGGTAGTATTTTTGAAGCATAAACGAATTAAATTAACCAAACCCTTAGGTATGAATTCCGTGGCGAATTTTTCTAAGACACACCAAGCATAATGCGCCACTAAACCTATTACTGAGACCGGTAACACCAGGAAGCCATAGACAAAAATTGCGCATAACTTCCTTCACGTGTTCCGTCTCCCATATAACAACCTGCCAATGTTCGGTGTCTTCCGAAATCGCGGCCCAAAATTGCATCAGTAACACGTGGCGCAAGGATATGTGAGCCGGCACTGGGGTGTCCATCATCGACGGATTACCTTTAATCGCGTTCGCCAATCACGTCAGGCCGTTTCCGAGCAAATCGTCTTCACCGCTCAAGACGCTGCACGTGGTACGTACCGTCCCTTCGTACTGTCACGCGACACAAATATTCGTTTCGTTCCCCGGCTAATTAATAGGATTGCTGGTGGCTTTCCTTGGTGGTCGTTACAGCTGGGGAACGTTGGCATTCAGCCACAGCTCGGCTGGAATGATGCAACTTATGACGACGATTTCCTCACGGTTCCTTGTGAGGTTTGGGACAGGTGTGTCTTCCGCGCATGTCTTCGATTGGGTTCTTGAGGTAACTATGCGTTCTAGCGCAGTTTGGCGGACGATTTGTCCGTCCCCCATGCTGAAAGACAACACACAACACAGTTCGGTTCCCATTTTCGCAAGGGAATTAGATAATAATTCGATTTTGGCTCGTCTAACTGCGCCACCCATACCGGGGGCCCAGTTAAACACGGCACGACCTTGACGTTCGTTTCACCGTGCCAGAACAAGGAAGCCATTCTGCCGGGTGCATTGCTTAGGAATGGGCACAGAAAAAAGAAAACAAATCAAAATCCTAAAGAACTAACGCAACGTAACGGTTGCGGTGTAATTCCGGTTCGTTCCGGTTGAGAGGTTTGATGGGTTTAAAGCTTTCCGTGTTGCCTTTGAGAACACTCGAAACCCCATTTTGAAGATCATGATCGACCTATTTCACAACACAGGTAATTCTGGTTAGTTGTTCGGTAGTTCGGAGAACGTCTAGACTGTACCAGCATCCACAATTGAATGACGTCAAATGAGCATAAACAAAACGAAAACAGAAAACATATTAAAAACAGATCATCGAAAGGAAGCGCAGGAGCTAGGTGGCGGCGAGGCCTAGATCGGCAAGAACGGCAACACGAAATAAACAAAATCAGCAAATTGTGACCTTTACAACTGGCACGACCGGTATGTGGTTGGAATTAGGGAGCCGAACAAAATACCAACCCGACTGCATGCTCAAAAAGTGGGATTAACCCAGTGGAATCCCAGCGGAACAACATGCTTTTTCTAATTGTTTTCCAGCTATTACTAGTGTTAGACGGTTTATTTGAGGTTTGATTTGAGCATGAAGTAACAAATTTAATGTCCACAATCATGGTACAGTGAATTAGATGATTAAATCTTAGTAATTAGTAGTTTGAATGTTGAATGAAGTGCTATTGCTATAATAGCAATATCTCCAGAAAATGAAGCTCTAACTGTGCTCCATTTTAGTACATACTTTATCAAATCTGTTATGTACTCTATTAGTTATCTCTTCACTAGGCAAGAAGTGCTGCTGGACCAGATCATGAGCTATTAACCCCTAATTAGCAGTGTTTATAGACATCGTCATATGGAGAACATTGTGGATGAGAAAGAGTGTACCATTTAGCCCGTTAAAAGGTAGCTTAAACGATCTTAGCTGTACAATGAACTAAGCCGTGCCATGACACATAACGACCGTGTCGCGTCTTTGCTAACATCGATACCATTCTTGTACCAGTGCTCGGCTTACATGCATTCATTTCGTGCGGTATTGTCTGCTCGTAATGGAAAACTCCGCGTTAATTCCATTATATACGCAGCAACAGCTTGAAACGGTAGAGCTGTTTGTTGTTCGACCAACGTTTCTTCTTCGTCTTCTACTTTTAATTGAGTCAGGCAGTTCCCTCTATGACGAAAGAATTCTCATCGTCTCTGTCACATTCCAGGGTACATCTGCACGGGTATAATGCTTTAGACTCCTACAACCTTTTGCCCTGACCGCAGTCTCTTGTTGTATTTTATGGTTCAACATGTCGTGTTGGTTTATTCCCAATCTCAAAGCAGTACACAACATTTGTCGAATCGTATCTCTGGATGAACCGTTGCTCGCAAATCGTTCCAGGAATTATGCTTTGCAGAAACTAATTGTGCAGTTTTTCTTTCAATACTGGAAGAACGGTCCGACTTATAGGAAATGGTTGAGTATTTCAACCCCACAATCGCTATATGTTTAGCTGCCCTAGCGCCATCTGTCGTAAAACGGAGGAAACTATACCGGTAAACTTAGCAGTTATCAATAAGCAATATCAGTAGTTAAGCAGTAGTTAAGCAATATCAGTAGTGTAATAGTCAAGCTGAAATTAAAAATTCTTCAAAAACAACCTTTTCGGTGCAACAAGTACAACATTGTGCGAATTTTCATACCCAATGCACCATCCCCATGTCTCCGACCATATTTCGAATGTATACTAAAGCGACCCCTCACAGGAAGGGGATGAGTTCTTGTTCGATTACCTCAACACTACATACTGTTGAGTGGTTTTTTCTTTGTTCAATAAGTCTGTATACAACACTATTATCATATCATGCATGTATCGGTTGAGATTATTTGTTTGCCCACTGTGCAACGGCGTCTATTCGTGTGTTTTGGTGAAATGATCCATCGTCTTCCTTCTGCTTTCTACGAACGCCACACAACGCGTAAATGTTTGGGATGCGTGCCAGATAAGCATGATACTGAACCGTTTCTAAAACGCTGTACAACTGCTGTATAATATTATTGTTTTGTTGCTGCAACTTCTTCCCTATGTACTACAATCAAAAAGATTCGCTCCCTACACATGCCATGTCATGTGATTAAATTAATCCTCAAACGCTTAGTAATACCAATATTATCTTTTTCACTCTTTGCTTGCAACGGTACCATTTCACTGTAAAGCTTCTATTCGCGGCATCTAAGTTTAGTACATTCTCTAAAGCAATAAATACTCATGTTATGTTGCGCTTGTATTGTGGGACCAGGATTTTGAGGTGCCATTTTTGCTTAGAAGCATAGAACTCTTGTCTTGCATTTAACTAAACTCCTGAATGAAAAAAAAAAACGCAGTTCGCGTGTTATTTTCCATCAATTCCATACGATCTCTTCCTGTATACCTTTCAATGGCGCGGCATGTCTGAGTGCGTTCAGTTTGGAAAACCCATTCACATGCACCCGGTAATTATAATTGCTTGTTGTGTTATTTTCATAACCTCTGGGTGCAGCTTCTTTGATTAGCAAAATTTAATCAATGTAACTCATATGCAATATATGATAAATTACTAGCATCTACTTACAGCTAACGAAAACGACAAAGACTGGGCTAAAGCGTATGATTGGTTCGGGCCGTATTCCGGTCGTATGGTTTTCATTCATGTTCCCCAAAGGATCCTGACTACTGTCAACCGTTTAGCACGTGTGTTACAATGTAGCAGTGGTTCAGATGTTTTGTGTGTTCTCTTTTTACTTTTTTGGCAATAAACACTTTAAGAAAGCCTCCTTGTTGAATGTACACTATCTGTGAATATGTCGTCTGCTGGAACGGAACTGCACCGTAAACTAAGCACCGCACCATTCACTCTTCCAAATTCCCTCGAGGAACGTATGCTGGGCAATCTCGTATCGTACGATGTGCCTTGTTTATCGACACAATTTAGGGTTGGGCACTTTCCTTTTGTTGCATATTGTACTGGAATGGCAGTGAGGACCGAGGGCGCACAAATAAACGTACCGCCACGGAGTCCTATCAAACAAACGATGCTTTCAAAACGTGCTATAATACAGCAGCGTTCTGCGCTACGTTAAATGGCTAAAAACGAGGATCACACTAAAACGTCGGCTAATAGGCTAGCTAACTAAACAGAAAGACAACTATAAACACGGATTAAAAAAACATACCCAACGCTAAAATAAAATACTAAACAGAAAACAAACCCTCACCGTGCCTTCGGGGGTGGATTAATCAACGCATGGTTTCGCTGTAGGAATGGCGATCGCCGGCTATATCACGACCATAGCTGCATCAATAACATTCGGCGGAAACACGCTTATGGACTGGTTATGGCTTATTTTCCTCTCCTAACCAGCGCCCTCTAATATCGCTTAATCATTGCACACATTTATTACACTGGCAGAACGACATTTACTCCTTGTAGATCGATCGCCAGACAGGTCGACGACTGGTGCGGTTACGCTTGGTCGCACTTCCGGTACCAATCGGTAGTAGCAGCTCCGGAATGAAGTCACTCTCTGCCGGTAATCCTGCGGGTTCTACATATTGTCGCCGGTTATGCTGTTGCTGGTGATGTTTTCTTTTCCAGTTTCTAAAACAAAAAACAAACGTACAGTTAGTGGATTGAACGTGTGTGTCTCGTGGGGAAAGCATTACTTGTTCTTTTTCTTTGAAGTTGGTCCGGGTGCAATGCCTGCACCAGCGTGATTTACACCACCTTCGTACTCTCCCGGATAGTGTGCAACTGTTCCGACACTACCCGACGTACCAGCTACAAATATGTACAAACAAATAATTAACATATGATGAATTTCATTAAACAACTCAATATTTCTGCTAAAAAAACTTGAACGCCCACTAACCTCCATGAATAGTGTGATCCCGATGGTTTTGATACTTTCGTCTATTAGCACCCGCTCCGGCTCCGTAAGACATTCCGCCTGTTTGACGACCCCCAATTCCAACTCCACCACCAACAGGCCCACCGACACCAACACCCGTAGGCAGCATGTTACTCTCCGGAAGCGCGTTATGAGGATGTCTCGGTAAGGTGCAAGATTTACCACGGCAACGCTTCATCTCCTCCAGCGTATCATGCAGAACTGCTTTCTCTTCTGCCGTGAGGGATGATTCCCGGTTTTGCGTCTCGAAAGGATCTGATAATGAATAAAAAACAATAAGAAGTTGTTTGCTTCAGTCCAAACGATCCTTCCATACGGAATTACATGAGGAAACGAGATAATCACCTATCCTTAAGTTGTAGTACGTCACGAGTCCTGTGGTGAACTCGCAGTACAAGAAGTTGTGCGTCTGGTTGATCGTGCGCAAACAGCTGTAGGTATTGTTGTTCGCGTTCATACAGAAGCAGAACGGTTTGTCGTCCCACATGGGCTCTGTACGCCAGTGGTTGCTATCATGGCTGAAGCAGTTCATTCGCTCGGACAGACATTCCTTCTCCATCTTGGCTTTCTTGATGCGTTTGCGTTCCTTTTTCCGCTGGCGTTCCTCTTTCAGCCGTCGGCGAGTTTCACGGGCAAGTTCCTTCTCATCAATCGTTGCGATTGGACTGTAACAGAAGCAAGGATGAAGAAAATGGTTAATTTTATTGTACCGATCTGGCTTCATTGTAAAACCCAAATGATCAACCCTTACCTTTCTGGTTCTTCCGCACAGATGCACTCAGTCAGCGGGTTAGTTGCGTCCACTGTAGTCGTTGGAATCATATTCTGCTGCACCGAGTTACCAGTGTGGTGCGTGTCTTGGGTATTATTTATCACATTATTGTTGGACTTTCCTTTCGTCTTTTGGCGATCGATAGTACTTCGGAAATCTACCGTATTTGCATCGACGCTAACGGATGCCTGTTCCGTCGTCGTACTTGATAAAACCACCGTGGCATCGATGGCATTTGGCGAGATCTGTTCGTCGCTGGTGTACGATTGATTTTGGGCAACTTCAACAGTACTTGAGCTAGTCATTTCACTGCTCGATTCCGTCGTTGGCCACGAATTTTCATGCACGATGTCGGATACTTCATTAGCCTCTGTTGATGAAGCAGTTCGTCTATCACTGCCCAGTGTGGTAGATACGGCGGAACTCACAGTGGAAGTTGGCACCGAAGACGGTCTTGCATTGTACGGTCCACCGAACTCTCCCCGATGACGTCCTCGGTGCCCACGATGTTGCCCACCAGTGCCTCGATGTCTGCCACCGCCGTGACCACTACGATTGTACGTAGAAGTACCAGACGGAGAGGGTTGAACATCCGTTTGGAAAAGGCTCATGTCAATCAACGACCCTTCCGCATCTTCTTTCACCGGTTCAGGAGTAGGTTTCGATACCTTCCGACGGTGTCCGTACCCATTGTGATACTTTCCTGTCGGACGACGTACTACGCCACCGTTGGGTATTCGTCTGGGTAAACCATTTCCAACCGAAGTGACGACTGCTTCCGAAGACTCTGTGACAAGGGGCGCAGTGGTGGTACTGGACGTTGTACTAATCGTTGAATGTTCGCCCACCACCCTACTGTCGATTGGCTCATCATCTTCGTCTTCGATGTCCTCTGGTTCCGAGTCTTCCCCTCGGTAGCCGGCGGGTCTGTGCTCACGAAGCATTCGTTTGATGTCCTTCAGTGCATTAATCTTGTCCTTCAGTAAGCGAATCAGCTGATCCACCTTCATACGACTCCGTCGCCAACTCATCTCATCTTCGTACATCACATTCGAACAGTTGATTTTATCGGCCGCAATTACAGAACATCGCTTTGTGATACCACCGTACGCATCTAAGCCTTCGCTCGTAGTGTCGTTCTGGCGCTCATCTTCCACAGTTTTAACTGTCTGTTCGTACTCTTGTTCTATTTCCATGACCGTTTGCTGCAATCTCTGAAGTACGTCGGCCAATGGGTGAGGTGATGATGTGTCACGTTTCGTTCTCACTCCAGCTTCCTGTACTTGAGCTTCAAAATCACCGTCGTATAGCGATCGTTCTAGGGAATCGAGTCGCGCTGCAACCTGTATCAACGATTTCATGGTTGGTCCGTCGGCATCCATCAGCAACACTTCATCACCTTCTTCGGGAGCTACCGATCGCTTCTGACGTGTGCGCCGGCGCCTAGGCTGATGCGTTGCCGTCGGCTGTGCCGTTCCCATCGGTTGCCATTTCGTATGATCACGCTTCGTTTTGATCTTGGTGTAGAAAAAGTTATCCTGCGTGAAGCAGGCACAATTACGTCCATCCGTGTGGCTATTGGTTTTCTTGTGTATCTCCGCCAAATGTTGCTGCAACTGGCCGTGGAATTTACATTTGTGCTTACGCCAGCGCCCATCTTCACTCGTGCATTGCCACTTCTGCCCGGGCACACAGTTTTGCTGGAGAGCCGGATTGGAACATTCCGTGTTTAGCCGATCCATCTTCGTGCGGTAGGGCGTTAAATGATTATCCAAATGATGATTGTCATGCTGAGGTGGTGCTTCTAGTGGAGTTAAATAAAAATATACTGTTATTGTTTCGCTGTTTTTTTGTGCAATAATTCAGTTAATCTTACGATCAAATGTATGAGCCTCCTGATGATCGATCACATAATCCTCTGGATGTTCATTGTGCTTCAGCTCAATGGCTTCAGTTTCACTTTCAACCACTCCAAGATGATCATCTTCTGCAAAATAAGGTTAAAATACAGAAACGTCAATCAAACACACGCTCCGCACCAAACGCTATCCTTCCCAACTCACCATCATCTGCGTCCATATCGTGTTCATCCTCATCATCGTCGAGTTCGTGCGAACTAAAGTCCAGCTCTTTTCGATCACCCGTCACGCTTGTGGTACTGCTCGATCCTTCCCCGAACGCATGGCGACTCTCTGCCAACACTTCCGGTACGAGCTTCGGGTGTGAACCGTTGGCGTGCACCATATTAGTGCGCGCACTGTACCGTGCGGCTGCTGCACGTTGCTTCTGTTCCTGGAGCTGTTCCGGTGTTTCACGCCGGCCAGAGCTCTCGATCAAAAACGTGTCCGGCCAGTTGTCCAACACCGTACGGTGTCGATTCAGCACGAGCGGAAGGATACTGCGACCGTCCATGTTGGATGGAGCAGCAACACCTCCAATATCCAGAAACGTTGGAGCCAAATCGACGTTCAGCACGATCTCATCGACACTGAAATAGAAAGTAATGCATGTCAATGCGATCAAGGACTGCGTCCCGCTTCCCTTCTCCCACTGTCTACTTACACCGTCGCTGGTTCGATTCCTGGACCGCGCATAAGAAACGGTACACGCACGTCAAACTCGAACGGAAAGCTTTTGCCCTTGATCAGACCGAACTGGCCGAGATGGTAGCCGTGGTCGGACGTGTAGATAATGTAGGTGTTATCCAGCTCCCCGAGTGCCTTCAGCTCTTGATAGACACGCTCAACCGCAACGTCGACACTTTGGAGCGTTTGCAGCCGCTTGGTCATCAGTAGATCGGTGAACTTCCGATGGATTGGTTCCATTTGCTGTGTCACCCGAAGGATCCACTGCTTGTCCGGGTTGGGTGCGTGGTCGTATGCCGGTGTGCTGAAAGAAGATGTTAGAAAAGTGAACATTTCAAATGTACGTCCAACAAGCAGAAATTGTGCCAAACGCAGCTATACATAAATCATTTTCCAAATGTTCAAACAATAACGACCCATAAAACATGCCTCCGGAACATGCTTCAGAATGGCCACATTGCACATATCACATCTATAATCGATGCGCATGCATGCACGTTCCGTGGGCAATCGATAAATAGTATTCATTTACATGCTTCAAAAACTTTCTGATTTATGATGCCCTCCGTTTCCGTTGGCATGGGTTTTCCATCATGCTCCACGATCGACTATTATCTGGGGCCAATTGAGGCGTAACCATCTAGCGTCGTATGACTTTTGCTGATGACAATACTTACATTCCGGATGTTCCGGAAGAAACACGAACAAAAATACAGTGTTATGCTTCCCCCTACAGCGCATTCAATGCAAATGCATCGTTCGTCGTAGAATTTGTTCCAATTTATGGATAGACATTTGAGGGATGATTCAAACGAACCCAACCAACCGAATGAAAAGCGGACCAGCTAAACAGACACCGCAAAGTGTGATTAATTTCAATTAAATACCCCCACGCCCTCGGGGCAGTATCGCTCTGGATTGGACACGCCAGGAGTGAGTAATTTCGGTGCGGAAGTGAAGAATAATTGTCCCTGTGCGACGCACTCAGAGATGGTGTCAATTTCCATATCGTATCATCCGGCGTAAAATCGTACATCGAACGTGTAAAAGCCGTGAGGATCTCTGGTCAGCACATCCCGTCACATAATCCACGTCCCCTTGTTGACCAAAAGCATTCGAAGCTTAGAGATCGGTTCGGCCATTTCTCTTGAGCTCGTTCCAATTGCGCCTCCGCTAGCGAATGGAATGCGATCAAACAAGTCCTTGACGAGTTGAATGCATATTTAGCTTAAACATTCCCACCGAGCAGCCCGCAAAAACTTGTCGCTGTCAAGCATCCAAGCCAAGCAAGCGGATCAGCTAGATAGGAGACCTTCAAACGTATTCGTATTCCACACCGTCATATCTGCAAAGTGTGTTGCAACAGCACCAGCGCCATAACTAGCAGAGGAATGGATTCTTCTGCTTGTTTGCCGGTTTTGGCCGCCAGTTGGTTTGGCAGAGTGGGATGAATGTATCCTTCACATTCGTAGCTCATGAATGCTGTATCAAGCTCATCTCATGTTCACAACCTTGTAGCAAACTGGTCTACAACGCGAGTTCCTTACGTTACTCTGTTTTAATATGTTTGCGTGGTGCTTGTAAGCAAATATTAGACCTAAGGAAAACCAAACCTGTGCCATTATTAAACACTTCAAACGAAACGGTTCCTTAATTCCAAGTGCTACACTCCTGTTTGATTGCGCGATGTTGTGCGATTTGATTGGAAAATAGTTTTGCCCCCCCCCCCCCCAAACCTACCCATCCGGCTATTCATAAATCACTCATCATCTGCTACCCACCATCAGTTACTCAGCGGGTCATGTCATTCGCGCGCTCGCGATATGCAAATCATATGCATAGTTAAGTTTCAATTTCGTACGTGTTAATAATGCACCAGCACGATTATACCGGATCCGAGAACGGGGAATTATCTCGGTGTGTGACTCCGCGCGAGCATTTGCCCGGCAAAGTTATAGTGCAAATATTATGCCGCAATGAGTCGGTGCAAACAAATAAAACTACCACATTATTAACGAGCGGTTCTTTGGGTGCCACCGAAGAAACTACTACTCGGCCCGGTCCCGGTCCCGGTTACCGGTGTGGGGTTTTAGATAAAGCCCCGCAGAGCCGAACACCGCCCGGGAGTTAATGGATGGTGGCGTGAGATCGATTAATTAATTTGCCATTCTCCGTCTGCGAATAACTCGTGAGGCTCGGTGAGGCTATGTGGGGCCGAATTGTTCAGGAAAGCTTGCTGGAGTGGACCGGGTGGGCAGCAACGTGAGTCGATGCCAAACCTAGCGAGGGGTGATTTATAGCCGTGAGGTTCAGAGGGCACAAAGCGAGCCTCTTCTTGCCAAGATGCCCGAGCGGTTGCAAGCACGCTTACCGGTACGCTGAAATGAAACCGGCTTTTGCTTCGGCTGTGCGCTGGAGGCGGTTGCAGTGAACCGTCGAATACACCACAGTCTGCTCGGGCTGTGTCAAAATATTAATATCATCGATGACATCGAACATTAATAAAAAAAAAAGCCAGCGATGAAATACTTTGTCGGTGCACCGTGCAGCGACCGTTCCTAGAACACATCCCGAACCCGACGGTCCGTGGTGCCATGTGTAGGTTCAAGATGCTACGTGCACGTTTAACTTACAATCCTGGCCATGGTTGAGCAAGCGCTTAATAATTAATTCAACAGCGTAGATTATTGACAACGCATCTACCATGTACGGGTTGTGACATGTCTGATTCCATTAGCAGCTACCATTTCCTTATCGCGCCATATCGTTACCAATGCAAAACAAGCGCGTTCAGTGTGGGAAGTAACAGATCACCCTTTGTGAAGCCTTCCGCACGTGTGTCTCACACACATTTACTAACAGAATTCTTTGCTGGTACATGTATCATGCTAAGCTCGCGGAATCAAAAAGGCTCTTCAGTCGAGTCAGTCGTGCGGTCAGGCAGGTCTTTCCCAATTTTGTGTGGCCTAAAGTTCAACGTAGACTATTATACCTCAATTAATTAACACTGGGGTGCAAATTACTACTTGTCACTATTTGTCCGGTGATTTTCAGTTCGGAAACTAGAAGCGAAAATAGGTAAACAGGTATCTTCACTACAATTACGCATTCATGGAAGATTCGGCATGGAAGATTCAAGTTTTGGAAAAGGTGTTAATGATCCGATATCGATGCGATCAACAAATGTTACGTCTTGTGCGTTGAGATGGAAGTATTACTTCAGAAAAAGTTTTTCAGTAAGTTTTTAAATGTCTTTTATAAGTAATAGCCAACAACAGAGATCCTAGATATACTGAGTTTGATCATTGATAATTCATTTCTCAAATTGCATCGCTCACTGCGATATTCTTGGCAACGAAAAGGCTAACGAATTCTACCTATGATAGGGACATTTGGTACGGACCTCTTGATAACCTCGATCATTATGTAACTTTTAAGCATAACACATTAGAAACTTGTGTGCGACATGCATGACCTCGGGATATTCAAAGTCAACATGTTGAATATGTCATCTCAAAGGTATTTGGCTGCCTGATCGGTTTCCAATATTTTGATCTGGATCAAGATCTCCTTGTTGGTGGACGTACTTCATAATAAATAAACAATCTCTAAAATCCCTGTTTAGCGAACTATTCAAGAGGCTTTAGAAGAACTCAACCTGATATTTTTGAAAAATTTTAAACGGATGATCTCTCTATGTGTGTATCATGAAGAATTTGGAGAGGAGAATTCTTGATACGCTTAATCCATTCTTTGTCAGAAAGTGTTCTCACACAAATGGTGGAAGACTGTGGATGCAATATTTTTAGATGTACAACCGAATACCACCAAGACTGAACAAGGGTACGAAGGGTGTAGAGGCCCTAAACTAACCCAAATATCACACATCTGAGCATGCAGCAACACATTTGAGTGCCTTGGAACACAATGTGTTCTAAGCAATGAGTGAAATCGTGTACCTCTTAGTAATAAGATCTGTCGCTTTATGTTTTAACATTGCCAAGAATAAGCATGGCGTATTATTGATGAGCTGTACTACTGAATAGAATACTTACTGATGCGTAGTTACGTTGAAAAACAGATGGCTGTACTGGGGAGCTGAATCTTCCGGACCGTGCGGTGCCGGGAAACTCATCGTTAGCAGCACCGGTTTCCGATGATTCTGGTGCTTCGACTGCCGGAGGAAAGCGATCGAATCGTTCGCTATCAGATCCGGATAGTAATCCTTCGCGTAATCGAACCCATGCTTTATCTTTTGCCCGTTCATGTTGATGCTGTAGTTGTAGTACTTCGAGTTCATAATCAAACCGCCCCATTCGCGCCATCCGGGAGGTATGTAGGAACCGTTGTACTTGTTCAAATACTTCCCAAAGTACCCGGTCCGATAGCCAGCGTTCGACAGGAAGGTCGCGAACGAATGCGTCTCGTGTGTGGTCTGCCAGGTTGTGCTGGAACAGTTGTCGTTGTTCGTGAACACCATGTGGTTGTGCACGTACATGCCGGTCAGTATGGACGAACGTGCCGGGCAGCACATCGGGGTGGTGGTGTAAGCATGCCGAAACTCGGCCCCACCATCTCGCAACAGCCGCAACGTGCGTGGCATAAAGTTCAGCGAACCGAGCTCCACGTCCTGATCGTCGGTCAGGATCAGGATGATGTTGGGTTTGCGTTCGCGCGTCTGCCTAAGATCGGCCAACGGTAGCTGCCCGACGGTGTCCTGAGCCAGCAGATTACCCGTCACACTGCCCGCACCGCTCTTCTTCACCCGGCCGCGCCCATCCTGCGGTGTACGGACGCGTCGATTCTTAGTCGCCCGATACTGGTGATGGCGTCGGCGACCATTATGGTGCCCGGCCCGATGACCATTGCGACGCTGCTGATGATCCGCATGCTCCGGGTACTGATAGTTCGGCCAATCCGACTGCACGTCACGGTGTGCCACACTGCCGGTAGCATCCGATTCGAGCTCCTCGTGACTAGCGGCCTCCACCGTATATGTTGCTAGCAATAAAAGCACCAACGAACAAATCCCTAGCGCCATGCTGAGGTGACCAATTGTGGTGCCACGGTTCATGTTTAACACTAATGATTTACAATACAGCTTCATCCTTACTTGATCCTGATTGATTGAAACTTTCGCATCCCAATACACACAAACGCACAGACACGCGGAAGTACTTGACAGTAAGCTGATTGGTACGACTATCCAATGCAGCACCGCACACGCACAATTATCACAGTTCAATACTTTGGAGTAATTCACGATCAACAAAATCTTAGGACACGTCGTGCACCGACAGCATGGGGTGTATTTTCCCGCTCACTTCCTGGCATGTATACCACTGTAAGATTATCTCTTTCCTTACCACTATCATGGCCTGGTTTGCTAGCAGTTGGCTTCCACGTCGAAATCTACCCGCAGAGACTGTGCAGCTGTCGTGCAAATGCTATCACACTTTCACCGCTCATTTCCTACAATCGCCACGTGTGGCTTGACGAACTGCTGCACGATCTGCCGCCACTTCACGATCGCGCCCGTTTGCTGGTTCGCTTCACGTCGTTTTGCACATTTTACAGCTAATTACGTTCATAAACCAACAGAACTGTAGAACTGATTTATGGCACAGTACGCAGCGGACGATTGGACGAGCTTCACTCGCTGCCTTTTATATACACTATGCGATGGGAACGAGGTTTCAGTTCACCGCTATTTGCCAGTGTATCATCTTCCTTTCATCGCGATCCCGTCCGCAGGACGATCATTTCACCAACTTTGAACCAAAATCATGTGCACCGTCCTCACACCGCTGTTGTGGCTCGATTTTCCCAGGGAGGTCAATGATCGCGTACGCAGCTGAAGAGCAACTCTTTTGGGTCTGCTCTTTTTCGTTGGCTAAACCGACACACGCTGCTGGCTGCTGCAGGCTGGATCGATCTCTAATGAGTGTGACCAACGCGGCCGTCAGCCCTGCATCCGGGATGGTTCGTTCGATTTTCACTTCCCATCGGTACACACCCAGACGGCACGGTGACGTTCCGGCAACCTAGAATGGAAAGTGTAAAACAAAAGGGTAAGGTACGGTATGATTAATGTTTCGCTAATTTTGCACATGTTGCAAATTCACCAGTCGTCGGCCCGATATAAACGTCACGTTCGGTCGCAGCAAAAGGCACAGCATGCTAATGCTGTGCGCGAAAATGGGACCGTAAATGGGTGGGAAGGACGAAACGACCTGGGATGATTTATTTCTACCGTCGCTTCTAGTTTATGCCTCGCCTGCAAACGCAAACCAACGCGATCCCCGCGGGCAAAGTGCAATCATACGAAGCGCAACGTAAAATAAACCAGCGAAACGAAGGCCGGGAAAACTTTGGTGTGTGGTCATTTGCATACCTTACAGGCGCAATAGGGCTAGCGCCAGCACATTAGCGCGGGAATCATGGTAGTGTCGAGTGTGCGGTTGCGATTCATTTTATTACCACATAACGCACTGTGGCAATAATCGAAATAAAAATTCCTTCTCCAGTAAAAACACGCTCAGCACCTAATGCATACTTATTGGAAGGTCGGGATCACATCGTTACTAAAAGACCTCATTTCATCAAAACAAACCACCAACTAAGGATTGCCGGTCCCGGAGCACCGTGCCGATCGGATCGAATACCAAAAGACCTTCTATTTCTTTTTGTGGCGGTGGGGGGGGGGGGGGCCCATTTCCCGGCGTACCGGAGATTGGATGAAAGGAATCGTGCCCGAACGCAACCATCTGCTAATTACCCGCCGAGGTGTTTGCGTTGCGAGACGTTGGCTGACCGGAATCGGCGGCGCCAGCCAACAGCACGAGGTCCCGGATGCTTTCATTCCGAAACGACGACCACAACGACGACGGTGGTAAAAGAATAATAAATGGCCAAGGGCTCACACACACCGTGTGGTAATAAAAAATCGCATTACAACGTAATAGCGCGGCGATTAAATTACCGAAAAAGAAACACACCCGCTTTTCAGCAGGGAAGGTACAGCATAAAAACCTTCCTTTTCCGTTCAAAAAATGGATTCGATCGGTTACCGGGGGGAGGGGGGACGGCTTACTTCGGGCTCACGCTTTGCGGACACGTTAAGCCTCAAATTAATAACAGGTGAATTTATGTCGATGTTCGAACAGTTCTGCATACCTTCCGAGTCCGCTCCCCAGAATTATGAGGCGAAAGAACACAGTCCGATTGTGAGAACAGTCCGCGGTGGATCGATCGTTGCGAAAGTCGAACGGTCTCGAGCCGGTTTGTGTGTGTGTGTGGCTTAAAAGCTGCCAGAAGAACGCACGCGAGAAAAAAGTTGGCACAGATTAAACGAGATTGACGTAATGAAACCATTAAGAGAAAATGGAATGCTTGGAGTAGTAAAGATGGGGGAGCACCAACAAAAAAAAACATAACAAACAGCCTTAAAAGGTGGAAGAAAGCAAACACGTGCTTCAGGTGGATTACATTCGGTGATGGAATCGTCTTAGCCATGGAGGAGAAAATGAGAGTTGGTACAGAATCATCATCGTTTCGGGTTTTTGTTGTTCACCCAACGAGTAGGCTGGGAAGTTCAAACAAGAAGGAAGCAGCGCACTTGCAACACCTTTCTTAACCGCTAATGGTGTTCCGGGAATAGATGCGAATGAGCGTCATTTAGGGTACATTTTAAAGCAGTTCATTTTCGTTCCGCGCGTTTAAAGCGTTCGGAGTATTTCGAATATAACATAGAATATACTTGATTATCAAACTGCAGAATGGACAAGAGGAAGCAAGTCGACATCAATTTGTAGGCGACCATTGACAGCATATCCAATAGGGATATTGTTACCAAATCTCGACACGTCTTCCTGGATGACTCCGTTTCTCCCTCTTAAACTTTCGGCAGCTCATGTTCAGATGCGCTGTAGTTTCGCAATGAAGCTTACTAGGTCTTATAATAGTTTTGCTGTTAAAAGACGATGTCTCCACTGTATTATCCTGTGATAGTATTTCAATGTACACTGACGACATGAAGTTTTCCTCCCAGGTAGTAGTGATAAAGATTTATCAGACTTGACCAACGATTTTACGTACTGAACGGATCCGAGATCTAGATATCCGGAAAGAAGATATGCTAACTTTTCGAGGACACTATGGAGATTTTGAAGTATGGCCTATTGGAGATTAGAGGTAACCGGGGATGCGGAATAGTAGCTTTAGACCAAAAGACTTAAAAATCTTAAGGAGACGAATTGATAGATGACTAAGTATCTCAGCACGACGTGCTCTACTATCAGTGGGCCAAGAAAAAGATGACAATATTGTAAGTACAGTCAGGAAAACTTTCAGTTTACTTAGTAAAATGACAAGCGAATAGAACGATCGTGTTGTATAACATCTCTGATTGCTAGTCTAGTACGTCCTATGTCAACGTGCAGGGCTACGGGAGCTGCCAATGTGATGACAATTACATAAATCGTATCTCTGATTTAACTTACTGGAGTCCTATTGGATGCCTACCAGACTCCTACTGGATTTCTATAATACAGTCCTATTAGAGTGCTGTAGAAAATGCTGAGAGTGTAGTAAGAGTGTAGAAATACTATAGGATTTCTATAAGACAACACTAACTTCACCAGACAAAGATCGATGTACTTCGACGTACCTCTGGATTTTTACTCTACATGCAAACCATTATTACAATCAAAATCCATTTTAACTTGTTGGCTATCAGTTTCGGTGAGGATTCGTTCTTAGTTCAGTGATCATTAAGCATGTCAACGTGCGGAAAACATCAATGATGGTGAAGATTACTTATACAAACACAAAGCTTTATTAAGCTCTTTAGTCATTACCTCCTATTTTCTTATCGAAACTATCTACCTAATACATGCTACATTGCCCCTTTTTCCAATCCATTTCCATCTCATTCCCGTTTCTATTTGCTCGCTTTCTAAGCAAACTAAATTAATTTTCAATTTCCTATCAGACCGTATTTGCTTCCAGCCACAACGACACCAACCAGCATCCCGTGTCAAGTGTGCCGTTACCTAATGAAATTGCCACCCAGCTTTTACCGACTCATCCAATGTCGGATGGTGAATCCGATGGACCATATGCCAAAAGTGATACTTCGCTTGCTCATGTTCGCCGGTGAGGCGAACATGTTTGCCCTTTAGCCCGAAGGTAATCCTCAGAAAACAAAAAAAAAAAACCTCCCAACTCCAACCCGGGTTGTTGTTCGACGATGGCGCACAAGGATGCAGATCAATAGACGTAGGTGCAAAGCAGAACATCCAAACCTGGCATTCGTAAGCCAAAGGGGAAAGGAACGGATCCGTTTCAATTAATCGACTCCGAAAATGCAATCCCCCCCTGGAGGGATATTCACCGACGGACTTTCATTTGAACTGGTCGTTTTTGCTTTTATGTTATTCGTTCGTATTTGTCCACTTGGCAGGATAATGTTACCGGACACTTTCCTCAACATCCGCACGAATTTTTCGGCAAACTTTCCCCGGTTCGTACACTTTTCGTTAGCAATGGCTATCTGTAAAAAGTGTTAAATCGAGCGTACGGAAGTCCATTAAGGGAACCCCCAACCCTCCCCCATCCCAGTGGCACGCGGAGCAAAGGAAAGCCAACAGGTTCAACGATATTCCTTGCAACAGGGCGAATATTTTCCGGTGTCAGTTGCACAACTTTCCGGCAACATAAAGACGCCCCACAGTGGCGTAAGCGCACGGGCCAAAGACCCTTGCCGCAGCGTGCATCAGCATGGGTGGTAAAGGATAAGGAAGGCAGCCATGAGCTAAGAGCTGGTCAAAGTGAAGCCTGCAGTTGACTGGTTGGTGGCAAGGAGGAAAGCAAAGGATGGGGCAGGGAGCGTGGCGCGGTGAGTAATTAGTGAGTCCATTTTTAGCACTTCCGTGCTCGGTGTGTAGCCCAGAATGGGAGGAAGCTGGTACACCAGTGTTTTAGTGTTCATCTTTTCTGCTCATGTTTTCTAACGCCATCATTGTGTGTGTGTTTTTTATGTTGTTTTTACTTTGCTTACAGGCACTTTTACGCTTACGTTCTTCGGCGATGATTCAAGTGCCCGTGCGATGAGAGTGACGTGACCATGCGCCGACCTTTGCCTCTAGCTTCGCCTAAGGTCGTTTGCGACGGCATGGTTTGGGTGTGTTTTGTCCGGTTTTTAGTTTCGGAAGGTAAATGACGAACAAGAAAGTGTGGTTCCTTCGGCGAATGAGTACTATAAGCGAGGGCTGTATGTGGTTCATCGCCAACAATTTATTTAAGTCGCAAAGGACTTGAGTGACTTCTTTGAAACAGCATTCCCAAATGTATTTATTCGATTTTACAAAATGTATTAACTTTTTTTGAAAAGCTTCAGCCAACTTATTGTGACGAATAAATTAAAAAAAAGGTGTTGATCTTCGGCAAAACATGTTCCAAAGTAGTTCAATATTCAACTCTCAGTTGTAGGCAATTTTCTATCTTAATCAACAAATTCAACTTGATTTCCGAACGAAAAACTAAATTATGATTTGAACAAGTTTTTGAGTTCCACTTTCATGGCTTCATCAACGTGCAGTGGACGTAAATTACCCAAGTCTCAAATTAGTATTTTGCGGCTAACGAGCCTGTTAAGTCCAAGTGCACTACTTTCAAGTGTTCCACCGTGCATTAACGAAACGGAGTGAGAAACCTCCAACAACCGGCAAGAACAAAACACACTCATAAAACATTTGGATCTCCACAGAAAGGAGCAGTTCGTCGCACAATTTCCGCTGCTAACTGTTTTCTGGCAAAGTCTGGAAGTATACAGACCCCCCCCCCCCCCCCCCCTCCACCAAAAGCTTTAGAAATTTGGCCTCCCCCCAAACATTACATTTCCTCCTTTTTATGATGCAGCAGTTCCATCCAGAATTTGCACTTTTTGGTCACGTCCAACAAAACAGGTACGCAGAGAGAAGGGAGCTGTAAAGATGTGGAACGCTTTTCATTGCTCATTCATTGCAGGCTAAATGCAGTTTAACGTCTGTGTGTGTGTGTGTGTTTTTATGCACTTTTGCACATCAAATTTTCGGAAGCTGGCGCTTATTTTCGGCATCACGTGAACGAGCTCGCGGTGTCGAAATCTCGCAACGAACTTCACTGTCCAAAATGAACGGTGAAAGATACGTAGAGAAGGAAGAGAGATAAATCACCATAAGCTCCGCCAGATTATGAGGTTCTTATCCATGAATTCCATTTCGCCGACCGATTTGTCAGTGCAAAAACGTGCATTAGTACAAACAAATGTGAAGCTTATTTTTCTAGCCGCTTCTCGGTACAAAGCCGCACAAATGATAAACGGTAAAGGGAAAAGCCAACACTTTTTCGAACAAAGTTTCTACAAACACACGCTCCCAACAGCTACGGCGCCATGTACGACGGGAGCAAAAACAGGGAAGCCAAACGCGAAACAAAACGAAACGCACTGGGAGCGCCACTTGCCGGCCACTAATAATGCTACACAGGCGCACTGTAATTTGTTTAATTACAAAGATGAAACGGAACCAAAGCTTCCAACCGCATAAAAAAGCATTAAAAAACCAGAATAAAAAAAAATCCAAACATTCAGCTATGATGCTCCCGCTTCTAATGGGCGCGATGAGTGTGATGCGAAAGAGTGAAACGAACGAATTATCATGCCAAGAATCGGCCTGCGGAACGCACAGTCGGGGAGCGTTTATCGAGCCTGAAGGAAACGTTTGGCGTTTCTTCGTTTCCTTACATTAAACAAAATGCTTCCAACATCTCGCAGTGCTGGCAACCGAACCGGGTCTAACTTCGAGCCTGTACCGGATACCTTTGATGATGTACCAGTCCTTCAGTACGGCACGGACTCCGTCTTGGAAGCGAACGCAAACGCTTCAGCTGCAACGCTCCGACCTAATGAATCGAACCACTTGCGAGCCCGCCCGGGAATGGCCGGGCACGATGGCGCTGGATGTATTTGATTTCCACTTACACCGTGCGGCAAAGGGGATGCTCGTTTCGGCTACATCCGATGGGCGCTTGGGCGGAGAAAAGTTCAAAGGCGCTGACGCACAGACCAAGCAGCAGACACACAGCGCCTAACCATTGGCATTAGGTCGTTAATTGAAACGATTGATTTAGAGAAATGAAATGGCGAGCAAGCGGCAGGTCCGGAGGTGTGCCGGAGGTGGAAACCGGTGAACTGACATTAACGGCAGAGGGTCAAACGCGCTATGACTTGACCTTCCACCAGCATTACGTTCCGTGCCTGCGTGGCAGCACAGAGATCCGGAGCTCATTTCCGGTGCCCGATGAATCGAAAATCGGGCTTGTACGGGTGAGCTCACAGCTCACCAACGTCTAGGTAAAGCCTTCGAGTGAGGTGATCTCCGACGCTGGTGAGGTCAGCGCAAAACAATGTCGAGCCGATTGGAAGATTATATTTCCCACTGGAGAGAGGGGTTTTATTTTTTTAAATGAAACTACAAGGTATTCCAGGTCAGTAACAAGTCACACCAAATGACCTTTCTCACCAGATTGCAAGCTGTATGATGAGGCTATCGTGATTTTGGAAGATACTGCCACAGTAAAGCACAAAGCTCCAGTAGGTACACTGGTGGGAATAAGTTTAAACGTGCATTTTCTAATATCAAAAGAATGTATTAATTATTTTACAATGGAAATCGGCAGAGAAAAAACTGTTATACAACAATACTGTTATACAACAAAAAAAAACAATTCCCCATATTCTTTCCATAAGCTTTCGGAGTATTCACTTTATGTTTAGTTCGTTTTTGGTTGCTTTCTTAAGAGCAGCAGCTGTTTCACACATTCCATCTTCTTTGGTACTTTTGCGATATTTACTTTTTCGGCAGATTCGCTATTCCCATAAGAATTTTCTTAAAATTTTAAACTAATCTTCATCAAGAAGTGGCACAATTAAAAGCCGTTTTTGAAGTAGTTAAAGGATTTATTTGTTATTCAATATAGCTATGAATGGGAAAATATCTATCGTTTTCATTGGCTGAGTATGAGAACCATAATTTAGCATTAAATTTCTGCTTTTTCATGTATTTGCTTGGATAGCATGTTTCAACAAGAATATTTTACCAAGAGCAGATTTTGACTTGATTGGATCAACAACAATTTAGTTTTATTTCTATTTCCTCCAGTGTATTAGCTATTTTTATGTAGAATTATACTTCTGTGCATCGGTTTTAATTTCTATACGATAGTTCCTATATTTAGGTCAACACTTATTTAATCCACTCTGTGTAATGCTTGCCAACTATTACTTCGAGAGTGAGAATTCTCTCAGATGCTTGTGATACACTTTGTTTCTTGCCTGCCAATTTCCCACAATCGTCCACAACAGTCGGACCTAGAGGAACCGGCGAGCTTCACAGTTGATGGGTAGATATTTTACAAATATTACTACAGAGCAAAACAATGATGATGATTACACCATCCATCACAAACAATACTGCACAAATTGCATCACAACGAGGCCCTCCCCTAGCCCCCGAACCGTGCCATATCAATGTCGTCCATGGGTAGCACAGCCACACAACGGTGGCTTCATGCATCTATGATTTCATCCACATGCCGCAGCCATCGTAACACAACAAATCACTATCCCAACGGGACGAGAACGGGACAGGACGCAACGAAGCGGGTGGAACAATCACCAACAACAAATGGCATAGCAGGAGCATAAAATTTTCAACTTCAACACCACACGAACCCGCGTTCAGTTTGCAATGAAAGCAAAACAACAAAATTCCATCATTTTGTCCGTTCCGTCCACATCTTCCCTTCCGGCGAGGCGCATCGAGGCGTACCGTGCGGGTGGACACCAGGAGCAAATCAGAACCGGATCGGTCGCTGGAATGGGCAGCATGGCGCGATGAAGAAAATATATCGACCGACCGGGTCCGTTGCGACGTTGGCCTTCCGCACGCTGAACCGAACAGTCGAACGGAAGCGAAAGGAAACACAAACCCAGCCATCGCACCGCACCGGCGAGGTTGCGGCTTCGTTGATAAACTTCCGAAATTGACATGCGGACGGATGGGCCGCCGAAGCGTGTGGCCGCGAGGTATTGTAACCTGCAGCGAAACTTCCGTGCCGCGGGGGCAAATGTTTGCAAATTTTCGGCCATGCTGTGAGCGATTCTAGGTCACTGGATAGCGGCAGCGGCAAACATTTACGGGCCGGCAACATCCCGTGTGCCCGGCACGGCACGAAATGTCATCGGGTGAAATTCCGAAAGCCTGTACAATCGTGAAGGCACTTCCGGTGCTGTCCAAACATAACAGCCAAATAAATAAAGACGTGGAGCCACGGTTCGTGCCAGCGGACGCGTTTAAGTGGGTACGATTTGTTACGTCGCGACCGGGTCGGGAGTTTTGCGACCGGTGCGCACCAAAAACACAAACCGTCCGGCCCTCCCAGAACTTCCGCGAGGGCGCAATGGTACGGTAATGCATCTAGCAATTGCGATTGATTGATTGTCCCGTGCAATAGCCGACCCGTATCGATCCGATTAACGTTCCGAGTTCTTTCACTTCGCTAATGATGCTTTGCCACGGCAACATTCTTTTCCGCACTGTAGCGGAGTTGTTATTCACGGTGAATTGTTACTCGGTCACGTTTGACTCACTTTATGCTTTGAGTAGACTAAACAATAACCACTAAAAGCATCATGATACTTTGACGAAACGAAGCGAGTGACATGTTTTAGCAACGTACGGATAGATTTTTTTTCCAAATTCTTCACGTTTCACCATCGTCCTGGGGTCTACGCTTTGTTTGTCCAAAGCACTGATACAAGATGCATTGTTTCGTCCTTTATTGCACAAGTGCATTTGACGATAACATTCTCAAAGTTGCCACCACCACCCACGGTATGTCTGTACGTGGACTTAGAACTCAAAATCCCAGCAAGGGGGCAGACGAAAAGATCTGCGAACTCTGATGACAGCCGAAGTTAAGCTCCAGGTTCCTGCATTACCAGGGCCGCAGGTCGTAGTAATCCTCAGACACAAAAGGAGCATTATGGTGAAGTTCTGCAACATGCTGCTAGTGTTTTGCTATGGATTTATTTACGTAGCTACAGCCAATGCACAACATCTCTTTACCATTCTTCTCACCTTTGTAGAAAACTAGAAAGAATACCAGGTCGCGATTCGGGCTCCGATTAACGAACCCGCGGTAATTGTACGCTTTTGCTCCGTTTCATGACTCTTCCTGCTGCAAAGCAGATAATCGTTTCCCTCCTACACCGCTAGTACGCTAGACCTTGTGCATGCCAAAAGCCCGAAGCTGACCGAGCGCACCATACAACCGCAATCGGATCGGACGGGAAAACGTTTTTCATTTAACCTTGCGCTCGCTAACCCCGTCCGCTTGGGGGTGTTACATGAGCTACAAGTTGCACGACGATGTGCGATGGTGGTTTCCGATTTGGGGATGATAATTTTTCGCGATTATCGCTCCAAACGCTGGTACGCCTGGTAGGTGAAACGGTTAGGAAGACTAATCGTTTCCGTTCCCTGCTTGCCTGAGATGGATACCCGGAGAGAGTTTGTGGTCCAATGGCTGAGGAAGCATTATCACACAACAACCCACAATTGCTGGAAAACATAAAACCAAGCATAAAAAAAATATGGTGCAGATCATGTACTCAGAATAAGAAACGGAAAGCAGCCGTAAGCACAGTACAGAAAACTAGACAATCGAATCTAGGAAGATCAGTGTACTGCAAAACAGTCATTGTTATGGAAAGGAATTGAGCATCATTGCACAAAGAGGTGGAAAATTGTTTTATTCAACAATGGGGAAACGATGTCTATCATTGCCGATTGTGTACACGATGCGCTGCTGCAGTATGAGCTTTTGAAATAATACATTATAATTAAATCGAGGTTAATTAAATTTGAAGTTGAGCTGAACTAACTAAACTTGAGAACTTGAAACTTGAGTTAATTCCCCATATAAATGTCAATCCAAGTTAAGTCTAGGAAAAAGGATTAGATTGTTTTGCTAATTAAAGTTTCTGTCAGCTGCTCGACAATTACCAAAACAAAAAAAATTTCTAGCAGATCTGAACGAGTTTAGGACATGTTTCCCGTGTGCCTAAAATGTAAATACATTTGTTTAATGAAAGCAAAAAAAGAATTGTTTTCATAACCAAATTTATATATCGTTTGAAATGGATTAAATTTAATGGTAAATTTTTGAATTTCAATCGATTTTTTTCATAATGTGGTTCCGCAAAAATGGCCTTTTATATTATTCTTTATGTCGAAATGCCTGTCTCCTAAAAGAATCTGTACAGAATGATACAGCCCAGTACCCGGATTATTAAACACATACAAGCTGAAAGCTGCCTTATGAAATGATTTGATAGATGTATAATTTTATCAACATTGTAGTATTATTGTCGAATTAAATTATGACCATTAACCACCATGTTTCAATCCTGTTGTGCACCAAGCTTTTAAAATAAAAGTGTGTGCTAAAATAACCGCCTGAAAGCGCCTCATGTAGACGATCGGTTAGTATAGGATCGAGTTCGGATTGAAAGCTCCGGAACGATCACCCGGGGCGATTATCGTCACATTGAATACATCTTTAATGCTCTTAATTCAAAATGAGCTCGAACCTTTGCTCGTTTAACTTAGGGATTACATTACTTAAAATGAACCAACCTAAGAGACGGCAAATCATCCCCCTTTAACCAATAAATATTAATGATCAATTTCCATAAGGGAATTGCACACCGTATCCTGCATAACTATTCGTCCCTTTGATCATTAAATTAAATTTAAAATTCATAAACGCACCACCGCCTTTAGCCCGTACCGTGGGCCGGATTATGATTGGGGTTGGTGCTTCTGCCATTTATTAAATTATTTTTCCCAAAAACCATCCCGCGCGCAGATAAACGACGATTGACTTAACGAAAGCGGGAAAACCCTTTTTCTTTGCCGACGACCAAGTTGGAGTGTGCAATCGACGCAATATTGTCTGATTCATCGCTGGCTCTCCCGGTATGGGGCCCGGCCCCGGTTGCGGAAACGGGAAAAGTTGTATCTTGCCCCCCATTGGTGTGTGTGTGCGTGTGTGTCATCACATTAACTCACGCTGGGTGAGTGTATCTTCGTTTTCAACTGTTCACCAGCACCACCTGCTAAGGCCATTGCCATATCGGGGGAAAGCACATCTTGAAGTGCTTTAAAGCAGGTTGGATACAATCTTCCGCTAAAAGAACCGCCGCACACAACCATTCAATTCGATTGCCATATTTTCACTACAACATGATGGCTAACCTTTTTGGGTGTCCTTTTCTTTTCCATTAGTCCATGCCTTACTTCCACACCAGCCGCAGGTGAACATTTTGTGCGCGTTTTCTGCTACACATGGTTTAACGTGAATGGCAGATGATGCGTCGGGGCAATGCGTCTGCTTTCCTCGCCGCAGTGTTGCTTCCTTTCCTTCTGTTTTGCAACACACATCCAATCAACCCTTAAAAGGGGTTACTGCACGCCCGGGGTTTTGGAAAAGCCGCAAAAATAAAACCCCATAAACGAAGTACCGACACCGTCCTGTGTAGGACACTGGTAGCTTCAGGAAGCCATCATGTAATGCTCACCTGCCTCGAATCGAACCCCGTCGATCGTCCCCGTCCGATGGATACCTTCGCCATGAATCACTACCATTTGGCCCGTTTCGGCCAATGGTTTTCCTTGCCGCTTTTCCTCTGTGAATTCTCCTCCAGCGAAGGACCCCGGACGCGCTCGTGGCCCGTTTCCCTCGGTGGGGCAATTTTCCCCAATCAAAGACCGGGGCACTGATTTTCCACTCCACGCCTATAGCTTATCGTCCGGCGGTGGTACAGGAACGTAAAGACGAATGCTAAATTTGACTCGCTCCATAATTGATTACCATTTGCAACCATTTTCAACCATCAATGAATCAACAACGCCTGCCAAAGCATTCCATGGGTATTTCTTGCTTGCTTTCTTCACCCATTTTTGTACCTCAGTTTTTTTATCTCTCTTTCTCTCTCTTTCGCTTTCTCTCTCTCTCTCTCTCTCTCTCTCTCTCTCTGTTGAGTCATCTTCCTCGATGCGGCCCATACCAGGCCGCATCACGTTTAAGGAGCTACGAAATGGGTTTTCGATTCCAACCCTCCCCCGTCCCCCTCCCCCCCCCCCTCCCTTCACGGCATGGACACTAATGAATGAAACGGTCGATTGAATGAATGAATGACAGGCACAAGAAATAACCATTTCCAACCGAAGAAAGTCGTCCCGAAACCGATCCTAAACGGATCCCCCATCGACTAAAATTAACTTCCATTCATTGATCGGGTGATCGGGCCACCCTCCGTGGTCGCAAAATGGCGACACCGGTACTAATTTAGGCTGGCCCCAACCGGTTACGTGCTTATGTGTGTTTCTGGGCAGAGATGGACGTTCTGTCGCACGACTAACCCGCCGCCTGCCATTCGCAAACATCACGCGACGTTTTCTCGAGTCCTCTCATCGCCGACGCCGTCTTGGCTGATTGCTTTCGATTTCCGGTTTCGGTCCGGTCCCGGTCGCATCGCCGATGGTCGCCACGAAAAAGTGTGTCACAGCCCGGTGGTTTTTTTTTTTGGGCCGGGGGGTCTGTTTCCAACCCCCAGTGACCGGCAGATTGTTTGACCATACTTTTTACGCTTCCTTTGCGATGTAACGCACTGGAAAATGGTGTTGTGTTTAGTTATGGAACAGAAGGGATTCTGTGGTTTAGCAAAATAGTACAAAGCTTTAAACGTTGTGCGATAAAAAAAGATGTCTGAGACATTATTTTGTTTATCTACGTTTAACAGGGAATGCCGAATTCAATGTTCTAAGCCCACCAAAAAGCGATAAACACATTGTATGATTTAGTGCATCTAATTGACGCGACCACACCGGAGCGCTCGTTAGCAGCATTATCGCTTGTAATGGCCGCTGACTCAAAATGGCTAACGCTTCACAACAAGCCACAAAATATTCGTTCACATAATTCAATGAACCTTCGACGGTGCTGAGGCCACTGGAATTTTATTCCACGTCGTTTTATCCCGGCATAACTTACACCCTGCCACGGTACGTCGTTAATGAGTGCAGACATTCCACGCTAAAACCATCGGTGGGTACGTTGGAGTAAAAAAAAAACCTTCGCCAAAACCACCACAAACCACTTGCGATGTCATTCGGGCGACGCAAAAATTCCACTGCTTGCCAAACTACGCCAACATCGTTAAATTATTGCACTGCTGGAATACATGCAAGGACGCGCGGAAAAACAAAGCCACAGTACACTTGAAAGCCGTCCGAGCACGAGCACGAAACTCGGGGACATGAAGTGTGACTGACGTATCTTGAGTTTCCGCACAGTTTGTGCACGAGCTGTGGGGCAAAAAAAATGCCATGTCCACCAGTTTGGGACGTTGGTTAAAGCGAAAACTATTCGAAAAATCGACCAAAGTGTCTACGTTTTTCCCGGAGAGTCATTGAAGCAATGTTTGGACCGCGCTAAACTCGGCCGAAATGCACACTGACATGCGAGGGCATTTTATTCGTTCCAGATAGAGCACAGTAACGCAATAAAGCTATCGTTTCTTGACCAAAAGCCACGTAATATTATCACACACTGGTCAAATCCATCTTTATCGACCCCCACAACCAGAGATGCATCCATATTTGTCCCCGTTTCAACACGACTTGATGGCGCCATTGATGGCGGACTTCCGAAGTTTGCTCTTACATATGTTTAATCAGGCGAGTTACCCCAATCAGCATCATTCCCAGCAGTTCCCCTCCAGTCCGTTTGGGCTAATCCTTTGCCTACTCACGAAAAACTACTCCTGCTCGGGTGGTACAGGAGAAAAACCTCCTGTTTACTACATAATTGAACATCCCCATCCTCCGACAGCTTCCGACAATGGCGACGGAATTGGCAACAGAGTTATTATTCTTGCACACCACCGAGGAGCACCAAGCAACCAGACCAGATGAAGAAGCGGCACCGGTCAGGAAGCAGTGCACCAAAGAAGCATAGACGACAAAGGACCAATGTCTCCTTTATGCCATCGCACCATCCCTTTCCCAAACCGGGCAGAGCACTCACCCTACAGCGCAACCCTGCTCCAGTTCCGGCGGGCATTGACCGGGGGATGGGGGGGCCTGGGCGGACAAGGGATGTGCTACACGTAGCTTCGAGACCGCCGGTACGTTGCACCATAAAAACGGGGTTAAGTGGGTGGAAAAATGTGTGACAATCGTGAACTTCCTGCCACCTTGCAACCGTTTACGAGTGTACATCCTTGCGGACCTACTGCACACGCGTGCAGTTGTTGGCAGACGTATCATTTATTATGATGATGAACTCACATTTTGGGGCTAGAAGGTGTCAAACGACTTGCGAAAATGCGGTCCGGGATTCTCAGTCCATGCAAATGCTGAAATGCCTCGATGTGCTGACTGGCTTGTATGACTACGGCGAAAGACCTTTTTTCTTTGAGGAAGAATTTTTAAGGATTCCAAACAAGTTAACCTTTCTGGGGTAACCATGGAAACTGAACTTGCCATTTTGCCTATAAAGTACAGAGGTCACCATTAACTGCACCCAAGACCACCGGACACACCGTAACGAAGAAAGAACTGTTAACTGTTACGCCTTCTTTCAGGTGATTTGTGTGACTTGGCAAACAATTGCCGGACGTGCTACACTGGGAAAAGCAAACCCCATGCCCAGTAGTGTGTGAGTAGCAAACGTGTGAAAACACGTTTGCCAAAGCAAAGCCTACCAATGTTTATTGCCTGTTTATTGGCAGTCAACCACGTGCGTGCGAATACCCGTTCCCTGTGTGAGATGAAAGCTGATGTTGGATTGATTTTTTTGAAGCGATTGCTGATGTGTACTGTGAACTTGACGTCAGCAACGAGAGTGGAACCAGATGGAAGGATACGGGTTTTGCCGTAATACATGGATATTGATACCGGATGCACTTAAGCGCAGTTAGAACAAAGTACTGCAAGTCTGTTACCAGTATAAAGTGGTTTGTAACATCTATCGACAGATATTGTTACTCATTCAACAACGGCGAAAATGCTTCTCTTCAACAACGCATAAATAATGCTTTCGTATGCTGTTTCGTATTCCATTCTGCTAATGTGTCACAGGGGGGGTTGGCTCTGTTTTGCACCGTTTGGCAAACCATTCTGCGTTCTGCACACATCATTTTCTCGCTTTCCATAAAACTCTAATATTCATTACGCGACGGAACAGTCGAGGCTCCATCCCGGCCCGTTTTGGGAGGTGCGGGCGCCATTTGTCCATTCGTCGAAACATATGTGTGATAGGAATTCATATTGCTCCCATAAACATTTCTATTTATACCCGGTCGCATGTTGCGCCGGGATGAATGCGAGCTATACACCGTCCCTTCCGTTTTGCTGCTGGTCATTCCGATTCCCTTCGTGCCGGTTTATCCTCCACGTGGAGCTTACTCATCATCAACTCATCGATCGATTCTGGATCTGGCTGTATCGGTCACCGTGTGTGTGCAGCAAAACTAGATCCCGCTGGAAGAAATGTCTCATCATAATTCACCTTCCACGTCACGTCCTCGGAACGGTCACCAGACTATTGTCGTTGACAGCGAGGTTCGTCCATTGTTAGATTTCGTCGCATTCCGGTAGCGTCATCGAAGCGGCAGGAAAATCTTATTAGCTTATTGAATCCATTCCTATCACACACGACCTCCCGCCGGACCCGGAACCGGAAAGCGAAAGGGTACGCAGCGACATGCCCGCTAGTTTGGCCTCTATCCTGGTTTTTCTCACTCGCTCGCGGCCCGAAAGCACCGATCGCACGGACGTCATCCACCATCGTTTGACAATAAAACGGGTATATTGTCGCTTTTATGGTCTCTCTTCACAATATTACCACACTCGCGAGGGTCGCCCCAACACACGAAAGCCCCGGCCCCGGCCCAGTGTTATCGAACGGGGTTTGCATCCGCTTGGGGACTCGGTGGCCCAATCGATTGCCTCCTGAGGCACTGGTGAGGCGACCTCTCTCACGGTGTGCCTCACCAACAATGCCGTTCGATTGTTTACGACCGAAGCTACGCTTACATCGTCAGTTTTCGTGAAAGGGCACCACAGCAATTCACGGGAAGACACACGCGGTACGCGCCAAATGGAGACATTCCAATCAACGATTAGTTTATGGCGGCATAACATCACATGCGGAGCTATAAAACCGGAAGAAAGTAACGAGCGCGGGTAGAACTTGAAGTAACAAGTAACTCCAAAATCCCAACATTCTTAACATGGTTTTTAACGTCCGTTTTAGTGCCACACAGCTTCCCAAAACCATATGCGTTAGTTTCGGGGGGTTTTTTTTTCTCCCATAACAAAGTTCAACAAAAAGACTACCGTGGGAACTCGAGGAATTCTTGTCGTTCAACCTGTAAAAACCGATTTAACAACTTCAAAAACATGTCCACTGTTAGTCGGGCATTGCTTCTGGGACATCAGCAAATGTTTCACACCACCTTGGAAAGTACACTGAGTTAACCAACTCACATGCTAGCAGAACTGGCACTAGAGAAGAATGTCCAGAACACTCAGTGTAGTCTGTTTGCTTTAGCTATTATCATCCTTCCCGCCATCTTATGGTGTGTCTGTGGGGCCGATCGGTAATCGAACGCTAAAATATCGGCCAAATCTATTAGAACTCCCCAGCACCAAGACATGCTTTGGTGTAATCTTAGCAGCAGACCATTCGCGGTGACGCCTATATTCCACCCGTTCTACTGGCCAGACATGTGGTTAGCTTAGCTAAATCGTTGACAACTGACACCATGCTGCTGAATGTCCGGACGCACACCATTCGAAGTTTCCCACCGTCCTACTCCTCGCCAAAAAGGCCACAATTCAACCGACGGCAGCCATCAAAATCGCTCATTAAAACCATCACGTCCCCTCCCGGGGGTACCGCAGGCTGCTGCATGCTGAGTTCTGCTACTTATACGCTACTGTTCGATGCTGGTTAGCATTTATGAGGCCCCAAGACGTCCCCGTTTATGGTAAGAAAGTAATCAGAGAATGGCCATTTGTTTGTGAGTTGTTGTGCAAACGAAACAGAACGAAACACGGCCGGTCCCGCCAGCCGATTAACCACTCACGGGGTGTTGCAGTTTAGCCGTCGGATCGTGTGAAACCGACGCACCGACGGATCCTTGTACCAGCTGCGCGTTTTAAAAGTTGCGCTTGACATGCGAGGGAAGCAAAAAAACAAAACGCTCATTTTTGGAGGAACGGAATGGATCCGATCGTGAGCGCTTCCGGGTGTTGATCGACATCAGACTTGTTTACGGAGTCAAGTATCGATGTGCGAACGAGCCGGGAGCACATTAATGCTCCTCACGTTCATAACGAATTTAAACGGGCGATCAGTTTGGACGCTTTGAAACGAACGATTTGCTGGCCTAATCTAACTAGCCGGTCGCCAGATGTGCCAGACGAAATTGGGTTACATTTGGCACACATTTGGTGGTCGGTGATGTGCGTCGCTTTGTTTACATATATGAAGTTTCGGCTGTGGAGAATGCTGGAGCAGCGCGCGTTTCGTCCATCTCGCTGCTGTATGCTTCCTTCCAAAGTCCATTTATTACCATTCCGGCCTAATGGTGTGACACTCCGACATTCGGGGTTAAACGAACGACAGTTAATTAAGATGCGTTACAAACGAGCTGGCAAATGAGATGCCACAGACGTACACAAATCCATTCCCGATCGTTGATCGGCATGGGAATGTGTTTTGATTTATGTTTTTTTTTATTTTTTGCAATCTTCCGCTCGATCGATTCTTCTGTAGCTGAACTTTTCCCGTCAACACCCATTTGTGACTTGTGAAGATTATTTGTTAGCTTAGCTTTGCAGTCACTACGCCATATCTCTTATGTAGCACAGTACCTACTGACCGCGAGCTATGGTAAAAATGCTCAATAATAAGCAAACGAAACGCACTTCACACTTAAATGCATCCTACGCCGTCCGGTACGAATGTCGAATAACAAACACATGCCAGGCGCAGACATTGCTGAAGCAGAAGGTTCGGTCGCTTTGGAAGAATCTGTTTCTTCTCACTACCGTGCCGATTGGGGCAGTGCATTCAAGGGCGATATGGAGGACGGCTTTAACGACCGTAAGCAAAGCAAGTTCTGCTTGTTAACGATCTAATTTTCACTGATTGCTGCCCTGAAATTCCCTGAGGAATTCTTGCCAGTGTGGAGGAATGTGTTTTTTTGCGAAGATGTTCAAACTCTTTACATTACTTCATTTAAAGGTTGCCTTTGCCTAATCAAAAGAAGACATTGTAGAATTATATACATAGAAAAATAGAAGTAGATCAGTAAATTATAAGAAACCCCTAAATGTAGGTGGACCCTGCACAGGAACCTGTTTAAAACGCTGTCCCTCTTATTCAATCTGCCATTCAGTGCCGACTGTGCTGACCACTGCATAAGCGATACGAAACAGACGCAGTTTAGCAGTGGGTGGGCTTCGGATGCCGTACGTCCAACAGGCACAAACCCTCGACAGGCGAACGACGCAATAATCTTCTTGCCAGCTGACTTTGTGGAATGTGGTGTGCCGCAGCATTCACGCATGATCGAGTTTGCGATCCTTTCGCCCCGGCCGTCCGAGTAATCATTCCGGGTCATTTATCTGCATTGCCGCTGCCGGTGTGTGGCAAGTCATTCGCGGACGTTACATTTCGGATACTCCGATTTCACCTCTGGCCAACGATCCGGGAAGTTTATCAGCCCACGGTTCCATTCCGTTCGGAAGCGTGTGTACGCGTCTCGGAGATGGTTACCAGCAGGGCGGTGTACGCGATTAGCATATCTGGTCCGATCTTGAATGAAAGTTTTCCAGCAAACGGCTAGATAAGATACAAGACAAGAACGGAACAGTGGGGAAGAACTGTACGAGACCGGAGATCGCTTTCTTCGCTTGCTCCGAGCAGCAGCGCGGTATGATGATAATCAACCGGATCATTACTCCGTGCCGTACGGCCGCAGCCGGAACGCCACTGCCCGGCGGCAAGCTTTGTCACGCCAAATTATCCAATTTAGGACACCCGGTAACCATCTTAATCTGTTTTTCTCCGCCATCCCACTAGCCGCGCGGCATTCGTGATGGCTCGGAGGTGTTGCCGTTCCGACTCTTCCAGTGCCGTGCGAGGGTGATCACCTTGCTGGGTCGGAGCACATGGTCGGGACGGTAAGCAATTGCATTCGCTTCGGATTGCCATTCCGATGGGACTAGATTGGATAATCAAATCGGATCGCGTGATAATGGACGTTCTTCAGCGAACAGCATGGGACTCGCTTTTTGGGAGGCGCATTAGTGGGATGAGTGTGTACGGGAACTGCCAGTCTGCAACGAGTTTGGTAGACGTACGCGTGGACAATTGAGCAAACTTGACCCAAACAAACATACCCAGCGGCGATAAATAGGCGCTGGAGTAAACGCGTACATCGAGAGACGGCGTGTCGTGTAGAAGGGCAAGGATTAATTTGTGGTAATTATCACACAATAAATAATAATCCCTTGCAGCTAATAACAACAACGTGCGGATCAATTCGTATCGGGCGCCCCAACCGGTCCCCTGAAGTCTGGCCAATAATTGCCCGTGATTTGTCAGAGCGTACTTCATGGACAGACGGCAGATATCTTCATAACTCCTGCGAGTTAAAGTGATTGATCGATACGTGGTAGACCCGCTCGTGAGTACACAATTTCATAGCGTTCATCATTCCACGCTCCTTCTGTTACAATTTATCACCCAAAAGTGTGGCACATTTCGTTGTTTATCGCACACCTAAAACTGTTCAAACGCAAAAAAACACACCTCCCATACGCTTCCTACGAAGCTGTACAGACCAATACCAACATTGTAGCGATGCTGATGTACTTATGCCTTCAAATGGTGAATAATGGTCACACTGCTCGGAACGCACCTCTTTCTGGTGTGCCCGAAAATGCAGCACATGTGCTGAGTTAAACCAGAACCGGCAGAGGAAAACCCCGCGAATCGAAGGTAAAGAAAAAAAAACCGTACAGTCACACGTGCATGCACACCCCGTTGACAGTTATTGATTACAGCATATTCATTTCACACACCCGGGGACTTGTGTACTTCGCGAAACTTTCAACACGCAGCCGAGCGTAATACGCAATAAGAATAAGCATAATGTACTCAGAACACGGGTTGATCGTAAAAAAAAAATGGACCGCACGGCAGCATACACACCGGCCATGGCCATTTATGTGGCCGGTTGATGGTTGAGATTTTGGTGACAGAATAAATTATCTGCTGGTCGGTTGCGGTCGGAAGAGCGCTCAGACGTGGGGCTGAAAGGTATAAATGCTGCCGTATCCGGGAAACGTTTACAACAGTACGCTACTACCAGCATAAAGATGTTACACCCGGAATGGAATGGGGTTCTTTTTTTTTTGTAGCATAAGACAGCCGTTTACAATTGCTTTGATGTGCATTGTACTCTGGCGGCATTAATACGAAAATGGTGCTACATTCCAAACACAAATTGACTGACATGGCTGACAGGGATGCGTGTTTGATCATATCGTATCAGATGCCTCATTCTTATGATATTAATAAAATGTTGAATGTTATACATGTTCGTCTTCTAATAAGCGTACGGACTACAATATCAATTTAAATCGTAACGTGACGTATTTTTGTTAAATGTTTAATATTTGAAAGATCTTTAAAGATCGTTTTACGTATTGAAAAAGAAGCATTTTTCATGTTCATAATGTGACCGTATCGTTTGAATGAATTCTAGTTAGTTTGGTCTTTTTCATTTTGATCTCTTTCATTGGAATTATTGGGAAAACAATATAATAAAAATACTTTAATTAGAGGTACTAGTGTTTCATAAAAAAATATCGAGAAACCAAAAGCACAATACTGAAATATTATTAGCTAATATGATGAAGTCCAAGAAGAGATACTATAAGTAGTATCTAGCAGTACGAAAAAAAGGGATAAAATAAGTGTACTTAACAAGGTAGTTTCTCTAAAATTTCTTAAAAATTTCTTTAAAATAATTTTTAAAGTTAAAAAAGCGTTAAAAAAAGTGTAGTTAACAAGCTAGATTTTCTAAATTTCGACCTAGAGACCGAGAGAGATTTTCGAATTTCTAAATCTAAAGTTCATGGTAAACGTTTAAAGTTGAAAAAAGTGTTATTTGACCAAGAATTCAACATAATTTTGGCAATAAAATATAAAGAGAGCTCTCGTTAAGTTCCAGTCAATTGCGTAAAGGAAACCGGATGAAAATGTTTCAAGTTGTTTGATTTACAAGTCCTTAAGAATTGCTGGGTGTTGCATTCTTTCATGTGATTATAATACTTCAACACAATTTTGTTAATATTGCCTTACGTTGTGTATTTATATCTTTATCTCAAACATTTTGAAGTTAATGTTAATGCTAACTTGCTCTATGCTTCCTTGCACGCGGCTGGCTTTTAACACTCGCGCTGTCACTGCCAGTGCTTTCAAAAATTCAGTATTTTAATTTCTTCAATACTATTCAAAATGACCGTTAACAAAACTCAAAAATAAGCATGCCCGAGGATAAGGTAAAAGACAAGAAGGAAATGCCTTGAGGAATTTACAATCTCCTTTTTCAATATATACGGCTGTTAATACGGCTAAGGGCCGTTATAATTCTAATAAATAAAATAAAATCAAAATATCACTTCAAATCCTACACTGAGTATTGCTGGGATATAAATTCGAATGTTTTAACCTTCGTGTTGGACAGATATACGGACCGGCCGTTCTTTCGTGAATCCTTCATGTAAGACAGCTCAATCTTCAAGGAAATCGATAGAGAAATCTGAATTTTACGAATTCTTCAACTGTACACATCCCCAGCAATACATCTGTTTTGCGGTCATTTTTATGAGGTCTTCAACAAAGTACTAACGGATCGTACGAAGTGAGAGAATCGGATTAGCTGAACGAACATGTACGCAATGTTTGTCCCAGCAGGCAAACATCTAATCCGCGTTTTGCTACGATAAAACGCTACCCGCGATCTCGACCAGTGCCTGTTTTGCAACACCGGTGGGTAGTGCGAGATTTACGGAACGCGCTCGAAATCAACCATCGCCGGTGGATTGGGCCGCGATCAACCAGCACCAGCCGGCTGTGCACATTGCAATACCCGGCTGCAACCGGGTCGTGCATACGTGCTGTGCAGAAAGGGCATCAGATATCCGTCCGTCAAAAAGGACAGTGCAGCAGGTGCCAAATGGGTGAGATCGATCCCCGCAAACCGGTCGTGCCGGGTACGGGCATGAAATCGCACCGCCTTGGCGTGTCGTGTCGCTCCGTTTGCCGGTGAAACCCTTCACCACCGTTGCAACCGAGTGGCAGTCGGGTGTACGGGATCGAGACCCGTTTGGCTGTTTCTGCGGCTGTGGTTATCTTCATTGCAGCACCGACATTAGATGTACGTGTCGTTATCAACCCTGACAGCAAACATGTAACCACCGCCAACAGGTTTCATTCACTCGGGCCGGTTGAAACCAGACCGGATAATTTGTATCGGAAGACTTTTCAACGACGAGACGCGAGAGACACGTTGGCTGTGTCAGCTTTACTGCAACCGTGGGATTAATAATCGGCAATCAGAAATCCATCCAATGATCACTTATAACCTCACTTCTGCCCTTCCTTGGAAAATACTGCATGTTCTCTTAACAAAATATTAAATTAAATCATTACCCATCGCCGGATCACATCATCAAACTCTCGTCTAAAATTATCTTCATACGCGAGCCGTGCAAAACACCATTTGCGCACACGAACGAACGGCTCCCAAACGCTGGTCCATTAGCGTTTTCCCTGTCGGCACGGTGCGGTGTACAGGTTGTGGAACCGTTTCACCAAAACCACCAGTGCTAATCGAACACCACCCACATTGTTGCCCTATTAATCGAGCTGTCGGGATGGAAAATAAACAGACGAAATGTTTGACAAAGTTTCCCAGTGTCCGCTTTTTTCACTAATCGACCGCACTGCCTGCAGTTTACTAAACAGTCAGTCAGACACCGTTTGATTATTATCTTTACGAATTGGCATAGCAGTTGTTAGGCTTTGTCGAATTTTGCAGCATTTGGATGTAACGCCGGCCAGCCATTTATTGCGTTTATTTATTTAATTTCAATGTTCCTGCTGGATCAACATACAGAGCCACCTCAACGATACTTGGGGCGTGTAAATTTAGCACTCATCTTAAGGCTTCCTCCTTTATTCGTTGTATTGTGGGTCATATTGCACCGTGCCAAGCAGGTCCTACATTCAAACGCAATGATCGTGCCATTTCAAGTACCGATAGAATTTCATGCAATTTCACACGAATTCTCTGCGACACTCAGCCCGCGACAAATTGGTAAACAACCTCCCGGAAAACCAAACACAACAGGTCACCACCGTCAGTAACGGTGGCATGACTCCACCTTGCCAAAACCCCCGTGACACGTGACACGCAACTTTCTATTGGGCCGGGAGCGGGGGAAGGGGGGGGAAAAGGGGGTGGAAACAGTGACACGCGCACAACACACGACCCACCGACCACTTCATTAAGTCATAAAAAGAACTACTCTCACATTGTGCGGTTCTCGCTTTAAGTGTCGCACGAGGTGTCGTTTCACAGCGCGCGTATAATCAAAAACCTATCCCACAGTAGCGGAGATTAAGGTGAGCGCGATAAAATTTATGACTACTCCTCCAAAACCGGCAATCCGCACGGACGAACGGCGAGCCAGCTAATGGTATGGAATTAGCCGATAAAGCATATTCATCCGGACGGTTTCCAGTTGGCTTTAATGGATCGTGCTGAAGCGAAACAGTTGACCTTACCTATTAACCGCCCCGCAGCTCGCCAGCAGGTTGAATTCATTCGATTGGGGAATTTGCCAGGGCTCTCCTTCGGTTCGGTATCTCATTTCGCGTGACGAGCTGCCGGGGTCTCTCCCGCCCCTGTTTGGAGGCACGCGACATGGTAACCACGTGCACACAGCCGGCGGCGAATGACATTTCGACTCCAATTTTTGTGCTTCGTCCCGGTGCTGTACGGCTCGTGGTACGGCCAAGCCTTGGACAAACAATGAAAACTTCGCCACCCCAAACACCCTCGGGAGATCTCATCGAACCGACTCGAAGGCCCGGGGAAGCATTAGCAAGCCGAGTGGCATAAAATCACTGTAAGTGCCAATAAATATTCATAAACTAATTACGGAATGAGAAGCTTCGCATCGACGACAAATCGGTGCTGTTCCGGGTTTTTTTGGTGATGATGAACACAGCGAGCTTCACGTACGATCCAACGCTTGCTAGTGAAACCGCCAGGGGATACACCACTGCCCGTAGTATCCACGGTTGAGGAAGGCGAGAACTTTGCCTCGCGCCCTCCTAGAACACAGGAGAATTTTGGTAAACCGGAAGGACATACGTCTGCCATCGATACACCACTACGGGACATTTGCATCTGGGACGATGCTGTAAGCAGTTCGGTAAGCTATCTTCCCTGATTCTTCCCAACAAAGGCTACGATCGGCTGTGAATAATACAACCATCTCGTGTAGCTCGTCTGCGGTTTCGTGTGGTAGAGTAAGTTTAAACTCCTCCTATCACTGGTATGGTACAGAAATTATGCTAAAACCCACCCGACCCAACGAATGTCGGGGCACCGTGCGGACTCCACTGTCGCCAAACGGTGGACCGTACAACCGTTATCCGGTGCCGAGCCTTAACACCTTCCAGAGTGCGCGCGTCTCTACGGCTCCATCGCAGCATTCCTCATGCCCACACACGCGTGAATAAATAATTTTCGTTCTTTACCCCCTTTTGGGTCCGGAGACAGCCCCCCCCCCCCCCCCCTCCCTTTCCGGACGGGTAGATTGTCGCGTAATCCTCGTCCGAGAATATTAAAGTTTTGTGCATGTTAAATTAGCTTACAGGTTGCCGGCAGTCTCTCGCTGCTTTTCGGGAAGGCGGTAACAACAGGATGGTAAAGTATTTCTCGCAACATTCCACGCGAACTATCGAAATTCCTTGGGTTTTTTTTTTTGCTTTCCTCGAGCCCTTTTTGAACAGTGAGTGAGCAATAGTTGAAGAATGTTAATTACAATTTACATGTAGCCAAAATGTTTGCACTGCAAAAGGAACATTCTTACCGATTAAATAAAGAATATGTAGTGTTCTTCTTGGTGCTTTCGCCAGCACACAGGCGTGAAAACTTCTCGACAGAATAGCAGAGGATTTGCGGTCCATGAAACAATCAACGCGGAAACCGGCGTATGTTTACTTTACCATTACTGGGGAGATATATACGAACAGGGCACGGAATAGATGAGTTTCCCGCCGACGGTAATCCACACTAACCATATGGAGGGGCCGCAGAAGAGGGTGACTAAATATCAACAACCATTTATTTGCCCATCAGCACGCGAAACCTGACGTCAGCAGCCGCCGTTCGACGGGTGACGATTTTACTGCCCCAAACCCCACAAACCGATTCGCGATCATCCTTTGCCGCTCATTACCACCTCATTATCGTAAACGTGAGAGTGTTGAAAATTGGAGGAGTTTGCCTCCTCGGGTGAGTTCTAATCCCAACGGCAGAAACGTGCGACTTTTTTGCTTAATGAGTTGCACATGTCACAGTTGTTGCAATTCAGTTGCTAAAAAATTACTTCACATCATGTTGCGTTTTCAGGTGCTTAATGTTTTTTTTGTGGCATATAAAATGTCCATGGCTCCGGTTCATGATGGACCGATGTATGAATCATTATCGAGCGTTAGCATAAAGTGCCTGCAAAGCGAAAAGAAAAGGTAGCGAATCTGAAAGTGGGGCCACAATCACGTGCCAACGCTAGCGGTCGAGATTTGCAGCAATAAGCAAAACCGCATCTTTGCAGCTCGTATGGCGAAGACGGCGCAAAAACCCCACGCTGCTAATGCATTCCGGCACACCGCCCCACACCGGGTTGGGTGTTTCGCACCAATGCGCCCAGTCTCCCGTACACCCATCCCAACCTCCAAGGACGTGAGCGCATGGGTCTGGTTCGGTGGAAGGGAAACACCAACCGGGAGAGGAAGACGTTGATCCAAATTTATGACCACTTAACACATACGGTGTGGCATGGAAGGGGAACGCGATGGGAGTGAGATGGGAGTTGCGTTTTTTCTGATGTTGTTTTAGCAAGTGTAGTCAAATGCACATCCGTAAGCGAATGGTGGCAAACAAAGGGGGGTCCGGACTGAAAGAGTGGCGTGCCGGTTTTAGAACCCAACCCGAACGTCGAACGGAGCAAAATGATGTCGCGCTAGAACGAACCGCGAGACCGAAACTCGACGCGCGCGCTGCGAGGATCGTGCTAATTGCTTCGTGCCAACCACGGGCACGATCTTTGCTGCTTCGTCCCGCTTTTGCTCGAGCATTTCGATTCCAGGGCCGTGCGGACCCCAGCGATCGATCAATGGACTGACAACGATCGATTGATTGCAGCTTCGAATCGAAACCACAGATAACAGGCGGTGCGTACCGAGGCGAAGCAACGATACGACGAGGTTGGTTTGGTGGTGGACGGCGTAATATATTTCTGCCGGGGGTTTTCGTTTTTGCGCGGCTTCGCTTTCAAACATACCTGACCTTCGCCGATTGGACAGCTACGCGCGATGCTGCTGATGAGTCACGAAGCGGACGGAGACGGGACTGGTCGTCCACAACAAGCTAAAAGCATGTTATCCACCCAGTGCAGTGGTCGGCAAACTTTTTGGAGCAAAGAGCCAAATGTCATAAAAAATACAGATGGATAACGAGAACTAAGGTAGGAAGGGAAATGCAGGAGTTATCCTGACAGATAGTAAGCTGCTGATGGTTAAGAAGACTCCGATGTATAGATAGAAACAGATATGCGATTCCTTGTCAGTTCGCAATATTATGATGATAATTCCCACCATAAGCTGCGGGGCCACGAGCATTGAGACTGCGTCTCAAACCGCCTCAGTCACTCATTTACCTCAAAAAGTCACTCAAAACCAAAGTCTCCGTTGCCTCTTGAGGATTCCCTCAATTTCAGTACAGTGGTGACCTTACTGGATTTGAAGTAGACAACATACAGTGTGTGACGAGTAAAATGTTTTTCATGTATTTTTATTTTTTTGTTTCTACTGTATTTTTGTTTCAATTTTATGGAAAATATGGTCAAAAATATTTTGGTTTGTTTATTAAAAACTAAATCATCATTTTCTTAATTACAGGAGCTTAATCCATCAATCATATTGCAGTTGAAAAGTATAAATTCAATTATAAAACATGTTCACAACTTTTGTCACACATTGTTCCAAAAAGTACGTTGCGGAGACATAAAAACATCATACCGTACGCCAAAACATTGTGCTTGTACAATCATAATTACGCATAAAACACTTTCAGAATGTAGTTACATTCATAATAGTACGCAAAAAGTGTACTTGTATAAAAAAATAAACCATTGTTCGTTCGCCATACCATCGGCAGATACAACAGGTTTTGTTTACATTTTGAGCTGCTGACTGGCCGAATCTGTCAAAAAAGTCTCAAAAATTTTTGAGACTTTTGTAGATGAGCCAGGTTTCCCTCAAAACTCAAGTCACTCAATGTTTAGAGTTTTGAGGGAATCCTCATCGCTCGTGGCCCCGTGGCTATATACTGACGCAGACCTGACTATCCGGCTAAGGGTAAATGGAGCCAAAGAAAGCCATAACTGGCAGGCCTAGACCTCTTGAGGTTGTGGTGCCCAAAAAGAAGACGAATGCCCACCTCATAACGCAGCCTAGGATTGAGTTGTGACGGAGCTATTGTTAAGATAATTTAAAGCCCAGTTAGTCGAGATTGCCATAACCAGTAAAAGGCAGATCAGGTCTTTTTCCTGTCGAAAACAATTCCTACCGTCATCTGACTAGAATACGCTTAGCAAAGTCAACTTCACGCGAGCGAGTCTCAGACCATATGCAGTCTAACGTTTATTTATAAGAACCTTTTATTTATAAGAATATAATCAGAATGTGTATCTGAACCAACGTGAGGCGGCCCGAAAATGTATTGGTAGCGTCGCCGATCTTCACACGACAATCCCTTTACCATCTATCTGTACATCGCTCGACTAACTATCCTACAACCGGTATATAAAGACAAAGAAAACCAAGAATGGCAGGTCTTTTTTCAGGCAGGGTCATTTTTTCAAGTAGTAAATCACCAAGGAGACCCTTTTTTTACTTTTTTTAATTACGACGGCTCTTTGCCGTATTAGTCTACTGAAGGACCTACGGAGTGGATCACTAAATTATTCTATTTCCAACGATTCTTAAGGCTTAAGGCTTAATGCTTAAATGTAGATAAAATTTGTGGTAAAATTATAGCAAATTTAGCATGGGATGATAGTAATGATAGTATCCACAATGATAGTACTTGAAAGCCGTATGCGACTCACAGGTCGATCACTTTGACGACCACTGACTCGGTGCGTTCGAAGCAAATAAACGAGACAGTACCGAGTGACGCGTGTGACAACATCCAGCCGTAAGGGTTTTCCCGGGTTCCCTTTTCGTAACCCACGACGTTTATGGTAAAATCTGCCTATCTGATCTGGCATCGCATCGGTGGAGATGTGTACGAAAATAAACCATCAACAGCGGGTGGAACGATGGTGACATGGAAAACTTGCGTGGAAAACCACCCATCGACGGCAGCACGGTGCGTGCCCTTGCACGCATTTGCCAGACGCTGCAACGGTGGAGATGGAACACAACGCGAACGAGTTACCATTTTGCGCTCAGCATTGTGATGCACCTGTCGGCTACTTCGACACAGACGCACCCAGCAAGCACGTTGCCTGTTCTACCTTATTCGGTGTATTCGGAAGATCCCGAGATGAAGTTCAAAGTAAAGCATGTTTTTTTAGTAAAATTGATTACTTTTCATGGACATTAATTTTAACCTTTAGTACAGCACTTATAGAATAGCAATAATTGAAGTCTTTGTTAGAAATAAATCATTCTTCGATAAATAAATAAATATCTCAATCGGACCAAAACCCAGGATTGCTCAGTTCCATAAGGAACCGAAGCACTGGATGCTAAAGCTAAAGTCGATACGAAGCAATAAACTTATAGCAATGGCCACTTTTTCCCGTGTCACTGATGTTGTTGCAAGAAGTCGGCGAAATTCCTGGTCCGGAGAAAAACGTGATCGAATGTTATCTCATCCACATCATCCACCGTCACACCCTGCCAAGTGTTGTGGCCTGGACGATCGTTTCGTAGTTGCCGTTTTGGGTAGCTTGCCGTATCTCACCATGCTCAACTTCAGCACGACGATAGTTCATTTTTCATCTACTGTTTGCGAAGTGCATATCGGGAAAATGGCACTGTTTGCCCGTCGGGATTTGCTCCCGTTTCGCTATTCAGCAAGCGATTTCGATTCGGTCTGTTTGTCTGTCTACGTGGGTGTTCGTTTTGTTTGCTGCATCGTGTAAAGAGCAATACGCGAGATCTGGACAGCTGGTGAAATAATTTATCGTAGGAGCTGTTCGGAACCCAACCAAAAAAAAACACACACACAATGAGTCATGCACACGTGGTATCTACCCGTTAGCCGTTGGACGAGATCAATTGGCTGTCCGTAACGTGATAGGAACATGCAACACCTCATCGTGGCCACCGTATCAAATTGAGCGAAAAGTGTCCCCACGATTTGGCTTTTTTTTTGGGTCCAGTTTTTGAACGTCATTCCAGGAACTCGGTGTAGTTCCCGGCCAAAACCCCGACCAACACCCTTATCTAATCTTGCTGGGTGGAATTTGCTGGCCGCACCCCAAATGCGAAACCGTAGGAAGGCACATAAATAATGCAACAGCAGGAAGCAGCTGCAGCTGCATAGCCCGGCATGTTGGTCCAGGGTTTGCGAAGCCGGACGCCTTAGGAGGGGTTTTGTTTTTCCTCTCGTATGATGACCCTGCATCTCGCATCACCAATCGCCGAGCGCCAGCCAGCCAACCGGCGAAATATATTCTAAGGATCGAAGACTAGCCGACACCAAATACGAACGCAAGTACTTGCCGGAGGCAAGAACGATCAAGAACACGTACAGGGAATGCAGGGTTACAAGTAATACTGCGCATTTAGCACACAACAAAAAGCTGCACTAGCGATGCAGCTAGCGCGAGCGGACGGAAAGGCCGGGAAACAGAAAACCAAACCCCTTCGAACGGCTGGAATACATTAACCCGTACCAAAACACAAAAAACGCCACATCGACTTGCGGTTTTTCTTCTGGATCTGGGTCTGGCCATCTCTGGGCGCGTACACCGATCGTGCAGGGCATTCGAATTTTCCTTTCCCTTTGCCCCATTTTTGCATATTCGTGAGTGAGTGCTATCGTTACCTGACCGGCAAAGATGCTGAAGAACGCACCGCAGACCGAGGCTGACAGCGAACTGGTAGGGTTGCAGGTGGTGTGTCCGGCGGGTTTTCCTTCGCGATCACGACCATGGCCCTTTTTTGCGTACAACAACGCGGACCGGCGGGAAACACACGCTAACGGAGCGGATGCTTCCTTACGGCGGTGTCTGGAGATAATTTATTGCCATCCACCGACGCATGCCACGGGATTCCTCATGCGTGCAAGGACGTTGACGTACGTGTTTGTGCGCAATTCTTCTTGTGCCGCGCATGTAGGCTGCTGTCGAGAAAAAAACAACCGTAGCGATACGCGGCTACAACGCAGGAAGACTGCCTGCAATTCCGGTACGCTTGGTGCAAGCCGCTTTTCGGCGCATCGGGCAACGCATTGATGTTGTTGATGGTGGTAGAGGAAAGACAAACAGCAGCAGCAGCAGCAGCAGCAGCAGCACCAAAACCTTTAGAATACACCCAGTCACTCCCGGTGGCGGTCTCGCGTAGCTCAACCCCTCGACGGTTACGACCCGAAAAACCCTTCTTCTGCCCAGAACTCGTTTAATGAGCTGAGGATGGTTTTCGTACCCGACGCGACCTCCGATGCCGATACCGGTGCGCTGCTTGTACCGTAAACCGGTTCCGTGTGCGCGGAACCGCGAGACGCGCAAAGCAGAATTTAAAAGAAAACACTCTGCAACTCGGCAACGCAAACGCACACACACACATGGCATATCAAGCGTGCACACTTCTGCTCAAATTCCTTCGAAATCGAAACCATCCTCGAGCGGGGTTGGGGTTTTGGGCCCCCTTTTGCAAGACACGTTCCGAATTGTGGCGCGGCCGGGCAGACTATAGCGCTGCCAATCGGTGGCCGCAGCGGGGCTACGATCGGTCGCTGACAGCCGGCGGCCGCATCAGCAGCTGGCGCCATCGCCATCAGGCGCATCATGTTTCCCGAATACAGGCAGGCTGTGCGAGTATTGTAATGTAAAGCAAAACCAAAAAAAAAACCCTCAAACTGATTAAAGCGTTCTCGTTCATTTATTCCATTTATGGAAGCATTCTTTATGCGGCCGGTAGTTGCACCACGCATGTTTTGCACCGAAAACCCTCGGTCCGTGCGCAAAATTTCGCATGCTTTCTTGGTGATTGTTGAACCAACGAAAAAATAAAACAGCTTCCCAAAGGGGATCGAAAAGGGAACAAAGAAAAACAAGGCAAAACACCGTTTCCACCAAGCATCATCTTTGCTGTTACGGGCACTCTGCACTATCAACATTATCAATGCGCCCCGATAGCATCTTGGGACACCGTAATGGTTAATGGTGATGCTTGAATGGTCCCCCCAAAAAAAAACAGACACACATATTGAACATCTCATGGGTGCGAGACGAACGAACCGTGGTCGTAAAAATTGTCTGCTTGCGGGCAAAACCACACCGATAATGTAAATGTTATCACATGCGTGCGAGTAGAAATGGGGAAAATCTGTGGACCTGTTTTTTTTTGTGCCGATGGGCCTGCCAAAGCAGGAGGGTGAGTAAGAATCCTCGTCAACGTACACGACCGGGATGGTTTCATGATTTGGTGTTACACTCATTGAAGCTTTAGAGATGAATCTCCAGTCAACAGTCACTCGAGGCATGAGTCAACTCTCAAAAGGTTGATCAATCACTTACATCAATCAATGGGTTCATGCTGAGTTAACGCACTTTTTGTTTCTGCATCGCCTGGAATTTGTTTATTCCCGAGAAAATTTCCATTTCGACAGATGATGTGTAAATCATTAATCTTAAAAAGAGATTGAGACATTTTCAGGGATGCATGAATCTTAAGACAATCGATGAACCTTTGGAGTCTTTGGAGATTCATTTCGCATAAAAAAACACACACAAAAGATGCTTTAAAGATCTTCAAAGAATCATGAAGCTTCATAAACGAGATTCGGATTCAATCCGAAACGTTTAGTTTCTGCATCATCGTTCATTCGTTCAGAGATTCAAGAATCTTTAGGCAATCGATGAATCTTTTGAGTCATTCGAGATTCATGTCATCAAAAAAAATGTTGTTCAAAATACTTTAAACATCGTCAAAAATTGATGAATCTTCATAAGCGAGATTCGGATACAATCCGAAACTTTAAGTTTCTGCATATCCTGGAATTTGTTTGTACTGAGCCAGCCTGATTCAACAGATAATTTCTATTTCGACAGATGTTCTCCAATCATTAATCATCGAAACGATTGAGGAACCATTGAAATTTGCAGGGATTCATGAATCTTAGGGCAATCGATGAATCTTTCGAGTCTTTTGAGATTCATTTCGCCATAAAAAAATCGTTCATCATTCTTTAAAGATCTTCAAGGATTCATAAATCTTCGAACGAGATAAGATTGAAGATCTTATCGAGATTCGGAATCATTCGGACGACTTAAAGATTCAATCATTTAGGCTTAGTTTGAATCAGATTCACAGAACAGTTCATTAACCACCATCATTAAAACAATCGTTACCAGTTGGTATGCTTGACATTAATAAAATTACTTTTGAAGTTCCTTGGCAAATCGCTTAAAGAATTGATCGTTCATTCACTTAAATCATTTAAGCAACGACAACACCTGTAATATCAACCTCACACACTTGAACCACGCATTTCTGGATAATGCTTGCGCCTTTCTGCCCATAAACACCCGGCGGGCAATACCTCTAGCCAAGCCTTAAACCTACAAATTTGGTACAATACAACACTCTGGTGCGAAACGTTTGCGATGACCGTGAAGAACGTACCGCGTATCAATTCTCGGAACGAAACTCGAACACGCCACGGCACTCGTCAAAATGATGATAGTCGAGCAACAAGATCCAAAAAATTTGCGACAGTTAAAGACACTCACAGTAACGAAAAGGCAAATAATATAAGCCACGTCACACAAATAGTGTTTGGAGAGAAAAAAATGCCATTCTATTCTGCATATTTTAAGCGAGTACGGCAGACTAAGACAACATCTTGCGAGTGATCAACTGTTAGAAACAGTGAGTCATTTCGTGATGTCTTCAGTAAAGAGCTCCAGGCGTTATTAACTTATAAGCAAGAACTGGCAAACTAAGAAAGAAAAATATGCTTTTAAAGAAAAATAGTGAACAGAAAGCTAGTTTAAAAAAATATAAAACAGAAAAAAAGAAAAACAGAGTAAGAAACATGAACAAAAACATTTGTTTCAACACAGCGAAAAGGAACAACACACCATCGAAATGGTACACTCTTATCCTGCTGTACGCAAAACACCACGCAGCAAAGCTGAAATTAAATAAATACGCTTACGGCGAAGAAATCGTTCGCATCATTCGCCTGCCCAGGCCACTCCACGTTCACGTTCGTTTTCCTCCCCCTAAGTGCCACGCCCCCATCCCCTTCACCTCGCGCCATTTTCGTCAAAGAGCAACACCCGGAAGGCCAAAACACCAAACGCACATGTTTGAAATTTACTCTCGATTAGCTCACACACACCGAAGGGAACCGAACCGATCGGCAACCGTGTGCGAGAATTGTGCCGCGAACGCATGTTTTGGCTTTGCTGGCGTTGGCGACTAAAAATTGTGTTATGTGTTTTTCTTCCTTAAGTTTTCGGTTAACTTTTTTTTTCTGCAAATCCGTTTGTTCGGTTCGCATTGGCAACAATTTGTTCCTGGTTTCAAATTCCGCAATTTCAGGTTTTTTCTTTTCGTTTCATTTTGTTTTGTTTTGTTTTCCATTAATTTTGTCATCTTCTTTTGCCGTTCGGCTAGTGTTAGATAACCAATTAAATAATGTTTTCCTTTCTACTTTTTTTTTGTTCGGTTTTGTTTCGAACCAGCTTGTTCTTGCTTGCATCACACATTTTGGGAACTTGATGATGCGCAAGTAGCGCTTTTAAACCAATACGGTCCTGTGTTTCGGTATCGATACAGTGCGGAAAAAGTGTAAGACGTTTTTTTGTGTACCAAAATGTGTTATTGGACCTTGAACAATGTTTTGCATCGATCACAAAAGGTGAAAAAAATGAAAAAGAAATAGGAAACAAATATTACTGTTGCGTAAGAAGTACAAAACAACAACTCTTGGGCTTCCAACAGCCAATGCACTGCATCGTATCAGAATTTGCCAATCTAGTTTTGCCCGTGGCATAGAGAATTCTATTTAACAAGTCAACAAAAAAATCACATTATTCGTGCACAACATTGTTTTCGTTTACTAAGCGCACACGTTACTTGCGTGCATTGTCCAAAGTTCGTCCGATTTGTGGAACGTTGATTACGTTTTTTTTTTTGGTGTGTGCAATCTGTCCAAAAGTAAAACCAACACGCAAATTGCAAATGGTGTGCCACTTTACAAAAATCGATCTGTGTTGATGATGAAAGCAAGAAATCAAATCAAAATCGCGAGTGAATGGAAGGGAAGACAAATCCATTCGTCCAGTTGGGTGTTGATTGAAACGAAAATCCCATCTGAAAATGTAGCGTCAAAGATGTGAAAATATAGCTAAACTAAAAATACACTAAGAATTTGGCAACAATATCCTGGTAGATCTATTTGCCAAAATTATCTCTCGTTCAGAAAATATTCCGCCACTAACTGTGACGGATAAAAAGTGACTTAAGCCAAATCTTCCTTTCGGGTTCAAACCCGGCGACAGCCACACACCGGGCACGATGCCGCGATACAGTGGAAAGGCTTAACCATCTCGCCACTTATGTTTCGTTCTTTTGGCCACGTTGCGGAAGGATCGCAACTTGGTCGACAAAAGATGAATGAATATGCGGTGTTTTATTTTTTGTTTCCATGTTCCTGCCTTTTTGTTGTTTTGCCGTGCCGTGAGGAGCGCGGACAAAGTTAGACGACCCTGCCGAGGTCGAAAGGAATTAGATTTGGGTTGCCCACTGTTTCGCCGGAATGCTTCTTCCCAGCAGCAAGGGGTTGTTGTTTTTTTCATGAGCAATTCGCGAAAAAATGTTTTCCTACCACATTACAGGCATTTACAGGGTTTTCCAATGAAGCTGACAAATTTGGAGCCATTTCTGGCCATCTCTTCAAGTTGAGAGGGACTAGTGTGAGACTAGAGTGTTGCAACGTAGATGTGGAATACTTTCTTTTAAACGCTTTTTCTTCTTTATCGGCAAGTAGTCTAGGTTTGCAATTTCTGACTTTATTTATCCGCAGCTGGATAGTAAGTCCTGTAAGTACAGGAAATTGATCCGGAGGGGTCAATTAGACATCAGCCTCTGGTGGCGACCGGAACCGGAAAATAAGATCGTAAGAGAGATCCTGTCAGATCTCGGTCAGTTCCAGCATTTCGCGGTGTACTTGCACAAAAATTTGTACAACCAAACCTTCCAGTTTTCTAGGGTTTCTGATGAAATCGATCCTGTATGAAATAAGAAAGTATGAAGAGCTGCTCCGAAACGTCTAATTAAAATATCTCCTACTATGATACATTAACTTGAAAACCCTGTAATTATTTTAAACTATCGTTTATGACAACCACTTAAAGGGTTCGGTTATTCCCGACGATCATTTTGTTAGCGTGGTGGTAGTGAAACAGTCTTATTTGTAGTCCGGGCTTATCTTATGCCTCAGAAACCTCAGAGAAGTGTTTTAAATTTAATAGTTCCCGCAACAAGGAAACACAGAAAGAAACATTCCGAACGGTCAAGTTGCACACCACCGCTTAAACCAACTAATTCCGAATGGATTATCCAATGCTACACAGGAAACGACGCAGCCAGAAAGTGCATTCCTTCACTGGTAGCGTCGGTTCACAACGGCACACCACACGTCGGAACTGGCAGAAGGATTTTAAATATTTAAAATTCCACCCTGTGCGAGACAGTTGTGCTGTGGCTGCCTGGTCGATTTTTGCTACCCATTCTGCGGTCGGTGGTTTTCCTACTAAGATCGCACGCCGGAACGGGTTTGTTCGTGCGGTGAAAAGTAATTAGCCAAAAACGAGGGGGGGTTTGGTTTGCTTTGGAACTGGACAAGACAGGACACAGGACAACAAATTCAATTTAGCAGTCATCTACTGGTTTTAGCAGTAAACCACCCGTATTTTAGAGAGAATATGCAGTGCAATTGAAATTACAATTGAAGCGAAATTAGATTTCGGGCCAGATACGCTATTTATCCGCTATATCGTCCGATCAGTTTAGGAAGTTTAGCGTGGCGACTGAAAAAATTCAATTGGAGCATTCGTTATGTTTTGAAGAATTCCTTATTTTTTGTTTTGAGTTTGGTTCACTGCACGACGGAGTACATCTATCGTACATCACCAGGTTTGCGTGCAGGTCCAGCAGCCTTGTTAAACTAATTGGTCACATTATGCAAAACCCTCTTCCTGCACAATTAAGGCCAACACCGTTTATTCCATTTTTCCAACACTTTCAACGTTAAAAAAAAACTCCAGACCAGCCTGCGGATAGAAATTCCTGAAACGTAATCTCATTGCCTAATTTCGATCGGAATCTCTCTGCAACCGAACCGAAAGGAATGCCGGTGGAATCGATAGGAATCGACCGGGTATGTGGAACTCGCAGCTAAACGCAATCGGTTTACATCTCTTCTATTGCACTGCTTTTCTCTTCTTTCATTCACATTCTATTTTGTTCCGTTTATACGCTTTCTAAAACATTCGCGTTCGAACATTCTTGTATGGAAGGTCTTTTTTTAAGAATACATAAATGCCTTAGACACTTCATCATCATCATCATCATCTTTGCGGGACGTTCAGAAAATGTGCAAAATTAATCAAAATCTTACATTACAGTTCATCTTAAAATCACAATGAAAAAAACACAATAGTTATAAAGAGCTTAAGAAAACATGTTTAAAACATCATTCTTACATTATTGTCTCACTCTCGATCTCTCCGACATCGGTTTATCCCAACGTTGTTTCCACCTATGCCGCTATGATTCTGTTTGCTGTTGATCGAACATTTGTTTAGGTAGCCACTTTTTGTTTACACCTGCCCTGCACGCACGCAAAGCACCGCACTAACGCACACCGGTACACGTTTTCTCACCCAACAGGACGACCAAACACAAAACCGGCACCACCAGCCAGCCCTTGGCGAGTTGCCACACGCAGCACGGATGGCTAGGTCTGCTGCTGCAGACAGACCAAAACAACCACCGGCCGATTTGAAACCGCACCGGGCAAACACACGAGCACCAAATCTTGACGCAAAGAATAGAGAGAGCGATGCGGACCGACTCACACGATGGTTCGAATTGAAATGGCACAGCGTACCACGGTGTGGAGACTCTCATCCACAGCTTGCTCGATTACAGGGCTGCTCGGACCAGCAGTTACGAGCGTTAACTGCGCTGGATTTCAAAAGTAAAACTACACGGAAACGTAATTTGGAAGGCTCAACAGCGTGTTGATTTATTGATATCGTTTATATATGCCTGAGCAGCACGGGCTACATTCTCGATCAACCTTAATAATATAAAAATATACAACTAATCCGAAAACCCCTGTATCAACTACACGTGCACAAGTTGTGTTTACACCAACCGCACACACTAGTGAGAAAAATATCTCAGCATTCATTTTACTCACCGAATCGTTGGTTTCTCACTCATTGTCGTGATCAACATAAACAATTTGCACTATGATTTAAAACGTTTTATGAAGCTACTGTAGTTTTATTAGAAAACAACTTTACTTATAAATATAAAGCCTTCGCAATATGGATTGATATATGTATAATAAACGATGAATTCCGCAGCCAATTATAATGAGGAAGCGTTTGAACATCTCACACATGCTTGGGAACAGTGTAAAAGGGTCTTAAGCAAACGCTTAATTTTCATTTCAAACTGTTAAAAACGGCGCTGCGGTGCCTGCAACGACAAATATGGTTCTGTGCCGGGATTTTCGAGGTAACATGACCGAATGAAGATCACTTTTATTGTTAAGGTTGAGATTTATTGAGATTAACGAGACAAACCCAAATTGAGATGGTAATACCTTCAGCGGCCAGCTGACAAGTCGCACCTTTGAAGTCGTCCAAAACTTCACCTTTCTTGGTTCAGATGTCAGCGCCGACAACAGCATTGATGTTGAGATACGCGCTTGTGTTCTGGCTACCAACCAGTTTTCCACAGTCTGAGGAAACCTCCGCTCTCAAAACGTCCATTCGCGACGAAGAAAGTTGGAACTGCATAGAACTTATATAGTACTGGTACTCACATACGCCTTTGAGACATGGACCCTGTCCAAAGTGAACGAAACCCTCTTAGTCGCTTTTCGCAAAGTTTTGCGATCATCTGGTTGGCGAGGATGGACATGGCGCTATTGGTGTTGTTTGCAGAAGTACAATTTGCAGTTAATTTGCTCGCTCTTCAATGTAGGAAAAATGAAACCCTCGGTCATTGTGTAGCTCGCTACTATAGAACACTTTTCATTTTGAATCGATTATTTTCGGGGGAATATAACCAATTTACCGTCAGCCGTATGAACATGGGGCAGATGGCAATTGGCTGATCTGGGAAAAATGGCAACTGTTGTAGGCTACGAAATTATTTGTCGATAACATCGAGGGCTATGGTATGCTTTACACCATACTGCCCGCTTAAGCATCTTAAATCACTGATGTTGTATTTCATAACGCAGTGGACATTCGAAACATTCGTTTCTGCAATGCAAGTTATTGCGGGAAAGTACAGTGCACACACAAGCGATCACGATGCAATTAAAAGAAAATGCTGTGTTTACTTAAGAACTTATCTGGTGTAATAAAAGCTCTACTCTTCAAATCACGCGTACGATACAGCTACTAAATAAAAACATTGAATTCTTACATTTTTGCTGAAATCTTCATTGCTTTTCGCCGTTTCTATCGATACATATCAGAAAAGCTAATGAATGTGAGCCAAGCTTCTTTGCCTCTCTCGTAACTGCCAGCCTTACCACGAGATTTACATAACCTAACATTCTTTTCTAAAATATACATATCGACTACAGCTATTCCTGTGCCTACACAGGACTTATCTTTCTTTCAAACAGTAACCCATGAAAACGATGAACACAAGATTTACAATATTCCATACACTCGCGGTATGGTCAGCACGCGCGTTTATTCTAGTATCAGAGCGCACAAAGAAGTAGGCAGTAGAGGGTAGTAACGCATATCACATGTTAACATCCGAAATTTAAGTGGTTGTTTGGTTGATTAATGATGTTAGCTTTGAATAATATCCGAAATTCAAGTGGTCGCTATGACCTAAGTATCAGCTCAAATAGCCTACTTGGGCTACAGTAGGAGCAATGTTTTTACTAGATGTTACATCCGAAATTTAAGTGGTTGTTATGAAGTCTACCCCATATCCCTGAGGTAAAAAGGGCGACAGAATGATATGAAATATGAGGAAGTCCAATAGCTAACATTCCACATTTCATACGACGGTCGCCCCCCCGCTTTTGATAATGAAGATCCACTGGGCACAGAGCAAAATCCGCAATCAGCAGGGTGTTATGAGCGCACGCACACACACACACTCACATACAATGCTGCTGCTGTGTTCATGAATCCTCTTCGCGTTGTCGTCGTCACACACACACACTCCGATCATCGTCACCGACATCTTTTCGGCTAAAAAAGCCGCCGGAAACACGCGTCGCTACAGTGTAATGAACGAGAAAACACGACGATGATGGTAAGAAGCGACGCTTCAATACACCGAAGAAGCTCTACGAGCTACTGAATTGAGGTTAGATGTTGATGATGAAAAGAATTCTTAAGAGAATTCCTTGCATCGGGGTTGTGCCGCCATCCAAGTTAAGACGCTCGCCCGTCTGCAATGATATAACGATAGAGATGCCGGACATTAGTAATCAAACTACATCAGCAACCGGACGCGATGATCTAACGCTAAACGAACTAACCCACATTAAATGGAGCAGTCAGGCGACTGGGTACGCGGCGATGGTAAAGCTGCAGGAACGCCGCACCCGCCCAATGAAGTCACACAGCCAACGCTGGTTACGTTGGCGAGTGAGAGATGAGCTTCACGAACGGCAGCCATTTTGTGCGGAACAATCGTACTGGCGACACACGAGGACCAAAGCTAAAATTTTCTAGCTTTTGATCCAACTGCAACATATCGGTAGCACGTGAAACTGCACACTCGCGTACACACACACTCTACAGAAATCCTGAAGATGCTTTATTAGGATTACGCCCAGCTGCCCCGCTTGGGGCACAACCGGAACACCCGGTTCATGGGAACCGTACCCACACGAACGGTGCGTGCGTACGTTACGACCCGCTTCACCACCAGAAAAGAAATGGCCGATTCTGAAAAATTTCACCTGGTTTTATATTGACAACCTCGAGTCCGCTCACGTGTGTGCGTATAACCGGTTGTTTCACGCACGCACACACACTCCCTACTTGCTTCTCGGTTTTAGCGGCATATGACCGACGCCGGTTACAATTTGCACTCTTTCACGCACAATCGTTTCATGGAACTAGACAAAAACCAATAAAAGTAGTGAATCAAGTGAAATTAAGGCCATTTATTTGTTACAACAAAGCTTTTGTGCGTAAACGATCACAGTAGCGAGAACAAAAATTACCCTTCACACACACACACACGCATTGAATTAGGAATTTCATTATTTATGAGTTCACGCACACTTCGACGAATGTGTTCAATGCACAGATGAAGATTGGTTCGTTACCGGTCTTTTGACAGCAATCTAGTTGGCCCAAAATAAACCGTTTTGGGCCACTTTCCCTGGGCGTTGTACACGCATTTGAAGTGGAAAAATAAATCATTATCCATCATTGTCTAATGCTCTTCATACCTTCAGGATGTAATTATAATCGTAACTGCTTTCTCAAAACCTTTTTTCTGAATGTAGCACTTCTTTTCTTTTCCTGTAAATCCTAGTAAAGATATTCGTCCAAAAAGGAACGTTAACAATGGGGCCTACTTTTCGCCTCAATCGGGCGAAATGGAGAATGTTGAAACGACGGTTAGATTGGATATTTGCAAGACCCACAGCTTTGTGAGTGTACAGAATAAGAACAACGAAGAAATTACTGTTGAATATGTCTTTATTCCGCATAGTATAACATGATAATGCTAAATGGTCAAACTTACCCGTGGACACATTATCTAGGGTCATTCGGTTTCATACCTCTGCTCCTATTATGTGCCATATGTTGGAGATTTAAGGATCCGCTGCTGGTTCCAATTGTTGGTTAAAGCTGCTTTAGATCATTCCATGCATTGGTTTTATAATGATTGGAGCATCATCATGGTTTGTTGTAGGTTCGATAGATTAATTATACATAATAACACAACCCATGTCCTTTTCTAACTGATGATTTCAGCTTGTCCGGTACACGGTCAACTACAGAGCATCGTTTCTTTTTGTCAAATTCAATCAATTTCACCGGCTTTCAATGTTTTTCATATAGTAGATGCAGTAGTATCACAGCATGCTTTTTAATACAATCGAAATGAAGCAGAATATTTTGGATATTTGAATGTTGGGCGTATTTTCTACATTGTCTCTGCCATGTCTAATGCGCATGCGCAATGTTGATGGACTGATTGCAACGGTGGGACATCGAATGGATTGACTTTTTTCCATTTTACCTTTTACGTATCGTTGGTTACATTACCAACTCAATGTTTAATGTGTGTGATGGGCTTGCAAGACTTTGCATTGTAAAGATTCGGTGGACAACTAATTACCGTCGTGTTGCGAAGAATATTGTTCAGTATTGCGGTACACCTACTTTTGGTTGAGACCACTCACCAAAACAAATTACTGCTTTGTGAATAAATAAGCTTTTGAATAATTAACGACTTCGAGCATTGTGTTTAATTTTTCGTAGAGTTTTTTTTCTTTTTCTTATTTGTTTCAACAATTGTTGTTTCACGATTGTATTGAATAAATATGTTATTATTATATCTTATCGATGGACAAATAATCGATTGTTTCATATCATTCATTCATATATAAAAGCGGTAAAATTGCTTAGTCGTTACACATATTTTCGTTCAAATACATTTAATGTAAAATATAAAGTATATAGTATTAATAATTACCTTGTTTTCTCTTTTAAGCCGTATCACTGTCGCAGAATTATGTTGTTTCTCATTGTTTTTTTTTTACTTTTTCTCCAAACTATTCGATTTGTTCGCCTTGTTTTCTTTTCTTGTGTTATCATATATGTTTTTTGCACATGTGTGTGATATGCCCCTGTTGTTTGTCCCCCAAACAGCCTAAACATCCTTGTTGTTTGTGATGCAAACGTATGAAAATTTGTACTTTGCCCCATTTGCAGATCCGCGTTACTGCAGGTTAATGTATTCATTATCGTACTAATAATCATTAGTGATACGCAATCAAAGTTTTTAGCATTATTTCACATAACGGTTTGTATCGTTCGTTGGCTTTGTACCAAACATAATCAACCATTTCTACATGGTCCAAACGTACACCACCATGATCATGTTGAAAAACTCTTGCTGTACACGTACGAACGAAGTGGGTAAAACAATCTCTGTATCACCAATTTCAATGGCTTTTTGCTATTCTCTATTGTTTCGTACTGTTTCATAATTTGTTCCGTTGTTGTTTGCAATTAGCATCAACATTCTTTCCCCATTTTGGGTACACGCGTAACTCAATGCAGGGTTCGTTGATAATCCACCCCCTATTACAACATGCATGCGTGATTAAAGTAGAAAAAACTCTTTCGTTTTGCATGGCCATTCTTGTAAAGTGTTTTGTATGTTTAACACTAGAACTACCGGACCAATCTTATGGACTGACACGATTTCTTAGAATAACACTAGTTTTTGGATGTTTAACGATTCTTTCGTAGTTGATGTATGACTTTTACACTTTTTTTTTCTATTCTATCATATGAACTCAACAAATTGTTCTTGCTCTGTGAAATTGTATGTAAAGTAAGCATCAATAGTTGGAACTCTTTGTAGTTCTAGTGATAAACAGTCCCGCAAACTATAATGTCATAATTTCATTTTGTGGTTTTTATGATTTTTAAAGATCACTTCATAATACGCGGAACATAGTAACCTTTTGCTTTAACATTTTTAACAGCGGATAAAATGACTGCAGCAGATGAAAAGTACGAAAGAGCACGTTAAATCATGGGCAGAAGATGCTTCGTTTTCTGGAAGATTGTTTAATTTTTAGCGCTCGCAAAGGTAGACAGGTAAGATCATATTCATGCAGTCAGGTACTTTTGGCTCTTTTGGTAAGGATTTTCCGTTGTATTACAGATGAAACTAAAAAGAGGAAAAGATATCTTCGACAAGTCGATACCTGGTCGGCAAACCACCTTCGGTATGGTCATTATTCGGTTTAACTGTTTCTTACCCGCCGGGGGCCGAACAGGTAGTACATATTTCACTTCAAACGCACCAAGGTCCTTTTAGACCTGTAACTTCGTGTTCGATAGTTTTATGTCGTATGGAGGATTTATTTTTGTGTTTCCCTTTTTTCCCAAGCTTTGAATATTGTGTGGTGATTTCCATACGACTACCTGGTTCCCATCGTTATGATTATTTCCAACTTCATATGTTTCCTTGTTTTTCCCCCGTGTTTCTAATTAGGTCCATAAAGGAATGAAACGCTACCTACGTATATGTACGGTTGGTACCAAATTTATTTATGGTTAGTTGTATCTGTTGTTTGATTTTCCATTAATAGTTTCCACGGTTTTATTGATGCGCTGAGCTTGCCCTGTACACAAACTAATCTTCTTTTTTTGTAGTTGGTTACGTGCAATCTCCGTCATGTATTCCATCACACACAGAGAGGCGCTACTCTTTCAAAGATAAACCAAACTTCTACTGGAACGTCTACGCCCTACGTGCGTATTTGTATGCTATGACCATAATCCCTTCTCTTCAGAACGCCTAACCCTTTTGCATACGAGATGCGTCTAATGCAATCCTTCGAATGTGTTATCATTCTACGCCTCGTCATTTTACAAATTGTCTCCTCATTTCGTTCTATCTGTGTTTGCTATTTATATATTCAATACAAAATTGAATAGAATGAAGTTTTAAGGGGGTGAGAGTGCTCAACTTCCGCTTCGATTTCGACACAATAAAACAAGGGTAAAGGTAATAAAAATAAACAAGTTAAGATCGTCAAATGAAACCATTAAAAGATACATTAATTTAAAAAAGCTATTATATAGTAGATTTTTGAAGAAGTTTCTTCAACAAAATACAATCACGATGTACGAACATTCAACAACCGCTGTCGCGTTTGGTAGTCCGCAGGGAAATCAGATAAAGGTCAAATTGTAAGAAAAGAAAGGGTTTTTTTTAATCTATACATTTTTAAACGAAAGAATTATTATAAAGCGTCTATCAACGGAAGTTGTATCAGTTGTTTTATCTTCGTAAACTATAGTTTCTATACTTGCACTATTGGGTAGCATGATCCCTATGATATTCATTCATTGGATTCTTGTTAGATTATATAAACCTAATCAAACGTTGGGTAGCTGCTACACTGCATATGTTCCTTACACTTGTTATGACTTTATGTAACCTATTACGAATCTGTTGTGGTGGTTTCTTGAATGTGCTTACCAACACGCCGCTTATCCTATGCACTCATCATTACTTTCCTGTGTAGTAGTAGTGTAGTTATCATCTTACTGTCCCTTACGTACTAATTTGCTTACGCACTATCTGTCTGATTCAAACAAGACAAGTTGTATCTACCATATTTCACGATGAATGTTACTCTCTGCTTTAAAGTTTGTGTATCCCACCGGATACGACAAATGCTACTGACTCCTTATTAATTTCGATGTCGTGGTCCGGTGTCACCCCTGTTGCCGTTTCTTTAGTTCTGTACACTATTTCAAAGAGGATATTGATCCGTTTCTACCACATTCTTTCTCACTTGTATCGCGATGATGCGGTGGTGAACCACGGCTTTACCAATTTTGTGTTACTTCTATTTGCTTCCTCTTGATGACTCTAAACCGCCTTTTTTGTCGTATGATTTCATTTGCTTGGAGAGGGCGGTGTGTCGGCGGCACGCGCACACCACGCACCTTCGGTTGACTATAGATTTTTCCACAGCATTAAGCTGCTATCTTTGTGTGTTACGCTGCCGCAAGCGTGTAGCAGTTGCGCCGTTATCGATCAGTAAAAGCGGTGGTTGTAGCATAGCCTGTAGCTGCAGCTTTTGATGTACACCACAACACACGGCCGCGCTCGCGATCTTTTATTTATCCCTGGCGTTTTGGTTTGCTTATGGTTTTGTGATTTGCTATTTCGCTTCTCTAAGCCGCGCGCATTTAATAGTAACCGCTGTGCGCATATTGATCGGTTTTGGCGTAGCCCTGCGAATACGCTTGTGCGTCTAGTTGGGGAAGAATGAAATATTGATGATGTTTGGTCGAATCGAGGTTGGTTGGTTGGTTGGTTCAATTATCAAAGTGATTTTGGAGGAAAGGATATGAGGCATTAAAAGGGAGGAAAGAAGATCGAATCATTTGCCATTAGCTATTTGCATGTAATCTAATATAGAAAGAGTATCATTAGTTGTTTGTAAATGCGTTTAATTTGTAACAGATGTATCTGTTCCCAGTTTTGTACTGTGCTCTATCACATGGAGATTATCATTTCAAGACTAATAATTCAATGGTCGCGTGGTCTACGTTTCACTGCACTGCTATACATCACAACCGGCATGATATATGGATGAAGTGCGTGTCTAGTTGCCAAAAGTCCTTACTAAAAACGATTGATCTATCGTAAAATCATAATATCAAACTTATAAAACATCCCCCTCTCTATTATCCCGACGATCGCAGTTGAGTTTTCGTTAGTTTTATTTCGTTTCGTTTGATTGTCTGGTTTCCTTTTTTCCTTGACATGCTTGTGTGTTGCTGCTTTCAGGCTTTAGATGTGCATATATATTGCATTTCCGTTTTAATCGTTTGGTGGTTTTTTACTTCCTGATGGTTTTTTCTTTTAACTTACCATACTTTTCGCTAATCAGTTGCAATACTGATGATGGTAATAAGTGCATAATTTCTCTTTATCCTTTGCTTCGTTTATACAACAGCAGCCAAAAAATTTAACCATTTATATAACCATGATTAAGTTGAATCAGATGTTGTTTTCGTTAGTTTTTCAACACGTGCATATTCTTCATTTACTTTATCCAATTTGTATAGCATCGTTTTCGACTGTGTCTTTAAAGAAAAAAAAATATTTCTTCGATGCTTCGGGTATAACGTTTCATAATATCATTATTTAGATTCGATTTGTTGTTTTTTTGTTGCTAGCATTCGTATACAGCTGATTACTTTGCTTGTACTGATTCCATTAATTTAATATTCGATATTTTACATCATATGTAAATTACACATCCACAAATGTTGCCTAAATGTTCATTCTTTTTTTTATTTGCTCAACTACGACCGTATTATCAAACCCACACACACACACATGACTCGAAGGTTAAAGTAATCAACTAAAGAAAATTATATTCGAAATTCTGTGTCGTTGCTTCCGCAGCAAATTAATGTCTTTCCACATTGCCCGTTTTCAATGCTCCGGAGCTGTAGTAAACAAACTCGATCGAGGGATCATAAGCTATATCATTTGTAATAGCGTTTTACTTGCATTGTCTCTTGTGTTCTAGAACGAATGATTGAATGTAAGAGCCGGCTCTAAAGTATCAACTAAGTTTGTTTCGGTACTCATGTAATAGTATATGTACATATATTGTGAAACGATATCGTACCGTACTGCGTTATACAGTATTTCTTCAGTTTTTCGTTAACGCTTCAACAGTCAAATAAAGAGGCATCATAAATTTGTTAACTTCTTTTTTTTAAACAGACCGGTCTGGTTTGGGGGCCCCACATTTTGAAAGATCGATCCGTTATGAAACAGTGGAAGTGGATCGTTGTTTAACGGTAACAATCCCATCAGATTTAGAGCATTTATTTTTTTGTAAAAAGGAGGTTTGGAAACGAATGACACAACTCTACAGTGGGAAATGATTAGTTTGGGCGTACTTACCGTAACCACTGTAGGCAGTGGAACGATCGTCATACTGCTGGCTCGCATAGGTATCTGTCGACACTGCACTGTAATCCGTGGTAGTACCGTACGTTTGACTATAGTCCTGTGTATAGCCAGATTGATAGCGTGTATCATATGTGGCCGTGTTGCTGTACATAAAAATGAGGCGCAGAAAGATAATTTACGGTTGTTATTAACTAAAAGAATAATAAAATAGCTCATAAAATTGACCACAATGGTGCAAAGCAACTAGTAAGTTTGCGTTCCATAAACACTCTACATCTTGCACTGAAAATGGTAAAAGTGAGCAAGTTAATTATCTGGCATGAAAGATCTCATGTGTACCTGTAATCATAATGGGTTGTGTCGTATTCCGTGCCAGTACTGGGATACCCGGTGCTAGCCATCGTCGTGTTACCGTACGACCCTTGGCTGTAGCCGTTGCTGGCATAGCCGGCTTGTGGGGCTGCCGCATTTCCATAGCCACCGGTATTGGCCGTTGCTGTGTGCGTGTACTGGTGCTCCATCTGTGGAGCATGCGCATTCGGGTCGCTGTAACCACCGTGATTGGCCATCGGCTGCGGAGGAGCGCTGTACGAAGGAACGGGAGCTGCCGAACCGTGGTGCGGTGGCATGGCTTTCGGGGGTAGCGCACGGGTCGGCGGACCTGCATCATAACGACCACGTTTCGGTCCCGGTGGACCACCCACGCCAGGGATACCACCGCGTTTGTTAATGGGTGGTACGGCCGATGGATTCGATGGCTGTCGTGAATCGAATTGACGCGGCGGTGGAGGTCCTTGGCCGTAGCCACCACCACCTGGACCACCGTTATTCTGTCCATAGCCACCCATCGGGTTGTACGAGGATGGTGGTGCATTGCCATATCCTCCGCCACCTCCACCTCCTCCCATTCCTCCACCACCACCACCGTACCCACCGCCAGACATACCACCTCCGCCGTATCCGCCGCCACCACCACCATACCCTCCGCCGCCACCACCACCTCCACGGCCCCGACCACCACCCATTCCACCGCGGAACGGTCTTGGTCCGCCATAATCGCCGCCACCGTAACCGCCACCTCCACCACCGCGACCACGACCCATACCACGCGACATGAAACCACCCCGTCCGCGTGACATTCCACGCGGTGACGAATGATACGGTGCCGACGAATGGGTGGACTGTATCGAGGATTCTTGCGACGCGACGGCCAAACTGCTCGAATCGGCCGTTTTGATCGATTGCTTGGGTGACATGTGTTCAGCCTCGGAACCACCGGTTGTTCCTCCCTGGACCGATCCCGAACCAGAGTTTGCTGAACCACCCGTGCCTCCACTTTGTCCTCCACCCGATCCACTACCAGAGGTTGTGGAGACAGCTTTTGCGGCGCCGTTTGTTTCTGGCACCTTGCCAGCATCGCCGTTCTCTGCTTGAGCAATAGCGGCCGGAGGTCCCGATCCGTTTGATACGGAAGACGACGGACCACCGTAATTGGAGCGACCGCCCATTGGCCGTCCACCACCGCCCCCATATGGACCACCACGAGACATTGGTGGACCACCGCCCCGAGGAGGACCACCCATTCCTCTAGGTGGTCCTCCGCCCCGCATCATACCACCACGGCCACGCATCATCGGAGGGCCACCGCCTCCCATACCCATGCGTGGGCCCATTGGCGGACCACCGCCACGGCCGCGCCCTCTGAAGGGAAATGGTGAACTAAAAGTAAGAGGAAAATGGGTTGTAACTATTTGTAATGCAATGTAGCTAATTTTGTTACAATACTAACCCGCCCCGGTCACTGTATCCACCGCGTGGTGGTCCTCCACGACCACGGTAACCACCCCTAGGAGGACCGGACATATCCATCATTATTTATGTAAAATTTTCACTTGGCAACAGATCCTTCACTTTTGGTAAGAGATACTACATAAGAATTGAGAAGAAAAAAGGTTGAAAAATCAATAATGCACCCAGGCACGTCTCTTCGAATGCATTTGATTTGAAAATAGTTTTATCAGTAATCCGTATAATGCTTATTATTGCGAAGATACGAAGCTCATTGTTCATTTCATGAAAATGCACCTAATTGCATTTATTGTCTACAATTTGCGGCAGAACAAAATCAAACTTGCACACCTACCAAGGCAACACTTCCGCTGTTTGGTACACCGAATCGTGCCCTGATAAAACGATGGTTAACGTCGTTATTTACCCTATTTCGTTGCACAAAATGGATCCAATGCACGAAGCGAGCAGCGGTTGGTAAATATCACTAAAAAGCACGTCAAGACGAACCACAAACAGCAATCATGCAACTTTTTCACGGAACCGGGTAGCTTGGTTTTCACTAGTTCAAAATGGCGTCTTCCTTTCTGTGTGCCCAACTAACAGATTCGAATGGCTGTTTTGACAGCTCGTACCAGCAAACAATGTGGAACGACGGATTGTTTTTTTTGGTTTGGTACAATATCTTTTCAAACGAGCAGTTAAATTTTGAAGGAATGATAGCAAACTGTGCTGCGGGGAACTTGTTACTTTTTTGTATGAATTTTAATAGTTTACAGTCCAAGTTTAGGCGCGCCGGCCATACGTTTCTTTGCATTCAAAATACACTCAAAATTGTGGAAGTATAGTTTATTCGTTTGAGCTGTAATAGCAAGGAGAAGAACAATTTTGAAAAATAAAAATCCGATTTGAAATAAACATTCTTTTCGAAACTGTGGAATGCTAATTCCATTCATGAATCTCAACATAAATACTGTATCATCTACAAATCGATGCCGGTTGGTACTCACAGCGGAAAATCTATTCACGAACACTTTCTTCTTTAGCAAACATTACTGTGTCGTTTTGGTACTACTTACTACTAGCGTTCTTGCTCTATTTCAACGTTATGTCTGTGATTTATTTTCATTGATTACAATTTTACTTTTCATGTTTCTGTTTCTGTTTACAATGCTAAAACAATATGTACCTGCGTTCCAATATTCAGCTATAACAACATGTTCAACATTCACATTACGCTACTTTATAAACCTTTAATTTTGCGTTGTTAAAAGGATTCTTATCTAAATATCTGCTTTTGTTATCTTCGTCAAGAAAGAATGCAGGAGGGGAAGAAGTTTGCAAATGCATGAATGCTGAGGAAAAATTGCGATTGAGCTCATGCTTTGTTACTATCGGTTACATTCCACACGCAAAGGAAGGTACGTTTCATAATTCTTTTTCTGGCCAAATTTGGCGAAAATAAAATTAACAAAATCACATAATAAAAAACATAACGCATGCCTGTAATAAGTACGACACCTTTTGACACCGAATATTGTAAAATATGATTCTAATTGAGAAGCGAACTGCATGGTTCGTATTAAATCTCTACATTTGGAATACTGACTGTGCGTGGATGTAACTAACATAAATACTGGTATTTGTACCAGACGTGGAATCTTGCGGAAGGTTAGACGTTTAGAACGGTATGCTTTTTATAAACGATTGGTTGCTGGATTCCAATCACGCCCAAGCTTCCATCGCGCAGGGGTGCCAACAGATGCGTATTACCACCTGTTCCGACAACTGTTTGCGTCGGGACGTGCAAAGGAATGTCGAAGATTGGTTTTAGTCTTTAATTTAAGGATGAAGAAAAATAATTAAATTAGAATAATATCGATAAATAATACACCAGCAGTGATAGTTAGTTTCTTACCCATACAGGCGGCTCATCGTAACGTCGCCAGCATCGTCCGAAACCACCAGGTAGTCGGATGCTGCGGTCAACCCAGTTACTCGACCGGACACGTACTTTGAACCGAGGTTAACTCCATTAATGCTGAACACGTGCACCGAATGTGAGGTGTCATCTAGTGCCGAGAAGGCAATATGACCTGAAGCAACAACAACAAGAAAGACCCCAAACCAAAATCAGCCACAAGCGATCCATTAATCTTTCGCTTTCTACGAACCTTGGTACGATAGCGTAATGAAGGATATTTCAATCCTCAAACCCGTACATCCGATGGGATTTATTGTCCTAATGAATTGTCCATTCTTGATGGTATGCACATTCACAGTTCCATCCTGAAAAAATAACGAGTGACATTAGTTTACTTCCACTTTACATGCTCAACAATCATACCAACGAGCCGGAAACGACAATGTCCAATTCGGTCATGATGGCTACACAAGATATGGCATCGTCATGTCCGTACAGCGTGTGTACCGGTTTCGGAGTGAGGTTATTGGTAAGATGTACAACATTCGCGCTGCCCACCACGTTTCCGGCTAGGTTCTGATTCAGCGCGGCTGTGTTAGGTTGCAGATTAGATCCTGTAGGTTGACTGGCGCCACTGTTCGTACCGAGGGACCAAATAACGCAAGTACAGTCCTTTGATCCAGTCACCAGATACGAACCACAGTTATCCATAGCGATACAAGTCACCACATCTGTCGAGCAAACGGTAGTTTTATTTGTTACTAGTGTGTTATGGACGAGAATAGTGGAAGCAACCGAAATTTACCAAAATGATTTATTGCTGATGCAACTACTTTCCCACGCGCCATGTTGAAAACACGCACTGAGTTGTCCCAGATCCCTCCGGCGTAGATATACTTTGCATCCACACTGACTGCAAACAGTTTTGAGTTGAGGGTCACCGATGGATGAAATGGACCGATCAACTTTTTACGATTCCTATACAATTAAAAAAAAAATGAAAAGAAACCCCTTCTTTATATTCCACAGTAAAACAACCTTCACAAATGTACTCACTTCAGGTTCAGTGTGGTGGCATCTATTTCAAGCAAAAATCCTCGCTCTTTGTCAAAGGACATCCAACTGTGACAACCCAGAATACCCGATTTAGTGACTGTAATTAGCATATCCGGGCTAGTTTGCAGGAACGATCTTGGGGGACTTTTCGGTGTGCTCAGATAAACGACCGGATCCTTGTCGGTGGATAAATCGCACGCGGTGCATTGCACGCGATCAAGTATTAGAGTAAGATCCGGTCGCTTTAGCTCTAGCTTTAGCAAACGAATCGTAAGCTCATCCAGCGACAAACGGCGAGGATGTGCATCCCGCAATAGCTGCGAAGGCGTTTGACCAAAGTTGTTTATCATCCCTTCCACGGCTTCACGCTCGACCGGGTTTGCTATCTTGTCCAGATCGACCGCACCTTCGTACGAGCAGTAGTAAAACACGTTTAGTGCCTCAACCGCTTTCGGGCCCTTCTGTCTGTAGCCGAAGATAAGATCGATCCAGTGGTGCAGATGCTGCGACACGTACTCCGATTCCAGCGCCCGCCGATGGATCGCGATGAAGTCTTCGGCCGTTTTGGCCCACGCCGGCAGCACCACATCGTCTACCTTTTCCTTCGTCATCTGCAGCACACCCAAATCAAAGCGGTTCATATTTTTCAGAAACTCCGGAAAGTAAAAAAACTCCGGTATAAGCTCCTTCACGTCGTTCGGGTTGTCCATCAGCAGTTTCCAGGTTTGCGGAATCGAGTGGAACTGACGGTCGGCAACATCGAACCGACCGCTCTGCAGTTCGATGTGCAACGAGGTGAATGGTTCGACCCGAATCAAGTAATGTAGCACACCGGCCGAGTTGGAGTAATGGGTGCCGTAGTGGAATTTCGGTATCATCCCGGACGGATCCTCAAACCCATCGAACTTGTTCCTTACTTCGGCTTCGTTCTTCGTATTGACAACACCGATCGGTTTGCTGAGGTCTCGAAACGATTTCGGATCGTTCAGGTCAAGCACTTCGCTCGTGTAGTCCGCCAATATCCACGGAAACACAGGATACTGACTGAGATCGTTATACGATCGACCGGCTATCGTGTTCAAATGCATCAGATATTCGAAGTTTGATATTTCGCGGTTCGCCCATTTCTGTGTCAAACCGGATGACTTCAAAAGTTCGGCCGGCGAACGTCCCGACCCGTACAGAATGTTCGGTGGCTGCAGGCTGAGGATTTTGGTGAATATTTTGTTGCGCGTGCGTGTCGTAAAGTTCAGGAAATAGCTCGTCTGATCGATCAGAAACATTTCGAGCGCGCTGCGCCGTAAATTAAACTTCCGCAGGTGGAGCTCACGCAACTGACCGATCGGGAATTTGAAATCGTGCCGCTGGCCGTCGTCCTTCAGGGATGCTATTTCGGTGAACATAATCTGGCTCGTCGTCAGATCGAACCTTCCTTTCACGCGTGTCATTAGGGTGATCAGTTCGCACTCCTGCGAGATGACGATTTTCTCCTTGCCGGATGTTTCCGGGCTGTTGAAAGTATTGCAGTCAGTTAGTAAAGCTAGTACAAGATGTATTTCAATGATGTTGCTGCATTGCTTACACTTGCGGCTCCATACTGTTCCTCATCTCCTCCTCCAGTAGCAGCATCTCTTCATCGGCGTTCTCCTCGCCCATGGCAGCTGGTGCAAACGTTGATCCAAACTCTGATGATAGCCGCCGGCTCTGCGAGGTGGACGTAGTATTATCACGCAAATTGGCAGCTGCCGTGTGTGGATCGTGATACAGGTCCGGTTCTAGCTTCAGCCGCATACGGGCCATATTTTCGTGATGGGACAGTCGCCAATATTCATCCTCCCGATTTCTACGAGGGAGAAAAAAAGAAGATTTAATAAAAGCGAGACATCATTAACCATAGATAAAATAAAAAAAACCCATGACGCTATAATATGTCATTGATCTTGTAAGCCATCCATGAGAGTATGGGCGATGGATTACCATCGAATGTTCTTTGTTAACAATAAATAAAACACTTTTTTTTCAATTCATTATAAAAACAGATTTTCTTGCATTTCTTTTCATTATCTTACAACAATTTTGGATCAGGAACGGATAGGTGGATGGGTGTTTTTCGGAAGGATAACAGAGGAGTGCAAGGATTCGGTGCTGGGAAGGTGCGATAGGAAAGTCAGAGTGGTTGAGATGCGTTACAGGCAGGACAGTGGAAATTATGTACAAATGAACGAATGCTTCAAAGTTGGCACGCAGATCGCGTCGTCGTCTTGCAGGCCTCCTTCCAGAGTGACGCGCATCCCGTCGTACAGGTAGAGCAGGAGTTGTTGGAAAATTGGCAGGCGTAGGCACTATTTACAGCTTGGTCCTATATACACGGCGCACAGCAAATTCATCGCTAGATCGACTTAGACAACGACGGCCTTGGCAGCTACAGCCGGTGCCACAACGGTCTTCGCAGCGACGGCAACGGCGGGCGTTGCAACGGCAACCGGAACGTCCTTCTGCACGACGGCGTTGAAACCGTTGATCGGATCGGCATAGTAGTTGACGATGCGGCGCGAACCGTCCGGTTCGATCAGCGAGTACGATCCCTTCACGACATCGCCGTCGCGGGTTTCTTCCTGCGTCTTGGAGTCGCCGGTCAGCGCATCCTGGACATTGTAAGCGTACTGGTACTGTGGGTAGGCATCGGTGAACTCAGCCTGCAGTGGAGCAGCAGCCACAACCGGAGCGGCACGGGCAGCCACGATCGGGGCAGCAGCAACCGGGGCCGCTACTACCGGGGCAGCGGCACGAGCAGCAACAACGGCCGGAGCAGCAGCAACCACGGGCGCCGTGTAGGCGGCAGCAGCGAATGGAGCAGCACGTGCTACCACTGGCGCGCTGTACGCAACTGGAGCAGCGGCAGTATACGCGGCACGGGCTACCACCGGGGCAGTGTAAGCGACGGGCGCCGAGTAGGCAACCGGAGCGGCAAAGGAACGAGCCACAACGGGGGCCTGTACGAGCGGTGCCGAGTAGGCAAGTGGAGCCGCCAACGGAGCGGCCAACAACGCCGGATCTGGTTTAGGCTCAGCGCTAGCGCACAGGGCTAGGGCGGCGAAAACGGCAACCTAAGGACGAAGGGGGAAAAAGGTGGGGAAGAACACAACAAACAGATTTAGCACACATGATTTTCCACCATTTCGGCACAACGCTATACGGCGACACGGCACGTCCCCGATCATCCCCCGCAGCGGAGGATTACTACGCATTACTCCGTATCGAACCACACTTACTTTGAGCAAACTCATTGTAGACTTGGGTAGTGAAATTTCACACCGTTTAGTGAAGTGAAGCGCAACTGACTGACGTACCGATCGATGGTTGCGAATCGTTTTTATACCAAACCCAAATCCAAATTCGATCAACGATTCACCGCCCCGAAAGCAGAAACTTTCGGTGGGCAAACGGGTGCATTTACATATCCGCGGCCGCCCGCCTGGCTGCAGATGCCCCCGGACCAAGCAAAACGGACGCTCCCGGGGTGTGGACGGTGACAAATATTAAGGCCATCCGCGATGACCCGCCGATCGGCAGCTCGACGTGGCGGTGGCGTGTCGGTGAAGGTGTCACCCCCAATTATCGGTGATTCCGTGCACGTTCGCTTATCAAAAACATACCGCATGACGGCGATTGGAGGTGGAGCTTTCCGTCGTTTTCATTGGTGCGGTGTGGTGTGTGGCGTGCGGTAGGGCGCTATGAGTGATGCCTTCGGAGTTTCGCTTCACCTCGTCGTCCCCGTCGTTCGCGGGCACGGATCCATCGGGACGATTACGCAGGTTTGGAAATGGTCGTGAAGTGAAGAAAACGGGCTTTCCCCCAAAGAAAGCATAGGTAGAAATGATCGATTCCCCAAAGGAATGGACAGGAGCAGCACGAGCCGAGGTCGATGTTGGAGGCACGGCAAGCAAACAATTCAAGGCCGTTGATGTTGTTAGGTAACGCACACCGCGTATGATTCATTAGATGGTATAAGGTATTGCAATTATAAATGATCTTATCGATCGGCAGTAGATTAGTAATCCGTTAGTAGAGGTTGGAGGAATCTTCTCCTAAAACTATAAAATGTCTGAATGATCTTCCTGCAACTAAACGACAGAGTTTTGGGTGCCTTTTCTATAGTTACTTTAAAACATATTACAGCTATTCCTTCTCCTTCTCTGCTTCTGCTTCTCAATGAAGTCCTTCACAAGGAAGCGTCTCTCAACGAAGGTTTAGAGCTAGGACCCGCTTTCACCGAACGTCACTAAAGCGCTTAAGAACGGGTCGCGGGAAATATTTTTCATTAATTTTAATGGCTTTACAATTGATGCAAGTTCCAGAAACTAAGCGTTACCTACGCAGGAATTCAGTGTGAAGAAAACACTTAGTGCTTCAATATTCAAACAAAACAATATCCTGTAAATTGTTTGTAAAACCTGTTGGAATTGTATTTCCTATGCTAATAGCCACAAAATGTACATCCATCTTGGTGACTTTCTTATAGACATAAAATCTGCTCTTGCCTCAAACATTAGCGGACGGTACAGGTGTTCGGTATCGGTTAGTCATTGTCGATGAGCACAAGCAGTTGAAAGCTGCGTGTGGCGAACCACAAATCCGCAACGGAACGCTTTTCCAAACAGCGTTCCACAGAGCATCGAATGGTGTCTGGCGCGGGGTGGCATCCGGAGGACCACGCAGCTACCCGACCAGGACACCATATTGAAAGTGAATTGTCATTCATATAGATCGACGACGTGCGATAAATTCCAACGGAATGGTAATGAATTTTCGATCACTGCATACGAATTCCTGCCAGGGGACTACTCTTTTGGGCCAATCGCACCATTGGGACCCCCACTTGGGCAGGGGGTGGACAAGCGGCGAAATGGAAGCGAATATCAATTTGTAGTGGTAAAAGTGTGGTTAAAAATGCAGCGTAGCCTGGTAACTGGCCTAGATTTGCCTCGTACAAGCGCGGCGGGGCAATGTCGTCCAGCGACCATGCGTGGTCACGCAGCGTTTGTGGACATTGCGTAAAGCAAACCGCACGATAGACCGGTGGAGTGGTAGCTTGGTATTGCTGCACGTCCTCCACGCATGTGGGATACATGGTAAGTGTCAGCATTGATCGGTGCGCGAATGAGATGGCACATCAATTCTGGAGGATATTCACGGCTGCACTAAACTTCACTCAAACGTCAGCAACGTCTCCGCATCGGCCCATAGATCCTATATAAGCGAGAACCGGTACAGGTTATGGGTTCGCGGTCGTACGACCAGCCAGTACGTTCAGATCCCAGCCGCGGTGCGCTCCGTGCGTGAACCGCACCGCAGATCGAAACCGACCTAATTGCTGGCGACGGACAACTTTGGTGGCTTCGAGAGCGACACTTTTGCGCAACGGTTGGGGCTCGCATCGCAAAGGGTTAATTACAACCTAAAACGGGCACCAAGTGCCTGCCGTTAGAAGCGTTTGTTGCGAAAGTAAATCCTAATGCGTGTGACAAAACCTAACTTCGTACCCAATTCTACCCGGGGTTCGAAGGCTTGCACCGTGGCATGCGTCGTTCTAGCAAAATTGCACCGAAACTGGGTCATGGGAAAATTGACGCATCAACGGGCCGGACGGTTGAGTGTTCTTTTTTTGTTCAGTCAAGAAGCATAATTGAGACAATAAGGGCAAGTCTTAAGACGTTCCAAAGCCGTTATCATGCAGCGCACGTAAGCATTACACCGGGCGCGTGCGCACGCAGCTAAGAGTCCATTACAGCCCGGCGAACAAACAGCAACTTCGAACCTTCAACAAACACCTGCACGTTTTGGGATTTTTATCTGTGAAACCTTTTTTTTATTGAGAAGAAAGAGGACAGATAAAGTGGTGTGGAGTATTTTGTGACAAAATTCTCCAACACCAACTGGAATGGAAACAAGCAACTTAATGGCTAACCGCACCAGCTTAGATCGTTTTTGCTCCACCTCCTTCTCGACCTCGACCCCCGCAAGAAGGTGTGGAGTTCGACACATAATAGACCGTGCGTTACCTATTACTATTTTATTTTTATACTGGTATTTTGTGTGTGTGTTTTTTTTGTATTATTTATTAATCTTCAATAGTTGCTTACTATCGTAATTGCAATTACTAACAGTACGTCCTTGGTTGACATCTAATGCTAATGTGCGTGTATCTACAGCATGTTTCCTTCGTATGCGTTGCGCCTAACGTTACGCGACCAGGGTCAGTGATGATAGTACGGTAGGGCAGCATGTACCAGCGGGGCCGCAGCGACGACCTTCTTCAGCACCGGCGCCGTATGGATGGCGTGGCCACTCTTCTCGACGACGGCATTGAACCCGTGGATCTTGTCCGCCGTGTACGTCACCTTACGGATGGTACCGTCCGGTTCGGTGAGCGAGTAGCTACCGTGGACGACACCGTTCGAGAGCGTTTCCTCCGCATGCTTCGAGTCGCCGGTGTGCGGGTCCGATACACCGTAGCTGAAGCTGTAGTGCGGGTTCGGATCGTAGGCTTCGACGTGTTTCAGGATCGGTGCGGCAGCTACGACGGCCGGCGCGTGCAGAACCGGTGCGGCTGCTACCGTGTGCAGTGGTTGAATGGCTTTCGCCGCATATCCGTACGATAGTGCGGGGCCGTAGGAGAGTGGTCCATAAACTGGGGCAGCTACGGATGCAGCTACCAACGAGGCAACCAGCAGTACCTGGGAACCGAGTTTGTTTATTCGTTTAATTATTAGAATGCGTTAGGACGTACGGACTATTGCTAGTTCGCTTGATCTCTGGTTCACTTTTTAAGATTGGGGAGGCCAACCCACAGTTAGGTTGAATATTCGAAGGGGCATCTTGGTTATCCCCGTTTATCTAACATTTTGATCTTGTTTATCTCTGTTCTCTCGAACTTTTAAAATGTGAGAGTTCAACTGGGAAAGTTGGAGCCATTACTGAAGGCTGCATAGCTTGAGCTAGTGTCTGTTGAGGTACTTCGGGAATTTATCGGAGGATCTTGTTAAAAAATAAGCTAAATTATTGAGTGGAGAGCCTTTGAACAGCCTCGGAATTTCTCGCACTCTCGTGGATCTTGTTCAAAAATAGACCGAATTATTGTGTGGAGAGAATCTCTTAACAGAATCGATTTGAGCTTAAACAAGTTAGCAACAGTGAAGAATCACTTCAGTTCCAAATTGGGACATTATGGTATAACTTCCGAGCCTCTTAGCGCTTAGACTTTGCAAGTTACACTTGAAACCCCTCAAACTACTTTTTTATTATTTAGTGATTTTGATTTGATTTGACATTCAATGGATATTTAAACATTTTTGAAAAACATCAAAGAATTTTGGTAAAGAACTCTAACAGATCTTTCAGGACTCTTTGTGTGTAACTACGAGGTATACGAGACCACCGCATGAACAAAAATTTGCTAGTTGTACTCCAAAAAAAAAAACGTCTATTCACCTTCGAAATCATGATTCGCTGCTTTAGATAGAACGCTACACTGCACTGACAACGGGACGCGAATTCACTGCAACGGCACACGGTACGCTACGCGACACTGAAACAGAACTGCACACACGTGTGGATTGGACGCGCAGACCGTTCGGGTTGATGTTCTCCGGCCAAGGTTGTTCTTTGGTATGACTTCAGGACGATCCGTGCGCTCCTATAAATACACACCTTTGCCAGCAACGCGCCGGGCGGATGCTGCGCCACCAGTTTGACGGAATCGATCGTTGAATGGAGGGCAGTAAAAAAAAATAAGACGGTGCGGACCCCCATTAGACCGCGCTGACTGCCAAGTTGACAGGGAGTTCACTGGAGTTTGCCTGTGCTCCCTTGTTTGGTGGCACCCGCAACGTACGTGGCTCGTGGTACTTGTTTTCCCTTTCGTTGCTTTCTACATCTTCGGCGCTGTGGTGCTTTTTTCGCTGTGCGCCGTGCACACTCTCTTCATGCCGCATGGTTGGGTGCGGGGTGCGGATCATGTGCATGGGATGGATTGTCGCAGGTGGACGTAGGGTTACGATTTTCCCATCCGGACGAGCATGGCGCGCTTGTGTCTGACGTAAAATGTAAATCATGTAAAGCATAACTTTACCGCGATCGATCGAACAGTTCTTGGTGTAACATGGATCATCTTTCGGTGATCAGCATTCGTTCACAGAGGTAAAACACAATGGGACACATGGCTCACTCATTAGTTCAGTAACATTCGTATGTATGTTTGACAGCAAGTAATTCATTCTTAATGTAGTTCTTAACGTTTAGTGAGCAGATAAAAGCTAAACTAAACATAGAAATAACCATAAACCTTGACCAAAAACATCCAAAAAGAGCAAGAGGCGGTTTTCGACATGACTTAGTTATAGTCATATCCTCCTCACCAACAATGCTACACCCCAGAAGAGATTATTTTCCACCTGCTGCACAATCGCATAATAATCGATTTATTTATGTGTCGAAACATTCCATTAAATCACTACCGATTGCGTTACCCTTTCGACCGGACCCAGGTCAGTGGCGGTGGTGGGGAAAACAAAATGAAGACGAAGAAGAAAAAAACCCTGCTACCCTGCTCCTTCCCCACGTTCCTGCAGCACCCCTCTAACCATTGACACTAAACGCCGGCAACAAACAGACCGGTCACATACGTCCGCCTGCCGTCGTCAATGGAATAGTTTGTTGCCAGCGCTACTGGGCGGCCCGGCACTACCCACCAGACCAGGCCAGGGCACCACCACCGAGCTGAACCCAGACAGGTTCAATTACACACGGACAGTGGGGCTCGAACAGCTGATCGAACGGACGCTGCCGGTTGACGCGCTTGTGTCCCAATACTCCGGTTATTTCAGCCTGCCCATGCGCAGGCCTGAATTAGTTCAACAATCTTGTACAGAACGACACAAAATTGACACAGTGAACTAGTTAAATGTTTTTTCTCTCTCTCTCTCTCTCTCTCTTTCTCTCTCTTTCTCTCTTTCTCTCGCTCTGCGCTATGCAGTGCTAGTGTGCGCATAATGCGGTATTAATTAAATCATGTATTGTTGACTTATTTCACCGCACAGTGAAGAAAAGCGTGCACGAACCCATGTACATCAAACGGTTTGATTGGCTTTTCCAACCATTGACACGGCTATGGTTTAGATGTGCGACCAGAACGTCAAGTTTTCGTCGAGGCTGGGGAACAAGTGGAGGAAAGCCGGGACTGTTGCCGTACAAGAATGGCATACCGGGCATGTTTCGATAGCTTCCACAAGCTTGGGGAGATATCCAGTTTCGTTGATCGCGCACCGACGGCCGTTGCGTAATTTGTGTACCGATCTAGTGTGCGAATTGAGATCATTCTGAGCATTATTTTAATTGACTCATTTGATCGTGGTCTCCACGTTCGTGGAGTTGGCAAAAAAAGGATGGCAAAAATTGATTGAAATTGATAAAAAAAATCAATATTCAGGATATTACTAACCAATTCTACTCGAAACAAGTCACAGCTTTAGTCACTTGCTTGGTTATGCTGCCATATATTTGAAATTATATTATATACTACTTACTATAATGATACAAATATCGATGTTGAATGTACTCTAAAAGTCATTAATTTGTTAACTCATTTTGAATTTCTGCGATTAAACAAAAGAATTGACTTCATTTTAAATTTATTCGATCATGGTTCATAGAACGCTGATCATAAAATATGGTGAAATGTTGCCACAGTGTAATTGTGGCTAAATCTTTTAACCAAAAGCGGGAATGTTTGATTAATTAGCGAAAATAGCCCTTAACAGGCCGACGCCGATGTCCAACGCTGAGTTAGGAGAATGATCGACCTCGAACTTTATCTGCCGCGATAGATCGCGTTACATTTATGGAATGTACTCTGGTGGAAAGTACAGCGTGTTCGATGTGTAATTTCGTAACTCATGAGCAACCATATAGAAGCGATCAGCGATTGCTGTTAATAACATTTCTATATTATTTTATTTCAGTCTATACAACACAACAAATGATGAAGGTTAAAGGCGATTCGTGCTAAATTATGCTACAACATTACGACATCCTACGCTTCGTTTCTGGGCGAATGCTACGTATTAACTGGATGGCTAACCTAACACTCGCGCTACTGGTGCCGGTGCCAGCACGGCAGGACCGGCAGCCACCGGTACGAGAGGACCACGCTGGACTACCGCGTTGAATCCGTTGACAGGATCGGCCGTGTAGATGACCGTGCGTAGAGTGCCGTCTGGTTCGACCAGCGAGTACGAGCCTGAACAACGAAAGAGCGAAAAGAGAGCGTTAGAGAGGGCTGTAAGCCGGTTTGCTGTACCAGGTACCACAGCAAGCACCACGATCTACTCGAACACAAGAGATCGTGCAGCCTAGCCCGGACACTTTGCACACGCAGTGTTCGAATTCGAAACTAACCCCGTACAACATCGCCATCGCGTGTTTCTTGCTGGCTTTTGCTATCGCCCGTCAGAGCGTCCTGCACGTTGTACGCGTAGGTATACTGTGGCAGTGGGTCGTAGTTGGTGCTGACCGCCACGGCCGGTGCTACCGGAACGACTGCGGCGTGAGCTCCGAAAAGAGCGACGGCTGCACTGAGCGAAGCAACGAACACAGCGAACTGGAAACAGAAAGGCGAAACAATTGTTAGCGGGATGACAAAAATAAGTAATCCTATGCTCGCAGGAAACACTTACCTTCATTTTGAAATGCGTTTTGTTTATTGTGTTTATTTTTCGCCACTACACAGTTTATCCACTGCACTGGTTAATGTTTGAATCTGTTGTGATGCCTCTAGCACCATCGGGCATTGGTTTATAAAGCAAATAACACATCGACTAAACTCCCTTCCGAACTACCCCGTCGGTTTTTTTTATGACGTATCGTTTTTAATAAGGTGACATACACCACCCCACACAATCACACACGCCAAATCAATTGACCACCAATTGCACTCAAAACTACGCGATGCGCCCCACTTAATGGCGGATGGGAGTTCATAATAATACGATTAAAAATTCACAACGGCAGCCAGCCGAATTTAGTTGGGCCACAGAAGAAGCAGTTGACGGTTGAGGATGCTCCCCCCCACCCTCGGGGGAGCAGAGTCAGACGACGCCCTAAAAGCGGAAAGGGTTCAATCAAACGGACAGCGGCCGGAGTTACATTTGATTAACCCCAGCCGCTTAGTATACGGAGCAGACAAACAACGGGGGACAGTATATTTTTGGCCATCCTTTACCGTCCCGCCGGGCCGACGTTGCATAAGCCGTGGCGATAAAACGTGAACAATATGACGCACTTGGTGCCCGAAATAAGTGAAACCGCGGTACAATATGGACCACTAGACGTCCGGTGTAGGGAATACGGGGGATGTACGAATGCGCCAGGTTGCATAATTGTATGATATGATTGGATCACACTACTGTTTGTAACGGTGGGCTGATTCACCTACGCAACCAACGCAAACTGCGAATGTTCTATAAATGGAACAAATGTGGCAGTTATGAGGCTAGTTGAAGGTTGAGACGACTCTTTGGGTCAAAGTCAAAGCCAAATTGTTGTGAGCAAAAATGCGAAATGGCTAAGGCTACATACGTTTTTTGACTGAAATTCAATTGGTATTTTTAGTACGAAAATATAACTCGGTTTTTTATGCTTCGCTATTTTAGGAAAATGAATTCATGCTGACTGTTTCATAATCATTCTTATCATGATGCTCTTTTTTATCCTAACAGCAGACTTATAATAAGAAAGCCATACTTGCCATAGAAATACCATAATATAAAATGAGATAATTTTATAAGCAATTCAAATTTTGATTGAACTTCCATTATTCAGGGGTTCGTCGCTTGTTTTATTCCCAGAAGAACCATCGGATCGTATATCTATGGGTTCGTCGCTTTATGAAGCGTTGAAATTTAACGATTTTAATGCAGCAAATGAAAGCTAGCTTCAATTGTGAATACGCTATTTAAGGAACTGTTTGCAGAAAATGTGTTCATTTGATAAATTATTTTTAATATTATAATTATCAATATTTTATTAATTTTTTTCTACTTTATAATACATAATGTTACACACGCAGTAAGTACACTGTACAGAGTATTAAAATCACATTGTTCGCTAGTACTGTGCATTTTATTGGACAAATCATTTTCACCTGCAATGGGTGCTTATGTGCGTACGGCTCGTAAACCAGTGCGTACAGGCTAAGAACTTTTCCTAGTGACAGGGCTTCAAGTGTACACTTCGTAAACGACCTTGCGTACGATCAATGTGACCCAAATATAATATGCACCACTGTTGCACGCATGGCCCGGGCTGACCCGCGCTACCGTTGCTGGAAGAAGTGGGTTTACACCAGGCGGCATTACTGCGCACTCCACATTGCATCAGATAAATTCGATCGAGCGAAAACTGACCTGCATCAAATGATTGTGCAATATCGATTAAATTGTGTTGCGAAATGCGCAGAGAAAGAACAATCCACACTTGAACTGCTGGAAGTGTGAGTAGACAGTCCCAGTAATTCTGTTTAAAATTTGATTCCTACATATAAAATAATTAAATTAGCTCTGAAAAATATGATAATTTACAATAAATTATAATCTTTCTGGTGTATGCGACACGCCATCCAGCACAATGGCCAATTCCTCCAATACAATTTATTTCCCCATTAGACGCAGCGACACTTATTACTTATATCCAAAGCGGTTTAATGTGAGCCGTGCCTTAAGCCACTAGTTATTGTGCGAAGCATGCGGTTTTGAAATAATTATCGATGCCAACTGACATTCAAGCTCAGCGGATACAACCGATGTGCCGCAGGGTCGTGGTACAGTACCATCAACTATGTTGCAGTTTGTTATAATACCACTCGAAGACTTCACCATGGACTGGTTCATTTACACCTTTTCGTATGTGAAGCAGCAGCGGAACGGGAGGAAAAAGAAAACAAAAAGCGTCACTGTCGCACCTTCGAGCTATGGCGTTTAACGGTTGGATTTGGTATGGCAGAAGGTTTTCCATGGTTTTTCATAAGAATACCTCAAGGAGCCGTTCGAAGCGCTGTCTGCAGAACCTTCGAAAGGTCAGGTGGCGATGCTGGACAAGCTTGGTGTCGTCTAAACGATCCTAAACGCGTTTATCACACATACTACGAGTGGGTTTCCCCCCGTCACGTACAGCCGCAGCCGGAGAGATATGATCCGTGTCGGAAACGTCTACCACGCCCTGGTGTAGACAGAGTTCACGCACGTTAGAGTGTGTTTCGAGGTTTTATGTTGCTCTGTTTTAGTGAAGCTAGTATGACATGGATATTTTTATGATTGCTACACCAGCGATACACATTTTTCACATAAATCGCGCTTCTTACTGTTAATAAACATATTTGCTAAGCTTAAGGTTCGACAAATCAGCCCCATGGAGAACATAAATTCTACAATACTTTATCGGTTTTTATGAAGCTTTCATACATTGTATTTTTATTAATTCTTGAAGAACAGCCAAATAGCTCCCTAGGCATTGATTGAATATTACTAAATGGTATAAACCAAATAATGAAGGTACAAAGAGTTGTAGTATTTATGTTAAAAAAAAGTCTAAGGAGTACTGTATTGAAGGCTTTTTTAAACTTTTTATTAAAAAATAATTATTTAGCATTTACTACCGTTAAGCAAGATGCTTTCTGCGTGTTTCATATTTTAAGATATGCTAGACATAAAAATTTATAGCGTAATAAAATGAGCATATCCGGAATCAGATCTAACTTAATAAACCAGATTTTCCCCTTCTGCAGGCGAAACATTGCCAAATGACATCACATAGGATGCAATAAATTATCGCCCTTCCGACGATCGAGCCTGATCAAAAGCTAATCACCCTCAGTGTGTCAGCGTACCGTGCATGATCACTGCCAGCAAAGGGCCGGTTTGCCAAGACAGTTTGACCCTGTACTCATGAAGATCATGAATGCTATCCACAACCTCTAATGCACACCCAAGCAAAGGCAGGTGGAGGATCCCGGTAGAGGATGGGCTGGAGTTGATGAAGTATTGTCTCAATTACCTTCCCTTTGCATTGTACTCGCTTATTGGCAGCTAATAACATCAGCCGCCAGGTTTGACCCGATCGCAACAGAAAGAGACTGTGCGTGGTTAAACGCACACGCGTACCCCCGCACACACGCGAAACTTGTCAGCTAGTCATGTGCATCGAACTAGCTGCAACCGAAACACGGTGCAATGATCGGCTGTGCGTTTCTAGCGCACGAACGAAAAGTGTCCCGCAATAAGTCCTACGAACTCACTCTACTTCTTTCGCACTCACGACGTCGGACCGCGCCTGGTGGATGGCGAAAAATGCAAAAAAAAAAAATTCTTTCTCGAGGACCACGAGATCGCTCTCGTTCGGCAAGAAAACGGTTTCGGCTTCGCCTAGCGTTTGGAGCTAAATGCATTTCGATATAAAAACCTGCCGATACCTTCAAAATCGTATCACAATCACTTCATTCGTCTAGCAAGAACATAGCAGCAGCTAGCAACATCTAAAATGGCATTCAAAGTAAGTGTCACTGGAAGGATTATCGAACAGAGCACGCGCGACACGTGGTCACGTGAAAAGGATTTTTGTGAAACACTCCCCTGTTATGCGATTCTTTTCTAGTTCGCCGTCTTCGCCGCCATCGTGGCCGTCGCCAACGCCGTTGCCATCGGCTACCCAGCCCCGTTGGGAGCTTACCACGCTCCTCTGGGAGCTTACCCAGCTGTGGCCAAGGTCGCTGCCCCGGTTGTTGCTAAGGTCGCCGATGACTACGACCCCAACCCACAGTACAGCTACAGCTACCACATTGCCGTAAGTAGTTGAGCTGATTCTGGATGTAGTAAGACCACACGTAAAGGCGCTTCTTACCGCTTACAGGATGCTCTGACCGGTGACAACAAGGAACAGCAGGAATCCCGCTCGGGAGATGTTGTGACTGGATCGTACTCGCTGGTCGAACCCGATGGCACCCGTCGCGTCGTTGAGTACACGGCCGACCCCGTCAACGGATTCAACGCCGTCGTCCACCGTGAGCCTCTGGCCGTCAAGGCTGTGGCCCCAGTTGCCAAGTTCGCTGCCCCGCTGGCTTACCCCGCCGTCGCTAAGGTTGCCGCCCCGTACGCCCCGTACGGTGGATACCCAGCCTACGGAAAGGCCATCCTTGGTTAAGAACAGTGCTTCATCCCTAGACATTATCGAGAAACGCTTCCTACGTCCCGTGCCGAATGCTCGTGCTATTTCAAGTCATTAGTTAACGTCTTCCCTATATTTATTTACCATACTTTATTTCTTCCTTGTTCTTTACTCTTGCTCTTTACACACCCTCTATTAGCTATACTCTACTAGCGAGTTTATTTTTCCAACATTTTCAATCAATACCTTTCCTTCTGAAAGTTTTTTTTGTATATATGAAAACGGCATTTGCCAATGCTGCTGCTATAGACGAAAGTAAAATTAGTTCGTTTGATAGACATGTGATTTGACTGCGTGACTTAGCTATTGTTACTGTTGCTGTTGGTGAGAAAGTTCAGCTCAGAGGCTGCAGAAAATAAAAAAACGCAAATTCTACAAAAGAAATTATGACCATTGTTTATTATTTTCCAACTTTCTTTTTGATCCTATTCCTTTGGTGTTATAGGATACCATTTTACCATTTTCGCAATTATTCAAGTTTTTGAATGTCCTCATAATTTCCACAAAGTAAATAATTGTTCAATACGATTGGAATCACCATATGGTTTAGAGATAGCTGTGCCGTTATTCAGATGATAATTCTGGTATCAAATCCGATCAAATCTCGGTTTTCCGTACGAAAGATTATAGACCATGGGTACACATGATAACAAGGAAATCCAAAAAAGAGCAGCTCAAATTCTCCAGAGATTGTAGTGAAATAGAAAAAAATTAAGGCAATTAGAAATCTGGAAATTATTATTATCAAATCATATCCTTCCTGGTTTGATGTAAGCAAAATTGTTATGCGTAAAAACGCGAAGTTTGGACAAACTTCCCATTTATTGCTGTTCAGAGCAGAGTAATCCTTCTAAACGCCGGAGCAATTTTGTTGATTAGGAGAAAACCCCATATTATTTGTTTTAAATGTTTGCTATTAATGTTGTCACTATATGTGTTTCATTTGGGTTTCAAACTACGCGCATAATTATTTCCTATTTTAGGATTTACCATTTACCATTTACCATTTAATAAGGATTTATAATAAGTTTACCAGCAAATAAGTAAATGCATAGTTTTATATAAAACTACCCTACTTAGAAACTGCCGGTTCTGAATGGATAAATCAACTAGAAAATATTAAATAATTTTTTATGTGTTGTTAAATGTTAAATGTTTAATAATATAGTTTGGTTAATAATAAAACATGTTAAATGTTTAATAATATAGTTTGGTGGAAATTGTAATTGTAATAAATTCTCAACGATTTGATCAAGGGCCAGTCAAGTCGATCGGCCAATCTTCTATTTATTTACTTATGTTTAACGAATGGTAATTTAGTATTGAGCGTCACCTTGAATTTACTTGACAATTTAGAATAAACTACTAATTTAGTATTCTTTGACATATGGTTTGTTGGTTAATTAGTAAATAAAAACAAGCGAATCGTTCACTACATTACTACTCAAGGAATTAATGAGAACCTAGGTACCAAAAAAACTAGAACAAATGTAAAATATAATCCCCAATACAAATACAAATAAAATGTAAGAAACTTTTCACAAAAATAAACTTCTAAGTACAAATAAATAAAACACATATAAACGGGCTAATCCAAACTTGCTAAAGAATTTTCTAAAATTTAGCGGCATGTTCAATTCACTATAAAAAAATACTATACAACTACAACGATAACTGCGCATTTTAAAACATAATTTACGAATGCGTCAACATAAATGTTATCATTTCAAAAATCGGTTATATCTCCCTATACGAACAGGATAAAATAGGTTAGATGAAGTTAGATTTTGTGTGTACCAACCAATAATCAGTTATTCACAGTTATCACATAATCCTATACAAGCATATCAACACTAAACTTTCACGAGCATACAAAAATTTCCACGCTTCGATTTTCCCCTTCATTCTAATACACTTACACACATTATGTCGAAAACGAAACAAGTTCTTTTTGTACGTCGCTCTGGAGCTACTTTTACGACCGATGTGTACCCCAACCTTTGAAGGGTTGACTAACGCTGAGTTGAGCGTTGGAAAGTTGCAGGCCACATTTTGATATAAAAACCAGCTGATTCCTTCGAAACGGTATCACAACCACTTCGCTCGTCTAGCAAGAACATAGCAGCAGCCTAACAGTAGTTAAATACCTAAAATGGCATTCAAAGTAAGTGTCCCCGTGAGGATTATCGAAAAGAGCACATGTACCATGTGGTCACGTGAATGGAAATTCACCGAGACACTCCCTTTTTGCGTAACTCTCCAACAGATCGCCGTCTTCGCAGCCATCGTAGCCGTCGCTAGCGCCGTCGGCATCCACCCACCCTCGCTGGGAGCTTACCACGCACCTTTGGGAGCTTACCACGCACCTCTGGGAGGTTACCACGCACCTCTGGGAGCTTACCACGCACCGCTGGGAGGTTACCACGCACCGTTGGGAGGTTACCACGCGCCTTTGGGAGCGTATCACGCTCCTCTGGGAGCTTACCCAGCTGTGGCCAAGGTTGCCGCTCCGTTGGCCGATTACGACGCCAACCCTCATTACAGCTACAGCTATGCCGTTGCGGTAAGTTTCACGAGCTCAATTACGATCCGACAACATTTGACACCCACTTTGTGTTTCAGGATGCCGTGACCGGTGACAACAAGAACCAGCAGGAATCTCGCACGGGAGATGTTGTGACTGGATCGTACTCGCTGGTCGAACCCGATGGCACCCGTCGTGTCGTTGAGTACAATGCTGACCCTGTCAACGGATTCAACGCCGTCGTCCACCGTGAGCCTCTGGCCGTCAAGGCTGTGGCCCCAGTTGCCAAGATCGCTGCCCCGCTGGCTTACCCCGCCGTCGCTAAGGTTGCCGCCCCGTACGCCCCGTACGGTGGATACCCAGCCTACGGAAAGGCCATCCTTGGTTAAGCACAACACCCATCATCCCTAGACGCGAATTCGATTCCATTTTCCAGTACCTAATGCTCATTCTTCATCTTGAAGTCGTTAGCGCACATCGCCTTTAATTTATTGCTCATTCCTTCATTTCTATCCCAACGCTATTCTACTTTCTACGATCTATTTGAACAACTGTGTACATATGAATACAGCCTGTGCTGCCAAACAAACGAACTGGAAATAGTTTCGTTTTACAAACTTTGACTGTGTGACAAGATGTGTGGAACTATTGTTGCCGTGGTGTTAATACGAGTGATCAACCAAATGAAGGTTAACTAAAATAAAAGCAAATTCTACAAAAGAAATTCATCATCTGTTTCCATTCAAGCCCATATTCCGAACCACTATCGCTAAATATTTCAACGGTTCTATTAAATAGTTATTTACTAGCTTGATTTACTCAGTAAGATAATGGTAAGCGATCAGTATTGGATCTTCTTGTATAGACGATCGACTAAGACAAGCAGGTTGTATAATGACAACTGCTTCTTCTTAACTATTGACTCTTATATCAGTAGTTGAATAGTATAAGAACTGTACTCCACATTGCACTCGAACTTTGGTGGTTCGAAACTTTCCGAAATGTCTTAGATAACATAGCTATCTAAACGGGAATATTGTATTTGACCGTTTCTTGACTATCATATTCTTCATTGTTAATCTTTAAAATTCTTTCTGGTTTCAAATTATTGGAAAAAGCGATAGTGTAAATTTTCCACAATTTCCGATTAGTTTGTAATATATTATACTATTATAATGTAATCTATTATACTTGACTGACTACAACTTCATAGAATGTATAAACTGCGGAGACGTACCAAAACCTAGTTCCACTCCCACGCCATGTTTTCAAAGAAGTTTCATGTGTGATTACATGAGCAGTTCTGCAAAAGGAAATGTTCTTCAAGTCGCCTGAGCTGCTCATCGGGTAGGTACGAAATGTCTTTCGGAGATTGCAGCTTTCATCAACAAGCAGGCGAAGGACAATGTTGGTAGAGCTACATGACGTTGGTTGGCCGTCCCGTTGGTATATGTGCTAGCAGTAGAACTCTAATAGAAGAACCCAGCCAGACCATTCCCATAATATCAAAGACTGACTATCCGGATACATGGTAAAAATAAGACTTAGTAAGACAGAAATGACAGACCTAGCAGATAGTTACCCCCATAAAACAAAGAACCCATTATGCTAAAAAGGTCGTCTAACCCTCCAAATGTCCCTCAGTACTGACAGAACATTCGAACAGAGGATCTATTTCGATAATTTTGCAACCATAACGAACGATCAGCTGATCACCATCGTCACAAAAATGGCGAAGAACCTGCTGACATACATCTTTATATCGGCCCATTGCCCGTTGGAAACTAACGCGAGGACACAACACGAAACACAAGAGTTAATGCAAGAAATGTTCATTATTTTCAGTGTATGTTTTATTGCCACTCAATAATTCGTTGCCCGTTGTTGCGACATTGATTTGTGCGATAACATTTTGTTTTAGTTTCTTAACTGAAAACGCTTTTTGGCATTAACTGCTTTATTGCAACAGCTCCCTTATTATCAACACTGAATTATTCCCTCAAACCGAACACATGCTTCACAATGACAATAGCAAAGACAAAGCGTCCTTCACGTGCTTTATTTTAAGCCAGTAAGCAACGCGAACCAACCATTCCAATGCGATCTTCTAGCAGATACTGCACCCATTCTCGGCAGGAATTTGCTGCATTCGAAAGTCAAGAGCACACAACCAGGCTAACGCCCCTGCCAGGTAGACGTCACGTCACACGCGCATGCGTATCACAGATGACCAATAAATTAAGATTTGGCAGTGTTGCGCGCGTACTCCCACCCGGCCACGCACGGTTGCAATTGCATCGGGGAGTAACCGATCAGCCGTACGACTGCGCAGACGGTGCGTACAAGGCCTAACGGCGTCTGTGGGAGAGCATGTTGCACTTTGTCCAACGCACTATTTACCGACCGTTGGTTGTGGCCGTTGTGGCTGTTGTCGGTAAAAGTTCGAATGCCGGTCGAAATTGTCATTGATATTATTTTCCTTAAGTTGCATGTTGTAGCGCTTGTTAGGTTGTGTACGGTTTGCGGAGAAGGCAAGCGATAAATTCGCTGCAGACAGGAGAAAGAAAAAACAAACTAGAAATAGCTCGGTGCAGATTTGTCCAGCGGGTAAATGACTTATTTTTTTTATTTCAACTTCCAACCCCTTCCTCACCCCAAAGCCGCTACCCCTCTTTATCGCGCAGTTGGATCAGGGTGTGCGCGGTTATGTTTATGGGAAAGATGGTTTGGTGCTATTTTTTGTTTTCTTCTTTTACGCCCTCTAGTGGCCATTGCTTCCCCGAACGGGTTGTGGCGTGCAGTTTGCTTTACGGTAAGGCTTTATAGATTTCGTATATAAAGCAATGCGAAAATTAGATTAGTTACACATTCGTCACATTCAGTTCTAACCGTACAGGACATCCAGGCAGCACCTTCAAAATGGCCCTACGGGTGAGCTGAGACTGCAGAAATATTGGCCGCCGAACACCGCTGCTACTGATATGTTTACTTTTGCAGTTTGCAGTTCTTGCCGCCTTTGTCGCTACCGCCAGTGCGGTGGCAATCGGTTATCCAGGCCCGTTGGGTGCGTACCCGGCGGTTGCCAAAGTTGCTGCACCGCTGGCCGACTACGACCCGAACCCGCAGTACAGCTACAGCTATGCCGTGTCGGTAAGTAGGAAACGATTGCGGCAGCGGCCCAGTAACCTGGCTGTGCGGTACGATTAATCGTGTCTTCCATACCCCTGCCAGGATGCACTGACCGGTGACAACAAAAGCCAGCAGGAGTCTCGGTCGGGCGATGTCGTGACTGGATCGTACTCGCTCATCGAACCGGACGGTACGCAGCGCGTTGTTGAATACACTGCCGACCCCGTCAACGGATTCAACGCCGTCGTTCATCGTGGTGCCGGCGGTGTTGTGAAGGCAGTAGCACCGGTTGCCAAATTTGCCGCCCCACTTGCATACCCGGCCGTCGCCAAGGTTGCGGCACCGCTGGCCCATCCCTACTACGGATAAATGGCCTGTGACCGGAATTCCTGCATGGATCAACACTCCTCAAAAGCTAGATATTTATTATTCGCTCCCTCCATTTATTATCCCGTCGCCTACATCCCAAAAATCGCCTTTGCAAGCGAAAGTTTCAAGAAAATAGACACTTTTATGTTTGACTGTGTGACTGAATAAAACGCAAACAATTGTAAAGAAATACAATTTGTATGAAGAATCGATACCCAATATCACATTTATAACTTTAAAGAAATTTCAACGATGTCTAAAGACTCCTGCAGTAGATGCAAGGCCTTCACAGCTTAGAAACCTATGTGTAATTCTCAGGAAAATTGTCTTTATTCCCATCACTGACATCGTTGGCGGAATGGGGTGTTGGGTCATTGGGTGATTTTAAGTAAAAAATACGCTAACAAAAACACTCGTTTTAAAGAAACGGAGCGAGCCTTATGATCATTAGGTTGCTTTCCATTTGAATTATTAAAGACATTAGTATGAAATGATAAGAAATCAAACATTGAACTATTTCACCATAATACCCAACTAACAACCCAGTGTGAGCTAAAATATCGAAGATTCGAACTATGGGAAATTCAAGTCACAGACAATCCAGCGACAAGGCAATGCAGAATACAACTGAAAAAGGAACTAAGAATTGTTACAAAAACTATATAGGATTTAGATTAGTATAATAAATGGCAACAGCAATCGTTTACCGCTCCGAAAAAGCTGATGAATGTAGAGATCTAAGTCAATATTTAGTAATATTTTAGTGTTGAGTAACAGATTGAACCTTAAACGATGGGACGATGGGTAATAACATCTGATATTGATCAAAAACTTGTACCAGTTGGCAATGCCTACGTTTCCCAAAAACCTTCGGCACACATAATGCACTAATTTGAATTTAATATGGAACGCACAATATATTATCAACCAAAGCCTGCCACACAGCCAAATTATCTCGTTAAACGACTAATTATCACATGAAAGCAAGCGACGACGACATCGACGCACACGCTCAGTAACGTTGAAATTTGTACCGCGCCGGTGGTCACATTGCTGCAGCTTCGTATCTGCTGCACTGTTGCGCCTTCTTTTGTCGCTGCCGAAATGCCGTTCCTTCGCCGGCCGTCGAATCAGCCGCCCTTCGCATGATCGTACGCGAGCAAGGGAATGGGCACATGGAGCCGTACTGCAAGCACTGCGCATACCTTACTGCCCCAGTGGTCAGGAGGCGCGAGGTGCGAATGGTGCGTTTCATTGAGCAGCAGATTCTAGACGCCCTGATGCATTTCCACAGACACCCAAATGCACACGCGCCATTACGATCGATCGGCCGAAACCACTCCTTGCCGCTTGGCAACCAGGCGAACAGCCTCCCAAAGACCTACGTTATGAACGTGGGAAGAACACGCCAGTTTCGGACGGTTTTCTTCGCGAAGTGAATGGAAGGCACGTGTGTGTGTGCGTGTGTGTATGCTCCGCGAAAATTGGATCGCAATGATCGCGCAGGTGACGCCCGCATTCGCACACACCGTCACTGGGGTATAACGCCCCTAAGGCACGGTTTGACCCGCGTAGTAAAACGTGAACTTGTGAACCTTCGTCTTGGTGGTGGTGGTGGTTACTCCGCATCACGCATCAGTCAGGCCCAAAACACTCTTTCCACCGGTGCTAATCGGTCGAGGGAGCAGTGAGTGCAGCTCGAAAGAGGCAGCACATTTTGATAACCACACACTACGCGGTGGTTGCAGAGCATTGGCCTCCAGAAGTGCGAGAGTGAGCGTATGCGCGCTATGCTTTTCGCTACGAGAGAACGAAATGGAACCAATGCAGAACCAACCCGGCGCAATGATTTTAGTGGGTAACATTGCAGGAGAGATAAAAAAAAATCCAACAAAATGCATCACCGAAGTGATTGTGGGGCCACCGTCGTAGGTGAGCTTGTTTAACGGCGATAAAGATTTTGGAGCGCACTATAAAAAGGAGTTGACGCTGGTTCTAAGAACATAATCAGCATACGGTTGTCAAACAGTCAACACCAGACTTACCCATCCATCTCGAAATGGCATTCAAAGTAAGTGGCACTTTTTGGAAAACATGATGCAAGCAATGACCATCCTGTTACATCCTACGATTTTTTTACATCTTCTTTTCTAGTTCGCCGTCTTCGCCGCCATCGTGGCCGTCGCCAACGCCGTTGCCATCGGCTACCCAGCCCCGTTGGGAGCTTACCCAGCTGTGGCCAAGGTCGCTGCCCCGGTTGTTGCTAAGGTCGCCGAAGAATACGACCCCAACCCACAGTACAGCTACAGCTACCACATTGCCGTAAGTAGCTGGTTCTGGGTGTAGTAAGACCACACGTAAAGGCGCTTCGTACCTTTTCACCGCTTACAGGATGCTCTGACCGGTGACAACAAGGAACAGCAGGAATCCCGCACGGGAGATGTTGTGACTGGATCGTACTCGCTGGTCGAACCCGATGGCACCCGTCGTGTAGTTGAGTACACGGCCGACCCCGTCAACGGATTCAACGCCGTCGTCCACCGTGAACCTCTGGGCGTCAAGGCTATTGCTCCAGTTGCCAAGATCGCTGCCCCGCTGGCTTACCCCGCCGTCGCTAAGGTTGCCGCCCCGTACGCCCCGTACGGTGGATACCCAGCCTACGGAAAGGCCATCCTTGGTTAAGTCAACTCCAACCGTCACGATAATGGACATACACAGAAGTACTTCGATCATATTCGATGAATCGAAGTATCTCTAGCGCACGATAAGACTACCGCACCACGGAAATTGACGTTGTACAGAAAGCAAAAACCACCAACTCATTTGTAAATAGTAGCCGCAAGTGCTTGAAGCATCGACCAACGATCCCCTACCACTGCCATATACCCCGGTGGGTTGAGATGGATCAGTAACATTGACAATGTTTGACTGTGTTTGACTTGTATTGTTTTCTAGTTCTAGTGTCCTGTAAGAAAATAAAAAAATAAAAAAAAAAGACATCCAAGCTTTGCCCGTGAAAGGGCAGACAATGTAAAATTCGTGCGAGTGCGTTACGTTACATCATTACTGCCGTCTGCGCAATGCAAGAAAGAAAAGCAGCGAGCAGCTAATGCGGAAAGTGTTGCTACCGTTGATGAGAAAGTGAAAAGTTTTTGCAGACTTAATGACGTTATGCTAATCATCTAATATTTTAATCATGGCAAAATATTAAACCATAGATGACGCGTATTAATTAACAGATAATTGGGCCATTATTGTGGAATCTTTAAAAAAAGAAAAGAGAATGCATTGTGGCAATTAGTTTGCTTTAAGCTTGCGGTGGTCTTGCGGCGACTTAACTTAAAGTTACTTAAGATTGATCTTGAATCATGATCCCCTTTGCGATCGCCTCTTTTATCAACAATCCTATACGATCTATATCTGACAAATGTACTTACAATGTACACGTCTTAAAAGATCATCATGATCGCTAGACTACCTGTAAGGTATTTTTTTATAAATTCTGAGCTATCTTTATTGGACACTTTCGGCAACTTTAATTGGCTTCTTTTGCTTATCAAACTTTGTTAAAGTTGGTTGATCTCCCTTCCTTTTTATTTACTCTTGAATTATGAATAACCAGCTAGCTAGGTTGAATCAGTCGTGGAACCGTCGTAAAATTGTAATTTAACCAACAATAAATGAAAATAATTAAAATAATAAGTATGAAATAAATAAACTATATATTATATACACAATATCTAGTTCCCTTCGAATCGAATGAGAAGTTTACACGTTATCAATTCAATTCTTTAGAACGTTTTGTGTATATTGCCGAGTTAACATTATTGATGAGACGTCATGAAAGCTATATACATCAATGTACATACTATTTTCTGGTATGTCAATTATGACTAGTGAGATAAAACGCTTTCACAGCACAAAATTATTTTCCACTTCGCATCAAATACGAAGTAACTATATTAAACCTAGTGAACAAATTGAAGCTATTATTCACACCCGCCTTGACAAAATATGTATTCACCGTTTCAAATATTTCCTACCCATTTTGAATGCTGTTTGACACAGAAATTGCTCCCTATTACGCCCCGAACTTGACCGATTGACACTTTTTCTAGGTCAGTTGCGCCGTACCTTTGCCATGATGTGTTATGCTTTCACGGCGCAGCATTAGCCTGACAGACAGAAAGTTTCCGCTTCACGGGGCAATTGACAGGTTAATGAGTTGAACGAACGAGACTACACAGCGGTTGGGCCCGTGGCGCGCGGTAAAGTACGACCTTTCCACACACGGATATTCACACTTACGTCACCGGTTGGCAACACAGCTCACCGAAACGGTTGCCTCGTTCATCAGCGGTTTTGTTGTATAGTTATATATGGACAGGCACAAAATGTATACGGATCAAGCAACAACCTAAAGAAATTCTACCCGTGTACTCACTCTTTGCTCCAGGCACCCTTCGGTCCGTAAAGAAATCGCTGCAAATTGAGCCACCGTCGGTCGGTGTTTGCGTCTTTTGCCTTCCGCTGCGTTTGCTGTATGCTGAGACGCGCATTCTCCTCCGATTGACGTATTCTGCACGGTACCAGTATTCGCTCCTAGAATCGAAACGTTCATATCATTAACTTGTTTTGTGTATAATAAAAAAAAAACAAAATCTTCACCTTGTCTGAACATGTTTCACAAGCAAAAAAAAAGTTCGATCTGTTGTTACCTGAAATTTTCGGCGACTTTCCATCTGCAGCTTGGCCCGGCGTTGTGATGACAACTTGCACGATTCATAGCATTCTGCCCAAAACGTGTTTAACGGTTCCCAGAGCGTATTGGACAGATCCTTCTGGTACGATGTGTACAGTGGTTTTATCTGCAAGCAAAAAAAAATAAATAAAATGTAGCATGAATGAACACATAAAGTAAGCGGAATCAGTATTGAAACACTGGTGGAAATTTATCTGAAAACAATCAATCTTCCCCAAGCTTCCGGGATTCGCCGATGTTTTCGTATGGAAACACTGGCCTGTGCAGCAAATGACAAATGCATCCCATTTTGCAAACAGTCTGCTAACGTAACGAACAATAACCTTTAGACGTATCACGAACTGACAGCGACGACCTCCGGGTGGACCAGGAGAAGAAACAAAAACACAAACCAGCATGGTTACAATCGGAAGCGTGCAGCAGTATGCACCACCAAGCGTGCATTATGCCTAACGATGCAACCGGTGGAGGCACCAGATGAAGGTGGACCCTTTTCTTACACCGCAAATAAAGTGTGCGATTAGGGTGGGCAAGATGAATGTAGCAGCACACGAACACATTATTGCAGACGTTGGTACGCGGCAGCGAAAGTGCACTTCCGCCAAAGAATGCCCTTCCCGAAATGGTTGTTATGTTTTTTTTTCTTGTAACCGAGCGATGCATTTGTGTGATCGCGTTGCTGCATGTAACAACTAACGTCAATCGCGACTATTGATTAGCTGGCCGGTGCATTTGTGCAGCCAGTTGTGTAGCGCATGTAGTGTACGGTTGACGATCGTTAGGTTGAATACCACCGGATATAATCAACATCCAGCATCGACCGAACCGGTCCGGATGAGCCGTCGAAGAAAGCACACCACACCAATCGTTTAGACCAATGGACCGGGAAGCAGGAAGCCTTCGGCAAACGTGTTTGCCCACTAATTAAACACGTCCCATCTAACCTTGCTGGAAGAAAACCCTTTGCGATCTTCATTCCGCTTCCAGCGCAAAACCCTTTATTGATTGATCGATCGTCTGCCTAAGGGTTACGGTGCGACAGACGGCAAAACAAAAACCATCACATTATTATGTTTAATCATCTCGATGACACACGAATGGATGCGAGTAGTTAGCGCCAATTTATTAAGTTTTTGTGTGAAGCTGTTCGTTCCTACAGGTAACCGACTAGCATTGGTTGACAATGTGGTTTGTTTTAAGCATTAAATACTAACTATCGTTAAGGGAAAAGGACAGGCCCATCAATCAACAGGGTTAATCCGTCTTATTGGGTAGACACATAAGTTTCCAGTCATGATCTGCATATGGTGCCATCAGAATTATCTCATATATTGCGAACTGCTTCCGGGTGATTTCTCTCTCTCTCTTTCTCTTCTTGACGTAACGACCTACTAGGAGGCCATGCCTGCCATTACTGACTTACTAGACTTATTTTATCACGTAGCCGCATACGACTACCACTTGTTGCGATGGAATCAGAATGTTCCCATTGGATTGCGATTCATTTTTGTCGAAATAATCGGAAATTGGCTCGTTTCGTTCTTGTCTGAACTTCGCTTAACCAAACGAGAATTTTCTTTTGGACTGTAAATTGTTTAAACAGAAGGTTTGGGGGAAAAAACTGTGGTTTCTGGTGGAATACCGCTTTAAAGGGTATTTCTTACCCTCTTTTCGAAAAAAAATCCCACAAAAGACATCTTTTTTTTTTCGGGAAAACTTTGGAAACTTATTTGTACACCCAATTTATAACTACCGTCAATTGGATTTGTCAGTCTGAAGTTTTTTTTTCGTACCGAACTGAACCGATCCTCCACGAACAGTCTCCGTTTTTGTGAGCACTGTGAAACCTGCTCTACTTCCCCAGTGCAACATTACATTAACGGTTACAATTCCGCAATTTCACGAGATACCAGTTTGGGCTGGGGACGAAACGCCACACATGGAATTTAGGTACTGCTTCCCGTTTTCAATTCCTGTTCGTACGGATTCTGTAGTTTCGTTCCGCTTCCTATTTGCTTTGGCCGGGCAGTGTTAGCATGGTTTCGCAAACCCGTACGCACCGCTAGGCGGACGGTGAACGCATTGGGTTGCTGTTTTAAATTTTGACATCGAAAGCCAAGTTCAAGGCTCCCCAATGGATCCTTCTGCCAGTGTTGTGTCGGCCTGTTCGTCCATCGACGGTTTTGTCCGGCGGAGTGACCGCAGACCCGGATAGCAACTTTCGATTTTTATCCACCGGTCAGAAGAAATGTGTCACAATTCGAACCTTTGCGGTTTGAGCATACATTTCGTACACACAGATGTGAAGGTGTATACGCTTAACGGGCACATATTCCCAGTGTTATTCATGAAGGAAAGTGGTTTCACTCAACTGCAAAAGTAATGGTGAACCTAGGCACGGGGCATCGCTGGTTCACTTGACGCTGAAGAAGAAAGTGCCAAAAATTCGACGGCAGATAAGCTTTGGGCTGCCTTTTATAAAACTAGTAAATGCATATACTTAAACATAATTAGCGTCATTACTAATCTGATAACTTCCTGGTGATAACCTGATGTTATGGTTTTATAAATTTCCAGTCGAAAACAATCGAAACATTCGTGCAGCCGCACTGAGAAAACGAAGATCTTCCGCACGATGAGGACCATACTAGCGCCCTTAAGTATGTAGCAGTTAAGGGCAAATCATTTGATCAACTCTGCAACAACTGCATTTATATTCGAAGGTTTTGGGCTTTCCACAAAACACAGACAAACACAACATTAGCACAACACATTATCCAAGGTGCAATTTAGTACGATCGCCGTAGTTGGCACTTCCGATATTCTGGCTCTCATTACGGGTTTATTTATTTAGCCACCCCAGACTAAGCATTGTTCCCTCCTTTCCACCTCCAACCTCGCCCTTCACATTTTCGGTTCCCTCGGTCCCATCCGCTAGTGGGTAGCGTCACGAACGGAATGCCATAGAGGGCGGTATGATCGACGCCACCGTACACCGTGCCACCGGTGGAGCATTTTCTCCCGATGCTCTTCCTCTGTGAAAAGAAGGAAAAGGTGAACGGCTCACGGTTTAAGATATGCCATTTCTTTCACAGCCACCGCATGCCTTCTCCTTTGTTGCGTGTGTACGGCTGCCGGTTCGTCGCTTGTGCCAGCATTCAAGTCTTCTGTGTAATGTTGCACGGTGCTATCTAAGCGTAGCCGTCTGGTGCCATCTCACCCTCGCGGAACCAACGCGAAGCAACCCGCCGGTCTGGTACGCTCGTGCGGAAGCCGGTTCGGTTCGTTTCGCGTGCAGCGAGAGCACCGTTTGGAAATTTATAAAAGAAGATCCTCCCGCGGGTTGGTTGCTTAGTTTCGCAACGAAAGTGGAAAAACGCGGACAGTGCGTTAGCTCCCGTGTGTGAAGCGTTTCGTGTACCAGTACAAGCAGTTGGAAACGGAACGAAAGGTTGGAACCGGAATTGCGGGCTGGAAAATAGGTGATAAACAAACATCAACCATTCGCAGTTTGGGTTGGGAAAAGTTTTTTTTCCCATACCGCGTACGGCGATCGCTCACGATCAGCACAACAAAAAGTGTAAGAAAATTTGATGAGTGAACAACTGATGAAATCATGAATTTACAGTTCACGTGAGATGGTGAATTTAAAGTGAAGTGACTGAAAAAAAAATTGAATAACATCATCAAGTACAGTGAAGAATCAAAAGAAAAACTTCAATTGCCCACGAGTGACGAAAAGTGCAATATCGACCAGCAAACGATTGGCGAATGCTACAACATGGCCTGCTGGCAGCAGCTTTTGCTTTTGGTAACTATTTTCGGGATATCACCAGGAATATCTAACCTACATTTTAAAAAAGAAAAAAACAAGGCGGACGCGTTGCACCGATGATCGTTATTAACACGCGCTTAACATTTTACAACCATCTCCCGGGCACCTTTCCTTAATTAATCCGATCGATCGACGCGTATTTACACCCAGCAATCGGTGTTGTTAGCGATAATGATGGTTGATCGGGTAATAAAAAAGGCCGGGAAGCTTTCCGTGCACCGAAAATTGTACCACTAACGGAATTGGCCGCAGCGGATGGAAACGGGCGTGGTGATTGTTGTGATAAGTGAGACAAGATCGGAGATGCCCCAATATTGCAGCATAAAGGCCATTGGGGGAAAAAAACATTGCTCACGTACACGCACACACACACATACGCTCGATCCGAGTCGAGTCAAATCATCATTACTGACCTCGAATCTGTTTGTGCGAAGAAATGGGAGTTTTACCGTCTAGCTCTGCTATGCGCAACTATTGACGCGTTTGTACGCGCATCAGCAGAGACGATGCGCCATATGCCATTTGTGTAGTGGAACTGTACCGATTGCTTACACGTTTTCTTTGGTGAGTGAGTAGTAATATATACTTCACACTAAATGCAGATATAGATAGTAACGTTCGTTAATTTAGTGAATATCAGAAGAGAAGCGAGTCAAAGCTTTCCACAAAAGTGATCCAAAGCTTGGAAAGGTGTTGACAAAGGGCGTTAAAAGTAACGTTTTTTTAAATTAAATAATTGGTATATTAATCGTTTAAGCGTCCAATAAGCGATTTTAAATGAGTAATTATTTGTATCAAAAGAAGTATCGTTCCATTTAACGACGCTTGTAACCACTCCGAATGGTTAATGAAGCATTCCCTAATTGTCTTATTATGTTCAACCGCTCACAACACATTTGCATCAACCGTCAACGGCACGTTCCTTGATCGACCCATCGCGGGCCCATTCTGAAGGCGTCTCGAACGTACACACATAAGCACTCAGGTGGAAAACAAAAGTCAACACCATCCAGCGCCAAAACGCAACGCTTCACGCGTCGGTATGATCGGTCGGTTTCTAATCTGCCCGTTCAAATCCCCGTTAAGCCTAACTGACAACCTAATCGGCAACCGAAATGGTGAACCAGCGTATCCACTTAAGACGTCTGCTGCCACACGACCACCATTGCCATGCATAACATTTGACCCGAAAACACCTTTTCGGCACACGCCCATGGTTGGGTGTGTGTGAAGGGCACTTTATCTTCCGCTGTTTACATAATTGCTGGAAGAAAATGGTTCCGGCATGCAGGAAGGGTTGCCGGACCGATGGTGGCGGTAAAACACTCCGGGAGACCCGGTAAAGCACTCTTCTGCTCCGATTACCGACTGTGGCTCCATAGTTTGAAGATGAACCGTCCCGTAGAAATAAACTCTTCAACTCTAATGGATGATATTAACGCTCTGGTGTATTCGATTATCAGGTGGAGCCCTCCATAGACGGTGAAGCATGTGTCACACAGTGGAGTCCACGAGCATAATCGGTTAAATCACCTAAATTACGCTACCCTACGCTTGTACGGTCCATGGATGGCGAGTAAATCACTGTGTCCAGTGGATTTTCCATCCTTCCTCAGCCTTAACTCACAATAAATTTACAAACATTTACATAACATGACCATCGTAGGTGTCGCCCTGAGCAGGGTTTGTGGTCTCTAGAGCCCCAAGCTGTACAACACGAGAAAGTGGAGTGCGTAGTTTTAACTACAACTTTGTTGTTTTTTGTTTTTGTTTTCCTCTGTTTGTTATTTCTTTTATAGTCAATTGAATGCTTTCACTAGGGCTGCATAATAATGATAGGCTGGTGTTACACCCTAGCCCCGCGTGTGATGGGTAACCTGTGTGCCTATTTTCTTCACCACCAAGTGCTGAGAATATATGATTATTTAACTATTCGATTATCTTCACATCGCATAAAATCATCGCATCAGCACAAAAAAAAAAACACTGGAAGAGAAACTGTAGAAAATGCAATAATACGTTTACGACTTCCGATCGCAGCTTTGTGGACAGTGAAACGCACGAAGTTCAAGATTTTCCTGACTTTCCAGCGAAAGACATTGTGCAAAAAAAAAAAAAAACGGTGCATTAATACAGTGCACTGCCCAGGGGGGGGGAGCCCCCGGGAGGAAATTCAAATAGGAGAAATTCAAATGGACTCAAACGGTCACCACCTGCCGAGTGTTGGCCAGCCAACCGCAAGCGTTCGATCGCTGATGTGGTGTTCGGTCACCGCACCGCAACAGTTCTTGGACTGATGAGCGGAGGGAAATTACTTTTCATGATCATTCCCTTTTGCAGCAGTGAGCAATGCTTGACTGTTTGCATTTTTTAACATACCTAACGAGCGTATATTTTAGGAACACGTTGAAGAAATAAGTTTACATCTTGTTGCTTAGTCTGTCGATCTGAGGAAGATCCTTTTCCACCCAATGATATGTGCATCTTTCTCATATCTTTCCCACGGAGTCGTGCATCGATAAAGGTTATGCATATGGCCACTAGCTCCGTGACACTTTTCCCTGCCAGCTTTCGCGCTAATCCCTGCGCAAAACCCCTAGCAGATAAGCGGGCACGATTCGTGACCATGCCTTGACCACATTTGCCGACCAATTACTACCAATCAAACATTGAACAGCAGCATTGAAAGGCTGCCAACCAACCCGCCCGCTGCTGCTGGTGTTGGTACTACGGACGGAGGAAATCGAAAGTCGGTGCCGGTCACTTTTCATCTTGCCCGTGCCCGCCCGACCAAACCAGTTTTTCCGCTTTTCGACTACACCTGGAAAAAAGAAAAACTTGTCCACCCTCTTCCGTCCATCCGCTTATCGTGCGCACACCGCCATGCAAGCGTGGAAATATGGTCGGTGTGGAAAAAGTAAAAACTTCCATAACCCACATTGAATCGGCGCGTACGGCTTGGGCTGCTGACCATGTGGCTGCTTCAAACAGTACCGTCACGCAGCAGACGGAGCGTTCTGCTCAAAACTGCAGCCGATGCAGAGAGCGAGGAGGCATTATCATGACCGGACGCCTTCCCTTCAGCCACCGTGCCACCCAGCCGTACGCACGCACCGAACGTTTGAGACAAAACTACGACAACGCCGGGAGGTCACCTTTGGCACATAGGTGCAGAACGGGTAATTTATGTTCGAAAATCGACTGTTCACACAGTGCCACACAATATGTCTGCCACCGGGCCGCGACACAGCGCCATTCACCCGAACCATCTTGGTCGATGTTGCCTTCGCGTGTCGGCGAAAGGTGCGTAAAGGATTTTTCTCGGTCATTCGATAGTTAGGCCGGCCGCATTGGGTGTGACCACCATTAGCTTGCGAGGGGGGGAGTTTGAAAATTGCACTCGTTGCATTACAAGCGGATCAGCTGTGCAGTATCCAAAACCATTGCACGCCGAATGCAATCTGCTGTCGTAAAATGGAACAGTGGTGGGTTTTAAAAGCAGCGTTTGGTGATTCTTACACAGACTTGTTAATTTGAATGAATCTATGAACATTATGAAGAATACTTATAGCTCAACTTATAGTTTTAGGTAGTTGTTTTAAAATATCTTTCGTTGCAAAAGTTTTTTAACGTTTGGTGTTTTAAGAAATATGTTTATTATGTTAACTTAATCAAAATTCTTGTAATTCTAGTAATTCTACTATTACCGGCTGTATTATTTCGAGAATATTTTGCCTTTAAATTCTCAGATTCATGCAACAATTGGTATGCATTATTGGAGATTTTTATAACTTTATGACATTGTTAAGATTTTGTTAAGTTCGATATAACTTAGAGAGAAGAATTTCCCAAATAAAATAAGATTCTTTTGAGAGTCCAAATGTGTCAAATGATTATTTCCGGAAGGTGATTCATCTTGAAAGATTTATCAAGCTAGAGATGGGAAATTTAATTCTTTGTAAGGATTTAAATCCGCGTTAAAGAGTTAGAATGAAGATTTAACTCTTATAGGCTCTCTTCAAGAGTTCAATAATTTCAAATAAGCAACAGAGGAGGGAGGATTGTGGTGGCCCTAAATCGTGAGTAAAAGTTCGCCGTTAAGAAATCTTCTGACATTAACAAGAGTTATTTCACGATTTAAATCGTGAGTCAAACGTCGTTGTGAAGAGTTAAATCATTCACTCATTCTGAATCATTGTGCACATCACTATATCTAGCACAACATTAGTTTTATTCGTTGATATTTAGACAAACAATTTATATTTACACAACAAATACTTTCATATTCATATCCACATATACATTTGTTATAATGGACATTAACTTGATCCGGTATGCTCTTCCTTCTGACAGCTCTTCGCAGTACTGGTAGTGGCGGAAGAGGCTAGCAAGGGTACCAACGATGGCGAACAACAAAATACCTCCGTTGAACATCTTCCCCAGCCAGCCGCATTGCACCGTCAGAAGCGTCATGAGGTTGAAATCCATCGCGTTATAAAGCGACGACCAAAGCTACCACCTCCCCCACGGGGTCGCAAACCGAGACCACCGCGGCGGCCTGGTTCTAAACCGCGCGTCAAGTACGGACCACCCAACATCAACTATCCTCCAATTTCGCACTATGTCCCGCAGTCGATCGACGACCCGTACAGCTCCGGGTTCGAGGCTTCCTTTGCCGATCATCACGGATCGTTCGGCGAACCACCGGCGGGCTATGGTTCACCGATACATCCATCCCCCACGTTCGGATCGCCCCCGTTTGCGTACGGCCAGACGATCACCAGCTACGAAGGTTCCACCTACGGGAAGCCTAGCTACGATGGCTCGTCGCCGTTTGGAAAGCACAACTACCAAGGAAGCTCTTCCTCTTCATCATCGTTCGGCAAACCAAGCTTCGAGATATCCAACTTCGATGGTGGGTTTTCAAAGACTAGCTTTGGAAACGGACCCGGCACGTACGATTCCAAGGTACCTTCGTTCTTGGATTCATCCAACAGCTTCGAGGGTTTCCCTGGCGGCAAACATTCGCACAATGTTGGAGGATATTCGCACAGCTATTCGCACTCGGGCAACAAACAACCTTCGTTTGCGGATTCCACTGCCATAAACACCTACACCACACCATCCGGCAAAGGTAACATCTACGCCGACACGTCCTCCACCTTTGGAGACATAGGATCGAAGCATCAATTACCGCTGGAAAAGTATCGAAAGGATCCCTACAAGACACCGGTCACGTCGTACGAAGTTCCATCGAACTCAAAGTCGAATTTATTCGAACCTTCGGGAGATTTCGAAACGACCTACAAACGATCACCACACAACGGTGGCATCAGCTCAACGCACTCCACCTCCCACAGCACCGTTGGCAACAGTGAGGAAGATTACATACCCAGCCTACCGACAAGATACGATCAGGAGCAGTTCCATACGCCCACGAAAACAAACCCCAACAAACCTCCGATCAGCACGCTTCAGACGATCGGTGGTGCGGATGATCATTTCACCTCCTTCACCTCCTATTACGACGGAGGTTCGGAGTCCCAGCGGGTCCCGGTCAAAAGTAAACAACCGTCCCCGTTCGGGCCGGAGTCGTCCGATGAGCAGTTCCCTACAGCATCGGGCGGCGATAAGCGCATCAAGAATCGCCGCAAGAAGAAACCCAAGCTGCCCAGCTCAACCATTGCCCACAATCTCGACACGGATGATCTGCGCGACGCGTTCGGCTCGAGTTCCGATTTCCACCAGGTGGCAATAGATGCGGACGAGTTTTTAGACTTTGAACCGAAGAAACAGATTAAACATTCCAAACCGGCGGGTGTGACGTTTCCACGGGCCGAAGAAACGCTACCGTCCAATTATGTACTGCTTTCGTCACAAAACCAGGGTAACGCCGCGGCAAAGGGTCGTGAACCAAACCACCAACGGTCACCTTCCTCCACTGCGGTTTCAACCAGCAAGTCGGTAGAATATGATACGAAACAATTGAATCTAAACAATTATTTTCAAGCTAACCAGGCACACCGGCCATCGAAGCCAATTGGACTAGACGATTTGAATATTCTGTCGATACAGAAGTCTAACTCGCACAGTTACTATGCCGGTTCGAGTCAAGCCGGAAGCGCAGGTAGTGATAGACCTAGTACCGGATTTCTACCGACCAGAAGAAGAGACATGCAGCACTATCGTAGTGCCAGCAGTAGCCTCGATTACACCATGCTTGATGAGGATGATGAAGAAAATTACGACGACATCAGTGACATTGGGACGCGGGCGCGTGGCAACCGCAAGAAAAAAGATCTGTCGGAAACGACGGTAGCCTTGTAGATGGCGGGCATCACCGTGTGTCGTTGCGTTTTACCAGTGCGATTCTCTCTGCAATAGTATTAGCCGTAGCAATAAGTATTGTTTCGTTACGTTTCGTTTTTCACAGATTGATATAGAAGGGATAGTCTATTTATTAAACTGTTTTAAAGTTTGTCCAACAATAAATGTTAAGGGAGGCGTTGTGCCGAAGTGGCATGTTATAAACATCTAGCGTGTAAAAGAAGTTCAAGTTGCGGACAATATTGAGAATGTGTTACTTTATACTGATTTGTCTTATAATCTTACTACATGTTTTACAAAGCACTAGGCATCACCAGATAAATATTCTAAACATGGACCAAATAATGTTTGAACCCAAACGCTAAAGATTGCACCTACCTTTTTATCGATGAATGTCGTCCACTGGCGACTAGCACAGTACGTTTGGAAATCTTGAAAGAAAATAGGACCAGACGATGTCGCCGGTAGGTCAGGCGTGTGTGTGGCCAATCCGAGCACCGTGCGCGATTTCTCCAGCAACGCTTTCATTACCGGTATAAGGAACGAGTACTGCTCCGCGTTGTCCACCTCAATCGCATTGCACATTGCTTGGTTAAGACTGTACATTAGGTAGCCTATTTCGGCCGGATCTTGATTGATGCGATTCTGTAGCAACGCGTGCAGTTTCGCCGTAGCCATTGCCACTATCTCCGAATTAGCGCTGTGCGAGCACTTTAGCAGCAGTCCCAAACAGAGATGCGACATTTCGGACCAATCATCACTGCTGCTTTGCTGAAAGACCATCAGTATGTCCAGCAACGATAGGACACCGTCGAGCAGCTTCACCGAGCACTTCTTTGAATCGTCCTCATTCGGATCGAGCACAACCAAATCGTACGCAAGCCGTAACAGCTGGGCCGCATTTTGCTGATGGATCAGAGCAAGGTGTGCATTTTCCGCCAGATCCATAAGGGCTGCCTGTACACCCATCTCCAGTATCCGCAGCCGCAGTGCCAGGTGGGAACAGTACAGCTCATTATTTAGCGCAATCAGGTTGATGCAGGCCATCACCTGACCCCGTTCCTGCCACGAATCGTTGGAGTTTTCAACACCACGCCACAAAATCGTAAACAAACTGCTGGACACTAGACAAACGAGATTTTCTTCCTCGTTGTCATCTGCATACTTTTCACTGGTCGAATCAACACTATTTCCCGCACTACTGTCCAACTCTTCGCCACTCTTGGTCGACTGCAGATCCTCCACCACCATCGAACCTGTTCCGGCGAGCGATCCTGACTCGTCTAGGGACACATTTTCCTCACTGCTACTGCTCAAGGAGGATTTTTTCTTCCGGCCAGCAGACTCTTCGAAGCTCAGTGTCAGCGAACCGATCGTGTCCTGTATATCCGACGTCTTCTGCCGTATTACAGAGTAAACCGACGTGATCGATGAAGCAATGTTGTCTACTACCGCTTCCTGCACCGTATCTGCCAGTTCCTTAATTTCATGTTCAATTGCCGTTGCCGCTTCGGACATAAAAGAGTTCGGTTGCTTACTGCCCTCCTGTACGTGCAGCTCCAGATTGTCTTCATCGAACACGATCAAATCATCAACACCCGCTCCAGCCACGGACGATTCGCTTTCCCGCTTTACTACTTCGTCCATGTCGGTGAGCAAATTTTGCTTACCCTTTTCGGTTCCTTCCTGTTCCGGGCGGTTTTCGACCGGCTTCTTTATCAGCAGCCGTGCAATAGACTCCTGCCATCCGACTTGTTTCGCGATCATTTGGGGGGCTTTTGGTTTCGTGAAAGTGTTCGTCATTAGACGCCGGGCTATTTCCAACTTTAGTGACAGTTCCGACAGGTTGGAATGATACATAAGACACAGTGCGCCGGCGTAACCCATTTCCGTGTCGGAGCTCAAATTAAGATCCAACAAACCAAGAATTACGTGCTGTTCCAGTTGGAAGGGAAGCATGAAAGAGAACAACCCCGGATAAAGGCTATGGCATTCGATGGTTGTATCGTACAGTCTTAATGCTGCCTTATGTTTCGCCGATATTCTCTTAGTACACAGCATACCAGTGATGAATTTGATTAGCTTCGTGTGCACTTCACTGCCAAAATGTCGATCGATAAATAGCATGTACATCGCTTCTGCCATGTGCGGCTCATACATAAGTAAGAATATTTGATCCTTCACGTGTTTTCCTTCAATCAGCAGTATGAGCATATCGATAATTTCCCCAACCGTTGACTCGTGCTTTGTCGTAGTGAGGAATGTCAAAACCGCCGATATCTGAAGGTAAGGTATAATTAAATTTCTCTTCATTCAAACAAACAAAATCTTAATTACCTCCTTTATGTTGACCTCCTTCTGAATATAGTACCGGACGATCCGCAACAGCGACTCCCGCACCATCTTTGCATCCTGCGCCGGTAGGTTCGTACTGTGCGTGAAATGCTCGTGTATCACATCCAGCACAAACTGTATGCCAAAGTGGCGCCGAAAGTATTTCCGATCATCCTTGATAATGGTGCTGATGTACTGTACGTGGCCGATCACAATCTGAAACTGTGCTTTCGCCCAGATGCGAAAGTTAAATACCAGATCGCGATGCAACACATGCAGCAGCTCCATATTCCCAGACGGCATTTCATTCTGTATCGACTCGATCAGCAGCTGCATCGCCATTAGCACATTTACGTCGAACAGCCGCTCGTTACACCGCTGAAGCAATGTGCTCATAACGGCAATTGCATCATGTTTCAGCATGTTCTCTTTGTTCAGCTCACTGCCACTGATAAAGTTGCGAACCAGGCACAGAAAACAGGCCAACGGGTTTTGAATTATTTTTGCCTCGGTCAACGAGTTTACCTGCAACATTTCCCAATCGCCAAAGTGTTCCTCCTTAAGGGGCGATTCTACTGGGCTAAGCGATATCAGTTCGTTTGCCGATGGAATATCCGAGTCCGGCAACAGCGCAATGCTGTCCACAATCGGTAGCAATGCCACCATACCACCGATACCGTTCAGAGCATTCTGCAGCGAAAGCGTATTGGCCACGCTAGCCACCAGATGACCGTTGTATTGATTTCCCGGAGCGAGATCCAAACACAGCCCATCGAAACATGCATTGGGCGCGAAACAAAACACAAATTTGGAGGCCATATCGAACGATTCGATCATATCCGTTGCCAGCACGTTCGCCACATTCGGTCCCGCTTCGAACAAACTCTTGAGGTTCACGTTCGTATCCGCCAGCAGCACGGTGCCAAGCTGTCCCTTCAGACAGATCGCTTCACCGAACACAAGATCCTGCATACCGATGGGGTACGACTTAACGCTCGGATCGAGTGACGACGTAGATTTGCTTGGTAGCGTAAAATAGTTCGGCACTTGCGATACCAGTCCCGGGAAGAATGTGCGCTCGATCAGGTTCGGAAACAGGCCGGAAGATTTTGCTTTCTCCTCCTTCTCGCCGCTCGGCGACGCAGTCAGATCGATCGGTACAGGACTCATGCGGGCAGAGTTGGACTGATGTGAAGTGTGTGATACTTTGCGAAAGTTATTGTACGGTGCACCGATCGAGCAGTAGTAAAACACTTCCGCAAACGAAGCATACTTCATCGTCGATCCAAGCTTTTGCACCGAATCGATGTACACGTTTATCTGATGGTACGAGAACAGCCGCTTCGGTGGTACGACACTGACCGTCACCGAATGCCAACGGCCATCGAGCAGCTGGGGCGACTGTACGGTGGCGGTGAAGAATTCCTTCTTCGTGATAACACTCACCACAAAGTTGCCATTTTTCTGGATGAAAAACTCATACCCAGTACCGTAGTTGGTCGTCAAACTAAACAGCTGCCGGCGATAGTTCTGCGCTATCGAATGTTCCTCCTCCAATCGTAGCCAGGCGTGGAACACGAAACCATGCGTCGTTTCCCATTTGCGTATCTCCGGTATCGTTATGCCGCTCGTGTTCGTTTGAATGTCGAGAAAATTGTCCGGTATGATACCCACCGTACTACGGTGATGCGTTATGCGCAACAGTGTTTCAAGCAGCAGCTTACGATACTCGAACTGTGTCTCGGGGCGCAACAGGCGGAACAAACTGTTCACTTCCGCCGGATAGATGCTATATTTGGCTAGCTCTTCGATCAGTTTCAGCAGATTTATTGCACATTTTGAGGATAAACGCTGCGAAGATGAGAGGCACACATTCACGATCCGTTTGATTGATTTCTGACTGCAGACGTGTTGTTTGCTGTAGAAAAAAGAATTAAACACACGTGAACGTTAATGTTGGTTTTATCAGTTGAGTCCTGTGCTTTCTCTCCCTATACCTTTGCATAGTGGCTGCACATTTCTTCAACAGCACTTCGCTAAGCATATTCTGCTCCGGCTCTCCCATTAGCGGTATCCATTCTATCAGCTTCACGACGACCACGGGGTTCACCTGTCGTGTATCATGTTCGTCAAATGCGAACCCCAAACATTGAATGATCAAACTTGACGATGGTTTGCCAAAAGCTCGCAAACCGTCAAACAGCACATTGATGTAATTCGTGTGCATCAGATTGTGTTGCATTTTTTCCGAATTACAGCACAACTTCTGCAACGTCTCTACTAGCACCGTGCCGAGCGCTTGGTGATCAATGTTCCATTTCTGTAAAATGCAAGCGAGATTTAAAAAGTGGAACAGTAAATTGACTACGGAAATATAAAGGTATCACCTTCAACTTACCTTTACTTGTTCCGGTATCTGTACCAAATTGGCGAGAAACTTTGCCTCAAACAAGGCATTGCACAGGATGAGTTTGTTTGTGTGGTCCGGTATAAACTCGCGTATGATCGCTAAAGCGGCACAGAGTGCACCCACATCGATGTAATTATCATCGTCGTGAGACAATTCGAAGCTACCGACCGAGGAACTCTTCGTCAAAAAGTGTTCCGTCGTCAGCAGGTCCCGTATCGAACCTATATACAGTTGAAAAATGGTCAGCAAATCGATTTGACGCTGAAACGAAATAAAAACAAAAACCCCACAACATTCATACAAACGTGCTGATTAATGGGTATCGCAGCGCAGCGAACGGTTGTATGTGTTACCTGTTCCGGACTAGACTTTTGAAGAATGACTGCCATTAATGCGAAACAATGGAGCATCAGTGCCCGAAGTTCAGCATCACTTTCCCATTTACAAATTACGTCTATAATGATGGTAACTGTTGCAGGACTTATGGCACGAAGCCCATTGTGCTGCGGAACGAAGGAATCAAGAACAATAACATTATTGAAGTAGTAATCAAATGAGTCTAGTGATAGGGTAAGTGGAATGCAGTAAAAGACCAATGTACCTTGTGGTAAGCAAATGAGAATAAAGATACTAAATATGGTAAAACACACAATGGAATTATTTATCAATTCAATCTGAAAAATGTGAGACGAGCGAGAGATAATCGAACTACAGAACTAGCGGCAGTTTGATGAATACAACTATTAAAAGAAATACGTATGCATACGAAAACCTACTTAAAGTAATGAACAGCGATAAGATGGCCAAATATCTAATGAGCTACTTTGTTAATCTAGCGTCTAGGATACCGTTTCATGCAGTTTAGTACACAACAAAGCTAACAATTAAAGCTCCAACCTTTTAAAAGCCGACAAAGCATGCATGCGGTACAGAGGACAAAACCCAACTCACCGAAACATGTTCGTTTCCTTCACCGACCGGATTATTTAAATAGTATGAATTGACATTAGGTAGCGGAACGTTAAGTAAAGCTCCCTATAAAACGTGTATACCGTTGGACATAGAGTAGAAAGAAACGGAAAATAAACGGTAGTAGAGTGAACATAATCAATACCCAAACAGATCGAAAAAAAAAAACGGAGAGAATTGGTGCCAAAAAAGACATTAAAGTATTGTCGTTAGCGCAAAACAATCTCTTCGAGAACCGTTAATTTAAGTGTTGCTTTTCTAAAATTACCTGAGATCCCGCAATGACTGCACCGAGTATGTGGACCAAATCCACACCAATACGCGCGTTCTTGGTAGCTTTACCGCTCTGGAAGCAATCGTATATAAATGGCACTATTTCCGGTTGCAGTTGAGAGATTTTGTAGCTCAAGCTACCGTAATCGGCGTGTTCACCGCGCAGGTAGCTTCTCCACGTCAAGTACGGATCGTACAGCACTTCCAGCAGTCGGGCCACACTTTTCACAAACAGTACATCCGCTTCCGGGTCGATGGATTGCTGCTCATTGTTAAGCTAATTACATTTCCAGCATGTTCAAGGACATCCAAAGGAAACGTGCATTTAATTTTCGCTGGCAATCATGGTTGCTCCATGCTGTACTTACCTGTGTTATAATACAATTAGAAATAGCGATACAGCTGGAAATGTTGCTGGAGTTGATGACGGAGGAAATGTTTTCGAAATGACGACAGATTACGGTCAGACATTGGACCAGCAGCACATTTTCGCTCATCGAACTATCACGCGCACCGCCTGTTTCCCGAACCTGGATGGAGAATAAAAATCGGGTAAATAATCAGGTCGATTATGTTGATCAACGCCGTCAAAACAAACATCCGTTACGCGGACGGAGGTTCTCCCTCTTCCCGATAACGGATAAGCTTTGCTTTGCTGTGATAGGGGTCGCGTTCTCCAGCGTTATGCAATGTTTGCTTACATTCTCACAACCATCTCGTGCGATTATCAGAAACTTTTCTATCGCAGGTAGCAGCTCGTCTGGCAGACGGCTCAAATGGGGACCGAGATCCGGTGCCACCTTGTCCCATCGGGGGGCGTTTTCGAAGTCGAGCTGCAGCTGGGAGTGCCATATACTGACAAACCCTGCTATGAACTGGCGAAAGTAAGTTTCCTCGTTCTAAAAGAAAGAAGCAAAAAAAAGACATAGGCACCAATCGTTAATAGTTCGGCCACCATGTTACGCATTCCATCATCGTTAAACCTACTTTCGTCGTGTATTGCACCCAAAGGTTGTAGATATCTTTTCTGGAATCCATTGCAGCTTTCCGTGTCCGGTTACGTCGTGATGGTAAGTTGGCAATCAATCGATCAGCAGCACATTCTATTACACATTTTCACTCGCCCACAATCCACGAAATGCGTTACGTGCCTGGCAACTTTAATTCAAGTGCTATGAGTCACCTGTGCGATGATGCGCCCTTTACGTGTATACAACCGGGGAGATGATAACTATTCGTTTCCTGCGTTCTGGCAAACGACGACGGATAATGTACGAACGCAAAATGCAATGATAAAAAATGCATTTATCAGTAGAAAAACACCACGGAAAGAAAACATTGAAACATCACAACAATTCGTCACTAACGAGGTCGGTTCATGCATGTCATTTCACATTTTTCCGAGATTCAACTTTGACAGTTAAGATCATCACATGCAACAGAAGGAACTTTGCAACAATATCACGGACAGAAATTAACGTAGATTAATATAATTCTTACGCCATTTGCCACACTAATTGCTGGAAATTTATTTTCAAAATGTTTTCAACAGCAAAACCATACTAAACATCTTTTTTAAAAATTTATTCTTTTCCTCCCTGTGAAAATAATGCGCACAATAAACATCGCTGCATATTTGAATGCATCGTTATTTACAATTTTTAGCCATTTGAATCAAACTTGAAACATTAAATATGGATAATGACAGTGAACCATAGATTTTCAATGGAAAAATATTTATTGTTCTTTCTCCTTTACAGGCGTTGAAATTCGTTCGTCTGGCTGGATAAAGGTAACTTGCTCTCCCTTCACTAAACTTACAAAAAACTCCCCAATCGATGTGCTGATTTGGCGCTTCGGATCCAAGCGCGGGAAATCACTTGATGTGTCCCGGAACCAGAATGTGGCCGACCTGGGAGCGACGTATGTGATTGTCACGTTTTCCTTCGCTATCGAACCAATGTTGTAGATTTCCAAGCTTTCCAGATTCGTGTAAACTCCTCTCACCCATCGGATCATTGCATCGAACGGAAACCTTAGAATGGTGCGGCGTATTTTCATCAGAGTGTACGATAGACAATAAATTGCAAAGCGAAGCTGTAAAGTGATTCAGTTAGGTAAGATTGCACTAAGAAACATTTTGTCATGCAATTGTTTTACGTACCGATGCGAATACTATGTAGTAGAATAGAATGGTGGGAAACAGGAACAGTAGTACGGTAAAGGAAAGCGTTACCAGAAACAGTTGACGATTCATGTAATCGTGCGCTTCGACACGATCACGTAGCACATTGCGCTTCTTTCCCAACACGGTACGATAAAGCGCTCCCATTCCTCCAACTTCAATGCGATACAGGCTGTAATATAGCGCCAAGAAGAATTGCATTGAAACATCTTACAAACTACGGCTTTTGTATTTGTACTTACACCGCAACATAGATGTAGCAGCAGTGAGCATGCAAGCTGACAAGAACGATCAAGTCCGAAAGCATGGCCACTTGAAATGATAGTCCAAATAAACCCAAAATCGATAACGGAATGAAGAGGAACTGAATTGCTGGCGATAGTATAACTGAAATTGTATTCAAACAAAATAATGTACTGAATGCGATATAAATAAACAGTATCACTTACTTAAAAACATCCACCATAGGTCAACCTGGTAGCTAAAGCAGCTGAAGAAAAATTCGTTCAGAGATCCGTTCAGTTTCAATCCAATCGGATTGCCCCTCAGAGTCTGTAGAAGTTGCAAAAGGCTGTCAACAACAACCTAGAATAGAAGGAATAGGAATTGAAATTATTTGATTGTCTTCCATAAAAATAAACCCATCGTTTGGACATCGGAATAGTACCTCGGCAAATTCCATGAATCTTGTGCCAGGATTACCGAAGCAAATAATTAGACTCATAATGGCAACACCGAAACAAATGTCAATCAGCAAAGTCCATTTCACGGCATTTGCATCCTTCTGCTGTATGCATTCCACCCATTCGTTAAAATGGTAATACAATGCAGTCTTTCTAAACATCACACTCAAGCCCTTGCCTACGGGTAGCAACACCTCGTACAACCTTTGGACCCCATCTCGTTCGGCCAGAGCGTACAGTTTCTCCATCCAGCCGGCCGATTCCGATTTGCTGGCCTTTATCAACCGTGCAAGATGCAGCAAATCATTATCACAGTCTTCGGCGTTCAAATCATTTTCGGCCAGATTGCTAAAGCCCTTTTCGTCGTATATTATAAGCAGCTTGTTGAGTGACTCTATAGTAACGCCTTTCACCTTTGCCATTACGTGCTTGATACGACCGCTGTTGGAAATAGCTAGCCGAAGAAAGTTATCCTCCCTAGCGAGTTGTTCTCGGAGCGTTCTATCATTTTGTGCCGTTCGGAATTGCATGTAGTCGGCCACACTGCATATCTTCCCAATCGGGTCGGTGTAGTTGGGTAGCGGTTCTGCGTCCAGAACCGTAAACCGTATTTCATCACGCAAATCTTCCACCAGACCGTACAGTTCACAAAATGTGCATTTTTCTATCAGCTTCGATGAGAGATATATCTTTATATTCATCTGGGTGTTCCTAATTCCCGAGTTGCAGAGCGGAGGTGAATTGGACAATTTTTGTTAATAAACAAAAACAACTATTGCAATGATACTTGTCAAACAGTCAGTGCTGCTACACTTGTAGTTTGTTTTAAGACAACCTTTATTTAATACCTTTATTAATTTAGTAGTGTCAAAGTAATTGAACTGATTGCAAAGTATCTTTTAAATTTGTATAAATTATAATATTTCATACTTTTTGCATTAATTTAAAAGTATGTTCATGCTCTTCGTTTTCTCTTACCCGGTTATTCGCATGTAATAAACATTAAAATAATAAACAACCATCAAATTACGATCAAGAATTCATTAATATTACGTAAATTGCCAAAAATTGCTAACAAAAACATTAAGCAAACAATTAGCAGAGGATTTAGATTTGAAGTGGTTCACAAACCCTGGTCAAGGTGGTTGTGAACTGTCAAACATCATTCTTGCCCGCGCCGGATGACGCTCGCTCTCCGCTCTTGGCTTGCTGTACCCTTTTTCCGCTTTCGCTTTGTGGTCAAAACGTTTTGCTCCGTGCATTGTTAGTCCACGGCCATAAAATCACCGTGCGCCTGGTTCGAAGAAAAACGAAACTCGCAATCAGTATATCTCCGAGTACACCGCCCGTATCGCGGCCAAACTAAACACCTGCCATAGGGTTTACTCACAAATACACGGAACAATACAGCATTGCGATGGCGGACTCGGTTGCCGAAAGTACGAATGCAAGCGCTGCGACTGCGGCGGCTGCCGCAACAAATTGGGTGCAAAAAACGGAAGACCAGGAGATTTCGAATCTGGTAAGTGCAACTCTGGACGAAACAGTCACAATACGGCGTTAACATGGTGTTGTATCTCGTTACATGCGTGTGCAGGTAGATGGATTAATTATCGGAAACAAGGACAAAGGAAGTGGCGACGGTAAACAGGAAGCGTCCACAGCGAAGTCAGAGCATGCCGAGAATGCCGTAAATGGTTCTACAGTAGCGGCTGGAACTGCCGGCCCAGCTGCAGGGTCGGAAGAAATCGAAACTGTGAAGTAAGCATTGTACTGGGCTACTGGCATGTTGTTACTAAGGTGGTTGTAGATTGTGAATGATGAGTTTCTCTCGTTTTCCCCAACAACTAGTCCGGCCGATGCAAGTTTGCTAATGAAAATCATTCGCAAAGGTTTGGTCGAATCCAAACTGGACCTGGAGGTGCAGCGCAAAGATCCATCCTCGCCACTACATTCCGTCAAATCGTTCGAGGCTTTGCACCTTAAACCGGAGCTGCTGCAGGGTGTGTATGCGATGGGATTCAACGCCCCGTCGAAGATTCAAGAAACAGCCCTGCCGACACTGTTGGCCGATCCGCCCCAGAATATGATCGCCCAAAGCCAGTCCGGAACGGGCAAAACGGCCGCCTTTGTGCTGGCAATGTTGAGCCGTGTTGATCCACGCAAACCCTATCCGCAGGTCATCTGTCTCTCGCCGACGTACGAACTTGCGATCCAGACGGGGGAAGTTGCGGCTAAGATGGCAAAGTTTTGCAAGGAAATTAAGCTTCGGTTTGCCGTCCGTGGCGAGGAACTGCCCAAAGGGAAGAAGATTACCGATCACATCATCATCGGTACGCCGGGTAAACTGATGGACTGGGGCATCAAGTTCCGTGCGTTTGATCTGCGAAAGATTTCCGTGTTTGTGCTGGATGAGGCGGATGTGATGATCGCTACCCAGGGACATCAGGATCAATGCATCCGCATCCACAAACAGCTGTCGTCCTCCTGCCAGATGATGTTCTTTTCGGCTACCTACGAAAAGGAGGTGATGGACTTTGCTGAGTACATCGTGCCGAATCCGATCATTATACGGCTGGCCCGGGAGCAGGAATCGCTTGACAACATCAAGCAGTACTACGTTAAGTGTAAGAACCAGGACGAAAAGTATCAGGCCATTTCAAACATCTACGGTGTGATAACGGTTGGCCAAGCTATTATCTTCTGTCATGTAAGTTTGGTGGTTGATGATCCTTAGCATAAGAATGACCATTTACCAAACATTCTCGTCCGTAGACTCGAAAAACCGCTGGTTGGTTGTCTGGTAAGATGACCCAGGATGGACACTCTGTGGCAGTGCTGTCCGGTGAGCTTACGGTCGAGCAACGGTTGGCCGTACTGGACCGATTCCGTGCAGGGCTGGAAAAAGTGCTCATCACTACGAACGTGTTATCCAGAGGTATGCAGCCAGAATTATTAGAATGTGACCATCTTGGCACTTAATTTGTATCATTGCTTTATCCCACGCTTCGCAGGAATCGATGTCGAACAGGTAACGATTGTGGTGAACTTTGACCTGCCGATGGATCAGAATGGTCGGGCTGATTGTGAAACTTACCTACACCGAATTGGTCGCACGGGTCGTTTTGGTAAGACCGAATTTCTATTGCAAACATTACTCTTCTTTCTAACTTAATCATTTGATAACTCATGCCTTGTGCCATATAATAATACTGCTAGACTATCAAATTTCCAGCGAAATCTGGTTAGGCGAATGTATTAAAATGTGTCTGTATTTTCAATTTTAGGCAAAAACGGTATCGCCATCAATCTTGTCGACAGCGACCACAGCATGGACATTTGCCGAACCATTGAAGCACACTTCCAGAAAAAGATTCAACTTCTGGATGCTGAGAATTCGGACGAAATCGAAAAGATTGGCTCCTAGACTCCTAGGGCTTGAGATACACGTATGACGGCATGCAACTGTGCTAAGTAATTTAGCTTTTAAAAGCAGATTTTCAACTTTACCGCTGAATGATATAGGGTAGAATTACTTCAAGAAGCTAAAACTTCGACGATGAAAAACAAAGGAAATTATCGCTAAAAACAAACTGATGTGACAATGTGCTTTTGTTGTTTTAAAATGAAATTATGCTTCCGAATGTTACTTAAGCTAGTAACGGATTTATTTTCATATTAGATGCAACATATACAAATCAAAAGAGAAATTTAAAGGGGAAGAGATTTTGAGAAAGCAATAGCGATTATTGCTCGTCGATTATCTGGCGACACAACTCCGTTTTGATTTGTAAGTTTTGTAAATGTTTATCATGTAATGGATTACTACCACCGGAGCTAGTTCATTATGATCGAAATATAGCTGTGACTAAATCGCATTTAATTAAAAACAGAGAGCTCAACGGCTTGCAGTATTTTATTGAACTCCATTTTCATCCTATCCCCAAAGTACGTGGTCCAATTTTCATGAGCTAATCTAGAAGTACGCAGCCTAAATTTTCCCAAAACACCTGTGTAATCATATCGTAAAGTATTGGTTGTCTTTTCTTAGCATATTCCGATCAACAGTTTGAAAAATTGCTGCACAATCTCCTAGCAACAGACAGCATCTTTTTACTTGAACCTTAATCACCTACCGTGTAAACACAACCTTCGTCAAATGTTGAACCTGCATGACATTTGTTTCGTTAAAAGGTAGATATTTTCAACCCTTTCGAAGAAATCTGCCGGCCTTTTGGATATAATCTCATGTTTTTCTACGTGCATCGCTATGTGTAAACAGTTTTGCTAGCGTTTTTTGTGTTGCACTGCGTTTTTTGCGTGTACTTAGAAGCAAAACTTGCGTAATTTGCGTAATATAGGGTGAAAAAGGTGAGGTAAACATGCAGCCGGCAGTGTGTTGGTGGCGCTATGTTAGGCGCGCAGCCTTCGCTTCACCATCTGTCCCATTCCCAGCAACCGCACACCGTTCGCACAAGCTAAGCTTTCTCGCTAACTCAACGTCAACACGTTGTCATTCTTCGTTTTCTGCGGCAACGGACGTGCAGCGTTTTTGCGGTGCTCATCTTTCCAGTGTTTCCAGCAACATCAACCTTCTGCGTCCGGTTGGGGTCTCGCGTTTTAAGCATCCGGTTCGTGAATTTACCAATAGCACACCAACGATGACGGCCAGCAAATATCAGACTGCAGAACGTGGCGCTCCCAACTCCACGGACTACCGGGTGTACTTCAGTGAGTATAGGCGCAACGAACACAAAATTAATTTCAACGTAACATTTTATGTCCGTAGCGGATGAGGAAGTAATCGATTTTCTCAATTAAAGTGCTTACGTACCTCGTGTGCCGTGGTTGCATTTTTAATGGCGCTTTTAATGGTCAGCATTCGATTCGGAGTGGTGAAGTTAAATTGCATAACCTAAAAATAGCTAATCCGCGCTTTCGGCGGTTCGCGAAACTATGCTTACCCCCTCGGAGCACCGAACGACCGAGAACTTGACGCGTGCTAATGGGGACAAGAATTTACATTCGCGGAAGTAATGGTGACCTTCTGAGTAGCTTTACGTTATCGCCTGATAAGCATGGGGATTGTATGATGTTTAGACACTTGCACAACTAGTAGCACTTCTGAAAGCCGAAGGTGTCGATTACGGAAGGTGGTGCGCCACGAAGCAACCGATTGTTGATATCTTTCACCGATTAGAACACGAACTTATCAGGCTGCAGCGCGGGAAACATTTCTTTTGAGTAATGAAATGCGATAATGATCTCACCCTGGGACGATTGTCACCGACAAGTTAATTGCTTTATGATAGATGCACACGCGACATTTGTCGATTGGAGTAGCTGTAAAATCATCTTTTTGCGTACTTTCCTTTCATTGCAGAGAACGAAAACGGACAGTCCATTTCACCTTTGCATGACATTCCGCTGTACGCGAACGATGAGCAAACCGTCTACAATATGGTGGTGGAGGTCCCGCGCTGGACAAATGCGAAGATGGAAATTAGTTTGGGCGAGGGTTTGAATCCGATCAAGCAGGATGTGAAGAAGGGCAAACTGCGCTTCGTCGCTAACTGCTTTCCGCATCATGGCTACATCTGGAACTATGGTGCCTTCCCGCAAACGTGGGAAAACCCGGACCACCTGGACGCGGATACTGGCTGCAAGGGCGATAATGATCCAATCGATGTACTGGAAATTGGATCTCGCATTGCCAAGCGGGGTGAGGTGATGCAGGTGAAAATTCTCGGCACCATTGCGCTTATCGATGAGGGCGAAACCGACTGGAAGATCATCACCATTAATGTGAACGATCCGGTCGCAGATCAGCTGAACGATATCGGTGATGTTGAGACTGTGTTTCCGGGTTTGCTGCGTGCCTCGGTCGAATGGTTCAAGATTTACAAGATCCCGGACGGCAAGCCGGAAAATCAGTTCGCTTTTAATGGCGAAGCGAAGGATGCGGCATTCGCGACAAAAACGGTCGCTGATACGCACCGGTTTTGGCAGCAGTTGGTTAATAAGGAGGTGGACAATAATGGAATTTCTTGGTAAATACGAAAACATCTGGCGAATATGGTAAATAAACTGTAATATGATGGTTCCTTTGCAGCCTGAACACTACAGTCGATGGATCACCCTATCTGGTAGCTAATGATGCCGCAGATGAAGTGTTTACCAAGAGCGCTACCGGTGGTAATCCCGAGCCTGCTAGTGAAGCGCGTAAGTATAATTTTGCTTGTATATTCTCCAGTAACATACCTTCATGGGTGTTTGCGTTATGAGTTAAAACATAGGGTCCTGTAGTAGTGTTCTAGTCGTTGATGTCACTTACCACTGCATGTAAATACAGTAGATTTACGTTGCTAACGCTTCTTTTTTGTTTGCTTTTTTCTTTTTATCAACTTCCCGTTAAATTGTTGTACCGTGTAGTCCACAAATGGCACTTCCGGTCGGAGAACAGCTACTCGAAGCTGTAAGAACCTGCCGCAATCCAGCATGTTTTACTAGACTTAGGTGGTAAAATAGTTGATGGTGATTGTGTATTTTTTAAATAGATAAATAAAACGAATGGCCAACATACGCATTGTAGTTATGAGTTGCACTAACGCATTAGCTTAAGTTTTTTTTTAAATCGTACAAAAGTTAATACTGTACTACATTACCTATCTCTCCGCAGTTGGCAAATGGCACTACATATCGCTGAACTAAGCAAATGACACCGCGAAAGCATCAGCAATTGATCGTTCAACAAAAAGACACATTCGACTGCATACGCGCACCGATACAGCGGCAAACTTAAGTCGCAAACAGTGTGTGGACCATTGATAATTTTGTCTAATTCATCACCCCACGCACGCATCGTATGGGTGGAATATTTATTTTAATGAAAAACTGCACACTGTTTAGCATGTATTTGGTCACCAAACCTACGGAAAACTTGGTGTGTAAGTACCTTAGTGAGAAAAGTGTCAATGGCATTTAATAAAACAAATTGTAATTAATCGAAGGAATAAATTCAATGCACGTCCATTAATTATAGTTCGTTTAAAACAATAGCAATCTTTTCCGTTGTGTCCTTTCTTGCGGCGTGCTGATTGAGAACTGCATTAAGCCGAAGCTGTTTTAAATAGAACGTATCAGATTAATTAACCAATAGCACTACAGTAGATGGATAACATTTATCCGGAAATTTTTGTAATAAACCGGGTGTAGCACTATTTAAGCTATTTGGCTATTTGTTCACGAAATCATCAGTAAAACATTACTGGTCTTCCTGGAAAGTATGCATGCATTATTTCTAAGATCAATAGCTCTCAATCAAAAGTCTCAATAGCAATATTAAAGGGGGTAGTACACTTTGGAGGCGTAAAAAACATGCGATTTTAGCGAATTTTTAAAAGATACCCTTAAATGTAGACAAACACGAAATACATTTGGTTATTTGGATCATTTCCATGTATAAAAACTAAGTTTTTGGGCAACAGTGGGCAACTTTTATGGCCCATGATAGATGCATATTGTCACCTGCTGAGTTACAACGTCGAACCGCCGCTCCGTTAGAGCTAGAACAAAGTCAACATCTTTCCCTTAACTTAAGATTAATTGGCTTTTAATTTTCAATAAAAACTATCTCAAACATTAGAAATTTTTTTTCTAAAACACACTTTGTTCACGCGGACAAAAAACCCAACGATCCCGTTTGAATTTCTCACTGCAATAATCACTTGACAGAAAGGTTGAAGCGTTACCAAGCGAAAGGCGAAGCGCCTAACAGTACGGCCCCTCCATCGTCCTGCACTGGTGAATCCTTGTGTCACGGAATGTCATGGAATGTCCGCTGGAATTGGGTACCGAACTGCGCAAACTCACCGGACCGCATCACGAAAGGGGGTGGAAAAGATAGGGTGGCACGGCGAGCAAGAACCCGCACCAAGCTCGCCCCCATTTGCCGTCCATTGAACGAAGAAGGACAGCAACGGAATCGGGCCATCCTGCCGCAACTGTGGACGCACGGATGGCACACTTTTCAATCGTACTCGTGCTTTTCATCGCATCGGAAGCGTACGCATCCGTGCGGTGCTAGTGAATTCCCCGTGCTCTGGTGGAGTCATCAATTACGCAGTGTGCGAATAGCGTGTGTGCGTGCGTGTGTGGTGTGCAGGAGTGTATGTGTATGTGTGTTATTGGAAAGCGTTTTTTTTTTACAGTCCACTCTACTATCATCCAGGTATTCCACGGTGGCGAGTGGCGTTTGTATTGTGGGTAGAAAGGAAGGTGAACGCCGTGTCTCAACCCGACCAGTGCACCATTTCCATTAGCGGATCAAAACAGAGACGTGCTTAGAAGGTGAATCGACGTGGAGCTTTTGTTGTTGTTGTTAATCTTGCAACAGCAAAAAAAAACGACCACCCAAACGAAAGGATTTACCCAGAGCGTTATTACGGTGAAGAAGCAACACAGCTCCAGGTCAACAAGGCTTCAAGTGTTTTCTGGGGGAAACGGAAAAAGGTCCCTTTGCCTACCAGGTCGAAGTGTTTTCGCGGTCCAGTTTGAAATCTTGCTGGTCGTGTGTACAAAACGGCGATTGTGTTGGTGGTGTCCGGGAAGTGGCAGACAAGACGACACGAGTGTGGCAAGTTTTCCTCATTACCGTACCCGTTATTATCGCGCGCGTGTGTGTGTGCGTAAGTGAGCAAGATGCATAAGCTGTGGTTTACCTTCACGCTGTGTCTTGTGCTGGCCGCGATCGGTTCTTACGCGGTCGACGCCAAGAAGAAGCTGATCAACAACAAGTACGGCGATGGTGACTTTGAGTTCATCGATGAGGTAAGTGCCGCATTCAGCATTTTTTTGTCGAAATGTTGAAAAAAAAACCAATGCACCAACACCATTTACCGATGCAATGGAGAAATATCACGCCGCGATAAATAATAATTCGATTTCAAAAATTATCCTATAATTGAAGTTCTCCCATTAACAATATCTGATAGCGCGATGAATCCGATTCCGGCGCTGGAGCGATTCCGGTTCCATTATCCATGCCTTTATTAACATAATCGATGGAGGCGCCCAGTAGTTGTTGCGTCTGACCGCGTCTGTTGGAAGTTACCGGAAGTGGGGGGAGGGGGGGGGGGGGGGGGGGGGGGGGGTAGTTAACAAACTGCTTACGTTGTTTTTAGGTAAAGCGGAGTTTTTTGTGGCCCATATACGTACGGCACGAGTTGCAAAATTTCCAAAATGTCCCACGAAAGATAACTACAGCCAGTGTGGAGTTTGCCAGTTTAACGTGTTGTTCCTTTCTCCCTCCTCTTCTCTCTTTCTTTCTCTCCTATTCTTCTTCTTCTTCTTTTATATATCTCACTCCATCTGAGTTATATTTTACCCAATTTAACGACGCTCTGTTGTGGGCGAACGACAGATTACAGCAACAGGACCTTTCACACTGCGTGCGTGTGTCTCTGTTGTGCCGAAAGGACAAAGATTACGGGGTTATCTCAATTACAGTTTGCCAGTGCAGCAGCGGTTTCCGGTAGTCCGCCGGTACCAAAGAAGGTGGCACCCTGAAAGAGATCCGCCCGTGCCCCCGTGTTGTCGCGCTACGTCCCATTTCGCACCAGTAACTGGCAGTGCGCTGCGTTACGCTTCGTTGATGCATGAGGAACACCGTGTGCCTCATATATATATATATATATATATATATATACATAACACACACGCACACAGTCGCAAGCAAGCATACATGTGCCAGTTCTTCCGGGGTTGGCGTACAAATGGTTTAATTAAGTTACGCGACAAATATGTTCTGGTGCGGTATGGTGGCTTCTGCCACCGTCCAACAACCGACCAGGAGGATCGTCTGGATTGTGCAGGGGAGGAGGGGCGCGTTCCGGGTGTCTGTGTGCTATTACGACAGGCACGACCCTGGTACACTGGCCAGCCAGCTAATAAGATGAGCACTAACCCGGCCAAACGAACCACGTCTACTTACCAGGGGCCGGGGGGGTTGCAAAGCGATTGAAAATGTTTCCCGTGCTTGGAAAATGAAGTTTAACACCAGCCGGGCACCGTTCTCGTGTTCGTGGTACTAGTTAGTAAGACGAACCCGTACTTGGAAGGACGCTGGAAACGATGACAAACCATTGAAATTAATTAGCATGTCATAATCTGGTCGTTATACCTACCGGGTACGGTGCGCACAGTGCGCGGGATTATGATACGTCCGCTCACACGGCGTCACACACCACGGCTGTGGGGCGAAGAACAGACCAAGCACCGAATGAGGTGCAAAAACCGGAAGATGGACTTGATAATGAGCATTTGATCTGTCTTTTCATTGCATTGCCGCTTGGTTCATCATTCACTGTTAAGACAATGACGAAACGTGGTTAGCTATTGTATGCGTTCCCCCTTATAGATAGTGTCAACAATATAGTGGCTAGTGGATAGTACAGGGTGCACCACATACATATTGGTAATAGATGTGCTTTTCTCAGTAAAATAACTTGACTTGTAAACACTAATTTTCGTGTAAACTCACCGAGTGCAAGGACGTAACGAATGACGGAAACGTAAATACTGAATAGGTTTCATTTCATGTTGAAATGTATATAACTATAGGTTCAAGGCTTGAAATGTTCAATCGTTGTTGTTATTGAAAGTAAATAACTAATTTATAGATTTGGCAACAGCATTATTGACAACCAGTCGACGAGATACGAGATCATCCGCGTGTCTAGAATTTTCGCGTATGTCGAATCCGGGTGCATTATAGTTTATACTTCACAGTTCCAGTGTCGACTTCCTTATCTGCTCTTTGTTTATTCAGCAAACAAGTCAACTTTTTGAATGCAAATATTAACATAAATTCAAACAAATGTTTTATATGACAAAGGAAGCCTTTTTTAACCTGTTTGTCTAGATTTTGTGAGATAAACTAATTCAGCTGTCAAATTTCCAAACACCACGTATGGTGCCTATCCGCGTACAAGAGAAACCAGGTATCTCGGGGACTGGCTGTACTTTAAATGTGTATCTCATCATGTTCAACAGCATGTATTTCCTACTAAACTCTTCCAAAAGCTCCAAACTTGGTAAACAATGCGACAATCACATCGCAGACAATTAGTTTGAGGTTTTTTGCCATCGGAGACTTACGGTTGCTATTCCATTCTTTGTGCTCCGTTTGGTACATCAAAGATCTTGTGGCATTTCATGTTACAAACAAAAAATCATTAATAGGATTACCGACATAGGTGACACACACACACACACAAGCGATGACAATACCTTTTTAATCGATTTAAAAAAAGCATTATCGAGTTCTCAGTATGAAACTTATACTAAAATCCATTGTTTTGTTGAATTGCTAAACAGATAATCTTATAAAAAATACGTTTATACATAAGCGATATCAATCCTATGTACAACCAACCCAAAAATGTACCTATACTTTGTCCTGTAGTGATGTTGCCTCTGTCCTATATTTGGGAAATCTTGGAAGCGTGTTTCAATATTTCACGCAGTGTCGGCATGTACTATTCACATTAAACTAATTCTTATATTATCACAAAAAAGGAGGCTCTATAGTTACGGTACGGATTGTACTACACCCTGTAGTTAGCTGGAATTTACTGCAGCAAACAGTATGAAGGCTGACGTGAATTATGTGACCTATGTGCGTATGCAACATAAATCAAGCTTGAGATATAGAATGGAAAAATGGACAGCCAGAAGCTCTTCTAGCGAGTCGAGAATGGAGTCGGAAAAGAAAGTGTTCTCCCGAGCGTCTCCTATCAGCAAACCAAAACTCCACCAGCCGAGCGAAGAAAAACTCAATAAACCCAGCCACATCCCACGGGATGTCGATGCGTAAATCAAATTGAATGCGAATTATGCGATCGAAGCAAGGTCACCGCAGAACGCGGGCAAAGTGTTGGAGAAAATTCAATCCAACACGACGGCGGAAATACCCGGAATGAAATGGATTTGGTTCCGTTATGCCTTCACCAACCCCGGGCCAGGCGCACGATCGATGGTGACGCTTTGATCCAGCCGGGTGTCGCCAAGCCATCGCCACGCGCAAAATTCCAGCTCGAAAAACTTCCCGCAGCTCTGGGAAGTCCATGCAATCGACGGCCGAATCGACGGAAATTGATTGTTTGCCTTTCGATCCCGGTGCAGGAAACTAAGCTGCCGCGCCGTCGACGGATAGCGGTGGAATGAAATCGCTCGGAAACGAAGATCTACATACTTTTCACGGGGTGGTTGTGTTTTTGTTTGTTTGATTTCCTGTGCTTTCTGCGCGTTCCTTCAACCGTGCCCGTTCGTTCTTGGCTTTCCGGGGGAAGCTTAGCGTACGATTTTCACCGTGCCCACCCTGTGTGCTTTGTGTTGGTAACCGAACGATGGAACGAACCCATCTTAACCGGTACACGGAACGAAACATAATTCCTCCTTGTTGTCCCAGACCGTAGCGCTCAAGTAAGGAAGATCTGAAGTAAGGAAGTCTTGAAGAGGACAAAAAAACCCAACCTCATTGGGCGTCCATGCTGGACAAACGGGAAATTGAATGGTTCGACAGATTAATTTCACTTTTCCCATGCCTGATTCCTTAACCTAGCGCAACGGCACCGGCTAGTGTTTCATCCCGTCCCGGACACCGTAAACGGTTTGTAGCCTATCGGTTTGGATGGTTCTATCGTTTCGGAAAATTAAGGTACATGCGGCACAAACCGTATGCACGTATGTGTCCGTCTCGCATCGTTATTGAACCCGGGTCGGAAGGAATGCTCCTCCCCCCCCCTCCCCCACTCCCCCGAAAACTCCGTTCCGTGCTGGATTATGTTTGGGTGGGTGGAAAATTTTGGCCAGGCGTTCTGCGGTAAGCAATTAGACCGGCTTGGTAAAGTTTTCTACCCAGAGCGGCGGCCCGAGTTGCCCGAGCGGATGGGTCAAAGCTAAATGGCATGAAAGGATTTTTGGCTGTACGGCACTAAACATCACAAGTTGGTGTGGTGTTTTCGGGGTTTTTGGACATGGACTTGTGTACGGCCGGTTGGCAATTTTGCTCGCCTTTCGCCCCGGTCAATGGTTTGTCCCATGCTGGATGTGGTTTTTGTGCTTAATTATGGTTTCCTTCCACCGCTGCATTCGGTGCGTAATAATTCGGTATTGTTATTGTTAGCTTTCATGGTATCGTAAACTATTATTAACAATGGATGATTATTATTGTGTGTGATGTAACTACTACTGGTACTACTATTACTACTACTACTACTACTACCACTATTCGACCATGGTTAGCACGGTCCCAAGCGACAGCAATATTGGAATGGGGAACTAACGCAGCACGAATTGAATATTTAATACGGTTTTCATAGTGAATTTAATGTTAATATCACTTTATTGGACTGAAAGTGTTATAGGGTTTGATAATGAGTTTCGTTGAATTGGTGCGTTGAAGGTAGATTTCTGAACGGTATTGTTGGTAGTACGGTAGAACTCATTCAAGTCAACCTTTTGTTTGACACGTGACAGAGCTTTCGTTTCAACGTAAGCTTTCGATTGAAATTAGCATTTGACTTTTTTTAAGTAAATAATTAAGTTTTATCCCTGGGTCCACGAACCGAACCAGGAGAAAATGTCAGAAACGATTCCGATGCTATGGATTACTCCTATTACGTGGAAATACTTCGATCACTCCGTATGGCTTCGATGACTCCAAACTGTGCCGGACTATTGTGGATTACGGATAACTTCACTTACTCCGATTTGCTCCAAACTGCATGCAAATATCTGCGGAGTAACTCATCTTTAGAAGGAATTGTCACGATTGGCGTTTAACGACGGTTGTCCCATTTCAACGGATTTTTCAGAAGCGTTTTGCGGATTGAACTGCAATATTTATAAGCGGTTTTCCGCTCTAGTCTATAAATCGTTCAACCTTTTCTCATGAACTTCAGAATTCCTTCAGCTATCCTTGGGTAGTTCTCTGCAGCAATTTCCATCCATTTTCCAGCGGATCGTCTAGCAGCTTCCATCGCGGTTTTCTAACAATTTTTCACGGAGTTTATCGTGGGGATTTTCCGTAGTTTGTTTTTTTTTGGGGAATTTTCACAATTTGGAATAGATTTTTCAACGAGCTATCCACTCATGTTCCAGCGGATTTCCTCACGTTTTCCCTGTTCTCCAACAAAGATTTTCCAGCACTTTGCTAAGAAGCTTTCCGTACTGGATTTTATCGTCAGTTTTCGTTGGGTTTCAACCCAAACCTAAGTAAAGCCGTTGTCGTAGTGTCGTCTACATTCTGTCTTTGGAACAGAGATTCAACCATCACCGGTGACTGTGATGCAGGTAGTCTTAATCCTGATCGTCACGTTGGTACTAAGCCAGTCAGCAAGTCAATAAGTATTTTATCCGTCCCTGGTTGTGTGTGTGACAGACAACGTAGAAAAAATAAAGTTTACATATCCAAACAAACACTTTTTTTCTAACATTCTAGCAAACCTTCCTCTACTGGACAACGATGAAAAGGGCTCCGTCGCTTGAGAAAAGATGTTTGAGTTTCATGGATTGACAATTTATTTAAAACTGCGTATTTCCGATAACTAACTTATCTTCGAAGTCGTCTTACCTTAACTTCGAAGTCATCCAAAACTTCACCTGTCTTGGGTTGAAAGTCAGCACAGTGACAGCAACATTGATGTTGAGGTACGCGCTAGGGTTCCTGCTGGCAATCGATCTTTCCTAGAGTCTGAGGAAACTTCTCCACTCAAAACACTTGTATATATGGTTCCAGTACTCACATACGTCTCTGAGACATGGACTTTGTCCAACACTGTCGAAACCTTTTTAGGCACGATCGAGAGTAAGATGCTCAAAAGGATTTTTGGCCCCGTATATGTTAAAGGACAATGGAGGAGCCGTTACAATAATGAGCTCTATGAGCTGTATGGCGAACTCACTGTTGTATAGTGGATTAGATTCGCCAAGATCCTGTGGGCTGTTAACGTCATGAGAATGACACCGGATGACCCTGCTCGTAAAGTCCGTTCAGGTCGTCCACATGGACAGAGGATAGGCCGAGATAGGCCCAAATTGAGATGCCAGAAAGGCCGGGCTAATGGATTGACAGACGTCGGATTTAGAGGACTCGAGCGAAGCGTTTGGTGCGCCTTATAAGTGGGTTAGTATGCGTATTTCCGATGCAATATTCGATTTAAAGAAACAACGAGTAAGAAACTATAATCTTCAGTTGTAATAACTTATCACAGAGCTGTAATTTCCTCCAACAGAACCAATATTCGTGCTAATTGGCTATGCTATACACGTACAACAACGTCATCAACAAGTGTAAATAGTTCTTACTTTATTATTATTTTTTTTGAAGCCAAGAAACACACAACCATTAAATGTTTCTGCCAAAGCTTCACTGAGGGAAAATCGCATCGAAAGCTTACATAATATTTAGCCACTACAATCCAGAAGGTGGTATTGCCAATGCTCATTTGGTGGCAAGCCATAGTAGAGACGACGTGGTGCAGAACGGAAACGGTAGGAACACACAGAACAGACAGACAGACAGGGCAAAAAAAAAATATAAAAAAATAACAAAGACCCACTGGCGCCTGTCGGGCTGCTGGGCGAGAACAGCGCCAAACCCATCTCGTAACGTTTGCAGTTTTATTTCCTTTCCTTGTTTATGTTTCCTACCGAAACAGCGTGATGCTATGCTGCGGTTCGAATATCTCCGTTCCGGGTGAGAAACGGGTCTGGGGAGAGGGGAGTGGGGGGAGGATGGGAACCAACCGAAAAAAGCTAGTGGCCCATCATTGGAAATCGCAATTTGCGTCGCGCGTTCCTTCAACCGTGACGCGGCTCCACGCGTAACGATCGACCCCAGAACGGATGTGTTTGCTGTTTTGTTTGCCTCTTTATGTAACCGATGAGTTGGGATTTGCTGGCGAAAGGAATAAAATTTTACCACACCCCATGTTCTGAGGTGCCTTCAGTGGGCCACATCAGAGCGCAGACCAATTGTCTTGCGATGTTTGAAGCGGTTGCGCCACGCATCTCTACACTAATCAGCTCGTGTGTGTGTGGAGGAACATACCTTATCGACATTCGCATCAAGATGCAGCGTTTATTTTCTGCATCCAACGCCATCGGGGTCCGTACCGTCCAAATCCTCCAGGAACGAGTCGTGCCGAAGGAAATGTCGTAACCATTTCTAGCGCATAATGGAGCGTAGAGCATCCCGTTCCGGTGACACCGGACCGAAGTACTTCGCAATGAAAATAAAGTCGTTTTCGGAGCACCCGTCTGCGGATGCAGTGTATGTGAAGCGTGCCTTCGGTGTGGCTTTGCTGCAAATCGTTAGCACTGTTGGAATGCAGGTCGATGGAGAATTCTTCGCCAGTCGTCAGTTACTTCTCTCTCTCTCTCCGGTCGCTTGTACACTGGTATAAGCATGGAAACGTCGTATGCTGCACAAAGAAGGAGAAGAAAAAAAACTCCATACCACCCCCCAAAGCAGTACCGCACTGTCCATTTAAGGGGGCATTAGAAAATGGCTTCGAAATGCTTTTCTGAGCGATACGTTTTTTTTTTGTTTGTTTGTTTTTGTACGCATACAATACGATATAAAAGCATTCCTGGTCTGGATGGTGCGCAAGTGAAGGTGTGCAGTGTAGAATAAATATAACCTTAACGATATCATTCATGTTAAAAATGGGGAAGAACTCACTCCCACACACACACACACATCGGCACTTTAAATCAGCCTGCAACCATATCTCATTCTTAGCGGTGAGAACAAATGGAGGCCACATTTATCATCTCGAGAAATAACCCATTCCTCATGCGTCAGTGCCTTGTTCCAGCGTTTGCCAGGTACTTCCCTTCCCCCCCCCCCCCCCCCCCCCCCCCCCCCCCCCCCCCAAGCTTGGATGATTTAAATAGTCACCAGGTAAACGGTTCCGCCCTTTACTTTAGCTGGCAGCAAAGGCAACCGTTACCAGGTTCCGGTTTTCTTTTCCCACCTGCAAGCTGGGGCCACCATCAGCCTACCATTTAGTGTCAATAGCATTTATCACTTCCACCGACAGGTGAGTGCTTAGCACATGGGTTTTTTTTTTGCTCATTCCTCGTTGCTCTCTATTTCCCTTCCCCATTTGCATTATGCGCTGAGGCTGTGTTGATAAGCAAGCAAAAATGGTGTATCCGAGTATCGCTACTGCCCTTGGCTGGAAAGCACACACACCGGAAGCACACTTTGGCAATGGGAATGGATTTTTTTTTTTTCATTCGAATTTGGAAATGAATGAATTCACACTGGCAAGGACACACGGGTCCAGGGGAAAACAAACAAATGAAACAGAACCGCTAAAGCGAACCCCATTTGCATCTGGGAAATGAATTTTTAAATCCCAATTTGCACTAGGCCCTGTGTGTGTGTGTACGCGCCAGGGACAGACACGAAGAGACGGCCACCGTGTTGTGGTGTGGCGTGTGATGTTTGTGTGAACATTACACAAGGAGACACACAGACACTCGCACCGCGAGAGCTGCGGCTTCCTGTGGTTGCGGTTCCACCCGACCGACAATGGGCGACGATGGTTACGTTAGCTTCCTGGTCGGTGGTTGGCCATGCCTATCTCCAGACGAGCGAACCCTGGCGCAACGTAAAGAATGTAAATCGAACGACCTACGGTTGCCGGGTACCTGACAGCAATGAGCCGGTAGGACGTTGGAAGTCATCAGAAAGGAAAGACCCTGGCACAAACATATCTTCCCCATCATCGGGCACAAGAAATGAGGTCAGCCCGAATGCGGTGTGTGTGTGTGTGTGACGTACGCTTTGTGAGGTCAGGCTTTGCGAATGCCTCAAACTTGGCAGGGTGCGGAATGTCGGTTTCGTTTGAAGATGTCTTCATTTGCTGTCTTCCCCGGTTCCGGCCCAACTGAAGCCGAACATGACATGGCACCCGGGCAGGCAAATGAATGCGCACCAGAAATCAAACTTTGAATATTTCATTCGACTTCTACCGACGCAAGCGGTGTGCACGGTGCAAAAATGTCGATTTCGTTATATTTCTTTCTATAACTCCTGGTCCAGGAGCATGACCACCACCCATGAACCCCTCGGTTTTTGTGGCCCTTCCCTTTTTGGGCGGCGGTGGGCTTTGTTTCCTTCCATTTCTTCGGTACAGCAATTTACCGGGCCCGGCGAGAAGGGGAACAGAAGTTCCTCGGACTTGCTTTGCATTAAATCTCCATTTTGGGGTTTTTGCGCGCAGTCAACTTTTGCTTCGGTAAAACCTTTACCGAAAATCGCCGCCGCCGTGACGTTGGATCGTTTGTGAACCGTGTTCCGTACGGGGGTGGGGGTGGGTTTTCTGCCCTAGACACGGCGTTCGTTAGCATTCGGTCTTGGTAGAGCGCACTCGGAACCGGGTTGGTTCCTGCTGGGTGAAGTGGGGTAGGTGGGGGAGGGGGGGGTCTTAATTTTAGCCCGCTTTGTTTTAAGTCTCGTTTCGGAGGGCAAAAATTCCTCACCACCGACCGGGGAACCAGTCGGGCCGGAAGCGCACAGCCGGAAGTAGTAGGGGGGGAGTTGTATGATGCTCGTGGGGGTTTTTGGGCAATGAGCGGACGTGCACGGGAAAACTTTCTATTCGGCGCAAAGTTTGTAGGGGGCGCTAAAGTTAGCCAAAAGATCATCAGTGGGTGGTGGTTGTAGTTTTTTTTTGGTTAGAGGTTAGGAGAAAATGTGTGCCTGTGTACTTGTACTTGCGCACGAATATAGTGGTCGTGCGTGAGTGAGTTAGAATTGGACAGTTTTCCGGTTCGATGGAAACATGGGATTTGGCTTTACCTTTGACGCCCCGTGATGTGGCAAAGTAACGTGTTACGATTCGGTACACGTGCTTTGACGGGGGAAGGTTCGATCGATTGATTCGTCGCGGAATGCTGGTTACGATGCTGGAGTTAAACAATCCAACCACCATGGGATAGAGTTCGGCGAATTCGGCATGAGATCTTTAAAAAATTGTAAGCTAAAATAGTTTGGACAATTTTATCTGATGTATGTAGTAATGTCATTTTATCTGATAAACATGTCCTCCATTTTATGAGATTTATAACTTTTAGGTGAGTTTTAAACCTTTTGGCCAACATGGACTACATTTGGCTAGTGGAATAGGCTACTATGGCTGTCACCTGTCAATGAATGCTATGGCACTATGCCAGAACTGTCACCTGTCAAATAAGAGCTGTCCGCTGTCAAATTCGGTTAAAAAACAACACAGGTGTAGGCATTAAAGTCAGTTGTTGAATAATTACCAGAATAATCTCCTGACGATCTAATATTTTCACAATTCATTTGAGATTTCAATTATAAGGCCGTTTAAAAGAAAGCTGAAACCTTATATGAACCTGAAATATTTTCCTTCTCATATAGTGTAATGCGTGTACTACGAATTGTCGACATTCAGCAAAGATCGAATTGAAAGCGCATTGCTGCTGCAAAAAAAAAGAGTAAAAATAGATGAAAAAAAGAGTAAATGATTTGAAGAGTGCTTGTGGATGTCAAATCAATTTCTTCTAATGGTACTTGATTCACCACCCAACCATAAGGGGGGGTGAGGGGCATGCCGGAGGTGGAACATTATTTCTTCTTGCAAGTTCTTTCGCTTCCAGCGGTATGGTTGTGGGAATGCTTGAAGCGCTACACCGACTGGCGGTCCCGACGATATCTCTCTCTCTCTCTCTCTCTCTCTCTCTCTCTCTCTCTCTCTCTCTCTCTCTGGCGAAGAGGATGTTCCGTGAAATCGGAAACCGATTATGCGATTTTCACATGTACGCCTTCGCCCGGTAAAACGGCAGCAGTGAAAACGGCATTAAGGAAACGGATGCGGCACAAGTAGGTAAAGTAGGAACAAACCGCGAACAGTCGATTCGGGCCCGATTTCCGAAAAAGTATGTTTTATGCAAATTCAATGCAAAATCGTTTCCCGCTCGCAACAATGGTTCCCAATCGGGGCATGTTCGCTTTTCGCGAATTTTTCGGAGGTGAAGCGATCCGCCATTTGCTCGCCGAATGCGCAACATGGTACGCGGTACAAAATGCTTCTTCCAAATAGCTTGCACGGGGCTGTGGTGTGAGTGTGTGGCCCGGGGTGTGAAATGAAATATTCAATCAGCCGCGAGACACGGAAAGGCGTACCAGCGCTGCAGCAGAAGAGTCTAGTGCCCAACAGCTCCAAAAAGTGAGCACAGCGGAAGTGTGTCCTTTTTTTTTATTTTTGTTGCTGGAACACCGGCAACGGACCGCTGCCGGAAATCGTACAAAATTGATAACACATACGCCATAATAGTGCGTTGAATCATCGCTAATGTGGTGGGATAATGGCTACGAATATATGGACAGCCAAAGGGCGTTTTTACAACAAAAAAGGCAAAGAAGATGTACCGAATATGGCGATTCAATGAGATGAAATAGTTTTAAAGGTAGAACGGTACGGGAAAACTTTATATGCAAAACGTTACGCTGTTACGGCACTGAATAAAACATTTGCCCTTGCGTGTTGTGTGTGCCGGGCTGATGATCTCTCACTTCTGAGCTTTATTTGGGGTTTTGAATCCATTAGACATGGGAACGATATTGCATGAAGGTATCGTACCTTGAAGCGGAATCTTGGATAACTTCTGACTACATTGACATTGACATCATATGATATTGATTATATACAAAGCACGAATCTCCAATATAGAGATTTTCAGCACAACAGACAAGGTCTTAACCATCAGATGTATAAGTCTATATGCGTTGAGATATATCAGTGATCTTGTCCACTTGTTGGAACTTTTGCCAGCCGAAATTGATTCTGTTCAAAGCTTATTGGACTGTAATATACAAAGCTTTGGAGCGAAGAAATGATCGAGTTACAAGCTCTACATCTACCCAACATCTCAATATCTGCATGCAAATAACAGCATCAGATATACGGTATTGTTATTTTATATATTACTTACATCTGGATGAGGTCCTACAACTGCTTGTTTATTATTTTGTGTTTTTAACATACACATTATTTAGTATATAACAACAGAATTCTCCAATTCAAGCGTAATGCATGTGTATCCCACAAATTCGTGGATCGGGATTAGACCTATAAGACCGATAGTTGTGATCCGATGCTCATCTGAGTTCATCCCCACTTCAGTCCGTCTTAGTCTTTCGAATTACCACAAGAGATGGAAATTTTTAACAAACTTGATCCAAGCTCCGGACGAACTTAGAAGCAGTTTTTAGCTGCCCGATTATCAAAGTCTCTTGAAAACAATCAATAATAAACAACTGCTGACGATTTCCTGACAGGTTTAAGATGAAGCCGGAGGATCAGAGCACTTGATTAATTGAACTGAACTTAAAAAAAGGACGTACAAGCCAATATTTACATTTATTTATATAAAAACATAATGAAACAAAAATGCTAATTTAAATCAAGCTGATTGTAGGCTTGCTTGCTTAAAGTTTCTTCTTATAGCTTCTAAATATTTCTTTATCGACCGCAAGATAGTCTGCTAATTGTCAAAATCGTCTCAGAATACTGTCCATGACAGTGTCACTGTCACTGAAATAGCCACAAAAAAAAAGACCCATGCGTCGACGTTGCGAGGCGCGATGAATTGAAATTCAATTAGTACCGTCGTACCATCCCGAAAATCAGCGACGGTGTAATGAACGTTTGATTGTTCGTGGTCGCACGTGGTGACCTAACATTCTGGCCAGAAGTTTTCCGAGCCTCGACCGGCGTTGCTGTGCGTCTGGGCTGATTTATCATTCCACTCACGATTTGAACGATTTTTGTTTCGGGTTCCACGTTTCGTAGTTGTCGATACTGTGCGCTGTGAGAGCAAGCGCTTTAGGTGTGTTGGTGGCTGAGTAGCATCGACAGCATTCGCACTGCTGCCAAGATGGTGTGGATTACTAAAGGCCAGCTCAATTATCTCTATCAATAAGTTGCGCTAGAACCGCTGGAAGCAAAACAACCATATGATGTCCCAAAACTCACCGACGAATCGTTGAATATATTACTGAACAAAGCTTCATTTGAAGCTAATCTTGTGTACATTAGAACCGAGGCGGTGCCGATCGTAGCCGTATCTAAAGTAGCTTACTAACTGTACGGCAAGAGACCACAAAAGGCCATAGGCTATTGCGTACAAACTTTACCGTTTGCTCACTTTGATTCGTCACAATTGCTCATCCGGTAACAAAATAACTTTTTTCACACTTCTTGTGCGCGCTCCTCTGCCGCCCGGATGGTTTTTGCGCAACTGACCACCGCCACTACCTTCACGCAACTACTGCAAAGTCTCAATAGAACCCCCGTTTGAGCTTTTGTCTGCCGTAACATCTGCTCCCCCAAGACGGGCTGGTGAGCGAAATGTTGGCCTGAGTTTTGTAGCACGAAGGTGTCATCACGCTTATTGTCCGGGTGCGTTTGCCGTGCCGGAACTGGGGACAAAAAACTTTGTCTGTTTGTCTTTGCGAAAAGTCGTGACGAGACATCCACGCAATGGAGGAAGGGGAGCATGGTGTTTTTTTTGGTGTGGTGTGGTCGGACTGGCGAAAGTGTACAAAGTTTCGAAAATCATACACCACCACAGCGGCGAAGGTCCCCAAAATTGAATGAGCCGGGTTCGAGGAAAAGAAAACGATGGCCATCATCACCCACTTTTTGCCGAGATTATCTAGTGCTCTCTATCCGCCAGCGGGGAGGGTGGGATGAAAGAACCGGGAACGCTACATCATTAGCATAAACTCAAAGCCATTTTTTCTGATGGCGCCAGTGATTCTCGCCCGGGTTTACGTTTCGCTGACGGAATGGGTTCGAATTTTTCTTTCCCCGGGTTTGTGTGTTGTTTGTTTAGCTTTTTCTACACCTTTTCCGATGGGAAGGTTGGACAGGATGGGAACACAAAAAAAAAACACACACACACACACACAAAGCTTCCACTCCTTATCATCCCTGCTCGGCTCCAACTAGCTGTCGTGTTATCTGGTTCTGATGGTTCGGATGACACTTTGGAAGGGGAGGAAACGGTGTATTTTCTTTTCACTGTTGTTTCTAACGCCCTCTGAAGACCTGACTTTCTGGCTACTGTTTAGGACGAATTGTTAGACGAAGAAACAAGGACACCATTCCGGGAGATGGTTTGCTGTACCAGGCTAGGTCTTTCCGGTCACGAAAAATGTGGCACGAAATGGAAGAATCGAGTTTTGGGGCACAGAAAAGGGGGAAAAAATCAAAACTTTGAGTGACTGATTTATTCTCTACCACCACTACGGTTCATCCCGATTCGGTCGTGCCAAACTCTTCCTTTTTTTGTGTTTGTTTCGGCAGTAGGATTCCCCAAAAGCCCTACGGATCGGATAAGTTTGCGCGTCACATCACTGATTAAAATCTCGACCTAGAGTGGATTGTCTATTTCTTCTTCTCCTTTGTCCTATTTTTTATGTGAAGCTTTTGTTGCGAAAAAAAAGGACCAAAGTTTATTGGCTAGATGAAGATGATGAAGATGAAGATGATGAAGAAGAAGAAAAAAGTACTCCCCAACCTGCAAGGACACTTTTCGGTACTGTCTCGCACGCAATCTGTCGCCCGGTTCTGGTAACCGTGTGCCGTTGCATAGCTCTTACCGGGAGCCTTTTCATTCGAGGTGACACATTCCAAAACCTAGCAAACCCTGTAAAGATGCCACTCCTAGAGCAACGCAGCCGACGGTTGGGAGGTGGGGAACTCCGGCAAACAAAGTTGATTGATGTTGCTAATGGACCATCAATGGCTGTCGAGCCGTGAAAGTAAACCAAACTAATACGCCTAAACCGTACCCTTTTTTTCTGGAGGTTCATCAGTGAAAAAAGCAGAAAGCATCAGCTAAGTTTGTCGTGTATGATTTACAGGACGGGTGTCGCCAGTTGTTTTAGACTTCCTGTTTGCCGATCTACGGCGTACTGAAGGATAATAGGGTCGGGTTCAATGTTATCCGTTCGCCTATCCTTCAGCCCATCTTGGTTCCGAGATGGTAGCGGCTGTGGCAGGCTGGCAGACCCAATAAACTAAGCTTAATTTATATCCCATTTTATGTAAATAATATCATCTGACCGTTGGACGGTGGGTGCCCCCGGTGTGTCGACAAAATCAGGAATCCAATCCCCTTGTACCGCTCTGGGCCGTGGCGTTGAAGGTTATGGGGATTGGTTTGATAAGAGTCGGTGAAAATCTCAACATAAATAAGGATAATCGAGAAAAAGGGCGAATAAATAGCAGACCATTATTGGTCTCGTCTAGGTGCGCCCGAGCACAAAGGTTCTCGGGCGCTGGTGCACCCAGTGCTCGTGCGTTGTTCCGGTGCTAGCAACGTTTTAAACACCTTTGCCGTACGGGCCGACGCCTCGGTCGGGGTCTACCTTGCCGAAGAAACACAGGAAACATTAAAAGCTGGGCAAGGGTAACGATGCTACTCACGAGGTGCGAGAAAATCAATATTCATAAACACCCTCGATTCGTGTGTAAACCTTGGCACCGTTCGCCACTAATGACCTCCTGGAATACCGAATACGGCTAAAACGGGTATCCGTAACCCGGCTGGGTCGACGAGTCCTCATGTGCACCAGCACACAGCGCACATAATGGTGGTGTGACATGTTTGCGCACCAACCAAGTCACCTCGCCATATCCGGGACATGCTCAGCCAACTAGCGGCCAGCAGCTGTATAAACAAATTTACTTCCAACCACCAACCGCACTCTAGCGGGACGGCTTAATGGTGCGAGCGAAAATGGTGGCTGGAAGACGATACCAGAGCGACGGCATCCTTCGGCACCACCGTACAGTAAATAGGAACACCCGAACGGACGTTAATTTACCCCATGAAATCCAACATAAAAAAGCGATTATAGCACTGTTCCCGGTCTCGGAGTCGTGTACCCCACGTGGGTCTGTTGCCGAGTGTTGCTTTCGAGATACCCGGAATGACCGGAATGGCTTGGCTGCAATCGTATTGACCGTCCCCGATGCAAGATTCATTGGAAGATTACGTGTGCTTTTTTGCCGAAACGAAAGTCATTTACATAAGCGAATCGTTCGGGCATCGTCCGGTGGCAATCTTCCATCCCCGCCGAGCGAGTATTATGCACCATATGTGGGACGCTTCCCTCAGGACTGAACTATCTTCCGGCAAGTAAGCAAGCAAGGGAAGGCAGTGGTGTAAATTGAAATGGAAAATCCACCATATCTCCCGGCTGCCCGGCCGCTTCCTCCGTCCGTGCCGCCCGGCGTATTGGAATGGGCTGCAGATTTGGTGGTTTAATATGTAAATTCAATTAATCATACGCCGTGTGTTGTGCAGTGTTCCCGTTTTTGCTCGCCACGTTCCCGCCATTGCAAACTGCATTCGCAGTCAGCTGGATGGGTTCCATCCGACCGGTATAAAAACCGGTTCGATGTGGCTTCTGATTTGCGTACAAACGGCATGGATTCGATGGATTACGACATTCCAAATGCTATGCAAAATTCTAAATTACGTATCCCGAAGAATGGAATGCTTTGGTACATTTGGGCCGTGCTAGCTCTAGCTTTCAGTTATCGATTTGCCGGTCATACGGACGCGCGTTGGACTCCGTGGACTGAGAGATTGTGATCGTGGTTGGGTAGCGTGTTGGTTAAATTCCACTTACATTGTTCAACCGGAGTAGAGGGGAATTCGCTGCAATTGATTTAGTTGTATGCGGGAGCGAAAACATTAATGCCAATGATTTGCTATGCAATGTAGGCTAATCGGTGTGGCTTAATTTGGAAAAATTTCAAATAACTTCGGCAAATGCATTTTTTCACCAAATGAATTGAAGAAAATATCAGGATTATGTACATTCTGTTTACAATAATTAATAGTAAAAGTAAAAGTTAAAGTTAAAGTGAACCTAAAAATAACTTTATTATTCTGTAGCTAACAAACGGTATTAATACCTACTATACCTTGATGTCCTATGAGCTGCAATATTATCCGATACCACCAATTCGGCATCGCGTTCGCTTGAGTTTTAGGCTGACTTAAAGATTTACCCTCCAAAGATGTACCTCTAGTAGCAGTAGAAGAGAATGTCCTAACGACAAACAGGTAAATTCTCCATCTAAAGAAGGTGTAATAAAGGACTAAGAATGCTACTTTGTGAAACTTTTTCCGGAACGTTCGCATGTCGGAAGATGTAAGGCGAAGGAAAACAACGAAAGTTTTGTCCCGAAAAATTACTTCGCAAAAGTGTGGCGAGATGCAGTGGTATCTCAATAGTGTTTTCATTAGATTGAGCTGCTGTACAGCTCTGCACAGCTCTAAACATGCGGTAAATATGCTCGATGAATGCTATACTTGCAATTAGAAGCGATATTTTCCATCGAGCACCAGCTTTAAAGCATGTCGGAATTCGTCATTGAAACGACGAGATGTTTCGTTATCTTCCGGAGGATTCCTCCCATGCGTAGCTTGCAGTGCGAAAGCTTAATTCTTTTCAGATGATATTATAACAGCTTTGTCGAAATAGTTTGACGATCCCTTGGAGTCTATTTAGTACCATGCGATTCCGCTAGAGGGCACCGTAGCGGTGAGGATAAGTATAGCGAGAATCGATGCCGGTTTCTCCGATAGTACTATCGTTTCGCACCAAAAAGTTACTGAACAGCCACTCACACTACTCATCTTCTGGAAGCAGCTCAGCACTAAACCAAACTCCGTGCGTGCAGCAGGAGTATAGACTAATAATTTCTCTTCTAACGAGTGTCCAACTACATCTGTTCCGGCTAATTTCATAGTGTTCGCTAAATTGATTATTGCTTCGAAGTTAGTTGTCCGAAATGATGTTATTATCAATTAGTACTTCAAAGCGGGCTTAGTCCCAAGACTTGAGCACCAAAATGAGCTCAGTGGACTTCGTGGTGGCTCGAGAATAACTTTGCTATGTATTCATTTAAAAAACGTCGAAAGCTCCACATCGTCAAACGAGATTTGTGAGGAACATACCTATCACCCTATTCTAGAACATAAAAATCAACCATCACATACTTTTGCGTTATGGCTTAAAAAAAAACCTTTATCTTTAGCTTTCAAAACATAATTATCAACTCTCAATGTGGTGTTGCCTTCTTGTTTTCGGCAAAATCTTAATAAATAAAGCGTTGTAAAGTCCGTGTGTCGCGTATCGATCGCAATAGCTCAATCCCGTATTGATCCTCGCAAACCGTCAACAGCGTCAACATCAAAATTTAGTTTCATAAGGGACCTTGGTCAAGGTGTTTTTTTTTTGTGTCGATATACCGTTCATATGCACGGGAATAGGTATTGAATTCTACCCACGAAAGGGTCGGCTCGTAGTAGCGCGCAATGAAAAGGGCACTGTAGGGCTTCCCGCTGGTTAACCGAACTGCGTCATGCAAGCTGACATTGCGTTGGGCACGGTTACACTATGGCTTTGGGGAATTTTCGTCATACTGGTCGTGATCCCGACCGACACAAACTGTGCTGTTATGGATAGCTATTACTACTCATGCCTGCACCCCACGTCCACTCGTACTTCGTACCGGATGTCAGAAAGCAAGGGCGTTGGGTCAGGGCGTTTTGGGTCGATTTTTCAACGTTTCGCCGCATCAGACCGGGTATTACGTGTTCAGCTGCAGCTTGGACAATTTCTTCTCAGCTCTATCAAACACGAACCCAATCGACGAACCAATCGGCTACACTACGGGGGAGCGACAAATGATAGCATCACGCTTTCCACACTCGTAGGTTGCGACGATTTTCTGCCGGCGAATGGGACGACATCGTGGACGACATTTAAAAAAAAAACCCAATCACGCTACGGGAGACTTACATACAATCGGTGCCTTCCCCGATGTCGATAAAATAGCAAAGGGGAAATTCAGTTCGGAGCAACAGCAATTCGTTGGTTGCCGGCTAGAACCGGATAGAAATTCGTAGCCATCAGCGCAGAAATCTACCAAACGATTAAGCTAACGACGTCCGATAAAACACTCCTCGGTAATCGTTTAACCAACCGTTTGGTTCGAACAGTTCGATGTGATCGCGGGGTCGCTCTGCATTTATATCATCATCCCGCTTCTGCGCCCAGGTTCCCGCGCGCGGTCGCTCGATTCGTCGAGTAGTTCGTAATTGTCACTTGTGTAAACCGTTTCCCCGCGACGGCCCCGCGGTCCCACCGTACGCTAATTGAATTATTTCCGCACGGTCGAAGCCACCGGTCGCCTAAATGGCTTCATCGAGGCTCGAACCGGCCCCGATAAGCCAGCAGGACCGTAATCGGGAAGAAAACCGTGCGACCGTCCACTCACCAAGCCAAACCATCGTTTAGCCATCACGCAACGCCGGGTGAAAAAATCCGTAGCGTAACTCCGGCGGGTTTTGGGACGACAAACGGAAGGCTTTGAGAGGATCTTCCTTCAATTTTACTGTTTGCTTGCCGTTTGCCGGATAATGCTCTACTTATCGCTTTCTTTATTTACGGCGTTACGGCGGTAGCTTTTCCGGCGAGTAAAGGATGTGACGACCTCGGGATCAGGAGTGCAGTTGTCGTTTTATTTTTCCTTCATCAAAACAAACGGCTAAAACACATCGGATTAATCAACTCAGTTAGTCAAAAGCAACATGGACTGGACGACACAAAATCAACAACAAAAAAAAAAAACCCTCCGCCACGAATGATGAGCGCAGCCATGCCCGACGAGTAAAATCCATTAAAAATTTTCTCCAATTTGTCATGAAGAATCCAATTTAATGTTTACGCTTTGCTGCGCCAATGGATGGTTTCTTTTGCTCGGCCGTTTATTTATTTTTTTTCTCCCTTGCTTGTTGTCAACCATGATAAAATCCTACGTATCTCGCACGTTTTTTAGTCACATTCATTTCATCGCTTGCTCGCTCGGGTTGTTCGGGACATTAAGCGTGTACTGCAGGGAGCATCTATTTTTATTCTTTCTATGTCCATTTTCGATGCTCGGGCGTGAATGGGTGCGCGTATCACATAAATTAGGCCACCGGCAAATAGTGGGAACCAGTGGGGAAAAAAAGTGAAAGGTCGCCAATTTATCATCCTGGCGGTGGTTCGTAGTGAAAGTTGCATAGAAATGGTAAAACCGGTTGTGCCGATGCTTATAGCAAAGTAGATAAAAGTGCAATTTCCAGTTATTTGCTGTTCTAGCTGTACGGGGCCGCATACAGTTTCCCTTTTTCTTCTTCCCAACAATTCTTTACCGAACCATCCGTTGGGCTACAATTATCCAGCTCTGCTTCAATGAACATGAGCGTGAATATTTGCCGCACTCTCGAGCCGTGCCGCGGGCGCCCGGAACGCATGGCATTGGGTGGATTTGGTACGCTCCACTAGCATGCTCACGCGCGATTTCCAGCAACGGGCTGAAGCAACAAACTTTTGTGAAGCAGAAACTTATCTGCCCTTCGTGTTTTTCGGGGTAAATTTGATATAAGCAGCTCGAGCCCGTAATGATTTCGCCGAACTCACTGACAAGTGATTGCTGGCAGAAATGTAGCCAGCACGCTTCCTAATTCAACACACTCAATGTACGAATGTTGCTTTATCGCTACCGGGCGTCCACCAACGTTGCTGATTTCTGGCCCTTCGGTTGGTGTATCTTTCTTTTCTCTTTCTTATTTTATCGTTCTCTTTTATATATCTCTCTCTCTTTTTCTCTCTCACACATTTGGAAAGCTTCTGGAGCAACTGGGGAGGGAAAAAATTGGAAACACGCTATTCTTGCCAGAGTGAAATTCAATATTGTGCACACTCTCAACTTTTAGCCCACCGACCCGACGCTTCCTGTCGACATTCTTACGTTAGCGGACCGAGCACCGCGCGCAAACCGAGGGGCTGAAAGTTGGACAAAAATTTTGCTCCAAAATAAATTAGTTTGAATAATTTATGGAATTTCACTTTGCCCCCGACACCCGCACCGCAAACGGGTGCTGCTACCTTTGCCGGAAGTGTGTCCACATGCGCATTGGCAGCTGAAATCGGGGCATTTTCCAGCGGGCTTGGCTGTGAATGCGATACCGATAGAAAAGGGCTTCTGTTGCACCTAAGCATCGTTCGCCGGTGTTGGCACACCGGTGCCCGGATGGAGACTGCAGCGGATTTTTCACCGTGCATTTTGTCGGTGAAGCTGCATAGCACCATTTTGTTGCAGGTCAGCTTTGGGATGCCGTTTCGGTGTGGATCTTTGGTGGAAAACCGTCCGCCCCTTCCAGGCAGTTTTATTCTACAGCGTTTAAAGGAATACTGGATGGAGGAACACATAATGGCATGTGATGTGTTGAAAACATTGTTTCTAAGAGATCATAAAAGTACTGCATCTTGAGAGGAGTATAATTTTGAGAAATAATCAATACTATAGTGCTTTTGAAGAATAAAAAAACATTTTCAAGAATCAATAGACAACACCAAAACGTTAGCTTCAATTTCAACCATCATTATCAACACAACACTTTGTCAATTATAAACCGTCAATTAAGGATGTTTAATAATGAACTTTGTTACAAAACTGTACGCAATATTTTCCATGAAAAATTCTGACATTGTTTGCTCCAACATTAATGAAACCTTGGGTAGATCCTATCTATTTTACAGAGGATCTCATCAACACTTTAAAAACAGATTGTTTGATTTGGTCTATATGACGTATTTCTATGTATTATTTGGTAGCTATACGATGAACTCACGGTCGTAGAGCGAATTAGACTCCCAGGTGGGCTTCTGTTATGTCATTAGTATGACACTGAATGACCCAACCAGTAAAGTCCATTCTGGGCGTACTCATGGAAGCGTGGTAGGCGCAAATTGAGATGGAATGATAGCGTTGATGCGTCCACCAGAAAGGACGGGATAATGAATTGTCAGACAACGGCGCTTGACCGTGACCGGTTTAGAGAACTCCTACAGTGGGCCAAGATCGCGATGTCTGTTGCCGAAGCAACTAAGTAAGTGTATAAGTATCGAGTCCAAGCTGAAGTCATCTTTACCGACAAACCTATGCGATTTCTGGATGTTAGATCCAGATACCACTGGGATGAACGTTTCTCAATTCTCGTACGGTTCTTTTAACTCAATCAAGGTTTAAGTGATCAAAATTCTACGAAAGACTCTTTAAATACTTCAGATTTAACCGAAGGAAAATTAAATTACATAATTGGTCTACTCTTAGTCTTTGGATCTGTGATTGCTAGAAAACAAAAAAAAAACGACAAAGATATCGTTGTGCGGCTAGACGTCCTTCCGGTTTCGACATCCAAACTGTTCACATCTTGATTGTTATTTCAGTTTTGCTGTAAATTTTTCAATTCAACAATTATTGAAACCCACAAAATACCAAATGGCATTTATAAATAAATATAAATATAAATTATATTATAAAATAAATCTTGCACACATGGAGAACATTCGCCAAAGCATTTATTTGTTGTTAGTATATTCATACACAAGATACTCTTACCCAGTGTTTCGTGTAGAAACAAACGAAGAATAACCGAAGCTTCATGTTATTTGCTAACGCGTGCACGTCCTTAACGGTCGCTACAGTTACAGCAACAAAATACGATGATAACATCATTTGATAGCTTTGAAGTGCATCCAAATCAATTTCATACTCGTTTATGATTACCATAAGTATTTCCCTTGTCTTTTGTCCCTTCCCTCCCTCTTCCACATCTTGACCCAGGCTGCCGTTGCCGTAAGGCAACGGTTGCGGTAAGGTTGCCGCACACACAACCTTTTTACCGCTCCCAAACCTTCGCCAAACGATCGGTTTTCAGGAACAAACTCGTAAACAACGCAATCAACTGTCAACGGTGGAATGAGGGTGGGGGAAGGGGAACGTATGGGACATGGACTACTTTATTTTCAATTTCAAAAAAACCATTTTCCCTTTGCACCGTCGCACCGACCACTGTTCGGAAGATTGTAGGTATTCGCTAAACGAACACATACGGCAGGGAAATAATGTACTGATTTATCGCACCAACGCACACGGGACAGAGAAAAACGGCACGATTTTTGGTATGGTGGTGTTAGAAGGCCGCCGTGCAAGGCAAACATCATCATCGACAACATCACAATCATCAGCTCTAAACAATGGTGATCGTTGGCAAAAAAAAGAAGGAACATACGAAAACAACGAAGGAAATTGCCTTTTTTTGCCTTCCCGTTTGCTTATTAGCGAGGAGAACAAAAAACAACCCTTGGCCCATTTTAGAAACCGACTCTTGACAGGACTCACCATGGAGAATAGAAAAAAACCACGCTGGCCCTTTCGAAAGGCCTGCTGCTGCACGGCCAGATGGGATCGCAGCTGTACTTTTATAGCTCACATTGAACCTTTCCCCGCGGCCAAGTGTGCACCGAAAAGTATTAAACGTTCTCGTTTCGGTGACCCGTACGGCGGTCCAAACCAATAAATGTTGCGCTGCTCTATATTGCGTATCGGTACTGCGAAGGGTCCGTGCTACGATGCATATGCTTTTATGGTACGGTCTGGTAGTTTTGGGCATCGAAAATTACTTCCCAGATGTCCCTCGTTCGCTTATCGTGAAAACCCATCGCGATGACGGAAGGGGTCACTACGTGGAAGGAAAACAAAAAAAAAACAAAAGCTCGCATAAAAAAGCATGGTAGTTCACACATTTCGCTATATTGACTGGCCGTGAACGTGCACGAGATCGTTCGGGAGAATTAATAGCGATAGTACGGTCGGTTGAGTGTTTCCAGAATGGATTGCAGCTTACTGTTACTTAATGGAGCTTTTAATCACGAACCCGCAGCGCTGTGGAGAGTGCGGATTATCTTGTGAAAATAATTTTGCTATTAGTTTTAATATCAATCGACGCTCATACATACGGCTAGTCAGTATTTCATTATGCTGTGTGTCCCTGTAAATGATGTTTTAGTATGTTTGAAGATAAAAACATTACTTTAATATAATGTTAGCTTGTTTGCGTTGTTCCCGTTTGGTGTGTAGCAATGTTTATGTAGTATGGTATACAATTTATTATACTAATTTATTACAATTTATGCAAAAAAATCTCTTTTGTCTTGCATCATTGAGAGGCCAACCTTTTTTATTGAATCCGACTAACTTATCGTAATGAGTGACGTTCACATTAACGCATAGTGGTATCTATCACGATCCTTTTGTTACATCAAGTAATTTATTCTGTAAGGAATTTTCATGTCAATTGATTGAACATGTCTAGATGTGTTATGTTTTTGTTTTTTTTT